>NC_091684.1:30635000-31885000 GCF_041296265.1 Equus caballus
AGGGGGAAAGTAATTTGCCCAGCGGTCACAAGGCTAGTGATTGATAGGACTGACAGTCAGACTCAGGTCTCTCTGTCGTCTGTGTTCATGCTGTTAACCTCTATACAGAACAGCTGTCTGTCTCGCACTTGATGGGATGGTACGAGAAGCCGAAGCCTGGGTCCTGCTCTCAGTTTGACTGGGGAGGTCCAAGGTCGGGGAGATGGAGGGAGGCCAAGCACACATTGATTGACTACAAGGAAGCCATGGTGGCCCTATTTTAATAGAATGATAAAGCATAAAAGCCAATTTATAAGATTTTATGAGGCATTCAAAACAAGTATCTGTAGGTCATGTATTTGAATTATGAAAAACTTGAGAGAAATTGGTTGGTATCTGAAAGGGATTAATTATTAAACAATTAGTCATTTTTTCTTTCAATTTTTTTTATTACCTGCATATTATGGCAATAAAATAGGAAATTTAAAATATCCATAACTTCACCCCCACGAGATATCAGCTGTTTATTTTTTCTTTGTCCCTTCCACTTCTTGTCCCAAGACAAAGAAGGAATTAAGTAGCAGCTTGAGATGTGTTGCGGGTGCGCAGAGGAGAGGTCTAGGAGCCGGAAGGCTCAGGACCTAGGCAGGAGGACTAGCTTTACGAAGGAGGGACAACACGCAGTGGCCGTGATGTGCGTGACATGAAGCCGAGATTGGGTGAGAGCCCTTTGCTGGGGCAGCTTCTGTCCTGGTCACCCAGGAGGCAAGAGAGTGCCTTTAATGGGGAATTGAAAGAGGGGAGATTTTGGACATCTGATAAGGGAAGGTTCTGAGAGGGCAGGGAAGGCAGATTAAAGCTTTGTTGAGCTACCAGCAGAGGGCTGATGGACGTGAATTGCATATGCAGTTATTTATTTTGGTTAAGTTTAGTTTGTTTTAAATTTAACTTATTTTTAATACATTCACATGGTACACATTTAGGTGCAAAACTGTCCAGTGGAAAATCTCCTACCTGTTATCTAGCCACCCTGCTCTTTTCAACCAGAAGCAACCAATGTTACTAGTTTTTTTATATCTCCTTTCAGAGAGTTTATCATACATTAGTAATTACGTATATATTTTCTCTACTGTGCTGTCCCACCCCCATTTTTTTAATCACACAAATGGCATAATTCCAACTGCACTAAGCATTTTTTCCCTCTCAACAGTGTGCCTTCCAAGCAGTGTCTGTGACCCAGGAATAGAAATGGAAAAAGTGTCCAGTGACGAGGATAACTCAGCAAAACTCAGAGTAATCTAGAGTTCTGGAGAAAGCAGCATTGAATTAACTAGTCCTTCTGGAGAAGGATTCTAGTACAGCCAGGACGGGTCTGGTGGGGAAGGAAAGAATGGTAGGTGTTAGAGCTTGAGTGAGTTAGAGATGAGGTTGAGATGAGAAAGACGTACAAGGAGACTGTGGATATGTAGTGATGTATAAGGACTGGCTTTTAAATTATTTTAAACATGTCCCACAGAAAGAAAAATATTTTACCTAATGACCCAGATACGTATGTGTGTATGTCTCTGCTTACTTTTACTATGTCCAATGTTTTCTGATGTTTTCTTTTCTGTTCCATTTTATTTACTCAAAAAAGTGCTGATCATGACCCGTGAAGTAGATTTCCTGACCCGTTTCTGGGTTGTGACCCACAGTTTGAAAGACGCTGGAAATGAGGTGTAGCTGTGCTAGTTTGTAGTTTCTGCGGGATAGTCACCGTCAGGGAGGTTGAAGGGCAGGGAATGGAGGAATGTGAACAGTCATCATTGTGTTAGCGCAGGTCCTAGGAATGCTGGCGGGGAGTGGGATGCCAAGGAATAAAGTACGAGAAGAAGGCAGGCAAACATCGGATGGTGAAACTAGATAAAGACCTTGGTGGCTCAGGGATTCCAGAGTAGCTCTGAAAGTCAAGGAGGAAGCCAGCCCTGCTGCCACCGCTGTGCCTGCCGGGTGGCAGGAGGAGACAAAAGTGAGCCCGCCAGTGAGACAGGGCAGCACGGGCGTGTGATGTTTATGAAAAAATCAAGTTTCTCTTACGAAAGGAGCTATAATTAAGGAAATACATTTAAGTAGAAACTGATCTGCACGAGCACGGAATTCCACAGGACACAAGGCAGAGGGAGCAGAAGTGACATTGTGGAGAAGAGGATGGGGCTCCGTGAGGGAAGGGACGTCTGCCCAGAGCCGCTGGTGGAAGTAGTTCCAGGGGAAGCAGTAAGGAGGGCCGCCTCAAGAGAGGAGCACACGGGCGAGAGGAGGTGTTCGGTGGAGCAGGACAAGCTGAGGGAAGGAGGGAAGGCCACGGGAAGAGGAGTTTCAACAAGCCGGGAGTCGGCACAACCAGGCAGTGGCTCAAAGTGAAATCGTTCTGTGGAAGTTTGCTGAGGGCTGTTCCTCTGCCTTTCTGGCCGTAGACCAGGGGTCTGGGTAGGTTTCATGGAGTCTGTGAATTTGCATAGAAATTTATTTTCATTAATTTCTAAGTGAAATTTAGCATTTATTTAAGGTATGGTTGTAGGGAAGAAAGCACACAGTGTTAGCAGCACCTGTGATGTTACTGACTGAAGTCACACGCTCGTGTCACATTAGGTTGTTGCAGATGTCTTGACATTTCAGGGACAACGTTACCAGTTTCATATGTCACTCATCATACTGTGTAATTATGGTGATTATTAGATTTATTGTTACGTTTTGCTATTTAGTGCTTTATAAAGAAGTACATATATCACAAATTTGGGGGTTTTATATTATAGATATTTTAATATAACTTCCTTTATAGTCCTATGTATTTGATTTATGCATAAAGGTTGGAAACTGCTGCTGTAGGAGGCTCTCCTCATCCTCGTGGAGATTTTCCTGGGGCTTAGAGAATCGGGGGTCCTTACGGGTTGTGAATGCGAAGTGCTTACAAACACCTTACCTGCCTGACTGGAAAGGGATTAGAGGCTGTTTCAGGGATGTGTGTGTGTCTGTATGTATGTGTGTTTTCTGAAAAAGAAATACATGCATGACATGGTTCTCTTAAATTTTGCTTTAAATAAGTACAATTGTAAGCTATTACATGGAAATTTCTTATTAATTTGATGGGTAGTCTTATCATTTCTTGTGACAGTTTTTAACTGATATTAAACTTTGGTTATATACCTTACATTTAGGATACTGAGAAGAAAGTCACTAAAGACACTATATGTTTGTGCATATTTCAAAGGACCTGTGTTTCTTGATCACCGGGATGAGCTTGAGGGAACGTACAAGGTTTACTGCCAGAATCACGATGAGGCCATTTCACTGCTGGAAATCTACGAGAAGGACGAGAAGATCCAGAAGCATCTTCAAGAGTCCTTGGCAGATCTTAAGTAGGAGATTTGAGCACTTTACCTCCATCATAGCTCTTTAGTTCTGCCTTTTACAAGTCACTCCCATGTATATGTCTAGACTTCTTATGACATCTGTTTATCTTATTTTAAACATAAGTGATGTTTTATTATAGGCCCTGTTATGTAACTTGCCTTTTCCCCATTATATATCTTGAAAATCTTAAGTGGCTTCCTGCTTGTACTTTTATCTATAGATGGGAAGTATGAAATTAGCATGTTCAGGTAAGAAGCAGCCAGGAAGATAGTTTGGTCCAAATAAAGAAGAGTATAGGTGAGATTCATTCAGCTATTGTTGACCATCAGGCGAGACTCTCCTGGTGTCAGGGAGGCAGGTTATCAGGCTGTAATATGTGTCTAAGTAGATCGAAGTGAAGGTAGGGGCTTCCTAACTTTTTTTAATAGACTAGATATTCATAGACATTCATAATTTCCCTTTTATCCCATGGGACTTTTGTCTGCCCGACTAATAGGCGTTAGTTGAACTATGTTCTGAGAGGAATGTGAACATCAGCATGTCTCTAATCAGCTGTCCCTTCTTTCCCGCCCGCTGCGCTGTAGGAGCCTGTACAATGAATGGTAAGTTCCCGTGCCACTTGATGCACGAACTCATTTCTCTATTTTCCTTCTCTGTAGACAGAACCTACAAGTACACCTTCCTTGCCATGTTTTTCTCCATAGCACTTACCACAGAGAGGGCACCTGGTCTATTTTTGTTTATCTCCTGTCTCCTTCCCCCAGGGCAGCTCACTACTAAGCCCCCAGCACCTAGAACAGTGCCTGGCATTAGATACCCGGGAAGTATTTGTTGAAGGAGTGAAACTGGAAATAGGGTGAAAGAACAGAGCTGTATTTAGGAATGACAGATGCTCCCTATAGGCCCCGTATTCTTAATAGTTGACGAAAGGCTGTTTTTCCTTCTCTTATAGGGGATGTACAAATTATATTAACCTGGGCTCCTTCCTCATCAAACCAGTGCAGAGAGTAATGCGTTACCCACTGCTGCTGATGGAGTTGCTGAATTCCACCCCAGAATCCCACCCAGATAAAGTGCCTTTAACCAGTGCAGTCATTGCTGTCAAGGAAATCAATGTTAACATTAACGAGTATAAACGTCGAAAGGACCTGGGTAAGAAACGCGTGCTTGCTGAGAGGGAGGTATGCGCTTGGAAATGAGCTCCTTCAAAGAACTGGTTACTTCCCCAGAGTGGACAAGGCAGAGGGTAGGTAGAGGGCTGGGATGAAGAAACGGTAGTAGAATCGGGGAAATGTGACATGAAAAAGCAAAGCAGTAGTGATAATAAAAGCACAGCCATGGAGTATTGGAAATTAGGTGTCTGTGGTAAGGCTTAGAGCAATGAGTCCTTCGCAAGAGCCGTGAAGCCTGACTAGTGACTGGCTGTTCCTGATTGCTCCTTCAAGCATGGGTGGTTGCCTTCCCACCTCACTGCAGGCAGTCCTTTTCAGTCCGTGCTGAGATTTGTTTTCTCCACACATCTAGTTAGAGGTTTTACTGTCTCCACTTAAGACTTTTTGTCTTCTTTCAGAAAAGCCAATTTGCCCACATCTCTGGGTCCCCTCGGTCCTGCCCACGCCCAGTGACCTGCCTCTGGTCTGAGCTCCTCTCTCGCCCTCCCGACACTACAGTCAGTTGCCAGACCACCTTGTCTTTGTTTATAATGTAGAACAAACTGAACCATTTCTTGTCCCTTTCATCAATTGCCTCGTCGAGGCTCCAATTTGAGCACTCAGTGAGGTAGCAGGGTGCCTGTGCTAAATTGCTTTATTATTCATCTCCTGTAGATGAGAACCTGTAATACAGCATAACCTCTTTGCCTGTCTCCACGCTTTATCTAAAATCATTTTCTCGGCTTTCGCTTCCACCATGCACCCACGTTGAATGTAGCCTTGACTGTGGCTGTTAACTCTCCCTGCCATCCAGCCTGTTGTCTTGGTTCACGTCTCGTAATGTAACGTTGTCTTCATCTCCCACAACAATCAGGTGTGCCTTTTTGCTGCGGCATAACTGTCCCCTTGCTATCCTTCTACTGTTATCTCCAGACTTCTGCAGATTGTTCCTAAAGTATGACACGGTGTTTAATCAGATAACTCCTATATAGCATTTCACCGTATGACACAATTGGATACAAATATCTCATTTGTATGTGAGACCATTTAAGATGGTCTTATAAGGCAAGTACTGTTACCTTATACATTTTATTGGAGAGGAAAATGAGGCTCAGAGAAGTTAAGTGACGTGTTTAAGGCCTCACGTGGGTGAAATGACAGACCCAGGCATTGAACTCAGAGGTTTCCTTGACGTCAAATCTGAGGCTCTTTTTTTTTTTTTTCTTTTTTTTAAAGGTATGCTTTTTGGTGAGGAAGATTGACCCTGAACTAACAACTATTGACAATCTTCCTCTTTTTTTTTTTCCTCCCCAAAGTCCCAGTGCATAGTTGTATATCCTACTTGTAAGCCCTTCTAGTTCTTCCATGTGGGACGCTGGCACAGCATGGCGTGCTGAATGGTGCCATGTCCACGCCCAGGATCTGAACTGGTGAGCCCCAGGCTGCCGAAGCAGAGCGTGCAGACTTAACCACTCAGCCAGGGGGCCGGCCCCCTGAGGCTCTTTTCCTCACACCTCTGCTGCTTTTCCTCCTTGTCGGTAACCTTCTCCAGTCTGCGCAGTTCTCTCTCTGCCGTTCTTTGGGTGTTCTGTCTGTCCAGAAATGGTGATTTAGATGGATATTTTGTCTCTACTGTTACAAGCTCATTGGAAACGAGCACTACCTCTGGTCTCGGTTGTTAGCCTCATTTTCGTAGCTCGTTTTGTCATCTATCCATGCTCAGAAAAGTGCTTACTTGACTCTCTCCCTAGTCCTCAAGTACCGAAAAGGTGATGAAGATAGCCTCATGGAGAAGATTTCCAAGCTGAACATCCACTCCATCATCAAGAAGTCCACCCGGGTCAGCAGTCACCTGAAGCACCTCACTGGCTTTGCCCCGCAGGTGAGGCTCCTGCGCTGCGGGCCCGGCGCGGCCGTGGCGTCCTTCAGGCTCCCCGGGGCAGCCGGCGGGGTGGGGCTGGCATGGTTCCCCTCTCAGTGGCTCCTCGTGTTGCCAGCTGGTGGGTACAGGACCTGCAGCTCCTGTTTATGTGAATCTACCCACCCAGCCCTCCATCCGGGTTGGTGAGCTGCTTACAGTGTGGACAAGGCAAACCAGGAGGCCAGATCGGTCACTACATGATAGCCATTGTGGTTTTAGGTATCCATACGGAGCTTATGATCTATGTGGGGAGACAAAATTAAAACTGTAGACCTACTAAGCTAGAAGGGATTGAAGAGATTACTGGAGTTCAACACCATCTGTCACAAATACAGAAATGTGATGTGTAAGAAGTTGAAATGTGATGTGTAAGAAGTTGAGTGATTTGAAAAGTGGTTTATCGACAGTGCTGAGAGTAGATCTGAGGTCTCCAGACTTCATTCCACTATGTCACGTCTACACAGTACGATTAGTGGAGAGTACCAGCTAAAAAAAGAACCAGTCTGTAGGTTTTGGCGTTTTTTCTCTGAACGCTGTAGCCTTAAGAAAACGGACTCAGTGAGAGTGAGCTTTGTGTCGGTGAGAGATTGAATCTGAGCCTTAAAGAGGCAGGTTTGGCACAGGGAGAGGGGAGGGCATACCAGGCCAAGTAACAGGATGAGCGAAGGCACCGGGATCAACAACAGTGCGGGCACTGGGAACAGTGAAGGGGGCAGCCTGGCCAGAGCACAGGGTTTCCATCAGGAGCAGAGGCAGTAAGGTGTGAAGGCGGGAGGGCATGTATGTATTTTGCTGATCTTTCAAAGCCACACAGGGCTGTTTAAATTCAATTCAGTATGATTCAGGGACGTAGCAAAGGTTAAAATTTAAACAAAAGGGGGCCGGGCCTAGTGGCATAGTGGTTAAGTTTGCACACTCCACTTTGGCACCCCAGGATTCAAGGCTTCTGATCTCAGGCTCGGAGCTGCACACCACTCGTCAGTCCACACTGTGGCGGTGTCCCACGTATAGAGCAGAAGAAGATTGGCACAGATGTTAGCTCAGGGGCAATCTTCCTCAGCAAAAAATGAAAATTTGAACAAAAGATATTTTTAAGAAAAGTACTTTTGCCCATAAGATAGATTGAGGGAGAGTTCAAATCTACTAACAGCACTTGTTTATTTTGTTAGATATAAACAACTTTTTTGTTTCTTTTGACCAGATAAAAGATGAAGCATTTGAAGAAACAGAAAAGAACTTCCGGATGCAAGAAAGATTGATCAAATCTTTTATCCGAGACCTGTCTCTCTACCTCCAGCATATCCGGGTGAGCAAAGATGTCGCTCTAGTTGAGTCACACGGGGTAATTCTGTCCGCTTTCTGGTTCATCCAGCATATAGTTAATGAGTGTTGAATAATCCAGACTCAGATGACCATTATGCCATGACGTTCTTTTTATTGGGATTCCTACAGGTTATTTAAAAGTTAAATAACATTTAGAAGATCAGGACTGTTATATTAATTTTAAAGTGGCCTCGCTCTTTCCTCCCTCTCTTTTAATCTTCATCACTCTTTTTTTCCCTGCCACCTTATTTTTTGCTGTCCGCTCTATCCAATAATATAAGAAGCACTTGTCACAGGTCATTTTGTCAAAATCATTTTTTTTTTTGTGAGGAAGATTGGCCCTGAGCAATATCTGTGCCAATCGTCCTCCACATTGTATGTGAGACTCTGCCTCTGCACAGCTTGATGAGTGGTATGCGGCCTGCGCCCAGGATCAGAACCCACGAACCCCAGGCTGCTGAAGCGGAGAGCATGAACTTAACCACTACTCTACCGGACCAGCCCCTGTCAAAATCATTTTGAAGATCAAATCATAAGAGAGTGGTTCCTGTGGTGGAGTGCTTTCTAATAAGAATATTATTTCCAACTCAGTTAGTTGCTATCCACAAGGCCTCTAAGGACAGTGAACAAGTCAGGAGAGCTGGAGGAGTTCAGGAGACAGGGTGGGCCCAGGTCTTCGCTGCCCCGGGCCGTGTTTCCTTCATGAAGTCACAACCAGGACTGATCTCCTTCCTGGTCATGTCTATGATTTCTCTCTTGAGTGATAGGAGGGGGTTTAAGATTACCTCACACATCATGATCTCATCCTATGAAACAAAAAATAATTTCTTTAGAAGAGATCCTTTGCTTTTTAAAAAATCATTTATTTTTATTGTTATTTTTTTTATCTAAGTAAAATGGTACAAAATTCAAAAGGTAGCAAAGGGATAAGTAAAAATAATTGTTCCTCTTACTCCTGTCTCCTGGTCATCTGAAGAAGCAGTCACCATTGATCAGAATCTTCTCTCCTATCGGGGGGCGGGGTGTGTGTGTGTGAGAGAGAGAGAGTGTGTGAGATACACTGCTGAGCATCTTGGGTTTTGCACTTAGTAGCATTTTGGAAGTCATTCCTTACGTGCACGCACACAGCTGCCATGTTCTTTTTTACAACTGCACAGTATTTAACTGTATGGATGCGCCATAATATATCTAATTCCCTGTTGATGGACATTTGATTGTTTATAGTTGCAAAAGATTAGAAACATTGGCACAAGGAATATCCATGTAGATACGTCATTTTCTCATCTATGTGAGGATATCTGAAAGCCAGAGTACTGGATTTTCTGAACCAAATCATGTGAAAGTGTAAATTTTGATAGATGTTAAATTTCATAGATGTCCTACTGGTGAAAACTCCCATGAGCAGCGTATGGAGTGAGTTCCCTGTCCCTTGCTCACACAGTGTTATCAAAATCAAGATGTCTTATCTTTGTCTGCAAGATAGGTAAAAAATGCTCTTTAGTATGGTTTAAATTTGCGTTTCTTATATTATGAAGGAAGTTGAGGATATTTTCATGTGTTTAAGTCATTACATTTCTTTTTCTGTGAGTTTTCTATATTTTGGGCACTTATTTATTGATTCGTTGGTCTTTTTCTTATTGATTTGTGGTACCTCTGTAACTGTTGGAGACAATAGCCCTTTGTCTGAGATGAAGGTTTACAAATATCCCACTCACCCACCCCTAGTTTGTTGACTTTTGAGTTTGCTTAAAATTTTTTTTCATGTAGAAAAGTTTTATTTTTTTTTTTTAAGATTTTATTTTTTCCTTTTTCTCCCCAAAGCCCCCCGGTACATAGCTGTATATTCTTCAATGTGGGTCCTTCTAGTTGTGGCATGTGGGACGCTGCCTCAGCGTGGTTTGATGAGCAGTGTCATGTCCGCGCCCAGGATTCGAACTAATGGAACACTGGGCCGCCTGCAGCAGAGCGCGCGAACTTAACCGCTCGGCCACGGGGCCAGCCCCCAGAAAAGTTTTATTTTTGTGTAGTCTAATTGAACTTTTCTTTTATAGCTTCTTAGTTCTGTGTCATACTTTAAAAGGTCTTATCTATTCCAAGATAATAAAATAAATATCTCCCATGTTTCAATACATTTTTTTTTAAAGATTTTATTTTTCCTTTTTCTCCCCAAAGCCCCCCGGTACATAGTTGTATATTCTTCATTGTGGGTCCTTCTAGTTGTGGCATGTGGGATGCCGCCTCAGCGTGGCTTGACGAGTGGTGCCATGTCCGTGCCCAGGACCTGAACCAGTGAAACCCTGGGCTGCTGCAGCAGAGCACGTGAACTTAACCACTTGGCCACGGGGCTGGCCTCTCAATATTTTTATAATTTCAGTTTTTTTAATGTTAAAGTTGTTGATCTAGGTGGAATTTACTTTAATATATAAAGTTTGAGGTGTGGATCCAACTTTTTTTTTCCCCCAAGCAGTTATCCAGTTGTCATCATCATCTATTGAGTAATCCCCACTAATTTGAATTGCCCCCTACATTTCTTTTAAATAGCAAACTCTCTCCTTTGTGTTTTAAAAATGCTTTTCAGTAAAAATTAGGGTTTACAAAACTTTTCAGGAGCACACTGGCTTAAAGTGAGAGATTTAACAAAAACAATATTGAGACAACTCCCAAGTATGTTCCCTTGTTTTAGGTCTTTCCCCTACAATTCCTTTAATCTTGATACCTCCCTGTTGGCTGTTTTCTCCCCATGTTTTCAGGTGTAGCAAGTATACACCTGAGCCCCCAGCTGTTACAAGGCTCATCTCCATAGCAGTGGGTGATAGCGTTTTAAGGTGGGACATATGTAGCATTGACAGCCTTTTGACGGGCAGGTCAGTTTTGTTCTGATGCTAACAGTGGAAATTAAGAAAGAAAATGTTGAACGGTTTCATCACTGACATAAAAAATGAAAAACCCTGCCAAATAATAGAATTAGGTAGATGGACTGGTAGAGAGAGGGTCAGCAAGAATACAGCTGAGGGACGCTGACTGCCTCAATTGGTATCCATGTTGGCGTGTGGACTGACATCTGGGACTTTACAGCATTTCTTTAACAGAGTACAAGAGGACATCATGTTTCACATTAGTTCTCCCACTTGGGAGGAATCAGGAAGATTCCCCAATTTGTCCTTCCAACTGGCTTTATCTCTATGTACAGATATGGGACTTAAAGGCAACAGGTCTAAAAATGTCATAAAATCAAATCTCAAACCGATGTATGAGGCACTGATGTTTTGGGCTTAGCGACTTTGTTTAACCTTGAAATAATATTAATGGAGTTTTTAGCACCTTTAGATTTTGTTTGGGCTAATATCAAAATAATAGGCATTCCCTAAACTTAAACTAAAGACAACGAAAACCCAGCATTGTTCCAAGTAGCCAAAGAAAACCAGCCTGGGATTTAAAAACTGTCAGGGATCCGGCCCCGTGGCTGAGTGGTTAAAATTCCACATGCTCCACTTCAGCTTCATTGGTTCAAATCCCAGGCACAGACCTACTCCACTCACTGGCCATGCCACGGTGGTGACCCACACACAAAATAGAGGAGGATTGACACAGACGTTAGCTCAGGGCTGGTCTTCCTCAAGCGAAAAAAAAAGAGGAGGGTTGGCAACAAATATTATTAATGCTCAGGGCAAATCTTCCTCAGCAAAAAATTTTAAAAAACCATCGGGATCAGTCAGGAGGAGTTTCCTCTGCATTCCGTTATTTTTTTCAGCAAATGGTAAGTGAGTCAGTGAACAAAACAGACAAAAATCACTGCCTTCACGGAGCTTACATTTTATTGTGGGCATAGGAGACAATAAACCATAAATTATATTGTCTGTTAGAAGGTATGTTTTGCAGTGACAGAGGAAGAAGCAGGTCAGCCGTCAGGAGTGCCAGATTCGGGCTGCAGGAAGCAGGGCTGTACTACGCACAGGGCAGTGGGCAGCTGTCTTTGAGAAGGTGCCAGCATAAGCCAAGACCTGGAGAAGGAGAGGTCATTGTTCGTTGTCCTCATCCTGTAGGAATCATCTTGGCTCTAGTTTGATAATTTACTTTTTTTTTTTAAAGATTTTTTTTTTCCTTTTTCTCCCCAAAGCCCCCCAGTACATAGTTGTATATTCTTTGTTGTGGGTCCTTCTAGTTGTGGCATGTGGGACGCTGCCTCAGCGTGGTTTGATGAGCAATGCCATGTCCGCGCCCAGGATTCGAATCAACGAAACACTGGGCCGCCTGCAGCGGAGTGCGCAAACTTAACCACTCGGCCACGGGGCCAGCCCCTGATCATTTACTTTTTGATGAATTAAGGGACATAGGAAAATACTAAAGAGAGGATAAAAGGCCCCACCAGTTTTCCAATAATTAAAAGTCTTAGACTTTTCTCTGCACCCCATGAATGATAGTGTATGAGAATATACTTGTTTCAAAGCTGAAATACACTAGAGAGAAGATTTTAATTATGGGACCTTTTGTTCCAGACTGCTTTCTCAGCTGAAGGGTGAAGGCTAGGAAGTTCTCTTGGAGCTTACTTACCATGTTTGTTTCTAACTGGCTCCAGGAATCGGCATGTGTGAAAGTGGTGGCTGCAGTGAGCATGTGGGACGTGTGCATGGAGAAGGGACACAAAGACCTGGAACAGTTCGAGAAGGTGCATCGCTACATCAGCGACCAGCTCTTCACAAACTTCGTAAGTCACCTTTCTTGAACCTGCTTTTCATGGGTCGGCCCTCTTCCCGGCCTTCTCTCTCACATCCAGCTCATGGAAGGGTTAGTTCCACAGAGACGTGCTCCCTGGCCGGAGTCCTGCTCGTCCTCCAACTAGATTCGTATCAGGGTCTTATGTTCAGAATGTGACTTTGAGTCAGTCAAAAGGACAGGTGCAACCTGTGTCTATTCAAACAGATTTTTTACAGCTTCTGATCAGCCTTGTTTCGGGGGACAGTGTAAAACTAGGAAATTTAATCTGCCATCACTCCGATCGAATAACTCTGATCAAAAGAAAACAACTATAGGAGTAATAACTTAAAAAGGAAAATTTAGGAATAGTTAGGTTAGTAAATAGATCTGTGAGATGGTACAAACCACCTTATAAAGAAAGCACTAAAGGCCCAATTGATTGGGAAATTCTGGTTAGATGTGTATGAGATTGCTTGATGCCGGGAGAACTGGGTGGGGTTTGACAGTCTCGGGAGATCCCTGGATGGCCTGAGGCTGAAGGAAACATGCACCCTTAGGGAATTGTAGTAGGATCTTATTAAAAATAATTTACCGAGTACCGATGTATGTCCTTTATGTGTCAATACCGTGCCCTCCATGTCTATCCCCCTAGAAAGAATTAAAGAGAAAAATCCTTTGAAAAGTGAAAACAGATATTAGCAAGTAGTTATGATTGAAAGAGGTATGATGGACGTGCAGAAGTTTCACTACCCTAGATTTATGTAACAACCAAATCTTAAGTGAAATTCAAGCTATATATAGACACATACACATAAGAAGTGATACTGACAGTGTCACATCTGGGTTATAATGAAAACACATTAATGTGTGTAATTGAGCATTTGTTTTCAACTATGGAGCTAAGGTGGGATTAGCGTATTTTGCAAACTCTTTGGTGTGTGCAGATTTGTTGAGTGAAAAGTTGCGAATGGAGAAGTTTTGTGGAATATGTACATACACTGGTGATGGATAAGGACAACGCTGTTGGCTCTGCATGGGGTTAGCTTGTGCACTAGGAGCAAAGCAGGTGGTAGAGAACACAAAAAATCACTCTGAAGACTATTTTGAGAGTAACAAATATGGGAAACTGACCAACTGAGCAACGTGCCTTTCTCGTCCCTACAGAAGGAGAGGACAGAGCGGCTTGTCATCTCTCCCCTCACCCAGTTGCTGAGCATGTTTACAGGGCCCCACAAGCTGGTGCAGAAACGCTTCGACAAGCTGCTGGACTTCTATAATTGCACGGAGCGGGCAGAGAAGTTGAAGGACAGGAAGACTCTGGAGGAGCTGCAGTCGGCCCGGAACAACTACGAGGCCCTGAACGCCCAGCTGCTGGACGAGCTGCCCAAGTTCCACCAGTTCGCCCAGGGCCTCTTCACCAACTGCATCCACGGCTACGCGGAGGCCCACTGCGACTTCGTGCGCCAGGCTCTGGAGCAGTTAAAGCCGCTGCTTTCAGTGAGTCCCGTAGGCCCTGTGGAGAAGTCGTCTCTGAAGTTCTGGTATTTTTCTGGGAATGCACAGTAGGGTCATTCGAGAAATTGTTCAAACCAGAGAGATGAAATGTCATTAGGTCAAGCCTGTCAGGAATTGGAATTCCTGATCCCTTGGGTGGTGCTGTGACCCCTGGGGCTTTTAAACTTAGGTCCTCCCCCTGCTGAGCGGTCCCCAGAAGAGCCGCCCCTCGGGGAGCTTTGTCCCTGGCGTCAGGCTGAGGTGTTGGGCACTCACGGAGTGAACTGCAGCTTCTGGTGGTTGTAACGAGACTGTCGGTCCCGGCATCCCATGCGAGCTCTCTTCTTTCCCCTCTCTCTGCTCTTCCCCGGGCTCCAGTTACTTAAAGCCGCCGGCAGGGAGGGCAACCTCATCGCCATCTTCCATGAAGAGCACAGCAGAGTCCTGCAGCAGCTCCAGGTTTTCACCTTCTTCCCAGAGTCCCTTCCGGCCACCAAGAGGCCGTTTGAGAGGAAAACTGTGGACCGCCAGTCTGCCCGAAAGCTGCTCCTGGGCATGGTGAGTAGAGGACGAGAGTAGGTCGTACGGCCTCGGGGTTAAGACTGAACTCTGCTGCTAGATGGCCTGGGTTGAGATCCCGGTTCTGGCACTTCTCACTGTGTGTCCTTGAGAAAGTCACTTCCCCTCTGTGCCTTGTTTTCCTCATCTTTAAAACACGTAATAGGTATATCCACATCATGGAGTTATTGTGAGGTTTAAATGAGTTAATCAGTGTAAAGCACTTGGAAATTGCCTGGCACATAGTAAGCAGTATTCAAGTAAGCTATCAACATCATTGATATTATTATTAATATTGACAGACCCAGCTCTGTCTCTACAGATTAGCAATTTAATAGGAGCTTAAGTATTTTATAATAGAGAATAAAGGTTATTGAGTTCTCATCTGTCATGGGCTCACTCATTCATTCACCGAGCATTAGTATGCCTACTGGTACTGGATAGTGACTGCCTCTAGTTTTCCCACACTTGATATGTACTTCAAAATGCCCTTTGAGGGGCCAGCCTGGTGGCGCAGCGGTTAAGTTCACACGTTCCGCTTCTCGGCGGCCCAGCGTTCGCTGGTTCAGATCCTGGGTGCAGACGTGGCACCGCTTGGCAAAAGCCATGCTGTGGTAGGCATCCCACGTATAAAGTAGAGGAAGATGGGCATGGATGTTAGCTCAGGGCCAGTCTTCCTCAGCAAAAAGAGGAGGATTGGCAGTAGTTAGCTCAGGGCTAATCTTCCTCAAAAAAAAAATTTTTTTAAATGCCCTCTGAAAAGCATTCTTGGATCTTAGTCTATACAGTGAAAGGAGTTAGTAAAGGATTAATATTAATACTTTGATCAATTAAGGGAGCTGATTTGAGAGTATACTAAAGTCCTATTTTTGATCATGCATTAGGAAAGATAATTGTCTGCTTACACTGCCGAACAGTTCATGGCTGACTGCTTTTTTACCTGGAGTTACATTTTTCTTTAACTCAATTCCTCCATATTTTGAAAAGTAGAGTAAGATACACCAGATTATATGGGGTCGTAATCTAAAAGGCTGCTGACTCGTCTTTGCTTACAATATTTTGCCTCTTATAATCGTATGTTTGTTAATATATATTACTTTGAAAGAGAATCAAATTCATTATTACTTGTACTTTTTCTTATTTTTATGAATATTGTTTGTTTTTATAAACTGGGAAGTCAAGGTAAGGAAAATCGCAGTTGTTGAGGTTCGTATAGCGAGATAGCAGAAGACCTGGTAATGATACTTACATATTTTGATGCTTTAGGTGGCACTTGAATTACATTTTTTTGTCACAGGATAACTAGGTGTTTGTTAAATTTTGTTAATAGCTACAAAGCCACCAAAACATGACCTAAGAGATGAGGATTTTCACCCAGCCACGTGGACTGACTCAGGCACAGAAACACCTATTGGGAGGAGCCAGCGGCTGGCTGGCGTTGCCCCCATTTCTGGGGCTCTGGCTGTGTCGGGACAGAGTATGGCTGCTGGGATAATGGCCAGGGAGGTTCTTGCTGACTGTCTCTCTCCTGTTGCCTTTCAGCCAAGTTACATGCTGCAGTCGGAGGAGCTCCGTGCCTCCCTCCTGGCGAGGTATCCCCCTGAGAAACTCTACCAGGCGGAACGGAACTTCAACGCTGCTCAGGAGTTGGACGTCTCACTTCTGGAGGGCGACCTGGTGGGCGTGATCAAAAAGAAGGACCCCATGGGCAGTCAGAGCCGCTGGCTCATCGACAATGGAGGTCAGACTGTTAGCCGTCAGATTACTGTAACTCTAAAGGAGGGAAAAGTGCCTGCATCCTATCTAGGCCAGAAAAAAATACGAGAGTCTTTGATTAAAGGGAAAAATAACCTTAAAAGTTCCATCCATCTCTAGAGACTGTCATTACTGAGATAAAACCTGTGTTTGGTTTTGTTTTTGTTTTTACAAATTCCAGAGGAGATTCCATTGCTTCTCTTGCAAGATTTCGCCGTGTTTTTCAGCTGTGCAGGCAGGGGGCCGCCTCGTGGGTCCCGTGCCCTGTCAGCCTATCCTGAGAGAACCACAAGCCAGTTGCCCTCTTCTAGCTGCTGTAGATGGGTTTTGTGAGTGTGGGAATGTAAAATCTGTAAGAAAGGGTTTTTTGTTTGCTATTTAGGGAACGACTTCAAAAATGCTCCAATTTTTTTTTTTCCTGGCAGTGGAGGGAGGGGCACAGAATTGAAAGGGAAGCACAGAGAATAATACTGATCCATAATCCGTTTTCCACAATTCCAACATTCGAAAAGCTCTGGAAAACAAAGGTTTTGTTTCGAAACTCCTTTGCCAAACCTGCCCTCATCTGAATTGATTTGGTGGCAAAATGAGCAAAGTAATGGGAGACTATTTCTGCTCATCCCTCATCCTCTGGTGTGAATGGCCAGAGGTTTTGCTACAGACGCATTAGTGGGTTTGACTCTGGGCTGTTGACCCACACCCTGCTGCGATGTTATGAAATATATAGTGCGTGTACTTGCTTACCTTTCCAAAGTACAAAAAAATCTGAATTCCAAAACGCATCTGGCCCTCCGTGTTTTAGATAGGATGACAGGCCTGTACAATAAACATCTATGTTCACACCGCCCAAAACTGAAAATTTTAACATTTCTCCATTTCTTTAAAAGTATTTTCTGGGTGTTTCTCTCCTCCCCTTACTTCTGGTTACCCAAAATAATAAAGATTGGAAGTGGGAAAGGAAGGAGAAGGATGGAGCCTCCCAGGGTGATGGGCAGGTGAGAGGTGCTGACGGGTTCCTCGAGGACCTCCTGCAGAGTCCAGGCTGCTCAAGAGCTCTTCCGCCCTGGGGTCTTTCTCTCCCCATCCTGACAAGTAGCGTGGTAGCAAGAAGCCCACAGTATTAGGATCAGCTGGTAGACCCTCACCCCTCGTCATCTGCCCAGGGGACCCCTCCCCATCAGCAGCAGATATAACAAATGCAGGCCAGCATTTTTTTAGGTACAGGAAATACATCGAAGATCAAGACAGAGATGGCGCTTGCCTGCATGGAGATCGTTAACATTCTCTGGGTCCCTCCCTTGACAGATATTTCTTTCTTAATATTATAAAAAATATTGCTGTGCATTAGGGCTCTCAATCCCTAATGTAAGGTTATGTAAAGTTTTGGCCGGGGGCCCTCTCTGTCATCATCTTAGGCAGTTTATTAAAGTGAACGCACGATGCCCTGTGTTACGGTGTATGTTCTAACTGATACAAGCAGCTTCCCACTTTAGACGATCCTCATAGTATTTCCACCGCATTCCTAAACTACAGGCGGAGATTGGAGTGTTACGGGAGGGGAAGGGGACAGGGAGGTGTGTCTGAGCCGCTGTGGCGCGATGAGGACGGTTTAAAGCCCCCTTTACCCACCTGGCGTGTTTGCACACATCCTGAGTGAAGTCTTCCCTTGTCCTTGGGTTCCATGGTCTAGATTTCCCATTGCGTTTTCTTCATGTGCTCCTTCTCCAGCATGTGGTCATTTTAATTCCCGTCCTCTGGATTCACCACAAGGCCTCCTTATCGCTTATCTCCTCTGAGGTGGTAACGAGAATGAGCCAGCACGTAGCCACAGTGTTTCCTCTCTGCCCACCCACGTCGTGTCCTGGGAGTGAATGTTTAATCTGCTCTGTCACTAGCATTTCACTTTGCGTCTCTCACTATCGACTTTCTTTTAAACCATCGTTTCTTCTCTGTAGATTCCCTCCTCCCTCCCTCCCTCCCTCCTCCCCCCACTGAAGGCTCTTCCTGTCTGTGCTTCCTTCCCGCAGTTACCAAAGGCTTCGTGTACAGCTCCTTCCTGAAGCCCTACAACGCCCGCCGCAGCCACTCCGACGTCTCCGTGGGCAGCCACTCCTCCACCGAGTCAGAGCACAGCGGCTCCTCCCCCAGGTCCCCACGGCAGAACAGCAACAGCACCTTGACCTTCAACCCCAGCGGCATGGCTGTGTCCTTTACCTCAGGGCCTTGCCAGAAACAGCCTCAAGACACATCTTCACTGAAGGAATTTGACCAAGGAGCTCTCAGTGCCTCCTTACACCTGGGTAGTTCAGAGAGCAGTCCTTGCAGATGCCCTTCAGACCCAGACTTCCCCGCCCAGCTGAGGCCCTGGGACTCTGCGGATGGGGCCCGTGACGTAAGCCAGCCCGCCCCCACCCTGAGGAGCTGCCGAAACTCCAGGCCCCCAGAAATGGTCGGTTACTCCACGCCAGGGCGAAACGGGCAGGGTAAGGACCCCGTAAAAGGATGTGCAAGGACAGCTCAGTCTCTGGAAAACAAAAACGAAGAGCTGGAAAGCAGTGAGGCGGAAGGGAACCAGGTGAGTGCTGCCTGGTCACCCTGAGGAACAGGTGGCCAGTGTGTTGTGGGTCGGATGATGCTCCTCTTGGAGGGGACGAGTCAGAGGCTTGCCTGGGGCTTGGGGGCCCTGGAGAGGAGCTCACAGACAAATTTTGTAAAGCACACCTGGAAACTCAGTGCCATAAGAGCGAGCAGCTCAGCACCTGAGCGCCCTCCGTGGCCGACTCTTCACTGGCTCTTTCTGGGCCCCTTCTGCTGCGTCCTGGCGCATTGACAACGTGTTATAATGAAAACTTTTTCCTGTATTCCACTTCACTAATTCCTCAGTTGTATGAAGTCTGCTGTTTAACCCATTATTTAGTTTTTTATTCAAAAACCATATTTTTATTTCTAGAATTTAGAAATAAAATTCTGGCTCTGTTTTGGTATCTCCTATTCTTTTTGTAATGGCTTGTTCTTGTCTTGGGAACCTGAAATAGCCTTTGTATCCTGAACATTTGAAACCTCCATGTGTTAAAGCCACTTTCCAATGCACAGCTGAGAAACACCTCGCTCACCGCTTGGGGCCTTTGCTTGCCTGCAGCTGTGAGCGTCCGTGTGCTTTGTAACCTTCGTCTGTGAGCTCATCTTCACCAGGGGTGGCCTTTGTTGAGAGACTCAGTCATGTCCTGGGTTGTGGAGGTGTTTGCCTCTGCCAAGCTCCAGATTCTGAAAGACCAGTTTTCACACAAGTTTCTCAGCCCAGACCTTCCGATACCACATTCCTCAGGGCTGCTGATGAGCGTGGTGTGTGCCTGTTTCTCTCTGGTGAATCTGTTACTACCCACTGCCCAGCACAGACATCCCCAGTCCAGACATTCTGGACCCCCCAGTGGACAGTTTTTCTCGACGTGTTGAGGGAGGAAATGGCCCTTTCTTAGAGTCTGACTGTGCAGAAAGCTCAGTTCTGGCCTCATTAACTCCTGCCCCTGACCAGGTCCTAAAACCCCGGCCCTCGGGTGTGTGTTCATCCTCGTGCCCCCTGGCCCTCATGGCTTCCTCTGATCATGGAGCACCATCCTTGCTTTGCGTTATATCTTAGGATAATCTCTAGGTGCCAATAACTTTCTTGCTTTGAGGTTAGTTGTATATTTTTTTAAGTTTTTGAAATTCAGAATTTCTGTGTTTGGAGTATGGAAGGATATCCTTGTATCTCATCTACCGTCCATATTGACTGAAGCTTCCTTCTTCCACTCCTTAAGGCAACTCTGAAAGAGTAAAAAGATGTAAATTTTGGTTTTCTTTGAATCTGCCCTATCCATTATGGTAGCACCAGCCATATCTGGCTATTTAAGTTAGTTAAAATTAAATAAAATGAAAATTAAGTTCCTCTGTCTCACTAGCCACTTTTCAAGTGCTCAATAGCCACGTGTGGCTGGGGGCTGCCATATTGGATGATGCAGATAGAGACCATCCCCATCCTCTCAAGAAGTTCTGTTGGACAGTTCTCCTGCTCGAGCAGTTTCCCATTTCCTAATTCATTGTCTCTCTCACACAGGTCTATTTTGCTGTCTATTCCTTCAAGGCACGGAACCCAAATGAGCTGAGTGTGTCAGCCAATCAGAGACTCAAGATCCTGGAGTTTAAAGATGTTATGGGAAATACGGAGTGGTGGTTAGCTGAAGTTAATGGGAAGAAGGGCTATGTTCCATCCAATTATATCCGCAAAGCTGAGTACACCTGAACCTGTCCTGCCTCCCCCTCAACCTTGCTGCCTTCACTTCCTTCTGCTGAAGGGTTCTGGTGGTCCACCGAGAGGGCACCTGCCCCAGAGACATAGGTCCTGTCAGTGTTGCTTAACCATGCCACAGCGGGGCACAAGGTGTCTTGTTCTCCTCCGTTGGGTTGTCAACCTTGATGCTCACTAGAATTTTTAGAATTTGAAATGGATCCTTTGGCTTGCAAATGATTCAGTGACCATGAGAAGAGGGGCCAAGTCTGGGGTCAGCCTTTGGAAATGTGAAATTTCCAATCAGAAGAACAGTATCTTATATAAGCTCGAAGCTGTGCTATAGTGTTAGAAGATGTTGGCGTTGGTTGTCCAGCACCGAGTTTGGGGTGGCCCCATGCTCCACAGTCAGCTGACCAGAAACTGACTTGGTTGAAGAGAATCCTCTGGGAGCCCTTTAGGCTGTGCCTGTGCGTGTGGCAAGGAGTTTGTTGAGACTGTACCAAATCTGGTGTTTCACATTGAAGCTTCAGTGTCCAGCAAACATACACACACACCCATCCCTAATTTCTAAAAGCCCCTAAAGCACTGCCATCTGTAATCTTTTTCTTATTTCACTGCATTTCCAGATTGGTTACACAAAATTCAACTGCTTTCTCTCTCCTTTTAGAAAGCATTTATGGTCTTTATTTTCCTTCAACCTTCATCTGACTCTTCCCTGTTAGGTGCAGCCATCTCCACCACCCTGACAGTCTGGGCATCCTCCTGTCTCCTGGCCCTCTCTCCTGCAGCTCAGTGACTGACCGATTTTCCTAGAACAGGATCAGAGCTCCAGCCATTCCATTAAAAGGATTCGTTCAGCAAAGAGCTGAAACCAGTGCAGCCTGATGGAGGACCGGATGCCTCTCCCCTTTTCCAAGCACACTGCCATCCACAGATGCAGAAATTTGAGTGAGGGTGAGCAGTCCCAGAAGTCGCTGATCCCAGACTTGGAAATAAGCATTTTCTGTTTCACACCAAGCTCCATGCTTCTGAGACAGAGCGTAGTCGAAGCCAAACAGATTCTAAAGTGCCTGACCGTACCTCCCTCCGGCCTCAGGGGGATACCTGCTCATCCTCACACTAAGAATCTCCCCCTGCAGGTTCTACCTGAGCAGGGCTTTCATTCTTAAGGTCTGCCCCAGATAGGAAGCCTACCTTGGAGCAGGAAACTATGAATTTTGTCTGAAGAAAGGGAATTAAGAACAACCTTACAGCTCCTGCTCCTCCAGCTGCACCTTCAGCCTTAAAATCCTGATGAATCAGGAGACACCTGTGGACTCCTGAACCCCTGTGTGTCTGCGCGTCGGTCAGAAGGCAGCAATGCAAGTCTCTTGTGAATAGTGTTTATAATTAGAGATGTTTATATTTAAGTAGTTATTTTATAAATAAAAGCATTTCTAAGGGCCATGAGTATGTTTTCTTAACTTACCTCCACGTTTAGCCTGAACCTCCTTCTCCTGTTTCTGGGGGTACCTTCTTGACAATTCAGTGATGCCCAGATTCTGGGAGATGGGAGAAGCTAACTGAATAAATTCAGGTCAGAATTCATTTTGTCAAATATAATTTCAGCAGAATTACTGTATTTTCAAAAGATGTGCCTGCTGCAGGCCTCTTCATTTTGAGCCATTTCGTATTACAAAATTGTAGCAGAACAGCAGAGCTGGAATGTCTGAGCTGGAATCCCTAAGAGGTAAGTATTTTCCTGCTGTTCCAGATGTGGAAACTGATGCACTAGCGATTAACTAACAAGGTCACACGGTAGCAGTTGGCCAAGGTCGGGGGTGGGAGGGGGAGAAGCAGCAGGAGCACTGGCCGAGGTGGCACTGAGGACACTGTGGGCAACAGTGAAACAAGCACCTGATATGAAGAAATAGAAACTGTGAGTGAATAGACTGTTCACTCTGGGAAAGAAACAGGTCAGCTAGGCACCAGATCTTTCATTTAATGGACAAGAAAATGGGGTCCAGTGACTTGCCCAAGTCATACATCAAGTTTTTGATGGATCCTGAATTTAAACTCAAGCCTCGGGCTCTCTAGCCAAGTCTTTCCACCTTGTTCTGGATCCAGACCCTTAAGAGCTTTGTGACCTTGGCAACTTAACTAACCTGGGTTTAGCTTCAGCTTCCTCATCTACAGTAGAGATGGCAGCACTCTCCACCTCATGGCTTGCTGTAAGGATTGAATGAGTTAATACGTGGAGAGTGCTAGGACATTGCCTGACAGAGTAAACAAATTGGAGGGCCTTGAGGTCCAAGTCAAGGAATTTGGATGTGATGAGTTAGGTAGAAAGGAGCTCCTGTAGGTCCTGAACTGGACTGCTTGTTTGAGGAAGGTTAAATGGTAACAGGATGGTTTGGAGGAAGGACAGATCAAAGGCAAGAAAATTACTGGAAAAGAGTTAACTGATTTGGGCATAAGATTACTCGAGAATGGAAAAAAGCCAACAGCATCCTATAAATAATATGAAATTGAAGAAATGCTGGAATCACTGGCGAAAGGGATTTCATGGGGATGGGAGCGAGTTTAGGAAAAGAAGGCAAGTTTTGTTTTAAACACTAGACGTCTGCTGGGTCTTGCTGCTTCAAATGTGGTCTCCAGACCAGCGGCATCGCCCTCCTTGTAACCTGGGAGCTTGCTGGACATGCAGGCCCCACCCCAGGCCGACTGACTCAAGGTCCCAGCTGATTTGTGTGCACATGAAAGTTTGAGGAGCATCTGTACAGGCAGGTTTTTATGATGGAACTTTCTACCATCAGGAGTTAGAAAAACCAAGGAAGGAAAAGGGTGTCAGATGTTTCAGACACAACAGGAGGAAATGTTATTGAAGAATTTTCCAAATCCGGCTTTCCTGGTTGCTTCCTCTCATGAGTTTTCTCCCTTTCCTGTCTGGAAGTAGCTCTTTGGTTGTGCCTTCCTCCAAGAGTCCTAGGAGAACAGGAGGGCTGGGAATCTGTCGTCATCTATGAAGTGTAGATTTCTGGCTAATTCAGGATTATTGTGAGAAATAAGATGATGCCTGCAAATTTTGTGCACTGTGAGCTCTAGAAGTACGTGGTTTTAATAAAGGTTGAATTTGGCGTCACCCTGTTTTAATTGTGAGGTTGAGACTGTGTGGGTTTTGTTTCAGGGTCAGCAATAAACAGGCCCTAGACGAACGCAGTTGTGCTCTGAATTGTGTTTCACTTGCAGAACCGTAGGCTTGAGGACCAAGAAACCTCGAGATTTATATACGTCATTGTAAATCCTCTGTCTGGTCACCAAACACCACTTCAGGATTTTAAACTCTGCCACGTATTAGTGCATCATATTGCTGAAGTTTTCTCTATTTCTCCTTTGCTGGGTGCGGCAGACGGTGCCTCAGAGCAGGGATGGTCTCCAATCTGAGCTCCTGCTTTATTCCACCCAGCCCACTGGAAGTTTCTTGCACTTGTTAGTGAAGATCAACATTAGTGTTTTGCATGTATGAAGAAGGGAATTTTCCACAAGAAATTGCAGACTTTGCAAGCTATGTAGGGTTATCCATTCCTTACCACCCCTCAGAGGTGACCCTCAAGGAGAAAGGAGCAGACAGCGCTTTCCCAGAGGTAAGTTGTGGTGGAGCGGTGGTGAGAGGGAGGGAGCACTCTGGGTAGGGCAGCAGCAATGTGTTCGTTCATTTAGGAAACGTTTACGGGGAGCATGCAGGCACAGGGGACCCGCAGCAGACCAGAGGGTCTGCAGACTCAGCAGGACCATGTCACAGGCACTGTCTGTGCACCGCCATGCCTAGGCATCTTCTGGGACACCAAGGGGAGTCAAGCTCTAAGCCTTTCCCGTGGCAGCCACTCCTCAGGTCCAGGATCGGGGAAGCTGAGAGTGAGAGACTCCTCATCTGTCACGGCCTCCCCTTCTGGTTGGAGTCACCATGACTCGCTTTAACCAGGGACCTTCCTACAGCCTCTCAGCTGAGATCAAGAATAGATTTCCTCCAAATATGATCAAGCTGAATAACATCTTTGCAATTTGATAGAAGAGGTGACAGGCATGAGCACTGAAAGCCACTTTTAGCTGGGCTTAAAAGATGCCATGATCCTCCATGGGTTCAACTAGAGTGAGATTCATTGAAGATCAATGAATTGTCGTTAAACTGACTTCAGTTGGAGAATATTGGCAATTTGATCAGAGCTAGTTGGGCTTACAGTATTGTATTAGTTTCCTTTTGCTCCTGTAACAAATTACCACAAATCTATGGCCTAAAACAACACAAGTTTATTGTCTTACAGTTCTGGCGGTCAGAAGTTCAAAGCATTTCACTGGGCTAAAGTCAAGTTGTCAGTATCACTGGTTCCTTTGGAAACTCGGGGAGAATCTGTTTCCTTGCCTTTTCCAGCTTCTAGAAGCTGCCTGATTCCTTGGCTTGTGGCCCCTTCCTCTGTCTTCTGAATCAGCAGCATGGTGTCTTCACATGTCTTTGTTTCCATCACTCCATGGTCTTCATGCTAACTCTGACCCTCGTGACAAGGATTCTTGTGATTACATTGGGCCCACCTGGATAATCGCTCCATCTCAATATCCTTAATCACATCTGCAAAGTCCCTTTTGCTATGTAAAGTAAATCCTCACAGGTTTTGAGGACCAAACGTGGACATCTTTGGGGACCATTATTCTATCTACCACAGGTGTGAATACACATGATGTTTTTGAGGCAAATTGTCTTTTTGAGAATGGAAACGATCCAGTCCGCTACGCTGGTGATTCCAGAGCAGGGGTCAGCAAAACTTTTCTGTAAACGGCCAGATAGTACATATTTTAGGCTTTGCAAGCCATACAGTCTGTCCCAACTCCTCAACTCCGTCATTGTAACACAAAAGCAGGCAAAAATAATACAGAAATAAGTGAGCATGACTGTGTTGCAACAAAACTTTTATTTACAAAAACAGATGGCAGGCCGGATTTGGCCCTTCAGCCATACACTGCTCTAGGTCTGGCTAAAACAGGAGGATTCTGGTCAACCATTAACACTGAAGTCAAGTATGCAGAAAAACTAGACCTTTTGATGAAGGAAAATGAAAAGCTAGCCAAAAGGTAATTGGCTTCCAGATCGGAACTAATAACTGTATGAGCCAGGCAAGTATTTATGGGACTAGGAGCTGTCTTCATGATGCCAGAATACAGATCCTCACAAACCAGATCACTCTTTCCCAGCAGATTGGTGCCCACTAACTGGAGAGCCAGCAGCGAGGGTGTTAGCACCAGGTGTGGGGAGAGACATCCATGTCCAGAGGTAAACCAGTGGACAACTCGACAGTCTCTGGATGGATACCAACAAAGTCGTTTCTTAGAGAGGAACGGGTGGCTATGGGCTTAAGCAGCACGTAAATGTCCCAGATTGCTCCTCTGGTAGAGCCTGTCATTCACAGTGGAAGCCAAGGAACAGGACAAGTGGATCTGAAATCAGTGACAGTAGTTATCTGGCAGAATAGCCAGATAGCTGTCATGGTGAGAATGAAGGGGACTATCCAACAGATTACCGATATGGGGCCAAGGCCTTGATTGTTAGAGTTGAAGAAAGGAGCTCTGTATTAGCCCATTTTTGAAATTCAGTAAGAACCAAACTAGTCTTAAGTAATTTTTCTTTCCTTCCTGAAACTCTATGCCCATTTTACCTAATAGAACTACTGCTTTTTTTCCTACTTCTCTAAGGAGTTGCTTTTTACACTGTAATAGTTAAATTCTACAGTGTAATTACTTGCACTCTCCAATTACTTGAAGTAAAAAGGAATACTATGAAAATGGAGTGCTTCTTACAGCCATTCTTTTATACATTTTTAAAATCTTTTATTTAGTATCTTCAAACTATATGAAGCTTTTTTAAAAACAGTTTAGTGTCAAGGCCGGCTTGGTGCTGTGGTGGTTAGGTTTGCGCCCTCCACTTGGGTGGCCCGGGGTTTGCTGCTTCAGATCCTGGATGTGGACCGGAACGCTGCTCATGGAGCCATGCTGTGGCAGCATCCCACACAGAGGAGCTAGAAGGGCTCACAACTGGGATATACACCTATGTACTGGGGGGCTTTGGGGAGGGAAAAAAAAAAGGAAGATTGGCAACAGATGTTAGCTCAGAACCAATCTTCCTCACCAAAACAAAACAAAACAGTTTAGTGTCTATGTGGAAGACTAAATCCATACTTATAATTGAATATAGTCTTTGCTAACTGAATCTCTTTCAGCACTTTAGAAATTAAATGTCAATGTTTGTACAATATTGTTTGCTAATTTTTAAATAAAATCATGGTCTGTGTGCGTCTGTGATTGAATGTATTCTCAGCCTATTACCTAAAAGGGACAAATTTCTTCAGAGGGTGTTTCTAAAGGGACTTATACAAAACTAGCCTGCAAAAAAATTGACATTTGATAGGTACATTTATTCTTCCAATCTGTGCCAGTGTATCAATGTGGAGTTTCTTTGTTTTCTTCAACCCTATCACTGCATTCTTGGCATACAATTTTCCCATTTTATTTTTTTATAAATATTCTTTGAACATTAAAAAAATTGTGAGTACCTGCTATATTCTAGCCACTGGAGATATAAAAATGAGTAAGCAGTTGTTCCTGTTTTCAACAGGCTCACAGCTGAGAGAGGGAGACCTACACAGAAAGTTAGCCAACAAAGTGATAAATCCAGTAATACTAAGTTAGATGTGCTGGGGAGTATTTTTATTTGTAAACAATAGTCCCCAACTCTGGTAAAGTTAAGCAGAGAGGAAGTTCTCAAATGATAGTAGGTAGTTCCCCGACACTCTGAGAGGGTAAGAAAGCCAGACTGGCGTCCTTGAAGTCAGGAGTGATGCTCTACCACACCACAATATCCGTGGGCCCTGCTGCTAGAACCAGCACCACTGCTCCCTCTGGACAATAGCTGTGACCGTCACCACTGTTGTCACCCCTGCCAGAACAGATTTCCCTGCTGCTTTGTGTCACCAGCGACTGAATAAAAATCTGGTGCTAGTGTAAGTATCCGATGAATGGAACCTAGTCACATGGCTGCATCCTGGTCTCCCACCGAGAATCTTAAGGTGGGGAAGTCCCCAACATAGAACTAAGGTTCAGACACTGAGTTTCCCCAAAGACTGAAAATGCACTACATCACGGAAGCTACCTCGGCGGTCTGAGAGGAGAGGGAGTCAGGAGAAGACGAGCTTGTAGTGGAGTCCTAATAGTCGGAGGTAGCCAGGGTATTCCAAGCAGAGGGGAAGAGGCAAGCACAAGGCCAGAACCAGAAGGTGCTGTGTGTGTGTGTGAATCTCAAAGCATGTTCATGTTGCTGGAGCTTAACGTGAGATATGGGAGTTAGAAGAAATGAGGTCGGACCAGATCTTGGGGAGCTTTGTTATTCATACTAAGGAATCGTGACTTTCCTCTGGAGTGCCAGCGAATGAAGGGCTCAAGCAGAAGAGTAACCCGATCAGTTTTGCACGCTTGATCACACCGGCAGCTGCGGGTGGATACATTTGAGAAAATCCTGGAAGCAGGGATTCCTGTGCCACTAGTACAGGTTAGATGTGATGAGAACCTGAATGATGGGAAAAGTCTTTTATTTTGAGTGGAGGGAGTAGAAGATTCTGTCAAAGGAGGGTGAGTTGAGTGTGAGCAGGCTGAAGGATATCCAGGAGGTAATAGCCATAGGCAGCTGAATATATGAATCTCAAAACTGAAGGAGAGGAAGGGGCTAGAAATGAGAATCATATGGGTAGAAGTTGAAACCACAAGAATGCAGGAAATCAATTATGGAGAAAACAGAGAAACTATGGGGTGAATGTGAAGGACCAAAACAGGAACATCTTAATGCTTGAAGGACAGACAAGGACAGTGGGAAAAAGCAACCATGTCATCAGTGGTCTCTAAGTGGGGTTGGGTCACCCGGAGCCCGGGCCAACAAAAGATCTGCAGTGGGAGGAGCGATCACCAACGTTTTGGATGCAGGCTGGTTCTGGTTCCACCACCTTCACTGGACGTCTTAGTCATCACTACTGAGAAAAGAATGAAGCTTCCCTTCTCTTCATCTGCATCCACAGCAGTAGGTAAATCAAAAACCCCTCTCATTATAGAAAAAAGAAGAAATCATTGGGCCAAATCAGGAAATTGGTTTCTGGTCCTGGCTCTGCCAGAAACACTCATGTTTTGACTTTGGATATCATATATCCTTTCTCAGACTGGTGCTTATCTGAAAAATGAGAGACTTTAACTGGATTATCCCCAAGGGCTTTACCAGTTGGGTTAGTCAGGAGACAGAAACCATAGGTTATTTTAACAGAGAATAATATAAAGAATTGTGAAGTAGGCATTGAAGAAAGGGCCAAAGGAAAACAAGTATCGGGGAGCTAGCAAGTGCAAGAAGCAACCATCGCCGTGAGGGCCGTGAGAACAAAGGACAGAGGTTGGTATTGCTAAAATTTAGGAGGGGGTGCCTTAGAGCTGAAACCCAGACTTCTCAAGGGGGCGCTGCTCAGCTGGTGCTGGTTCTCTGAGGGGCACAATGACACTGGTTCTGGGAGGCCTGGAGAAAGTGCAAAATGAACTCAGTGCTGCTACTTGGATAAACTGCTGCCACAGAGAAACGTCGCTAGAGTGATGCTGATGGGAACAGAGCAAACAGGAGGAAACAAGTCTCTTCCTCAGCCAGGCTTGCAGCTGTTTATCCCCTTCCTTTGGGAAGTTTAAGTCTCTGAGCATCTCACTCAACCAATAGCTAAAATGATGAATAAAGAAAAATCTTTTATAATTGCATCACTGAAATGCAAGAGGAATATGCTGAACCCAAAATAATGTGACACAAAAAACCATGCAGGTAAAGAAGTGTCAAAGCTTAGGATGACTTCTGAAACATGGAGACCTTGACCTTTGTTGACAATACAGGATGCCGAAGCAAGAGATGAAGCCAAGGCCTGCTTAGATGGAGACCCTAACAGGAGACCCTTTGATAAACCTGGGCCTGACTGGGCTATCCCTGCAGTACCCAGGTAATTGAGGAATAAACCCCCCAATGCAGAAGGAGTCAACAGGGCAACATGTCTATCTCCAACCTGATGCTAGGGCAAGGGGACGAATCTCCCTTGAGAATTTGTAAACCACGAGTTGGCTCTTGTGCAGGACTGTGGGCTGAAGTCACACCAACTGTAGGGTTCGAAACCCCTTAGTAGAGAATTTAATTCAAATTGGCAATGCCTGCAGGTGACAGGCAGAAGCTTTCACAATTCAACTTAGGAGAGCTCAGGTTCAACTTGTCCATAGATAAAATGCTAAGGAGAGTGAGCAGCTTACAGTAAAAATTCCAAAGGCATACAAGGAAACAAAGCACCCTGAACAAGTAGCAGCAGAATCCTCATAGCGAAACCAAAACTGTAACCAGGGAACCATACATTAAAATCTCAATGAGATACCAACTCATACTTAGCAGATTGACCAAAATGTTTTAAATTGGCATTACCAGATTGGCATTACCTAGTATATGCATGTAAACCCGTACGTATCCCCTATTCCGACATTTATATCCTAAAGCAACTCATACGTATATCTCAGGAGTTATAAACCAGAATGTTCACAGCAGTATTGTTCATAATAGGGAAAAAAACCCTCTAGAAATAATCCTACTGCTGACCAACATGAAAATGGATACACTGGTGTATTCACACACTGCCAGACTCCAGAGCAGTGAGAATGAACTGACATCACTACGTGCATCAACATGGATGAGTGTCAAAAAATAGTAATGAACAAAAATCATAGAAGAATCCATGCAGTGAGTCAGGCCATTTACGTAACTTTAAAAATGTACACATTGTTTAAGGATACATACAAAGTGGTAAAACTAAAATGAGAAGCAAGGAGATACGATCAGGAAATTCAGGGTAGTGGTTCTCTCTTGGGGGGTGGGTAGCAAGGGGCTCTGATCAAACTGGGATCCTCAGGGGGTCCGATGTAGCTGGTTATACTCCTTCCCTAACCCGGGTAGTGGGTACATGGGTGTTCGCTGATGATCCTTCTTTAAAATGTATATTTTACACACACTTCTGTGTGTATGATATACTCCACAAAAAAAGTAAAATTAAATGACGAATGATCCTTCTAGTCCTTCCCTAACCCATGGGACCTGCTGTCAGAATGAGGTGCTGTTCGTATGTTCAATGCCAGCTTCTTTGGCCATAAGATAAAAGGGGCCGGAGTTTTTCAGTAGTTCTTCAGGGCTGCCATACTCTACAATCCTCCCGTTATCTAGGACCATTATCCTGAAACACGGAAGAAAGAAAGGTCTTAGACAGCAGCATCTCAAATCTTGGCATTTATAAGAAAAACCAGGTCTACTTAGTATACATAGTATATTCACTCATCCAAGGCTACAAAGCAGGGAGAATGAATGAACCGTGGCTGTCTGCATCAACACGGGTGGATTTCAGACGTAATGTTGAACAAGAGAATCAAGTAGGAGGAGAATATATGCAGTCTGAGTTTATTTACATAAGTGCTTTCTTTTTTTCAAAGACACATTATTTAAGGGAGCCTATCCTTTCTAAATGGTTTCTAAGATTACTGATGTTACCCTCATTTTGACTGTAATATAGCAGGGTTGGAAGGAACAGAAAGCTGCTGTTTACGGGGGCAGCAGCTGAGACCCAGCTTAGTTGGGAAGGTCTGTGGTCAACACCTGCTGCTCATGGCTTGGGCCTCCACCTCCCCATACTCGGTTAATAGTTACAGTTTCCAATTTACCCTCCAGACAGTTCCCTTAAGCCTGCTGGCTTTCATTAGCTTAATGTATAATTTTGGGCAAATTACTTGAAATCTCTAGGCCTTCATTTCTTCATCAGTAAAATGATGGTGGTTAAACCTTCTGCTGTAAGGTATCTCATGGCTGATGCTATTACTGTTGACCAAGGGTTAGGCCTTGTCCATCAAGCTCTGCCACCACCCTCCACTTACTTGTCACTGTCCATGATGGTGTGCAGCCTGTGGGCAATGGTGATGGCCGTGCAGTGGGAGAACTCATTTTGGATGGTCGTCTGGATGAGTTGATCTGTCTCTAGATCCACGGCAGCAGTGGCCTCATCCATGATCAGAATCTTGGATTTCCGAAGCAGAGCCCTGGCCAGGCACAGTAGCTGCCTCTGCCCTGTGCTGCAGCCAATGGAAGAAAGCAAGCATTAGCCCCTAAGGACCAAGGAATAACCCGGGCTGCGGGTGGGGGGAGTCAGTTTTCATGTTCCAGATCAGACTCTCAAACCCCACTCCTAAATTCCACCAGAATGCTTCAGCTTCATCCAATACCTGTTCATTGTTGCCATGGGCAGTGTTTTCCAAACTTTCCCAATTAATTAGACGACCTACCACAGGTACTTAATTTAAACATTTGTATTTCTGGGCCCCACCCTACTCACTCAGAATAGGGAGGAGCCTAGGAACATGTATTTTTAATAGGCACTCCAGGCAATTTTCACGTTTAACAAGTTTGGAAAACACTAGCCCAGAAATAGTGCTTTGCATTTGGCTACAGTGATATCCCAGCACATGAACAACAATTCCAAAATAAAATGGATGCCACCAATTTCATGTCAGCAGTATTTGACTTGACACCGTTAATATAGGGTGACACCGCACCAGAATGCCCCAGTGGCATTTCTCAGTGGCCTTAGCAAATCTATCCATTATTTTAATGTGTAATTCTAGACTCAAGGCTAATTATTTGTTCAAGGACTTCTGCTTTGATTAGAAAGAGTTATCTAATGAACACGATGTCTTGGTGTGAGATGCAATGTACGTGGAATTCGAATAAGCTTGTTAAATGCAAATCGCTTTAATTTGCTAAAAGCCAGTAATGAAGGCTGGACCTCTTACTTGTATAAAGAAGCTTTGGGAAATGATGTGGAGGAAATATTCAGGAATTCACTAATTACTCTTTCCTGCTGTGGCCATTAAGGAACATATTAAACAGGGGGTAGCCAGACTAAAGTTCTGTAATTCTCTGTAAGAAAATTTCTGCAGGAGATGAGAAGTCACCCAAGATGAACTTCTGGTTTTTCTCTGTAATATAAGAGGGGAGACACAGCAAAACTATTTACTTAACTTGTACCAAACTCCTGCCTGGTTCAGCTGGGCCTCACAGTAACAGGCTGCGTCTGAGGCACCAGTTGGGCTCTCAGCTGCTGACTCTCTCTCCAAGCTGACTGATCTCCAGTCTCTGACCGCTCATCAGATTAAGCTTCAACACCCCAAACCAGGTCTGAAATCAAGGCATCAGGAATGCCATTTAAGTGTCTCCACTTGTGGACAGAGAAGGAGGGTGTGACTTTTGTTCTTACAAACCAGAAGTGTTAAGGCCCCCGTCACATCCTGCCAGAGGATCCCACGTGGCCCCACATGTCTGCAGCATTTTACTGCACAGCATTTACTTGCACAAGGTCTCTCTTCTCCATTATGCTGTAAGTGCTAGGAGGTCTGGGTTGTGTCCATGTCATCTCTCTTTGTATCTCCAGTGCCTGGCATATAGTAAGTGCTCAATACATGTTTGATGACTGAATGTTTGGTCTTTTCCACAGGCCTAAAGACCTACTTAACTTTTGCTACTGCCTAGATCTGTTGCTGAGGGAAAACAAACATGATGGTGTTCTATATGGAGGCTTACAAGTGTTCCTCAGGGCTACCCACTGAAGAATCACCTGGGCCCCTGATTCAAATGGCCTGGAGTGCAGCCTGGGCATTGGGATTTTTTTTTTAAGTTTCCTAAGTGATTCTAGGTGTGGCCTAGTTAAGAATCAGTACTCTAGGTAGTGTTTCTCAAGCTGTAATATGCACACAAATCACCTGGGAATCTTGCTAAACTGCAGATTCTGATTAGTAGGTCTAGAGCCTGTGATTCTGCATTTCTAACAAGCTCCCAGGTGAAGCCAGAGCTGCTGGCCCGTTAGTTGAGCTACTGAGCCTCCTTTCTTTTCTGAGAGTCATCTGCTAACGGTCCATGCTCTACCCCCCACTCTGAAGGCACCTGGGACTCAAGCAAGAACTACCCCTGAGCAGCAGGCTTTGGCTGATGGCTGACTTCACCATCTGGAGGGAGAAACCTGGTTGTCATAGGCAAAATGCCAGGTCAACTTATTAACCGAGAGGCAGACACATAGGGAAGGCCGGAAGTGTGAAGTGTCGACATACATAGACGAGCTTTGGAAAGGTAAAAGGAACTGTGAAGCCAAGAGAGTCTTTGTGCTGATTTAAGGTGTTTCAGGAGCCCCAGGCCTCTGAGGACACACCGTCCCCACTGTCCACATGCCCCTTAGGCCAGTGCTGCTCAAACTAGGATGCCCATCACAACCCCCTGGGGATCCTCTGGAACTTCCGTATCCAGTCTGCACCTCATACCAATTGAATCAGACTCTCTGGGCTTGGACTAGGCATCGGGATTGTTTTCATCCTGGTAGCAGTCCACAGCTGAGTTGAGAATGTCCACGCTGGCAGGATGTGTAAGCTCACATTGTGTCATGTCTCGTGAGGGTGCCTTTACTAACAAAGGTTTTCAAGAGTTTTGATGCACATTCACATCTACTTTATCATGTCATCTTCACAACGGGCTCATTTTACACATTAGGAATTAGACCTAGAGAGTGAAAATTCTTTTTTTTTTTTTTTGCAGAAGATTAGCCCTGAGCTAACATCTGCCACCAATCCTCCTCTTTTTGCTGAGGAAGACTGGCCCTGAGCTAACATCCATGCCCATCTTCCATCTACTTTATATGTGGGACACCTGCCACAGCATGGCTTGACAAGCGGTGTCATGTCTGTACCCGGGATCCGAACCGGCAAACCTGGGCTGCTAAAGTGGAACGTGTGCACTTAACTGCTGTGCCACCAGGCTGGCACCTGGAGAGTGAAAATTCTATAATGCCAGGTACCACCTGTAGCACAAGGAACAAAGGAGTGGCTCCCCCTTACCTCCTCTCACTGCCTGTGGGGAAAGTGGATTATGAAACATTACCTGAGGTTGTCACCAGCTTCTGCCACTTCATAAGACAGCCCAAGTGGCAGGCCAGCCACAAAGGATTTGAGGTGAGCCAGCTCCAGGGCCTTCCAAACCTCCTCATCTGAGTAGTTGTTGAAAGGGTCTAGATTCATCCTCAGGGTCCCAGAGAACAAGATGGGATCCTGCAAGACGAGGGACAAGGGGGCTACTGGGGCTAATGACAGGAAAGGGACTAGCAGTTCTTTGTGGCCAGGAGAAAGCAGGTAGGACTGGCCTGAGATAGAAAGCCAGTTAGTGGTCAAGTTTTTGTAAGGCTTCCCCATTGAAGGCTTAGAGTGGCTGCCAGCCGGGGAGCCAAGCACAGGATGAAGAGTTTTTGGCTTTTTTGTTTTTCATTCTGAGATTCATTTATGGATTTCCAAATTTGCCTCGGCATCTCTTAAGAAGCTGAGAGGCATGTCCCACAACCCCAAATATGGTGTAGAGGTGGAGAGATCAGTGGCAGGCAGATGGGGATAGTACAGTCGCAAGAGAAGAATTTATTAAGCTTTTGAAGAGGCTGGAGAAAAGAGTATATCAAACTGAGCAAATGTCAGACAAACCAAAACCATCGGCAGAGACTTGGCTGCAGCTAGCAATGGTTCTAATGAGGACCCACACACCACCCTGAGAGTGGAGGGGCCTCCGGGGCAGTCCTTGTTTGGTAGGTTCCGGAGAGGAAGCCAAAGGGAAGCCTTTCTTGCTGATGCACTAAGCTTTCTGCTTGCTGGCAGAAACCTGCAGCAAATTCCCTCCCCTATCTTTTAACCATATCAAATGGGGAGTATAAAGCTTAATGGTTTCAAGCTTCAGTGGCAAAACTGCTAACGCTGATTGCAAAGGTCTTGAGAACCCTGATGGTCTACAGAAATGCTAACTAATCATCTGCTCTATTTGACTTCTGTTGTGTTGCTGCCACCTACTGGTTAGACACTGGCAGTCACACAGGCATATTACAAAAAGCTGCAAAACTTATTCTTGTAAGTTCTGGAAACAATGTGTCTTAAGGAACTAGCTTAGGTATCCTGGGTAGACTACAGAAATGAGACTGCTAATTGAATATACATCAAGAAGCACATGCACATTTCCTGCAAAACAGGCTGTCCTCTGCTGCGTGTGAGAGAGTAAGTTCTACAGCTCACCTGGGGGATAATGGTCAGTTTCTCTCGGAGGTCGTGGAGCCCAATGGAAGCAATATCTACCCCGTCAATGATGATCTGGCCACCTGCAGCCTCTAGGATTCTGAAGAGGCTGTTTGTCAGGGATGACTTCCCAGCTCCCGTCCTGCCCACCACACCGATCTGTAAATACAGTTCCTTTGCACGTTAGTTCACCAGGTAATTCTTGGGGAAAAAAATGTAGCCTGGGGCATTCATAGCCACACAGGTGGAAAGAGACAGTGGTTGGCTATTTCATCTCTAAGATGTGAAACTGATTTGGTAAGAAAAAATTGCCCAAATGTCAGAAAAAGATGACCTTCCCATCCTACCTCCTAAATAGTCACTTGCTGAGAACTGCAGTGACACATCAGCAGCTGTTGTTGTTATAATTATTACTGGAAATCATAGATTTTTAAAAACCCTTGTTTAGAAGTGAGGAGAAGTGAAGGAACGGACCTGCCATTAGCTGAGAACCAGACCCGGACCTGGACCTCGGCAGCTTTACCTACACTTGTTTGGGTCCCACATTAGACCCACATCCTCAGAGGGCAAGAACACCATAGGAGGGTGCAGAACTTTGCAGACGAGAAGGAGAACCAGGCCATTCTCTCTGCAGGGACAACCTCCACACTGCTCTTCTCAGCAGTTCCTTCCCCAGGCCTGGTGCTTCCTAACTTCCTCTCCACATGCCCTGGCCCTTACAGGAAAGGAGCCACCATCAGCCACAGAAGAGGATGCCACAGGGAGGCAGGGAAGGACTGAGCAGGAAGCCCTACAGCCCCACCAAGTCTGAGCTCTTGATATCCTGCCCTCTGGTGGTGGCCCTGTGTCCCTACACCTCCCCAGGGCGGAGAAAGTGCCCTGACCCTCTCCTGCTTCCCTAATAATGAAAGCCCAGAGTCCAGCTGCTCCCCACCTCTGCGTCCAACTGTGCTCCGATCACAAGGACTCATATCCAGGCCTTTCTTCAGCTCCACCTACCTTCTCCGTGCTCTTAATGTCACAAGTGATCCCTTTCAGTACCAGATCCAGCTCAGGCCGGTACCGCACTTCGTAGTTGCTAAACTGGATCTCCCCTTTGCTAGGCCAACCTGCCGGAGGCTTCTTATCAGTCACCCAGGGTGCCTGGCAAGGAGACAGGAGAAGAAGTGCTTCACATGGTGGCAACTCACTGAACAGTCCCCATGGGACTCCTGTCACAGAAGAAGGGCAACAATGTCCCAGCCACCTGTGGGCATCTGCGTTGAATAGACTGAAATAGACTTTCAGAAGGTTCTTACCTTATTCAATTAAAGAAACGCTATCCCACAAGGTTGCTCTATGGATCTCCAGAATGAAGCCACCATTTAACCTGGCACATTCCAAGCCCTGACTTCCACCAAACCACTTCCTAGTCTAAGTTTCAAGAAATTGGGTCCTTTGACTTCGAGCAAGGGGAACATGAGGAGAACCTTTATGATCCCATGTGCATCCTCTAGACAAAGTGAAGATGTTCTCTTGAAGGAGTCACATAGTTTGCTTTTTTTGCCTTGCCCCTGGGTTCCTCTAATTCCTCCTTACCTCATTTTCCACATTTATATACTCATCTATTCGCTCAACAGCCACAATGTTGGTCTCTGTTTCTGATGTCATCCTCACCAGCCAGTTCAGGGTTTGTGTGATCTACAGAATAACCAGAAGACTAAAGATCATCTCAGGCTCAGAAACCAACTCAACCAATCAAACCACAAGTCAATCCAGTGCCTATTTTGTACCCAGCGCTATGCTGAGCTCCACAAGCAAGCAAGGAAAAGTATAAGTGACAATCCTCACCTCTTTGGGGGAGGAAATGAGACCAGTGCACTGAATGGCTGAAGAACAATTAAGTGTTCAACTGTGTGCTGCTAAACATGAAAGGCGATATGAGCTTGGAGTGGCCTGGGGCTAAAGCTGTGGTTGGAGAGGCGGGAGTTGGTGGAGTGGGGCCAGAACTTGGCTCTCCTGCCTGTAAGCCTAGTGTCTGTGGAGAAGATATGGGGTGGCATTCTTCAAATGGGAAAAGCATAAGAAAAGACACAGCGTGGGAGAAGGCCTTCCAAAAAGCTGCCTCCTCTCTCTGCTCTCAATTAACAACAGCTTGATTGAGAACCCAGCCCTCAAGGTAGGACATCCACATGAACCCTTGTCCTCCTTTATCCCAATGAACTCCAGATACCTTCCTGCCATTACAAAAATACAGTCATGCATCACTTAACAATGGGGATACGTTCTGAGAAATGTGTCATTAAGTGATTTCGTCATTGTGTGAACATCATAGAGTATACTCACACAAACCCAGATGATATAGCCTACTACACACCTACACTATATGGTACTAATCTTATGGGACCACCATCATCTATGTGGTCCGTCATTGACCAAAACACTGCTATGTAGCAGGTGACTGTACATCTAAGTAGCAGTAAGAAGGTTGTCATGATCTGGGCCAGTCTAGAATCTGGGGAATCCGTGGATTACTCTGATGCAAGCTTCTTTCAGGCAAAGACTTGGACCTGGCACATAGGCACAGGGAATTTTTGTTGAGCACATGGCAGTTACAGAGACGGTGAGCATAGGATCGTGGGCACTATGACTAACCACTTTATGTAGGTTGAACCTTATGTAGTTGTTGATATTTGAATGTTTTTGTTTTGGTTCAATCTAGTAATTCTCCAACTCTTTGCCCCATCTGTCCCAGGTTAATAAACCTAGAAGTGAGGGGATGAAGGGCCAGTGGCACAGGGAACCCATTGACTCTGGTGAACAACAGAATCCTTTAGGGTGCCTCACCATGATTGCCTTCAGCCTTATTAACTCCTACTGAAGACAGCACCTTATAGAGCTTGCTGATAGTTATGTAAATCTCCAATATATTAGTTTGAAAGATACCATGAAGGATGGTCAAACGACTCATTATGTGAGTGTGATTTATTAAACATTTACTGTAGTGCCAGCCCGTGTCTTAGGTGCTAGGAAATAATGTCCAACATTAATCCCCTAGTCATGCTGGGGATGCATTATATAGTTTTATTGGACTCTATGTTGTTTATTAGAGTTAGCTCCAATTATTCTGTGATCTAAGAAAAAGAAACATAAGAGAAGTTATTTGTTCACAAGACCTTTTGGTTTCTGATATAATGGAAAAGAAACTCATTTATTCTCTCTTTTGACTAGAATCAAGCAAAGAGGCAAAGAGACAGGGAACTATTAGGTCGAATCATATGAAACTGCTTTCTTAACTCCCAAGGGCAACAAAATTTATGTCCATTTTTCCAGATGATGCTGGTACCTACTTAGAAATGGTAAGGAGTGTGTCCATGGTTGTACAATTAGTAAGAGAGGGAGCCAGGGTTTGAACCTCAGTTTCCCCTCATCCCTTTGGATCTAGAAAGAATCAAGAGCATGGACTCCATGGCATACTCTAGATTCATTTTAGGAATAAGTGCATTAATGTAACCAAACTCCCAATCTTCAGACTCACATTGAGTGCATTGGACAGAACAAAGCCCACAGTGTCCCCGGTTAGGGTATCTCTATAAACAACCATCAGCAAGGCTGAAAAGAAGACGATCAGGTTCCCAATCAGCTCCAGACGAACTGCAAGCCACCTGCAGGGCAACAGAATCAGAGAGAGAGAGGTGTCACTGATCTCCATTTGCTTATCTTAATCAGCAACCTCAGTGTTCATAGAACATTCTCAGAGGGCTTGAGTTGGTATGGCTGTGCTCTTAGGAGGTGCCTCAAATTACCACGTGTTCCTAAAATCTTGGATTGAATTTTTTGGAAAATAAATTGCATTTTAAAGGTACTAGAGGAGTTTGCTAAACCAAGAGAATCCTATGGTGCAATGTCTCCCAAACTTGCCAAATCAAAGGAATCATCTGGGGCAATTCTTAAAAATGCACAAATTCATGCAAAAAATTCCTAGACTCTTCCCCAGGAGATTCTGATTCAAAGGGACTAGAATTGGGTTCAGGAACCTGCATTTCTAACAAACATTCCAAGTGATTTCTTTTGACTAAGCAGGGGAAGCAATGCCATAGAGAATCCAAATGTAAGGGTAGAAAGTAAGCACCACAGTAAGGTTCAGTGTACCCTGTCTGATTTCATGATTTTAAAAAGGTGGAGAACCTAGAAGTTAGGGGAAATTAGGTATGAGTTGATCACAGGGAGATATATCGGGGCTTCCTAGAGAACTGAATGATTTATAGAAAGACATAGTTTATAAAAATTGACTTTCCCAAATAAAATGCATTCAGATGTTTGCATCAACAATTCTAGCACGTATCCAAACAGATATGAAACATATTTTACAACGGACATACAATAGGATTTACTTATATGCCTGTTCCCTTCTTGGAAAGTGCCTAAGAAATAAAATATCTTTACGATCAAATTTCTGATCTCTCCACATTCCAAATAACACTGAGCATCATGAGCCTACCCTTAACACCTTAAGACAATGTGGAGGCCACTAAAGACTTTCCCTTCCTGAAAAAGACCTTCCTTCTTAGAGGACATACCACTTCTTGCCAGGGTCCAATGATGCTGGAGAAATGAAGAATGCTCATCCTACTCAGGGATTCACCTTACAGGATGTGAACTTTCCATTTCTGTCATCATTGGTTTTACCTAAAAATTCCCAACTCTTTTCCCTCCAACCTCTGCTCTATCACCACCCTACGAAGAGTGTCCTGCCTATAGAGAATCTCATGTCCACTCTCGGGGAAGCAGAGAATGTCCAGTTCACCCGGCACTTGTTTAGTACCTGGGTTACAAAATGCTGACAGATGTCATTTAACTTCCACCATAACCTTGTGAAATAGTTGTGTTCTAGCAATTGTGAAAACAAAGAAAATGAGACTTTCCTTAGAGAGGTCAAGACAATTTACTCAGCACAGTAAATGGCAGAGCAGGCACTGGGACCCAGTCTCTGACTCCAAAGCTCATGCATTCTTCTCTTACATACATGATGAGCGTGTTTGGCCAGAGTGATTTTCACATCACTGTCATGCCTGCCTTCCTATAGCTAACGTCAAACATGCAGAATCCCAAAGCACAAATTTGGGTAAATATCCAGCAGCAGCCTCACCTGTTGGCAGTAATCCAGGAAAAGACACATTTCTGGTTAGTGTCAATCCCCACTTCACTGTGTTTTAGAAATCGGTGCTGGTGCTCAAAGGCGCGGATGACAGACAAACCTGACACGGTCTCACTGAAGTGAGAGTAGATTGGGGACCTGGTGACAGAGTCCAGACGTCTCAGCTGGCGGGACGTAGCCACATAAAATATCTGGTCCCCAAAAGTAAAGAGTCTGTTAGTAACACAATCGTCTCACACATGCCGTACCTCCTCCTTTGTGGCCATGACCCAACGTTCTTCACCTTGATGGCCACAGACCACATCTGTGGGCTGTGGAGACAGAAGCCTCCAGTCCCACTTCTGGCTAAAGGAATGATGAGAGAGGAAGAGGATGGTGGGAATATCTGGGGTTGGTGGGGAACAGAGGAGGATGAAAGTGAGGAGACTATACCACAGCCTTAGAGGTTTGAATTTCCAAACCATTTGAGGAGCTTGGTCAGCCTGATCCATATTCTCCCCAAGAATCTCCATATACTGTCCAAATGACAGTTTTTGTTGTAGTTAGAAAAAGGGCCTCCAAAGGATTTTGTAAATGCAGCTGGGACCCCAGGTGTGTGAAAAGTGGAGATGGGCAGGAAATGGCCAGAGAAAAGTATGCTGAGGTTTGGATAAAAATTGAATAGAGTCCGGTAAGTTACCAAAACTGTGCCACGATGGTGTGTGAAGGTAAAGATAGTTCTGGAGGTGTGTGAAATGTTGAAGGTCTAAGAACCAGACCTGGATGTAATAGAGAGTGCAGGCCAACTTTCTGAGACATGAGGCCTGAAGGGTGAGGTTCAGTGGAATGGGTTAGTGGTGCTAATAGATTCTGTGAGGATTTGGTGAAACCAGGGAAGAGCTGGGCATTTGAGAGTTGGAGTTCAAAATGTTATACCTGGAAGTTTCCTCAAATATCCTGCTTCTTATTTGTTGGTTTGTTATTAACAGTCAAAAGGTTGTTACCGAGAGGACAGTGAACCTGAGGAACTCAACACAAACACCAGGGGGTGTCACCTTACCACAGGCCATAAGCCTGCCTTGATTGTAAAGTCTTCAGAATTGTTTTCCCAAGGTGAACAGTTCATCCTAAAGGTAACTGGTGGGACAAGAGTTCTCTCCACAGCTTCCCTGCCCTCATTAATTTATACTACAAGCATGGAGTCCCTTCACTTGCTCCAGTTTTTCTGTGAAGCTTGGCTCTCAAGCTACCTATTCCCTCGAGAGTACATTGGAATTGAGCGTAAGCCATCCACAGACAATCCAGTGAAACTAGAACTGCCATGAAGTGAAAAGAGATCTAACTCCTGCCAGAGATGTCTCCAAGCAAATAAGACTAAGTCAACCCACAAAGCGGCCACAGCACAACTCTTCTAGCAGCAACCAATGACCTAACCATTGTGAGGGGTCTTATAGAGCTTCAAGACTTTGTCCAGAGCCAACCTTAAATTAGTCTTGGATCCAAACATAAATTTGCCCCACTTAAGCTTATCAGGGGCAACCGTTAATGTGAGATTTGCTGTGAACCACACACTAATTGGTGCTGACACTTCAACTTCAGACTGTGGCCTGTGGGCTCCTCAGTATATTAATGTATGATTAAATGACAAAGATGCTGGAGAGGAGCAAGTACTAGCAATAAACAAAAGGGAAGATTTTCAGGAAGGAGCCAGGGCTTTTATAAGTGGAGAGGAAAGGAGACCTAGCCATTTCCAAACCTACCTGAACAGCCACATAAACGATGCCAAGAGGAATAATGATGACAATGAAGATTGGAGTGGCCATGCAGATCATGACAAGGACGCTGATTATCCCCAGGAAGCATAAAATCCAGCTGCGCAAGGACATGGGGAGGGTGTCATCCACTGTGGAAATATCCTAGGAACACATAATTAGGAGAGGTGGTGTACTCATGAATTCCTACGACATTTTACATATTCCCAATTCCAGGAGGGAATTTGTTTAATTCTGGGTTCCCAGTGACTCCTTCATTTAATTGTTTCCTGATATTCATTTGCAATGGACTGCTCTGTTCACCCCAATAACCAATCTCATTTCTGTAGTTTCTTCATCTTTCTAAATCTCTCTAAACAGATATGGCATTCATCCTTTACCTTTTTTAATAGACTTGGCAAAGGTTTTCACTCTTCTCAGTGAAATTCTCATTTGTCGAATTTATTAAACCATTCATAACCACTGCAAGCTAATAGAGCCTTACAGGTAAGTCCTCCTACAAAGGAGCCAATTCAATTATTCTAACTTTACGCAGGTCCTAATTCCTTTGGGTACCTAGAACAGAACCTGGCACAAAACAAGCATTCAATAAACATTTGTTTGGAGGCTCCAGTCAACAAGCTCTGTCACCCATCCTTGACTGAAGAACCATCCCCCACCTGGGAGGTTGTTGCCTCTAATAAGCGTAGACCATCAAGGGGAGAGGGAGGTGGAGATTGAATGTGATCCCTGCCTGGCCAGTGTTCTAACCAAGGAACCCAGAGGTGACGGACAGGTCTTACTGCCATACTGCCTTCATGTCATGTTGAATAAAGGACTAAATGAGCAAATGAATAGATAGATGGATGGTTTAGTACACCCAGGAAGCCTGGCTTATATTTTGGGTTCCCTTGCCTATATTTCTTAGATTATGTCAATTCTAGGATTAGTACTACGTGAATACCAAGGTGAGTTCCAATTATCTCTGGAATGTCCCAAACTAGGTAAGGGATAATTGTTTCCCAAGAGAGCCCTGAAGAGTGGATGACTCCTGAGTCTAATGTACTCTTTCCAAAGTCACATCAGAATGCAAAAAACTGTATTAAGAAATCCTCACCAGCTATCAATTATATACAAATTACTTTTGATCCTTACCTGGTACAGATTCTCCATATTTCTTTCCTACACTCCCTCCGTCATCTCCTCTTAAGAGCTCAGCCATCAGTTCTAGAGAACCCTAGATCAAACTGTCCTTTATAGGCCTGAGCCACCTCCCCCACAACACTCACTATTTAATTAATGACAGTTTCCTTTTTCACGCAAAAGCAGTTAGCTAAATATGACTGTTGCTTATGCAACTCAGAGTAAGATCTCTGTGTTCTCTTTTTCAGAAGATTAATTATATATATCACCACATCAGAAAGGAGTGTGCAATCTCTGCAAAATTCCTGTGAGAACTCTCCTCATGCAAAATTGCGTGCTTTTTTAGGCTTTATTAAAGAGGAGATAGGGGCTGGCCCAGTGGCGCAGCGGTTAAGTTTGCACATTCCGCTTCTCTGGGGCTCAGGCTTCACTGGTTCAGATCCCAAGTGAGGACATGGCACCGCTTGGCAAAAGCCATGCTGTGGTAGGCATCCCACGTATAAAGTAGAGAAAGATGGGCATGGAGGTTAGCTCAGGGCCAGTCTTCCTCAGCAAAAAGTGGAGGATTGGTAGTAGTTAGCTCAGGGCTAATCTTCCTCAAAAAAAAAAAGAGGAGAGAGCCCCTTGAAGTTGTTTCCAATAACATCATGCCCACTATTTTTGTCCCAGAGGAAGGTGATAAATGGGGATAAGTCTCTTGCCCACTTTTGAAGCAGTCACTGTGTCCCCAGAGCCTGGCTGTGGGCTGTGAGCTAGCCTTTCTGTGTCTGCTCCAAGACCAAAACAAATAAGGGTCCAGAGATACTCAGTCATTTTTAAAAATGTGCTCCCTCCTCTACAAACAGAGGACTGAAAACTGTACTGATGATAGTTGAATACTACTCCAAATTGCCCAGTTTCTTCCTTTGTTCCTGAAATTTCCATCTCAAATGCATTAAGAATCAGTGAATTCGGTCTGGCCCCATGGCAGAGAGCCATCTATGATCTTAACATTTATTGAGCATCCCAATGCCTAGCACAGTCCTTGGCTCATAGAAGGTACTCAATAAATGTGGTTGAATGAATGAATGAATGATTGCTAAGGGTTCTAGGATCTGCAGCAGATGGAGACTATGTTTTAGAACCTCATTAAAATAACAGATGGCTCTCTTCCATAATCCAGACCTAATTTACTTATTCTTAAAGCATCGAAGATGGAAGTTTGAGGAATGGAGGCAGAGACTATGCAAAGGGTTATCCTGCTATCCCTTTTATTCACTGTCACAGCCAGTGATAGTGCTTTTACTTGTGTTTTTCCCACTGCAGAATAATCCTTCTCATCCTGCTTCTACCGCCACCCACCCACCCCTATCCCCACCATCTCCCTGGCTAACTTCTATGACTTAATTCAAGTCTCACCTTTTCTGACATTTCCCACCATTAGTCACCCAGACTGAGCTAGTCCCTCTTTTCTCTGTCACTCTTTTGTATTCCCAGAACACCATTGTACACATCATTGTTATTGGTTTTACCATATTCTAGCATCATCCTTTATTTCCTTGGCTGTCTCCCTCACTAGATGGTGAGCTACTTAAAGGGCCAGAGCTGTTCATCCCTTTATCCCCAGGATCCTCAGGACCTCACACAAGGTACTCAAAAAACATTTGAATGCTGAGTGGACGAAAGAACTGGAACTGCACAAAGTTGCCTAGGGGGCCATGAGAATACTTTCCCTGTGAGAAATAGAAAGATCTTCAGCATATAAATACATCTTACAGCCCTTGTGATACTTACGCCAGCAAACCTGTTCACAATCCGGCCTATGGGTGTTGTGTCAAAAAAACTCATGGGTGCTCGAAGGATATTGTTCAGCAGTTGCTTGTGAAGGATGTTTGATGCATGGGTGGTACCATAGACAGTCCAGATATTTGCTATTAACACAAATACACCTAGAAATGGAAACAGTTTAGTCAGCACCATGCACAGAGATCCCTGAAGACTTGTGCCAAGGGCACAATGGCAAATTTTTTCTTGAGTCCAGGCAAAGTTCATGGACCAGACAGACTTTGTAAGAGATTGCTGTCATAGCCATCAGACATACCTTGTGCTAATCCCAGAGCTCCATAGACGCCAACTCTCAAGTCCCTCTGAGAGGCTGGATAGTTGGTGGCATTGAAGTTTTTAGAGTCATTGGTCCAAGCACTGAGCCAGAGGTTGGATCCAACAAAAGCCACAGAATTTAATATATAGGCCAAGATGATGAAGGCTATTGAACACCATCCTATTGCTCCAAGGTATTTCAGGTAGATGGAGAATTTCACCTGCAAAACCCCCACCTCAACATTAGTAGAATTCTTAATGGCTTTTGGTAAGGAATTACCTAGAATACCAATCACAATGGGGAGTGAAGTCCCCTGGAAATGTGGATAGCAGATAGCAAAATCTGGTAGTCTATGGTCACCATTTTGGCACTGCACCAGGATAATAATCAATGCTAAAATACAATGCAGGGTAAATAACCATCAGATTATTAATAAGCTTCTAGAAGATATAAAAGTGGGACAGATGGGATTATACTGCAGACCTCGGAATTTGTTTTATTAATTTGGATTTAAGTTATCTGAAATTTAAGACCTTGGCTTTAAGTTTTATTAATTTGAATTGTGTGCTCTGAGATTGATATATTAGCGTTCTCTGGCTCCCAGAATTGCATCCCAAAGCAGTTTTGTTGTTTTCTCTACATATCAGAATGGAATCACTCAGCGGTATGAAGATATTCACAGGAAACATGTCATTCTTCATGGAACTACAATTTGAGAGAAAGCCCAGAGCCTCCACTAACATTTCAATGGTGAATTTAAAGATTTGCAAAGCACGTACAACAAATTCCTCCTGTAGGTATGCATTCAAGTTCTCAAACTTTAAAATGTTCAGATCCCAAGCCTTATCTCACTTCTAATGGTGCTTTTTATTGTGGTGCTCACCTTTCCAGTTTGTATGAATTCCTTCTTAATTAGTTTTTGTCCTTTCACTACTTCTTCCTCTTCCTTCATGTTATTCATATTCCGAGTCTTCAAGGAGTTTTTTAGGGACTTCAGATGCCTGCTACTGGACCTAGAACTGAGAGATTGAGAGGCAGAAAGCTTTCCTGAGCATGTAGATGCATCCTGAGGTGCTTTCTACAAGTAAATGTCACACTCATTCCACTTGCATCAAAGAGAATTTTGGAGCAGATGGCCATGGGGAAACACACCACTCCAACCGTCCTCCCCATACAAGGAAACAAAGGAAGAGCTGGGAGTGTCCATGGTGTACACTCCCTCAGGAAAAGCCCACAGAGAAAAAAAGAGAATGATCAAGTGGAAATACGGAAGTGATGAGGGCTGCTAGCTGAATAGGTGACCAACCTGCGGCTAAGTGTTCGACGAAGGCTGTTTTCTCTTTTTGTGGTCAAGGAGGCCACTTCCTCAGGGATTTCCTCCACAGTGGGCATCAGCCCATAGTCATCTTCTTCTTCACTGTCCTCATTGACTAGGAGACACAACAAAAGTTAGGGAGATGGCGCAGAGCTCTCACAGCCCTGTGAACAAGGAGAAGTCTTTTCTGATCTTGCTGGCCTCAGCAAGAGATCTCAGATGTACACACAGGCTGGAATCTTCTACTCCAGAAATACTACTTAATAGTACATCTCATTGAGAAATACCAGAATAAAGGAGAAATGAGGTAAAATTCCACTGGAAGAGAAAATGGTCAAGAAGGAGAAAAATATTCCCAGAAGCTTCTAGGTTCCTTTAGAGCAGGAAAGAACTTTTAAGGGTTATACTATACAAATAGAAGACTCATAATTCCCAGAACTGATTACAGAGGTGAGTGTAAATTAAAAATTCTCTTCTTGAAATTCAGATAATTTGACAAACTTTTATGAATTTAAAGCATTTTAAAAACATACCCTGAAAATAAAATAAAATAAAATGTAAAACATAGCCTGGGCATCAGTGGGAATGGTAGAGTTAGGACCTCTGGAAATTGGTACCTCCATAAAAGCAATGAGAATACTGGCAAAAAATTGTTAAAATCAACTTTTTCATTACTCTGAAATAAACCAAAGCCTTGCAACAATCCAAGAAGCATTTATTTAAGGAAAATGGCTAAATCTCAGTAAGAACAGTAAGCTTTATGATAATTTAATTTACCTTATTCCCATCCCACTCTCCTCTGATCTGCTGGAGCCTAGAAAACCAACAACCTCACAATCATGGTAACCACAAAACCCAGCAGCTTAGCAGCTGCTGGAGGGAACAGAGTGGGTTTGGAACTCCCCCAAAAGCCTCATCCCTGGAAAATTGTCATTATCTGACCCATCTGGCAGTTCCCTGGAAAACCTCATTCCTAGGGCTTGTCTTTATTGGACCTGACTTGCAGCTAGCTCAAACAGTCAGCAGCAACTGTTTAACATCACAGCTGCCTGAGCTGGTGGTAACAGTTGGGGCAAATAAGAAGCTGACCAAAACTTAAAAGGAAATGCTGGGGAATAAGACATCCATAGGGAGTTTTCATATCTTCAATATATTCCTAGCAATCTAGAATGTCATACACATGTGTAGGGCTATGCAAATCCCCAAGAAAGACTTGAGAAGGCCCTATTCTCTTACCACTGGCTAACCTTCAGGCTCTGTGCAAACAAGAAACAAAGGCTAAGGCAGAATGGTAAGCTGCCTGCTGGAGTGTTGAAGACATGTCCACCCCCTCCCCACACACAGAGCCACTCAGCAAAGGCTGAGTGACTTATTGGTTTTAAGGACGTAAGGAAATCTCTGCCTAGTCATTAGCTGATCACTAGGCCAACCAAGCAGAGACTTCAGTGGCCACATGTGACAAAGAATACAGACTTAACAGAATTAGTTTAGGAAACTAAACAGGAGGAACAGCAAACCCTGGTGGAGGAGGGAGGGGAGAGAAATCTTATTTCCAGAGTTGTTATATTATTCAAAATGATCATTTTTCAACAAAAAAATATGAGATATACAAAGAAGCAGGAAAGTAGGGGATCACACATGGGAAAAAAGCAGTCAACAGAAACTATACCTGAGGAAGCACAGACATTGGACTCACTGGACAGAACTTTAAATCAGGTATTATAAACATGTCCAAAGAGCAAAATGAAACCACGTCTAAAGATCTAAAGAAAAGTATGAGAATGTGTTCTCTCCAAATAGAGAACATCAGTAAAGATAGAGAAATCGTTTAAAAAGAAGAAAATAGAAATTCTAGAGTTGAAAAGTATAAGTAAAATGAAAAATTCATTAGAAAGGCTCAACAGCAGATTTGCTAAAGAGATTAGGCATGTGACTTGATCCAATTAACCATCTCAGCAGAAATGCTGCCAGCTTGGACTGCAGGGGACGGACATGGGATGAAATGAAGGAACACTGTCAGACTTCTGGGATTCTACAGGCAGGAAATGGGTCAATAGAGCCATCCAGCCATGAACATGTGATACCCTTCAAGAAAGGCGAAAAATCGCCCTGAAGGCAATAAGGGGTTGGCTGCTCCTCAGTTTCAGAGGGTGAGACCACTGCCCAGGGCTGGATGGGATGGGACCACCACTCCAGTGAGCCAGGGGAAGAGAGCATCAAGCCAAAGAGGATTATTAACAAACCTTAAAATCTACTGGAATTTGCCCTGCTTGGTTTTGGACTCACTTGGGATTTGTGATCCCTTTTTTCCTTTTGATTTTTCCCTTTTGGAATGGGAATGTCTATCCTATGACTGTCTCACTACTGTATTTTAGAAGCAGATAACTTATCTGGTTTTACAGGTTCACAGATGGAGAGGAATTTTGCCCCAGAACTCCAAGTCTCACCCACAACTGACTTGGGTGAGTTAGGTGATGAAACTCGGGACTTTAAATTGACATTTAGATGAGATTTTGAACTTAGAGTTGATACTGGAATGATTAAGAATTTGGAGGATGTTGGATGGGGTGAATGCATTTGCATGTGGGAAGGACATGAATTTTGGGGTGTCAGAGGACAGATGTTATAGATTGAATTGTATCCCCCCAAGATTCATATCTTGAAAACCTAATCCCCACTACCTCAGAATGTGACTTCATTTGGAACTAGGGTCATGGCAGATGTAATTAGTTAAGCTAAGATGGAGTCAGACTGAAGTGCAATAGGCCCCTAATTCAATATGTCTGATGTCCTCATAAAAAGGGGAAATTTGGACACAGAAATGCACACAAGGGAGAACACCATGTGAAGATGAAGGCAGAGACTGATGTGTCTACAAGCCAAGAATGCAAAAGATTGCCAGCAAACCACCAGAAGCTAGGAGAAAGTTCTGGAACAGATCCTTCCCTGTCGCCTTCAAAGGAACCAATCCTATCGACACCTTGATTTTGGATTTCTGGCCTCCAGAATTGTGAGACAATAAATTTCTGCTGTTTAAGCCACCCACTTTGTAGTGCTTTGCTTAAGCAGCTAATTAGGAATCCAACGCACAGAGCCAATATCAATCCCGGTCACCTTGCCCTCCTGCCTTTCCCTTCACTCTGCCGCCTCCTGATCTGTACCTCGAGTCCCAGAGCCAACACAACAGCATGCCAGACACTGGGGCTTACGTAACTGCTCAGAAATGACCTGTGAATGTTTACCAGAACAAGGGCTTAAAGAGTTGTTTTTCAAACTGTCCTTTGTACATAAAAGACAAGATTCTTCAAAGGGGCTCCCCACCCATGGGAGTTTATAGCAGAGTCCAGAAACTCAATTCAGAAACAAAATCAGTCCAGACAAATCAGGATAAAATGCTTAGAATTAGCATAAGAAAATTGTCCCAGTCACAATGATGTGGCTGGCGGAGCAGTAACTCAGGGGGATCCAGCATCAGTCTCTGCGACTCTGCCCTTTGCTTGGGACCTTCACTCCCTGGGCAGGTGATTTTTGTTTTCTCCAGGCCAGTCACTGGGGTAAATAAAGGCTGATGGAAAGCTCTGACTCCTTCCTTTCTGGGGTTCCTGGTACCCCTGCCCCACTCTCCTGGGCTGGCTCCCAATCCCTGTTGCCCACACTGTCCTGTTCTTTGTTCTCGTCCTGTCCCTCCAACACTTACAGTTTAGGCTTTTCTTTCCCTCTCTTGTGCTCCCCAGGGCAGTTTTAAACCATCACATGTCCTGACCTCAAGGCGTAAACGTGCCCCCACTTTGCAGGCTCTGTGGCTACTCTCTCTTCTGACTTCTGAAATGCCCCTGAACACTCCAGATCTTGCTTTCTCAGTCCTGCTACCTGAAGCATATACCCAGAACTATACACAGGACTACTGTTGGCAGGTTCTTGGGAAGAACCCCAGGGGACAGGACTCCACTGCTGACTGGAGCTAATCAGTGACCCCAATGGTGGGGATATCAGCTATTCTGTGGTATACTGTAAGACTATGCAACTGCCATGATTTTTTCTGGTTCAAAACACCCATCGGTTTTTGGTGTATTAATCAAGATCCTTTTGGTAGGGCTTATCAAGAATTTAGCAGCACATTATTAGTATCAGCCTATGAAGCTGTCCAGGAAGCGGTTTTAATGCATTTGGGGTAGGTGGGGTAGGATCTGAGACTTGAGTCAAAAGAAGCAGGGCATCCATAAAGGGAAGCCCCTTGTGCCACTCTTGTTTCTTCCACAGGGTTAGTCACCCAAACCTCCAGTCATACCTTCCTAAAGAGTGCCCTTCAACTGCTTGTCAGAGACCAGATGAGCAGGATGAGCTTCAGTTTGGCTCAAGCATAGAGTTCTGTCTACGTTTCTTTACAGAGACACAAACATGGAAAGAACAGATTGTGGATCTTTGGGTAATTCACTTCCAAATCTAGTTTACTGGATAATGAACAGGTCAGGAGGTACATAGTGGTTTTCCACTCCTACCCCTTCCCATACCCAAATTCTATCCTGTTCCAATCCCCCTTACATACCTGTGACCTCTCCTTCAGGATCCGTCTGCTTGACAAACGTCTTCAGATTCTCAGCAAACACTCCTTTCTTGGCCAGCAGAGTGCTGTAGGGTCCCTTCTCCAAGATGGTGCCATTCCCCACAACCACAATCTCATCCATTTGGGGAAGAAAGTGAATGCTATGTGTAACCAAGAGTCGAGTCTGTAAAAATAACAGTAAATTGTGTTGACTACCCTATGTCCACCACCTTCCTTGGTTTACTTTAAAAAAGGAAAAACAGATGCTTCAACTCACTGTAGGGCTTTGCTCAAAGTGTGGTTCTGACCACTTGAGTCTTTTACTTCCTCTTTCCTTCCAAGCACCTCATGCTAAAACCTGACCCTAGGTGTAAGTTGAGACTCCTGTCATCGTGGATATATTCACAGTTATTTTCCTGTAGTGACAATGAGGCTTGCCCTACACACATTCTCCTCCAGCTTCCTGGGTACACAAGAGTTGGACTTAGGAATGTCACTTGAGATCAAGACCTATCAATATAACTGATGTATACAAAACTAACTAAATAACTAGTTAACTAACTGCCCCTTTCACTAACCAGCTAATCAACTAAACTAATAAGAAGTGCCCAGATTCTTTCAGTATGTTAGGGCAAGAAACTTTGTCTTTGGCCCAGGCCATCCCTGGTATGGGAGACTTAGCATCCCTTGTATTCTTGTCTATTTATGAACCACATTAACTATTGCAACAGGAACTCCACTCAAAGAAAGACAAACATTCATGGATCAGCAACGAGGCTCAGATAGGGACCATAGGGCTGAGACAGATAGGCCTCTGGAGAAATGACCCAAGCCCACTGCTATCAAAAGATACTATCAAAAGATAGTATCATTTGAGAAGCAAATGAGACAATGCAATCAAAGTGCGGGTGCATGCCCCACCCCCATGTCTTCAGCACTTTAAATAATTTCTCACCTTGCCTTTCAATAGGCCATTGGGACCCAAGACCTTATTGAAAATATGTTTTCCCACATGAGCATCCACAGCTGACAGGGGGTCATCTAGAATATAGATGTCTGAATTTTGATAGGTAGCTCTGGCCAGGCTGATCCGCTGCTTCTGACCCCCACTAAGATTTATACCCTGAAGAAGAAAATAAATTCTGTTAAGCACTACTCCATAGTCCCACTTTCACAGAGGCTATTAAGGAGGGGTAAGGAAGAGATTTGCTTCAATAAAGTATCAATGGCTTAAAAATCTTACAAGTTCCTTTATTTGTATAAATAATTTTGGTTCAAATAAATTACTTTAAGCCCAATAAATAAAAGTATGCCCAACTTACCACTTTCTATCATATGATTTATTTATTTATTATTTTTGTTGCTTCCTGCCCCATGAGAATGTAGAGCTATACTAGGGCAGATTTTCTCTACTTTGTTCATAGATGTAACTCCAGCACTTAAAACAGTGCCTGGCACATAGTAGGTACTCAATAAATGTATGTTGAATTAATGAACAAAATCCCTCCAGAGTTGTCACTTACTAGTTTTCTAACATCTCAAGATCCTTGTCCCCTAGAGATTGCTATATTCACTTTCAGTAATGGAGAGGGAGGATGAAAACATCCTAAATATTTAGTAATCAGGGATTTCTAAACAAATTATGCTATATACATATAATAGATACAATAAAGTCATTAAAAATCGATTTTTAAGAAAGGCATTTAATAACCTGAGAAAATAATTCATACTAAATTTCTAAGTGTTTGAAGCAGAGTATCAGAACCCTACTCGGGCCCTCACTAATATACAGAAGCAGAGTCAGGACAAGACAGAGTAGGGATGGCACTCTGCCCCTCATCCTTAACCACCAGGTCCAGCACCTCCCAGCCCAACTATTTTTGAAGTCAAGATAAGCGATCTTCCAATCAAAAAACTGCCAAGCGGTGGACTCCAACTCCTACATGTGCACAAAACCTCGAGACGACCACTATACGACCTTCCTGGGCTGGTGGTAGTGAGCAACATCACCACGTTGGATCTACTGGGCAGGCGCTGGGACTGTGACCCCTACGGGGCATGCGAGGACACCACAGGGAAGAGAGAAACAGAATTCCTTTGGAGGAGGAGAATCATGATGCCAGTCTGCTCCCTTCACCCCATAAAAGACTCAGGATGACTCCCTTTGGGGACCCAGCCAGAGAGCGGCTTCTCCTGTGCTGTGTCCCTTGTGCTTAAGCATCAGCCACAATTAAACTTTGTCTGAGACTTTGGTTGGGCTTATTGTCAATTTCTATTATACAGAGAACCTATGAACCTAGGGTCGGTATCAAGGACACCTATGCTCTTGTCCTGCCTCTGCCCCCCTCAATTGTGAGGTCAACCTTGGGCCAGTCACTGGTCACTTAACCACTCAGGTCCTAGCCTCATCATTTTTCCTTTAGATTACCTAATTCTTATATTTGCTTCCAGGTAACAAAATTTGAAATTTCTGAGTTATTTGCACAAAATACTGTGCAAACTCATGTTTTCTGGTATTTGTTCCAAACATGACTACCAAAATTGGTCAGCTATTTTACTCCCATGTACTTCTTCACCATCCTCACTTTTTCTCTTTACTATTTCTTCACCCTTCAAGGTCCCTTGGTGTTCCAATTACCTTCTCTCCAATCTCAGCCCGGTCTCCTCCAGGCAGCACTTCCAAGTCTGGGAGGAGGGCACAGGCCTCCAGAACTTGCTGGTATCTCTTTTCATCGAACTCTGCTCCAAAAAGGATGTTGTCCTTTATGGTGCCATTCTGGATCCAGGACTGCTGTGGGACATAGGCTACAGTGCCCTGTATGGGAAGGATCAGACCATATGACAGCTGTACCTCCAGAAATGCAGGGTTGAAGGAAGGGGTGGCAGGAGGGGAAAGGAACAAATGGAACTTAGATTTGAAGAAATGTATGTCAGACTGACTATCTGATACTAACAAATGTGCCTGTGTTTACTGCACCAACCAGGGAGAAAAATTCAATATCCTATTCACAATTTAAATACTCCTTTTTTTAAGAGAACTACAGGCCAATATCACTGATGAACATAGATGCAAAAATTCTAAACAAAATTTTGGCAACCAGAATTCAGCAATTCATCAAAAGAATCATACATCATGATCAGGTGGGATTCATACCAGGGACACAGGGATGGTTCAACATCCGCAAATCAATCAACATGATACACCACATCAACAAACTGAGGAATAAAAACCATATGATCATCTCAATAGATGCAGAGAAGGCATTTGACAAGATCCAACAGCCATTTATGATAAAAACTCTGAACAAAATGGGCATAGAAGGAAACTACCTCAACATAATAAAGGCCATATACGACAAACCCATAGCCAACATCATACTCAATGGGCAAAAACTGAATGCCATCCCCCTGAAAACAGGAACGAGACAAGGATGCCCTCTATCACCACTCTTATTTAACATAGTACTGGAGGTCCTGGCCAGAGCAATCAGGCAAGAAAAAGGAATAAAAGGAATCCATATAGGGAGGGAAGAAGTGAAACTCTCGCTGTTTGCAGACGACATGATCTTATATATAGAAAACCCCAAAGAATCCATTGGAAAACTGTTAGAAGTAATCAACAACTACAGCAAAGTTGCAGGTTATAAAATCAATTTGCATAAATCAGTAGCATTTCTATACTCCAGTAATGAACCAACAGAAAAAGAACTCAAGAATACAATACCATTCACAATCGCAACAAAAAGAATAAAATACGTTGGGGTAAATTTAACTAAGGAAGTGAAGGACCTATATAATGAAAATTACAAGGCCTTTCTGAGAGAATTGGATGATGACATAAGGAGATGGAAAGACATTCCATGTACATGGATTGGAAGAATAAACATAGTTAAAATGTCTGTTCTACCTAAAGCAATCTACAGATTCAACGCCATCCCAATCAGAATCCCAATGACATTCTTTACAGAATTAGAACAAAGAATCCTAAAATTCATATGGGGCAACAAAAGACCCCGAATTGCTAAAGCAATCCTGAGAAAAAAGAACAAAACGGGAGGCATCACAATCCCTGACTTCAAAACATACTACAAAGCTACAGTAATCAAAACAGCATGGTACTGGTACAAAAACAGGTGCACAGATCAATGGAACAGAATTGGAAGCCCAGAAATAAAACCACACATCTATGGACAGCTTATCTTTGACAAAGGAGCTGAGGGCATACAATGGAGAAAAGAAAGTCTTTTCAACAAATGGTGCTGGGAAAACTGGAAAGCCACATGTAAAAGAATGAAAATTGACCATTCTTTTTCACCATTCACCAAAATAAACTCAAAATGGATCAAAGACCTAAAGGTGAGACCTGAAACCATAAGGCTTCTGGAAGAAAACATAGGCAGTACACTCTTTGACATCAGTATTAAAAGGATCTTTTCGGACACCATGCCTTCTCAGAGAAGGGAAACAATAGAAAGAATAAACAAATGGGACTTCATCAGACTAAAGAGCTTCTTCAAGGCAAATGAAAACAGGATTGAAACAAAAAAACAACCCACTAACTGGGAAAAAATATTTGCAAGTCATATATCTGACAAAGGCTTAATATCCATAATATATAAAGAACTCTCGCAACTCAACAACAAAACATCAAACAACTCAATCAAAAAATGGGCTGGAGACATGAACAGACATTTCTCCAAAGAAGATATACGGATGGCCAATAGGCACATGAAAAGATGCTCATCATCGCTGATCATCAGGGAAATGCAAATCAAAACTACACTAAGATATCACCTTACACCCGTTAGAATGACAAAAATATCTAAAACTAATAGTAACAAATGTTGGAGAGGTTGTGGAGAAAAAGGAATCCTCATACACTGCTGGTGGGAATGCAAACCGGTGCAGCCACTATGGAAAACAGTATGGAGATTCCTCAAAAAATTAAAAATAGAACTACCATACGATCCAGCCATCCCACTACTGGGTATTTATCCAAAGAGCTTGACGTCAGCAATCCCAAAAGTCCTATGCACCCCAATGTTTATTGCAGCACTGTTTACAATAGCCAAGACGTGGAAGCAACCTAAGTGTCCAGCAACAGACGAATGGATAAAGAAGATGTGGTACATATATACAATGGAATACTACTCAGCTGCAAAACAGAACAAAATCATTCCATTTGCAATAACATGGATGGACCTTGAGGGAATTATGTTAAGTGAAATAAGCCAGCTAGAGAAGGATAATCTGTGTATGACTCCACTCATATGAGGAATTTAAAATTATGGACTAAGAACAGATTAGTGGCTACCAGGGGAAAGGTTGGGTCGGGGGTGGGCACAAAGGGTGAAGTGGTGCACCTACAACACGAATGACAAACATTAATGTACAACTGAAATTTCACAAGATTGTAACCTATCAATAACTCAATAAAAAATAAAAAAAAATTTAAAAATTTAAAAAAATAAAAAAAAATACTCCTTTTTTTGACCATCAGTTTCTAGCCTTGATCCTGAAAATTGGAGGATAAATGCACGTGTTGCTTCTGGAACAGGATTTTAGTCAGACCCAAGTGAGTTTACTAGGACCAACAGAGGGCTGACACTGAGAGGGGAAATGGTATAGGCGACATCCTAGGAAGCCAGAACTAAGAGATTGGAGTTAGGGCACCAGGCTGATGCTTGAAGCAGATCAGGTGCAAAGAGAGAGGGAACCTGACAAATGCCTACATTTGAGGATGGACTCAATTATGAGTTAGCAAGAAAAAGCGTCCTAAAAGGAGTTAGGGGTTAAATCTGTAGAGGCTACTCTGCTATACTGCATGTTTATTTAATGCAAATTCACTCATTAGTGATTGGTAAATCAGGGAATAATGTCAGTATAATGTGGAAGAAGTGATGATTCTTAGTTTTTTTCAAGCATTTCAGTGTAAAGCAATCAGGGACAAACTTTCTCATAACTAAAAAGAAAGGCTTTATATATATATACTTATATATATTTAAACATATGAAGATTTTTAGGAAAAAAGCTAAAACTCTATAGACATGCCTCTTTTTGGTGCAAGCAGTGGCTGGTTAAATGATTCTAAGTACCCATAATTTCCTCTAAATTTAGCTCTCTGGGGAAGCTGAGAGTGCTGACAAAGATGCCACGAAAAGATTTCCTCTCTGTTAAAAAAAATCGTAACTCATGAAGATGTCTACAAACTACATCAAATTTTTATATTGGAAGTAAGTACTCTCAAAGACCAAACTCTTAAAAGGGGAGGTGGGAGGCCCAGAACTAATTGTGATGCTGGGTGTAATTGCCAGTGGAGATTTTACAGTGCTACTGTTTTCATTGTTATTCTTGTTATTGTTTTTGTTGATACCCTGGTTACAAAGTTATGTCAGTTTTTAATGATCTGTTCTAACTCTTTCTTCCTAGGTCCTGTTATTTTTATTGCACAATTTTGTAGAATGTGAGGTTTTCAGAAACACAGATATAGCAGAATTGCTTAGACTTTGAAGGAAGACAGCTCTATTCAATAGTTTTCAAATTTTAGTATGCATATGAGCATAACCTGGGGAGCTCATTAAAAGTGCAGATTCATAGAATCTACCCCCAGAGTCTGATTATATCTGGAGGGTGGGGCAAAGAATCTATAGGTTGTGAGTCTACCAGATGCCTCCAAGACCTCACCCACAGCAACACAACAATGGTCATCAGATTCTAGTCTTCAGGGCATTCTCTCAAATGAGAAAGCAGCACTAAGTGTCCCACATTTGAGTGCCAGAAGTCTCTTCTTGGCATTCTCTCTCACCTTGATGGTAATGTGTCCATGGACATTTTCCATTTCTCCCAGCATGGCTGACATCAAGGAGGATTTCCCAGAGCCCACAGTGCCCACCACAGCCACCAACTGGCCTGGCATAATGTCCAGGTTCACGCTGAAAGAGAGTGTATTTGAAAGAGATGAGGGGAGTTATTCCAGAGTAATTCAAGCTACTTCTCAGACTCCATGGGAAGATTGGAAAATTTGTCTTGGATATACAAGACTCCAAAGTGCTTCTTTAATGATCCTTTGTGTGTGTGTGTGCGCGCACCAAATGCGGGTTTCGACAGGAAAATTTATCTTACAACCAACCTGGTACCACTAAACAAGACCCTTGTGGGGGCCTGGAGACCTGAGATCAAGTTCCAACTCTACCACTGCTAAGCTGTGTGATCTTGGACTGTTACTGCCTCTGGACTCTCATTTCTAAACTAATGAGGTTAGACTCGATCAATGTTTCCCAAACTTAGCTATTCAATGAGACTAGCCATTCAAGGGAACCACTTGCTGAAGCACAGATTCCCTTCCCCCTCCCCTGCAGACCTGGCTGTGTCTGCTGGAGGGAGTCCCACATTAGGCTAGTTCCTGGAAACTCTGTGTGCCAGCCCTATTATTTGAGTCCCTAGAACATTAGAAACATCAGGAATTTGTTCACCGTCTTTCTGAACCTGCCCATCAAGTTCACTTCTTCTAGACTTATACTAGCAAATGGGAGCTGTGTCCCATCTCCTCTCTGTAAAGGGAGGCTTTCAGGTTGGGAGGGTTCAGAGGAGGGTCTTCTGGCCTGACACTTCCTGGGGCAAGCTCCAAGTCCATGACAAAGGCTGCAGGAACAGGAGAGAAGGGCAGACAGTCTTGGGTGTAGCCGGAAGATGATAATTTTGTGCTTGGCTGTGAAGAAAGAGCCACCTACGCAGGCTCCTCCTGTACTCTGTGTGTGCTGTGCTCAGTGGATGAGTTGGGTCTGCCATTACATGTAGTGCTTAAGAAACACATTACATGCAGCAGTGTGGCATAAAAGGACCGGCTTAAGGCAGAGGAAGTGGCCTAGAAGGCAGGATGTGGGAACGTGTTGTTTAGATGTAAAACTCCAGATCTGAAATTGAATCTTATTCAGCTCCCATTGTCCACTCTGGGGAAAGAAGCAAGATTCCAATGTTCTTGATGACTATTCTTAAATTAACGAATGAATTTATATTGAGTTCAGCTTCTTGTGTGTATCCTCTACCATACCCAGAGAGCTAGGCCACCTGCCAACCCTGCACCACCTCCATCCACAATCTGGAGAACAAATGTCTTCATGAGTTCTCAGCTGGATGTGTGTAGTCCCATAATAGGAAAGCAGGGTGGCAGATGCAGTTATGGGCAAAGAAGCTCAGGATCTTTGCTGTCAGTGCATCGCTTCAGGGGGTTAGCCTACACTGGTATTTAACTGAACGTGTACACATAGCTCATTTCCCCATATGTTTTATTACATGGAATTTTCAAATAACAGGACTGTTATCGAGAATCCTAAAGAACAGCAGGGTGGAAAGCAGGCAACTCACTCTCGGATTGTGGCTTCCATGTCACGGTCCCAGGTAAAGGAGGCCTCTGAAAACTGCACAGCTTTGTCTGTTAAGAAAAACGCCCCCTCTTTTAGTCGGATGTAGGTCCCTACATCTCTCTGCCCTTTCTCAGCCTTCATATGTCCCTCTCTACTTCTTCCAGCAGATCCTGAGATCACCTTTGTCAGGTGCTGGCTCCTACGCTAAGGGGGCAAACGAAAGCTCCTGGGTGAGACTAGAAGTTGCTTGCATATAAGGTCCTTTTTGATTCAGGAGTCCCAGCCCTGTCGGTAGCAAAGATTCCTGACCTACAGACCCTCTGGGTACATTCTCAGGCCCTCTGTCATCTAGTCTCCTGGTACAAATTCCACCTCCATATGTAAATCCAGCCACTCCCTACCCTGGATTCCAGACCTACTGCTCACTCTGGCGGTGGATGCATCCTCAGTCCTTAAACCTCTAGAACCTGTGTGTTCTTTCACTCCAGCCTACCTTCCAAATTCTACATGCTTAGCTCTACCCTGCTTTCTAGATCCTTTGGAGGATGGCCTGCTTATCCTCAGAATAGCGGGCCCAGCTTTGCTTAGCAATCTGTCTAAGCAATTTGTTCTAAGTGAAAACATAATTTAAAACATTATGCTTATTATGCAAATATAAGTTCAAGAGCAGTCCCTTAGCTGTCCCTTCAGTCAGTTTGCTGCTGCTGAGCCCTTGTCTATCAAAGTTCTGGTGCCAGAAGTTTGGGAAGCAAATCTAAGTTCGTTTACCAAAGTTGGAGTCACGTCGAATGGCAGATGTGTCCAAGTCATCCCCTCCCAAGTACTTCTCTAGCCGATCTACGGAAACACTGGCCTAAAGAAGGACACAAAGGATTGCAGGAATGAAAAATCCAATGACAAACACAAATAGGGAGAGGATTTTGACTTTGTCATCAGCCTTGGATATGGAAGCAGACAGTCAACCTGCTAGGCTTCTTGCCCATAATTTGTCATTTGCCACAGCTGGAGCCTCCCAACACCACCACAGACTCAGCCACACCTCAGCCCTAGGGACCATCCCACTCTGGACAGAGGGAAATTAAGATGGTCTGTTTCAGCCCCTCAGACAACTTGGGTGGTGGGAGGTTAACTCTACTGCTATCTCTCCAGTCTTTCTAGTTCCAGAAACTCTTCTGCCTTTCTCTAAGACAAAACCCTATCTTCTAACTGGTTCTGGCAACGAGGCCCCTGGCATGTTCTTCTTTAACTGAGTCCATGCCTTGATGAGTCATCCAGTGTTCTAACTGAGCCACTATTGGGACCCTCTGTAGAGTAGTTGGCTATGTCACCATAATGACCTTGCCCATCTCCACATAGGCCACACAGGCCGAGCTTAAATTGCAGTTGATCTAAGCTTTGGCAGAGCATACTGTGGTCCTCCTGGAACATGAGAACTTGGGAGGATTTGCAGGAGGTTTTACAAGGACATTTCTCATTTGCCTCCCTACCTTCCAGGGAGGCTGTCACAAGACGGTTTTTCTCATCGTCACCTGGGTTCTGACGAAGTATTGGGCTTTCTGCCTTGCCCTCTCCTTAGAGTGCAACTGCAGGCTGTAAAACTGCTCAGCTGCTGCATGGATCAGCTCCTCAGAAACAGAGTGCCCCACTGCCCCTGATGCATTGTCATCTGGCCCCTTCTGTTTCAGGGTCTTCTTGTGGGACAGGGAATGCAGGGAGCTAACACCTTTGCTGATCTTTCTTTTCCTATCTATGTAATAAACCATTTGAATCTAAAAAGAGTGTGTTGTTTCTTTATCAGTCCAATCTGTCAGGGACAAGGAGGTCTTCTCCTAAACCCTAGTCTTGCCTACAGCCTGAGCTGTCTGAAGGCAGCCACCTCTGCGATGAATGCAGATCACCACACTCCATCATCCTGGTTGCCTCACCAGTCTGCCACCTGTCCTGTGATCTTGCTCTTGAGGTCTGGTACCTGGTCCATCTCAGTGGCTATGCTTGGTGTTCAGGACCCAGACACTCCCTCTGGCCCATCCCCCTGAACTCCAAACTCATTTTCTGACAGCTTGAAACTCCCAAATTGTCTTTGGTTTTACCATCACATGGTTTCATGCAAAGAGAGGGTCTTTTTTCTCCCTTCATGTCATAGTTCCCTAATGCCTAAATACCTCAAGAGCCTTGGGGAAATGTGGGGGAAACTGGACTGGGGAAAGGGCTTAGAAATGTTCCAGGTGCCAGGGCTAATCGTAATAACCTCACTAATGCTTTCACAAAGCATTGTCTCCCTGTGAGGGAGGTGAGATTGGTAGGGTCATCCTCATTTTATAGTCAGATAAACTGGGGCTCAGAGAGCTTGTGGTTTTCCTAAGATCAAACCATTGTTTCCCAGAGACCAAACAAATCTCTCTAATTGGAAATTCACTAGCAGAAGCTATAAATGAGATATGAAAGGCCGATCATTCTGGAATCTAAGGCTTTTAATCAGAGATAATCAGTTAGCAGCAAGAGTTCCTACCTACCTGGAGCATGGAGGAGATTAACATGGGAAGCATGCTCATGGGAAAGCGTAGGATATTGAAGAGGGTGATGGAAGTGAAGGCCTTTTCAGCAGTCAAAATATTATTGCTATCCACCAGGACATAAACAGAAAATGTGGTCACAGACACCTGGAAAAGCAAAGTCATGAGCAATTCATTCCTAAAAGGGCTCAAGCAGCCTTGTGCTAAGTCTCAGGAATACAGCATATCAGAGTTGAAGGAGTCTTAGGGATTATCTCAACCTTCCCACGTTACAGATGAGAAAGCTGAGGCCAGAAGATGAGAAAATATCTTACCTGAGGTCACAAAGCCAATTAATGGCATTGCTAGGACCAGGGCTCAGGTTTTCTAGCTCCTATATCAGTATTCCTTCCTCTATGGACCCACAGAGCCTCCCCAAGAAGACAAGGAGCTCTTCTATGCAAGCCCTTCCTGGATACCACATTCATGCTGAACATCTTAGAAACTTGCTCTGGGTTGCCAGACCACCAAATTGTACACAAGGGTGAAACTAGAGTTGGGAGTATGATGTAGGAATAGCAGCTTGGGGAATTGAGGAGAGGGGCTGGATTTCGAGGTCAGGCCTAGAGGCCCTGGGCAGTCCATCTAGACAGACCTACTTCTTCAGGAAATTGACCCAGCCCACTGACTCCTGTCACTCACCAGGACAGGAGTTAAGTATAAGAGAAATGTCATCACAGACTGCAACTGCCCAAAGGTCAGAAGGTTCCTGAGCTCTTTCTTCCGAAGGTTGTGGACTTGGTCTTTGAAGGAAGGTTCCCAGGCAAAATATTTCAGGATCTAATAGGATAGAAAAGAGCACAGCTTACACTGTTGCCCTGAAAGGACACCAGGTGAGTTTCATCCACCCAGGTTTTAGGATATGCTCCCCAAAATTTGGGAGGTAGAAATCCAGATTATAAAGTATGATTACAGGATGGTAGCTTGTATTTTCTAACAACCTACTATGTACAAAGCATTTTATATACATTATCTTACTTAATCCTTATAACGACATTAGTGTGACTAACTGTCCCGGTTTGCCTGGGACTGTGGGGTTGCCCAGGACACCAGGCTTTCAGTACTAAACCCAGTGAAAATCAGGGAGAGTTAGTCCCCTACTTTTGTAGAATTATTGTATCCATTTTAACAATAAGGAAACAGGCTGAGAGAGGCTAAGTAACTTGTCTCTAATGTTAAAATCCATTAATTCAAAACTACGTATATATATATTAAAAAATAACTTACTGGTCACCTTTGGAAGATGAAATGCGTTATTTTGAAAGCTAGTAAATAGAGGGAAAGAAGCAAGCATTTATCCTGCCTATCTATAATACAAATTTTATTTTAGAGTAACCAACTAGTTGATTGAAGATAATTCTCCTTTATAGAATCCTAGCTAATCAATGTCAAAGGAATAATAGAATTAAAATATCACCCTTTTGCAACTCCTAATGAAAGAATGGATCAAGGCAATGATCATCATGCTAAAACTTTTATGACAGTGATTTTTAACCTTGGCTGCATATTAGAATCACTTAGGGAGCTTTTAAAAAATATGTATGACTGGGCCTCTCCCTGAAGAGTCCAGTTTAAATGGTTTGAAGTAGGACCCAAGACTCAGTGGGTTTTACAAGTTTCCCAGGGGATCAGAATGTGCTACCAGGGCCACAGATCACTGCTCAAGGTGAAAGAATGGCAGGAAACCTAACAAGGGATAAATCAGGCTGACAACTCCTGGACTCTCGTCCACTCAACGTCTCTGATGTTTGGAAGCACACAACACCAGCTGAAGGTATCCTTGCCCCGCCACCCCCACCAAAACAACAACAACAACAACAAAAATCAAACCTAAATCTAATCAAGGCTCTAGATATAACTACCAATTTAGGGGAAATAAGACAACCTGTTTTCTCCAATACGACCAAAAAAGGGGGGAAAGAGGGACTATTATGGATTAAAAGCACTATCAACTAAATGCTATGTGTGACCGTTTTTCAGATTCTTATTCAAAACTAACCAACAGTAGAAGAAAAAAAGACATATATGAGGCAATTGAGGAAGTTTAATAGTACCAAAGAATAATTGTTAATTTTTTTAGATGTGATAATGTTTTCTGGTTATTAAAATGAAGTTCTTCTTTTAGAAACACATACAAAGTATTTACAAAGGAAATGAGAAGATATCCGAGATTTGCTTTAAAATAATCTAGCAGGGCATGAGGTGGGGAGAGCGAGTAGAGATGAAATTAGTTAGGTCATGCTGATAATTATGGGAGCTGTGCAATAAGTCCATGGGGGTTCATTCTATCATTCTTTCTACTTTTGTGCACATTTGCCAATTTCTACAGTAAAATGTAAAGACAAAACAAACCATTTAAGTTAAATAAACAGAAATCAAGGTTTAAAAGAGGGCCTGAGAGGGGTAGTAGGAGAAGAAACAGGAGACCGGGTAGATGAGTCAGGAGGCACATGACACACCACAGGCCCAGGAGCAAGGCCTCTGTGAGGGTTTGTTAAGGGCGAGAACCCACCACTCTTGTCATTGCACACGGAGGACCACCTACACTCGGCTTCTCACCTTGATCCCACTGAGAATCTCATTCATGATCTTTAAACGTTTGTCTTTATTCTTCATATTTTTTACCTGCCGGGAAAAAGTAAAACAAAAACAAAACACACTTCCATGTGAGGGTCCAGACTTGTCTCGGCACTTGCTAGGACAGACACTTGTGGCTGCCGCTTGGTAAGAACTTGAGGGGCGCTGTGATGGGACCCATCTCTCCCACTCTCCTCTCTTTGCTCACTCTGCTCCTGCCACACCCATCTTCTTTCTAATCCTTGAAAATGACAAGCTCATTTCTGCCCACACAGCCTTGGCCTGACTGTGCCCTCTTCCCAGGATGTTTTTCCCGAGGCTTGCCCCTTCATGGTCAGGCTTGTGTTGTTCAGAGCTCAGCTCAAATGTCCCCTCCTCACAGAGGTCTTTCCTGTTTTAATCTAAAACAACCACCCACTCACTTACTATCCCATCACCCTATTTAATTCTCTGCATAGTACTTATCATGACCTGATAGATTTTTTCCTTTTTTTTTGTTTATGACCTGACTCTCCACGAGAGCAAGAGCCTTGTCTAATTTGCTGCTGTGTTCCCAGAAAAGTAGTGTGAAAGAAATATTTTTAAAATAACTATTTGAAACTAAATGAATGCAAAATGAATGAATGAATAAATCGTGCACACCATTGAGTCCTCCCATCCAACCTATGATTTCCCGCAGAGCTAAGGACTGTTCACCTGGAGCCCTGTCATCTGATGGTAGCTGGGTTGATTGCTAAAATTTAGGCTTAATATTTGGGTGACTCATGTGACTGCCCTGCATGGTTGGTTTGTATTGCTATGATGGAAAAACAAGGCCAATAATCAATGTTCAAAGAACAGCCCAGGGGAGCAAGGTAGAAGAGTTATAGGCAGGATCCCTGGGCAGCTCTTCCTTCTCCAGTCAGGCTCTTCCCTCTAACATGAATGAAGATAGAGTACATAAACCCTAAGAGTGGTCCAAAGATGAAAAGGAAAGATAGAGAAAGCCAAGTTCATTTGGGATGGTGGAAAGCCTTCTACCAGCTTTACCTTGCCAAAATTCCCACCAAGAGTTAGAACAGATTAAGCAAAAGACTTTAGAACTTGAAGAAGGTGTGTATATCCCCAAGGGGACTCCGTTTCTTTACCTGAATAGCTCTATTCTTGGTGGCAAGTATCCCATTAAGTGGGATTAGGAGCACCATCACCCCAACACCTGCTAAGACTGAGGGTCCCATCTCTGCCCATAGGAAGTAGATGGATAAGATAATCTGTAGAACAGTTGACCACAGCAAGTGGATGAAATTGGTTACATCCATGAGCTTCTGGGCATCCACAGACATCAGGTTCACTGTTTCTCCAATGGTGTACTGCTTCCTGGTCTGGTTGGATAGAGACAGGGCCTAAAGATAAAGATTGGGATTGGGAGTCATGGACAAGGCCAAAGAAACTGGGGAGTTAAAGGGGAAACTCAGGAAGTGAGAACACAGTAGAAGGATGGGCTCCATGTGCATACAACTTTTCCAAGGAGCTGTGCCTTCTTGCCTCCAAATCTTACAATGTTGTCTCACTCTTGACCACCCTTTTCTGTCATTCCCACCTTCCCCAACCCCACGCTCCCACCCACACTTCTTTGCTCAGAAAACTCCTATTTATCCTTTAGTGTCAGCTCAGATGGAACCTGTTCCGAGAAGACTTTCCTGACTCCCAAGTTTGGGTTAGATACTCCTCCTGCATACTGCCATAACATCCTGTGCTTACCTCTGCCATTACATTCATCACACTGACCTGTAATTGTTTTGTTTTTCTATTTCTCTACTAGACGTAAACTCTGTGAGGACAAGGGCTACATCTGTCCATTTTGCTAGGGTATCACGTGGTTCACAGCAGTGAATCAAATACTGAAGTATGGAAGGAACAGAGGGATGAAGGGAGAAGTCATGTGTTGATTCCAGCCTTGCAGACTTTTGATGTGGGAATGTCATTTGGGGCCAATACCCTTCTGAGGAGGTTGCAACCATTCCCAAGAAGGACAGAGCTCTTAGAATGGAGAGGAAAGTTGCAGGGTTTACAGTTTTGTTTATTGTTTGTTTGTTTAATCCTTATGTTAGAGAGATCAGAAAGCTGACGCCCACGGATCTGTCACTTACAGCACTACCTTACACAAATGCACCCAGCCAAGGGAATTCGGGGGTGGGTAGGCACTGAAAGCAGCCTGCAGGATGCTCACCAAGCCACCATCTGATGTGGGCTACATCTTCCTGGAGGAGGGAGAGCTTTCTAATTCTCACAAAAACAATATATGGGCTCTGAGTGGCCCTAGATATCCACCTGCATCCTCCTCCTAGAAGCTCTACTGCCATCTTAATCCACCAAGACGTTCTTCTTTGGAACATACCAGCACTTGGGGTTGTACAGTAAAAGGAGTGAAATTTCCTAAAATGTTAGGCCACCAAGGTTCTGGGGAAATCAGTCTACTCTTGTGCCTCCCTTTTGGTATAGAAAAACAAAAAAAAAAGTAACATATAATTACCCTTCAAGGTAATCACTATACTTTTCTTTTCTCAATATATCTCAATAAAGTTGAAAAGTCATTCATTTAGTTCCAATTGCCCTCGTCTGGGGGCAGGTCCTGACTATGTGATTGTAGGCATTGAAATGATCTAAACCTTGCTTCTCTGTAAAATAGAGATAATGTGGTTACTTCATAGGGGCTATGAATTGATAATGGATGTGAAAAAGGTTTCATCACATTTCATGAATGAAGCATTGTCTAAACATACGAAATTGGTCAATTTTAAATTCTATTTTAGTAGTGATATTTATTTGAATGCAGGTCCCATTAAGGGCTCTATTTTACAGATTCCTTACGGATTATAACAGTTGCAAAACCCAGAATATATTAAGAAACAATATAGTGAGAATGAATCATCACAATTGCAAAAGTGTAACATTTGTAGAAATGGCTGAGACAGCCTGATAAGTGACCTCATATTCTGTAAAGCAGCAGAAATCCAGTATCTCCACAAGGTGTAAGAAGATTAAAAAATTAATTGGGAGGAAGACAAATTCCAGCGTGAGCACATCTGGGAGTTCAAAGGACTTGCCCAGACTTCTGATCTAAAGACATTTGGATTACCTGTCTGGGTCTCTTGAAGTGTCAACATCTACTTAGGGAAGACAAAGACACATTAGTGTTTTAAGAGAGGAAAGCAAAGGAGAAAACCAGGAAATATAATAGAGAAATCACTATGATGGAGTTCTCTAGTGGTGGGAGAAAAAGAGGAAGAAAAGGCAACTGTTTGATGTTCTGACCTATAAAAAATCCTATCTCCTCACAGATGAATTTTCTCCTCAGGCTTTTAGTCACTGATCGTGACTACTCTATTTTCATTTCTTTCTTTTTATTTATTTATTTATTTAGTGAGGAAGACTGGCCCTGAGCTAACGTCTGTTGCCAATCCTCCTTTTTTTGCTTCAGGAAGATTGTTGCTGAGCTAAGATCTGTGCCAATATCCCTCTATTTTATGTGGGATGCTGCCACAGTGTGGCTTGACAAGTGGTTCCAGGTTCACACCCAGGGTCTGAACCTGCGAATCCCAGGCTGAAGGGGAGCACACGAACTTAACCACAACACCATCAGCCCAGCCCCTTTACTTGGTTGGTTTTTTTTTTAATTGAGACATAATTGACTATTTTATTTTTCTTTCTTTTTTTTTTTTTGAGGAAGATTAGCCCTAAACTAACATCTGCTGCCAACCCTCCGCTTTTTGCTGAGGAAGACTGGCCCTGAGCTAACATCTACACCCATCTTCCTCTACTTTTTTATATGTGGGACGCCTGCCACAGCATGGCTTCCCAAGCGGTGCCATGTCCACACCCGGGATCCAAACTGGCTAACCCCGGGCCGCCAAAGCAGAACGTGCGAACTTAACTGCTTCACCACGGGGCCAGTCCTTGACTATTTCCTTTTCTTAAGAGAGAAAATGAAATTTCACCTTGGTATCTAGGACATAAGGAAAATACAGCTGCTCTGAGAAAGTTAAATGTTAAAAGAAACATATCAGGGAAGATGAGCAAAATCATCTTAAGGAAATGGAAAAGTTCCCAAGTCTGCAGAACTTGTAAACGTTTTTACAAATCAAAAAAAGGAGTCAGGGGTGCCAGCCTGGTGGTGTAATGGTTAGGTTCACACACTCTGCTTCAGCGGCCTTGGGTTCATGGTTTTGGATCCCAGGTGCAGACCTAGCACCGCTTGTCAGGCCACACTGTGGTGGTGTCCCACTTAAAATAGAGGAATATTGGCACAGATGTTGGCTCAATGACAATCTTCCTCTAACAAAAAGAGGAAGATTGGCAATAGATGTTAGCTCAGGGCCGGCCTGGTGACACAGCGGTTAAGTTCATACGTTCTGCTTCTCAGTAGCCTGGGGTTCGCCGGTTCAGATCCCGGGTGCAGACATGGCACTGCTTGGCAAAAGCCATGCTGTGGTAGGCGTCCCACGTATAAAGTAGAGGAAGATGGGCGTGGATGTTGGCTCAGGGCCAGTCTTCCTCAGCAAAAAGAGGAGGATTGGCAGTAGTTAGCTCAGGGCTAATCTTCCTCACACAGACACACACACACACACACACAGAATAGATGTTAGCTCAGGGCCAATCTTCCTCACCAAAAAAAAAATAGAAAAAAAGAAAGGAGTCAGGTAGAGGTGGTGTTAGTCAGCCACTAAAGATTTAGAAAAAGAAGTCCTTAGGCAAATCTGAGACTGGGGAGATGGATCCGTGGCTCATACAGCATTTTAGTCTATGGTGAAATTGTAATGTGAGATGGACACATCAGGTCTTATGAGCCCAGTTTCACTTAGTATTTGGCTTGCAAACTTCTTTTGTAACTATACATTCTTTCCCAAAGAGTTCACACCTTGTTAACAGAGGTAGGAAGAGGGACAGGTGCACAAGCCATCTGAAAGGCAGATCCTGCCCACATTTCCCTGGAGTGCATCCCCACTGCCACACACACCCTATCTCTGTGTACACACTTTTCACATTTTAATTTCCAAAGAAACATCTAGAGAAGGCTGTATGGTTAGTCAAAATCAAGTGTTGAGGTCAGTTATTTCCATCAAGTTTTCCTCAATCTTGGAATAAATTCTCACGTTTACTAAGAGGATTTTCTTTGGTGACGCCTGACATATTCCACTTACCTTCTTGTATATAGAAGCCATGATGGTTGCCCGTATTTTCGTGCCCAGTATGAAACACAGTTGAAAGTAACTCTGAAGGCAGAAAGACTGGACGAGGGCCACAACAAAGAAGAGGACTGCACAGATATATCCAACCCACACATATGTGTCAAGGTCACTTGTGAAGGAGATCAGCAACCTGCCAGAACAAAACCAAGTAAGTGGTGCCCATCAAGCCGTCAAGTGCTCCTCACACTCCTCACGCACAGCCGGCTACCCTCCCCTCCCCTGTAGGTAACAGAGTGACCAGAATTGTCCAACGCTCTTGGAAGACCTGAGCTCCACGGTTGTGCCAGTGTTTTTGCTTTTGCTTGGAGACAACCAGCAAGAACTTAGGGTTGATGACCCATGGCTGTGTGAAGGGACAATGAATGCCCCACAGAGCTGCCACAGCAATGCTTCGGCCCTGCTTCCCCTACCCCTTCCCCTACCCCCTAGTAAAAGAGGCTGTGTGGGACAAGTTGATTTGTTCCTGGACAATGCAAGCCTGAAAAGGAATTAGGACATGTATCCAGCAAGAGTTCGAAGGGCTTCCCCCGGAGGATAGTCATTCCACAGATCCCGGCAGACTGTGAAGTCTTGTGATGATTAACCTGAGCCTCCTATTGAAGGCTGTGACTGTGGAGTGAAGAAGTCACAAGATACACTAGGTACAAGGCTCTTCTGGGGTATGCTGTCCACCTCTTGGACATGGCTCAGCTCACAGAAGTTCTGTTTAACAAGAAAGGGCCCCTAACAAGTATCTGGCTTCCTGTGAGGGGAGGGATGTGGAAAAGAGGGAGGCTAAAGGATACAGCATCTTAGATCTTGAAAATTGACTTGTGCTTTTCACAAACACAATGCTGTAAGGTGGAAGAAAATTATGAGCATTTAAAAAAATGAGAAGTTAATGATAAGCTCCTTCCTGCATAAAGAAGGGGCAAAAGGGAGAGTGGCAGAGGAGGCCCTGAAAGGACAACCCAAGGCCCGGGGACTCACTTCTGCAGCTGAGGATTCACAAACGTGAGGATGTCATACACCAGCTTCAGCAGGAACGATTTCAGGAGTATGCCGTGGAAAGTTTTGAAGAGGGCCATGACCAACCAGGACTTGGGATAATCTTCTTTGGTCCCAGACTTCTTTTTTTTCTTTTTAGCTTCTTCCTAGGTGTAAAACCAAACAACAACAGTGCCCACAGAGCTGTGTAGTTTAAGACTGTCCTGCACTGAACAGCTCCAGAGTGTTAACTTCCTTGAGCCCTACTGGCTTCTTTGTACAGGATTTGGTCCTCTCCTCACTGCTTGGTCACCATCCACCCTTTTAGCTGCCATCACTGTTCCCCTTCCCCCTCCTAATTGATACTTATAATCTATTTTGGATTAGGAAAACAGGCAACTAAGCTGGTGAGAATAGCACGTAATAATAAAGAACAGACTCTGATTGGGGGTCTGAGGGGTAAGCCTGAGAGTGAAGGGCGTGGACATGATAATATATATATTTTGGATGTTTTGAAGCCTTTTCATTCTTTTCTTGCTTGTGGTTGTTATGGGATATTCTGGGTTGAATTGTGTCCCCACAAAAGATACATTGAAGTCCTGGCCCCCACTACCTTAGAATGTGCCATTATTTAGAAATAGGGCCTCCGCAGATGTAATCAGGTTAGGATAAGGTCATTAGGATGGGCCCTACTCTAATATGACTGATGTCCTTATAAGAAGAGAAGAGGCATAGGCAGAGAGAAAATGACCATGTGATGACAGAGGCAGAGATTGGAGTGATGCATCCACTAGCCAAGGAATGCTGGCAAAAACCAGAAGGTAAAAGAGGAAAGTGTTTCTCTTCTACAGGTTTCGGAGGGAGCACAGCCCTGCCAATGCTTTGATTTGAGACTTCTGGCCTCCTGAGCTGTGAGACACTAAATTTCTGTTGTTTTAACCTATGCAGTTTGTGGTACTTTGTTTCAGCAGCCCTGGGAATCTAATACATGGGGCCTTACCACTCACTCACCAGCCTTCTCCTTTGCCTGTGTTTTGGCCTCCTCATTACATTCTCCAGAGTCCCACCAAGCCCCAAATTCCAGCTTCCCAGCCTCAGTTTCCAGGTTTTTCTACCAGTGACATCCTCTTGTAATTTCTCCCACTGAGGTCCCATCTGATCCTTCTCTCCCGCCTGGACAACTACCCCAACCTGCCTCCTGGCTTCCACACTTGCCCCTCAACCATCCATTCTCCCAGCAATGGCCCACGTAGGCTTTGAAAAATATAAATCTGATCTCATTATTCCTCTGCTTAAAATTTCCCGTTGGTTTTTCATCAGACTTAAAATAAAATCCAGACTTCTTACCATGGTCCACAACGATCTACACTGCTTAATCCTATCCACTTCCCTGAGCTCACCTCACCCCACTCTCAGCCTCTCTCTCCATGCTCCCGAACCTTCTTTCAGTTCTCGAAATGAGCCAAACATGTTCCTCTCTCAGCCTGGCCCTCCTGCTCCCTCTGACTGGAATACACTTCCTTCTGATGGTCCCTCAGGTAGACTCTTCTAATCGATTGGATCTCTACTCAAATGGCACCTCCTCTGAGAAACCTCTCCTATTACCTTAAAGCAGCACTTCACTCCAAATACATTAACATGTTTTATTTTCTTAATAGCACTTATTACTCTCAAAGAGTAACATCAGTATTGGTTTATTGTTTATTTTCTAGCTTTCTAAAGATGAGGACTCTTTCAGGTTTTTCCTTGTACCCTGTGACCAGAATAGTTTCTGACACACAGTGATACTCAATAAATATTTTTGAGTGAATAAAATAAATGGATTAGCTGCTAATGCTAAATCCCACCCAGGTACAAATTTAGTAATGCTAAGGTATTATTTTATTTTATTTTTCTATGTTTAAAGATATTTTATTATAGAAAATCTCAAATACACCCAAAAGGAGAGAGAATAGTACATTATACCCCTATGTACCAATCCCTAAGGTGGGATTAATATTATGAATACTACTAATAATATAAAATGCACTACAAAGTATAAAGTGCTGTCAAAATGTAAGGACAGAAACACCATGACACTGATGCCCTTTTGCCTGAGACACACAGCACATTCACACAGACACTCATGGGAAAGTTACCAGGACAAGGACATCTTGGCTTTGACTCTGATTCTTGTTCAAGCTATGCAGCCTGGTTCCAGAGTTTCTCTTGGAGTTCTTCTGCTGCCGTCTCTGGAATGCCCGCCTGGCCTTCTGCAGCTCTCCTGTCATGTACACTTCAAAACTGCTGGTTAGTGTCTTGGTTTTAACATCTTCATCAAGATCCCAGACATCTTCAAGTGACAGAGGGTGCCTGTAGCCTTTCAGAACAGTGCTGGAACAAGAGTGATCCACAGGGTGAGACCCTACAGGCTGGGTCAGAGGCTGTCTCCTTGCTGCCTCAATCAAAACCCATCCAGTTCTGGGATGGAAGGACAGAAGGAGGTGACTTCTCCCTTGCCCCACTATGCCATCTCATGATCTTCTGAACTTGAAAGAGGAGTGGAGAGAGCAGAAAAGGGAGCAGGTGGGGGTGACGGAAAGTAGGAGAAGACAGCAAGAGAAGGGAATGGGAAGGGCACTACTGAATTAAAAGCCAAAAGAGCATCACCTCCCCCATTCCTGCTCCTTCCTCCTCAAACACTGGCTACCTCTCTGACACTCTGGCTTGCCCTTAAGGAACTGAGCAGAACTGGAGGCCGCCTCTATACTGTCTCTGTACACCAGGGATCCTCAACCTGGGATTTAAGAACATGGATTTTACTAGCTTCTTAACTGAAATTTAGCCTTTCCTTTTCATATGAGTATAGGCAACCAACTACAGTTGTAAAAAGGAATACCTGTGCCTTTGTCAATAGGAGACATCACAGATATTTTGACGGTTCATTTAAACTCATCACTACTTTGAAATTATGGTCATCATTAGATCCCTCACTAGATCTTGTTATTTAATGCAGTAATAAAGAAGCACATGTATTACCATATCATAAATTTGGTGTTTTAAAAAATATTTTGGTAACCATATTTCAATCTATTAGGGTTCTGTTATAATCTTTTATTTTATGCACTCACAACATTATCTGAGAAGGGATTCATGCGTGTTACCAGCCCACCAAGGGGTCCATGGAACTACAAAGGCCAAGGAGGCCTGCTTCAGATCCTCTGGTAGCCCAGGCCAGCTAGTTCATCTCTTACCCGACAAATCTGTGCCACACTCCCTGCCCCCAAATTTCCCTTTTCCTGTCCCACTGCCTTCTGTTCCTACTGTCCTTCCTTTTCTCCATGGAACCCCCAGGCTACCAAGAGCAAATCTCCCCCATCCTCTCCTCAGAATTCCAAACTGCCCAAGGAAGGAACTAAATTAAATTGATCTGTAAGTTTTAACATTCTCTGACTCTGGAAGAGAAATGGAGGCCACAGGAGGAATTTTTAAAAATTAAGATTTCCATCACTTTCAGAAGAGTGAGGGGGTAGGGATATACATAACTCATACTCCAGGCATTTCTTACCTGTCATACCAACTAAAGGTAATGCTACTCAGAAAAGAAGCAGTGGTTGATGGATTCTGTAAGACACACAAAAAATCAGAAAGTAAATCAATTAGAAACAGGAACTCTATGGAACTCTAAAATTAGAAACTGATTTTTCTAGATATGATGTTGTGCTAGAAACTAGATACGATACTGAAGTAGGCTGGACAACATATATTTATTTGGAAACCCTAAGGTCACCAATAGAATGATGATCAGATTTTTTGTCATAAAAGTATGAATTAATTGTCTAGGCTGAAGATGGGTGGGTCAATGTAAAAAAGTCATTATTTCCATACGCGGGTCACCTTCTGTTTCCTTATGTCATAAAATGGTCTATACTACTGTATTCTGGGCTCGTGGGGCCTCCGTGAGACCTAGACATATCAAAGTCACATTTGTTAAGATACCATCCAATTAAATAATGTATGAGGTGGGCATATTTAGAGTCTCACATTCAATGAGTCATCTTTTTCCGAAATTGCTGAAAGAATCAGGATCAGGATCTGGAATGCATAGCAGATGAAGAATAGGCAGGAATAGGCCAGATTAGAATTGTTGCCCTATGAAAAAAAAAAGAGATAATGAGCCTTTTATCCAAATTAAATCTAAACAGCCCATATATGTCAATGCTTGTGATTAAAGCCTATTATTAAATCCCCCAAATATAATTCTACTCTGGAGTACAGGTTACTTTTGCCCTTTACTTTGACTTAGAAGTTGCCCAGCAATTTCTCCCCATGTCACCCTCTCTTTCCTCCTTACCTTTAAAAGTGTCCGGATCAGAGTCTGAAATTGGAACGTGCCACAGATTATTGACAGAATCCAGAATAGGGCCAGGTACCATGAGTCCTTCTGTACACACCATCGTCTGCTGTGTTGGATCAGCAAAACCAGGAGCTAGAGAGAAATTCATATCAAGTTCTGAAAAATATTGTCACTAAACAAGGACAAGAGGCAAGAAGTGTGTCAGAGAACAGAGGAGGAAAGAAGGACTGAAGGAGGAGATTGCTGTAACTAATCTGGCCAGGCAGAAAGTACACAAATGCCGAATTGTAGATTTCCTCCCTGCTACTATCCAACCTGCTCTTTCAGGTCCTCAGTGCTCTCCCTGGGACACCCATCCCTGCCCCATCTCTGTTCACCACACTTGGGTGGGGAGTTAGCCAAGAATGCAGAGGGTCACCATCTGCATTTTAATGGAGTTGCTTTGGGAGGCAGAAAAACCTTTTCAAGAGCCAAGGAAATTAATTTCTGGCATTGCGGTAGTCAGGTCGGGGAGCCAGACTCTGCTGGTTAGGTGCAAGGAGTCTGTATCACAATTTTCTAATACAGACTAAGCAATTAACAAAAAAAATTGCCTTGTAACATCTCACTTAGATATAATTAATAAAACATTAGTTTTCTAGAGCCAGCACTGTGCTGGTAAACCAAAATTTGGAACAAAAAAGCCATGACTTGTAATCTTTGTCAATCTCCATTCGGTAAATGTTCCCACTATGGTGGATTTCAAGCTCCAACATGATGTCACTAAACACAGGGTTGGGAAGAGATGCACACAATCAGCTCTGTAAGCTGGCTCTGGCACCCACTGCCTAGAAAATTCTTTGTTTTCTAACAACTGTAACATACAATAATGCCTACAGGTGCCAGGCAGACCATGTAACTGTGTGAAGTGAGGATGGGGGACTGTACTGAGCACATGCCTGGTCTAATGGGGGCAATGCTACTCAGTCCTGGCTGATCACCGCCCTGTGGGAATGTAGGCCCATAGATGCCAGACATTCTGATTTTTCAAGAAAGTTTGGAAATCCAAATGATTATGTGGCAACTTCCTCTATTAAAATGATGGCATCTAACTCAATTGTCTTTCTTTAACACTGTACAGGTCTCCTCCACACCCCCAAAAACATGGCTGCAGGAGAGACATCAGTTTCTGTCATCAAATTTACACAAATAACTCTAGACTTAGCAATCCATTGATTAGAGTCACCAGTCAACTTAAAAATAATATTGACAGCATTTAGAAAATTTTTTTAAATCAAGAAACTTGGATTTCATGTATGATCCTTAGATGGCAAGATATGCAGGAAAAAGACACAGATTTCAGTCATTAAAGCTAGTCACTTACTCTAGGGAGAATGCTCTACAAACTAGTGCTCAAAAGAGGATAAAAAGCTAATATTTGTTTTACCCCATTACATCTAAGCTTTGCTCACCATGGGTCCCTTGAAAAAGGTAGATGAAATTGGACTTAATTTCATTCCAAAAGAGCAAATTTCAGCTAGATAACTACACACAGAGAGAAAATAAACAGGATGAAAGTGGTGATGGGTCTTACCCATGTGCCCAGGTAGAGGCTTGGATTGGTATATCTGATGGCAGGGACTGTAGCTTGTCCAGAGTCTTCTGTGAGTACAAGGATCAGCTCTATGGCTGCTAGAACAAAAAGAAGCCCAACAAGTGCCTAAGAAGGGGAAAAGACCACTGTTAGGAGGATATCAGTCTTTAGAACAGAATGGTTCCCAGTAATGAATGGTAAAAATGGTATGCAGTAATTCAGGTAATACATTCAATGAATATTTCTGGAATCAATGGATACATATAGTTCAAGCAATGGAATAAAGTTCAAAGTATGCTATGATAAATGTTTTTAAGGAATGGTGAGTGTGATGGTTTTAAAATATGTCTACAAATTCTTTGATATTCCTTCCTTCAAAAAATAAAGTTTAGTTCCCCTCTTTCCTTGAGTATGGCCTGAACTCAATGACTCCCATCTAACGAATAGAATACGGCAGAAGTTTCAGTGCGAGACTTCCAAGAATAGGTAACAGAAGCAATGTGGTCTCCTCCTTGTTCTCTTTCTCAGATCACTCACTGCAGGGACAGCTACAGGCCCCATCATGAAGACACTCAAGGAGCTCTATGGAGAGGTCCACTTGGTAAGGAACTGAGACCTCCTGCCAACAGCCATGTGCGTAAGTCATCTTAAAAGCAGATCCTCTGGCCACAGTCAAGCCATTAAATGACCTTAGTCCCAGTCAGCATATTAATTACAACCTCATGAGAAACCCTGAAGTAGAACCCAGGTAAGCTGCTGCCAAATTCCTGACCCACAGAAACTGTAAGATAAAAAAATATTTATTTTTCAGGTGCTAAGTTTTGGGGTAATTTGTTACACAACAATAGATTACGAATACAATAGATTTAAAAGGGGAATTTCCCATCCCAACTGGGGTGGCACTATTCCCTTTCCTTGGTCATTAGTCCTAGACTTTTGCCCACATAACCTTTGAAGTTAGTGTTGCAATGACTGCAACTATGTCATGCTAGGATGACTCCAAACCAGTCAATATTTGTCCTATGAGCTCATAAGACGTGATATACATTGCATTGTTCTGAAGGAACATGCCCTACCTATCAGGATGGAAAACTACTACCTCTGTTGAGCAGGTCCACCAAGATCTTTAGTACCATCTCTCATCTCCCTCACTCACATCCATTTCTACTCCCAACCATCTATCCATACTCATTTCTATCATTCACCTAGAATGGCTTAGGCAGAGATATTGGGCCCTTTGTAATGAAAACTAGCCAAGGAGGAAGATGAATGCACCTTTAACTAATAGGACCAGTGCTATTATTTAGCAAGGCTTAGAGTCAAAGACATGTTGACAAGGGGATACATTTTTCTCAAGTATATAATTCACTATACTGTGCTTTCATCACATGAGACTGTGAGGTTTTTATGTAAAAAATAATAGCTTCTGAAGTGATAAGTTATGTTTGCCTTTAGGTAAATTAGGAGACAAAATAGAGCAAGGTAGAGCTAAAGCACCCACCCTTGAGTATAACTAGGTAAAGGGAAATACTAACCAGCAGACCACTCCCCAGGCCAAGGCAAAGGAGAGAGCCATGCCACAGGCTTACATATATTAAACTCTTACAAAATGACTAGAAATACACTGAGAAATCCATATCAAAAAGGACTAATTTATGTTATAAGGAACTCCTACAAAGCAATTTAAAAAAACAAACAACCCAGGGCCGGCTCAGTGGCACAGCAGTTAAATTCGCATGTTCCACTTTGTCACCCAGGGGCTTGCCGGTTCAGATCCTGGGTGTGGACCTATGCACTGCTTGTCAAGCCATGCTGTGGCAGGTGTCCCACATATAAAGTAGAGGAAGATGGGAACAGATGTTACCTCAGGGCCAATCTTCCTCAGCAAACAGAGGAGGATTGGCAGATGTTTGCTCAGGGCTAATCCTCCTCCTCCTCAAAAAAAAAAGATACTTTAAGGCCAGCCTCGGTGGCTAGTGGTTAAATTTGGCATGCTCTGCTTTGGCAGCCTGGGTTCCGTTTCCAGGTGCGAACCTACACCACTCATCTGTCAGTGGCTATGCTGTGACGGCACTTGCATACAAAAAGAGGAAAATTGGCAACAGATGTTAGTTCAGGGCGAATCTTCTTCAGCAAAAATAATCCCACCAATAAAAAATACTTCAAATTAAAAGAAGGGAATGAAATGCTGATTCATGCTACAACATGGATAAACCTTGAAAACCTTATGCTAAGTGAAATAAGTCAGACACTAAAGGATACATATTGTATAATTCCATGTATACAAAATGTCCTGAATAGGCAAATTCTTTGAGACAGAAAGTAGATTAGTAGTTTCCAGGGACTAGGGAAGAGAGAGGAAGGGAATGGGGTAATACTGTTTAATAGGTATGGGGTTTCTTTTTGGAGTGATGAAAATATTCTGGAATAAGACAGTGGTGATGGTCACACAATTCTGTGAATATACTAAAACCACTGAATTATACACTTTAAATGGGTGAATCATATGTGAATTATATCTCAATAACGCTGTTTTGGTTTTTAAAAGTGATACAAAGGGGCATCTGGTTTCTTTATCTGCCTCTGGATAGTGACTTGAAGGGATGATGCCTGGAACTACTGCAGCCATCCTGCAATCACGTGCTACCTTGACAGACTGGTTGACATGCTGAGGTTATCAGAAAATAATCAGCTACTTGTTGATGTCATTGTACTGCTAAATTAACAAATCCTAGAGCTGTACAAACTCTGGACTTCTTGTTATATAAGATCATAAATTCCTTGCTGTTTAAGCCAACAAGTGTGGCTTGCAGGGAAGAGCGTCTTAGCTGATATAAATCTATTCTTTGTAGTCAGCCCTGACAGAAGGTAAGGATGGGAAACATGACAGAAATCAATCTTAATTGAAGTTTTGTGTACAGAACTAGTACAGTTATGCCAGTCACTTCCTTCTCTCCCCTACCTCTAACCCAAGATTGCAAATCCACTGGCAACAACTGTTTACCACCATCAACCCTAACCAGGCCAACACAGAAGTACTCTGAAGAAATTGAATGTTTTCCTTGAGGAAGGGCTGAGCAGATAGTGTGGGCATTGGTGCCCCAGAGTAAACTCTTCTTCATTTAGCATACAGCAGGGGTGGAGAGATACAGCCCAGGTGCCTGCTCTTGGGGGAAGCCAGTAAGTCCAAACAGTCATCCAGTGCTCACAGGCAGTGTTCCCATCTAAAAGAAGCCAGCTGGGGAAGCAGACTTATCCAATGGCAGAGGGACCTACCTCAGCCACATGTTAATTAACTTATTATTATAAGTCATATGACTTATTAACCAATTGTTAGTTTTATTATTAAATATTAATAATTAATCAGATATTTGATATATTATTAATTAAATAATTAATGATAATTAACTTATTGTTATATAACATTATTATGTTATATTAAAAGTTATAACTATTATAAATGCAACACAGTACATTAATTAACCACCGGAAAGTTGAGAAAAACCAATACCAGCAAAGAAGATAGCCAAGATAATTAAAGAGAACAACTGATTCTGGCATGAAACAAACAGAAATTATTAAGTGAACAGAAGAGAACTTTAAATTATTTTAAAATTAATGTCCTAAGAGAAACTTGAGAAGATATTGCATCCACTAATAGGTTGTTTTTTTAAAAATATAATCAGAAATTAAGAATAATTCTTAGATATTAAACCCATGATTGCTAAAATGCAGGCTCTTTAGGACAACTGGAAGAAAAAATTAGGGAAATCTCTCAGAACATAGGAGAAAAGAGAAAAGGAAATTTTAGAAAGAGAGCGAGAGAGACTGAGAAGGAGGATAAATTCAGAGTCTAACATCTATCTAAAAAAAATTCTAGAAAGATGGAATTTCAAAATTGGAGGAAAGTAAATGAAAGGAGAAAATATAAGAAAATTTCTCAGAGATGAGAAAGACATAAATGAGTCTTTAGGCTGAAATGTAGAACCCACTGAATGAAAAAAAACCTGTGTAAACAGACTCTCATGAAATTTCAGGACATCATAAATAAAGAGGATAGAGCCAGCCGTGGTGGCCTAGTGGTTAAGTTTGGTGTGCTCCACTTGGGTGGCCCGGGTTTGGTTCTGGGTAGAACCACACAACTCGTCTGTCAGTAGCCATGCTGTGGTGGTGGTTCACATAGAAGAACCAGAAGAACTTACAACTATATACAACTATGTACTTGGACTTTGACAGGGGGTAGTGGGGGGGTAAGGAGGAAGATTGGCAACAGATGTTAGCTTAGGGTGACTCTTCCCCTGGGAAAAAAAAATACACCTATCTCTTCTTCAGAAAAAAAAAAAGAAGAAAGAGGATAAAAGCTTCTAGAGAGGATAATGAGGAATGAGAAGAATTCTAACTCAGCAGCACAGGATGTTGGGGAACAATATAGCAACATCTTGAGAGCTAGAAAAAGAATTTTTTTGAACCTAGCATTCCAAATTCAGATGAACATTTTCAGAAAGCAAAAGCTTAGAGACTTTATTTACTGTTGCTCCCTTGAAAATTTTATTTGAAAATGTTCTCCAGATCCAAGAAATTTAGGGGCACTAATTCTCTCATCTTACACTAAGGGGTATCAAGATGCAGAGTCTAAAACTGATGGCAGATTATTTTTAGGTATAAAGATAACCAACAGAACTGAAAATAATCATACAAAATTAAAAGACTGAAAGAAGAAGAGGGAAAAAGGAAGCTAGGGGATAGAGTCAATGAGCTAAATTCCTTGTTTTTTATAGAGGGCAGAAATAGATCTTTTCTGAAGTTGACAGATCAAGAAATACAAGTATAAACACATTATTTGCAGATATGGAGGTAACCATCAAAATAATTTTAAATGGAGTCCTCTAGAGAATGGGACTGGGAGGTAAAGGGGTGAGAAAGAGATTTTCTTTTCATTTTGCATTTTCTTGTTCAGTTGTGTTTTTTTTGCAAAGAGTGGAAGGAAACATACCAAAATGTTAACTGGAGTATATCAGAGTGGTACAATAATCCATGGATTTAATTTTCTTTTTATTTCCCTAGAGTCTCCAAACTTTCGACAATAATCATGCATTATTTTTATAATCAGAAACAGATAACACACTATTATTAATTAGGATCAGGGAAATATTGTGGTTGTTTAATGATTACCAAGTCCTTAATAGTCTTTGCCCTTGATCTTTGATTTATTGGCGGAGCTTCAAATGCACGTGGAGTTTACTAAACTCGACTTCCTAAGGAGACACAGTCTCATTGGTATTAAAAAAGAAAGAAGAGTGGTTTGGCTATATTTACTATCTCTCCATCGGCAAGGTCCTCCTTTCCCCAGCGCTTTGTGAATGACAAGGCACTCTGGTTGAACCTTCTGCTCATTACACAGAGGATCCACTTCCACCACTTCCCTGGCAGCCAAATGTCTAACTTCAGTTTCAATATTTTATATCCTGGAGGACTATACCCTCCAGCAGCCCATTCTATTATCAGACCGTTATTATCACTAGAAAGTTCTTTTGTATACTTAGTCAAAGTTGGCTTCCCTGGAACAACCTCCACCCACTTAATCTTGATCCTGCTCTCGGAAACTTTTCAGAACAAGCTAGGCAATCTTCTATATTATACTTCCACAAATACTTGAGGGTGGTTCCCACGTCTCACAGGCTCAACACCAAGCCCACTTTTGCTGCACATCTTGCTCTGATCTCAGTACTTCCACAACCTCCAGAACCAAATTCCTCCTTTGTTCCCCTGGGACTAAATATGAGCCCATTGATTCATTTTTAAACTCAATTCCTTCAATTACCTACTGTGTGCAGGGTCCTTTCAGTAAGAATGCACCTTTAAACCAACAAAGAAACTTGTCGAGTCTATCCCCAGCTCGGTCAAGCAAACTGGCTTAGTTCATATGAGACGATCACCACTCTAATGACCAAACAAGAACAGCAATAACGACGGTTCAGGAGAGGCAGAGAGGAACGGACAGCCCGAAGACAGGTAGAAGAGGAAGTGGAGAAATAAAACCCAGGGGAGGAGTGAGCCTAGCAGAAGGCTCTCATAGAAGAAGTAACGTTTCACTTTGGTTGGGAATTATACTTCTGACTGTTTCAGAGAAGAAACCTGTTATTTTGAAATTTTTAAGAGGAAGCTAATCTGCACCTGTCACCCTCAGGGTGGAGGACAAAAAAGTAAAGTATAAATTACAAATGCAGCTCCTGAGCAAGGGTGAGTGGATTATTACCTACAGAAAAAGAAAAAAAAAAACCAAAAGCTAATACATTCCTTTTTTCTTTCTTTGTTTTTTTTTAGGAAGCTTAGCCCTGAGCTAACATCTGCAGCCAATCCTCCTCTTTTTGCTGAGGAAGATCAGCCCTGAGCTAACATCTGTGCCCATCTTCCTCTATTTTATATGTGGGACACTTGCTACAGCATGGCTTGATAAGCGGTGTGCAGGTCCCTGCCCAGGATCTGAACTGGTGAACCCTGAGCCACCGAAGCAGAGCACCCAAACTTAACTGTATGCCACCAGGCTGGCCCCACCTTTTCTTTTTCTCCGTAGAGATTTGTGTTTATAAACATTAAACAAAATGTGATATATCCATATAATGGAATACTATTCAGCCATAAAAAGGAATGAAGTACATGCCAGAACATGAATGAATCTTGAAAACCTTATGCTAAGTGAAAGAAACCAATCATAAAAGACCACATATTATTATATGATTCCATTCACATGAAATGTCCAGAATAGGGAAATTATAGAGACAGAAAGTAGATTAGCAGTTGCTTAGTGCTAAGGGGCATGGGGAGATAGGAGGTTTCTTTTTGAGGGAACTAAAATGTTCTAAACGTGACTATGGTGATGGTTGCACATAACCTGTGAATATACTAAAAAAATAGAATTGTATTTAAACGAGTGAATTGGGTGAATTATATACCTCAATAAAGCTATTTTTTAAAAGTTAATTAGTAGCTAGGATTAGGATGGGATACAACATGCTCTTAACTCAGCTTTTACTCCTAGAGTGGATTTAATACCAACATTCAACAAATTCATACTGAGCACTAGGCCCTGTGCTGGGTCAATAAGGGAGACAGTGACCCTGCCCCAGGCTCTTAGAGACTGTTCTTTTCCTATCCGGAGTCTGACAAAACCCATCACCAGTCCCCACCTCGAAGTGTCAAGACAAATCCCACTTCCTTTGGCCAAGTTCCTTCCTTCCTTTTAGATTCCAGGAAACCTGAGGTCATGAGTATGTACCCTCATGGAACACCGAATCTAATTTGCCTTTCTGAAACTGTTTAAAGAGCAGAACGGATAGAAGAAAAAAAAAAAACCTATTGAAAAGAAGCAGATAGTGGATTTTATGCGGTAGCTTTACAACTTCAAGTGAAGGTCTTTCAGTTCCCACCAGACCGTCTCTGCATTAGTCAGTGGGGCTGGCTGAGGGGCTCCTCCCCTCCATCCTGCTGGGCTCTCTGCTACAGCCCCTGTCCTTTCCATTATTTTCCTACTAAGGCCTGTCACTGTGAGCACTCACCCTACCTCACTCTACTGTGAGTGATGGTCCAGACTCAATGGAAGACTTTGGGAAACTGGAAGCCTTACTTCAGATCCAAGTTTTGGGAGATGAGCGATGGTTGGATTGCCTGAATGGTGCAGAGAGGACATTTTATAGTCACCTAATGATAGCGGCCAATCGAATTACAGTCTCCTGATTCATTAGGACAACTTCAAGGCAGGTAATCCAGGGGCCGGCCCTGTGGCCAACTGGTTAAGTTTGCACGCTGGACTGCAGGCGGCCCAGTGTTTCGTCAGTTCGAATCCTGGGTGCGGACATGGCACCAGTCATTGAGCTACGCTGAGGTGGCATCCCACATGCCACAACTAGAAGGATCCACAACTAAGAATATACAACTGTGGACCAGGGGACTTTGGGGAGAAAAAAGGAAAAAAATTAAAAAAATAAAATCTTAAAAAAAAAAAGTGTTTCCTTCTCAAATACTGAAAATACTCAAATACTGAAAAGACAATAACCATCTGACTGATTACTTATCATGTGTTTAGGGAGTCCAATATAAATAAGATTTAAGAGTCATTACACTGATGCATAAATCAAAGTCACCTTAACTAAGAAATATGGCAAGGGGCCAGTGAGGCATAAGGCAGGTGGAGAGAGGGAGACCCAGAGTATGGTACTCCCTGAGACAGCACTACCTGGGAGAGCTGGTGTAAGACAGGGAAGAAGACACTGTAACCACCAAGAAAATGTCTCCATTGTGCACCAAAGAATTAGTTAGAAAATAACGGAGTTCCATACCTGCTTAGCAAGGTAGAGTTTGGTTATAGGCCATCTCTTGGTCCTGGATCTAAATACACGGAAAAGCTGCCAAGGAGCCAGGAGCCAAAGGAAGCCCAAGGGAATCCAAACAAGAACAGTTTGCTCAAAACAAAGTGGCAAGTCTGCCTCCGGGCTATCCAGGAATGAGGAATTCTGGGGGACGGAAATGGACAGATTGTTGGATACATGCATTTTTGAAGACAGACCAGCCCCTGGTCCATTCCCCCACCACTATCCGTGCTTCCAAACAATTTTAACTCAGTTTTATATCCATATGCAGCCTGACTCTTTAACTAGCTGTATTTTCCTATTTCCTATTAATCTCCATTGATATGAATTCACCATTTAATGACATTTAGTGACTTTTCTGGACAACCTAACCTCTAAAAATCTTTCTTTCTATGATTCTAAGCTTATTTCTCCACCAGCTATTCTAAGTAAACTTCACCACTGCATTTGCCAAGTTGTGGGAAGAAGAGAGGCTGTTCCTCAATCCAAAGGGGAGAATAGTTCCCTGGGATATAAACACTTGCTCTTCTTATTCTGTTTTTTTAGCACTGATTGAACTCACTGGCAGACTTTCAAACACGCAGGCAGCAGAATGCCTAGTCATACTATGGCATTTAGCTTCCTCTGGCCCCAACGACTTATGTTGGAACCTGAGGGAGCCTTGTCACAGGAGAAGTGATGGCGCTGTGGGACAGAAGTCTTATTCCCAGCAAGTTTTGTGCTAGTCTCTGCATTTTGCAATAAATTAGAAATGCCTTGTGAGGTGATGGCAGGGCGCATCATGCGAAGGTAGACCTTTCTCTTCTTATAAGTATTTTTTAGTTGTTTTGTACAGCTGTTTGCACAGATTCTTTAAAGAAAAGATTGGGGTGCCCTGACCAAGATGATCTGTCAGATAATTCTCAGAGAGAATTCTCAAAAGATGGCCTGTCAAGATCCAAGCACCACCCTACTGTAAGTATTCTTGTCCTGGCCTCGAGGGCCTTGGGGCCCAGGTTCTTTCTAAGATGGGAAGTGCTGCTCACAGGCTCTGCTATCTCATTCCTGCTCTTCTCATCTGCCATAAAGTTATCTAACTTTAGAATTCAGAAGAATTACCTAAGATATTTAAACTAGTTTAACAAGCACTCCAGGTGATTCTGATGCTGATGATAGGCATTTGCAAACGAAAGTTTCTCAAAATCTCTAAATCCAAGGTCCTTTCTCATTCTCTATTCCACTAAACCATTTGGTTCTGTTGCTCAAACTGTCTGTCTTGAAATACTCTGCTCTGGTTCAAAAATTATCTCAGTGCTCATGATGCCCAAACTTGCATCCCTGGCTTCAACTTCTAGTCCATATCACTATTTCCTAGTTATTCTAGAACATATCGTTATCATTTCAACATCAATATATCTCAACAAGGCACAATCATGCACCTTCTCTTCTTCCTCCTACCCCACAAACAACACAACAACAATTCTCCCTCTTAATCTTGATAAAATTGGAAGCCTTTTTCCTATTTCTCTTTAGAGAAGGCAATTTTGCAGCTACCTGGTCTGAGAAAAGAGTCTGGGATACAATAAACATATGTTAGAGAATAAGTATATTACCTCTCCCACATAGAATATACTCTGGAGATATTATGACTTGTTTTCTAAGAAAACGTAAGCTTTAGATCAACTGTACATCTAACTTTTCTGGTTCTTATTGGTCGCCACTCTAGGCTAATCTACTATTTGTTCTGAGTCTGAGAAGTGTCAACACTGAGATTAAGTGAAATTTCTCACCCAAAAAGTAGAATCGCAGAACTTCTCCACCATGATTCCTGAAGCACTTCCAGAATGAAGACTCTTGTATGACTGTATTGTTTCTTATATACTTTTTTTCCTCAGAGAAGGTGGAAGGTGAGTAGCAATGCACTTTCTCCCATTCTGATGTTCTGATGTTCCAACTAAAGGCAAGTCTCCTGACCTTTCATCCCAACAATTTAATCGTTAACCTTGCTTAGACATATATTGATATTACCCAGTGCATAGGCACGTGACTGAGGAGCCCCAAGGACAGGTACTCACCAGTTCCCAAAGTACCAGAAACCTCTGTGGGTGTGGTCAGATCTAAAAGGAACCACTGAAAGATGTCAGCAGAGCTGACAAATCAGGAAGTGGAGGAGCTCTTCCTTCTCCTGAGGACACATAGCCTAAAAAGAGAAGCATCAATGGAGGTGCATGCTCCCCTAAATGTGCAGTTTCACTTTTGTTTTAAGGCCTCAGAGTTTATAGAAGTGTGCAATATGCTCCTTCTCTGGATTTTAAAATTAAGAACATAGATCTTAAAATACTGTTAAAAATAGTGTAAACTTTGTTTGAGATAGTCAGGCTACATATATATATACATAATTTATGCAGCCAATTGTTAACCTTAGCTGTTAGGATTGTGGGTGATTTTTATTTTCCCTTTTTGTTTGTCTGTATTTTCCGATTTTTCCATAATTATCAGGTATTATTTATGTAGTAATATTTTTAAAGCAAATTTTTGTATTATGGCAAAAAAATGCATGATGTAAAATTTGCCATCCTAACCATTTCTAAGTGTACAGTTCTGTTGTGTTAAGTATATTCACACTGTTGTGCAAGCAATCTCCAGAACTTTATCTTGCAAAACTGAAACTCTATACCCATCAAACAACCCCTATATCCCCTTCCCCTAGTAAAGCAAATGTTCTTTTAAAATCAGGGCACCCTAAATTAACAGCACCCAAACATGCTTGCCAACATATTAAAGTGCAAACACATCATTTGGAGGATCATGTGGAACCATTTTCGTCATCAACACCAAAAAACCACTTCTTTGTTCTGTGGGTATAAACAGACTGTATCTACAGAGATTAATTAACAAGAGAGTAATGTAAACTTTAATGTATATATACGTACATATATATTTTAATGTATACTCTAATTCCTGTCCTAAGGTTAACTATACCTGTGGTTACCTTAAATTCACAAATGGTAAAAACGTTTACCATTAGTATCAGTGGATATGTTCTGGATTATTAACATCTGAAAGATGTATAAATTTGATTAGGACATTCATTCAGTTATCTTCTTCTGAGAAGTTAACAATGAGATGGGCTTCCACATTTCTCTATGTGCCTGTAACAGTGTTCAAATGATTTAGGCCTTGGGATGAGATCAGATCCAGGGTCAGATAAAGGCACGACATCAGTATAGTGGCTTGGTACAGACTTCTGACCATACCAACAGAATGAAGCTGGAGAGATGACATAATCATAGATTTTTAGAAATCCATCAGTGAGGACGCAAAGAAACCTAAATGAATCAAGCCATGGGTTGGTTTGGCCCGTGGACCAAATCCAGCTGAACCATGTTTTTGTCTGGCTAAGAATAGTTTTTACATTTTTAACTATAGAATGTGAAAAAGACTACTCAGCATGAATAGTCTTTCAATAAGAACTGCTCGATTTTGCCTCTTGGCCCACAAAGTCCCAAATATTTACTATTTGACCCTTTAAAGTTTGCCAACCCCTGAACTAAACTCCAGAAATGACAAGACCTCTGTAAGAAGAGAACCACAACAGCTCTCATCTCTGCCTGAAACAGAGTGAGGAGGAAAAATCTACCACAAATGGGGTTCAGAAGAAATCAGCCTAACTTCTAACAAACTTTTCCAGGCCATGTGTGGGGCTGGCATAACAGATTAGAATCTGGAAGAGCTCCAGAAAGAGTCAGACTGCACTACCCCCAAGTCTTTACTACACTAGTCTTCATCAAATGCTGGGAATAGTGTTACAGAAAGGGAAGGGGCAGTTAGTTAGAAGAGCTGAGAGAAGACCCCTAGGCACGCTAAACTTTCACCTTTGGAAGACTAGGGCAGAAGCAGAGGAGCTGAGAGAAACCCCTTCAATGCCATTCTACCTTCATAGAGAGTAAGGTTACCCCAGTCATCCCTGAAATGGCCAAAGGAGACAGCAGGCCGCAGGGCTGAATGAGATCTCCCAGGGAAATAGAAAGCAGGGGGCAGGGCTGAGGGCAAAGAGATCACAACAACCCAGAGGCTTTACCAAGATTTTCCCACCTGATTCCTACCTTCAGGGCCTAGGGAAATATGCAGCCTGAAGGTGTACTTTTTTCCGACTTGGATCCCATAGTTCCACAGCTCACCTTTCCTGGCTCTTCTGGTGAGTGGTATAGATAGTGATTGAGCTTTTGGGCTCTCATAAGCCAAGTTGTTTTTCAGATTTGCATTTATCCCATTTTTCTTCCCTTCTGGTATCAGTGATGTGGGATTTTGGTTGTCTGATCAACTACTGGTGGTGATTGTTTTGTCAGGTGGCATTCAACAAGAATCCATTCTGTGGCAAGTGGCAGACAACAGGAAATCTGGGTTTGTTAGCTTTGTTTGTTTGTTTTTGTCTGTTTGTCATGAGGATTCTGGCATTTCCTAGCATTTATACTGTAAATTTGAGAAGTTGTTATTATCATGTGCTTCTAATCAGAGAAAGAACACGCTGTGCATATTTGTTTTGTATGTGCACCAGTGTGGGTTTCTATAATTCTAAGGATCAGAGGCTTCTTCCTCCCTCTAAACCTCTAGCTTTTTTCATGCTTACCCATTAGTTGTCAGTGTCTACAAAATGGAATTCCTGTACCAGGGATGATAAAAATATATAGTAGGCCTCTATAGGAACTTTTGACTTTAATAAAGGACAATATCTAAGGAGAGCCTTAAAACAGAAAGGAACAAAATCCCTAATATACAAGGATCAGCTTTCTTTGATTTGCATACTAGCGCCTCTAAATGAATACAGAATTCTAAGTTCATGTCCCTTCAGGACTCTTCAAATAAGGCTAAAGAAACAGAAGAAACTATGTTATCAAAATTTAGGCAATTAAAAAATTTTTAGGGGCCAGCCTGGTGGTGTAGGTGATTGAGTTCATGTGCTCCACTTTGGCAGCCCAGGGTTGTTGGGTTTGGATCCCAGTTGTGGACCTACACACCACTCTTCAAGCCATGCTGTGGCAGCATCCCACATACAAAATGGAGGGAGATTGGCACAGATGTTAGTTCAGGGACAATCTTCCTCACCAGGAAAAAAAATTTTTTTAGATGAGGACTCAGTCATATAACTCAAGATTTTAAGTTGCCAAACTCCAAGCAAGTTTTGCTCTCTTAAAAAATTGATTGAAAACCAACCAACCCCAGTATTGCAATTTCCTGCCAGATTCAAAAGGGAATCATGAAATGACTCAGATCCATTGTAATGATATTCCCCCAGTGAACCCAAACATATCTTTCTGTTCATTGAACTCAGTGGTTCTCAGACTTTTTGGTTTTGGGACCCCTTTTACACTCTTAAAAACTTATGAGGATCCCAAAGAGTTTTTGTTTATGTAGATTATAGTGACCAATATTTACCATATTAGAAATTAAAGCTGAGAAATTTAAAAACATGTATTTATTAGTTTGTTTAACACAGGGGGTGAAGGGGAGCACTTACATGGTGACGGACAAGAAATAATGCACAACTGAAATTTCACAATGATATAAACTATTACGAACTCAAAAAAAAAGTTAAAAAATAATAACATTTCATGTTAACATAAATAACATACTTTTATGAAAAATAACTACCTTTTCCAAAGCAATTGAAAAGAGTAGCATTTTTTTACATTTTTGAAAATCTCTTTTAATGTCTGGCCCAATAGAAGACATCTGGATTCTTACGTCTGTTTCTTCATTCAATCTGTTGTGATATCATACAATATGTAGTCTCTGGAAAACTCCACTGTATACTTGCTAAAGAATGAGAGTTTAAAAAGGCAAATAACATCCTAGTGTTAGTATGAAAATAGTTTTAGGTTTAAATAGTTTTGACTTTACAGATCCCCTGAGTGTCTCATAACCCCTAGAGATCCCCAGGCCACACTTTGAGAACCACTGCTTTTAATAATCTTAAATTCTTAATAGATAAAAGTTCTTCTATTTCCACCTTAAATCTGGCTATTTTACCAGAAACAGTTCTTCTCGTTTGCTGGAGGAGTTGACAAAATTTTTTTCATTATCTGAATATGAAACATTTTCTGAGCAAGCAAATTGATAAACCTTGTCTGTCTCCAGAGGAAAGTAATAATCTGTATTAGTTACCTATGATTGTATAAGAACCAATCCACGTTTAAACCAAGATCCTTATTATCTCTCACAGTTTCTGTGTGCCAGCAGTTCAGCCACAGAGGGAATGGCTTGTCTCTGCTCTACACTGTTTGGGGTCTTAGCAGGCAGACTTGAGACAGGGGCTGAAATCATCTGAAGGATCATTACTCATATGTCTGGCAATTAATGACGGTGTTGGGTGGTTGCTTGCTAGGGCTGTTGGCAGAACACTCACACACGGCCTTTCCACGTGCCCTGGGTTTCTTTACAACATAGCACCTGAGTTCCAAGGGCAAGAAAGTTAGCCTGGTGGAAGCTGTAAATTTGTCATGGTCTAGTCTCAAAAGTCACATACCTTCACTTCTGCCCTATTCTATTTGTTAGAAGTGCATCACTAAGCCTGACTCACATTCAAGAAATTAGATACCATCTTGAAGAGATGTACGTCAAATAATTTGTGGACCTATTTAAAACTACCAGATAATGTCTCTTAAAATTTAATGGAGTCCCTTTTCTGATTGACTAATGAGACTAATAAGTGTTTATGTAATTTTAAGTAAGAGAAATTCAAAGATTTATTCAAATAACTCTGCCATCATAAAAGAGAAATACATTAACTATCTCAAAATTGTCTCATTCGGCTTGTTGTTGCCCAAAACAATCTCCAGATTTTTTTGATAGTAGGGGGAGGGAGTTACAGAAAAATTGCACAGAAAGTATAGAGAGTTTCCATATACCCTCAACCCCTCCCACTCACACAGTTTCTCCTATCATTATCTTGCATTAGTGTAATACATTTGCTACAATTGATGAACAAACATGAACGATCTAAATATGCCAATTAAAAGACAGAGATTGTTAATGTGGGCCAAAAACAAGACCCAACTATATGATGTCTACAAGAAACTCACTTTAAATATAAAGACACATAGAGATTAAAAGTAAATGGATGGACGGGGCTGGCCCCGTGGCCGAGTGGTTAAGTTCGCGCGCTCCGCTGCAGGCGGCCCAGTGTTTCGTCGGTTCCAATCCTGGGCGCGGACATGGCACTGCTCGTCAGACCACGCTGAGGCAGCGTCCCACATGCCACAACTAGAGGAACCCACAACGAAGAATACACAACTATGTACCGGGGGGCTTTGGGGAGAAAAAGGAAAAAATAAAATCTTAAAAAAAAAAAAAAAAATGAGTCTTTAAAAAAAAAAAAAAGTAAATGGATGGATAAAGATGTACCACACTAACATTAATCAAGAGAAAGTGGGAATAGCTGTATTAATTTCAGAACAGACTTCAGACCAAGGAAAGTTATCAGGGATAAAGAGAAACATTACATAATGATAAACGGAGTCAATTCTTCACGAAAACATAACCATTCTTTTTTTTTTTCCTTTTTTTAAAGATTGGCACCTGAGCTAATAACTATTACCAACCTTTTTTTTTTTTTCCTGCTTTTTCTCCCCAAATCTCCCCAGTACATAGTTGTATATTTTAGTTGTGGGTCCTTCTAGTTGTGGCATGTGGGATGCCACCTCAGCATGGCCTAATGAGTGGTGCCATGTCTGCAGCCAGGATCCGAACTGGCGAAACCCTGGGCTGCCAAAGCAAAGCGCATGAACTTAACCACTCAGCCATGGGGTCAGGCCTACTATTTTTTTTTTTTTAAAGATTGGCACCTGAGCTAACATCTGTTACAAATCTTTTTTTTATCTTCTTCTTCTTCCCCAAAGCCCCCCAGTACATAGTTGTAATATTCTAGTTGTAGGTCCTTTTGGTTGTGCTATGTGGGACGCCGCCTTAGCATGGCTTGATGAGCAGTGCCATGTCCACGCCCAGAATCCAAACTGATGAAACCCTTGGCCACTGAAGTGGAGTGCGCAAACTTAACCACTCAGCCACAGGGCCCGCCCCAAAACATAACCATTATTAATATGTATGTGCTTAACAGAGCATCAAAATACGTGAGGCGAAAACTGACAGAGCTGCAAGGAGAAATGGATGAATCTACTATTAAAGCTGTATACTTCAACACCCCTCTATCAGAAATGGACAGATCCAGCAGGCAGAAAATAGGTAAGGACATAGCTGAACTCAACAATCCCATCAATCAACTGCATATAGTAGACAGCTATAGACCGCTTCATCCAACAACAGCAGAATACACATTCTTCTCAAGCTCACATGAGACATTTACCAAGATATATCACATTCTGGACCATAAACACATCTTTAAAAACTTCAAAAAATAGGGTCTGGCCCAGTGGCACAGTGGTTAAGTGCGCACGTTCCACTTCAGCTGCCCGGGGTTCACCAATTCAGATCCCAGGTGCAGACACCGCTTGGCAAGCCATGCTGTGGCAGGCATCCCATATATAAAGTAGAGGAAGATGGGCATGGATGTTAGCTCACGGCCAGTCTTCCTCAGCAAAAAGAGGAGGATTGGCAGCAGATGTTAGCTCAGGGCTAATCTTCCTCAAAAAAAAAAAAAAACCACAAAAAACAAAAACAAAAACAAATTTCAAAAAACAGGAATCATACAACATCTGCTCTCAGATCACAACAGAACTAAACCAGAAACTAATAACAGAAAGATAGCTGGAAAATCCAAAAATACTTAGAGATTAAACAACACTATTCTAAACAACCCATAGGTCAAAGAAGACATTTCAAGAGAAATTTTTAAATATTTTGAACTGAATGAAAATGAAAACACAAATTATCAAAATTTGTGGGATGTAGCAAAAGCAGTGCTTAGAGAAAAATTTATAGCATTGAATGCATACATTAGAAAGGAAGAAAGATCCAAAATCAATCATCTTAAGTTTCCCCCTTAGGAAACTAGAAAAAGAAGAGCAAATTAAGTTCAAAGTAAGCAGAAGAAAAGAAATAATAAAAATTAGAGTAGAAATCAATGAAATTGAAAACAGGAAACTAATAGAGAAAATCAATGAAATCGAAAGCTTGTTCATAGAAAAGATAAAGAAAGTAGGTAAGTCTCTGGGCAGGCTAATTAAGATAAAATGAGAGAGGAAACAAACTACTAATATCACAAACAAAAGGGGACATCACTACAGATCTCATGGACAAGAAAAGCAAATAAAAATTATACTGATTGAGAAGGAAGATATAAAACTCTGTTTGTTCTCAGGTGACATGATTGTCTGATGAAAGAAATCAAAGAAGAACTAAATAAATATTCCATGTTCATAGATTACAAGACTCAATATTGTCAAGATGTCAGTTCTTCTGAACTTCATCTATAGATTTAATGCAATCCCGGTCAAAATTCCAACAAGCTATTTTATGCATATTGACAAACTGATTCTAAAGTTTATATGGAGAAGCAAAAGACACAGAATAGCCAACACAATATTGAAGGAGAAGAACCAACTTGGAGGACTAACACTACCCAACTTCAAGACTTACTATAAAGCTACAATAATCAAGACAGTGTGGTATTGATGAAAGGATAGACAAATAGATCAGTGGAACAGACAGAGAGCCCAGAAATAGATCCATATAAATAGAGCTAACTAATCTTTGACAAAGGAACAAATGCAACACAATGGAGAAAAGACAGTCATTTTAATAAATGGTGTTGGAACAACTGGAAATCCACATGCAAAAAAATGAATCTAGACACAGACCTTATACCCTTCACAAAAATTAACTCAAAATGGATCATAGACCTAAATGTAAAACACAAAACTACAAAACTTCTAGAAAATAACAGGGGAGAAGATCTAGATGACCTTAGGTTTGGCAATGACTTTTTAGATACAACACCAAAGGCATAATCCATGAAAGAAAAAAGAATTGATAAGCTGGACTTCATTAAAATTAAAAATTTCTCCTCTGCAAAATACACTGTTAAGAGAATAAAAAGACAAACCATTTATTGGGAGAAAATATCTGTAAAAGAGATGTCTGACAAAAGACTGTTTTCCAAAATATACAAAGGACTCTTAAAACTCAACAATAACAAAATGAACTACCCAATTAGAAAACAGGCCAAAGACTTTAACAGACATCTCACCAAAAAAAATATACAGATGGTGAATAACCAGATGAAAAGGTGTTCCACATCATATGTCATTAGGGCAATGTAAATTAAAGCAACAATGAGATACCACTACATACCTATCAGAGTGGCCAAAATCTCTAACACTGACAACATCAAATGCTGACAAGGACGTGGAGCAACAGGAACTCTCATTCACTGCTGGAGGGAATGCAAAATGGTACCCTCACTTTGGAAGAAAGTTTGGAAGTTTCTTACAAAGCTAAATATACTTTTACCATACAACCTAATAAATGAACTCTTGGTGTTTACAGCAGCTTTATCCATAATTGCCAAAACTTGGAGCAAGTAAGATGTCCTTCAATGGGTGAATGGACAAATAAACTGTAATAATCCAGACAATGAAATATTATTCAATGCTAAAGAGAAATGAGCTATCAAGCCTTGGAAAGATACAGAGGAAACTTAAATGCATATTACTGAATGAAAGAAGCCAATCTGAAAAGGCTATATACTGTATGATTCCAAGTGTATGACATTCTGGAAAAGGGAAAACTGTAGAGATAGTAAAAAAAAATCAGTAGTTTCCAGGTGTTAGTGGGGAGAGATGGATGAATAGGGGGACCACAGAGGATTTTTAAGGCAGTGAAACAACTCTGTGTGATACTATAATGGTGGGTGCACATCATTATAAGTTTATCCAAACCCATAGAACATGCAACACCAAGAGTGAACTCTAATGTAAACTACTGACTTTGGGTGATAATGATGTGTCAATATAGGTACAATTGTAACAACCGTTATTACTCTGGTGGGGGATGTTTATAAGTTGATAATGGGAGAGGCTATGCATGTGCGGAGGCAGGGGGTATATGAGAAATCTCAACGTTCAGTTTTGCTGTGAACCTAAAACTGTTCTAAACAATAAAGTCTATTAAAAAAAAAGCAAGTGGAAGAACACTATGTGTGACTCCATTTTGAAATAAAACTCATATATTTATATGTGTATATTCAAAAAATATAAATGTCAATCGAAATGAACTGCTAATGTTGTTTATTCCTTGGCATGGGAGAGCAGGGGCTTCAGAGATGTCACTTTTTACACTATACATTGGTAAGGGTGGAATGAATATCAGAGAAGTTTCTGCAGCCCAAACTGAAAGAACGTATGGAAGTAATTGCAGAACCACTTATCTGCAATCTTTCCGAATCACTGAGAATAGGAAAAGTATCAAAAGATTGGATGGGGCAAATGCCTTTATTTTTTAATAGGAAAATGCTGAAAATCATAGATAAAGTCCGACATTAACCACTGGAAAGATCTAGAAAGTTTTGCTAAATAAAGAATGCTTTTGGAGTTTTAAAGGAAGATGATCATTAAAAACTAGAATGAGTAGTTTAAGAACAAACCAGGAAACCTAATTTAATTTCCTTTTTTGATGTGATTATTACATTGGCAGCAGGTATGGTGTATCTTGAACTTAGCAAGGCATCTGACAAGATATATCATAATTTCCATGTAGATAATATTAATAAACTTGGGCTAGATGAGAGCATATTTACATAAATCTTTAGTTGGTTGAACAACTGTATATTCAAAGAAATTAACAGAATGATGTAACCTGAGGGAGATATCTACCGGCATTTCAAAAGGGTCTGCAGAAGCTCCATCATCTTCAACACTTTTATCAGTGACTAACAGGCATCAAGAGAACTCACATTTAATGGATGTCTATTATATGTCAACCTCACATAAGTTTCTTAAATAATGAATACATTTCTATGTAAGGCACTCTAAAAATTTTGTCTCATTTAATCCTCACAATAATCCTATGAGGTAGGTATTTTTGTTCCAGTTTTTTTGGTTTTTTTTTTTGAGGAAGATTAGCCCTGAGCTAACATCTGCTGCCAATCCTCCTCTTTTTGCTGAGGAAGACTGGCCCTGAGCTAACATCCATGCCCATCTTCCTCTACTTTTTTTTATATGTGGGACACCTACCACAGTATGGCTTGCCAAGCGGTGCCATGTCCGCACCTGGGATCTGAACTGACGAACCCCTGTCCACTGAAGTGGAACGTGCACACTTAACCACTGTGCCACCGGGCTGGCCCCTCCAGTTTTGTTTTTTCTTACCAATTAGGAAACTGAGGTTCAGAAAGGTTAAGAAAATTGTCCTACATCCCTCAAATTACCAAGAATAATGCTGCGTCTCTGCCTGGCAAAAACATTAACAGATGTCCTCCTACCTCTTTATGAGGTAGGGAACATTAGAGAAAGGACATATGCTCTGGGGAGAAGGTCTGACTAGAAGATCTCCAAGATTTTATGATTTAATGTATATAAAATTTACACAAAAGACAAAAATAGTATGATATTCCCTTTACCTAGGGATACACCATAGGATTTCTTTAAATCACAAGCCCTCCTAGAGCCCTGGCAGCTGAGAATTCTACCACTGAACCACCCATGCTCTCCTAATGACTCGAAGATATGATCTGAATATGTCAAAAATATGCAAGTTTTCAGCAATGCTCCTAGTCTATCAGATGAGGTGTTCTGTGAATTCTCTCTTTTTAAATCTTATCATTTATATTTAAAGACTGTCTTAAGAAAGACTACAAGATGTAAAGGAGTCAAGAAACCTGGATTCTGGTCTGAGGTCTGCTGGTCTTAAGTAAAATAATTTCTCCCAAATCTCTTTTTAATAGGTCAATGTATGCTGTAAATGTGTGCTCTAATATATATACATATATATTCTAATATATATAAATATTACAAAAATATATAATATATAATATAATGTGTGCTATAAATAACTGATTGCAGAGAGACAGGAGGGAATGTTTGATCACAATGACTTCAGAAAAAATATGCTGTATCATTTCCACTTAGTAAGCAAATGTTTGATAAGTGGTTACACTTAAATAACTTTGAAACATCTATGAAAGTACAGTGTTCAAGATAACCTAAGAGTTATATACCTTTAGTTAATGATTACAAATGAACTTAAGAAAGGTTGTCTTCCTTTTGCAATATTTTTTTTTTGAGGAAGATTACCGCTGAGCTAACTACTGCCAATCCTCCTCATTTTTCTGAGGAAGACTGGCCCTGGGCTAACATCCGTGCCCATCTTCCTCTACTTTATACATGGGACACCTGCCACAGCATGGCTTGACAAGCGGTGCCATGTCCGCACCTGGAATCTGAACCGGTGAACCCTGGGCTGCCAGGAAGCAGAATGTGCGAACTTAACCACTGCGCCAACAGGCCGGCCCCTCTTTTGCAATATCTTAAAACAGATATCAAGATTTAAGTGGTAACAGTAAAAGACTGTTTTTCCCTTCACATATATATATATATATGCATATATATATATATATATATATACACATATATATTTTGGTTTGGCCCTGAGCTAACATCTGTTGCCAATCTTCTTCTTTTTCTTTGAGGAAGATTAGCCCTGACCTAATACCTGTGCCAATCTTCCTCTATTTTGTATGTGGGATGCCACCACAGCATGGCTTGATGAGTGGTGTGAATGTCCCCTCCCAATATCCAAACCCATTAATCCCAGGCCGCAGAAGTGGAGCTTGCAAACTTAACTGCTACACCACTGGGTCAGGCCCACTTTGTATTTTTTAATTGGGCCTAGTAATTCATGTTCCCATAGCAAAAACTAAAACTTATAAAAATGAGTAATAAAATAATTACTCCCAAATTCTCCCAACAAAGATAATCTGTACATTTTTGTACTGCTAAAACAAAAATATTTTTGAGAATAACTAGAGGCCAAAAAGGATGTACAAATAAATAAACATTAATTTTGAAATATTTTTGCTTATTGTCCTTTTAATTATTAGAATCTGAAATATAGTGAAATTCTTCTGGAAGAATAAACAAATTGCAAATAATAGATTTTAATAATGAATAAAGTCATTGAATTATAGAGTCAAAGCCTAGCAAAAAGAGCCAACTACTAAAAGTTTTTAAAAAGTACATGTACTTTAAAAAATAGTAAAAGTTCATCACAGCATTATTCACAATAGCCAAGACGTGGAACCAACCTAAGTGCCCAGCAACTGATGATTGGATAAAGAAGATATGGTATATATATATATATATATATATATATATATACAATGAAATACTACTCAGCCATAAAAAAGGACAAACTCATCCCATTTGCATCAACATGGATGAACCCTGAGGGTATTATGTGGAGTGAAATAAGCCAGACAGAGAAAGACGAACTCTGTATGACTCCACTCATAGGTGGTAGTTAACATATAGACAAAGAGAACTGATCGGTGGTTACCAAGGGAAAGGGGGGTGGGGGGAGGGCACAAAGGGTGAAGTGGTGTACCTACAACATGACTAACAATAATGTACAACTGTAATTTCACAAGGTTGTTAACTATCATAATCTTAATAAAAAAATAGTAAACGTTATTGATGGTACAGAATAATGTTCCTAGCAGAGTCAAAGGATAAGCTTTTGACTTTTGACAAACTAGAGAGAATGGGATGCACTGTTCAATGTTTTTTGGACAGCAGCACATTGGTACAGAAAAGAAGTAATTAATTTAGGTCTTTACTTCACATCATCCCATAAAATATATTCTCGATAGGTCATAAAACAACAGAAGAAAATGAGCTAACATAAAAAATACGTACTGGAGAGAAAAATACTCTTCTGAGTCCTTAAAAAAAAAAAAAAGAGGGTGATAGAAAACAGAGAAATGTTTATACAATGTTTTTTCATTTTCAGGAGAATTTTATAAAACAAATACTAATATTAAGGCCACCAAACAGGAAATATATCTGACAAAAATAACAGGAGGGCAATATAAATAGTAATTATCACATGGAAAAAACATATAGCTCTATCAGTTATTAAATACAAGAATTATAAAAATTTCTGGAAGGATATACAAGAAATTGTTAATAGTGGTTACTTTCAGTACTGGAGGACTGAAGAAAATAAGCTAAAAGAAAACACACATAAGATGTTGAATTCTGTAGAATATTGTTTTGCCAAAAACAGTACCAAAAAAACCTGAGTTTATTCTTATTATGGTAAGAGAAAGCACTACCGTGACATATGCTGGCCTTTTTACTATGAAGTTGTTTAAATTCCTAATACCAAATGCACTTTTATAATTTATGGTTGGACCATTATTATTGACAGTTTTGTGAATTGAGAACATGAAAATGGCCAAATTAGTGGGCCCAAGAAAATTGACTGGACAATTATCCTTAAACCTACTGCCAAGATTGCACAATATGCATTTCTCTGTGTGTTTACCTACGTTCACTCATATAGATAGAAATTTGGGGAGAGTCCTTTTACCAGCACTTAGCTTTGTTACTTGTTATTGGGGACATATTTGAGGGGGACTACCAAGTGGTATTTGCAAAAGGAGTTTGAAAGAGGCCCATATATTATTCAAAGAAAAAAATCTATAATTTCAATTTTAAATTCTTTTACTACAGAGGTTGCAGCCATAGAGCAGCAAGTTCGGTGCTAGGCATATGGACATGGGCTAAATAAATAAAATATGCTATTCTCATATCATTACTTTTGACATGAGAGACAATGGTTCTTTTGACTTATAAAGAAGAGAAAGGCCATCTTTTCGACATCTTGGGAGTGGACCTTTGCGAATGAGTCAAAAGATCTCCAAATAGGATGACTTATTTACAGTTGTCCTGTCTTCAAACACAGAAACTATAATTGACTTCTAAGCAATTTCAAGGTATAAAGTGCATTTTCTAAGACAGGTGTCTGAAGTTCACTGAACTCTGACTAATTTAATTAACCTGTACAGAGGTTTAGAGGCCTTTGAGCTCAGTAAAGCCAAGTGACTTAAGATTGTTTTTCTAAAGATTAGATTTCCCTTGCAACTGTCATACTGGACAGAGATTTGGAAGGTTCTCAACCCTATTAAAGAAGGTTGCTATGAAACTTTCATAGCAACCCCTGGAAGGGAAACTGGCTCATTCTCCAATTTCTTTCTTTTTTTTCACCCTCTTCACCCATTTCACCCACTCTCCACCCTCTACTCTGGCAACCACCAATCTATTCTCTGTATTTATGAGTTCAGTTTTTAGGGCTTTTTTAAGATTCTACATATCAGTGAAATCACAGACTATTTGTCTTTATCTGTCTGACTTATTTCACTCAGCATAATGCTCTCAGAGTCCATTCATGTTGTTCCGAATGGCAAGATTTCCATCTTTTTTATGGCTGAATATTCCATTGTATACATATGCCACATTTTCTTTATCCATTCTTCTGTCAATGGATACTTAAGTTGTTTCCATATCTTGGCTATTGTAAATAATGCTGCAACGATCATGGGGATGCAAGTATCCTTTTGAGTTAGTGTTTTTGTTTTCTTCTGATAAATACCCAGAAGTAAAATTGCTAGATAACATAGTAGTTCTATTTTTAATATTTTGAGGAACCTCCATACTTTTTCCATAGTAGCTGTGTCAATTTACATTCCCAGCAACAGTGCACAAGGGTTCCCTTATCTCCATATCCTTGCCAACACATTTCTTGTTTTTTTGATTAGCCATTCTAACAGGTATGAGGTGATATTTCATTGTGGTTTTGATTTGCATTTTCCTGATGATTAGTGATGTTGAGCATCTTTTCATGTACCTGTTGGCCATTTGTATGTCTTCTTTGGAAAACTGTCTATTCAGATCCTCTATCTATTTTTTAATAAGATCGTTGGTTTTTTGCTATTGAGTTGTATGAGTTCTTTATATATTTTGGGTATTAACCCCTTATCAGATAAATGATTTGCAAATATTTTCTCCCATTCCATAGGCTGCCATTTCATTTTGTTGGTTTTCTTTGCTGCACGGAAGCTTTTTGTTTAGTCCCATTTGTTTATTTTCGCTTTTGTTGCCTTTGCTTTGGTGTCAAATCCAAAAACTCACTGCCAAGATCTCATTGTCTAATTATATCACGACCCTTATAAAGGGTATACTCAATTTAAAGCGGCTTGAATGAAAATATTTATTGGTTCAGATAACCAAAAACCCAGAGACAGAACAGTTCTCAAGATTGATTTATTCCAATGGGTATATTCCATTTCCCTTTCATTCTTTTGGTCTCGTGGCATCAGTTTAATTCTCAAACAAGTGGTGAGATGGCAACAAGTTTCAGGACTCATATCCACACATCGTAACATATAGCAAAAGAGAGAAAAGGTCATTTTCAGAAGGTTTCCTAGAAATAGGAGCCACCAGCGAACTTCTGGCTTTTCAATGGCCCAAATTCCTAAATCAATTCCTGACAAAGAGAATTAAGATTACCCTTAGAGTGCTCAGGCCCATCCCTGAAGCTATGGGTAAGGTCAGCCTTCCCTAAAGCACATGGGCTACATGGAGAGTGATTTCTACAACAAGATCAGAGTTGGGAGAAGAAGGATACGTGAAGTTTGGGTAGGAAAACAATGATGTACACTAGGAATAAACTCTTGGTTTTGTTCTAGTCCAGATTCAGGATAATATGGGAAATAATGTCTACTGTTTACTGCCCTATTATAAAAAGGATTTGAAGGGTCTTACAAAAATAGATAAAATATAACAAGATAACATATGAGTGAAGAAAAAAAGGTATAGAAGACCAAACAAGGGACAAGCCCATTGCACAAAATTCATTATGATCTTGTCCATTTGCTACATGTGCGACGCAAATTTGACTCTGAGCTTCCTATCTGTCAATGAGAGGAGGAAAACTTAATCAGTAACTGTATCAGTCAGGCCTCTTTTAATTGCAAGTGACAGAGATCCAAATCAAATGGGCATAAACAACAACAAAAGAAATGTATTGGCTCTTTAATAGAAAAGTCCATGAATGGAACTAGTTTTAGGTACAGATGGGTCCAGAGACTCAAACAATGTCCTCAGGACAGCTACCTCTGTGTTGGTTTCATTCTCAAGTGGGCTTTCACTTGCTGGCAATGATGGCCTTGAAAGCTCTAGATTTGCATGGTTCTTATGGCCAGTTATCCTAGTGAAAAGAGAGTGTCTCTTTCTGAGAGCTCCAGAAAAAATTTTTAGTTGGATTGTGAATGGCCCTGTTTGTGTTGTGTTCCCATCTCTGGACCAAACAATGTGGAGAAAGGAATGAGGCATCCTAACTGGCTAGTCTGGGTCACGTGCCCTCTCCCATGGGCAGGGGAAGTGAAGCTATATGATTGACAATCTCATCAGAAAAGCATTATCTTTCAGTGGCAGATTCAGAAAGGAAAAGAACTAGGCAGACAGAAAAAAACAATGCCTTGATAATGACATAAGTCCATGGATATAAAATATAGACATATCAATTGTTCAGAAGCCCAGCTACCCCTCAGACTAACACTTAAGAAAAAAAAAGACTCCTCTAGGAACTCAATAACACACTGATATATCTTATACAACTGTTTTCTTTACATTTCCCATATACACCAGTGGCAAAACGCCAACATGGTTTTTTTTTTTTTAATTCTATGAGGGAACAGAACAATAAAATCCAAACATATAACTATTTGTAATTTTACCAACAAATAAAATTTAGCATCTGCACAGAAAAGACGGAATGAATATCCTTCAGGTGTCTTAGTCACAACTCTTGGTTCCAGGGAACAGAAAAGCATTCACTAGAAACTAGTATAGAGAAAGGGTGGAGCAAAATGGTGGGGTGAGCTTACCTGGGATTCTCTCCCCTCCAAAATACAACAAAGGATTGGAAAAACTGAATTTCAGAGAATAAATCTAATGCCAACACGTTAGAGACCTACAATACCAACAAGGCAGAGATCATAAAACTTGCTGAAGGCCTCAGAGGCGCTGGAACGGGTAGGAGAGAACGTCGCTCCCTCCCCTGGAGTCTGCAATGGCTGCTGAGCAGGTCCAGGAAGGAGTGGGGGAGGGGCCGTGTGACCAGGTGATCATCCAGGACTCCTGCCGCTGGTTCAGTGGAAACCCACTGACTGGGGAAAGCTTCCATGCATGGGAACCCCATAAACCCAGGGCCTCGGGAGACCAGAGAACAGAACTGATCTGAATCCAGATGGGCCCGCGAGAATAGCAGCCCCTCCCTTGGCAAAGCTACTGGGCGCCGCCATCTTGCCCGAAGGCGGAGAGCTCATAACACGCAGCTCTCGACCCCCGTCTAGTGGCGACAGGCTATAAGTGCAACCGAATTCTACCACCATGCGAAAAAACTGCTCCTCTACCATCCAGCAATTTATAAAAGCCCCAGACCAGAAGGAAAACAATAAAAACATAGAATTAAGTCCTGAGGACTTGGAATTAGGTAAACTAAGTGATAATGAGTTCAGAGCAGCTATAATAAAAAAACTCAATGAGGTAGAGAGAAAGATAGAGAAACAAGCCAATGAGCTCTGGAGTTACTTCACAAAAGAGACTGAAATCATAAAGAAGACTCAAACAGAATTACTAGAGATGAAAAACACAATGGACCAGATAAAACAGAATATGGATTCCCTGAATGCCCATGTAGACAACACAGAAGAGAAAATTAACATAATTGAAGAAAGACAGGCTGAATGGCTCCAGACAGAGGAAGAAAGAGAACTAAGAATTAAAAAAAATGAGGAAAATCTCTGCAAGATAGTGGATTCAATGAGGAGTAAGAATTTAAGGATCACAGGAATTCCTGAGAACATGGAAAAGGAAAATGGAGCAGAAAGTGCGCTTAATGAAATTATTGAAGAGAACTTCCCAAATCTAGGGATTGACGGGGAAACGTGTGTAGAGGAAGCTTTCAGATCTCCTAGACTTGTCAATGTAAAAAGACCTACTGCAAGACACATAGTAGTACAATTGGCAAGAAGGAAAGATAAAGAAAGAATACTCAGGGAAGTAAGAAAAAAGAAGAGAATAACCTATAAGGGAGCCCCTATCAGACTTTCAGCGGATTTCTCTACCGAAACCTTACAAGCTAGGAGAGAATGGAATGACATATTCAAAGCTTTAAAAGATAAAAATCTTCAGCCAAGAATACTCTATCCAGCAAGAATTTCCTTCAGATACGAGGGAGAAATTAAATCTTTTCCAAACAAAAGTTAAGGGAATTTGTAACTAAAAGCCCTCCATTACAAGAAATCCTCAAGAAGGCTCTCATACCTGAAAAAACAAAAAAGGGAGAAAGGGGTCACAATCCACAGACTAGGGAGACCGATGGATAGAACCAGAACAAGACAGCAAATATTCAACTATAGCATTAGGGTAAAGGTAAGGAAACTACCAAAGCAAGGACGATCTTATCACTCTAACTACAAATTCATAACACGAGTTGGAATAATAAATGAAAATAATTATTTAGGAGGGGAAGAGCAAAGGGTCTAAATCAGTATTGGCCAAGTAAGTAAGAGACCACCAGAGAATAGACTATATTATACACGAGATTCTAAATACAAACTTCAGGGTAGACACTAAAATAAAATACAGAACAGAGTCACAAATCATAAATAAGGAAAAATCTAAGAAACCCAGCATAAGAAATTGCAGTATTAAATGGGTAGGCTAAAGCACACAGGAAAAGAAACACAGGAAAACAAGATAATGAGTGACAGATTGACAGCATCAAGTCCACATGCATCAATAATCACTCTCAATGTAAATGGATTGAACTCGCCAATAAAAAGACACAGAGTGGCAAAATGGATTAAAGAACAAGATCCAACAATTTTTTGCCTCCAAGAAACACACCTCAGCCCCAAGGACAAACACAGACTCAGGGTGAAGGGGTGGAGGACAATACTTCAAGCAAATAGCAAGGAAAAAAAGGCAGGTGTTGCATTTCTTATATCAGACAAAGTGGATTTCAAAATAAGACAGGTAAAGAGAGACACAGAGGGACAATATATAATGATCAAAGGGACACTTCATCAAGAAGAAATAACACTTATAAATATCTATGCACCCAACACAGGAGCACCAAGATTCATAAAGCAACTATTAACAGACCTAAAGAAAGATGTTAAAAACAACACAGTAATAGTAGGGGACCTCAACACCCCACTCACATCAATTGATAGATCATCCAGACAGAAAATCAACAAGGAAATAGTGGAGCTAAATGAAAAACTAAAACAATTGGACTTAATAGACATATATAGATCACGTCACCCTGAAAGAGCTGAATACATATTCTTCTCAAGTGCACATGGAACATTCTCAAGGATAGACCATATGTTGGGAAAGAAGGCAAGCCTCTACAAATTAAAAAAAAATTTAAATAGTAACAAGCATCTTCTCCAATCATAATGCTATAAGGCTAGAAATTAATTACAAGAAAAAAGCTGAGAAAGGCACAAAGATGTGGAGACTAAACAACACACTACTGAACAAGCAGTGGATCATTGAAGAAATTAAAGAAGAAATCAAAAAATACCTGGAAACAAATGAAAATGATAGCATGGCATACCACATCTAAAAGAATGAAAATTGACCATTCTTTTTCACCATTCACCAAAATAAACTCAAAATGGATCAAAGACCTAAAGGTGAGACCTGAAACCATAAGGCTTCTAGAAGAAAACGTAGGCAGTATACTCTTTGACATCAGTATTAAAAGGATCTTTTCGGGCAACATGCCTTCTCAAAGAAGGGAAATAATAGAAAGAATAAACAAATGGGACTTCATCAGACTAAAGAGCTTCTTCAAGGCAAATGAAAACAGGATTGAAACAAAAAAACAACCCACTAACTGGGAAAAAATATTTGCAAGTCATATATCTGACAAAGGCTTAATATCCATAATATATAAAGACCTCTCGCAACTCAACAACAAAAAATCAAACAACCCAATCAAAAATTGGGCTGGAGACATGAACAGACATTTCTCCAAAGAAGATATACGGACGGCCAATAGGCACATGAAAAGATGCTCATCATCGCTGATCATCAGGGAAATGCAAATCAAAACTACACTAAGATATCACCTTACACCCGTTAGAATGACAAAAATATCTAAAACTAATAGTAACAAATGTTGGAGAGGTTGTGGAGAAAAAGGAACCTTCATACACTGCTGGTGGGAATGCAAACTGGTGCAGCCACTATGGAAAACAGTATGGAGATTCCTCAAAAAATTAAAAATAGAACTACCATACGATCCAGCCATCCCACTACTGGGTATTTATCCAAAGAGCTTGACGTCAGCAATCCCAAAAGTCCTATGCACCCCAATGTTTATTACAGCACTGTTTACAATAGCCAAGACGTGGAAGCAACCTAAGTGCCCAGCAACAGACGAATGGATAAAGAAGATGTGGTACATATATACAATGGAATACTACTCAGCTGCAAAACAGAACAAAATCATTCCATTTGCAATAACATGGATGGACCTTGAGGGAATTATGTTAAGTGAAATAAGCCAGCTAGAGAAGGATAATCTGTGTATGACTCCACTCATATGAGGAATTTAAAAATGTGGACTAAGAACAATTTAGTGGATACCAGGGGAAAGGTGGGGTGGGGGGTGGGCACAAAGGGTGAAGTGGTGCACCTACAACACGAATGACAAACATTAATGTACAACTGAAATTTCACAAGATTGCAACCTATCATTAACTCAATAAAAAAAAAGAAACTAGTATAGCCAACTCACTGAGAGATGTAAACCAAATAGAAAACAAATAAGAAAAAATATTTTGCTTCCACCATTGTGTTCAACCATGCTACATCAAACCCCATTCCTTGCCCTTGAGCACATCTCAAGCAGATCCTATAGCCTTTGGGTCTCTTTTAGGTATTAAAAGGTCCAGGCTGATCTAATCTAATTTAAAACTCTCTCACATGCATTTTTTTAAAAAACAGCTTTATTGAGATATAAATCACATACAATTCACCCACTTAAAGTGTACAATCCAATGATTTTTAGCATATTCAGCGTTGTGCAACCATCACTATAATCAATTTTCGAACATTTTTATCATCCACAAAAGAAACTCACATCCATTTAAAGCCCCCCTCCTTTCTTAGCTCAGGGAACAGCTACCACTGGTGAGGGAAATGTCATCCCTTTTATCATTTTTCCTTGTTACTCAATATATTCCCCTCCCCCCACCCCCAATTCCAGGATTAGGGCAAGGAGGTGAGGCTCAGGGGAAAAGAGGCAAAGCCAATTTTACTGAGCTGGTAGGATGACCAAACTTTCCCAGTTTACCAGGCAACTGAGGAATTTCCTAGGATACGGGACTTTCAATGCTAAAATTGGAAGTTTCAGGCAAACTGGGATGGTTGGTCACCCTATGAGCTGGTGGTGTTTGCAGTTCACACTTGCTTGATCCATAGCTAACCATCACACTTTGTTACAGCAGCTTTCCAGGTGGTTCAACTCTTAGCTCTTCCTTGAGACACATTAACAACCTCTAAACTGGTTTCCTAACACAGGTTACAGCCTCTGGCTGATCTCTTCCCCCTCAAATCCTTTCCTTCAGCAGTATACGCTTCCACTGCTAGTAATATTAAATTTGATTACTGGGTTGAGGTGGTAACAACCAGATAGCTGCATTTTAACATCAAATTTCTACATTAATGACTAGCAAGTAATCTACAAGATGATACTTTGGCACCATGTGGATACTTAGCTTCCAATCTACTTTTCACCAAATGGTTTTAGCATTAATGATCTTTGACTGATTTATTTCATTAGGGGCTGCAAAATGGTTATTCTCTAATTCTAAAAGATGAATAATGTTGCTACAAACATCGGTGTACAAGTTTTTGTGTGGACATATGTTTTCCGTTCTTTAGGGTATATACCTAGGAGTGGAACTGCTGGGTCACATAGCAACTCTATGTTTAACATTTGAGAAATTCCCAGGCTATTTTACAAAGCAGCTCCACTGTTTTACATTCCCACTAGCAGTATATGAAAGTTTTGGTTGTGCCACATCCTTGTCAACACTTGGTAGTGTCAGCCTTTTGGGTTATAGTCATCTTAGTGGGTATGAAATGGTTATCTCAGTGGGGTTTTGATTTGCATTTCCCTAATGATTAATGATGTTGAGCACTTTTTCATATGCTTCTTGGCCAACTGTCTACCTTCTTCAGAGAAACGTCTACTCAAATCCTTTGCCCATTTTAAAACTAGGTTGTCTTTTTATTGCTGAGCTCTAAGTATTCTTTATACAGGCTGGATATGACCCCATGAATCAGACATATGATTTGCAAATATTTCCTCCTATTCTGTGGGTTGTCTTTTCACTGTCTTGATCTTATCCTTTGAGCATAGGTTTTTAATTTTGACGAAGTCCAATTTACCCATTTTTTCTTTTGTCACTTGTGCTTTTGGTGTCATATCTAAGGCTTTGCCTAACCCACGGTTACAAAGATTTACTCCTATTTTCTTCTAAGAGTTTTATCTTTTAGCTTTTATTTAGGTCTATGATCCATTTGAGTTAATTTTTGTACATGATGTGAGGCAAGGTCCAACTTCATTCTTTTGCATGTGGATATCCAGTTGACCAGCACCATTTGTTTAAAAACTATTCTTTTCCCAGTTAATTATCTTGGCACCCTTTCAAGAATCAACTGACTATAATATAAGGGTTTATTTCTGGACTCTCAATTCTATTGCACTGAGAATTGCACATACATTTATATGCAACTGAATATATTGCTATATATTCACCTTTATGCCAATACCACATTGTCTTGATTACTGTAGTTTTGTACTATGTTTTGAAATCGAGAAATGTGAGTCCTCCAACTTTGTTCTTTTTCAAGATTGTTTGGCTATTCTGGGTCCCTTGCATTTCCAGATGAACTTTAGGGTCATCTTGTCAATTTCTGCAAAAAAAGACAATTGGGATTTTGATAGTGATTGCATTGAATCTGTAGACCAATTGGAGAATACTGCTATCTTAATAATATTAAGTCTTCCAATCTATGAACCTGAGATGTCTTTTTATTTATGTATTATTGTTAGGTCTTTTTAAATTTCTTTCAACAATGCTTTGCAGTTTTCAGTGTACAGTCTTGCACTTCTTTGGTTAAATTCATTCCTTAGCATTTTAACCTTTTTGTTGCTATTATCAATGGAATTGTTTTTTTAACTCATTTAAGGATTGTTACTTGCTAGTGATAGCACTGCAGTTGATTTTGCATATTGATTTTATATCCTACAACTTTGCTGAACTTTAGTTTTTTTTGTGGATTCCTTAGAATTTTCTATATACAAGTCATGTCAACTGCAAATAGCATTTTATTTCTTCTTTTCCAATCTGGATGATTTTTATTTCTTTTTCTTACCTAATTGCCCTGGCTAGAACCTCCAGTACAAAGTTGACTAGAATTGGTAAGAGTGTAAATCTTGTCTTGTTCCTGACCTTAGTGAGAAAGTATCAAGTATGATGTAAGCTGTGTGTTTTGTTTTTTTGTAGACGCTCTTTATCAGGTTGAGGAAGCTCCTTTCTATTCCAAGTTTGCTGAGTGTTTTTATAAAGGGTGTTAGATTTTTGTCAAATGCTTTTTCTGTGTTGAGAGGATCATGTGATTTTTATGCTTTATTTTATCAATATGGTATATTACATTGATTTATTTTTGGACGCTAAACCAGCCTTGCATTCCTCGCATAAATTCTACTTGATCATAGTGTATAATCTCTCTTATGTTGCTGGATTCGGTTTATAGAACAAAATGAAGAGTCGATCTGAAAGGGCAAACAAAATACCCAGTATAGCTACCAAAGTCAGTGATAGAGTCAGGACCTACTGGTCCAATTCAGTGTTCTTTTTCCACTAGCAAAGTAATCGATACCATGAGTATACAGTTTGATGGGTGTAAGGAGAAATATAAAAATATCAAGATGTGGTCCCCTAACCTAAAAATACTTCTAATATTGTTAGAAGAAACTTATACACATGAAATAATGAGTAAATATTTTAAAACAGGACTAAAGCATAGAAAAATAAAATCAAAGTAGGGATTACCTTATGCTTCTTTTATATTCACATAGTGGAGAGCACAAAGTGTTGGCTTCAATAATCAATGCCTGGCTTCCTGGGTTGGACTTTTAAACTATCAAAGACTGAGACTAGAAAGCTAACCTAGAAGAAAAGAACTAACATTTAATGGGTGCTTATTATGTACTTGGTGGTTTAATATATCATTTAACCAGAAACCATGGTTCAGTTATTATTCCTGATTTATAAACAAGGGAATTAAGTTCAAGAAATTAATTTAACTCAAACTGAAAGCCAGCATACAATTCCAGTTGTGTCTGATTTGCCCAGGAATTTTGCTCTCTCTATGACATCCACATGCCAGAAGCATCTTAAAGCAGAAGACTTGGAGGTTGGTAGCCTAGCATTCAAGTCTCATAAACAACAGTAATTTGTTGTTAAACTTTGAGCAATTCATACCAACTCTCAGATCCCTATTTAATTTGCTTAAATAAAATAGAGATGATAAAATATTCTCCTCTTGTCTTTGGAGGATCATACAATGAAGCCCAAGCACAGGAGAGAGTTAGGCCAAAATATTAAGATTATGTGTACATGTGTATGTGATTCTTACATATCTGTATCTATATTCCAAAGCCAATAATGAAAACCATCTTTTTGAAAGTTATCATTGTTAGTAATAGTCTGAACAAGCAAGAAAATAAACCACTGGGGTTATTGTTGGTTTTTAAATAGTTTGACTCTCATTTCTCATAAATTACCTGGCAAATATTCTACACTGAAATTGTACTTTAAAAAGTGAAGAAAAAAGCTAAGATTTAAAGTTGAGGGAAGGGATGCATTAAAATAAAGGCAAGGCTCTTTCTTGGTATGTATGTTCATTAGTACCCAAATCTGTGCATGCTATTCATTCAGGCTCCATTAACTAGCTTCCTGACCAAAGGCAAGCTCTTTATATTGTGCTTCTGTTACTCTCCTAATACAGAAACAAAAGTTCTATTACTAGAGTGGTGTCTGTATAAAATGAGATCATAAATATGAAAGTGACAGAGAAACCTAGAACTTCACCGTCTGGGACCTGCTCATAGGAAAAGCATCTTTCATCACTAAAATCCATTCTCCCTATCTGTGGCCTCAGTTGAAAGAAATAACTTCCCTAAGCTTCCCAATTCTTACTATAGGTCTTTGTAAATTTTCAGATGAACCTTATGGTTAAGCCATTTCTCTATCTGGGAACAGAGGTAGAAGTAACCTGGTGAACACAAGAGATCACTTCTGCCTTTATAAGTCTGGGAACAATTATAATCTGCTTCCCAAGTCTAGGAATTTTTATGCTGTACTATTTTACTCTATATCCTTAGTATCTTGCCCAGGGCAATAAAAGAAAAAGAGTACACAACAAAAAAAAGAAAAATGAAAGAAAAAAAAAATTCTTCCTATTCCTACTTGGCTATAGACTGCATTCAGGGTAAGAATAAGAGACTCTACCATAATAGAATGGAAATTTTTATTTTACAAATGAAAAAGCAAAATACTGCTATTGAATTGACCATGAAGTCACATGTGAATTCATACCTTGCAGTTGAATTTTCCCAGTTCATCAACTAATTCCACTGAAAACAGAGTAAGCCTCTATCTGTGGAAGACACATAGACCAGATTTAACCATGATGATGGAGAGATGGCTGGCAAGATTAAGCAAAGGAAGTGACTGTAGCTCTGTTTCAAGTTCTTTTTCTTCTTGGAAACATTCTCCATGGCCATGTGAGACTTAAGACAAAGATTGTGACTGTCCTTGCCAGAGAAGTAAGTTAAAGCTGTGTCATAGAGAATTGTAGACTACTCTTCTACCTTTACCTGTGATATCCATGTCTCTCAGAAGTCTGGCTAAACCAGAATATTCTTTGCAATAGCATTCAAAGTCCTTACTTGGGTCACATCTGTTACCTTTAGAGAATATTCTGAGCTAGAAAGAGAGGCTCCCATGGCAACACAGGAATTTCTGCAATAGAAATAATAAAGGAACAGATAATTATATAAGTTGTTAAATGAGCCCTCCTACTGGCACTTCATTTTACAGGCTATTTCATGGCTCAAGAACAAGGGTAGATCAAGGACCATGGACTGTCATATTTCATAATTTTTATTAATTAATCACTTGAAACATCTAGTAGCTGAATCTTCCAGATAGTATACTTGATTTTATACCTGGAAATGTAGGTTCTAAGGGTCTTGTTTCTTTTACACTTCATTTTTTCCAACTTATAAATAGAAATAACTACTAAATTATAGGAGTCCTTTCAAGTATAACGAAAAACACATAATAGTTTCAATTCCTTAATGGTGCTATAATTTCAAAATAACTGAAAATACAGTGCAAAGGTGAGGGAAGACTGACCATAAGGATCAAAGGTAGAGAAATAAAAATGACTATGACTCTTCCCTCCTTACACCATAGTTATTAACTTTGCTAAAGGAAATCACAGGTGAATGGGCACATATACAAATCTGACTCATTTGAACATTAGCTGCTGAATTAGAGTTTATTACTAATTGGTCTAAGTTCAGCAACGCCCTAAGGATATAAAGATTCACCTATGTTCAGAAGATCCTGCTTAAGGCAGAATAAGAACCATTTTGCAGTTGAAAAACTGCAAAAATGACTAAAATATTTACATATTAATCACAACATTCCATTCATTAATCAAGCAATCGACAACGGTTTTCCTGTTGGGGAAGTAAAGATTAATCTCCTCCTTTTCTGTATGAGTCAAAGAATACATTTTTACCGAAACTTCATTCCTGAATCTCTAGCAGACCGAGCAGAACAGTGGAATTCTGTAGCCCCTGAACCCTCAAGGATCCTTTGTAGATTTCTTTCTGTTATGCCACCCCCTGTTGGAAAGAATAAGTAATACATTAAGTTGAATAGGTTTTTGAATAAAATTTAATGAATAATGACGACTGTTTACTTTACCTAGAATCCCCACACTGAAATTTCTCATTGATTCAAGAATTACTCTCTCCCTACTAAGCTATAATGAGACTAGAAAAGAATGATGAAAGACAAGACTACAGACTCTGAAGAACAAATGATAAGGTCATAGAACCTATATTATGGAATCTTTTATGTCCATTGTTTTATATAACAATGCTATATATTACTGACTTTAAATCTGAAAAGATTGCTCTAGGGCAAGGAAAATCATTGAGTGCTCTAGCCCTGCTCCCCCTCAATTAAAACAAAATCAAATTAAAATGAAAGATAAGGAAAGGCTTGAGGTAGAAGCTCCAAAAGCACAGCCTCAGAGATGTATCTGAAGGACAGAACCTGCTAGGTTCTCTCTCTGGCCCAGGATTCAATGAGTACCTGGACTTCATGGGAAATGGGGAAAACGCAAGGTGTTATACAGTTTATTCATAATAATATCAATTTTTTTCATTTCACAGAAGAATCCAATTCTACTTTATTAAAACTGCACAATCAAGAACTTCACGATGACTCATTTGAGGAAAAATCACTTAAATATTTGTATATAAAGAATCATATTCTGAACTGATATCAGATTATAAATATAAAATTAGTTTATTCATCTTTATATCATTCTCTGCTAGTATACAAGACATATTCAATAAACAGTTTGTATTGACTGATAAAATATGTGCTTTCTATCTCAAGCTATTCAAGTTGCTGAAGTAACTTGACTTTACACACTCTTTTAGACTCATTAACTTGGTGTTTTTTTCTTAGTGGTACACTAACATCACTGAGCCCTAAGAAGTAGAAAGAACACAGACTGAGAAGTCAGATTTAGATTGGAATCCTGGTTTCACTACTGTAGCTCTTCACAGCTATGTGATCTTAGATAAATTACTTAAATTCACTGAGCCTCAACTTTTTTGACCAAAGAAGGACATGCCTACCTCATGAGCTTGTTGTAAGGATTAAAATACAAATATCTTATTTCCTTCTAACAAATAACAAAATATCTGGCCACTAAAACTCCTGTTGCTTAGTTATCAGCAACTTTAGGACATAAGTAATACATCTTCCAAACACAGACTACATATCTTTTACGGTAGGGACCTGAATAAACAACTAGTTCAATATCCTCTTTTTTACAGATGAGGAAACTGGAGCCTAAATATGTTATAAGCTTCATTATGAAAGTCCTCAAAAGGAAACCACTATATTCTATTTATCTTTATATTTCCCAACGATGAATACTCATTAGGCCTTCAGGCTGACTTACCTACCTGCTGGTACTTATTTACATGAAATTTTAATAATTTGTCTATAGATCTATTCTGTGATCTCCTCAAGTAGAAAGACCACTTCATATTCATTTCTGTGTTTTCACATCTACCATAGAACCTGGCATATAATTAGCATTTGCTTGGTAAGGTTTGTTAAATAATCACAAATATTTTTGTATATACCATCTTCTTACCTAAGACTGTAAGCTTTTTGAGGAAGTAGTTTCTTGTGTAACTGCATCCCAAGTAATGCCTTGCACAGAGCAGATAACTTAAAAACTACATATTAAGCAAAGGCAACCTTAATATTAACGACTAAGTCGTCAAGATTAAATATGTTTAGTCTTAAATGAAAATGCATCACTCAGTTAAGTCTCTTTAACACTCTCTGAGTAATCTATAAAGGGTCTCAATTTGACAGATAACATACACTTTCTAACTGTTTATGTTTCAGGGATTCGCTACAGGTCAAAGCTTTCCTAAATTTCTGACACTATCCCTCTATCTGGCTTCTTTTTTTTAATTGTGGTAACACTGGCTTATACCAATACCTAAATTTCATGAGTACATCATTATATTTTGATTTACCTAGCCTCTTTTTAAAAGTTGGCCTTTATCTGGCTATTATCATTTTGACCCCTGGTCAGTTTTGGCATCACTGGTGGTGAGACAATCAGACATTGTATGCCTTCTGATGTGATGTAATATGAAGTATACAGAATCACTCCGGAAGTTCTTACTAAAAATATTTAACCAGAATCTAAATAAGCCTTATGTTCTAACTACTAGTTTATAGGAAATACAGAGGCTAGGAAATGCAAGCTAAAGAATACCAAAAGGAAACAATCTGATGAACCAGAAAGTAGGACACTTTATAGGATAAGTGGCCCAAACTTATTTTAAATGTCATTTTTTTAAAAAGTAGAAAAAGAAAAGGAAACCTTCTATATTAAAAGATACTAAGATAACAATCAAGTGTAATACTTGCTCCTTGACTGGATACTGATTTGAACATATCAGCTATAAAAAACATTCTGGGGACAACCAGAGAGAATACTGACTGAGTATTAAATGGTATTAGAGGGGCTGGCCCCGGGGCCGAGTGGTTAAGTTCAAGGGCTCCGCTTCAGTGGCCCAGGATTTCGCCAGTTCGGATCCTGGGTGCAGACATGGCACCACTCATCAGGCCATGCTGAGGTGGCATCCCACATAGAACAACTAGAAGAACCTACAACTAAAATATACAACTATGTACTGGGGGAATTTGGAGAAAAAAAGGAGGGGGAAAAAAAGAAGATCAGCAATAGTTGTTAGCTCAGGTGCCAATCTTTAAAAAAAATGGTATTAGAGAATTAATGTTTATTTTGATAGATGTGATAATAGTATTGTGGTTACAGTAGAATGCCCTTATTTTTTTAGGGATAACATAAAGATATGATGGCTTTATGTCCTGATGGCTTTAATTTAATTTTAAAATACTTCTGGATAAAAAAAGATGAGACATGGGGCTGGCCCCGTGGCCGAGCGGTTAAGTTCGCGCGCTCCGCTGCAGGCGGCCCAGTGTTTCGTTGGTTCGAATCCTGGGCGCGGACATGACACTGCTCATCAAACCACGCCGAGGCAGCGTCCCACATGCCACAACTAGAAGGACCCACAACAAAGAATATACAACTATGTACCGGGGGGCTTTGGGGAGAAAAAGGAAAAAATAAAATCTTTAAAAAAAATAAAAAATAAATAATAAATAATAATTATTAAAAAAAAAAAAAAAAAAAAAAAAAGATGAGACAAATGTGGCAAAATTTTAAATCTAAAGAATGAGTGAGTATTCATTATGCTATTTTCTACTTTTTTATATGTTTGAGAAATTTAATAATAAAAAAACAAAGATTGTCTTTATATTTGTGTCATTCTGATTCTCGGTCGCCTTATCTAATTCTTTAAAAAGTGTTCATTTCTAATGAGCAATTATGTACTTAATTGTTCTTATGGTTATCATCAGGAGCATATGAGCCAACTGTTCTGGCTACAAGGAAGAATTTGGTGATCAGATTTTCAGGAACTGAGCGAGTATTATATTATCCAGGGATATTACCTAAACATTTGCTTACACTTTATTAGCAACTAGGACATTTGGCCCTAACACAGTGTAGCAGTAGCATTGAATGTGGTGTGCCTCACCAGAGATGAACATCCACATTTACAAAATTCTGTACTATGGGAGAGCAAACATGGAGAAACCCCAGTCCCAATCTACTTCCTTATTTGCTCCTCTCTGAGCTAATCTCTGCTAGAATGTTCTCCCCCTTATCTAAAATTTTAAATTCCAGCACAGATCTCTCAAACTTAAACATTTTAATCAAATTATATATTCTTTTTTTTGAACATCCTTTACTAATACTTTCTCCCATATTGTCCTGCCTTCTTTGCTCTTCCTCCACTACAGTTCAGTGTCACACTAGTGAATGGATAGATAAATAAATACCTGGCATTACCACAATCCTGCCTTTTGCCTGAAAAAAGAAAAAAATAAATAAGTAAATTTTAATATCTTTCTCTTAAATGGGATAATAAGGCACTGAGAATAGAAACATAAGTATATTAAATTTCTAAAATTACTACTAGTGTCTAATTTTCAATAGATCTTTTCTATTTCTTTGAGATCTTGGGTAAAAAAGATGTTCAGCATAAAAACTCTTTCTATCGAGAAGGTTATTTTACTGTATTGTTTTAAAGACTTGTACTATTATGAACACAAAGAATAGAAGAATATAATATAAATACTGAAAAATCACACCACCTTAAGAAAAGCCATTACTGAAAAATAGCACTAATTCTGAGTTCTTCATATGCAATGGGAAAGTAGTTGAATTTAAACAAGATTTCAGCAGAAAACAAAGAGCATAGCATAATTGTAAATTACTAGATACTCAAATTCTGTACCCTCAAAAAATTCCCTAGCTTATTATACCAATTAAACAAAACCATAGGTTCATTTAAGTGGGTTTTAAGTAATAAAACCAGGGGCCAGCCCTGTGGCAAAGTGGTTAAGTTCGTGCACTCCACTGCAGCGGCCCAGGGTTTCGCTGGTTCAGATCCTGGGCACGGACATGGCACCGCTTGTCAGGCCATGCTATGGTGGTATCCCACATGTTACAACTAGAAGGACCCACAACTAAAGTATACAACTATGTACCAGGGGGATCTGGGGAGAAAAAGCAGAAAGAAAAAAAAGTAATAAAACCAAATTATATGAATTAATTTAATTTCTGATAATTCTGGAAGATAGGTATTAAAATTTCCTTACTTTTATTCCAATTTTCATCACATTTCCTAAATAAATTTTGGTGATATACTCAGTATCACTGAAAGTCAAAAGGAAACCACTCCATTACAAATACATACTTAGTGGAACTACCAGTAGCAGGTAGGTAACAGTGACAGAATAAAAATTACATATTATGTTAAGCTCACTAATCTGCAGGATAAAATCATTTAAATTATAAGTAATTGAATCTTTTCACATGTGGATTCCCTGAGACGAGTTTTTGTTTTTTGTTTTTTGCTGAGGAAGATTCGCCCTGAGCTAACATCTGTTGCCAATTTTCCTCTTTTTGCTTGAGGAAGATCCTCCCTGAGCTAATGTCTGTGCCAGTCTTCCTCTATTTCATGTGTGGGTTGCCGCCTCAGCATGGCCACAAGAAGTTGTGTAGGTCCGGGCACAGGAACCAAACCTGGGCCACCAAAGCAGAGTACACCAAACTTAACCACTAGGCCATGGGCTGGCCTCCCTGAGATGACTTTTCAATACTGGATCAGCCGATTTTGCCACCCAACATAATTCCAAGTCATTTGTCTCAACTTTTCAGCCCATATATGCACTCAGCCTACATTCTACTCAACTCAGGGCTGGGTAGACAATCTTATTTCTGTTGAGCACTACTAAACAACAGGAAAGATTCAACGAAGAACCACACATAACTTAGCTTCTTTTTACATAAAAACATGAAACATTCAATTAATGTATTTAATAAATATAATTAATGTTGAAAAAATACTTAATTCTGCATCATATCCAGTTAGGACAAATGAGAAAACTGAAAGATTGGCTTAGAGTGGGGAGGAGAAAATGAGGAGAAGAGAAACAGAGGTATCATGCCCAGTGTGAGAAGAAGGGCAGAAGAGTAAAGAAAGAGGAGGATACAGGGGACAGAAGAGAACAGAAATCAAAAGAAGGGAATAAAGCAAAAATTGGCTAACACCAGAAATAAATGCAAAGAAGGGAAGACAAGCAGAAAGTCTCAAAAGCAGCAATAGCGTGAAAGCAGTGAAAAGTGAAGGTAGTAACAGTAGGGAAGAGAATACAGATGGTCATGAGTAGAGGGAGAAACAATCATTCTCCTTACTTTTAAGACAAGTTACAGATATTTTAATGAGCTCTAAGGAACTATCAGTGTAAAGTTAAGATGAGGATTCAATATGATTTTTTAAGGTCGTTACGCAATAGCAACAAACCTTAAAGAAGTTCCAAAGAGCTAGATATATTGTAGAAGCCACCAATGAAAAAGATGCCAAATTTTTTTAGTTAAAAGGAAGTTGGGGTGGGGCTGGCCTGGTGGCACAGTGGTTAAGTTCACACGCTCCACTTTGGCAGCCCGGGGTTTGCCCTTTCAGATCCCGGGTGCAGACCTACACACCGCTTATCAAGCCATGCTGTGGCAGGCATCCCACATATAAAATAGAGGAAGATGGGCACAGACATTAGCTCAGGGCCGATCTTCCTTAGCAAAAAAGAGGAGGATTGGTGGTGGATGTTAGCTCAGGGCTAATCTTCCTCAAAAAAAAAAAAAAGGTAGTAGGGCTAAGAAACAATATGCTGGTACAAAAAGGGAAAAAGAGACCAATAAATGACCTGAATGGAGTGATCATAGAAAAAATGATAGATTGCTACAAAATTGGTTAAGTCACATATTAATATCAAGATGTGAAAAAAAACCCTCTTCCATAAAGTATGAATCAACAACAAATTGTGCTCTATCCTGAGTAAAATTAGAGTCCCCAGATTAGTTTTTAAGTAACAGAGATTCAGTAAAATGATCAAAAGTGACCTCAAACCCTAACTTATGGCACATTTGTCAATGAAAAGTCATAATTTTTCATGACAGTTGAGTTATATGCCATTTTGGAAAGGTAGCTCCAAAGTTAGCAAAAAGATTATACGTATATATTCTGTGAAAATCCATAGACTGACATTTTGTAGATTTTTTTGAGAACTCCCTACTGAACAATTTTTTTTAACCCTGATCAAATTGATCTATCATGAAAGCATTTATCAAATGTCACTTTACTCACCCCTCCATCCATCCAACAAATATTTATTAAGTGCCTATCAGGTACTAGGCACTATTCTAGGTATGGGGAATATTGTAGTTGAAGGGGTCTAGAATATGCCACTGTGGCATAAAACTTATTTTGAGCTGAAGCTATCTGAGTTCCTGAAATTCCTCCTCTGCCTAAAAGCACAGCCTCCCAAAAGAACTAAACAAGAACTCAGTTTTCACAAATTCCCTTCCAGGGAGCAACTCATCATGAGCACCACACCCAAACGGACATTGTCATAAAACTATCATATCTCCCAGTTAGTCTCCTAAGGGTCCATTTATCTTTCCAAAAAGTCATTTGTTTTCCCATAAATGCCCTTTCTCCTTCCTTAAGTTCCTAAGTGCCCTTTTCCCTCCTCCTCTTCACCTAGTAAGATAGTATACAAGCCCCAAATTCTAAGCACATCTTTGAGTCACATTTCTTTGTGAGCTCCCATACATACATACGTGGTTAAAATGGTTTTTTTCTTGTTAATCTATCTTTTGTCAGTTTAATTCACAGGCCCTCAAATACTGAACGTAAGAGAGTAAAGAAAAAATTTTTTCTCCCTGACATGGTAAACAGGAAAAAGTTCATACTCTCATGGAGCTTACATGTTCAAGGAAGACAGACAACAGAAACATTTATATAACAAAATTTCAGGTAGTAATAAGTACAATGAAAAAAAATTAAGCAAGGTAATGAAATAGTAAAAGGGGGAGGGGACTATTTCATAAAATTCAATAATTGTTACAGAAAATAAGTGGACAAAGTTGTTCAGTATTCTCAAACGTACTAAAGCAAAGTAACTATAAAACAAAATATTTACTGTCTAGAAAGCTGAAATGACTTTAGGAGGAAAAAAGTCACGTTTAACTGTTTCTTCCAAGTGAAAGCTTTCTAAAACATGGACAAATGATATTTTTAAACAGATTAATTCTATCACTTTTTTTTTTTTTTGGCCTTCCAACAACTATATGTTACCTAAGGCTATCCAAGTGATTTAACAATATAAAGCACTTGCTAAGTTTCAGACTTTGTGCTCTCATCTGAAGTAATCCACAACTACTCTAGGAGGTAGGGGCTGTTATTATGCTAACTTTATAGGCGAAGAAACTAAAATTTAGGATGGTTAGGTAAACTGCACAAGGTCATTGTTAATAAATGGCAAAGCCAGGATTTAAACACAGACCTTTCTAATCCCAAAGCCTACACTTTACCCAGTGTATTATACTGCTAAGTAACTTCTTCAAGAAGTAAAGTTAGCGTGACCTCACTTACATGTGGAATCTAAAAAAATCGAATACATAGAAGCAGAGAGTAGAACGGTGGTTACCAGGAGCAAGGAGGTGGAGGAAATGGGGAAATGTCAGTCAAAGGGTATAAAGTTGCAGTTATGTAGGATGAGAAAGTCTAGAGATCTAACGATGACTATAGTTAATATTGTATTGAATACTGAAAATTTGCGAAGAGAGTAGTTTTCAAGTGCTCCCACCACAAACACACATACACATACACAAGGTAACTACATGAGCAGATGGATGTGAGCTTGACTGTAACCATTTCATTATGTAGATGAATATCAAAACACTATGTTGTACATCTTAAACACTTTCAATTTTTATTTTTTAAAAAAGTAAATTAGTGTATGAGGATATTTAACCCAGCTCTTCCTTCCAACCAATGATTAAACTACAAATCTCTGTTACACACATACAGATATTTTGAAAAGGCAATTATTCTCTACTCCATAGTGAGTAATAATTTTGAAATAGAAACCTGATTCATCAACTCTTCTATTTTAAAACGCTTCAAGCTTCCCCAGTGTACCAACGATAAAATACAAACTCTCAAATAGTTTTCAAGTCTCTGGACAGTATTCCTCTCTTCATAATCAACACTATAGTCATTTTTCACTATCTTAAGTTATGCTCGCTTTGTTTCCAGGGCTTTGCATATACTAGTTCTTCTACATGGAGCATTCTCCTACTCTCCCTCTCCTCCTCCAACTTTTACAATGGATGACTCTTAATCATCCCTCAAATGAGTAAGACATTGCAATGTGGATGTCTTTTCTTCTGGGAAACCTACTACTGTCAACCCTCAACCCTGAAATCTGGGGTCAATTCCTTTCCAATGTGTGTCCATAGTATCTTTTTAAAATAGCACTCTATTAAAATTGCCTACTCTATTAAAAGTGTCTGTTATGCACTAGATTGTAAGGGCAGTGACTACATATACATACACAGATGCACACACACACACACACACGTGTGCCCCTTGGTCACCACCATAGTACACACGCCCTGCATCTAATATATACTTAAGAAATATTCGCAAAATCAGAAGTTCCAGACTAACAAAGTCACATCAGATCCTTATGTGAAATTCCTGAGAATTATCTTCATGACTATAGAAAAGTGAATATAAGCAGATGTCTACACGGGAATACTAAATAATATTATTAATTATAGCAGTAATAATAATAAAAGAAACTAATATATATAAAGATCTATTATATGTCATTGCTATGCTGAGGTTCTTGCATATTTTATTCAGAGCAACCCCATAAAGGAAGTATTAAACTTATCTCAGTTCCACATGTGAGGAAACAGAGGCTTAAAGGTTGGTAATCTACTCCATATTACACAGTAAATAAGTGTCAAATCTGAGTTTCAAATCCAGAACTCTCTCATCAAAAAGTCCACACTTCCTTACTTAGAATGTCTCTAGACTGGTGTCAGAAAAACACGGACATAGTACAATTACAAAGCCATCTTCTGAAAGCTCTACAAATGATGCTAACTCACCAGGGGAAATCATAAAATAGAAAAATATATTTCCTCCTATCTTGATAGATGGGGAGAGATGAGAGAAGAATATAGTATTAGTTTTAGAATTCACCTCCAACTGATAATTTTGTCAAATTTTATATGGGATCTCCTGAATATTCATAGGGTGACAATGAGAAGATGTGCCTTAAAACTATGCAATGCTGATGGCAGAGAAAAGGTAAAATTTGCTGTGGTTATCCAAATTAGATCAGATCCTTAGGCACTGTCTACAAGTTGATCTTAAGAGCCTTGGTAACTAAAAACGCCCATGTAAAAGAAATAAGAATTATATAGGGGGGCCGGCTCCATGGCCGAGTGGTTGAGTTCGCGTGCTCCGCTGCAGTGGTCCAGGGTTCGGATCCTGGGCGCGGACATGGCACCGCTCGTCAGGCCACATTGAGACGGCATCCCACACCCCACAACTAGAAGGACCTGCAACTAAGATATACAACTATGTACCGGGGGGGTTTGGGAAATAAAGCAGAAAAAAAAAAAAAAAGAATTATATAAATATATTACTGCCTGCTTGCTTTTTCCTACAGAGTAACCACCAAGTCAGTAATATTTAGCTTCACAACCTAGCTGAACAACAGAATATCAGGAGTAACCACAATAGTCTTAGGAAGAAAGAAAAGAAATTGTGTGTACCTGATCTATGAGTCGCTTTATTAGGGGTAGCCCTTCTAGTGCCGAACTGTCACATCCACTGGTCAATACTCGTTCAAATCCCAAAGTTAAGAGGGTCTCTAGAGCTGCCACTGGGTCACGAACCATGTCAAAGGCTGAAATAAATACAACTGATTTGAATTTTGAACAGATTATCTCTAACATTGTGCTTTCCAAAATGTAGTATACACACAATGGTGTGCTGGACCTAGCTTGTACTGGCTTGCAGGAGCCAATTGTTAAATAGTCAGGAATTTTGCAAGCATGATTGTTAATCCATTGGCAGCTTGAAAACAGATAAAGTGGGAGTATTTAAACCACAGAAATTAACAAATTCTGCAAATCAGGGCTTTTTTTTCCCCAAGACCCAGGTTTACCAGCACACCACAGTCTGCATACCACTGGTGGTATGCATGATCATTTTAGATGGTATACATTTGAATAGATACATTTACTTAAATGCAGACTAAAGTGAAAAGTTTCCATTTTTTCACTAGTTATAAAAGTTTCTTTTTAAAATAAATTTACTTAAGATTTTATTCTAAGAAAATTATTAAATAAATTTGCACAGGTAGCACTCAGACATAGTAAAATTGTAAATGTGACAGACGAGTCACTCAAGTTTAGGAAAGTCTACTCTAAGGCTTTGGACAAACTGGACTAGCAGAATGAACCATTACACTCACCAGTTCTAGAAATGGCCTCGGTTCACATTCTCATTATTGACTAACATTTTGTACTAATCCGTTTAACCCACATACTCAGGGCTCATAATATAAGGACAGCTGTTTACAACAGACTATATGAGGTTTCAATTCCACCCTACTTTCTAAGAGGTCTCTCTCCTCCTCAGAGAAGAAAGTGGTACTAGGCATCTCAAACAGAAAAACTACTGCTTTGGTTCTCAGCATCGCTACATGATATGGAAGTTCTAATCTATGGTGGATCAGGTGTTAGACTCCTTCCTTTTATCTTTTGGTGTATGGAGGCAGCTAAATCTACCACAGGATTTTCCTTTTTTGGTGGCAGCACCTTCTCATCAGTGATTATACTATCATACTATCACAAACTACGTGAGTGAAAAAATGTGGAACCCCGGACAATATAAAATTATGAAAATATTTTTGTTAAACTTATTGAAGGAAAAGGACAGGAATTTGAAATAATTATCTTAGTCTAAGAATAGAAGAATATATACTATATGATGGGTTTATTTTGAATTACTCAAATTTTAACCTGTATATTTTTCAGATAAATGTTTTCTAATTAAATTACTTTCATATTTAAATATTTTTTTTTGTTGGCGAGCCTCAAGGTTCTGACTTTTAAGCAATCTAACTTCTTTTAGTTGTACTAGTTTATGAGAAGTATTGCTAAATAGCAAGTCAAGAAAAAAGTTTTCTAGCGGTATTATCCATTTTAAAAAGAAACAAGGATAACAAATGTTTTACCTCTAATGGCTGCAAATGCTGGTGTCCATTCTTATCCTAATTTTTGAATGCTTACTCAAAAGAACAGAAAAACTTTCAACAATTTAAGTATATCATCAAATAAAAAAAACTGACTGAAGACTTCTTTCTTTTCACGTGCAAAAGCAATGTCCTCTGAAGGCAAAATTGACATCTGTTCCTCCATTTTACCAATGGTTGACAAAAGTGGATAGAAATTATAACTATCTGACTTATAGTTAGGAAGTATTTTTTATATGAAATTATCAGATACTTTTTAGAAATCATTCAAGCTATCAATAAAGTAAATTTGTGTACTATAGTGAACATCTGTTCACTGACTATCCAGTATCAATTTCATCTTTCCTCCTTCCTAACAATATCCAATTCTTCCTCAGATATCCATCACCTTTCTGCCTATGAATCTTATATTCATCTGGGAAAGCAGACCTCACTCCCAGCTCCAGGAATGGTCTTGTGTGGCTTAAGCCAGGCAGTACATTTCATTTCACTGGCCACAGTAATTTATTCTTTTGGGGGCTGCACATGAGCTAAGGCAATCTAATAAAAATGAATCTCAGGATTCTTGCTTGGAATGCTGTAACAAGTACATGCACTTGTAGGCAATCTTACTCTCTCAGATCTTTATTATATCCCACTATCACCACCATCTACTTTTAACAACTTTTCATAACTAAGGCTTCATATTTTCTAGAAATTGTGTTTCTCTAAATTCACAGCTGTTAGCCCCAAGACCAGTACAAAGAAACCAAGAGGCAACACTGTAACACTATAGAATTGTGTTCCATAAAAAGATTGTGGCACTTGGTGAAATTAGAAAACTGACACCATTCAATAGATCTTCTAAAATGAAAATGACTCACCTCGGTGGAAAGTGACTGGCAGAGGACGGCAAATAGCTATAAAAAGAAAGTCAGATAACAACACGAATGAAGAGATCATCACTGATTCTATATTCAGAATTCTCCATGTTAGATCAGACTTTTTTATACTTTTCCTCTCCTAAGTGAAGACAGTGAACTAAAATAACAACGAAATAGTAACTTTCCAAATTGAAAAGTCCTATGTTTCCATTAATCTCTGATTAAAAAAAGTCATACCAGACTTCAAAGATTTACAACGAAAAAAAGATATGATGAGAGGCAGAGACAAAAACAGAAAGAAACCCACAAAGAGAAGCCAAGAAATGGACAAGAGATATAACACAGAGATAGAAGCTGACAGGCTGACAAAGGGAAGGTACAAGAGAGACAGACAGAGATAACAGGAGAGCAAGAGAGGTAGAGATACAAACACACAAGGACAGGGACATGTAGGGAGCAAGGGTGGGGTTGGCATCTGTGAAAGAGCTTGTTTTTATATGTGAAAATGTGTTTGTATTATTATTTTATTTTTAACAGCTTTATTGAGGTAAAATTGACATACAATAAACTGTATCTATTAAAAAAAAAAAAAAGGTCATCTACTCCTTAGAGGCACCAAAAAAAGTTATATAATCTGGCAACTATAAGGGTAGCATTACATCTATTACTTACCCCTCTGAGAATCTTCAAGAAATACTTTGGCCTAGTAATATGGGTAGTTTGCTTCTGTCCTCTCCACATCTCCCCATCCTCACCAACTGAAATAGCTTTTGAAGTTTTTGGCGCAGTAATTAAAGGAATCAAGGTAAACTTTCCTTAAACCCTACAGGAACAGTAGCAGAACCTGATCTATGGCAACTGAGGAGAGTCAGGAGGGCTATGCCACACAAACCCTCTGCCCCAAACATCTAAATAACTACTGTTTAAATAGGTTAGTATAAGTGCCTGCAGATGTGACTGAAAAGTCAGTTTTGTGATTGCATTTTTCTATACCAGGAGTATTAAATGGAATCATCATTAGAGGCTTTTTGGTCTCAGACACAAATTCTTACCCACGAGGGACATGCACAGCTCTTTGTCAATGTGTCCATCTTCAGTCAATGCCCCAAATACCAAACCATCAGCACCATAAAGCTTGGCAAGACGAATGTCAGCCTTCATCACCTCAACTTCACGATCTGAATATAAAAAATCACCTCCACGTGGCCGAATCATCACAAAAACTGGGATCTGGACACATTGCTTCACTACCTGAAGGACACCTACAGGAATAGGGAACAAACTAATTAAAATTCAAATGTGAGCTAAAAGCTCAAGGAAGTCAATAAAATATTATTGGTCTTTTACATTTGCTCTTGTGTAATCACTTCTATAAGAAAAGGAATAGTTGATTGAGGAAACCAGAGAAAGGTGGATCTAAAAGGAAGGAGGACATGAGAAGAAAAATATGTGAAGGGTAGAAATTAAGTAATAAGAAAACCAAGGGTGAAAAAGAGCAATTTAGAAAACAGAAGGAAGTTATTGCATTTTAAAAACACTTGTCAGTTGACACAACAAAAATCCTTTGACTGGTATGCAAGATTTCAAAGTGTAATAACTACCAGGCTCAATGTTCTGCCAGTAGATTTCCTAAGATCTGGTTTCTCCTGTCTAACTTATTACAGCTCTATTTAAAACCTACTATAGAGATGGTTACATAGTTCTAAAGTATATGACCCTTTAATGGACAAAGATATTTAGCAAAGCCTTTTTTCAAAAAAGACATGTAAAAGAGAGCAAGATTCTACTTATTTGTGATTTTATGCAGTGACCTATGAATAAAAGTACCTAAATATGACACAATTCATGGCGAGCTCAGAAACCCTCAATTGTACAATCTGTGGCAATACGAATTTACTTCTTTTTCCTTGTTAAAAGAACCCCAGTTTTGCCTGGGAGAGCAATATGCCCAACACCAAGCAATGAATCATGATTGCTGTTGCAAAAAACACACTGCACTCAAATTTACAGATGTCTTCTAGGGATTTCATAGAATGGCCAGGGAATGTCCTCCTTTAGTGAGAAGATGCCAAAGAGCTATTGCATATACAAATCTTTTACACTAAATAATGCAATCATCAACCTCAGAGTAATATAGAGGAGTCAAAAATTCATATAGGGACTTCTTTTGATCAAGATAGAGTAACAGGGACTGGATTTACCTTTCCAACTGCAATAACCACAAAGCAGACAAAATATATGAAACAACGGTTTGCAAGACACTGGATATCAAGCAACAGAGGACAATGACGCCTGAAAGATGGGAAACAAACGAGGTTAGCTCTGATTGACCCACATTACTACCACGAGAGTTTTCCAGGTCACAGCACAGGGAGGGGAAACCTAGGTGGACCCCAGAGAATTCTCTGAGTTGAGGAGACAAAGCTGAGAGTCCAGGCTAGAATTCATAGGAAAGAGGACCAGGGAGGAGAGAAAGAGAACTCTGGAGATCTACAGAGAACACCCCCTCTAATAGTCAGCTGAGTACTGATCGGTGCTTGTAGGCAAGGAAACTACACAGGGCCAGGGAAAGGTCAACTGAAAAGAATTAGAAGAAATAGTGCCTGCCATTCATATCAAGTCAGGAATAATGCCTGTTCCCACCAGCCAGACAGGAAAACGTCAAGATTCACAGGACACTGGGTAGAGTACACAGAAGGGTCTTACCTCAGTAGTGGAGAATAACTAGCTCTAGACTGACCACTGTTCAAGACCTGCTTAACAAATTTTAAAAGCAAGACCCAAAAGGAACAAACTGTTTCCAACTAACCTAACTGCTCAAGAATATTTACAGGAATACAAAAATATCCAGTACCCAAGAAAGTAAAATTCATAATGTCTTGCATTTGATAAAAAATTATCAGGCAGGGGGCCGGCCCGGTGGCGCAGCGGTTAAGTTCGCACGTTCCGCTTCTCGGCGGCCCGGGGTTCGCTGGTTCGGATCCCGGCTGCGGACATGGCACTGCTTGGCAGCCATGCTGTGGTAGGCGTCCCACGTATAAACTAGAGGAAGATGGGCACGGATGTTGGCTCAGAGCCAGGCTTCCTCAGCAAAAAGAGGAGGACTGGCAGTGGTTAGCTCAGGGCTAATCTTCCTCAAAAAAAAAAAAAAATTATCAGGCAGGAAAATAAGACACATCATGAGGCAATGAATCAATCAAATGAAACCAACCTAGAACTGATACAGATGTGAGATTTAGCAGCCAAGTCATTAAAATAGCTATTATAACTTTATTTCATATGTTCAAAAAAGTTAAGTGACATGGGAGACTCAAACTTCTAGAGATGAAAACCACAATGTGTGAGAAGAAAAATACACTAGGTGGGATTAACAGCAATTAGACATTGCAGAGAAAAGATCCGTAAATTTAAAAACAAAGGGTCTTCACAAAATGAAACACAGAGAAAAAGGAGACTAAAAAAACAAAGTAAATCCATCAGTGAGCTGTGGAACAAATTCAAGCAGCCTGATATAAGCATAATTGAAGTCTCTGAAGGAGGTAGTGGAAGACATGGAATGCTGAAAATTTTCCAAATGTGATGGAAAGTATAAATGCACAAGTCTAAGAAACATGAAGAATACACTCAGGTACATCATAATCAAATTGCTCAAAACCAAGAATAAGAGGAAAAAATCTTAAAAGCAACCAGAGAAAAAGAGACACATTACACAGAAAAGAACAAAGGTTTGGATGATAGCAGATTTCTTATCAGAAACAAAACAAGCAAGAAGACAGTGGAGAAATATCTTTAAAGTAATGAAAAAAACCCCAAAACTAAACAACCTAAATTGAAAAACAACCTAAAATTCCACATCCAGCAAAAATATCTTTCAAAAATGGGGAAAGATGTTTTCAGACATACAAAAGCTGAAAAAATTCATCACCAGCACATGCGTACTACAAAAAATGTTAAAAGAATTACTTCAGGCAGAAAGAAAATGAAACCAGATGGAAATACAGATCTACACAAAGGAATGAAGAGCACCAGAAATGGTAACTACACATGGGTAAATATATGATTGTTTTCTTATTATTTCAATCTCTTTAAACGATAATTGATTCTTGGGGCCGGCCTGGTGTTGTGGTAGTTAAGTTCATGCGCTCTGCTTCGGCGGCCCCAGGTTCGCAGGTTCGGATCCTGGGCATGGACCTAGCACTGCTCGCCAGGCCATGCTGTGGTGGCATCCCACACAAAATAGCGGAAGATTGGCACACATGTTAGTTCAGCAACAATCTTCCCCCAGCAAAAAGATGAAGACTGGCAACAGACATTGGCTCAGGGCCAATCTTCCTCGAAAGAAAAAAAAAGATAATTGACTTAGTGTAGAGTTTTTGACATATGTAGAAGTAAAATGTATGACAATAGCACAAACACCAGGAGGGGATAAATGAAGACAAAAATCAATATACCGAGAATGCCAGATGAAAGACTAAAAAAAACTCTGGTCCTTCAAATTACAACAGAGAAACTGAACCAATATTACAGCAACTACCTATCTCTCAATTTATTTTTTGAGGTCATGACAGTTTATAACATTGTGAAACTTCAGTTCCATGTTGTTATTTGTCTGTCATCATATATATGTGCCCCTTTACCCATTATGCCCACCTCCTAACCCCCTTCCCTTCTGGTAACCACTAGTGTGATCTCTTTGTCCATGTATTTGTTTATCTTCCACATAAGAATGAAATCATACAGTGTTTGTCTTTCTCTGTCTGGCTTATCTCACTTAACATAATACCCTCAAGGTCCATCCATGTTGTTGCAAATGGACCAATTTTGCCCTTTTTTATGACTGAGTAGTATTCATTCTATTGTATATTTATACCACATCTTCTTTATCCATTCATCAGTCGATGGGCACTAGGGTTAATTCCACATCTTGGCCATTGTGAATAATGCTGCAGTGAACATAGGGGTGCATAAGACTCTTTGAATTGTTGATTTCAAGTTCTTTGGATAAATATCCAGTAGTGGAATAGGTGGGTCATAATGGTATTTCGATTCTTAATTTTTTTAAAAGAATGTGTTTCTTTCTTTCTTTTTTTGGTGAGGAAGATTGGCCCTGAGCTAACATCTTTTGCCAATCTTTCTCTTTTTTTCTGTTCTCCCCGAAGCCCCAGTACATAGGTGTATATCCTAGTTGTACGTCCTTCTAGTTATTCTATGTGGAATGCCACTTCAGCATGGCTTGATGAGCGGTGTGCAGGTTCAGCACCCAGGACCCAACCGGCAAATGCAGGGCTGCCAAAGCAGAGCACACAAACTCAACCACTATACCACCAGGCTGGCCCCTCAATTCTTTAATTTTTTGAGAAATCTCCATACTGTTTTCCACAGTGGCTGCACCAGTTTGCATTCCTACCAGCAGTGTATGAGGGCTTCCTTTTCTCCACATCCTCTCCAACACTTGTTATGTTTTGTCTTGGTAATTATAGCCATTCCAATGGGTGTAAGGGGATATCTCAATGTAGTTTTGATTTGCATTTCCCTGATGATTAGTGATGTTGAACATCTTTTCATGTGCCTACTGGCCATCTGCAGATCTTCTTTGGAAAAATGTCTGTTCGTATCCTCTGCCCATTTTTTGACTGGGTTGTTTTTTTGTTGTTGAGTTGTGTGAGTTCTTTCTATATTTTGGAGATTAACCTGTTGTCAGATACATGATTTGAAAATATTTTCTCCCACTTGGTGGGTTGCCTTTTTGTTTTGTTCTGATGAAGTCCCTTTTGTTTATTTTTTCTTTTGTTTCCCTTGCCCACGTAGACATGGTATTTGAAAAGATCCTTCCAAGACTGGGGTCAGAGTGTAGTGCCTATATTTTCTTCTAGGAATTTTATGGTTTCACCTCTTATCTTCAAGTCTTTAAACCATTTTGAGTTAATTTTGTGTATGATGAAAGATAATGGTATACTTTCATTCTTTTGCATGTGGCTGTCCAGTTTTCCCAAAACCATTTATTGAAAGAGACTTTTCCTTCTCCATTGTATGTTCTTGGCTCTTTTGTTGAAGATTAGCTATCCGTAGATGTGTGGTTTTATTTCTGGACTTTCAATTCTGTTCCCTTGATCTGTATGTCTATTTTTGTACCAGGACCATGCTATTTTGATTACTAAAGCTCTCTAGTATTGTTTTGAAGTCAGGGATTGTGATGGTCCAGCTTTGTTCTTTTTTCTCAGGATTACCATAGCTATTTGCTGTCTTTTGTTGCCCCATATGAATTTTAGGATTCTGTGTTCTACTTCCATGAAGAATGTCATTGGGATTCTGATTGGGATTGCACTGAATCCATAGATTGCTTTGGGTAGTATGGACATTTTAACTATGTTTATTCTTCCAATCCGTGAGTATGGAATCTTTCCATTTCTTTATGTCATCATTGATTTCTTTCAGTAATGTCTTATAGTTTTCATTGTATACGTCTTTCACCTCCTTGGTTAAATTTATTCCTAGATATTTTACTCTTTTTGTTGGGGTTTTAAATGAGATTGTATTCTTGAGTTCTCTTTCTGCTAGTTCGTTATTAGAGTACAGAAATGCAAATGATTTTTGTAAGTTGATTTTGTACCCTGCAACTGTGCTGTAGCTGTTGATTATTTCTAACAGTTTTCCAATGGATTCTTTAAGGTTTTCCATAAATAAGATCATGTTGTCTGCAAACAGTGAGAATTTCACTTCTTCCTTGCCAGTTTGGCTATCTTTTATTTCCTTTTCTTGCCTAATTGCTATGGCCAAAACCTCTAGTACTATGTTGAGTAAGAGTGGTGAGAGTGGTCACCCTTGTCTTGTTCCTGTTCTCACAGGGATGGCTTTCAGTTTTCCCCATTGAGTATAATGTGGGTTGTGGGTCTGTCATATACAGCCTTTATTATGTTGAGATACTTTCCTACTATACCCATTTCATTGAGAGTTTTTATCATAAATGGACGTTGGATCTTGTCAAATGTTCTCTCAGCATCTACTGAGATGATCATGTGGTTTTTACTACTCATTTTGTTAATATGGTATATCACACTGATTGATTTGCAGATGTTGAACTATCCCTGCATCCCTGGTATAAATCCCACTTGATCATGGTGTATAATCCTTTCGATGTACTGCTGTATTTGGTTTGCCAATATTTTGCTGAGGATTTTTGCATCTATGTTCATTAGTGATATTGGCCTGTAGTGTTCCTTCTTTGTGTTGTCCTTGTCTGGCTTTGGGATAAGGGTGATGTCGGCCTCATAAAATGTGTTAGGAAGTGTTGTGTCTTCTTTAAGTTTTTGGAATAGTTTGAGAAGGATGAGTACTAAATCTTCTTTGAATGTTTGGTAAAATTCTCCAGAGAAGGCATCTTGTCCTGGACTTTAATTTTGGGGAGGTTTTTGATTACTGTTTCAACCTCTTTATTTGTGATTGGTCTGTTCAGATTCTCTATTTCTTATTGGTTCAGTATTCGGAGGTTGTGTTAAGTCAAAGAATTTAGGCATTTCTTCTAGATTCTCCAATTTGTTGGCATATAGTTTTTCATAGTATTCTCTTAGAATAGTTTCTATTTCTGTGATATCTATTGTAATTCCTCCTCTTTCATTTCTAATTTTATTTATTTGAGCCTTCTCTCTTTTTCTTAGTGAGTCTGGCTAAGGGCTTGTCAATTATGTTTATTTTTTCAAAGAACCAGCTCTTAGTTTCATCAATTCTTTCTATTATTTTTTTGTTTCAATTTCATCTATTTCTGTTTTTCTAATTTCTATTATTTCCCTCCTTCTGCTGACTCTGGGCTTTGTTTGTTGTTCTTTTTCTAGTTCTGTTAGGTGTAGTTTAAGATTGCTTATTTGAGATTTTTCTTTTTTGTTAAAAGTGGGCCTATATTCCTATGAATTTCTCTCTTAGGACTGCTTTTGCTGAATCCCCTATGAGTTGGTATGGTGTATTTTCATTTGTCTCCATTTTCATTTGTACTTTGGTGGTCCTGTTAGGTGTATATACGTGTTCATAAGTGTTATGTCTTCTTGCTGGAGCATCCCTTGTATCATACACTGCCCCTCTTTGTCTCTCATTGTCTTTTTCATCTTAAAGTCTACTTTGTCTGATATAAGTATGGCAACACCTGCTTTCTTTTGTTTGCCATTAGCTTGGAGTATCATCTTCCATCCCTTCACTCTAAGCCTGTGTGTCTTTAGAGCTCAGATGTGTTTCCTGGAGGTAGCATATTGTTGGCTCTCGTTTTTTAATCCATCCACCACTGTGCCTTTTGATTGGGAAATGCAATCCATTTACGCTGATATATGAGGGCTTAATGCTGCCATTTTATCACTTGTTTTCCAGTTGTTCTGTATTTCCCTTGTTTCTTGTCCCATGTATTTCAGACTGCCAATTCAGTTTGATGGCTCCCTATGATGGTTTTCTCAGTTTTCTCTTTATTTATCATTTGTGTCTCTGTTCCAATTTTTTGTTTAGTGGTTACTGTGAGGTTTGTATAAAAGATCTCATAGATGAGCTAGTCCATTTTCTGATAGCCTCTTATTCCCTTAGTCGAAGCAGGTTCCATCCCTTTCCACTTCCCCTTCTAAGTTGTTGTTGTCACAACTTACTCAGTTTTGTGTTGTGAAATTGGTGGTTAAAATGAAGTGAGTATATTTATTTTTTATGTTTTCCTTCCCTTTATCTTTAGAGTTATAATTGTTTGCTATCTGTCCTGATAGAGAGTTGCAATTTTCTGATTTTCTCTGCCTATTTATTTTCTTGCTCAAGGCTTTGTAACCCCTCCTCCCCTTTTTTTTCCAGGTATGAGGGCCTTCCTGATCATATCTTGTGGTGATGAACTCCCTAAGCTTTTGTTTATCTGGGAAAGTTTTTATTTCTTCATCACATCTGAAGGACATTTCCACTCGATAGAGTATTCTTGGCTGAAAGTTTCTGTGTTTCAGAATTTCGAATATATCATTTCATTCTCTCCTAGCCTGTAAGGTTTCCACTGAAAGTGTGATAGAGATTCCTTTGTAGGTTATTTTCTTCTGCTGTGATGCCCTTAATATTTTTCCTTTGTCATTGACTTTGCCAGTTTTACTAATATATGCCTTGAAGAAGGTCTTTTTTTTTAAACTTTTTATTGAGAAGATGATAGTTTGCAACCTTGTGAAATTTCAGTTGTACAGTTGTTTGTCAGTCATGTTGTAGGTGCACCACTTCACCCTTTGTGCTCATCCCCCCCATTCCCCCTTTCCCCTGGTAGCCACTAATCTGTTCTCTTTGTCTACATGTTTAACTTCCACATGTGAGTGGAGTCATACAGAGAGTGTCCTTCTCTATCTGGCTTATTTCACTTAACATAACACCCTCAAGGTCCATCCATGTTGTTGTGAATGGGACGATTTTATCCTTTTTTATGGCTGAGTAGTATTCCATTGTATATCTATACCATATCTTTATCCAATCATCAGTTGATGGGCACTTAGGTTGCCTCCACATCTTGGCTATTGTAAATAAGGCTGCAATGAACACTGGGGTGCCTGGGACTTTTGGAATTGCCGATTTCAAGTTCTTTGAGTACATACCCAATAGTGGGATGGCTGGGTCATATGGTATTTCTATTTTTAATTTTTTGAGAAATCTCCATACTGTTTTCCATAGTGGCTGCACCAGTTTGCATTCCCACCAGCAGTGTATGAGGGTTCCTTTTTCTCCACAACCTCTCCAACATTTGTTACTTTTTGTTTTGGTTATTTTTGCCATTCTAATGGGTGTAAGGTGATATCTTAGTGTAGTTTCGATTTGCATTTCCCTGACAATCAGTGATGATGAACATCTTCTCATGTGCCTATTGGTCATCCATATATCTTCTTTGGAAAAATGTCTGTTCATGTCTCCTGCCCATTTTTTTGATCAGGTTGTTTGATTTTTTGTTGTTGAGTTGTGTGAGTTCTTTATATATTATGGAGATTAACCCTTTGTCAGATATATGACTTACAAATTATTTTTTCCCATCTGGTGGTTTGTTTTTTTGTTTCAATCCTGTTTTCCTTTGCCTTGAAGAAGCTCTTTAGTCTGATGAAGTGCCCTTTGTTTACTCTTTCCATCGTTTCCCTCATCTGAGAAGACATGGTGCCTGAAAAGATCCTTTTAATGTTGATGTCAAAGAGTGTACTGCCTATGTTTTCTTCTAGAAGCCTTATGGTTTCAGGTTTTACCTTTAGGTCTTTCATCCATTTTGAGTTTATTTTTGTGAATGGTGAAAAAGAATGGTCAATTTTCATTTTTTTACGTGTGGCTGTCCAGTTTTCCCAGCAGTATTTGTTGAAAAGACTTTCTTTTCTCCATTGTATGCCCTCAGCTCCTTTGTTGAAGATTAGGTGTCCACAGATGTGTGGTTTTATTTCTGGGCTTCCAATTCTGTTCCATTGATCTGTGCACCTGTTTTTGTACCAGTACCATGCTGTTTTGATTACTATGGCTTTGCAGTATGTTTTGAAGTCAGGGATTGTGATGCCTTGGAGAAAATCTTTTTACATTGAGGTAGTTAGGAGTTCTACTGGCTTCATTTACATGTAATTTCAGCTCCTTCTCCAGGTTTGGGAAGTTCTCAGTTATTATTTCTTTGAACAAGCTCTCTGCTCGTTTCTTCCATTCTTCTCCCTCTGGAATACCTATAATCCTGATGTTGCATTTCCTAATTGTCAGATATTTCTCAGAGAATTTCTTCATTTCTTTTTAGTCTTAGTTCTCTCCTCCTTCTGAAGCATTTTGATATTCCTACCCTCTAGATTGCTAATTCTATCCTCCATAGTATCAGCTCTGTTATTTAAGGACTCCAGGTTTTTCTTTATCTCAACCATTGTGTTTTTCATCCCCAACATTTCTGATTTGTTTTTCTTTATAGCTTGAGTCTCTATTGGGAAGAATTCCCTCTGTTCATTAATTTTGTTCCTGTTTTCAGTGAACTGTATGAGTTCTCTTGCAACTTGTTGAGTTTTTTTATGATACCTATTTCGAATACTCTGTCATTTAGATTGTAGATTTCTGTGCCTTCAGGATTGATTTCTGAGTGTTTGTCTTTTTCCTTCTGGTCTGGAGTATTAATATATTTCTTCATCCTACTTGATGGAGTGGATTTCTGCTTTCGCATAGTGATAGTGTCTGATTACAGGTTCCACCTGCCGTCAGGGTGGGGGGTGGGGGGCAGGAGCCGTGTATTCTGAGTCCACTGTGATCCCTGTCAGCTGTGCCCGTCCAAGCCTGGGCCACTCCTTGGGACCACAGCAGCCCTGTGGGCTCTCCCACCGAACAGGAAGGCAATCACGCAGGGGATCAGGGCTGCTACTGCCTGCTTCCACAGACCTGTCAAGACGTGCCCTCCCCTCTTTGGGGCCACAGCGGTACTATGGGTGTTTGCAGCAGCTGGGAGCTCGTTTGCCTGGGTGTGCAGATCTGCTGCTGTCTGCTCCTAGGTCACACCAGCCATTGTATTGGGTGGGCAGGGCCTCCCCACTGGGTCCAAGCCTGAGCAGCTCCCTGTGGACCAGACGGCACTGTAGGCTCTCCCACTGGACAAGGAAGCAATTATGCAGGGGCTTAGGGCTGCTGTCACCTGTTCCTGCAATCATGCCATGGTGCACTCCCACCCTCAGGGCTGCAGTGGTGCTATGAGTGCTCCAGCTGGGAGAGTAGTTGTACGTGTGTGCTGGGCTGCCTGGAGGCCAGACAGTGCTCACTTATCTCCACTACCTCCCTGGGGGGTAGTCCATCCACCTTCCGATGTATAGCTGTGTGGGTCTCTCAGGCGTCCTGATGTGTTTTGCAGGTATCCTCCACTGATCAATGAATGTTCATTTAGTTGTAGTTCAAAGGGAGAGAGACAAAGCGAACAGCTCACTCTGGCATGTTGCTGATGTCACTTCCCCCTACCTCTCAACTTTTTGATGTATGAGGAAAAAAACACCTATCTGAGCACATATTTGACAGACAAGGTTATTTACAACCATAAGCACTTGCATAGTTACCACATTAGAAACATTAGTAGAGTATCTCAATGAAACAGATTATCAATTGTCTCCAGGTTCTAGAAACTCCTATAAGAAAATCTGAAAATCAAAAAACATGGACACTTACCCATGCTGGGTGTGGTTCCTCCTTCCAATAAGCCAGAACATAATTCAATCCGACCAGCACCTGTAATAAAAAAAACATTGCTCAGCAAAGCAAATTTTTAAAAATTAAGGAAAAATTTTAAAAGCATTACTCAAAAATTATTGTCCCAAATAAACTCTTATTAAATAGCAAACAACATTTTTTCCAAATATAGAACAAAGAGTCTTGGAAACTGAGAGAAATCAAATTATAAAACTAGACTAAAACTCTATTTTTAATCCCAACTATATTCTACAACCCACAATGTGTTACTGATAGTCAAATTTAAGAGTTAATTCAAGTTAAGCTAGGTCTCTTAAAATTTTGTATTACAGGGTTGCCTCTGCAGGTACAAGGAAGTGACTTAGAATACAGAAGTTTTGGGATTGACCACAGAGGAACACTGACTCTTTGTTGATAAGAAAATAATCTTGGGGCCGGCCCAGTGGTGCAGTGCTTAAGTTTACACGTTCTGCTTCGGCAGCCCAGGGTTCGCCAGTTTGGATCCTGGGGGCAGACATGGCACCACTTGGCACGCCATGCTGTGGTAGGTATCCTACATATAAAGTAGAGGAAGATAGGCATGGATGTTAGCTCACAGCCAGTCTTCCTCAGTAAAAAGAGGAGGATTGGCAGCAGTTAGCTCAGGGCTAATCTTCCTCAAAAAAAAGAAAAGAAAAGAAAAGAATCTTTTCCAAGAGAGTCTTTATTATTCTAAGCTTTAAAAAAGGACAAGTTACTTTTTAAGTAGTGTAAATCAGGATAATTTCAAGAATAAGAAAATACTGAAAGCAAGAGAACTATCAGACTGCAGGGTCATGTCAAAGGGTCTCAGGAGCCAGCTTGGAAAGGCTCCTACCAGCCAAAGATGGGACATTTTGAGCATCAATAACTACAGTGGATTAAAACATATCAAATATTTCTAAATCTAGGTTCATAATGATAAAACAATTCACTGGAGGAGAGAGAACAAACTCATTATCACAAAATTCTGTGAATAGGGAAAAGAAGCAAGCATTTATCCTGCCCTCCTTGTACAAACTGAACCTCAGTATAACAAAACAGTTGATGAAGAAAAGTTCTTCTTTACAGAGGTATACTGCTAATAAATGGAAAATAAATGTTAGGCTTAATATAGTACCATTTTGCAAAGCCTACTAAAATACACATTACTAAAATTAGGTGAAAGCTGACAGGAAACTTTATAAAGGATGGATCAGGCTGACAACAGCTGAATTCACTGATCAATCTTAACATCACAAAAACAGAAAACACTAAGATGTTATACCTTCCTGATGTGATGCAACAAGAAGTACAACAATGTTATCTATAAAGTAGCTTTATCAAAAACTCAAATCTGAATGATTAAGCCTCTGTGTTACCTACAACTTTACAAGAAATAAAGGAGTCAGAGTCATCATTTTAAATGATGCTACATATATAATTAGCAAACTTGAGACTGTAGAATACTCTAAAAGATGAAAATCACTGTTTCTTTAACAAACCACAAGGAAAGAAAAGAAAGAAAAAAGAAGGGGAAACTTATAGATTGAAATAGACTTAACAGATATATCAAACAAATGAAACGTTTGGATCTTGTTCAAAGAACTATAAAACAAAACAAAACTCTATGAGCTAATCAGGGAATCCTGAAAACTAACTGGGTATTTTTGATGATCTTAAGAAATTATTATTATTATTTTGAGGAAGATTAGCCCTCACCTAACATCTGCCACCAATCCTCCTCTTTTTGCTGAGGAAGACTGGCCCTGAGCTAACATCCGTGCCTATCTTCCTCTACTTTATATGTGTGACGCCTGCCACAGCATGGCTTGCCAAGCAGTGTGTATGTCCACACCAGGGATTGAACCAGTGAACCCCAGGCCGCCGAAGTGGAACCTGCGAACTTAACCGCTGCGCCACTGGGCCGGCCCCCTATTTTTTTAAGAAATGTTAGCGATACTGTGGTTATTATTTTTTTTAAGAGTCCTTATCTTTTAGAGATATATACTGAAATTTCTGAGGATGAATTGACGTGATGTCTGGGATTTGCTACAAAATAACCTGGGTATGGAGGAGGAAAGGTAGGAATATAGATCAGCAGTCAGTAAACTTTGGCCACAAGCCAAAGGCCTACAGCTTGTTTTTTTTTTTTTACGGCCTGCAAGTTAAAAATGTTTTTAAGTGTTTTTAAAAAATAACATCTTTATTGACATGAAATTCACATATCATACAATTCACCCATTTAAAGTGTACAATTCAGTGGTTTTTATATACTCCAGAGCTTTGTAACCATTACCAAAATCAATTTTATAACATTTTCATCACCTCAAAAAGAAACCTTGTACCCTTTAGCAGTCACCTCTCCAGTCTCCCCAGCCCTAGGGAACCACTAATCTACTTTCTGTCTCCATAAATTTGCCTATTCTGGACATTTCATGTAGGTGGAATCATATAATATGTGAATATTTTATGACTAGTTTTTTCTACTTAGAATAATGTTTCAAGATTCATCTATGTTGTAGTATGTATCAGTACTTCATTCTTTTTTATTGCCAAATTAGGAATAGTTTCTGCATTGTCAAAGAATTATTTATAAAAAACAAAGAAGAATATATGACAGAGACCAAATGTTGCCAGCAAAGCTGAAAACACATAGTATGTTGCTCTTTACAAAAAAAGTTTGCTGACCCCTAATAGTGGTGAAAGACTGGCCATGTATTGACAACAGCTAAAGCTGAGTGACGGGTACATGGGGATTCACATTATTCTCTCCACTTTGTGTACAAAATTTTCTGATCCTGAGATGATGGGAATTTCTATGTTTCCCATTAAAGCAGGCTCAGAGGGCAAAAGAAACCTTGAGGTAAAAATAGATAATGTTCAAAAGCAAAAAAAGATAATGATAAAAGTCCTGATGATAAAAACGGCAACAATCTCTAAAATCATCTTCAAATCAATGGTTTGAAAAAACTAAATCTTTGCTAAGTTCAATAAAAAAATGAAGTTGGTGAGTAAGCCCTATTGGGGACACTTGTCTTAAAATGTGACCTATTGCAAGAGTAAAACTAGAAAATTATAATTTTCCAGTAGGTTTTCTAGTTGGTTGTTGTTTTCAAAAGGATTACTAGGATCCTTAGAGATCATAAGAGCTCTCAAGGTCAGTTCATAGGATTCATTTTTAGACTCTTAAAAGGACTGCCAACTGTCATTCTCCAATTTCTCTTACCTCCTCTTTCTGCATTTACAGCTGACTCCACTGAATCAACACACACTTCCATGAGAAATCCATTCGCTGCTCCTAAAATACATGGAGAACAATGCAATTTCATGATGGTACTATCCATCAAGGCCAATCTACCACAAATATTTTACATTTTGCTGCCAAAATCCAAACATCCAATAAAAGGGAAGTAGGTAAGTACGCCAGGGCCCATGGATGCAATAAAATACGGTATTGCTAAATTGATGTCTCTGGGCTGTGAAATAAGAACACAGACATATGTATAAGAAATTATACTCAGGGGGCTGGCCCCGTGGCCGAGTGGTTAAGTTCGCGCGCTCCGCTGCAGGCGGCCCAGTGTTTCGTTAGTTCGAATCCTGGGCGCGGACATGACACTGCTCTTCAGACCACGCTGAGGCAGCGTCCCATATGCCACAACTAGAAGAACCCACAACGAAGAATACACAACTATGTACCGGGGGAATTTGGGGAGAAAAAGGAAAAAAAGAAAAAAAAAAATCTTTAAAAAAAAAAGAAATTATACTCAGAAAAACATACCCTAAATACCAAATTAATCTTCCTAAAACACAGATCTCATCATCACATTCTAAGGCAAGATTCTTTGAATGCTTCTCAATGCCTGGAGAGTATGTTTAAACTTCTTTATAAGGAATATATGTTTAAGACCAGTGAGGGACTTCAAATCCTGGCCTACTATGTATTTGTATGATTCTAGACAAGTTACTTAGCCTAAGTTTTCTATAAAAGACAGTAGGTTTTAGTACCTACCTCAGAGTAGGGAGGATAAAATGAGATAATACACGTAAAGTAGATATAGTATCTACTAAGTGTGCAAAAAGTTTTAGTTATTAATTAAATACACATTATTTCCTCTATGTGCCTCCAGTTCCCTTCAATCCCCATTGCTGCTCTTGCTTATGACATCTACTCAATCCACAAAGGCCTTCCAGGGGCCAGCCCTGTGGCCAAGTAGTTAAGTTTGCATGCTCCGGCGGCCCAGGGTTTTGCCGGTTTGGATCCTGGGCACAGACCTAGCACTGCTCATCAAGCCATGCTGAAGCGGTGTCCCACACAGCATAACCAGAAGGATCTACAACTAGAATATACAACTATGTACTGGGGGGCTTTGGGGAGAAAAAGAAGGAAAAAAAAGATTGGCAACAGATGTTAGCTCAGGTGCCAATCTTTAAAAAAAAAAAAAGTCCTTCCAGCTCCATCTTTGAATGCTAAAATCTTCCAAGGCTCATGTAAAAATCACATTTTCATGACATTTCCTTTCTCCCAAAGAGGGAAACTGTATCTCCCTTTTTTGAACTCATATAACTCTTCGTAAGTTATATGTTCCTCTTTAAAACTCTAATTGTATCTCTTTAAACACTAATTATTTCCTCTCTCATTATTTATGTAGATAGGTGTCTCATCACTCTTACTTGACCTAAAGTTCCTAAGTAAGGTCTTTATGCGAGAAATCTTTATGATTACCCACAGCAAGCACAATGTCAACCATGGAACACAAGAGTCACACAAAGATTTACTGAAGGTTGAATAACTACAAATTCACAAAAATTCATGTATGTACACTAAAAAGTGTGAATGAAAACAGAGTTTTGAGTTTTTTCCCTCTAAGCTAAGCACATAATTTTTTAAAAATTACGAATACTGAACGCATTTTCACATAATAATAGCTGGAAAAATGTTCACCACATACTAATAATGGTTACTATTAGGTGGTGGGATTTGGAATTTTTACTTTCTTCTTTTTAATTGTCTATATTGCTCGGTCTTTTTCTACTCAATATTGCTTTTATGATGTTTTTAAAAAGCATTTAATTTGAAAATTAAAAAATCTATCATCTGCTAACATCAAATTGCAACTGCCTCATTAATTTAAAAGAAGGGCATCAGTCTCAAACTGTGAAAGAGTGAAGTGCGGCTCTGTGCTCTTCATCAACAGCACTGCATTAATTCCATGAGTTTTCCCACAGCCACCCACCTCAGCTGCCAGATCTATCTAACCGGACAATGCTGCAGGGGTACCATTTGCCTCACATAAAAAACGACTTTGGCCAAGAGAGGGAGGGGATGTACACAAAAAGCTACACAGGAGGCTGAGTAAGGCAGTTGTCCTAAAAAATGTTATTTGCAGGGATTAAAGAAGACACTTGTTTGGAGCAGCAGTTCTCAAAGTGTGGTAGCCCAGTCATCTCTGGGGGCTTCTAAGACTCTTTCAGACTCTGTGCAGCGAAAACTACTTTCAAAATAATACTAAGACTTTATCTGCCTTTTTTCACTCTGGTTCTCTCACAAGTGGAGTTTTCCGGAGGCTACCTGACACGTCAGATTGAATGCGGGAGCACGTGTGAGAATCCACGTATGGGAATTCCAGTATGCCAGATAGTAAAGACATCTGCAAAAATACAAAACACTGGCACTCTTCTATTTTTTTTTTCCGGTTAGGAAAGTAGTTATTTTTCAATAAAAAATGTTATTTGTGTTAACACGTAATGGGTTTATTATGGTTATTTTCGAGTTAATTAATAAACATTTTTAAAATTTGTTTGAATTTCTAATACGGTCAACATTGACAGATTTAACCTGTATAAATAAAAGGTCTTTGAGGTTCTCAATTTTTAGAAGAGTAAAGGGGTCCTGACATCAAAAAGTTTGAGGACCCCCGGCTGGGAGGAACCAAGAGCTCACGGAGGAAGGATGTGCCAAATTCCCATCCTACCCTGGCGTGGCAGGAAGAACTCGGGACTTGCGGCAGCCACAGGCTCTGCCGTTCGGTAGCTGGCTGGTTTTGGGGACAAGCCCCGCCCCCGCCTTAGCTGCTAAAGGATCCCGAGCGGTCACCACAGGCTGGGCACTGCGCTCCGCGCTCGACTGCCGCAGCGCGCCGTGAGGGGGCACCGGCTCCTGGCGCGGTGATGGGAAACGTGAGGCTGAGAGTTCAACTGGAACACGGCCGCACGACGGTACGCGGTGGCGCCAGGATTCGAACCCACGCATCGGGCTCCGGAGCCCGGCCGCTCTCGCTACACGCCCTTCTCAGGGCCCCGTCTCCACACGTTTCAAGCCGGACTAAGAGAAGGTGCCGCGCAGCGGGCTGTGAGCAGCCGGGGAAACTAGTCCGAGGAACTCGCCACTAATCCACCGGTCAGAACCCTCGCAGGCCCGCCCCTCAGAGCGAACTGGGCCGAGCGCCCCCTCCCCGCCCCCTTCCGCACCGGCCTTCCCGGACGGCATCCGCGCCCGTTTCCGCTCGGAGGAGGCCCCCTGCCTCTTCATGCTCGACCCGGTCCTCCCTCGTGCGTCTTCGGGTTCCACTCAGGGCCCGGGTTGCGGCGCGCGCGACCAAAGAAGCGCGTCCTCCTAGCCGCTCGCGCCCCTGCGCGTCCCCGATGTCCACGCCCCAGCAGCCCCCGCGAAAGCCGAGTCGCTAGCGCAGGCGCAGTCACTGTTCGCCGCTGGCGTCTGAGCAGGAGGGGCTCCCGCAGCGTAACCCGGAAGTGCTTCTCTCTTCGGTGGCGGAGAGAAGAGACATCAGACCGCTGGAGCGTGGAGGCGGCGGCCGTGCGCTGTCCTCAGTATGCAGCGATTACTCTCTCCGCCCCTGAAGGCCTTGATGGGGAGCCCGTGTCTCCGGCTCCTGGTTCCTAGGGCGGCGCCTAGAGCACAGGTACCGCATCGCAGCGGGCTCTGAGTCTCGTAAGCGGGCATGGGGTGAAAGGGCATGGAAAAAGAGAACAGATAACCTCATATCACGTTTCCGTAGCTCCTTAGAGTTCACAACGCGTTTCCTTGTGCCCAGAGCCCCAGAGTTCAAGTCCGCACCTACTACTTACTAGCTGTGTGATATTAGCCGAGTTAATCTTTCTGTGTCTCAATTTCCCCATCTGTAAAATGGGGATAACAGCAATGCTTACTTCATAAAGTTGTGCGGATTAGATAATTTAATGTACATCGAGCGCTTAGCACATAGTAAAAGCTCAGTAATTTTTACCCATATATTTGATTTTTGCTAAGAGCCTACAGGTAGTCAGGTTAGGGGCTGTAACTCCATTCTACAAAGAAGGAAATTGAGGCTTAGTTGTCTAAAGTTAATTAGAAGCAGGAAACCAAAAATGGTTCTTTGGACTCTCAGAGTAGGAAGAGGGCGTGTATTCCCTTGACTATCCCTTGACTAATAATTATCGAGGGATTATTGTGTGTTAGGAACTGGGAAGCGAAAGATAAGTCCCCCTTTATCCTCAAGGGATATGTTCCAAGATCCCCAGTGGATGCCTGAAACCGGGAATAGTTCTGAACCCTATATGTACAGACAGTTCCCGATGTATGATGATTCACTTAAGACTTTTTCGACTTTGCCGTGGTTTGAAAGCAATATGCATTCAGTAGAAACCGTACTTCTAATTTTTAATTTTGGTATTTTTGTGGGCTAGCAATATGCAGTATGATACTCTCGTGTAATGCTGGGCAGTGGTAACAAGCCACAACTCCCAGTCAGCCAGGCATAAACAACCAATACAGTTACAACCATTCTGTACCAATAACACTTCTGTTTTTTCACTCTCAATATAGTATTCAATAAGTTATGTGAGATTTTCCAATACTTTATTATAAAATAGGCTTTGTGTTAGATGCTTTTGCCCAACTTTAGGCTAATGGAAGTGTTCTCAGCATGTTTGGGGTAGGCTAGGCTAAGCTGTGATGTTTGGTAGGTTAGGTGTATTAAATGCATTTCTTTTTCCCTTTTTTACTGAGGAAGATTCGCCTTGAGCTAACACCCGCTGCCAGTCTTCCTCTTTTGGTGTGTGAGCTGCCACCATAGCATAGCCACTGACAGATGTGGTGTAAGTCTGCGCCTGGAACCAAACCCAGGCTGCCAAAGTGGAATACACCAAACTTAACCACTAGGCCACCAGGGCTGGCCCTTAAATGCATTTTTGCCTTATTATATTTTCAGGTTACTATTGGTTTATCTGGACGTAACTCCATTGTAAGTCAAGGAGGATCTGTACTATGTTTTTTCCTATATGTACATACCTATGATAAAGTTTAATTTATACATTGGGCACAGTAAGAGATTAACAACAACTAATTGTAACAATATACTGTAAGAAAAGTTACCGTGGATCTTAGGAACCTCAGCATATGATTTTTTTCCTTATTAAGTTGAGAACTTTCACCTTTTCACTTAGAGGAAGCATTTGACAGCTTCTCTTTGGCACATCCGAATTGCCAGCATCATTACTCTTGAGCTTTGGGGCCATTATTAAGTAAAATAAGAGTTACTTGAACACAAGCACTGCAATACCTCGATAGTCAATCTGATAACCAAGACAGCTCCTAAGTGACTAACAGATGGGTACCATATGCAGCATGGATCCTTGGACAAAGGGGTGACCCACATCTCAGGCAGGATGGAGTGGGCCAAGCAAGATTTCATAATGTTGCTCAGAGTGGCTTGCAATTTAAAACTTAATGAATTGTTTATTTCTGGAATTTTCCATTTAATGTTTTTGGACTATGGTAGACTGTGGGTAGCTGAAACTGCTGAAAGTGAAACTGTACTGTACCAAAAGACTACTGTACCAAAAGGCTCCTTCCCTGGAGGCAGGCACAGTTTATTCACCTGTAATTCATTTGTCAAGTCTTTATTAAGGTCTTGTTATGTCAGGGAACTGTTTGAAACAAAAGTAGCAGGAGGGAAAGAGCTAGACTGACCAGATGAGACACTGCTGTCCCCCAGCTCAGAGCTTAGTGGGAGATAGAGACAAGTGAACCTGAAGGTACATTGCAGTGTGTTAAGCACTGTGATAGGGGAGGTACACAGTGCTGTGAGAGTGACCTGTTGCAGGCCTGGGAATATCTGGGAACATTTCTCAAAGGAAATGACATCTAAGCTGAGGTCTGCAGTAAGTATTGTCAATCAGGGGACAAGTAGTGTCCCCATCGGAAATCATGTTTAAAGACCCACCAGAGAAAGAAAATAATCCATATCTAGGTGTAGAGTTAAGTCTGGGGGAAGTATGCAGAGACCAGAAGGTTTTTGTAGTGTGGGGATGGCTTGGAGTAAGGCCAAGTGTAGAGGCAGGAAAACCAGTTGGGAGGTGGTTGCAGTAATCCAGTTAAGAGATGATGATTTACCAGGGCAGTGAGATGTGGCCACTCAGGGGACTTGACTCCAGACAGAGTGGGATTGAGTGTGAGTAGCAGTAGAGGGAAGTCTTTCCCTATTTCTCCAGTTGTAATTTGTCTGTCTTGATCCTTAGTGTGGTTGCAGCTGTGGGATCAGCCGTCCCTTGAGGCCAGGTCAATACAGCACCGTCTCTGAAGTAGCCTTGCAAGCCGGAAGGGGTACAGTGTCCCTTCCCTCAAAGGCTGCTGAGCGGGTGGTGGGCCGATGGCTCCTGGTCTGCAGTGGAACAGTGGCTGGAGCAGTTATTCTTGGTGGAGTAACTAGGTGAGTAATTTGCTCATAGTGGGTTAGCTATTTGGGTCATGAGTAGAGGCACAGGATGACTGAGGGGGAAGGGACCCTAGGAATCATCTAGCTCCCTCGTTTTTCACATGCAGAAACCGGCCTAGAGAGGGAACGTGTTTGACGGCTTACCCTGCCGTAGAATAGTTTAGGGTTTTATTAGTAGGAGCCCTTCACAAGAACTCGTTTAGGTCTTAACTGTTAGCCGTGCATTGTTTGTGTATATTTTCCGCCTACAATCAGAGTTCAAATTTGTCTCAAAAATTTTTGTACAGTTTGTTTGAATTAAACCCAAATAAGTTCCATACATCACAATTGGTTCGTGTACCTCTCAGATCTATTTAAACCTATAAAGAGAGTTTATAGATTTAGATTGTACTCCTCCCTCCACCCCCTCACCACCATTGGCAGTTTTTTGTTGAAGAAACCCGAGTCATTTATCCATGGAGTTTCCCACAGTCTGGGTTTTGCTAATTGCACACTTGTGATGATGTTTAACATGTCCCATTGTCCCCTGTGTTTTCTGTAATCTGGTAATGGCTTGATCAGATTGAGGGTGGGGGCAGAGGAGCAAAATACTTCAGAGGTGATTATACATTCATAAATATCTGGTGTCTGTTAGATCAACAGCCATTGATGATCATTGCATAGATCCATTATTTCTTTAGAGTTGCAAAATTGTGATATTTTATTACCTCAACTCTAAAAAGAAACTTTCCCTCATCAAAAAATTGGTTATTCCTAAGGTACAGTTTGAAAGGCAGGATAAATACTTGATTCTTTCCCTTTATTTACCAATTTTTCAAAATAATAAATTGATTCCCAGCCATCTTCCAAAGGTAGCCAATAAAGGGTTTGAGTTTTTAAGTATCATCATGAGCTCATAGGTTTAACCATATTTGATATGTTTCCGTCCATGGCAATGAGGATGATTTGCTCAAATTGTCCCATCTTTAGTCAGTGGGAACCTCTTCAAATTGGTTCCAGGGTCTTTTTGACAGGACCTTTGATTCGTTGCTTTCTGGATAATAAGATGTTCCAGGCTCATCTTATACATTTCCTGCATCAGGCCTAAAATCAGCCTTTTAGTTTAGGAACTCTAACTCCTTTTGGTGAAAGTCCTTCCTGTTTTAATAAAGTATGTGTTCCTCACATTCTCTCCACATTCCCTGTGCCCTTATTTCAAAATAACTTATGCATTATATAGGCTGTTATGAGAAACTGCAACAAATTTGAGTTTTGTCGTCTTTAAATTCACTCAAGAACCTAAACCATTTTATACCTATAACAAATTTCTCTTCTCTGTGTAAATAATGTTGGTTATGCATTTAGGGCAAATTTCTTTGGTCTAAGGGTTGATTGCCTGTCAAGGAATGCTAATAAAAGAAAGAAGTAGGAAGAATTTAATGAGAGGATTGAGAGAATAAGGGGGTAAAGAAAATTATACCTGATGGCTGCTGTTTCTGACAAAATTCTAAGCACTAAGAAGAGAAGAAGATGTCAAAAGAGGAAACAATGAAATAATGTGTCTGCCTTTAGAGGGGCTGAGTTCAGATCCACTTGGTGCTGTAAACCTTTATGATCAGCATTGTGCGCTCATGTGCACACTTGCCTGTGCGTGTACACACACACTCAAATTTCTTTCCTATCCTAAGGTTGACAGAGTCTGGCCTCTCGATGGTAGATTGGCATTTAATAAAGGAGATGAAGCCACCTACAAACCAAGAGGAATGGGAAGCAGAATTCCAAAAATACCAGCAATTTCCAGAATTTAAAATGTAAGTGCTGTAGAAAATCAGGTAAACATCCCATTAGGCCCACTCAGTCTTTTGCTTATTTAAACATTTCAGAATGATTAGATTCTATTATTTCTTAATATCAGCTCAGTTATATTTAGTGAGCTCCCTACTCTTAAACCCCCACTTCCAAAGCAACCCTGAGGTCACTGATGAGGAAGAGGGCAGACCTATCAAGCTTTAAGACTGAGAATGTTCCTGCATTCCACTGGGAAATAAAAATCAGATGGATGTTTCCTCTTCTTTTTTGACTTCCCTTTTCACCCAGCTTGAATCATGATATGACATTGGCAGAATTCAAGTTCATCTGGTACATGGAGTACTCCCACCGAATGTGGGGTCGTCTTGTAGGCCTCGTATACATCCTGCCTGCTGCCTACTTTTGGAGAAAGGGCTGGCTCAGCCGCGCCATGAAAGGACGTGTTCTTGCCCTCTGTGGTTTAGTCTGCTTCCAGGTGAGATTATTCAAGTTGGGGAAACCAGAGATGCTCCCAGGAGCTTCCTAGTTGGCATTGTTTTTTAAGGAAATAATCTTTGAAGCCGTATAACAGAGTGGGTAAGAGCATGGGTTTTAGTGTCACAGGCCTGGCTTCAAGGCCTGCCTCTGCCATTTAGTAGGGCGAGTTGTCTAATCTCTGTAGGCTGTGTTTCCTTTACCTGAAAACAGGCATAATAATAGGGCCTACCATTTGGTTTGTGTGTGTAGTAAATGAGATCATGCCTATAAAGTACTTAGTTTAATGCCTGGAATCAGTAAGTACTCAATAAATATATTTTTGTGTCACAAGAATTAGAGTTTCTTTCCCATCAGGGCTCTCCTCCTGGTTCTCATCTCCTCCCTTTTTCTAACTGGCTTGCTCCATGGGGAAGTGGGATCTCTGTGCTAGAATGGCGACCAAAGCAAATAGGAAAACTGCAAAAGAGAGAAACATTTTGTGGGATGAAGGATCTTAGAAGACAGATGTAGCTGAGAGATATTCAAGTATAAATGGTGATTAAAACCACATAAGTTTAACTCCTCTTAAGGAAAAGAGCTTTGAATGACTCCTAGAGTTAAGGGGTTAGGTGAGACTGACAGCCAAGAAAAGGATTACTAGAGAAGACACATATGAGTATTTGGGTCAGGGTATACAGGCCCTAAGGGAGAGTATCAGAGCATCAAAGAAATACCACAATTTCATCAGGAGGAAGTGAATTGGTTAATTCAGAAATGGTAAGAATATGAACCATTTAGAAGGAATTAAGGAGGAAGATGGAAGAGATGAAATAGAGACAATAGAAATAGTTAAGAGTTAGACATTAATAAAAGTCTAATGGAAACTAGGGGAGGGGAAGTGAAACAAAATGAAAGTTTGTTTTAGAATGGGGGGAAAAAACCACTAAAATTTGAAGATGGCTGATAGGGTTATGGGAGGAAGAAGGTGAGGGCTGGCAAATCACACTGTATCCTCCTCCATCTTCCAATGTCCTATGCCGATGAAATCAAGATAATTTGATCCAGGGTAATGGTGAAGGGGGAAAGAATTGCCCAGAAAGATTTCCAGAGAAGTATGTATTTAGAAGAGGTGGCAGAATCTCACCTCTTTGACATGATTCTACCGCCTTGGGATGGTGGGGTTGAAAAGGCTATTACCTGATATGATATGATTGGAACTGACAGTTTGGTTAGTTGAAAAAGTCAAAAAAGTCAGTTACAGCAGAGAATCATAGAATAATAACACATACTTAATCTTTCAGACTGAAACATGTACTTTCATTACCTTTTTTTAACAGAGCTAAGGCCTGTTCTTTGAGTCCTCCAATTGGCGTTCAGCGTCAGATCTCTTGCACCCGCATAAACTATTAACTTCGTTTCATTTTCTTTAAAGGGGAGTGGGAACAAAGCATTCTGCCTGCAAAGCCTTCCAGCTTTTTATGACTTCTCCACCAAAAGTTTTATGTCTCTTCCCAGCTAACTTGACAGTAATTGTGTTTAAGCAATTATCTTTGTCAAGCTTTTCCAAAGCATTCAATCTAGTTTTAATAGAAACAACTCTTTTTATGTTTTACTGTCTTACATAATGTTAAATTATATCAAGTATTTGCAAGGTTTTGCCCACAGATATGCTTTTTTGCACTTTTTATATTTGGCTTATACGTCAATAAAATGTTAGTCTAAACAGTGGTTAAGTATTTGCGATGCTATATGTGGAAATGTGGATAGGCCCTCATTCCTGGGATACTGGGAATCGGAGAGGGTATGGAAAGGAGGGGCCATGTAGGGAGTATCCCCGATCATTGATAGCACAGGTTCTCAGAGATTAAAGTTGAATAGACAGTTTCAACCTTATTTTATTTGCCTCTTCTCTATTTGGTTCTAGGGTCTGTTGGGATGGTATATGGTGAAAAGTGGATTAGAAGAAAAACCAGACTCCCATGACATCCCTCGGGTCAGTCAGTACCGCCTTGCTGCCCACCTGGGGTCAGCCCTTGTTCTTTACTGCGCCAGCTTGTGGACCTCACTCTCACTGCTGCTCCCTCAGCACAAGGTAAAAGTCAGTCTATGTTGTTACCACATCTGCACAAATGCTGATAGAGGCAGAGAAATGGAAATTCTGGTTCTAATGGGAAGTTATAAGTCAAAATGCACACTTTCCCTTAGTAACATTTACCAATTTACCAGAAGCTAGATATAATGAAAGTTTAGAGAAACATTGAACTTTAAATTTTGGGTTAGCTTTGAGACTATAGAGTAAAATTTGCAATTATTCTTTTGAGCTGGAGCAACTCATTCAAAGAAGAATTAGTAGGATAGGAGCCAGAATATTTTGTCAGTGTTGCCTATTGGGAAAGGTGAAAACATGAATTTTAGGAAAAGTGGGGAAGAGTACCAACAACAAGAGCTATCCCAACCACTTTACTTCTGACTCCCAGAGGGAGGGCGGATGGCGAGGTGAGGAAAGCCAGCATGAGAGCTATTTCTGGACCTTTGGTGGTGTACAAGAGCCTCGTTGGGTTGTTTGTTCTTTAGATGGGGATCTGCCATTCATCAGATCTAACAATATAATAAACCTTGGTGATCTTGCCTGAAAGTATTTTCTCTGTATGCTGATTGAAGGAAAATAGTAATTTATCTAGTTTTTTAAAAAATGAGTATTATTTTACGTATTAAAGTCATGATTGGCCTGGATAATCTCATGGAGTAAAGTTTGAGATGACAGTAGGACTTTGAAGTAGAATCATCCAGTAGGGACTTGGAACCAGTAGCCTGGATCCCACTAAGGATGGGAGTGGTTGACCTGGCAGTCCTCCCCGCAGGAAAGCCAGATGGAATTGACACATTGGTATAGTAGACAGTCTACATCTGAATAATTCTTGTTTTTCTGACTTTCAAAGCCAAACTTCTAAATGAATTGCTTACATCTGTAGCTGTACTTCCTGACAATGCCTTCTTTCTTTTCAGTTCTTCTCATCTGGCTTCCCACCCATCCCTGTACATACGCACCTACACGTTCACCCCCATACTTAATACCACACACTCCTAAACACACTCCACTGAATTGGTACTCTGAAAGGTTACCAATGACTTTTTAATTATCAATTAATTGTTTTTCTCTTTTTATTTATTTCTATTCCCCTAATTACAGAAAGGATTTGAGATGATAGTCAAACATATAGTCCTATGCTGTCTAACACAGTAGCTACTAGCTACATGTGGCTATTTAAATTTTAATTACTTAAAATGAAATAGAATTAACTTTATTTAAACAAACCGTTATTTACTTTAAGTAAAATTAACTTTTTATTTAATTTTCAGTTGCTCTCGCCTCGTTTCAAGTCCTTGTTAGCCACATATTGGGCAGTACAGGTAATAGAACATTTCCATCATCACAGAAAGTTCTGTTGGACAGCGCTGATATACTGTACGGTATCTTAGTAATGATACCTAACTCTTCACATACTAGATTGTAAACTGTTTGAGGGCAGCACTCTGACTTAACTCCTTTGTATCTTTATGATTACCTGTTTATAAAATTCTTAATAAATATTTGTTGATTCACTGATTAGTATCAGAAGTTGGTTCTAGTAAAAATTAAAAAAAAGATTTGACTTTACCAAAAACACTAAATGCAAGAATCCCCACTCTAGGCAGTTTATGCAATTTAATTCTGACTATATTTGTTAAGCACTAAATGTCACACACAACATGAAAATCCAGTCCTATATCTTCAGCCATATCATTTCAACCACAGTGAAGCATTTTTCCCCTGAACAATGCAAATCATTCAGTTATTGAGCAGATTCGTACTGAGTTCCTACGTGCCAAGCACTGGGCTAGGATTACTGTCATACCAAGACAGATGGTGGTTCCTGCCTTCACAAAACTTACAGGATAGCAGGGAGGACAGATAGTAAATATATAAATTTAGTAAAATATGATGCAATGTTAGAACAGACTGTCTGCTTGGAGTATTTAACCTAGTCCAAGGGTCCGAGAAGATCTGACTTAAGATGGTCACTTGGGTTTGGCCTTAGAGATCTTTGCGGCCTCTCGTAGTTCTGCAGTACGGTTTATCTGATGATTTTCCTTCCTTATTTAGTTGCCTGAAACCCGTCAGCTCCTGTGGTTGAGACGATTCGCTCATGGAACAGCAGGCCTAGTGTTCCTTACGGCTCTCTCAGGTGGGCCTCTTCTCATCACAGGTGGCCTGTTTTCATCCCACTCTCAGGTGGGATCTCTTGCTTATGTTTTGCCCTTCTTGCATCATATTATTTTCCTTTCACATCTTCCTCTCTCATACCCACCATCTTCACTCTGTTTTCTATTCCTTCCTCCCTTCCAAAAATCCTGCTTTCCAGTCAGTTGAACAAAAATATTGAGCATTTACCTGGATCCAGATTGCCTCACTTCAAATCCTGTCTTCACCACCTATGAACTGTATGACCTTGGACAAGCTGTGTAACCTCTCTGGGCCTCAATGACTTCATCTGTGAAATGGGGATGATGATAATAGTATGAGTAAGATATGTGAAGTGCTTGGAACAGTACCTGGCGTATACCAAAAGCTATATAAGTGTTAGCTGTTATTTTTATATAAACGTTATTATTACGTTACACCAAGGTGGGTCGGACAAAAAGCCTGCCCTCAAAAATAGTGTAAGGTGGGGAATTCATTGTTGCAAAGAGACCAACCCAGGTCTTTTCATTCTTTAAATCACACCTCTACCTCTGTCTGTCTCACTGTAGAACTGCACTATCCAATACAATAATCACCAGCCTCATGTGACTATTTAAACTTTAATTAATTAAAATTAAATAAAATTTAAAATTTAGTTCCTCAGTCACACCAGCGACATTTCAAGTGCTCAGTAGCCACATGTGGCTAAGCTCTTATATTGGATGGCAGTTATAGAACATTTCCATCATCACAGAAAGTTCTACTGGACAGCACTGCTTAAAATAAAACCATCAAACCAGTGATCCATCCAACTCCTCCCCCTTTTTTGGTGGAAGAGCATGAATTTTGACTTTATAAATAGCATTTAGAAAAATAAGGAATGTGATCTAAACATCCCTGAATCTTCTTTCATCATAAATAATGGATCAGTCATCATTAATTTATGAATACCCTCTTTATGTGTTTATCCAGGATTTAGTTTATAAGTTTTTTTTTCATTTCTGTGTTCATTCAACAAATTTTTTTTTTTTTTTTTTGTGAGGAAGATTGCCCCTGAGCTAACATCTGTGCCAGTCTTCCTCTGTTTTGTATGTGGGGCACCACAACAGTATGGCTTGACGAGTGGTGTGTAGGTCCATGCCTGGGATCCGAATCCCTGAACCCCGGGCTGCCAAAGCAGAGTACACAGACTTAACCACTATGCTGTTGGGCCAGCCCCTAAACATTTTTTGAGCACTTGGGGAAGACAGATAATAAAATATAATATGTCAGATGGTGTTCAGTGCTATGAAGAAAAATAAAGCAGGATAAGGGGATAGAGGGAGCTGGAGGAGTACCATCTTATATAGGATCATTGAGGAGATCTCTTTGATGAGGTGACATTTCAGTGGAGACCTGAGGAAGTGAAGGAGTAAATTATGCAGATTTCTGAGGAAAGAGCATGTCCAGAACAGATCAGTAGTTCTCTGTGGGGGATAAGGAGGGCATCAGAATCACTAAGGGAATTATTCCAAACTAATATGCCTCTCTCTAGAGTTTCTGTTCCGCTCCTTTAGGGGAAGCATGCCAGAATCTTGGGGTTGGAGCAGGTGAGGATGCAGTTGTTTTTGTTTTTTTTGTTTTGTTTTGAGGAAGATTAGCCCTGAGCTAACTACTGCCAATCCTCCTCTTTTTGCTGAGGAGGGCTGCCCCTGAGCTAACATCTGCGCCCATCTTCCTCTACTTTATACATGGGACGCCTGCCACAGCATGGCTTTTGCCAACTGGTGCCATGTCCGCACCCAGGATCCAAACCAGTGAACCCCGGGCCGCCAAGGCAGAACGTGCGCACTTAACTGCTGCGCCACCGGGCCAGCGCTGTTTTTGTTTTTTTTAAAGTTCTCATGGTGTTTGTGATGTATAGTCCCTTTTTGAGAACCCTTACTAAATCTTTTTTTTAATTTTTCTCTCTTTTATCTAACTCTGGGATAATAAACCTTTTCTGTGTCAGAACTAGTATTTGGTTTCTTCTTTCTCTCATTTTAATAAATGCCATTTACCTTGGATACAGGGGCCTTTGTGGCAGGACTGGATGCTGGGCTTGTTTACAACTCCTTTCCCAAGATGGGAGAATCTTGGATCCCAGAGGATCTCTTTACATTCTCCCCCATCCTGAGGAATGTTTTTGAGAATCCCACCATGGTGCAGTTTGATCACCGGATTCTGGTAAGTCTGGCTGGTGTTAACTGGCTACTAAGCCCAGGGAGCCTCTCTCAGGCTTTGGGGTGTCTGATGCCCTGAAGGCAGCACTGAGAGGGTAGAGTGGGAATGAGATTTCCTTTTCTTTTTAGAAGAAATTTAGTACCAGCTCTCAGATGTGATGTTTTTGTCCTAATTACCCACAACCCCTCCTACCAAATTCTGGCTTTCAGGATACTGTCAGCTTCTTAAAGTTCAATTGTACCTTTTACTATCTGACAAATGATAACCTTCCTCAATCCTGCACACACATAGCAGAATCATGTTAGCATAAATGAAGCTGAATAGAGAAGAGCGTGCAAAGACAGTGGTTGCCACACACATAGCTATCAAATCTGAACCAGAACCGAAGGAGCCAAGAGCATCATAAATAGTGTTCGTTTCATTTAAGCTAATGATTATTAAAGGCCTGCTTTGGGTCGTGTTAAGATTGGCTTGGTAACCTGAGCATGATAAATCGGCGCAGGGAAGAGCAGCAGCAAGGAGACCAGTGGGCAATAGTGCTCTTGCAGCACTGCAGCTGAGAGTGATGGGGATCCAGGCTTCATGGAGCGAGTGGGGCTTGAGAAGAGTGGTGAATCTGAGAGAGGTTGTAAGGAATAGAAGATTGGCTGTAGGAATAAAGGTGAAGAAAGATCAAAGGAGACCAGAAAGCTTCTGTGGCATGCTTAAAACACAATCAACAGAAATAGGACTATTGGAATGAGTGCTGAGCTAGAGATGGAGGATGTCATCAGACTGAGGTATGTTGACTGTGAGATGATAGTTGTACATCCAAAGAGAGAGGTCCAGAGGACTCAGGTATCCAAAGGGAGTGCTGGGCGTGGGCAAGTTACCTTATGTGGGCTCAGTCCCCACCCCCACACATCATTTTGGAATAAATAAAGTCTGGTTGAAACTGTCATCATGGACAGCTCTGAAAAGAAAGAAATGAGACAGATGTAGAAATGTGGTAGAAAAACACTCGGCTTGACATCATGGAAGGGGGAAGGAGACGCTATTGCCAGTCCCACACCCTAGTTCTGAAGGGGTGGGAATGAAAATAGAACTTTAGATCATTTTTTAGCATTAGCTATCAGTACCACCACCTTCTCTACTCACAGCCCAGGAAAATAATAACCGCATGTCCTGGAGTCACAATAATAACCCTCATGTGCTGCTTTAAACATACAGGATTAGAGTAGAGATAAAATTAGTGATAAGGATGCAAAGAATGATTTAAAAAGTGAAGACCACACCTGGGGGATACCCACTTTGGAAGGTGAATAAGATCATGGGGAGAGAGTTAGTGTTTATAAAGTGATACATGGAGAAACTGTAGCTGGAGCTGCGGAAGACAGTGAGGTTTAAGTGGCAAGCAGACGGGGAGCGTGGAAGAGACTGAGGAGGAGCAAGCAGAGGCGGAACTGCAGGTGGTTCTCTGTGCCTGGGATAGGAGAGTGCGTAGTGGTTACTCGGTGGTTCTGGAAGAGATACGTGTAAGGTGAGCAGAAACCAGGAGGTGGGACGTTTCTCCCTGGCGCTTGATGAGGCTCTTTCCTCCCTGCAGGGAATCACTTCCGTTACTGCCGTTACAGCACTCTACTTCCTCTCCCGGAGAATTCCCCTTCCTCGAAGGACCAAGGTGGCAGCAGCGACTCTGCTAGCTTTGGCATACACACAGGTATAAACCACTTCTTTTTAGTCTGAAGGTGTCCTCAAAACAAAGTTAAAAAAGAAAGGTGACAGGCTAGGAGAAAATATTTTCAATATTTATAATAAACTAAAAAATTAATAACCAGAAATTAAGTCAAGGGTATCAATACACAATTCTCACAAGAGGAATGATGAATAGGAAAAGCTGTTTAGCCTCACTCATGATCAGAGAAGAGCAAATTAAAACAATGTGTGCTGTTTTGTGCTGGTCAGATTAGAAAAAAATGGGGGAAAAAAAGATGATCAGGTATTGGTATGGGTCTAGGAAAACGGATACCTTCATATATTCTTGGTGAGAGCGTGAGTTGGTATAGCTTTTTTCAGAGAGCAATTTGGCAACATCTTTTAAAATGTTAAATGTGTAATCCTTTGGTTAAGCAAATTGACCTATTAGTGCCTGCCCTAGAGATATTCTAGTGCACAAAGAACTTTGTATGAGGAAATTCATGGTAGAATTGCTGTGGTAGTGAAAAATTGGAAACAACTTCAATAGTTAAACCAGTGATATAGCACAACCAGAGGCACTCACAACTAGAATATACAACTGTGTACCAGGGAGCTTTGAGGAGAAGAAGAAAAACCACACCAGCCTGTGGTATCCTACTGTGGAATACTGTACAGCAGTTTAAAATAGTAAGATCTCAAGATGCATATTGTTAAGTGAAAAAAAGCAAATGACAAAACAGTGTATTTTTTAAAAGCACAAAACTGTATGTTCCTCTATAAACATGTATACAAAAGTACAAACGTGTAGAAACTGGTAACAGTAGCTGTCTTTGGGGAGGGGAACTGGGTTTAGGGGAATTAAGGGGAGTTTTAGGTTTATTTTTGTTTGTTTGAATTTTTGTTGTAAGTATATTTACTTGTGAAATTAAAAATGTATATTTTTTTAATATTCTGATGGGAGAAGGTGGAGGTTTATGTATCGTTTATTGATGCCCAGTCATTTCAGCTCTGAATTTGTGGTTCCTACTTTGCTTACTCTCTCTTTCCTTTGTAACAGGCCGGCTTGGGCATTAGCACTCTGCTGATGTACGTGCCAACTCCTCTGGCTGCCACTCACCAGTCAGGCTCCCTGGCTCTTCTCACTGTTGCCCTTTGGCTCATGAACGAACTCCGGAGAGTTCCAAAGTAATTCTCAGAGGATCACCTTTCTAGGACTGAAACTGCTTTTGAGAGCTCATCAGAGTACAAGAACTTGGCTTTTCTAAGAGGATGACCTTGGCATACCAAGTGGTTTCCAAATTTGTCGAGTTACTTAAAATTCTTTGCTTGTTTCTGAGACAGTCGCTGGATCAAGAATGTCAATATGGTGGGACTGGCCCATGGCGTAGTGGTTGAGTTTGGTGGCCTGGGTTCACAAGTGTGGATCCCAGGCACAGACCTACACCACTTGTTGGCCATGCTGTGGTGGTGACCCACATATAAAGTATAGGAAGATTGGCACAGATGTTGGATTGGGGCTAATTTTCCTCAAGCAAAAAAAAAACAGAGGAAGATTGGCAACAGATGTTAGCTCAGGGCAAATCTTGCTCAGCAGAAAAAGAAGAATGTCAATATAGTTATGCTCAAGGTTCCTTTATAAATTTGTTACTTTTCAGGTTGAAAATCAAGTTTAATGTAGAGAAAGAAATGTCTGCCATTTGCTGCTCCTTAATAGGCTGTGTCTCGGGTTTCTTTTTTTTTTTTCTTCTCCCCAAAACCCCCCAGTACATAATTGTATATTCTAGTTGTAGGTCCTTTTGGCTGTGCTATGTGGGACGCCAGCTCAGCATGGCTTGATGAATGGTGCTAAGTCTGTGCCCAGGATCCAAACTCGTGAAACCCTGGGCCGCCGAAGCAAAGTGCACGAACTTAACCACTCGGCCACAGGGCCGCCCTTCGGTTTCTTAATGTTGGTTGTACGTACATGATGTCTGTCTCCTTGACCTCCTGAGTCCTGAATTCTGCCCAAGTGGAAATTCTTTATGATCTCAACTTCACTTCCATCAGGTGAAGATTCAAAGGGAATGATTGGCATACCCTAAAGTAGCCAGATAGCCTTCAGCAAGAAATAGCTATGTCTTCCAGAATCCTGATTTTCAAAAATGGGGAAAGGGTAGATTTTGACAAGCTTAATGTCTATATGGCAGCAAACCAGTTTGTAAGTACTTAGAAAGGACATAATCACCAGTAACCCACTTGGATGCATCAAGCACTAACGTAGTTTCTCTTTTGATAGTGCTGTTGCATCACTAGGTCAGGTGAATGGAAAAGATCGTATAAATCACTTCCTGAAAGGGTTTCCTAACAGCCTTGTGGATAAGAAAAATATGGCCTTGCTGGTGTAGTACATGGACGTCTATTCAGATATTTAAACAAATGGTAGATTAATGAGTTGATATGATTTTGGTCTTTTGATATTTCACAGGGCTTTGTCTTATTCAACTTAATTTTATTTTAAATCAGTAATTTGGATGAAGCCATCAGAAAGATCGGATTTGAGGATGGAACAACTCAACGTTGCTAATATAATAGATGACGGTCACAACTCAAAACAGTTCCCGAGTGACACCATAAAGATGGAATTAAACAGATTATAAATGTAACATCCTCATTTGAAGTAAATAGGTTGTATAAATTTGGGGTGGAGAAACCTGGCTTCATGTCATTTCATATAAAAAAGACTTAGGGATTTCAGTTGGCCACAGACTCGAACAACCAATGTAATGACACTAATAAAAATTAATGGTGTTTCAGATTTTATTAATAGAATTGTCACAGCCATAGTCAGAATACCTCAGTGCCAGTGCTGGCATTTCACTCTGGGTACCAAATTTAAGGAGTACACTGACACAAAGTATGCATCCAGGAGAGGCGACCAAGATGGTGAGGAGTCCAGGACCCATATCACAGGGATATTTCGCTGGAGGAGAACATTTGGAGAGAGAGCAAGATTCCTGTCCTTGAGAAGCTGAAGCCCTCTCATGCAGAAGGAATGAGCTTCCTTTGTGCTGCAGGCCTGGGAGCAATGGGTGAAAGTTGCCGAAAGCTAGTTTTCGGTTTTGTAGAAGTTAAGTGTAAGTTGGACCAAATCAGTTGCTCATTAGGATCAGGCTGGTGGAGACAGTGGCACACTGGAGTGCAGGTGCCCCAGCTTAGGGGCTAAACTGCTGCTGAGCTCTGGCCTGTTGCTGCTCTGCAGGTCCAGGGTTGTCAACTCTGATTTTTTAAAGAAGCCAAACATCTAGATTTGTATGTGAAAGCTCTCAAGTGTTGGCAACTAATTTTAAGTTTTTTAGAAGATTATGCAGGCTGAACACATCTGGGAGCCATAAATGACCTAAGGTTTGCCCATTTACAATCTCTGGACTAGATGATCTCAGTTCCCTTTCAACTCCAATATTCTCTGAGTTTCAGTGTGACCTACAGTGTACCATTCTCAAGTGGTTCTTAGAAAAACAGAAGTAGACAGGTGTCTTTGGTTTTTAAAGTCCTGGACCCTGGGGCTTATGCTGTTGCTAGGTGATTCCCAGCTGCAAGATTAGAATCTTTAAAAATCCTAAGCCCAAACCTCACCCAAGACCAATTAAATCACAATCTCTGGAAGCAGTAATAGCTGTATTTTTAAATTCCCCAGGTGAGTCCTATGTGCAGACAAGTTTAGGAACCCTTGGCCTAGGCCCTGATAGCCTAGTTACCTTAGAAAATTTTGACCAGCTTATTCCCATTCCCTCGGAATTTCCAGGCCACCCTCTCTCATTTAATCCGCTGTGTTGATCCTGTTAGTATGGTAACAGGTTATCAGCTCTTGCAGATAGAATTCTTGAAAGAGGGTACTGCAGTCACTGGGGCGGGTCGTTGTACCATCATCTCCTGATCCCCAAACTAAGGTTGTCCTTAGTTAATCACTGAGTCAGCAGAGGGCAGTTCAGTCCAACCAAAGAATTATATGCTAATGTTTCTACAGTTCTGGCCAACAAAGTAGCAACAGATGAATAAAATAAGTTTCAGATGTTTTACTTCATTTTTCTTTTATTAAAGATAATAAGTTTGGAAAAACATCTGGTTACATTTAGCTATATAACTGTATTATGCCTATCCACAAGCTTCTGGTGAATGGAGATTATCTGAATTATTTTTATGTTTGCATTATTCCCAGCACCAGCCACATACCAAATGTTGCATGAATGAATGGAAAATGAATGATTACAGGTTGATGTCCCAGCCACCTCTTTCAAAATAATTCATCACATACCTGGAAAATTAGTTTGCCTTAATATTTTCAAAGGTCTTTCAACAATTCTGTCAGTTGTTTTTAAAACATCAAGGGAAATTAAAATACCTGGCTTTCTTAACCCAGAAGTTTTTGTCTTTGACTTACACTGACAAATGCTGTCCACTGTGGCAGGGGTAACGATTAGCTACTGCCTAAAGTGATGCTGGTTGCAAAGACCAAGTCTGATGATCATTATATTAGGATAACCAGTTTATCTGCAGCCATCCTTCCAGTCCTGGAATGAATGGTGGGTTATATATTGGGATATGTAACACATATATATACCCATGTCCCTGCATATGGGGGAATACATCCCCTCTCTAGTATGCATTGCACATTTTGTTCAATGTTCACTGATTTAACAGTATTTATCAGTGAGAATTTTAAGGACTGTTCAGCAAAATTATTTAATGTGAAGCATAAGAAAAACATAATCTTTGTTTTTTTAAGGAAGATTAGCCCTGAGCTAACTACTGCCAATCCTCCTCTTTTTGCTGAGGAAGACTGGCCCTGAGCTAACATCCATGCCCATCTTCCTCTACTTTATACGTGGGACGCCTGCTACAGCATGGCTTGCCATGCCATGCCATGTCCACACCCAGGATCTGAACCAGCGAACCCCGGGCCGCCGAGATGTGGAATGTGCGAACTTAACCGCTGTGCCACCAGGGCAGCCCCTAGAAAAACATAATCTTAGCAACTCCTGAAAGTGATACATTACAGGCAGCCTTTGGTTTATTTTAACCAAGAAGGGAGTCTCTAGTTGTGGATCATAATAAAATGATACCTTTCAACACACAGTAGAGACCATCGCTCAAGGCAGAAATGATGGAGGAGACAAGGTCTGTACTTCAGGGCTTCAACTAAAGGGCAATTGTGGAATGACAATTTCGAACACAACATAATGGCAGAAATCAAAGTATTTGGAATCTTTGCTCGCAGAGAAAGCCTTCTATGAAGCTAATAAGGGGCAGAGCCTCCATCACCCGCAGTCTTAACAGGCCAAACTCTGGCAAGGCTCTGTAGGAGGGGCTGCTTAGGAAAGTATCAGCTACCTTACACTGGAGAAGTGGGGTGGTGGTGGGGAAGGAAGTGGTGGGCTGCCCAAGGGTATACGAGTGGCCGCTCTACTTAAAAAGGAGGTCAGGAGCAGACAGGTCTTCATGTTTGCCTGAAATCTTGCATGTGTGGCTATAAACATCCTGTGATTCAGAAATTTTTTCAACTTTGGTTTTTATAAAAAATGGCAAGCAATGATTGAATACATTTTAAAAGTAGAAAGCCCTTATAGTATGAGTAATGATTCAGTTTTACAAATAAAAGGATCTCCTTATTGCTCAGACTTTCAGAGAAACAAACTGACCAATGGATGCATTATTCCTCCTCTGTCCCCCTAATAACAGTACTGACAAACTAAGAAATAATGAAATATTAGGGCAAAAGGGAAACACGTGTAATAATACAAGGGAAGCCTATTAGGATATAAAAAAAGTCCTCGTTTTTTAAAAAATATTTTTTGTAACACCAAGAAAATCCTCACGTTTGACAGAAGGATATGGCCCCGGTGGCAGGACTGAAAGCAGCCAGACTCAAACTAGTATCACCTGAGAGACTAGTATGGGAGCATTTAAAACATCCACTGCTACTTCTTCCTTACTGCTTAATCCCAATTGAAGTTATGTCACCACAGCAAAAAGGGAAATTAGATACTAGTTCTGAATTAGTCTGAAAAGAAGTTTAAAGACAGCAAAAAGAAACAGCGCTCTGTTCAGTCAGGAAGTCTGGGAACTGCCCAAGAATTACAACCAATTATACTCATTAAGTATAATGAGGTAGATTTAACAGGCATTTATACCTTAAATAATTTAGATTGTAAGCATCATATGAATTGCTTGGATGCTGTGGTTAAGAAATTTGTACAAAATTAAGCAAGTTGTTTAAAAGAGATATCTAAAATTTTTAAATACTAAATACTGAAGCTAGAATAGATGCAGTGAAAACTTGGTACTATTTCTAATGAAGTATTTCTTTCATATTTCATTCCTAAATGTGAGCAAAGCAATCACAAATGAATATCAGAAGCAGGTATAAAGATCGGGCATGGTTAGTTGCAGCCAGCTGTGTTATAAAGAATAGATTCTCTTGAAATACACAATCTTGTGGGAAGATTCTGAGCATTTCATTGTAGCTGTCAAAGTGGCGTGTGTGTCTGTGGTACAGAGAACAGAGAAACCTGGACCCAGGAAGCCACTCACTGTGACTTTGCACATATTACCACTCTGGGCCTCAATTTTATCATCCATAAAATCAAGTGGATTAACCAGAAGACCTCTAAAATCCCAGCTTTAAAAATCTCAACTTCTGAAATTTATGTATATTGATTGCTGTTAGAAACTCCATTCCCATCAACCTTAATGTCAGGGACTATGGATAAGGCAGGAGGTGATCACTGGCTCTTTAGGGCGGCCTGGTTTTCTAAACCAGAGGCCAAAATCATCTTCCTGAAACTATATCACTTTTCTACCTTTTTTCCTGCCTTTAGTTCCTTAGGCCAGTGGGTCTCCTTTTGGAACTGGCCTCAGATGATCTTGTCTGGCCACCTCATTTTATAGATGTGAAATGAACCAGACAAGGGAAGTGACTTGTCTGGCATGCCAGAGCTGGTTAACGACAAAGCCAGGACTAGAATCCAAGTCTGCTGTTGGTGAAGTCCAGTGTTCTTTCCCCTAAATCAATCCACCCATTGTCTTTCATTCCTGACAAAAAGCAAAACACGAAACTATGAGAATAGGAGTGATAGGGAGGGGCATCTATTTAGATAACACTGGTGAGAAATAAGTTATTTTATTTCAAAAAGGTAAATATGGATGTGATAATAAATGTTAATGCCTAAAAAGACTAGCTTCGCAAGCGCATGGCAGACTTTCATTCAACCACATTTCGATAATCACTGCCTAAGGCCTTTGAAATTAAAAGAAGCTCTTAGGCTGACGAGGGGAGAGGCAGAATACTTTGAATGACATTAGAGGAATGAATACAAGGTTGGTAGAAAGTGATTAAAATTTCCTAGACCAGAAAAATCGAGCTAAGGTACAGAGAGAAAGATGGTATAATTTGGCTCAGAGTTTACTGCAACTTAAGTGAACATAATGCCATATAATTGAGTATTATATAATTTTCATTATGTTCTAGTGACAAAAATTCCGACAAAAGTGGTGGGTTGTGCCATCATAGGACTAATAAAGCATCACTCCTATAAGCCACTGACTCTGACTTTGACATTTGTGACCTGTCTCACTAATAACGAAAGTACTGAAACAGTTCCATTTCACTGGTGCTGTTATCAAGAAGACTGGCTGGTAAGATTAAAGGAACCAGTGGAATGTGAATTTTATGAAACTATAATTATTTTCACAGGGAAACCACTCAAAATGCAGAAATGAAAATAGAAAATAGAAATCTTTAAAAATCTTTAAAAACTGAGGCTAAAAACGGGTTAAGGGCAAGCTAGACTATCTGATTCTATAAGCAAGAATATTTCTGGGACTGGCCCTGTGGTGTAGTGGTTAAGTTTGCGCACTCCGCTTCAGCAGCCTGGGGTTCGCAGGTTTGGATCCCAGGCATAGACCTACACACCACTCATCAAGCCATGGTGTGGCAGCATCCCACATAAAAAATAGAGGAAGACTGGCACAGATGCTAGCTCAGGGACAATCTTCCTCAAGCAAAAAGAGGAAGAATGGCAACAGATGTTAGCTTAGGGCCAATCTTCCTCACCAAAAAAATTAAAACTAAAAAAAAAGAATACTTCATTATGAGAAAGCAATATATTTAAGTAATTGGCTCTCAGCAAGGAATAAATGGCTTCTGTTTCTAGCTAATGACATTTCATTTAAAATCTATTAATTGGGAGCATTGGAAGAAGCACAGGAACCAATACCATATTCAGTTTTTCTGAGGGGTATGATAAAAATTTTTCCTTCCTATTTTTATACCTTGGAACTCTGAGAAATCTTACACATGGTAATAAGGACAAACCTGGATAATATTAAAATAATAAACAGGATATAACACATATTAAGCAAAAACTCAAAGACTAATTAAAATAAATTAAGAATAAGAAATACATTTATATTGAAAAAGTGATAAATGTAGGTATCCTGAGTTTCTGGACTATAAAAAGACGACAGTAACATCAATCTGAAAGGCTGTCATAATGATTAAATAATATACATGCAATTTTAAGAGAGTGTCTGGTACATAATAAGTGCTTAACAAATGGCAGCTGTTATAACCAGGATGAAGAATAACTTGACTAATAAGAGCTTTCAAACTGGACTAATCACTACCTCCTTCCCACTTCAACTTCATTTTGAGCACATGAATCTGATCACTGTTAGCCAATCAGGTAGCTTTTGACTAGATCTCACAAGAAAACCAAAAATAGTATTTGGAAACCCAGGTGAGGGGAAAAGAGTTACCTGAGTAGCAGCGGCTAGCAAAAACACACTTTGACATTATTTATAAGCAGCATCCATAAGGCAAGGGCTCACTCACAGAGACACAAAGATAATAAGAAGTCAAAGAAAATCAAGGCAATTTAGAAGTCTTAAAAACTAAAGGAAATTGCTGTGACATGAGCCCTAATGAAAAGTAAAAAATATTTCCAAAGAAAAACTGTAAGACTCTTTGCTAGGTCCATTTTTATCTAATTTGAAAACAATTCAAGACTTGCTATATTTTGATCAACCAAGCAAAGGTCGCTATACTTATTTTCATCTCAGTTTATTTCTAGGAGGGTCTTGATTTCTTTTTCTCTCTTTTGAGAAGCATTTCATTCCTTTCCACTCCAAGTATGAGATTTATTTTTTAAGAATTCCACTTTTTTTTCCTTTAAATTCAGGAACCTTTTTCTCTACTCATCTAATTCTAGAAATCAAAGGTGACACGAAAGAAGAGAAAGCTACTTCAACCCTGGGAGCATACGCTTGGGCAGGACATTCAAGGCTACGTATAGGAAAGGGTAGAGTATAAGGAAGACTCCATTAAGAAAGGCAGGAGTTGATGAAAAAGAAATCCTCATGTAATTGAAAGGCTAACTGTAGACGAGGAGCAAAGCTCTGAAGGGTAGTGAAGGAAAACGTAATTATATGGCTTTTCCTCTCTCCTCATTAATGGAAATGCTGTTTGTGACTGAGCAATCTCTTAACAAGCATTCTGAAAGTTGCCAGGTGGCTTATTGACAGATTTATCTATTTATTCCAAAGTTTAGAATTTGTTTCTTTTCAGACATTCCAAGTCAAATTGAGAAAATTTCTATTTCTCAGGAAAACATTAATCAATAAGAGCTTGGATTTTATTGCCTTTGCCCACTCTCCGGATATTGTTCTTCCATTCTTAAAAAAAAACTCAAATACATCCCTTCCCAAACTACATACTGATCTTAGCAGTGAAATAAAGGAACTCTTTTTGAATGTTATGGCCTAAGGGCTCATAAAAATAGGCCTAGAGGATAGCGACCTGAAACCAGACAAATCCAGGTCTCCAGGCCCCATCACAGTTTCTCCATCCTACAAGCACACTTAAGGCTCAAAAAGGAAAATTAATGCCCAAAAAGCCTGTGAGGCACACAGACATGGAAAAACTTTCTATCCTGGTCATACTAGACATCAGATAACGTATTGTCAGAATCTTCAATGGACCATTCACTTAGAAGGGATTGTAACCTCTTACAATCACAAACTAACATCAGCAACACTGTCAGGCATCTTGAACCACACTCATAATGGCTTCTTTGTCAAGTAAGCAAGGAAACTGTGTTATTTTGGTTGCCTTGAAATTCATATCTATTCCAATGAACTGCAAAGATCTTGGATCCCTATCAAAGGCTGTGGATCTCCACATAAATGATCTCTCTGTTACAGAGAAAGAAGGGGCTGCTGCACTTGCTAGAATGTCTCCGGCTTTATATCAGATGCTGCAAGTTTGGTTTTAACCAGGCTTCCAGGGTGCCTGATGCCAAACTTCATGCTTTAGCAAGGGGAGAAAAATCTAGATCCTAGGAACACACCAGACCTCTCAGATAAAGGAGAAGAAGCATGCTTCAACTGGACGGAGGTTGGTCCCCTTTGTTAGCACCAATCTCTCATTATTTAGTTCTTCACAGACTAAATTACAGCTCCTCTCAGAGAAGAGGACCTGGATATTGAGAAGGAGTTAAAGCAGAAATTAAAGTAGAAATTCCAGGGCCAAATATCCACAAGGTCAGGCAAAGCAGCATCCGAGGCTAGTACAAGAAAGTGGTGGAATTCGATGAGCAGCGACTCTGGGTACTGAAGCTTCTTTAGTCCTTGTCCAGCCTCATGGCCCCACCTGTTCCCCAATCATGGGCACCACCTCTTCGATCCACAGCATGTCCAGTGGTGCTGAGGCTCGAGTTTGTCGGTGGTGAATTCGGCGTAGCCGCAAAAGGTACAGGATGATGGCCAGTAGCACCACCAGAATGCAGGCGAAGAAGAGATAGTGGTTGTAGACAAAGGAGAGACGGAACCAGCTGCCGTGGGCCTGTCGGACACCTTCCTGCCGTAGATCCCTAGGAAGAGTTTGAAGGAGGAAAGGAATGTTAGTGTCCGAGAGAAACATTCATGCTAATTTAAAAGGTCCAGTGGTGTTAGCCTAATTATTCTATCCATATAAACATGCTATGATATCAGCTCCACAGAAGCAGAGGCGAAGAACGTCCCCAACCCCCAGGCTGCCATGTGATTCCTCCCGTACCTTCCCCCGGCCTACAGAGGGGGCCTCACAGGCCTACGCAGAATCTGGGGGCAAAATGAGAGGCCAAACAAATGAACAGTAAGGCAAGACTGATCATCTGCAACATAAGTCTCAACAGTGACCCCATTCCACTCTGGCCTATAGAGTCTATAAAATATGATACTAATGAGAATAGGGTGGCCCCTGAATGCACTCAAGAAATCAGAGTACTGTATATCTAAATCTTTAAAAAAGTTGCTGGGGCCAGCCCCGTGGCACGTGGTCCATTGCAGCAGCCCGGGTTCACAGGTTCGAATCCCAGGAGCAGACTTACTCCACTCGACAGCCATGCTGTGGTGGCAACCCACATACAAAACAGAGGAAGACTGGCACAGATGTGAGCTCAGGGACAACCTTCCTCAAGCAAAAAAAAAAAGAGGAAGATGGGCAACAGATGTTAGCTCAGGGCAAATCTTCCTCACCAAAAAAATAAAAAAAGTTGCTGTGCTTTCTGAGGATTTAGGCTATATCTAAAGAAAGCTGTCACCTGATCAACTGTCTTATAATCTGGAAAAAAATTAAGAGCCAGGTAAACCAAAGTGCAGTAGTCTGCCTGTCTGGAACAGAAGCCCCTCTCTGTGGTCCAGATACAAGATCCATTTTTGTTTCATTTGACCTTCAGTGTTTCTTAAAACTGTCAATCTCCACTGAAAGACTGCATATAAAATATGGATTTCTGGCTTCTCTGACACATGAGATGGGCAGATCCTGGGACAGCACTTCTGCATGACAGGAATCAGCCCTGGGGCACATGCTCTCCAGTTCCCCTCTCTCACTTTGATCACCTGCCTGGCTTCTGACAGTATCAAGTGTAGAGAAACAGGCACCAAAGATTAAGAATTCATCTTAGTTTATCTGAAATAATCCAGGGGAGACAGTACCTAAAAATTATCCCAAATATCTTACAGTCCATAAGAACAAGACATCAGGCTACCACAGCCTGATGAAAATATCCCCCTAAAAGCATCTCTGTCCTTTGTTCTAATTCTGGGACGCCAAAAAGCCGTCCAAGGCAACGACATCATCTCTAGATTGGCTCTACCAGTTAGGAAAGACTGCTCGAGAGAGACAACCTACCCCAGTTCTCTAGTCAGGTATGTTTTCCAGAGTAACTTAAGAATGGCATTTTAGCTTATCAGTCAATACCTTGAAAGTGGTTAGTAAGAGCTCAATCCTAAAGTCTGATTTGTTGTGGATGAACAAATAAAACCAAATTCCTGAAATTGCAAAGATGAAGAACAGATTCCAGACTAATAATTCTCAACCTTCTTTCTGTTTCAACACACCTGGTTAGTAACAACAGTTCACACGTTAGTAATAAGGGGAGTTTGTTTGGGTGTTTTTTGTTTTTTTTGTTTGGGAGGGGGTCACTTAACAACTTATTCTGAGGCAGCAACTGACATCCTCTGAGCTCACGATGCCAGCTTTGTCAGGCCACTTTACCTGAGTGGTAAGAATCGTGTTTTATACAGAATGGCTCCCAGCGTCCACTGAACCTCTCGGTCATACACCAGCTGGGCTGTCTGCAGGTTTGGATAGTCATAGGGAAAGTGGAATCCTTCGTGAAGGACTTGGTACATCCAAGCTGATTTAAAACACTGATATCTGTGTGACAAAAGTAAATTATTAAATTTTTTAAAGAAAAAAACAGATTCCAATGCTTTCTGCATACACGCAACTAGAAAAAAAGACCCTTCTCTCCCCACTTCACCTTCCTCACCTCTAGGTGGAGCCAAATCTGAGCGTACTTCATCCTAATGTTTATAACCGTGAAGAACACCTTTAGGCAATAGTGACATTGTACTCTTTTTCTTTCCTTTTTCTTTCTTTTATTTTTTTTGAGTCCTTATCTTCAGAGAGCATGCTGAAATATCTACAAATGTAATTACATGATGTCTTGGATTTGCTTCAAAATAACCCAGTTGTGTTAAGAGGGGAGTAGTAGGGTGGGAGAAGATAAAGCAAGATTGGCCAGGAGTTGATAACAGTAGAGAAGCTGGGTGACAGATGCACAGGAACTCATTATATTCTTCTACTTTTGGTTATGTTTAAAATTTTTTTTAACTAAAATGTTCACAAAACGGGAGGACCAATGAACCAAACTGGCAAAATACTGACATTTTTGAAGCTGGGTGATAGTTACATAAGAGTTTATGTTACTGTTCTTTCTACTTTTCTGCATATTTGATATTTTAATAAAAAGTTTTTTTTTAAAAAAGGCCACCACTTTCGATTTCAACTACTTGGAGAGAACTCTGTGGTAACCACTGGTTTCTCTTGGCTTCACTAGAACAGGCTCACTATTTTGGCCCCTATCACTCAGAAAATCAAAATCTGAAATAATCAAGCTCTCCTTCAACATGAAATCCAATCTATACTATTGCTTGCTCTCTCTCCTTCATTATAATCTGCTGTCTACATTTTAAGGCCACATCTAAGGGGAGAAAAGGAAGTTACGTACTTGAGTCGATGTTCATCTGCATGTGATGAAAAGAGGCCATTCTTGAATCTCTGAGTCAATACTGACCAAGCCATGCCACAGTAATCCTAGTAAACCACAGAGAAACGGTGCAACGTGAAACTGGAGGCAAGCTCTCTAACTTCCCCTACAGTCACAGCTGTTCCATTTCTAAAGTTACTTGTGGGCTACTAGTTGACAGAGGAAAACAGAAATGGCATATTCATTCACTGAAGACAGTGCCCGACCCTGAGCAACACAAGTCCTAGAACTCAGGCTGCTGGGTGACTTGAGTGGCCTGGGAAGACTCCTTTTTAATCCTATAGCATTAATCCACCTCAGTACAAAGCCAGCCTTACGTGGCTTCAGAGCCTCCTAGGCTTCAAGAGGGGTACGGTTAGGACTGGGAGTAGCAAGATCAAGAGCCAAAGAGAGTTCCATTCTACTCTACTGTAGGTAGGTAGGTACTGTAGGTACTGTAGGTAGGTAGTAGGACTGACATGGTGGAACAGAAAAGCAGATGGAACAAAATGGCCAAAAATCTATCACTGGCCTGCCTCCATATTGTAAATCTCACCAAAAGAATCATTCCTTTTGGTTTGTTCAGTAAACTAACATTTCCTGAATGTCTCCTATGTGCCAGGTGCTATTTTAGGTGCTGGGGGATCCAGCAGTGAGTAAAACAGATGAAAATCTCTTCATTTCTCATGAAGCTTACATTCTAGTGGTGGGATACGGAGAATAACCAAGTATATACACACAAGTACATAGATAGAGTGCATTAGATGACATAAATACTCATGGGAAAAATAAAGCAGGAACAGGAAATAGGCAATACTGGGGAGGGCTGCAATTTTGGATAGGGTGGCCAGGGAAGGTGCCACTGGCAAGATAATGTTTGAGTCAAAGTAAAAAATGTAAGGAAACAAAATCGTCACTTTTGCCTGGGAATGAAAACACATTAAGCCACTAGCAACTTGGGCAACAATAACTTGAGCCCTTTGGTGTTCAAGGGAATAGAATCTGAAGAAGTTTCAAAATGACAGAAAGAGTCAGGCCATAGGCAGTTAGGGAGCCCTGGACGCTCGAAAGCAAAGGGAATATAATGGTTTTCCTGGAAGCTGGAGAGGAAGGAGCAAATACAAACCAGGTTTTACTCAATATTTCTTAGAGACTGACCTTGGAGAACAGAATGGTACACATACTGCAGATATTATTCTATTGGAAGTCTTACACCAAGAGAACCCTAGAGAGTTGTAAGGAAGCAGAAAGAAAAGAAGAAAAAATATAAGAGAAGGAGGACAGATTCTTTCCATAAGTTTCTCTGATAAAAGACAGTTTAGAGAGAGACACTAAAATTCAAAGAGATGAATCTAAATTAAAGCAGGAATTATAGGGAGCCACCTAAACTTTTACCTGTCCAGGTAACTAATGGTTTAAGCCTATAGATGCTTAAGTCCTATATATGCTTGAAGTGAATTTTTAATTCTTCTGCATTTTAAATTTAAATAATACTTCCACGATCACTGCTTTTCACAACATCTTTCTAATGTTCTGAGTGACCCTATACCACTCTGGCTTCTTAATAGCTCAAACCGAGAAGATGAAAGTGGACTTGCCCACCTGTGCGACATCATGTCCAAAAGCACATTACAACTGGGAACACCCAATAAGGGGAAAAATACCTGGAGATGACAGTTTTTGGCTACAAACATTAAACTAGACTATTGGAAAGTTAGAGGAAAAACCATTAGCCACCACAATAATTTTAGACCTGGGTGATAAGACACCCATGGAAACCTACGTGTAACTAATTAGAAAGCAGCACGGCACAGCAGGTTCCTTAACTTCTCTACGACTACTTCCTCATCTGTAAAATGAGGCATCACAGGCTCCTGTGAAGAGTAATGTGAGATGATACATGCAAAGCTCTTTGCACGGTGCCTGGCACAAGTTAGGCATCCAATAAGTGGCCAACACCAGCAAGAGTCACCTTTATTATTAATAACTTACCTGAGCAGCCTTGGCAAATGTTGGCCCATGGTAGCGGCCACCGATGCGCAACACATCCTCTGTACAGTAAAAAAACTCCGAGAAACCATAGAACTCGCTGTTGTTGAAGTCAATTGGCGACTGGTAGATGCCGTTCAGTGATGCCTGGCTGGCGTTGGAGCGAGCCAGCAGGGGGCTCAGCATTGCCCCACATGTCGCCCAGTCTCCTTTTCCTCGGACGTGCAGCACCTGGCTATTCCTCTCCACCACATCTGTGAGGCCCACAGGCAGGCAGGGATCCAGAAATGGATTGTCGGGACTCAGACCTGTCTTCTGGCCCAGCAACCTGTCACAATGACAGAGACAAACGAAACACATCACTACCGTACTCGCCCTACTCTAAGAAACGCCTGGTTTAAGAAACCTGGTCTAAGAACGTTCTTCACAGATATCTTGTTATTGTCTTACACGACATCCCTAGAGGGAAGTATTACCATGTAGTAGCATCACATAAACATTTAACTTAAGCAAAGTCAATTTAGCAAAAAAAAAAAAAAGAAAAAAAGGAAAGAAAGAAAAAGAGAGAGAAATATGGCAGTGATCAATTTTGTTCAACCTTTTAGTCAACAAGCATATTTCCCGGTGTATAGTGAAATTGGAGATGGGAATCTGCTGTTCTCCACCTGGTCTTCACGCCCACTTGCCTCTTAAAATTCCAAAGATCTCACCATCTGAGTGTGGTTCTAACGTTTAAAAAAACAACAGGTAGGAGGCGCAGTGGGAAGCGCTGGGAGAGTTCCCTGAGGAGGGTACAATGGCAGGGGGGCAATGGCAATGGCTGGCAAATGGTGACAGAGCACACGCCTAGCTCTGAGTCGGGAGGGCAGGGGCAGCTGATGATTCCCACCGTGGCCATCACACAGTGCTGATTATTTAAAGTCTGTATTTGCCTAGCAATAGCATTCTCATACCTAAAGAGATTAATATGCAGATCTGGCCAAGGACAGAAATTACGTGGAGACCAAATAACTTTGCCAACTGCAATTAATCATTCGTCAGTTCGTAAGCAGACAGACGTTGAAGAGGAGACTCCCTAGGCTGAAGATGCACCCACAAGCGTAAAGACTGGAGAGAATGGGAATGTGGCAACACAATAAAGAGCTTTGGAATAACTGAAACCTATTTTAAGGATGTGACATCAACTATAAAGAAAATTCGGAAAATCGTTTTTAAGAAGAGAGAACCATGAAGTTTTGACATCCTAGGAAGCAGAGGTTTCTCCAGCAGATTAGCAGCTACACAAGACGAACAATCAGTGTACTGAATCAGGTGACTGAGATACATGGCAAGAAAACACCATTGCATGGGAAGAAGACGATGCAGCCTGGCAAGTTCCAAGGCAGCGGAAAACAGCAGACAGAGGGAAAAAGCAGCGGAACCATGAAAGAGGAAAATGGAAAATGAAGCACAGCGGCTAACGAAGGAACAAAACAAAATCCCTGTGAAACCTGCATGATAACTGTTCTCCAGATGTCACAGTGCCAGCAGGAACAATCTGAGCTCCACAACCCAAGCGACATGTTTGTGGACTTAAGAGTATTTTCAGAACACAAATACACTGCTAGATGTTATGCATTCATCAATCATCAGGATAACAAGATTCTCCCAAAGCACCTTGAGCTCTTATTAGTTGAGATTTACAAAAACAAAAAAGATTTATGACACAAAGTTTTTTTTTCTTTTTTTTTTTTTAGGAAGATTAGCCCTGAGCTAACATCTGCTGTGAATCCACCTCTTTTTGCTGAGGAAGACTGGCCCTGAGCTAACATCCGTGCCCATCTTCCTCTACTGTATATGTGGGATGCCTCCCACAGCATGGCTTGACAAACCGAGTGTAGGTCTGCACCTAGGATCCAAACCTGCAAACCCCAGGCTGCCAAAGAGGAACGTGCGAACTTAACTGCTGCACCACCAGGCCAGTCCCCAATATTTTCTTAATATGCTCCCAATATAAGACATTGATTGACGTAGAGAAATTATTATAAATGGGATATACCAGTACCTTGTCAAACTAGTGTTTTTGGCTAAATAAATGCGGATAAATAATTTTATGATGTCAAAGAACTCTGCTGTCTATTATGCTTTCTTTCAATGCGTATAATGATAAAATCATTTTATTTTATTTATTTATTTTTAAGATTTTATTTTTCCTTTTTCTCCCCAAAGCCCCCAGTACATAGTTGTGTATTTTTTTAGTTGGGGGTCCTTCTAGTTGTGGCATGTGGGACGCCACCTCAGCATGGCTCAATGAGCGGTGCCATGTCCACGCCCAGGATACGAACCAGTGAAACCCTGGGCCACTGAAGCAGAGCACACGAACTTAACCACTCGGCCAGGGGGCCGGCCCGATAAAATCATTCTAAATACTAAAACAAACCCACAACTGTTTGTACATTATGGTCTAACTACTTCATCTGGTACTCAGATGAAGAATCAGTGATGCTGGAAGAAAAACTGGCTATTAATGAGAGAACAATTTAAAGGTTAATTTTGACTACACATGCTTTTTAGCTTTTATGCACACTATGAAACCTAACTCCACATAAAATGCAACTGCACTGTAATTAAACAAACATGTCTTGAGAGCTTCCAGGTAGAAGGAACCACGAGGAGGTACATTAAACTGTATGTTTAAAATCCATGATTAAATTAACCTCACTAATCCCATATGCCATGTCTGAGGTGGGACACAGCAAGAGGTCGCCAGAATAAGCTGCCTTTTTTTATGAATCTTAATGACAAAGATGTACCCTAACTGAGATCAAGTGGGACTACGAATGGAGGGTCTAAGAGATATTACCCCACTGGCAAGCATGGTCAGAAAGGAGGAAGAAACAAGGACGTATCTATCTTAACAGGATGTAAATATTTCTCCCTAATACTGCACCCTGATGACATTCTAGTTCAGAAACACATTCCAATGTCAAATGTACCTGTTTTTGTTAAGAGTTTCATTCAGCACAAGGTCTTCATAGCGCTGCCGGGCAAAATTGCCCCCAAACCCCAGGAAGGTGGTGACGTAAACCCTATACACATGTTCAGTGTGTTGCACATCACAGCCCAGGTTGAATTCAGCCAGCAGGATCTTTGCAGCTTCTTCCTGTAATACAACGTGAAGAGAAAAAAGGGAATTTTAGTTCTGATTGATTTCTAGAAAGCTATGACATTGCTAATACACCAGGCTTCATGTGCTATGATTACTCTTTAAAATGCTAATCTTGTAGCATTCTTTCATCCTCGTAGCATTATTTCAAAGACACAAATGACAAGACTGCACAAAAAAGTACAAATCAGAGACTGAATACCAAATTAGAGACTAAAACTATCCATAGTTATATAGAAGGTAGAATCATTACAGATAATGTCATTTTCTTGCATGTACTTTCCTGATTTTCCAATTCTCCACAAAGGAAATATACGATTTTTATATTCAGGAAAAAACTCCTTTGATAAAAGTAAATTTATGGAATTCTGGAGATTATCATGAGATCTATTCGACCGCCTTTTCGAGAACTATTCAAGAAGTTCTAATATTCCCTGTGACAGGTCTGGGGATTGGGAAAGTTCAACTTTATTGTACCTCCAAGGAAAAGGTGCTCTATTTTTTTCTTTTTTTTTTCAGACTTCGGGTGCAGAGGTTGAATTAATCATAGTCCTCAATTCAGTTCGTGGAACGTTATCATGCCAAAACCCCTCTTTTATTTATTTATTCCCTTTTATCTTTATTCCTGCTCCCCATCATAGGTGCTTAATGTGTAATATTTGTTTGTATGTATTGTTGCAAAATGGGATTATTATTTTGAATTTTTTTTTTTTTTGAGGAAGATTAGCCCTGGGCTAACTACTGCCAGTCCTCCTCTTTTTTGCTGAGGAAGCCCGGCCCTGAGCCAATATCCGTGCCCACCTTCCTCTACCTTATATGTGGGATGCCTACCACAGCATGGTGTGCCAAGCGGTGCCATGTCCGCACCCAGGATCCAAACTAGCGAACCCCGGGCCACCGAGAAGCAGAACGTGCGCACTTAACCACTACGCCACCGGGCCGGCCCCTGAATGTATTTATTTTTAATTTATGATTTTAATTTAATTCCGCTCCTAGGTATGTACACAAGAGAACTGAAAACTTACGTATACACAAAAAATATGTTCATGAATGTTCACAACAGAATTATCTATAATAGCCCCAAACTGGAAACAACCCAAATGTCCATCAACCCAATGTCCATTTAGATAAGCAAAATGTGGCACAGTCACAACAATGGAATGTTACTCAGCCATAAAAAGGAATGAAGTACAGATATATGCTACATCAATGACCCTTGAAAACATTTTGCTAAGTGAGAGAAGACAGACACAAAAGGCCACATATTCTAAGATTCCACTTATATGGAACGTCCAGAATAGGCAAATCCATAGGCAACAGAAAGTAGATTAGTGGTTGTCAGGGCTGGAGAGAAGGGAATGACAAGTGACTGCTAATGAATATGGGATTTCTTTTTGAGGTGATGAAAATGTTCTGGAATTTGACAGTGGTGGTTGCATTACTTTGTGAATGTGCACAACTTTGTGAACTGTACAATAAAATACATTAGGCCTTTAAGATTATTTAAATTTTTTAATGTGCTATTGTGTTGTCTCATTGTTTCTCTCCTTTTTTTACCAAGTACTAAAATCCATTATGTTGCTATGTGTACATCTAATTTGTTGCTTGCAACTATACTTTCCATACCAGTGTTGCTTTCTAAACATACACACACAAAAAAAGTCATTTATTTAAGACTTTAAGGCTCAGTGCCACTTATCAGAACCATGCCTTCATTTTACCTGTTGAATACATACTAATAAATACAGACTAAAAAGTCTTACAACCTAATTCCCCAATCTCCAAACTCTAACAGAGACATCTCTGCTGATTGCCAAACCCACATTTCCGGCAGTCCTGCTGGATATTTGGACACATATGTTACTCAGATATCTCTAACTCAACATACCCAAGATTGAACTCATTGGTTATAGGACTTCAGAGCTAGAGACCAGAGAATGCTCTCACCAAACCACCCGGACCATACTGGTTCGCTTAGCACCAGCTCCACCCTTTCCTCTGTAGTTTCTCCCTCAGTGACTGGGTTCCTCACCCTTCCAGTTATCTAGGCTGGACCCTCTGCATCACTGCCCATTCCTCCCTGCCCTCCCATACCACCACTTTACACTGGTTTTTCACTCCAAAATATCCCTTGAAATCTGTTCCCTCCCTTCCATTTCCACTTACATTGTCTAGTTTAGCCCCTTACCACTTCTCACCCAAGGTTCCCTGACCTACAACTCTTTCTCCTAATGATACCAAAATTATTTTCCTAAAAAATAGACTGCATCACAGTCACACAATTAACATAGTCACAAAATTGAGAGCTGGGAAGGACCCTTGGAGTTTAATTCTTTTACAGATGATGAAACTGAGGCCCATATGAACTGCCCTACTCAAAAGCCCTTGCTGATTCCCCCCTATTTTAGAGATAGAAAAGCCAAAGCCCTCAGCATGGCACCCAAGACTCTCCATGATCTAACTTCATCTTATCTTCCCAGCCTTACTTACTACCATACTTGAAAATCCTATACTGCAACAGGCTGTCCTCCATTCCCCGGACATTCGGGGCTCTCTGCTGCCTACTATTCCCTCCATGCAGATGGCCTTCCCTCAGTCTCCACTTTGCAAAAGCCCACCATGATCCAAGGCCCAGGTAGATACCCTACCTTCCATGAAGCCAGCATGGCTCCCTTTTGCAAATAGAAAGAGCCTGCCAGTTCTCACACTGCCACAGCTGTCTTTTTAGACAAGAGGTTCTCAACCAGGGGTGACTTTGCACCCCAAGGGGACATCTGGCAATGTCTGGAGACACTTGTGATTGTCAAAACTGGGATTGGGGGCGGGGGTGGGGGGGTTACTGGCATCTGGGAGAGGCCAGGCATGCTGCTAAATACGATACACAGGACAGTCCTCCACAATAAAGAATTATCCAGCTCAAAACGTCAGTAGTGCCAAGCATAAGAAATCCTGGTTTAGATCAAATTACAGCACTGTCATGGTCTGCTTTATCAAAGGCCGTCTCCACTGACAGATTGCAAGCTTTTGGGGGCAGTGTAACACGTCTCATTCCTTGCACATAAAAAGTGCTCAAAAAGTGTATTTCTTTTTCCTCTCTGATGAAACTTCTCCCTCAAAGTGCATTCTTTACATTCTAATCAGGTAAGGAACATGAGAAGCACAAGAATGGAATCATCGGTATGGAAAAGGAAATAACATCTAATGAACAAATACTGTGCTCTAGGATGTTTCCGTCTTATCATGTTTAATCCTCAGCAACTCTAGCAGGTAGGTAGTATAATTATAATTGCTAAAATGTATTAAACATTTATTACACGCTGGTCAGTTTGCTAAGTGCTGTACACACATGGTGTTATCTCATTCTCACAATTTTATGGAGTAGAAACTATTATTATTCCCTTTTTACACATGAAGAAACTAAGGCTCAGAGAGGTAACCTACCCAAGATAACACAAGCTAGCAAATATCTGAAAAAGTGTTTGGACCCGGGCAAGATGGCTGAAATCTAAAGACAGTGCCCTTCCTTCTCAAATACCGGCATTCCTAGCAACTGAATTTCCCTAAAAGGTAAAATACCTGCTTTGGAGGAAGGACAGAGGTTGAGGTAGGAACTTCATAAGCAATTTGGAGAGAGGCTCCTCCCATATCCAGTATCCCTACTGTCCTTCTGCGTCCTGTTGCCAGTTCCTGGGGAGCCTCGGCGTCTGATTCTGAAATAAATAAGGGAACAGAAAGGGTCTAGCAATTAAAAATCAAAATTAAGTCAAAAGGAAAACCAAAGAAACCAGAAACAGAAATTCATTAAAAAATTGAAAGCAAATGGAAATAAATTAATCTAACTGTATCAATTGTATATTACACAGAGAAGAATTATTTCAAGTGCCCGAAAACATGGTATTTGGACTTTATGTCCCTTGTAGAATATATCTTAATGACAAAAGAAACAATATCTTAAGCTGCGTTGTAATAGTCTTATTGGTAATGCCTGTTTTGGAGGAAGGACAGAGGTTGAGGCTGAGGATAGAGGTTGAGGACGGAGGTTAATAATAATTGGCATTATTATTTTTAAACCATTAAACATATACTATGGAATAAAGCAAATAAGTGTTTATGTTAATATCTTTTTTTTTTTCTTTTTGAGGAAGATTAGCCCTGAGCTAACTACTGCCAGTCCTCCTCTTTTTGCTGAGGAAGGCTGGCCCTCAGCTAACATCGTGCCCATCTTCCTCTACTTTATATGTGGGACGCCTACCACAGCATGGCGTGCCAAGCAGTGCCAGGTCCTCACCCGGGATCCGAACCGGTGAACCCCGGGCCGCCGAGAAGCGGAACATGCGAACTTAACCGCTGCGCCACCAGACCGGCCCCTATGTTAATATCTTTATCCTAAAGATATGTTAATATCTCTAGGAACAAATGTTCAGCATAAGAGAAAGAGGATATAAGCATAAAATTAAAGAAATTAAAGAAGAGCTTCATAATCTTAAATATGAATTGGAGCTATCACTATGAGATCATGATTTATTTTTCTCTTTCTAAAAAATACATATTTCCTAGCTCTGCCCACTGAAAACACCTAGAAGCAAAGATCATCCAGGAGCAATGAGCACCCCTGACATCCAGACCACTGTCTCTAAATAATATCTTCGACTAAAAGAAACCAGGGCTCTTTAAAAAAATGGCCAATGCCAGGTCTAAAAAATGTAAGATGAGCATAGAATACCTTGGTGTGCCAAAAAGCAAGGGAAACATAAAAGACTATTGGGATCATGTTAAAAGGGTGCAAGAGCCAACCTAAAGGTGCTCTTCCTGGCCAATGACGGTATAATTTGAGCACAAAAAAAGAATAATGATGTGATGGGCTGCAACGCATCAAATACATTCAGATTCACAAGATCATAATGATACTGAAAAAAACTTTACTGATTACCTTTGGAAGTTGATAGGACACCAATTCATTATTCAAAAACTTGATAAATAAAAGGAAAGAATCAAGAATTTATTCTGTCTTTCCATTAAGAACTGTATTTCAGCATAACTAAATGGTTAATGAAGAAAATTTCATTATATAAAAATCCCAGCTTTTAGGGGGCCAGCCTGGTGTTGCAGCAGTTGAGTTTGCGTGTTCTGCTTTGGCGGCCTGAGGTTCGCTGGTTCGGATCCCAGGTGCAGGCCTATGCACCACTTATCAAGCCATGCTGTGGCAGGCATCCCACATATAAAATAGAGGAAGATGGACATGGATGTTAGCTCAGGGCCAATCTTCCTCAGCAAAAAGAGGAGGATTGGTGGCAGATGTTAGCTCAGGGCTAATCGTCCACAAAAAAAAAATCCCAGCTGTTAAATGCAAGAGGAATAACAGAATTAGAAAAATCACCATTTTGCAACCTCTAATGAAAAAACAGATCTAAGCAATGATCACAGTCGGCTACTATAACCATTAAGTGAAAAGTAGATGGGAAATTTTTATAATAGATTAGATCAGGCTGACAATACCTGAACCCTGAATACCTGATCAGTCTTGACACGACTAAAAGTAGGACAACTAGACATCATAAAACTCCTAATGTAATGTAGTAGGAAACACTTAGCAAAAGAATTGAATCTGAGTCTAATGAAGCTTCTATATCTAAGCTTCAGTTTACAAGACAGAAAGGAAGATGAGAAACATGTTAAAGACCCCACAAAGATAGAGCCAACCAAGGGCTGGCCCAGGGCACAGCGGTTAAGTTCACACATTCCACTTTGGTGGCCCAGGGTTCGCCGGTTCGGATCCCAGGTGTGGACATGACACCACTTGGCAAGCCATGCTGTGGTAGGCATCCCACATAGAAAGTAGAGGAAGATGGGCACGGACGTTAGCTCAGGGCCAGTCTTCCTCAGCAAAAAGAGGAGGAGTGGCAGCAGATGTTAACTCAGGGCTAATCTTTCTCAAAAAAAAAAAAGATACAGTCAACCAAATCCAGGATGTAACAAATTCATTCTATCATGTGACCCAGTTTTTTTTTTAATCAATGATTTAGAAAAAAAGAGGTAGGAGTAAAGTGAACTGTTATAAGTGAAAAGAGACATATCAGTCAAACGTAATTTGTGATCCATGTTCAGAATCTAATTTGAACGAGACAACTACAAATAAATACTCTTGGGACAATCAGGGAACTCTCTGCCTGGGTATTAGACGGATATTACATGATATTAGGAATTGTTAACTTTGTTAAGTTTAAAAATGGCACTGTGGAGATTTTGTTTGTTTTAAATTCCCTATTGGATAGAGATAAATCATGAAGTACATAAAGATAAAATGGTATGTCTGGGTTTGCTTTTAAAAATCCAACAGGGAAAGAAACCTGGGTTGTATGGAGGGAGCCTGGGGCAAAAAAATGGCAAACCATTACTAAGTGTTGAGTGGGTAATGAATTCATATAGGTTCATTTTATTATTTACTTTTGTGAGTGTCTGAAACTTTCCATATTAAAAAGTTAAAAAGAAATAAAAGAAAGCAAATTAGAACTGGAAAACGAAGAATCTTAAGTTTTAAAAAAAGAAAGAAAGAAAAACAACTCAAAATTAGCACTTACATGCTACTGATAGGTCATGACATGAACCTTAGAACTGTCATAAGAGGACAATATTACTCACCATCCTCATGGTCAAATCTTCCCAAAACAAAGTTGATTCCAATCCACGCATAAACCCCTGAGTGAGAAATATAAAAGCCCTTGCTTAATTCTCTACTGCTACGCCATGTACACACCTCTCCCCAGGGCTGCTTTTTCCCTCCTTTTCTTGGAAAAAACCGATAATAGTATTTTACTCCACAGTCTCAGTGTATGAATTTAAAAGCTTTTATCTTGTGATGGTTTTCCCTTTTAAAAATTATTTGCATTTTCTAAATTTCCTACAACAAATAGGAATTAACACGTAAAAACAAATGTTAAAAATGTAAATCTTGGCGCTCTGGCTCTGGGCAAGATGGAGTAAGCACACTCCACCCCATCTCGCCACTGAATGCAAGTATAAACTCTGGATAGAGTGTATGGAGCAGACTTCCGAGAATCTGAAAGGGAACGAGAGTGGGCACACTGGGACAGAGATCAGAAGTGACAGTCCCACCAAACCAGTAGTGAGTTTCCCATTTTTTTCCCTGATATTGCCTGGCCTGGACTCCAAAGCAGCTTGAAACACAAAAGTACACACCGGGTGTGGACAGAAAGAACTTCAAGACCTTGTTTTCTGGTCCAAGGAAGAGAAAAGGAAACTCCAAAGATTCAGAAAGAGTAGGGGGAAATCCCTTGCCTTTCCCCTCCTTTATTTTGTTCTCTCCTACCACAGGTAATCCCGCAGCAGTGGAGGGAGAGGCTGGGCAGGTGCCTAAAACTCTGAGGGATATGAATCCTTCTCTGTGACCAGAGAAGCTGTAATCTCAAGAGTTGGGACAAGTCCCTGTAGCTTATTTTTTTCCCTCTGTCCTCTACCACTTAGCCCTGGATGCAGATGCAATCACGGGAAACACATGACAGAGTGGGGAAATCAAAGCCCTGGCTTTCTGGCTGGAGGACCATGAAAGTGAGCCCCAGAGAACCAGAAAGTGTTGGGGAGATCGTGGAGAGTAGGGAACAAAGTGGTGTATGAACTCCTGGGCTCACCTCCAAGCTACACGTGCGTGGATCTGATGCTACATAATATCAAAGGTTTTGAGAACTGAACTACTGGATAGACGACCCATTTGTATGGGCTATGCCCAGATTCCACATTGGCCACTGGCTCGCACACACATGGGAGAAATCCAGATAGCAGTGCCAAGGCCTCGAAAAATGAGTCAATAGAATCACAGTCCACAGAAGGCAGGTGAGAACTTGAGGCCTGAAACCACCCAGGTCAACTGTGCTAAAACAAAAGAATCAACATTCTCCTTATGATTGAAACAAGATCCAGAGTCCTCAACGTAATATTCACAACGTCAAGGATACGACATAAAATTACTTGGCATACCAAGAACTAAGCAAACCTCAAACCACAAAGGAAAAGATGACAACCTCGAGATGACACAGATGTTAGAATGATCAAACAAAGTTATTAAGGTAGCTATATAATCAAGAAATAAGAGCAGTCTTACAATGAATGGAAAGATAAAAAGTCTCAGCAAAGAAAGAGAACATAAAAAAGAACCAAATGGAAATTTTAGGACTGAAAAATGCAGCAATGAAATTGAAAAAGGTAAATCTTTTCCCCTATGTAAACTGCAACTAGAAGCCAAAACCATTTCTCTTTTTCAAGAAATGGAAACATAATTCATCATACAGGCCACACTTGGGCCATATGAGAACACAGTCAACTCCACCCCAAAACTACAAGTGTCCCTAAAGTGTGAGCTTTTAGGGACATATCAATAGTGCATAGTAAGTGCAATGAAGGGAAAGCCCATAACAAACAAAAGTCACTCATCCTGCTCATTCCCTGAAATTAAAGTTTCACTTTAATTAATCTAATAATTTGCTTTACATTCGAATGTGGCAAACTTACTACATCGCCTGGAAGTATGTATGTTTTCAAAATTAGCTAATTGTAATTGGTTTGAAAAACCAAATATCCATTTGGAATCATCATTAAATACTAATACATTCTTAGAAACATCATACTTAGCACAAAGCTAAAATCAGATATAAGTTTATGACTTCTAGAAGCAGCATTCTAAAACAGATACCAATGCAGGATATGCAAATGATCAAATAAACTATATAGCAGAATCAAGAAAATTACTGGCAGAATAAAAACAGATATACAAGATAATCCTAAACTCCCGTTAGAGAGACAGTGTCGTGGTTGCTGGGAGGTGACCCACAGCACCCCTCAGGGCCCAGTACCTTCCTGCTTCCCAGAGATCACTTCTGCCTGAGACTGCGAAAAGAGGAAGTCAAACTCCAGTGGTAAATCTTTCACTAGATCAGCCAAGATAGCCAACTGCTTCCTGAAATAAAGAACAAAAAATCTACAAGTTAATTGTTTAACTCTCTTCTCACAAACAGCCTCAACTTGACCTTCTACTTCGCCTTGTTACGACCTCACCGGTCACCTACCCCATCCACTTGTGGAGCTCGCCTTCTTTTTGGTACCTTCTTCGATTACAAAGGTTTAAACGGCTTCCTACTTAAAAGGCAACATGGTAACAGGAATGTTTTTCCTTTATGTAATGTTACAGTTCAAATAGTGTTAAAAGATGAGACTCTCAGAGGCTGAGTATGAATAAACCACAGGAAATTGAAGCATAATTTTGTAATCTATAAAATACATGTAATTACGTTATTCCTAACTACTATGAAAGGAAGCTGTTAAAGCGAGGAACGCAATCTCCTCCTCAGATCTTACACAACACAGAAACAATGCCTCACATCAGCACACAGGAAGCACTGGCAGGTCCACGAGCTTCTAAGTTAAGCCTTTACATAAACCAACAATGAACTTTTTAACCTCCTTTTCCACATTTCAAGGGTTGGTTTTTTTTCTTTATAAAAATCTTATTTTTTGTGAAAAACCCAGATCAGGATCAAAATCCAAAGGTCATAACAATTTCAGAATGACGTTGGAAGCTTAGTATCTATCCAGTTGTTTATTCCTCTAAAATTTTATGTTATCAGTATCACCAGACAAATAAAAGCAAAGAAACAAAACTAGAAGTAATAATATGAATCTAGAGAAAATGCTGGTTAAAAAGAAGAGCAATTATCTTGGATTTTTTAAATTGCTCATTACAAAAATATTCTATTGACTCAAACAGTTGTCAGCATGACTTAGGGAAGAATGCTGTTCACACTTAAAAGTGAAGAATTACATTTAGGGTAGTAATCTTCAAGTATAATGTCAAGTATAGTTTCTAAAACAGCTCACTGTTATACATATTAAATTCTTATGATAAGGATTGCACATGGATGGAATAAAAGGGACTATTTTGCCCTCCCTGTGGGATGTGCTTCTAAACTACCCGAGGAAGAGGACTTGCTGGTTTTGGTGATGATATGTAAGAAGAGGCACCAACGAACGTTGCTGTTTGGAATGTAAAGTACTAGTACAATCTCACTAAAGGGCAATCCATGACAAAATTCTTAATGTGCTTAACCTTTGACTCAGCTATTACACTTTTAGAAATTTATTGCAAGGAATCATCGGATAAGACTACAAAGAGGAAGAATACTGCAGCATTATTTGTAACAATGAAAAACCAGAAATAACCTAAATGGACATCAATAGGGACTGGTTAAATAATTTATGGTACATCCATACAAGGTAACACTATACAGATATTTCGAAGAAATGAGGTCAATTTATATCTACAGGCATTGACATAAAAAGACGTCCAATATATTTTAAGTTCTAATAGGTTACAAAACAGTACATATAACATGATCTCAATTTATGTTAGAAAACAAAAAACACTCTTCATGTACTACACAGGATAGGATAGAACTTTCATTTCTAAAATTCAGTATTGTTTCTTTATTTTCTTCTAATGGCAAAATGCTGATAACTGTCGAAGCTGGGTTGTGAGTAAATGGGGATTCATTACACTGTTCTCTGTAATATACGTTTGAAATTTCCCACAATAAAAAGTGTTTCATCTTAACTATTACTTTGTATTACCTTTGTAATTTTTTAAGAGTAGTTCTACTACAAAATAAAAAGAAAGTGGAACAAATTCTGTTAGTCCAGGCCTTTGGCAAAGAAGTAAAACCTAGTGCTAATAAATTCAAAATACAGTCCAGGTGATTCAAATCCATTTTGAATACTGATCAATATGCTAATAGATTAGCAAAGTATCAGTTATACAAAACAGGTTCCTGCAGTGATAGTTCCACTTATGTCAACAACTATAGCTGCTCAAGAGGTAGCAATCAATTTATAAGCCCAGGCCAGATCTTGGCATTATTAAAAGTGATCAGAAAACAAGTGAAAATTGGGGGCCGGTGTAGTGGTTAAGTTCATGTGCTCTGCCTGCTTCAGTGGCCCAGGGTTTGCCAGTTTGGATCCTGGGCATGGGCCTAGACACTGCTCATCAAGCCACACTGTGGCAGCGTCCCACATAGAAGAACTAGAAGGACTTACAACTAGGATATACAATTATGTACTGGGGCTGTGGGGAAGGAAAAACAAAAAAAGAGTAAGATTGGCAACAGATGTTAGCTCAGGGCCGATCTTCCTGACCAAAAAAAAAAGAAAACAAGTTAAAAGAAAAAGCAAATTCTTTAAAACTTTTTAAGATAAAATAAATATTAATATTCAGAGCTTCCATACTGACAGCAACCATCTTAGACAAATGGGGTGGAGTCTGGATATTGGGTTTTATTTGGATAGAAACTTCTTTGACAAACAGAGGCAATGCTGAGCAGTGCCAGGAGGTGAGGCAATCCTCTCCTTTGCTCCAGACAAATAAAACATGGCCAAACCATTACCCTGCTGGTAGGCTCTGCCTTTTTGACCTCTGACTCAGCTGTTTCTCTGGCCCTCCTTCTCTTTCCTTGGTTGTGAGATCTCAGGCCATGCACAAACCTGTGATGTGGTACCACCTGTGTCATCTATACTCTTCACAGAGTTTCTAAAATTTTGAACAATGTGAATATCACTTATGTCAAAAACAAAAATTCTAGGGGCTGGCCCGGTGGTGCAGTGGTTAAGTTCGCATGTTCCGCTTTGGCGGCCCGGGGTCATTTGGATCCCGGGTGCAGACATGGCACTGCTTGGCACGCCGTGCTGTGGTAGGCGTCCCACATATAAAGTAGAGGAAGATGGGCACGGATGCTAGCTCAGGGCCAGTCTTCCTCAGCAAAAAGAGGAGGATTGGCAGCAGATGTTAGCTCAGGGCTAATCTTCCCCCCCAAAAAAAAAATCTAAATTGTATGTGCAGTATGATTACAACTTTGTAGAAATTACATATAAATGTAGAAAGAGACAGGAAAGTGATGAAATGAAAAAGTTTTGATAGGGTAGTGGGATTATAAATGTTTTGTTTGTTTTTAAGACTTCTTTTAAGGATCTAAGGTTGCAGTCATAATATTTTAAAGTTTGGTTTTATGAATAAGTAAAAACAAAACAAAAATATTTCAAGACCAAAGTGTATGGGAAAACAAGGAGCTAGAAGGCCGCTCATGTTGACAAATGGCTATAGAAAATAATCTGCTTCTCAACAGTAAACCACTAAACAGAAGGCAAGAAGTCTGCTGAAAGAAGTCAACATGTGTTGTATTGTCTGGCTCGTCTGGCATCAGCAGCATGAAGCCCTATGTCTGTGGCTGAGGTTTCTGCTGTTGTTGGGCAAGTATACAAAATGAAACTTTATGGAAAAGGGAACGGCTATTTACCAAGGAAAAATATTTAAGCTAATAAAAAATACCTGATGCCTATGAGTCTATGAACATTCCAGAAGGATGAATTCTAAAGATCAGGGAGCTTAGTTCCACCCCATGACCGTAAGTGTGGAGGGGCTGGGGAGGTGTCAAAGGGGAGAAATCACAAACAAGGAGGGGTCTGACCTAAGTATAACCGCTGCCTCTTCCTCTTTCTCCTTCTCCCCCTCCTCGCTCTCCTCCTCCTCTTTTGCCAGAAAAGAAAGAGGGATCAGGTGGCAACATACCAGGCTAAACTGCCAAGGTCAAGTGGAAAAGACTTGACTGGCTGGGATGGGAAAAACGTCTAAAGCAATGGAGACTAAGCTTTTCACTATCAGCAGTGAGCCAGGCAAAGTTACAGAGAAAGCGGCATTCGTAGGAGAGGCCTCCCACTAGCCCCAAGGGACCCCGTCTCTCAAGTGACTCTCCTACTACCCTTCTGTAATTATGCTCCCCCTTCTAGGTGCCTCATGATCCAAATTTATCACCATCACCACTGCTCCCAACCCTCAGTCCAAACTAAGATCATTACGGCCATCTCAGACATAGATACTGATCCCAAAGAAGCAAATGACAGGAAAGTGTGAACAACTGATTGTGAAATAATTGAATGCAGGGGTGGCTCTGCTCTATTTTGAGCAAGGAGTCTTTTAGTGTCACCCGTCAACTCTGTGGTGTACCCACATCCCACCCTCAGACCAGGGAACCACAGAGCATGGAATCGGCCTTTTAACTCGTGAGCCACCCACTTTCCTGTGTTTCTCAGACCCTGCACCTCACCTCTCCGGGAGAAGTCTCATGCCTGCTGTGCACAGGATGTAAAGGGGGGTCTCCTTGTGCTTCTTCACAGGCACATGAGCAGCAGCAAAGCTTAGCAGAGGACGAAGGTAATCACTGGCATGTTCTGGAGTGTCAGCCATTGCAGAGATTCCTTAAGTAAGATAAAATACTTTCTTTAAAAAGCAGATCACATTGACTCAGAAGACTGATACCTCATAAAGTTCTGCTTAAGGCCCTAAACACTTATTTATTTGAGAGGAGGGGGCAGCAATGAATGAGATATCCCTCCCATTATCCAGAATCTCAAGAAGAAAAGGGTAGCATTCTTTCTCTCTCGTCTCTTCTCTCCTCTCTCATGCTTGTAGCAGATAAGAGATATCGACAACAAAATATATTCCCATAAGTACCTGGCTTGATTTTTTTAACCACAGGTTGGCTGTTGCGGTCTCTCATCTGTTTGATGTCCAGCAAATCATGGGGGTTCCCATTATGTCTTGGCCAGAAATAAACAAAAATCCGGGAGCCACTGCTGCCACAGTCCACAACAAGTCCATAATTTAGATTTGGGTCTTCAGTGTCAGTAGCTTCAAGCTCCCCTACTCGAGCCAAATACCTAAACCAGGAAAAAAGAGACGCGGGCATTTAGCACCCAAGCCCCTGACAGCCATCACCACTTAATTCTTTTGTTCATGAGTCTTCATTAAGCGCCTACGCGTACCAGGCACGTGAGACTACACACCCTAACAAAGGAATGAAACAATACTGGCCATATTTACTGATGTGACGTATACGAAGTAAGGAGCTGTTTTGCTTGCCTAGAGGCCACGGAATGAGATAAGTAAAGACTCCTCCATGTCTGGGGGCAGGTCTGAAACTGGCTGGGGTAGCAAATCTCTTAACAAGCATTAAAGAACTTCTAGGCCTGAGTAAATAATTGGTTTTTGTTGATATAAGCCACTAAGGTTTGGGGCGTTTGTCATGCGTACTAGAAACTAAAACAATCCTAATAACTTCTTCTCTATCTTTTCTGTAAATAAACAGGACGATTATCACTTAATCATTAATCACTAATCAACGACTAATCATTAATTACTTAACGTGTGTTTCTGGGTGCTGATATTTATGGGCTTTTTGCTTTGCACTTTATATTGCTAGAATTGCATTAATAAAAAATGTATTTCATAAATACAGTAATTATTCTTTTCTATAATCTTTTAAAATATTTTGTGGTTATAAAAAGAAGGTTCATAAAAAACAAATAGAGTAAAAAATAACAATAAAACAATGCCTGTCTACCCAACATACAGTTTAAAAAATAAAACATTACAGTGTTAAAAAAAAAGCTTCTAAGGGGGCCAGCCCCATGGGGTGGTGTTAAGTTTGGTGCACCTGCTTTGGCGGCCTGGGTTTGTGGGTTCAGATCCCGGGTGTGGACCTACACCACTTGTCAGCCATGCTGTAGCAGCAACCCACATGTAAAGTGGAGGAAGACTGGCACAGATGTTAGCTCAGGGCTAATCTTCCTCAGCAAAAAAAAAAGAAGAAGACAAAGATAAACAAAAAGCTTCTAGGTCCTAGGACATTAGTACTTTGTGTTGGGATTTTCTTAGATTCTCATTCCAAGATTATCTGGCTGACAGGAGGAAGACGAAACAAGTAAAGACACTGCCATCAAAACACGAAGGTTTGAATCTCAGCTCTAGTACTTTCTCAGCTGTGTGACCTTCAGCAAGTTCCTTAACTTCTCCCAGACTGTTTCTTCATCTGCAGATAAGGACAGCTACGAGTCTCTCCCTGAGAGGGACAATGTAGGTTGAGCAGTCAGCACAGTACTGTGCTGTTGCTGCCGCTGTTCTTGTCATTACATGGTAATTATGGGGAGAACAAATAGTGGAAGACTCTCGGGAGAAAGGGCGAAAAAGTCCAGAAAGAAGAGAGGGTTAAGAGTTGGCAAAATGAGCACTGAGGCTTTAACGTTCCCTCAGAGCCTGCGGGTCTGAAAAGCACAAACGCTGCCAACTCGTCTGCAAAGGCTTCGCTTGAAGAGGAGCCCCCGGAGAACGGCTCTTAGCATACTAAACAGAAAAGGAGGGCTCTTTCTTGGTGCTAAGAACAAATGTTGTGTGATAGATTAAAACTTTGTCTTCTAAGTCCTTTTAAATTTGAATGAGTATTACCACACGTTGAGCTAATAATTGAATAAATGCCCCGAAAGAAATGCTGTCAGTTTTTTCAAACACTACAGCTAAACTCCTTTCCTCCTAAGATATCCGCCCTACGCATTCGACCCCGTCTCCTGCATCCCGAGACCCTCACACAGGACTCCTCAGAACTGGGTTTTGTGATGCCTGAAGCTAATACAACTGGCGGGGAAGGGCGTCTTTCAAAAAAAAGATTCAATATTACGAATACAAAAGGGACTTGTGCAAGTGAGGGGCCTTGAAGCGTAGGGATCAAGAGCCTCACAGTAAATGCACCTCTGATAAGAACAATAAGCCACATGTCACACCCCCCAAACAATCTAGCCTGTGTTGACTGGAGATTTCACATTGCTATACAGACCTCAGGGTTCCTTACTTTGGACAGAAAAGCAAACTTGTTGAAAAGAAAAACATGTAGAAACAGTTCTCAAATGAAAAAGCAGAGCTGAGTACCTTTCCTATTCTACAATGCAAGATGCCTTTTTTAAAAAAGAGAAGAACAAACATTTGAGCTTTAATATAATGCTGTAAATTATTGCATAGGATGGGGTCAGGCAGAACTTTTTTCTGGATTTGGTATGAGAGTAAGTTATGGGAAATGAAGCAGGTGCTAAAAATCTGTTACACACTAGAAAGTTCCCAGTCCTAAAGATTCTGTTTCACCACATTCTACTTTCTCATTCTAATCAAATTCCTGGGCTGAACTGGACTCACAGTCTGCCAATCAACTAGTAACAGCTCATTTCTATCACACGAAAGCTGGGCTAATTTTTGGGTTCAAGGCACAGAACTCCTGGAAATAGTGACCTTGTAAAATACTACACACAGAAAAGCAACAGGCAAGATAATCCATCTCTAGCCCAAAGTGACTTTTTATTCCCCACGATGGCAATCTTTCTACTTCACATGCTTCACCCATCTTTCTCTGCTCTCCTTTTCTGGAAACCCCCCTTCTACTTCTCTCTGACAAGACTCTGGATCCATCCCCCCCACTTAATGAATAACTTTTTTCTAGTACATTGGTTCTCAAACTTTTGGGGCTCAGGATCCCTTTATATTCTTAAAAACTATTGGACCCCAAAGAGCTTTTGTGCACATGAGTTATATCTATCTATATTTACCATACTAGAAAATAAAATGGCAAATTTAAAAATATTTATTAATTAATGTAGATATAACAATCATAAACTCATTAGATATTACCACATTTCATGAAAAATAACTATTTTCTACAACAAAAAAATAGAAGAGTGGCACTGTTTTATAGTTTCACAAATCTTTTTAGTGTCTGGATTAATAGAAGACAGCTAGATTCTCATTTGTTTTTGTATTCAATCTGTTACAGTATGTTGTTTTGGTTGAAGTATATGAAGAAAATCCAGCTTCACACAGACGTGTTGCTGGAAAAAGGAAGAGTATATTAATAGCCTTTTTAGATGACTGTGGATATTCTTCTTTGATATACACTACAACTCAACAAGAGAAATTTCTTAAAAGTTAGTTGCAACATGGAATCTAAAACTCTATCTAAGAACTTTTCATACTCTGTAACATTAAAATCCACTGATTTATCTTGCACTTTGAATGGCTTTTACCCATGCATGATTTTTAACATCAGATATTGGGAAACATTGGTTCAGTGAGCTATGCAAATCTTCCTAACATTGACACATTTAATTCTAATTCAAATTCAAATTCAGGGGCCAGCCCCGTGGCTAAGTGGTTTAATTCGCAGGCTCTGCTTCGGCAGCCCAGGGTTTCACCTGTTCAGATCCTGGGCACAGACCTAGCACCGCTCATCAAGCCACGCTGAGGGGGCATCCCACATAGCACAACCAGAAGGACCTACAACTAGAATATACAACTATGTCCTGGGGGGGCTTTGGGGAGAAGGAAAAAAAAAAATGTTGGCAGCAGACGTTAGATCAGTGCCAATCTTAAAAAAAAGAAAAAAAAATTCATTAACATCACTACCAATCTTATCAATCTATCAATCTACCAATCTTATCAAAAAAGTCTTTTAAGTATTGGGAAGCTATCAAACTCACAGCGGCAGGAACAAATTTTCCAAAACTTCTAATTTTCACTTGAAAGCTCAAATTTTATCATTGGCAAGAAAAACCGATAGCTGTTTTGCTCAAAGCAACAGGCTTTACTTCCTTCATTTTTAAGAAAATGCATGTGAAATATCCAAGTCTGAAACCACAGTTTTTCTGGCAGTCATTCTTTCAAGTAAAAATAGTATTCCAGTGGGGGCCAGCCCCATGGCCTAGTGGTTAAGTTCAGTGTGCTCAATTCAGCAGCCAAGCCTTGCAGGTTCAGATCCCAGACATGGACCTACACTACTCGTCAGCCATGCTGTGGTGGCAACCCACATATAAAATAGAGGAAGACTGGCACAGATGTTAGTTCAGGGCTAATCTTCCTCAAGCCAAAAAGAAAGAGGAGGGTTGGCAATAGATATTAGCTCAGGTCTAATCTTACTCAGGAAAAAAAAATAGTATTCCATGATAAAAGCAGTGAGGGTTAGCTCATAAGCTCCAACAATTGCCTAAGCGCTTTTCTTCCAGACAACCTCAGTATACAACAGAAGTGCTTAATGCATATTTCCCATTTTGTCACAGAATATTAAAAAGACATTCTTAAGTGGAACTGGACTTTTGTTTTCCATTGCAATTGTGTGACAATGAAGACTACAATAACTACTAGTACAGTTTGATGCCTCTATCTTGATTTGTGCTAAGGCACCAACAGTTTTACCCACCATTGCTTTTGTATCATCAGTGTAAATGTCAGCTCAGTGAAAGGGGCAAATAACATCACAATAGCCAAGGGTAGAAGCAACTCAAACGTCCACTGACAGATGATGGATAAACAAAATGTGGTATAGACATATAATAGAATATTATTCAGCCTTAAAAAACAAGGAAATCCTGTCATATGCTATAATATGGATGAACCTCCAGGACATTATGCTAAGCGAAATAAACCAGTCACAAAAAGACAAATACTGTATGATTCCACTTATATGAGGTATGTAAAGCACGCAAATTCATAGAAACAGAAAAAAGAATAGTATGTACCAGGGACTAAGGGGGAGGGAAAAAAAGGGTTAATTAATGGGTATAATATATAGGTAAAATGAGTATAAGATTAAAGGTTATTTAATGGGTATAGAGTTTCAGATTTGCAAGATAAAGTTCTGGAGATTGGTTGCATAACAATGTACACTTAAAAATGGTTAAGATGGTTAAGTTTTTAACACAATTTTAAAAAGGGGCAAATAACATCTTAGTATTATTACGAAAATAGTTTTGGCCTCACAGACCCCCTGAAAGAGTCACAGAGACTCTGAAGCGTCAGTAAACACTTTGAGAACCCACTGCTCTAATGTGACCTTCTTTTTCTAACATTCATCTGCTTCTCTACCTATTCCTTCCCCTTTCTCTTCTTTGACATGGCTCCCCAGTTCTTAAGAAGCCTCCTCAACAATGCTGACTCTTGTAATATCCACAATGATCTGAAAAGGCCTTCCTCTGTTCAAAAATACGGAGTGTCATCATTCCCTTTAAGCAGTTTGCTTGGAGTGTCATTATTCCCTTTAAGCAGTTTGTTTATATTCCAGTATGAGTCCCTAAGACCTCTTTCATATTTCAACAGCTCCAGCTCTCCATTTAGACTATTACCTTCTCAAGAGCAGGTACTTTAACTGCAGTACCTCAATGTTGTCACAATAGTCTCCCATTTCTCTGATATGTATCAATTCATACTGATTGGTCTGGTTCTAGAGCTCACAATATAGAGCTGTTGGTTTCTTAATAACTCTTCTACGTCTTTGTATAGTTATACTCAAGATCAATTGGTCTCCTTCTTAGAAAGTTTCAATGGCTTCCCACAGCATCCTTCCATCTTCTTTGGTTCCTGTCAAGGTAAGCAACTTTACGGCTGTAATTTGGTTGCAATTCACCTTTGCTTTCTCTTGTCTTAGAAGTCTCCATGTGTCCATTGCAGAAAAATGTCAGCTGACATTAGAACACAAGGGAGAAAGATAGGACCAGATGGCATGTATGTTACACTTCTCATTTCAGTCTTTTGATGAATTGCTGCCAGCAGCAGAAAGTCTCCATTTTTCTCATCTTGCATACAAATGAGTAACTGAAGAACAATTTCCCCCTCTTGGGAAATAACAGTTCACCTCTTTTTGGAATTCTGACCTCTTGTGGTCTAACCAGGCTTCCTACACTTTTCAGCCACCTGAAGGTCTTCCTCTCTTTAGGCTCCTAACACGGATGGATCACTGGTCCTTTCTGGGATATTTTCCTTTGTGATTCGCAGTCCTGGCCTTAACCATCATGGTCAGTTACGTGCATTGCCGGGCCCTCCTGCTTTGCTGATGCTGCCCTAAGTCGATCCTTAAAGATCTAAAGCCCAAGAGAAAAGTTCCAAAAGCTTTGGAATCCCTCACCTCTGCCCACCCAAGAGAGACCTGCTTCACCAGTACACATACTAACCCCCTCCCCCCGACACACCCTCTCTGTATTTGAGAAACCCGATTTCCCTCTGGTCACTGCTGAGTCAATGAAAAGAAAGTTACCCACAAATACATCACCTCAGGTCCAAGCAGAAGACGATGGCTTTTCACAGCCATTATCCTGAAAACATTAACAGCATTAGAGTGGTAACTGACCAAACCACTACCTTGTTTACAAAATCAACACTAATTAGACCACTTCTGGAGTTCAAAGAGAACTCGGTAATGCACCAAAAGTCAATTAAAGGTGGACGCCACCAGCTCTTTGCTGAATGTCATAACACTCTTCAACTCCAATCAAGGCTCAGAAACAAACATAATGACATTATAGCCAAAGTAGCCATGAATGACTGATGACAGTATTACACACCCAGAAGAGCATCTCGTAACATTATTGCTTATCTCCTAACAAGATTAATCGGAGCAGTCAAGAACACTTAGAATTTAAAGCTCTGCTTATAAACTCTATAAACACCACTAAGGACAAGTTAAGTGAATAAAGTAATAAATGTGAATGCATATAAATGCCTTCAATTTCACCAGCAAAAATCTCTGAATTATTCTATTGTACATAAGAAGCCTTACCTTATCTGCATATCCTAAAGTTTATCATTTTTTTTCCTACCCAAAACGAATGCCTTTTTTCTACTTAAACAGAACTGAAACTCCTAAGGAAGGCTAGTACTGAGCCAACTGTTGACACAGAACCTCTTCTTCATGTATTCCCAGATGGCAAAGGAGAATAAGGGAACCACCTTTCAAAAACTACAAAAGACATTCTTCACATCAATGTCAGCCAGACAAGCTTCCCCTCTAATGAAGACGTAGTGGGCTGACCAAAAAGTGAACAACATTCAATATTAATTAAGAAATGTACTGAATATACAGAACATTTAAGTAAGAACAATTTACCATTTGTCTTGCACAATATATATGTATCCATGCTAAAAGTGCCTAAAAATTACTATACTAAAATTATTATACTAAAAATGAATAACTTAATTTATACTAAAAATTATTAATACATTTTAACAATTTACCCAGCATCTGGGGCAGTGCCTGAAATATGGGAGTCTTAGCACTTTCAAATAGAACTTCCTAACATGATGGAAATATTCCCTATCTGCACTGTCCAATAGGAGAGCCACTAGCCACACGTGGCTAGCGAGCACTTGAAATGTGACTAGTGCAAGTGAGGAACAAAATTTTTTATTTTATTTAATTTTAATTAATTTAAATTTAAATAGCCACTTGTGGGTAGTGGCTACCCTATTGATACCACAGTGTAGACACACAATAATATTTACAGAATAAGTGAATAAATTGACATAAAATACATATTAAGTCTGAAGTTGTTGGAGAACGTCTTATAACATATGGCACACACCAGATAAATAGTTGATTAAAACACACATCTAACAAACATTATTCTTAAAAATAGCTTTTGGGTGGAGGCAGGGGGTATCTGGCAAATCTCTGTACTTTCTGCTCAAGTTAGCTGTGAACCTAAAACAGCTCTAAAAAATAAAGTCCGTTTTAAAAAAATAAAAACAAAACAAACCAGCTCTGGACTCTATCCTTACTAAATCACCCCATCCCACTCTAAATTTACCTTTTCCTAAATTCTAGTTCTGAAGCAAACCTCCTGCTTCCTCCTCCCAGAAACAATGTGGGTACATGTTCATAATAAAGAAAAAAACAGATTACAACTCTTCCGTTTTGAAACTACTGAGGAAACACCCCCGCTGGTTTCTAAAGTCCTGGGTCATATCACCTCAGAAGCGATATGCTAAGTTCCACCAATGGCTGAAAAACATTCAAATGAAAGTATCTTTTTCAATACAAAAATAATTAAAACAATTTTTAAACGTTAACTACTTTCATACATATTAAAACACAAAGATACAACATGCAAGAGATATTATCAAGTCTAACTAAAGCAATGCCTCATTTATTGAGAACATAGAATGAACTTGGTGTTCCTATGGACACGTTTTCCTGATAAAGGTCTTCCAAACCTTCTCCCATGAAGACAGCTATAAATCAGCGTGTTCCTGGCAGCACAGTACATACTTTGGAACACCACAAAATACTGATATAATTTCATCTTGTGAATCAGGAACAATTTAAGTTGGAAAAAATATGACTATGCTATATGTATGAAATATAAAAATCACAACCACAACCACTTGTCTTAAAATTTTTTTATAAGCTGTTCCAATTAAAGTGTTTCCATCAATTCTTAAATATTTACTTAATCATTTTATCATCAGCCAGTGCTTAAGCAGTAGCAGCTGCCACAAAAAAAGAAATTATGGGGGCTGGCCCCGTGGCCGAGTGGTTAAGTTCTCACGCTCCGCTGCAGGCGGCCCAGTGTTTCGTTGGTTCGAATCCTGGGCACGGACATGGCACTGCTCATCAAGCCACGCTGAGGCAGCGTCCCACATGCCACAACTAGAAGGACCCACAACGAAGAATATACAACTATGTACCAGGGGGCTTTGGGGAGAAAAAGGAAAAAATAAAATCTTAAAAAAAAAAAAATTTTAAACAAAAAAAGAAATTATGGAAGGAAAATTTCAGATGGAGATAATGCTGCCCATTATCTTCAGTGTATATTTGCAGGGTCGAAAAGGGAATTAGAGAACAGAAAAATAAAAATTATTTCAAATAATAAGACTAATATCCATGATGTACCAGGAAGTGCTAGATACTTTTATCTTTTTTTTTCTTTTTTCCTTTCTTTTCTTTTATTTTTTTGTGAGGAAGATTGACCCTGAGCTAACATCCATGCCAATCTTCCTCTGCTTTATACATGGGATGCCGCCACAGCATGGCTTGATGAGCAGTGTGTAGGTCCGCGCCTGGGATCTGAACCTATGAACCCCAGGCTGCCGAAGCAGAGTGTGCAAACTTAACCCCTACACCACTAGGCCAGCTCTATTTTTATATTTTAATCCAAATGACAACACGACAAGGCAGGCATTTTTACCCCCACTTTATACATAAAGAAAATGAGATTCATGAATACAACACCTGTCCAAGATCACCCAACTAGCAAATACTGGGCTGATTAGCTCTAAAATCAACCCTCTTTCCTCTACACCACAACAGCTCCCCAAATAAATATAACTGAGCCTTAAAGCAATGCTTCTCAACTCAGGATGAATATTAGAATCACCTTGAGAAGAGATCCAATTATTTGCATTTTTTAAAGGTCCCCAAGTGATTCAGATACACAGAAGTTGAAAATCACTGATGTAAAGTCACCATTAGTATAAACTATTAGACTGTGTAATAAAACAGTTGTAACAAAATGTGTAGAGCTGTTTACCACCATAGAAATGGTCTGTAGAAGTTTTGAATTATTGAGTCTACTTTTAATGTTTCCTCTCTCCTGCCTCACTCTCAAGATGCCAGTATATTACTGACTATTGTCATCAGTGTGCCCAAATCTAATGACTACCATACTCTCCCCCACTACCACCATTCTAACTTGCTGCTATCTGCTGCGTTCTGAGACGACAGAACCAAGCTAATTAAAACAGTGTGTAAAATAAAAACAAACAGGCTCTATGTGAGAGCCTCTCCTATCAGTATTGTATATGAGCTTTTAGTACATGATCTTAATGATATCAAATTTGGTTACAGATGGGCCTCTTCTGATAAATTTTTGATTCTTAACTTTGTTCCGGACTCTTGACTGTACAGAGTTCCTGATTCTTTGTTCCTGACTCTACACAGTTATACATAAACTATTATCTCATTGGGAAATAATTATTCCTTCACATCTGCCTCTCTAACTAGATTACGAACTCCATGAGTTCAGGGGCCACGTTTTATTCATCTTTGAACCCTAATGCCTAGCACAGTGCCATGCATGCAGCGAGCTGTTGACAAAAGTTTGCTTTCTAAATGACTCATGGAGGCTGGCATGCATGAAGTATAATGATATATGGTAATTTGTGGCAATATGTATATAGCTTTTCATTAAAGAACAAGGAGCTCTAGACCATATGGCTACTGGCTCCTCAGTCAGAGTCAGACCATTATAGGGTATCGGGACTTCAGTAAGGTCACCACACAGGTACAGTCTGTGTGTTCCTTAGCTCTGCAGCTAACTTGTTGAATTAATTCAACTTAAATATTTATTGGATCTGGTCACTTGGGGTATAGTAGTAGACAAGAACTATGGGATCACTGTACTTCCCATGCATCCCTCAAATGCATTTACTTCTCTCCATCGTCACTGTTGACACCCAAGTTCAGGCCAGCATCATCTCTATTACAATTCATCTCCTTTCCTTCATTTTTATTCGCTTCCAATTCATTCTCCACAATGCCACTAAAGTGAGCTTTCTTTAAAAAGCAATTCCGATCATATCACTCTTCAAAGCCTTTCAAAGCCTTCCCTCTGGCCTCAAGATAATCTCTAAACCTCCTAAAATGGCTTAACAGACCCAGCCTGATCCACCTCTCCAGCAATATAGCTCAGCACTCACTCCCTAAGTCTTTAGCCATATTAACCAACATAGAATTCCCTAATTAGACCATGCTGTCTTCCAGTGGGAAACCATACTCAGGTGTGTCAAGAAAATCTCAATAAGCATTTTAAACTAATTAAAACTAAAATTATGGATGTAGTTCTCCAAAGCTAACAGGCTTTGTAAGGTCAACTGTTGACAACTATAGTCATCTAAATAAGTGTTTCCTCTTCAAAAAATATAAATGAGTAGTGTTGCTGGAGGAAGAAAGGTTGAAAATATACATTTCTTGAAAAAAGGTACCAAAAATCTCCACATCCTGGTGCCTATACCACCCAACGCATAGTGGCTGCTCAATAAATGTTTGCCAAATGAATAAATGAATGAATGACCAAAGTGAATTGCAAATGAGAAACTCTGGGGACAGAACAACCAAGAAACATTAGGGGGAGGAGGCATGTGTCCCAATTCTGACCAAAAAAGATTAAAGGAAAGAGTTTCCAGGAAGGGTGTTCTTCATTCTTACAAGAGAGCACAGAAGATCTGCCTCTCCCACAGGACAAGAGTGAGGATGCATGTAGTAAGCTGACACTGTGGACAACAGAGACAGAGACTCCCACCCTGCCAGCCAATGTTGAAACGGTGATCTCTCTGCTCCTGGATTTCTAATTATGTGAGCCAATAAAATTTCTTATTATTTAAGTCAGTTTGACTGTTACTTGCAGCCCAAAGCTTCCTAACTGATGCTCTCTGAGAAGCAATACAGAGAAAATCACATTGAAAATGATGAACACAACATGTCATCATTTCATTTTGTAGCCTAATCAGAATCTAATCTTAAAAAAACAAGCATGGGGCCAGCCCCATGGTGTAGTGGTTAAGTGTGGCACGCTCTGCTTCAGCAGCCCAGGTTTGTGGGTTCAAATCCTGGGTGTGAACCTACACCACTTGTCAGGCATGCTGTGGCAGTGATCCACATATAAAATAGAGGAAGACTGGTACAGATGTTATCTCAGGGCTAATCTTCCTCAAGCGAAAAAAGAGAAGGATTGGCAATGGACATTACCCCAGGGTGAATCTTCCTCACAAAAAAAAAAAGTAGAAAAACAAAAACAAACAAAAAAAGCAAAATGAATCACTGTTATAAAGAAATATAGATCTTCTATGCAAGTGGCAAGGCATATAAAACTATATCAAATAATTCAGATGTATTTTCTGTGAAAAAAGGTATTCAGCTGTCACTGGATAGAATTCACAGATTAGCCTCTACAGAAGAAAGTACCAGTGAACTGGAAGGCACAGCATATAAAACACCCAGAAAGAAACACAGAGGGAAAAAAAGTGAAAAAAATGAATAAAGCCTCAGTGAGCTGTGTAAAAACTTCAGGTGGCTCAATATATACGTCTTCGAGACACCAAAGGAGAAGTGAGAGAGGAGAGAAAAAATATTTGAAGAAATAACGGTCAAAATTTTTCCAAATTTGATTAAAACCTATAAATCCATAGATCCAAGAATCAACAAATCATGAGCACAAGAATCATGAAGAAAGCTACACCAAGGTACATCACAATCAAATTGCTTAAAATCAGTGATAAACAGGGGCTGGCCCCATGGCCGAGTGGTTAAGTTCGCGCGCTCCGCTGCAGGCGGCCCAGTGTTTCGTTGGTTCGAATCCTGGGCGCGGACATGGCACTGCTCATCAGACCACGCTGAGGCAGCGTCCCACATGCCACAACTAGAAGAACCCACAACGAAAAATACACAACTATGTACCAGGGGGCTTTGGGGAGAAAAAGGAAAAAATAAAATCTTTAAAAAAAAAAAAAAAAATCAGTGATAAACAGAAAATCTTAAAAGCAGCCAGAGGAAAAAGATGCATGTAAAGTGAGAACAAGGATAAAAATGACAGCAGACTTCTCCTCAGAAAGAATGCAAGCCTGAAGACAGTGGAGCATCATCTTTAAAGTAATAAAAGAAAAAACCAATCAACCCAGAGTTTTATACTCAGTGAACATTTCTTTTGAAAGGAAAGTAAAATGAAAGTTTCTCAGTCGTGAAAGTTGAAAGAACTTGCCAACCACAGATTCACACTAGTAGAAATGTTAAAGGAAGTCCTTTAGGCAAAAGGAAAATGATACCAGACAGAAATATGAATCTACACAAAGGAAGGAAGAAGCCCAGAAATGGTAAGTATACAAGTATTTTTTTCTTATTTTTAAAATCTCTTTAAAAGGTAAGTGAATGTCCTAAGCAAAAATAATAACAATATATGGTGGAGCTTATAACATATGAAGAAGTAAAATGTACAACAACAATAGCACAAAGGCCAAGGAGGAAAGCATACTGCTGTAGGTTCTTATACTCTGGGCGAAGAGGTATAATATTACTTGAAGGTAGACTCCAATAAGTTAAAGATGTGTACTACAAACCCTAAAGCAACCACTAAAAAAATAAAGAGTTATAGCTAATAACCCAACAAAGGAAATAAAATGGAATCATAAAAAATGTACTCAATTCCAAAGAAGGGAGAAAAAGAGGAAAAACAAACAACAGATGTGACAGGCAGAAAACAAACTGCAAGACAGATTTAAATCTAAACATAATCAACAATCACATTAAATGTAAATAGCCTGAACCCCCCAAATAAAAGGCAGACATTCTTAAATTGGATAAAAAGCAAGACAACTAAATGCTCCCTACAACAAGCCCACTTTAAACATAGAGACACCAACAGGCTAAAACTAAAAGGATGGAAAAACATCCATCATGCTAACGCTAATCAAAAGAAAGCTGTGGGGCAGGCCCTTGGCCAAGTGGTTAAGTTTGCATGCTCTATGCTCTGCTTCAGCGGCCCAGGGTTTCACTGATTCAGATCCTGGGCATGAACATGGCACCTCTCATCAGGCCATGCTGAGGCAGTGTCCCACATAGCACCACCAGAGGCACTCACAACTAGAATATACAACTATGTACTGAGGGACTTTGGGGAGAAGAATTTAAAAAAAAGAAAAGAAAAGATTGGCAATAGTTGTTCGCTCAGGCGCCAATCTTTAAAAAAAAAAGAAAGCTGAAGTAGCTATTATCAATACCAGACTACTAGATTTCAGAGCAGAGAATATAATTGGGGATAAAGAGAGTCATTTACTAAGATAAAAGGGTCAGCTCATCAAGAGCACATAACAATCCTTAACATTTATGCACCCAGTAAGTCAGCCCATCAAAACAAGAAAATAGAAAGATGTCTTTCATGGGTTAAAACGCAGCATCAGCATTCCTGAATCAAAACTGAATATTGCTAAAATGGGGCTTAAGATCTTCTTTATGTAATAAGTGGCATGTAATTTTACTAATAACAGTGCAGTATTCCCCAAAAGGGTCAAAAGTAGTAGTGTGTTACACAGCTCAGCAAAATATTTATGACTTCAACGCCAAAGCTGATCAAAGTGTTCTAACGCTGACTCACCTTTCATATTGCCTATCTCGTGGCACTGAAGCACCCCAATGTCCAAAGTCCATGATTAACATAAGTAAAAGGAGACAGGATATGAAGAAGAGTCCTAGGAGTGCCACCCGCTGACGGGGAAATGGGCTCACTGTGGGCACAGTGAAGTACCAGGAGGCTGGGCAGAGGTAGGAAAAACTGATCCTGAAATGAGACAAACATTAGTAAGTAAGAAGAGTCTCTAAAATTAAGTGCTTAAAAATGATTTTTAAACCAGATTAAAGCCCTTCCTAATAAAGGCAAAAAGTCATGCCACCAGAAGTGTAAATGTTCTTTTAGTGCCAAAATTTAGGAAAGGACCTATATCGTTCATAGAGTTTCTATTATAAATCAAAAAGCCTTATCTGCTCTTTTTCCAAAGTCTGCACTTTGGGGTGCAATTCAAAGAATTAATCTCATGTTAATAAAAGATCCCCAGTCTCCCTGGGCAACCTCGTAACACTGAAGAATCAGAGCAACTACAGCATTCCCACTGAAAATGCTACCCAAAACGTGGATAGTCAGAAAATTTATTCAACTGATTTTTGAAAACATTTTAATAGGTAATATATGCACATGGTAAAAAAAAAAAAAAAAAATCAAACAATTTCAAAGGATATATAGTGGAAAGTGAGTCTTTTGTCCTAACCCCACCATTTTCCTCTCAGAGGCAACCACTGCTACCTAATTTCTGTGTATTTTTCCAGGGATATTCTATAAATACAGCATAAATTTATCATATGTGGCAATATATGCATGTGTGTGTTTCTCTATTCCTTAGGTTTTACAGCATACCTACTGTTCTGCATCTTTCCCCACTTAGTATATTTGACAACTATCCCATTTGGTACATGTAGATCCACAGATCCACATTACTCTCTTCTGAAAGCTTCGGAGTATTACAATGTATAAATAAGTGTATTCAATTGTAAAGTTCACTTTCTTTGTTGTTTCAAAAGGACCTCAGTCTGTGTCCAAAGCTCATTGAAAAAAAAAGTCTTTGTTTAACCTCCTCAAGGGGCATCTAGCCTCACTCAAATGGAAATTTGAAAGAACATCACAATCTAGCACTTTTCAGAGCTGAGCAAGCACTTACTCCATCACCCTGGGGTTATGAGCTGGAAATTATTGTTCTATCTGCCTTCAAAAGAATGCAACTTTGATTTTCTTTGCATCCATCTGACCATGCTGCAAAGTCCATATGCAGCACTAGGGCAAACCTCACTTGTAACAACCTCCCAGGGCCCCTCAACCAGCATGCACCCCCCAGTGAGCCCCCAGCCAAGAAGAAAGTGTGCAGCCTTACCTAGCCATGGGTTCCCTTCAGTGGTCTCAACGCCTGTCACCTCCTTTTCCTTTTGCCCTGAGAAGGTGGTCTCCTTGTCCCAGGCATCTCCTAAGTCTGCAGCCTGGAAAGAGTTGGCTGGGTTTCAGGCTTACCTCCAGCAGTACCCACGAGAATAGATCTCCGTGAAAAGGCCACGGCGCCCGGGCTCCCACGCCAGATCCGTCTGCTCTTATTCCTGGGGCCCAGCGGACCCTACCCAGGCTCCCTGGGCGCGGGGCGTTCACGAGGGCCAGTGGCGTCCTCGAGGAACCAGCCGTCCGCTTCCCCTCCCCGTCCCTCGCGGCGCCGCAGCCCTCCCGCGCTCACACTCACGGGTCGAGCGGCCCGCCAGCTCCCTTAGCACCGCTCGGCTCGCTCCAGAGCGGCTCTCGGCGGCCTCCAGCCCAGCCGGAAGAAGGCCGGGAGGGCCGGCGGCGCCACGTCCCCAAGGAAACCGCAGGGAGCCAATGACTGACAGGGGACCCGCGGAGAGGAGCCCGCCCTCCATCCAGCGGGAGCCGCCGGCGAACCAGCTCCGTCGGCTGCACGTCCGTCCGCCACGGTGGCCAATCTCCAAGAGCGTTGGGCCTCTAGTGCCCGCCCCCGGATTTCGAGCGCGTCCAATCCGGAAGGGCGTCGTGCTATGGCTCCGTCTCGAGCGGGCCGCTGTGGGCGCACAGGCGAGCGGTGCCCAGCGGTCCCCGGGTGCGCTGCGCCCGCTGCCCTCTCGGCGGCGCGAATTCTCTGCTGGCAGCTCTCTCCGCGGCCGCTTCCGGGACAGGGCGGCCTCGGTGGGTGGGTCTTGGGGTATCCACGACAGAAGTGCATCCCTTGCCCACGGCCTGTTGGAGGTTTTGTGACCACCAACCTTGCCCAGAATGGTTCTCCCACCTTGGACCGTCCCTGTAGCGCCCCAAACGGATGCCCCGGCCTCATTGTCTTGCCCTGTGAGAAAAATATAAATTGAGGACAATGACGTCTACACTGAAGCGCTTATGTCCATTCATTCAACATTCATTGAATGTCTACTGTATGCCAGACATTATGAGCGCTGTGTCCCTGCCCTCTGGACCTTAACAGTAATCCATAAAAAGGTGATGTTTCCTTAATGTCGTCTTTCTTCCTTACTTACATCAGTCCTTTCTCTCATTTCAGGAGGGAGCCGCTTGGACAGGATAAAGTCCAATTCCTGACAAACGTGGCACATACATGGCCCTCCGTGACCTGCCCATGCGGCATCTTCTGCTCTCCTCACCTCCCTTAGGCTCCAGCAACGCACCTCAGTGGTTTCTGCCCACTTAGACTTTGCTCATTGGGCCTCCGCTACTCCTTCACCTGCTTTGAATATCCTTTCCCGCCTCCCAGCAAGGACAACTGGTATTCCCTGCTTACCACTAGGCTTAGGGTCACCTCCCCTAAAAGCCCTACTTCACCTACACTCATATATGCCTATTGTTTCGCTTGCCACATTGAATTACAATTGTGTTTATGTGTCTGTCTGTGCCAATAGACAGAATATCATTAAGGGTAGGGACTATCTGCTTCCACACCAATGCTGGGCACTGCCTGGCACCTAATATACAACTAATATATGATAAATAAGTGAATGAATGAGGGGCCTGCTGGGTGATGCAGTGGTTAAGTTTGCACGTTTTGCCTCAGTGGCCTGGAGCTAACCAGCTCAGATCCCAGGGGTGGACTTTCGCACTGCTTGGCAAGCCATGCTGTGGCAGGCGTCCCACATGTAAAGTAGAGGAAGATGGGCACGGATGTTAGCTCAGGGGATGTTAGCTCAGGGCCAGTCTTCCTCAGCAAAAAGAGAACGATTGGCTGCAGATGTTAGCTCAGGGCTAATCTTCCTCAAAATAAATAAATAAGTGAATGAATGACTGTGGAAATAAATGAAGACCGCCCCCCGCCCCTCCAAATGAGGCCAAAAGGAGGCTATTTGTTCTATGCCTGCTTCAACAAGGTAGCCAACCACTATTACTTGCCTCTTGCCTCTGGCAGAGACTCAAAGCTGTCAGGGCTATGGGAAAGCTTAAAGTGAAAAAAAAAAAAAGAAAAAGGAGGGGCGAAGGCTTCATGTGTGCTCTGATTTGACAGTATTAACATGGGGAAGCTGGAAGTTAATGAAGTGTTAACATGGAGGTGGGCTAACTAGAAGCAGGGCATCGTATGTGATTGATTTGGGGGGCATCTTTGGCTTTCTCTGGGTGGTCTTGAGTTGGAAGGGCAGAAGCAAAAAATAAGGAATCTGACAGTCATTGACCCGTCATGAGAGTTCTAGGCTGATCGCTGCAGAGGTTGTGGGTCAGAGTCCTAATTATATACGGCCTGGCTGTTGTCCAGTTTGTATATTCAGTCTCTCATAACTGTCGTTTTTTCCCTCCATTACCCTTCCAACCTGGTTAGGCTTTCCAACTCGTCTTTCTCCTTCAGTTTTCAGTTCCCAGTTTTCTTCTCTGTCCCACAATCCCTATTCTGCTTCAAGTGTTATATTTTATCTCGGCCCCCAGAAACCACATTGAGTAGAATAGTTACATTAAGCTAGGATTAACCAAAAAATTATACAAATATCAAGTATTTTTATTTTTCCAGAGACTGGTTCAGTGCCTGAAACAAGGTAGCCTCAACATATGTTTTGGAACAATTTTTTTTTTTCAATTCTTGAAGTTGCCTGCCAACTGCGTAGTTCTAAGTCTATATATCAGTCAGTTCTAAGCCTGTGTATATTTCAAATTCCAGTGTTCCATTAAATGAGTGTTTTTGAGTGGAAATAGAATTCCTATTTATGTTTTTAAAAGTACTCAATTCAGGGGCCGGCCCAGTGGTGCAGCAGTTAAATTCACACGTTCTGCTTCTCTGCGGCCCAGGGTTCGCCGGTTCGGATCCCGGTTGAGGACATGGCACCGCTTGGCAAGCCATGCTGTGGTAGGTGTCCCACATGTAAAGTAGAGGAAGATGGGTACGGATGTTAGCTCAGGGCCAGGCTTCCTCAGCAAAAAAGAGGAGGACTGGCAGCAGTTAGCTCAGGGCTAATCTTCCTCAAAAAAAATAAATAAAAGTACTCAATTCATATGGCTTATAAATGTATTAACTTAGAATTTGAAGGTGCATTGAAACATCTTCTAATTTACATTTCATAACTACTGTTATAAAACAGAAAAGAAACCTACATTTTAATCCCAACACCTTCTCATTATACTTTCTTTTTCTGTCTGGTTTGGACACTACTTTCCTCAATAAGTCCATATACCCTCAGGCATTTGTAAAGCATAATTCTTTATGAAAGCCTGTAGTGCTCATCTGTTTAATAGCTCACACGGCTGAGTTCTGAGGTTTCCAGTTAGGAGGCCAAAAAAATGGGTTGAGATCATTTCTCCATCTCATTTGCTGTAACTCAACGTGTTGAAACAAATTACAGAAATCCATCTTTCAAAACAGGTTTTTAACTGCTTTTTAGAGGCTTGTCCACAATTACATTCGCAATTTTCTCAAGAGGTCCTTGACTCTACCCAGCCCTAAGCAAAATCAGCCAGACCAGTCCCACACTAAATGTCGGTTGTCTGCATCACTTTATTTCTCCTCATCAATTCTTCTTCATTCAACACTCCATCCTGCCCTGACCTCTAAAGGAGTTTAACTAATGTGGTCTTCACTCTCCCTTTCAAGTTTACTCATCTCTCTTTGTGTCTTTTAGGCACCTCCTTGTCCAAGACCAAACTCACTGTCTCTCCACTCTCACCTTATCCACCCAAACCTCCTCTGTTCCTATTCCCAGCTCTGATGAAATACCCTGTGATTCACCCAAGCAGAAATCTACAAGTCATTCTAGAATTTCTTCCTTCTACTTCCTTTTCCCATTCCATCCAATTAGTCACTAGGTTTCTTAATTCAAGTGCCTAAAATCCTCTCCATTACCTTCTGATGCAGCCTTCTAACTGGTGGCCCTGCCTCTAGATCCATGCTCTTCCTGAGTACCCCTCCATTCTGATAATAGTGAAACATACTCATGCTGCTTTCTGTTTTAAAATCCTTCCGTGGTTCCCCATCCCGCTGGGATATAGTCCAATTCCTTGGCATGATGTGGCAGATTCTGCTGACTGCATACCCAAAAAGCCAACAATTTCTCTTCCACCTTGTTAACAGAATCCCAATTTTATTCCAGTAACCATACTCCTGTGCCTGGCTAGTGCTTAAAGAGTGCTAGGCTCCAGGGAGTAAACTGTGATTGGTCTGAGTCAATCATGGTGGCCCCTTCTCTCATCAAATATTGAGCCTGGGCATACGATGCATTTCCAGCCAATGACACTGAAGGGAAGTTAGCCATTGGGAGGAATGAAAGGAAGAGGAAAGACATTTCTGGGAAAGGTTTTCTCCATCTTAAAAAGAGTATAATTCAATAAAAAGTTTACATAAGGAGAGAGAGAAGAGAAGGTCCTTTTTCTACCTCCAGAAGTGATCTTAAGAATTTGATGCCTGGAGCTGCTGTAGCCATCTTTAACAATTGAGGGGACAAGCCTGGGAATAACAGAATAGATATATAGAAAAAAAAACTAGGTCTATGATAATATCATTATGCTGCTAAGTTAATCAACAGGGGAGCAGCCCTACCTATGGGCTTATTCTTTGAGATACTAAATTCATTATTCTTCTTATTTTTAAGTCAGTTGAATCAGGGGATTCTGTTGCCTGTGGTCTCCTCACTGGTACGTGTGGCTTGCAATGCCTGATATGATCTAGCCCCCAACATCTTCTTCCAAGCTCCTTGATAGGTATTCTCACCCACAACCCTGACATATTTACAGTTCTCAGAATTATGCCTCTTCTCACCTCTGAGACTTTGTACTTGCTGTTACTTCTGCATAAATGACTTTCTTTCACTTCTCTAACAAATGAACTGCTACTTATCCTTCACAACTCAGCTCAAATGTCACCTCCTCTATGAGCTCCCCCAGTCTGCTTGGGAGCTTCTTCTTCTCTGCTCTTGTAGCACTTTGCTCATGTACACTTCTATTATGGTGAGAATAATTGTTTTAAAAGCTGGCAGCTGGGGCCAGCCCAGTGGCATAGCGGTTAAGTGCAAGCGCTCCACTTCGGCACTCAAGGTTCACTGGTTCGGATCCCGGGCATGGACCTATGCACCGCTTATCAAGCCATGCTATGGCAGGTGTCCCACATATAAAGTAGAGGAAGATGGGCACAGATGTTAGCTCAGGGCCAATCTTCCTCAGCAAAAAGAGGAGGATTGGCGGCAGATGTTAGCTTAGGGCTAATCTTCCTCAGGAAAAAGAAAAAAAAAAGCTGGCAGCTGTTTGAGTGGACCTGGTGCCAGTTGGCCTGGTAGGAAGACAGAACATCTAGGTTTTGGATCTTAATAGGTATGTTTGGTCAGGCAAAGTGGGATCCCCTGGGCTTAGCCCAGATGAGAGATTTAGACTAAGAAGACTTAAATTACTCTGCATACTAAAATAAAGGAATTTTGGGCATTCCCTCTAGAGACTGGGTTTGAGGAGCTCTGATAAGGAAAAAAGAAAAAGAGGTGAAAGAAAAGAGGAAGGACCTGTGCAAAGTGGTGGTAGACAGGACTGAAGAGAAGAGCCTATGAGAAAGTCCCTGTATTATTTGTCTGTAGTTGCATGCAAATCACCCCAAATCTTGGTAGCTAAAACAACAATAAGCATTATTATCTCTCACAGTTTCCATGGGTCAGGAATTTGGGAGCAGCGTGGCTCAGGGTCTCTCATGAGGTTGCAATCAAGATGTCAGCTGGAGTCGTAGTCATCTGAAGTCTTAACTGGGACTCAAGGATCTACGTCTAAGATGGCACACTTGCATGGCTGGCAAGTTGATGCTGGCTATGGGTGGGAGGCCTCAGTTCCTTTTGACATGGGACTCTCCCAGGAGTGCTTGAGTGTCTTCATGACATGGCAGCTGGCTTCTCCCAGAGCGATCTGAGAAAGAGAGTGAGAGAGTGCCAGGTGGAAGCTCTGTCCTTTTTATGACCTAGCCTCAGAAGTCACATATCTTCAGTCCTGCTACCTATTATTTGTTAAAAGTGAGTCACTAACTCCCAGCCCATATTCAAGGAGAAGGCAATTAGGCTCCACCTTTTGAAGGAAGAAGTATCAAACAATTTGCAGACATATTTTAAAATCACCACAGTACCCAAGGAAAGCAGGTCAGAGAAATTTCAGATAATAGCATTGACATCTAGGGTTCAGTTTTGAGTTCTGTGCTATGTTATAATCCTCTCCGTGACCCTAAATCTTCAGTAAAAGTCTGATAACCCTACAGTCGTGTGCTGGAGTACTTTGAAGAATGAAGGCATAGCAGTGCAAAAAGATGACAGCAACTGCAGGAAGTGAATTAACACGTAGGACGATTGAAAAATTGACAAATGCAGGAAATCAATGCCACAGGTCATTCAGAGTAGTGAAAGGCCACTCTTCAGAGATATCAGCAGGGGAGGCAGGGTGCAGTATGGCAAATTCTAAAATGCCCATAGTACTTGGGATGGAGGCATGCAGAGAAGGCTATCGATCCCCTTCTCTTGGTATCCATCCCAATTTCATTTGGGTATGAGGACCTTCCCCATGCATAGCCCATGTACATTTGAGGATTGACTCCACGCCTGGCTCTAGCAGTGGGACATGCAAGCCAGGCCTAAGATATCAGGCAAAATCCCATCTCTTGGCCACAGTTATTGTTTTCAGCAGAGGACATATAGCCCAATTCCAGATAAAAAGACACGTTTGCTGGGGCAAATAAAAAATTTATTTGCTTTTTTCAGAGAGTACATGAGGGAATAATTCTTTCTCTTTGTTCTCCTCTACTCCCTAGATTCTTGATGACATGGGTAAGCCACTGAATCAAACCAAACCTGAATTCCATTCTATCTCTGGACATCCAATTGTATGAGCTAATAAATATCTTTTATTGTTTAAGTCAATATGGAATAGGTACTGTTCTTTCCATTTTTTGTATGTTTGATGATTTTCACAATTAAAACATAGGGAACAAACTACATTAGATATCACTTTTCAACTACCAGGTTGGCAAAGATTAAAGTGTTTGATAATATGCTATGTTAATAAAGGAGTAAAAAACACTCCATACTTCCAGATGATCCAGCCCAAAATCTTGGCATTATCCTTAATCCCTCTCTCCAGTCCATGAGCAAAGCCTGTTGGCACTACCTTAAAAATGTGTCCAGAATCCAGCCATTTCTCACTAACCTCCTTGCTTCCACCCTGGTCCAAACTACTATTTCTTACTGAATTATTGCAGGAGCCCCCTACTTGGGCTTTCTGCTTCTTCCTTTGTCCCCTACAGGCTTTTCTGAACACTGCAATCAGTGTGACCCTTTCAAGAGTAGGCCAAATCATGGCCCACCTCCAAACTCCCCATTAGCTTCTCATCTCAGAGTAAAAGCCCTAGTCCTTATAACAACCTACAACACACACACCTCTTTAACCTCATTTCTCACTGTTATCCCCTTCGCTCACTTTACTCCAGCCACATGGGCCTCCTTACTGTTTCTAGAACATGACAGGTGCTCTCTTGCTTTAAATTTTTTGTAAGCAGTATTCCCTTCTCTAGAGATTTTGTACATCTGTTCTCTCCACCCAGTGCCTTGCTCCCTTATTTAGTCTTTATTAAAATATCAACTTCTCAGTGAGATCCACCGTAACCAGCCTGTTTAAAATTACAGCTGTCCTTCCCACCCACACTTCCTGTATCACCCTTTTCCTTGCTATTTCACCATTTTATATATAATACGTTGTACTTATTGGTTTATCGTCCGTCTCCCTGCAACCAGAATATAAGCTGCATCACAGCAGGAATTTGGCTCTAAAAGTGAATAAAGAAGTTCTTTATGCACTGATATGAGAAGATCTCAAAGAAACGTTGTTAAATAAAAAACTGATAGCTAATGAAAAACCTCATATCACATATAAAAATTAACTTGAAATAGTCTTAAGTGTAAGCACTAAAACTATAAAACTTGTAAAAGAAAAAATAGAAGAAAATCTTAGTGACCTTGGGTTTAGCAAAGATTTCTTAGATTCAAGCAGAAGCAAGATCCATAAAAGAAAAACTTAATAAATTGGTCTTCATTAAAACCAAGGTCTGCTGTTTGGGAGACAATTGCTAAGAAACTGAAAAGATGAGCCACAAAGTATTTGTGGGAGAGAAAGTATTTGCAAATCACATATCTGATAAAGGACTTATACCTAGAATATAAAAATAATCTTCAAAACCAAATAAGAAAACAAACAACCCAATTATAAATAGACAAAAGATTTAGACACTTCACCAAAAAAGATATATAGATGGCAAATAAGCACATGAGATATTCAACTCCATTAGTCATTAGGGAAATGCAGATTAGAACTACAATGAGACACTACTACAAACCCACTAGAATAGCTACGAGCAAAAAGACAGACAATTATTTGCCAAGAATGTGGTACCATGTGCTACCGTGTCACGGGGACCCTTAAGCAGCTCTCCGGACAGGCCCAGATGGACAGGGACTGAGGCCTCCTGCCAACAGCCAGCATCAACTTGACAGTCATGTGAGGGAGTCATTGTGGAGGTAGATTCTCCAGCTTCAGTTAAGCCTTCAGGTAATGGGAGCCCCTGCCAACATCTTGACTGCAACTTCCTGAGCTACCCCGAGCCATAACCACTTGTTTAAGCCACTGTCAAATTCCTCATCCACAGAAACTGATAATACACGTTTATTGTTATTTTAAGCCACTATGTTTTGTAGTAATTTGTCATGGAACAGTAGATAACTAACATACAACCAAATAGGATTAAAAGAAATAATATATATATTAGCTGGCACATAGTAAGCCCTTCATAAAAGTTAACTGTTATTGTTGTTATGTAATGGGTGCACATCCTTTTTCACCAGCGATTACAAGTTTCTTAAAAAGGAAGTCTGCGGTTTCTTCTTTTTCTTTGCACTCTCTGCCTCTGCTCATCCCACTCAGCCCCTTAGTACACTGCTGGGCACACGTATAATGGAAGCCAATAAATAACTCCTGAAGGAAGGGAATTAAATCTAAAGGTGAAACAATTGACCTTTGTCACTGTAAGGATAGCTTTCTACTTTCTAAAATATTTGATTATCTCTTTTGGTGCAGTCAGTGTAAATGCCTGGGCTTTTATATGCTAGTTTGTAATGAGTCAGTAGTAAAGGTAAGAAAGACTAAGGGGTGAAAAGACTTGGTGGATTAAAAAGAGGCAATGAAGAAACGAGCATTGGATAAGACAGAAGTCCAGGCAAGAGGGTCAGGGATGCACCAGTAGTAAAAACAGTGAAAAATGGGAATAGGACCTGGAGAGCAGCCAGAAAAATCAGACAGATAACTCAGGGCTTCAAAGTTCAGGGTTTTGAGGCTCACATCTGTTGCCATAATTGGTTTTTTGTTAATGATGATGTCGTTGTTATTGTTGATAATGTTTGCTGCCTCCACAATCCTGGCTAGTTTCTTTGCAAATACATCTCACATTTATATAGGATTCAATACCAGAACATTAAAAATACATCACACCTACTTAGATAAATAACCCAAACCTCATCCCCTGCTGATAGCTTATCTTCTTCGTATGTCAAGGACAACAGACCATTACATTCTTTGATAATATTCAAGGAAAGTTTGTAATTCTAGCTGTTTTACTTAAATAATTAAAAATATTTAAATCTACTCTCTCTCTCATTTTTTTTTGTTTTGTTTTGTTTTTTTTTTGGTGAGGAAGAGTGGCCCTGAGCTAACATCCATGGCAATCTTCCTCTATTTTGTATGTGGGATCCCACCACAGCATGGCTTGATGAGCAGTGTGTAGGTCCACACCAGGATCCGAAACTGTGAACCCCAGGCCACCAAAGTGCAGCACACAAACTTAACCACTGTGCCACCGGGCTGGCCTCTAAATCAGCTCTTTATGATACAAAGCTCATACAATAATTGAGGTCACACATGATGTGGGCCTAAAGAAAGGGTGTTATTGTTAGAAGACAACAAGGTTTATTGTGAGATATCCCAAACTTGGTGCTCTAGTCTAGCAACAAGTTGATTGTGCAAAAACCAAAGGACAGTGACCAGTCATGACCATTTTGGTTTCTTGCTTGGCAGTTAAGTAACATGTCATCAATTTCTGTAATAGGTGGATGGACTGTCAAGGAAAAATAGGTTATGTAAAAAATAATTACAATAAGAGTGGTAAAAATAATCAACATTTGTTGAGTTCTAACTATATGCCTGATAGTGCAGTAAAAACTTAACATTCTTTTCTGATTGAAACCTCAAACAACCCAATGAAGTATGTGTTATTATTATTTCCATTTTACAGACGAGATAACTGCCGCTTAGAAGTCATGGAACGTCAGCTACCCTCTGCTACCCGCCTCATTCTTGTTTTCTGACGGAGAGTCATGACCAAGGCAAAGGCAGCCTGAGTCACAGATAAGGCTCTCTGTTTCTTCCTTTTTAATCATTTTAACTAACTCTTTTAACAGTTTATTACCTTGATCTAGAGAGGCAGCAGACTGTGTGGTAAGTTTACACTTTGGAGTTAGGCAGACCACGTTTGAAAGCTGGTTTCACTGCTTACTAGCTGTGAGAGGAAGTTATGTTTGTTACAGCTCGTTTTCTAATCCATAAAATAAGAATAATGACCCAACTTCTAGAGCTGCTGCCCTCAATCTTTCTCCACAGCAGCCAAAGTGACCTTTTCAAAATGCAAAATTGGCCATGTTATCTAGCTTCAGCTTAAAATTCCACAGTGAGAACCCATTGTTCTTAAGATATAAACTGATCCCCTTAACATGACTTTTAAAGCCTGTCAGGATCTGGCCCCTCCATTCCTCCCAGGCTTCATCTCAAACTGTGCCTCCCCTCGCACTCAAAACACTGGTCTTATCCTTTCATTACAAGACTTTTGCAATATGATGTTCTCTTTGTCCAGAAAGTCCTACCTCCCTTACCCCTTCTACCACCCCTCCATCTGACTTAGCTTAATCAACTCTTCTTATCTTTAAGATCTTATTTCAAGTGTTACATTCCCTGTGTGACAAATTCCCTAGAATAAGTCCCTTTAACATATGCTTTTAGCATTATCAGGTGCTTTCACTTCATAGCACACACCCCATTTGTTATTTTACATTTATGAGTCTCTGGTTAATGCCTGTGCTCCTCAGTAGACCCTAACCTCCACCAGAGAAGAGACCGTGTCTAGTTTTGCTCATGACTGTATCCCCAGCACCTAGTTCAGGGCCCGGCACATATTGTTTGAAAGAATACATGAATTGGCTGGCGCCATTAGGCTTTACTGCCCCTGCTGAGACTATGATTTTAGCCTATGGAACAAGCACCATCTGGGTGTGTTTGGAACTAGTGTGGCGACAACAAAACAGTATTTCTCCAAGTGTGGCCCATGGACCACCTATGTCAGAATAGTCTGCTTGTAAAGTGCAGATTCCCATGCCTCACTCCCAAAGATATGATTTGACAGTTCTAGGATAGGGTCTGGAAATGTTCATGTCTAACAAGCTCTCCTGGGTGATTTGAGAACCATTGGTAAAAAAGGGAGGAAGGAAACGAAAGGAGAGGAAGAAACTAATTTGTACTCTCACTACCTTTCAACAAACTTTCACAGAGTAGCGGCAGGAGCACTATTTCTAGTCCTGGTTCCTGAACTCATTCTCCGGCCTGTTGCTTCCAAGAGAGCTTCGCAGAATTAAGGCCAAGATTAAGAAGGCAATGAGTCTTCCTAGCACCCTATTGGGTAGTATCTCTGGTTACAACTGCAGGACACCTAAGAGGGGTTAGGCCTTGGCTAGGGGGAGGGTGGAACTCACTGGATGAGTCATCGCCACCACCTAAGGGGAGAAATAGTAACTCAGGTCCAAGATCCACCAATTTTTCATTCATTATTTATATATTCAAATAAATTTTACCAGGTATTGATAGTGTTTCAAGTACTATGCTATTCTGAAGATATAATGGTGCAGGGGAAAAACAAAGGGAAAAAAGTAAGTAAAAATGGTGCTCCTTGCCTTGATAGGGCTAACCATCTATTGGTGATATAGATATTAATGAAATAACTTTATAAAATATGCAAAATTACAACTGTCTAAGCTCTACAAAGGAGAAGACCTGAGGTGCATGCTTGGAGAACTGATCAAGTCAGGAAGATCAGGGAAATAATGAGTGAATATGGATATGCAAACAACATAAGTCAGCTTTGGGTGAATGATCGTCTCCGTAAAAAGTAAAATTTTACTAGACTGTACCTCTTATTTGACAGATTGGGCATTTAAAACATTTTAAATTACATCATTGATCTTTAGATGTCTGTTATTTTTTGGTAGTCCCTCACCAATTCTATTCCTATTTTTGCTATTATAGGTAGGTACCAAGGAACATTTTTACACAAATAAGCAAATGAGTGGAGGTTTACCATCTTTGTCACAATTTTTCAATCTCCTTAAATTTTTTCTATGTCTTTAATTTTTTCTTATTGTAGTAACATTGGTTTATAACATTATATAAATTTCAGATGTACACCGTAATATATTTCGAATTCTGTGTAGATTACATCATGTTCACCACACTCAATCTCCTCAAATTTTGTTAAAGGATTAGAAACCATCTTATTTGCAAAAGGATGTGTTACTCATTTGAATAATCACTTTCTCAATCTCTGGAAATAACATCAAAAAGGCTTGTCAAGTGACTATTAATTATCCTTGTTTCTCTTTCACTTAGAGGCATTTTGGTTTTGGAGCTAAAAAATCCATAAAATTGGGTGTGTTCCATGATTTTTCTTGTTGATTGTGAACAAAAACCAATTTCAATTATTTAGGTCATGTTACAGTACCTTGAGAAGTCATTATAGATGGGCAGAAATTGGCATTGTAAAATATTATATACAGATTTGTAATTTCAAGATTTAAACAATAAGTTTAAGGTCATACATTTGACAGAATTAAAAAAAAACATGTCAACATCTGAGAAGGAGAAATTAATTCTAACTAAATGAAATGGTGCCCCCCGGTACATAGTTGTATACTCTTAGTTGTGGGTCCTTCTAGTTGTGGCATGTGGGACGCTGCCTCAGCGTGGCTCGATGAGCAGTGCCATGTCTGCGCCCAGGATTTGAACCAACAAAACACTAGGCCGCCTTCAGTGGAGCATGCGAACTTAACCACTCGGCCATGGGACCGGCCCCTAAGTAGATGCTTTTAAGAGTGCTATTTTATCTACTTTGTGGAAATAAACAGCAAAAAGAAGAGAAGGTATTATACAATTAGTAGGTGTAGGGCTTACAAAAAGGTGTAAAAACAATTGTTTGAGGGCATTATTTACAGAATTTACATGTTTCTGTCAAGGTGTAAGGATATGATAGACATGCATAAATGAGGGGGAAAATGAGTGGCAGTGGGGAGATTTGTGCCCAAATAAGAATGAATATGGATTTACCATATCAAATATTTTTTTCCTAACTGCATCTGTTTCAACTTAATTTGAGTATGACATGAACCGCAACTTCCTACTAGACAAGAACCAGGGAAACTAAAGCAATTTTTCCGGATTTTTGCCTATGAGCCAGAGATGACATTATGTTTGTTTCTTAGATAGATCATAACGAGTAATTTTCCTTATTCAGAAAAAGTAATGTTTTGTCTTTTTTTGCTTTTAGAAATAAGATTTTTTTAGGAGAAACTTGAAGAAAAAGGATAATGTGATTGCAGTAACTACAACTGCCCCCCCAAAAAATGTGCAAAGTGAAGCAGTTTATTGCTTAAAGGATGATGAAACTCAAGTTCTAAAAGAAGATACTCTTCAACATATCCCAATTAGATCTTTTACCTTTTTTTTTTTTGAGGAAGATTAGTGCTGAGCTAACATCTACTGCCAATCTCCCTCTTTTTGCTGAGGAAGACTGGCCCTGAGCTAACATCCATGCCCATCTTCCTCTACTTTATATGTGGGATGCCTACCACAGCATGGCTTTTTTGCCAAGTGGTGCCATGTCCACACCTGGGATCCAAACCGGCGAACCCCAGGCCGCTGAGAAGTGGAATGTGTGAACTTAACAGCTGCGCCACCAGGCAGGCACTGATCTTTCACCTTTTCAAAAACAGCTTTATTGAGATATAATTTATATACCACAAAAGTCACCCAATTCAATAGTTTTTAGTATATTCACAGGCTTGTGCAACCATTACCACAATATAATCTTAAAACATTTTCATCAACTAAAAAGAAACTTTGTATCCATGAGCAGTCACTTCCCAGACGTTTCACTTTGTGAGGCAACCTAGGAGTTGGATAATGACTGGTTTAGAGCTGCTGTTTGGAGTTACAGAGGCATAGACATTTGAGAGGATAATGAGATACTAGCTTACTCAGTTCATCTGTTGGATGCTAGCCAATCTTTCCTTTTTAAAATTGAGATGAAAGTCACATAACGTAAAATTAACCATTTTAAAGTGAATAATTCAGTGACATTTAGTGCATTCACAATGTCTTGCAACCACCAACTCCACCTACTTCTAAGACATTTCATCACCGCAAAAGGAAACCCTGTACCCATTAAGCAGTTGCTCCCATTTCACCCCCCGCCCCAGCTGTGTTCGGTCTCTACAGCTCTATCTATTCCGGATATTTCATATAAGTGGAATCATATGTGACCTTTTGCATGTGACTCCTTTCACTTAATGTGTTTTCCAGGTTCATTCACATTGTAGTGTAGATCAGTACTTTGTTCACTTTTACAGCTGAATTATATTTATTGTATGTATATATACAATTTATTTATCCATTCTTCTGTTGACGGACAGTTGGGCTGTTTCCACCTTTTGCCTATTGTGAACAGTGCTGCTATGAACAAGCATGTATGTGTACTTGTTTGAGTACCTGTTTTCAGTTGTTTTGGATATACTTAGGAGTGGAATTTCTGGATCATATGGTAATTCTGTTTAACTTTTTGAGGAACTGCCAAACTGTTTTCCACAGCCTCTGACCATTTTACCTTCTCACCAGCAGTGTATGAAGATTCCATTTTCTCCACATCCTCGCCAACACTTGTTATTTCCTGAGTTTTTTATTATAGCCATCCTAGTGGGTATAAACTAGTATAGCCAACAATCTTTTGACAAAGGAAAATACTTTTGACCTATTTTCCTTTTACTTGAAGGCATGATGTTGATCTGTGAAAAGTAAACATGTATGTCTAGAAATAATGCAAAATCTAAAGTTGAGACATGAGTAAATTAAGAGTATCACTCAGCTCTTTCTTATTTCTGACCAGAGAGGGAACATTGCACTTTGCAGCACATTATTATTTCCCAGCATGCATTTTCATAAATCTTGAATATCCTAGTCCTAAGATAAATAGGTAAGACACAGACCTTGTGATAAATGTGTCACCTGAATGAAATAAGGCCCACTACCTTTAATACTTAATTAGGCTCTTTTTGTTTTGTTCTCAGAGGAACCTCCCTCAGAAACAATTCATTCTTTGATAATAGTCAGGGGTTGGAATAGGTGAATAGTTAAATTAAAAAACCACTGCTCCACTGTACAATATATAGTACACAGAATATCTCACAAGGACCAAAACATCCATTCCTAAAGCCATGTTTTACCCTTAACAGAAATACACGTAAGTCAGGGAAAGACATGAAGGCTATACTTGTACCCTGATTAAAGGGGCCTCGCTAACGCCAGGACTGTTTGGCTACCTGGAGGTTTTTATGCACCAGGGCAGTGAACCAGGGTAAGACGAAGGATGGGTGGAGGCTCACTTTTCCTTTGTAAGGTGGGAGGAGAGACTGAGAAACGGGAGGACGGAAAGGGGAACTGCTTCCTTGGGAAGGTGAGTTTTCGGAATGATGCAGAAGATGAGGAAGAGCAAATTCCCTTGAAACTTTGTTCCCCACAGATCCCTTGGAAAATCTTCCTCTACACATTCTCCAGTCTGAAACTGCTAAAATATATAAGGATATCTTCTCATCTCTCCAGCCCTCACTGAGGGCTCCATCTCTGAATTTCTACAACTCTAATGGTCTGTTCTGCATGAGTTAGAAATCAATTTCTCTTTAAATGACTATAAAGAGATCAGTCATTTTCATGTGTGGCTGCTGGAATCAATCAATCTCATTCTGTATTGTACTCATACCGCGTGCCAGGTCATGTATGACGGCAGTTGAGGGAAAGAGGGTAATGTAAGCTGGAAAGAGTAGTGGCACCTGTTTTGGACCTTCAAGAATGAGAATTTTGATAAGAACAAAGGGAGAAATGCATTCTAGGGAAAGAACATGTGTCGGTTAGGGTACAAATCAGCTGCTGTAACAAAGATTCAGACTCACAGCAATTGCTTGAACAAGTTCTCTCACGTACCAGAACATGAGTAGTCCAGAGGTACTGGTGTTACCCACAAGGAAACAAGTTTCTTCTACTTTTTCCTCTGCCACCTGCTAAGGTATAGGCTTTGTCCTCATGGCCAAAAATGGTTGACATCTTCTGGGTCTGTATTCAAGATCATAAGAAGGGAGAAAATGAGAAAAATACTCAAAGAGGACATAATCCTTTTTTTTAAAGGCAGAACCCACATGTTTCACATCACTTATACTCACATCCCACTAGCTAGAACTTAGTCACACAGCCAAAGCTAGCTGCAAGGGAAGCTGGGGAAAATAGGGACTTCAGCTTGGAAGCATGTGCCTAAGCTAAAACTTGGGGTTTCTATTACTAAAGAAAATAAATGAGAATGCAGAAAAAAATTGTCCTAGGAATATAAGAAAATAAGATTTTACAGTCCGGACTGAGGAGTTGCAGGTATGGGAAGCTATTAAGAGGTTATAAAGAATATCACCAAGAAAGAGGTTTCTTTCCTTGCTAATTTGTTTTTTCAGAAAGCTTTAAGTGCTGGTGAGACGTTGGATAGAGTGTGTGTAGATGTGTTGAGAGGGGTATACAAGATAGGATGAGTTATGTCCTTGCTATTCAAAGTGTGGTCCAAGGTATAGCAGCATCATCACCTGGGAGCTTGTCAAAACGCAGATCTCAGTCCCCACACAGACCTACAGAATCATAGTCTGCATTTTAATAAATTATTCAGGTGACTAATATCACATTAAAGTCTGAGACGCACTGGGCTAGATTATGCTATGATATGGACTAATCCTAAAATCTGTGTCTGAAAACAACATCGATTTATTTCTTACTCAAGCTGAAAGTCCACCTGGGAAGAAAGGTGTGGCAAGTAGGCAACTCTGCTTCATCATCCTTACCAGGACCCCAGACTGATGGTGCTCCCACCATCTGAACATCACCAGTCATGTGGCAGGGGAAGTTAATGTGTGGCTCTCATGCTTCTCTCACATTTCATTGGTCAAAGGAAATCTCACAGCCATGCCTATCTTCAAGGAGGTGGGAAGAACAATCCTACAATGTCCCTGGAAGGAGGCAAATCCAAATACTAGTAAAGCCAGGGGATCCAGAGGTAGGGAGGCCTTTCAAAGGTTATTACAATAACCTGATCAGATACTGGGAAAGAATAATATCAATAAGAAGGAAAAGGAGAGCATGAACAAAAGAAACATTTCAGAATAATTATTCTGAAGGGGTAGTCAAGGAGGATTCCAGCTTTAAAGTCTGATTGATTGGGTAGAAAAGGAATATTTAGGAGGAATTGGTTGGGGTGGGGAGTGGAAAGGCTGAGTTTGGAATGGACATGCTGAGTCAGCAATTAAGGTGGATATTCACCCTCTGCCTATCTTTCCAACCTCATCTTGTATCACTTCCCCCCTCACTCACCATGCTCCAGCCACATAGACTTTCTTTCTGTTCCTTCATACACCAATCTTGTTGTTACCTTAGGATTGTTGTACCTCCTGTTTCTTCTGGAATGCTCTTGTCTGAGTCCATCATGAGTTCCTGCCTCTTATTCAGAACTTACCTTAGTGTCGTCTCCTCAGAAAGGCCTTTCCTGGTCATGCAAATGTAGCTACCCAGTCACACTTTATCCACCTCCCTATTTCAGTTATCAGCATGGTACCTAGAGCTATCTGATATTTTTCTTATTGGTCTATCTCTTTCCCCCCATTAAAAAGTAAGCTCCGTGAAAGCATGGACTCCATCTGTCCTGTGTCACCGGCTTCAAGTACAGTGTCAGGCATAAAGTTGTTACTCAATAAATATTTACTGAATGTTCACATGGAAATTTCAGTTAAAGAGTAAGCAACAGGGAAATATAGACAGGGCTCCAAAAAGGAAAACAGATTTGGGATGGTAAAGTTCCCTAAGGTATTAAAGATGAACAAGAAGCATTAAACCTTTAGGAATGTTCCTCCCCAGTGGGCAGAGAAGTGTAGGAGACTCAGAAGTCTAAAAGATAGAAGAGATAGAGTGGTTCCTGAAGGTAGGAAAAAGTTTCAGTGAGGGATGGGTCAATGGAGGGGCTAAGTGTTATCTCTTAGTCCAGAAAAATCAGAGCAAGAAAAAGACCATTGGATTTGGAAAAGCCATTTGCGACCACTGAATAAAAGAGTAAAAATGTAGGGCTTAAGGAGAGAAAGGACATAGCAGGTATATATAGGTCATTACTGGAGCAGTTTGGCAGTAAAGGGAATGAATACTCTAGCAGGATTGAGTGAGTTTCTTTTTGCGAGACCTGTGAGAACTCAGGCTTTTCTTAATCTGAAGTTAATGGACCCCTCGGGGGGCCACGAGTCACCTTCAGGGACTCTGCAAATTCAGAAATTATTTTCAAAATTGTGTGTGTGCAGGGTGGGTGGAAGGTGGAGGGGAAGGAGAAGAGGATTTGTAGCTTATTTTCCAAAAGGTCGAGACGCAAAAGTTAATAACCACTGCTGAATAGGAAGAGAATAGATGAGTTAAAAAAAAAAAAGTTAAAAAAACAGAACCCCGAAAAACCAGAGGCCCAGAAACCGCTAAGCTTTAGAGAAAAAAAGGAAAACCCCTTCCCTATTTACGGAAAACCTATAAACAGATGGAAAAGTTCACAATTGCATCATCATCTCAGTAAAATAGGCAGTAAAGAGAGAGCTGGAAACAGTGGGGAGGCTTGTGCAAACACGCTCCAGGGAAGGGAAACTGAAGAAGCGAGGCAGACGGAGTAGGGAAAGCGCCTGTGTTCCTCAACCGAGCCTGCAGCCCTAGTGAAGCTCCTGTGCAACGTCACGGCCCAGGAGGTGGTGCTCAAGGCTGGGAATTGCTGGCATTGTTCTTTAACCAGTGCGCGCCCCTCTCAGACTCCACCGACCTGTCCAGGAGGGAGAGGGGTCTTATCACAAAAGGCAGTTATCACCAGGCGGTAGGTTCATCATTGCGTCACTCAGCGACAAGCTGTACGTCCGAACTTCCCCATATACTTTTCCTGCTGTGCTTGGGCAGCTGCCTCCAGTCTGGCTTCTCCACCTGTCGTCATCTCTGAATCATCCTGCCCCATTTCGACATCTCCCTTCCCCGCCCCCAGCTCTCAGTCTGGCGCAGGGCCCAGCGACCGCGGGCCCCCGAAGAACTCATTCATTCAACAACTGCGGGGTGTACTGGGCGACTTCAGGTGCAAGCCCAGTGCGGGGCGCTGGGGCCTGAGGAGCTCCGGGTCCTCAGGAGTTAGCTAGCCCACGGCTTGGAAAGCCAACACTCCAGACTCGACCCGAGTCTAACGGGCCACCGCCCGAGTGTCGCAACAGCTTCCCGGACAGGCCCGCAGGCTGTGCCAGGGGATGCCCGGCCCAGGCCGGCTCGGCCTCACGCCAGCTTGAGATCCCGCGGGAACAAGAGCGAGCTCTCGGGCCAGGGCCGGCCGCCCGCGACCCGCACGTCTCGGGATTTGGGGTGGGCGCTCGAGCGCGGGTCTTAACGGCACCCGTCAGTGGTTTGACCTTGAAGGCCTGGCGCCGGCCCTACCCCGCGATCCCGCCCGCAGAGCCCGCAGCTCCACAGGCGCCAGTCAGGGGACCAAATCCGACCTCAATTGCCCCTTGGGCGCCTGGCTCTCTTACTCTAGCCAATCGGATCCCGAAGTCGTGCGGCCCAATGGCCGTGGTCAGAGAATCAAGAGTGGTTGAGCCTATCAAAGTTCAGCCTTAAGTTTCTCCCGCCCTCCAGAAAAGTCGGAGGGCGGGTTGATCGTCCATGTCAGCCAATCAGTAGCCAATAAACAAGAAGCTGCCGAGATCAAAGGGGAAGGGGTGGGACCTAAGCGGCAGCAACGCCGCGGAGCGGAGGAATGACAGGCAGCTTCACTAATGACACAGACATAGTTTTCCTACGTAAGCGAGGGGGCGGGGACAACTTGGCGGCTGCACCAATGGCTGGCGGAGGGGCGTGCCCGCGGGGCCAAGCGGGAGCCGGAGGCCCCGGGCTCTCTGGGCCGCGCCTGAGGCGGACGCGACGGGTCTGGGGGGTGGCGGCGGCGGCGGCGGCGGCGGCGGCGGCGGCGGCGGGGGTGGGCGCCGCAGCTGGCCCGGGTGGATGGAGTTGGAGGGGCGGGGTGCTGGCGGTGTGGCGGGAGGGCCGGCGGCCGGGCCGGGGCGGAGCCCCGGGGAGTCGGCGCTGCTGGACGGGTGGCTGCAGCGGGGCGTGGGCCGGGGGGCCGGCGGCGGGGAGGCCGGGGCCTGTAGGCCCCCGGTTCGGCAGGACCCGGACTCCGGCCCGGACTACGAGGCGCTGCCGGCTGGAGCCACTGTCACCACGCACATGGTGGCGGGCGCCGTGGCAGGCATCTTGGAGCACTGCGTGATGTACCCCGTCGACTGCGTCAAGGTGAGACCTGGACCGGCTCCGAACCCGGCCTGGGGCTGACCCGACCCCTGGGTCCTGTCCGGAGCCAGGATCCCGGCTGAGAGCTGGAGCTGACACATGAGTTCTTCCTGGCTCCTGGCACCACCACGCGATTCGACCGACACTCCATGCAAGCAAGGTCTCGGCTGGGAGTTGGTCCCAGTCAGGAATCAGGACCCATTTTTAACCGTCAGTGAAATCTGAATTGGGACTCTGGACCGAAAATCTGTCAGCCAAAGGCCTGGATCCCAGCTGGGAGTAAACAGGAATAGGGTGGGATGGGATGGGAACAGGTAAGTGCTACTAACTTGATTAAGGTGAAGCCAACTGGCGTGAATCAGACCCTGAATAGGATCTTAATGGCTTGCGATGTTCTCTGGGCTAGTGCTTTTACAAGCTGCTTGCTGTGTCTTCCCTTAAAAGTGACTGGGCAGGAAGCAGAATCTGGAATCTCTCAGCCAGATAAAGAATTTACTTATTAAATCTTCACCCATGAGTGATTGGGAATCGTCGTGCAGTCAGAATTCAGAGTTCCAGACTGGAAATAATATGGGAAAGACTGTGTTCAGGAAAAGCTTTCGGTTTCTCTGTGCAGCAAGCATGATACCCCACCTATTTCCTGAACGTGAAAATTGAGCTAGGATTAGGATTGTGTGTGTGTGGGGAGCACATCAGCCCCCATCGAGAAATGGAACTGATCGCGTATTTCTTTAGCTACCTGAAGTTGACACAAAGGGAAAGGTTGCCTAGAAGGGAAGCATGACGGTATTGGAAAGTAGATGTAAGCGTGAAGAAAACTGGATGAAAATGGAATTGGATCAGCACGAGGGCAGGATTCATGTAAAAGTAAAACTAATCACATCCGCAACCATTCAGGCTGATTAGTGGGTACAGAAATCAAGTGCTTCAGAAGAAAGCTGGGTGAAGAGGGGAACAGATTGTTCATTATGGTTCTTTTTCCCGTGCATTAGCAAAGGTACCGGTGACTAACAGTGAGGACTATACAGACTGAGAAGTAAACTCGAGGGGAATTTGGTGCCTCCTTTACATATTAAGGCTAATAGTAAGTGTCCTCACAGCAATTTGATGTATGTTTTCTTCTCAAATTAGGAAAATGTTACACATTCAAAAGGAAGAGAATATCAACTTGGGAAGTGCAAAGTCTGTCTCTTCTGCTTCTCCCTGGTTCCACTGCCTGTTCATGTTTTCATTAGTAATGTGGATGAGGAAATGGGGAAAGTGCTCATTAAGCTTTGTGAATGACACTGAGTTAGTAGGAGTATTCTAGCACATTGCAAGGTAACTCCTACCGAGGGCCGTGCCCATTGAAACTGTGGTCAATGCACTAGGCCTAAATGGTTATTAAAATTTTAAGTATCCTTGTCAATTGGGAGGAGTAGAAATAAACAGTAAATCCATGAGAGAGAAGTAAGAGGATGGTTAGTGCTTTAACGATATTGAAATGTAAAATGGATAAGTATACATTAAAAAGATTCAGACCTTCATGTAAAAGGGTCTAGTTTGAATGACTGTGAGTTGTTAATGCTGTGTGTCCAAAAGTTAAGATGATCTAACTGCAAAGTAACTGTGAGTGGAGAGCAGGGTCTACAGAGCTATGTTTCAGGATGGGTATCAAATGAAAACTAGATCAAGGAGAGCAATGAAAATTACTTAATGACTTGAAAAATACAATATCATAATGTAACTGACTGAGAATTTTACTACAACTTGTCGATTGTCGATTTAAGTGTTGTCCCATTACCTTGGGAGGCTGTCTCCTTACTCCATATTTTTCCATAATGCTATTGTTGCTGTAAACATTTTATAAATTCCTCTGTTAGAAATGCCTCTAGAATATTTGGGTGCATATCCTTAATGGGGACAAACCTTTGTCCTGTGACAAGATGGAATTGAGTTTTTAGTAACTGAGAGCATTGAGAATCAAATATGGTGGATAAGGTGGGAGATCAAAAGGGATAATACTGGTTTGGGCAAGGATAAGGTGGGACTGGAAAGCAAGGAGACTGATTTACTCCTGAAGCCAATAAACCCACTGAGGGAACACTTCTAAAAGAGGAGTTCCAGAAATGTTTTGCAAAACCACGGCATTGCTGGAATGAGACAGTTCTAGCCTTCCAAGGTAACTATTTTGAAGAACAGTTCTTATTCATTTACATAAGCTTTGGAATTTTTGTTTTTTAAAAATTAGTCATACAATGTTACAGTCATGCCTCAAAGCCCTACATTAAAGAAGTAATTATTTGATCTGGAGGAAAAAATGCTCAGTAGTCTTCAAAAACAGAAAAGCTTCTTTTAGAAGAATCATTTTCATTTGCCATTAATGCTGGGATGTAAATGACTAGAGGGAAGAACGAGGTGAGACCACTAGGATTTGGTGTCAGTAAATATGTTAAACACCATTGTGCAGACATGAAAGCAAAATTTAAATCTCTTCCTTCAGAAGGGGCTTCCTAGTTTCCTTGTCCCTGGGCAGCCATTCTTCCTCTTGCCCCTAAATGGGTGGTGGAGGGGAAGAGTAGCCCAACCATACCCTAAGACAAGAGGCAGGTATCCCTGCTGAGGCCTAAAGGGCAGCTACAGTGTTTGCAAATGAAAGCTGAGATTGCCTCCTGGCATGCAAGCCTGTGACCCCCAGCCACTTATCAGGGTCAAGTTAACTTAAAATATCCTTGGGAGGGACCCTGGGAAGTCAGCCTAGCCTTGATAGGCCATGGTTCTTCAGCCAGCTATTTCCATGGTCATAATAGAGGGGTTTGGGAGCCCAAATCCCAGTTTTCCTTTTCTGAGCCTCAGAGGCAAGCACCAGACTTTGTCTATAGGGATAGGCTCTGCAACCCGAACCGGTCAGGACTCTTCTCAAAATCATCTGCCTACTCACTGCCTTTTGGCTCTGTAGTGGTGAAGCAAATAATCTACTTACATAATAAGTTCAAGAGGGAAAGAGCAAAGGGAAATCGATCTTTTCCACACTCCAGATGTAAATGGTTGTCTATACACATTTACCAATGAAAGGTTAGGAAATGGAAACATTGGCTTATTTGATTTTCTTGCATCTAATAATAATTATTATTATTCAATAAATGTCAATTGTTTTTGTTTGCCAAGCACTATCTGATGTGCCTTACATACATCTATTCACTTAATCCTAGAAAGAACTTCATGAAGTAGACACTATTTTCATTATTTTATAGATGAAGCCAAGGAGGCAAGTTAAGTAATTTGCCCCAGGTCACATAGATTAAGTGGCAGAGTCATGATTTCAACCCAGTCTTACTGCCAAGGCTTTCGTGCAATCTCCCAAAAGCAGATTCCTAGAATCAAGCAAGGCACAGGATGTTACAACAGTGCTTGTTCCTAAACCCAACCTTCAGATTAATAGCTGGATTATAAATAATTATAGCCACAGAGAAACTTTAAAATGAAAACAATACAAAATTAAACCTGACTTATTAGTGGTTAAGGACCAGATAGTTGCCCATACATATTTGTGAAATGATATAAAAGAGACAGAGCTGCCATGATCTGTAAATTCTAAGATATGAACTAATATTTCTAAGAATCATATTTGAATACAATAAAAAGCCTTATATTTCTAGTACCTCATAAGTTACCAAGGGCTTTTACATGCCTTACCTCTTTGCATCCCCACAACAGCCCTGTGAGCCAGCCATTCTGCCTCATGTGATAGATGACAACATTGAAGCTCAAAGGGGTTAAGTGACATACCCAAGACCACACATCTAGCAAAACTGGGACTCCAACTCAGTCTTTTTGACTTAACTGTCGCCTGTCTTCTACCAAACCACTTACTTCTCTAATAGTCCATTTGGTTTTTCTTCAAAGCCAGGCAGTAGTTTTTTATACTGAAGGCTATTCATAAATTCTTACTTAGTGATTTCATCCTTCTCCAGAAGATAGATTTATTGGCCCACAAATTTGGGGAGCCATATTCACTTTTATATTTGGTGTAGTTTATGCCTGGGTCTCCATGAGGATGTATTTTCACTGAGAATTGTGTCTTAGATTTAGACGTGTGTAAAATGTTCGAAGTAACTCACAGTCCAGGTTTTTCTTGGAGGTGAAGCGTTATAGGCCTCTAAGGCCATAACTTTCAAGACTAGTTGATTCCAGCAGAAAAAAGCAGTTTCTGAACATTCTCCCTATACAAGATCAGTTTCGAGCAAACCTATGGAAACGCATAATTGTTGAGCCACCAGGCCAAGCTTGTCTTTATGAGTCGCCGTAGCCACCAAAGACCTGTAGTCTCTCTGAATAACTTCTCTCATGGATTTTGTACCCCCTGAGTGATGTGAAAGATCAGTAAGCACATCCTTTATTGGAAATTTATGGGCTTTTTTTTTTTTTGAAGTGGAAGACAATGTGTCAAATTGTGATAAGTGATACTGTGTATTTCTGATTGAACTCCCAGTAATTAACCTTTTAAGCTTCCAGTTCTTTGTGGGTGGCAGGCAAGAGAAAAAACTTTAAGAGGAATGTGGATTGCCTGTGGCTAACTAGGACCTGTTAATCTGGTTAGTTTCTTGTCTGCAATGCTCTTGAGAAAAGCTTTATTCTTGGGATTCCAGATGGTCAACAGGAAGCTTCAAGCTTCAGATCCACACTGAATCAGTGATTGGTATGAAGTAGGTATTTAAACTGTACTTGGGCATCAGTTGCCCTGGTTGGCTTGCTAATGGCCTATGTGTTACTTTCTGAACTGGTGCAGACACAGCTAAGATTCATTCATTCTTTCATTTATTTAACAAACAAATCTTGAGTGCCTACAGTGTTCCAGGCACTGGACGGTGATTTTATATTAACTGTCAGTCTCCATGCTACCTTAGCCTTGAAATGAATCAATAGACGAGATCGTCATTGGGAGACTCACACTTCAGAGAAGATGTGTGATTTGGGGAAATGTTTCAAATAAGATTCATTTCCCAAATTTCAATAAAACTTTGTCCAGGAACATCATACAAAGTATCTACCATATACTTTTGTTCTAACCATTGAGCCTTCTAGAGATTCCAAGGATTGTGTTTCACTGAGACTGATTTTGTTTACTGATGACTATTTTGGGATTCAGTCCGTTTAGATTAGAAATCTGGGAGCCTCTTTAGTTTTAGAGATTAGGTTAGTTTCTACCTTCATAATTTCAGGGTAAACTTTCTTTCCCAAGAAATTAGAGCAACATCTATTAGGAATGCTACCTCTGCCAAGACTTTTAGTTTACAGGCCCAGCTGCCAGTGCAAATAGTCTGAAAAGGTCAGATTATCATCAAGGATATATCAAAAGATGAGCCTTCATCTCATTAGTTTGTAGTGTGTGGTCATGAGGCAGGCCCAGGATCAGTCTTCCGAAATAATGCATAAAGTATGTTGTACACAGTAAATACCTTTCGAATCCATTTGTAAAGAACTCTTAGCCTGAGTTCATTAAGACACAGAAACAACTTCTGAAACACAGGCTTGATATTTGTTGCTGGGGCTATGAATCATTTTGGAGTTCCGAGGACACTTACCAAGGGGTGATATTCTCAGGGAAACTAGTGGTATATCACTCTTAGGGTCATAGACGACTAGAAAAGAAAGGTCCAAGGCTTGGAAAGATTGAATATAGATTTAGAAGGAAGTAAAACTGGATGCCAGGTGTCACTCCTATACACTGGCACAGTTCCATGCGGAAGGTCTGCCCAGTGCCCAGAGGCTGAGTGTTGAGGTTGGGTAAGAAGTTGGCATCGCTGACATTGCACTTCTCCTTTCTGTAATTTCAGACCCGGATGCAGAGCCTACAGCCTGACCCAGCCGCCCGCTATCGCAATGTGTTGGAGGCCCTTTGGAGGATTATAAGAACAGAGGGCCTGTGGAGGCCCATGCGGGGGCTGAACGTCACAGCAACAGGCGCAGGGCCTGCCCACGCTCTCTATTTTGCCTGCTATGAAAAGTTAAAAAAGACATTGAGTGATGTAATCCACCCTGGGGGCAATAGCCATATTGCCAATGGTATTGAGCCTTCCTGTGCTGGTTCCCCCACTTTCCCAACTCTTTGGGCTTTGCTGCTGTCAATGCTTTCCAGTCTCATTATGGTTTGGAGCTGAAGCTTTGGGCTGGGGTAGGCCAGATTATAGGGGAGGGACTTCCAAACCTGATGTTCTCAGACTGTGGGCTGCTTCAGCACCACCCCTTCCTTTGGGACACCTCAACAAAGGGTTACAGTATCCTCCCTTACCTACCAGCTTGACTCTCCTCTCATCTTCTTCCTGGCATCAACTTCTAATGCCCTGGTAACGTGGAAACACGTTGAACTACCTCCGTTGGTTGTATATTTCTTGATAGTTGGGTGCTGTCCTGCTCAGGGCAGGATTGGAGGTGACCCAGCCACCCAAGGAAGACAGTAACGGAGCCCCAGCTCTTTGCCTCACCTTTTCGGGATCCCAACGGATCCGAGGCAGTTTGTGTCACTGAGGATGTGACAAGCCCTCAACAAGTGAATGGGGGTGGGGCCAAGGGACTTCTGTACAGACAAACCAGAGGGTTGGAAGTTGTGAGGTAAGGGAAGGGATAGCAGCCCGGAGATTGGGATTGTCTGAAAACCAAATTGAGTGTGGAGAGGAGTGGGTGAGGGATACGCTAGTTCAGGACCTGAGGAAAGATCTACACGGACAGATATTAGGACTTGGAGACTGGGGTTGAGGGCATAGGTGAGGCAGGATAGAAGGTGAGATTCTGTTGTGAAGATCTGACCGCTTGCCCCTGGTGTTCCCTATGTTGGAGGCAGTTGATTGCTGCGTCCCTTAGTACCAGTGAATCTGCTTCCTGTCTGGGGCATGAACTGCATTTCTTCTCAGAACCATCTTTATTGATAAAATCTGAGCTTTGACTTTTCTGGCCTTAATATAGATGTGGAATGTACACCAGTAACCTTACTAAGTTGGTGGGAACAGGAGTTTGGGAGTAGTGGGTTCCCGTCTTTTGGACTGGCTCTCCCCTCTTCCCACAGCCAGGTTTAGTACTGCCCCTCCCCTTCACTCTGGGGCCTCAGTGAATCAGTCCCCTCTCCTGGCCTTACATGTGGCAGTTGTTTTCTCGTTTGCAGGTGCAGCTGGGTGTGTGGCAACATTACTTCATGATGCAGCCATGAATCCAGCGGAAGGTAATGATTTCTCAGCTTTTCCCTCTGTGGCAGCTGCATCCGCATCTCTGGGCTTTTCCTTTATTTCTGGTAGAAGAAAGCTGGGGTGACCCGGATCAGTTTGGGTGGGAAATCTCGCCGTGTTACCTTGTGTTACCACAAGAGGGCGCTCCCTCCCTGTTGTCAGTGTAGGAGGAGCCCCTTGGACAGGAACCATATTCATTGAGACTTCATTCATCTATGGGGCTTCCCTGGAAAAAGATATGGCTCTACTTGGCCTGTTCCTGAGCCTCCTTGAAAGTCCCCTTTGTAGTGGATTTGATCTCATCTGAAACGTTAGCAGATTATTTCACCTTTTTTCAAAGAGGTGAAGACAGACTGACATTTAAAAATACTCCTTTTCATGATGGAATGAAGAGAGTTGAGATAAGAATGAAAGGATAAATTGTAGAGTTCAGTCCCTGCACTGCTGCTTGGATCTTGGCTTTTCAGTTGGAGAATGAGGTACCCAAGTAAATATGAAAGGATGGCTTAGTTGTCATGCTCCTTAAGTTCCACTTCTTTGCCTGTCTGGGCAAGGCCATGGTGTGGAAAGGGCCAAAGCTAAGCTAAAGATCCAGAGCTCACACCGTGTTGTCTACTTGAGGGAGCAGGAGATGTTTGGAAACTAAAGCCACACGTGCCTGAGAATTTTGTTTTCTCTTTGATAGCACTTTTTTCTCTCCTGTGGAAAGATAACCATCCTCATGTCATAAGAGTTAGCTGCTCTGCGTACCTGAGAATTGGGATGGCTAGGGTTATAGGTTCATTATTATGTTCACTGCCACAGAGTCATTCTTGTGTCAGGAGTTGTGAAAGGGTACAATGATAATAATAGGTACTTATTTCAAGGAAACTCTGGAATCTCTAAACTAGAGATACATCCTATGCGTTAATTGCCTGGTTTTAAAGAAATCCTACTGGAAGTGGGTCCATTATTTTTTGGCTTGTTACCAACCCTTTCCTATCCCCTCCTCTCAAAAAAGGGAACCCTTAACTCATCAGGTTAACCAACAGCTCACTCATACATGTTTCTCTCTCCATCCCATTGGCTGATCCGCTGACTTGGGACTCTGAATCTGGACACTCTCCCTCACTGGTTGGTTGCTGTCCCCATTTCCTTCCTCGTTGATGGCACCACCAGTGGTCAAGCAGAGGATGCAGATGTACAACTCACCATACCACCGGGTGACAGACTGTGTTCGGGCAGTGTGGCAAAATGAAGGGGCCGGAGCCTTTTACCGCAGCTACACCACCCAGCTAACCATGAACGTTCCCTTCCAAGCCATTCACTTCATGACCTATGAATTCCTGCAGGAGCACTTTAACCCCCAGAGACGGTACAACCCCAGCTCCCACGTCCTCTCCGGAGCCTGTGCAGGAGCTGTAGCTGCCGCTGCCACAACCCCACTGGACGTTTGCAAAACACTGCTCAACACCCAGGAATCTCTGGCTTTGAACTCAAACATTACAGGACATATCACAGGCATGGCTAGTGCCTTCAGGACGGTGTATCAAGTAGGTGGGGTGACCGCCTACTTCCGAGGGGTGCAGGCTAGAGTAATCTACCAGATCCCCTCCACAGCCATCGCATGGTCTGTGTATGAGTTCTTCAAATACCTAATCACAAAACGGCAAGAAGAGTGGAGGGCAGCCAAGTGAAGTAGCACTGAATGAAGCCAGGGGTTCAGACGACAATGTTGTGCCTGCCCACTCCAACCGTGTTCTCTGCTGGCATGCTCCAGCCTTGAGTGGAGTTGGAAGGAAGGTAGAGGACTCTTCCCAGGCTATTGGTGTTTTGGCAAACACCAGTTCCTGCACTTTCCTTCCAGGCCCTTAGCGAGTGCAGTGAAGCACAGCACAGCTCTTTTGACAAGCTCTCCATCCTGGGCCTGACGACCTGCTCTCGACTGTTATAGAGGGATAAGAAGCTCATTCCCCTGGTTCCTAATAAAAAGTCTTTAAATTAAATAGTTCCATTGGGTTTATCTTGCCAAAGGGGAAGTGAAACGTTATCAACTATTCTTGACTTTAAGCATAAATCAAGGAGCAGGTTTCTTGCGTATGCCTGTAGTTTGTTTCTGCTGATTTTCATCGTGATGTAAGACTTTGGGGCCCTGCTCCCCTTGTTTTAGTAATAGGCTCCAGGGAACTTCCCGGATGGCAGGAACAGTGGGTGCCCTGGAGCCCCACTGTTGCATTTTCCGCAGGGCGGTGGTGCAGCACGGAAGAGGCGGGTCTCTGCTGATTCTCAGCTCTGCCTGCGCGGGAACGCTCCATGTGGCGCTTGGTTTTCTAATGTAGCAAAACTAAAATTAGTCATTGAACTGCATGCCCTGAAGATTACATGGTAAATAATAACACTTTTCATTTGATATTAAGGCTTTTAAAAGTACATTAACATTTGTGATTTCATTTGGTTCCCACAAAATCTGTGAAGTAGGCAGTGCGGGTATCAGCTGTTTTACAGCCGAGGAAAGCTCCACGAGGCTGTGACTTGCTCAGGGTCTCACAGTAGGTGCAGAACTGAGACCCCAACCCACATCTTTTGCCCCCAGAAGTGAATCTAATTGTGCCTTCCTGCAGACAGGAACTGAACGGAGGGCCCAGACTCCAACCTGCCACCTCCGGAAGGAGCTCTGCTGACGACCACGTAGGCTCTGGAGACTTCCAGGGATGGTGCTTTCCCTGGGCTTTGTGGGTCATCCTGTTCCTTTTGGTTTTTTTTAATATCACCAGTTATTAGCAAGTTCTTCAGTACACGAGTGGAAATCTACCCCCATGAAACTGCCATCTATCATCCTTGTTACGTGGCCTGTCATCCATTCAATAACTATTGAGCATCTCTATGTCAGGCACCAGTGTTGGGGATACGATGATTGATAAAACCGTCCCAGCCCTCAAGGAGTTTATTGTCTGGAGAGGAAGATAGATGTAAACAGGCAATTACAAGATAAAACAACAAGAAATAGGATAGGGTAAACCTAGAATACTCATTTGGAGGATCTAAGCATTCCCAGCCTGGCCTTGGGTGACTGGCTTTAGGAGGAAATGACATCTAGGGTGACACCTGGGAAGGTAAGTAAGTTAACGCGATGAAGAGAGAAGGAGAAATGTTCTAGGCAAACACCCGGAGATAAGAGAGAGTAAGAAGTATTTGGGGTTTGGTGTGCAAGTGGCTTGGTAGGGCTGACACAAGCTGGGCAAGGCCTCCGGCTGGCAAGCTGAGCAGGGGCTGGGGCTTAAAAGCAATGCTAAGGAGTTTAGAGTTTATCCTGAAGGCAATGCAGAGGCATTACAGGGTTTTAAGCAGAGGTGTGGTGTGGTCAGATGTACAATTTAAACAGATCACTTCAGCTCTCCGAGAAAGGATTAGAGGAGCAAGGCTGGACAGGCAGGCAGACCAGTTAGGAGGCTGTCACAGTCATCCAGGCAAGGCTGCACAGTGGTCTGGACCAGGACTCTGGTGAGGGAGACAGAGAAAAGTGCCAGACTGGAGTGATGTTAGGGTTGTTAAAGCAATAGGGCTCGGTTACAGAATAAATCTTGTCCTCCTTCCACCTGACAGCCCTTCAAGGATCTATGGAGAATCATGTCTGAATACGCTTGAAAACAACTGTCAAGAAAACAGCAGGGGCTCCTGTTCTAAGCCTTATTTAAGTCAGCTATGCTGCCCCTCTGATTTAGAGATGGAACAGAGAGATGTTAATAGTACTAAACGCTGGTCACTGGAGTTTGAGTCGCCTGTGGCGTAAAAAGCATGATAACGAAATCATTGCAGAGGTCATTTCAAAGGGTTTGCTAGTAAAAATGTAAGACAGCATGAGAACAAAGGGATGGCTCTCCTTGTCCCTGAAGTCATCTTTGTAAAACTACTGCTTGGCATGGTATGCGGACCACAGTAGGCCCATTTTTCAAGAACAGGCTATGGAGTAATTTCTGAAAGAACGGTAGCCACTAAAGATCCCTCAGCTCTAATGCTGTTCACAAATAATGAGAAAAGAATGTAAAAGTGACCTTCCAACCTGCAATTGTGCCCTAGCTGCTGGGAACAGCTCATTTGGAATTTGGACAGGGCAGGAGGTTCTGCAGGTCTCGGCCCATCTCTAGGGAGGATAGAGGCAGAATAGTGTGATACGGTTGAGCAGTCTGAAATCCCAGTGACTGGATCCTGGGGTCAGGACCTAAGCCTCACTCCCCTGGGGCTCATCTTCCCCGTGAGAGCTGTGGGCATTTGGGCATTCCCATGTCCAGGGCCTCTCTGGAAAGCCAGGTAGGTTATGTGGCACCTTGAGGATTGAGGACCAAGCCACCATCAAGTGGCCACTTCCTGCAGAGTGCTATGCGATGGGGAAAGTAAGAAAATAAATCACAATTTGGCCAGAGAAAAAACTTTTCTTAAGTGGACAGACAAGACCAATGTGAATGAAACAATCTTGTAATAACACAACAAAATATAGCCATGTACTGGATTATATAGAACCAACAATGAGATTTAGAGACAGAAAAGATAAGTGTAGGTCAGACTTTATGGGGAAGAGGTGGCTTTGATGAATAGTAGAATAAAAAAAAAATTTCATAAAAGCCAGTAAAAGTCGAATCATGCTAATTTTTATAAAATTTAGAAAACAAAGAAAATACCTTAATACTAATTAAGAAGTATCTATTCATATATACCTCCTTAATACTAATACCAATGCCATTACCCAGAGAATACGACATTTTGATGTACACATCAATCCATATTTTTTCTATGCATTTTTTTTGTTAATATTAAAAATTTAGGTCGCACTGGAACCAGCTTCTTTCGCATGATAGTATATGGTGCCCATCTTTCCACATTATTAAATTTTCTTCCATCACCTCAATGTAAATGGCCACACAGCCTTCCATTATATGAATGTACAAAAGCTTATTTAGTCAGTCCCTTGTTGCACTTCTATAATAATTTATTATCAAGAGCCTTGCTGTGAGCAGGTAGAATCTGAATGACAAAAAGGGGAGTAGGGTAGGTGTGGAGAGAAGGTTCAGAGTAGGGAAACAGTTTGGCGCCACCACCTGGCAGGCGCGGGAGGGATCCTGACTGGAGACACAGGGTGCAGGGCTGGAGGGGACGAGGCTGACCAGCAGGAGTGTCAGAGGGAGGAGGGCTCTTAGAGGTCATCGTGCTTCACATCCGTCCTGGAGTCCGACTTCACTCTACAGCATCCCTGAGGGGTTCCCCACCCCCGCTCCTGTGTCTGGGCGCTCCCTGCTGCTCAAGGCCATGCATGTCATTGCTGCAAACTACACTGCTGTTAGAAAGTTCATTCTTCATGGTCTCCTGCTTCCGTTCTAGGATCGTGTCACTCCCCTGCTTCTGTTGCCAAATTCCTCATCATGGCGACAGGGCTCGACATAGTTTAGCCCCTGCCTCTCTCTCCAAGCCAAACCTACCACATGAACATGAGGTATTAAAAAAAAAAACAAACCACATGTTTTCTTGAAAATCTAAAATATTCCTTCTGTTGTCTGCATTCATTCATTCAGGAAGCTTGATAAACAATATTTTGTCTAAACTACCAGAAACTTCACACAATTGATGTTCAAACTGGATGTGCAGGATTTTGTTACTTCCTGCCACCTTAGACTGGTCAGTAGAGAACACGTTTTTTGGGTGCTGCACCCAGTATTCCACACATCACCTGAGCTCCATAAATACCACCTTTACACCACCAGCACCCCTACTACCTACATTCACATACTAAAAAGAAAGAACGATTCTTTCTACCAACGCACATAGGTCTCCCTATAATTTCCATGTATGATCTCCTTCTGCCTGCTGGAGCAGACTAATCCTTCTGCTCTCTGACAACTTTCAAAAATATCAAGACAGCGGTCATGTCACCAAGGGAGGGTCAGATTATGGAGAGCCTGAAAGCTAGGCAGAAGAGTTTAGACTTGACTTGGCAGCTAATGAGGAGCTCCCATGCTTCTTAAGCAAGGAGGGACATGACTAAAGTAATGTCTGAGGTTGATTCAACCAACAGTCCAGATATATATACAACCTGGAGGGAGAGGAAGCTGGGGATGAGACCTCCAACTGAGGGGCTGTTGCCACCATCTAGAAAAAGAGGAAGCTGAGAAAGATTGTTCTGAGAAGATGAAAGGGACTTGACGACGGTGGGGACATTCCTGTGGGAACTCACCTGTGGGTTGTCTTGCATTCATCTGGCTGTGTCATCTCCTTAGTTAGACTGAGGCCCAGGATCGTGCCTTTTTGGTATCACCCCTGCAGCTCAGTACCCATAACAGGTGCTTGATAACTGCTTGCTGACGATGGAATGGTTGTGGTCAGACACAGGTTTGTCTAGGAAAATGATGGTGCTGGGGTTGGGAATGAGCTATTTCACTTCACAAACATGCACGGAGCAGGTGGGGGCACTGGGGTAGATGCTGGGCCTATATGATGGTCAGTTTTTTGTGTCAATGTGGCAAGGCTATGGTCCCCAGATTTTCAGTCCAACACTAATCTAGACACTGCTGCAAAGGCATTTTGTGGGCACGATTAAAGTCTATAATCAGTTTACTTTAAAGATTTTTTTTTTTTGAGGAAGATTAGCCCTGAGCTAACTACTGCGAGTCCTTCTCTTTTTGCTGAGGAAGCCTGGCCCTGAGCTAACATCCGTGCCCATCTTCCTCTACTTTATACGTGGGACGCCTACCACAGCATGGCATGCCAAGCGGTGCCATGTCTGCACCCAGGATCTGAACCGGCGAACCCCAGCCTGCCGAGAAGCAGAACGTGAGAACTTAACCGGTGAGCCACTGGGCCGGCCCCTAAAGATTTTATTTTTTCTTTTTCTCCCAAAGCCCTCTGGTACATACTTGTCTATTTTAGTTGTGGGTCCTTCTAGTTGCAGCATGTGGGACGCTGCCTCAACATGGCCTGATGAGCGGTGCCATGTCCGTGCCCAGGATTTGACCAGGCGAAACCCTGGGCTGCCAAAGCAGAGTGTGCGAACTTAACCACTCGGCCATGTTTTCATGGGGCCGGCCCCTATAGTCAGTTTACTTTAAGTAAGGAAGGTCATCCTAGATAATCTGGATGGGCCTCATTCAATCAGCTGAAAGGCTTTAAGCAGAGCTGACGCTTCCCTGAAGAAGAAATTCCACCTGTGGATACAGCGTCAGCTGATGCCCAAGACTGTGTGTGCATGTGTATAAATATGTATGTATATATGTGTATGCATATATATATGCATGTGTATGTGTATATGTTTGTGTGCGTACACACATACATCTCCTACTGGTTCTGTTTCTCTGGTGGAACTCTCGCTGACAATGTAGGTAAGTGTGTATACATGTAGCAAGAGGAACCCCACGACTGGCCACGTCCCTCATTTCCTCAGTCTCACTCAGTCTTCTCACAATCTTTCCAACAATACTAAGAGGTGAGCACTATTATTCCCATTTTTCAGATGAGAAAACTGAGACTCAGACAAGTTAAGTAATTTGCCCAGCCCTGTGTTCTTTCTACACGCTGTTTGCTCCATTTACATTTTGGTCTGGATCTTTGGATAATGGGTTTCTTCTTATCGCTCAAGTCTGGGCTCAGATATCATCTCCTCAGACAGTCTTTCCTGGCCACCCAATCTAAAGCAGTGCCCTCAGTCACTCGCACGTCCCCCAGTCTTATTTTACTTTTTTATAGACTGTATCGCTATTTGATATTATGACGTTTATTCTAAGTATTCCTTGTTTTAGCACCCATCTCCCTCACAGCCAGCATATCAATTCCTTGACAGCAGTGCTTTCATTACCTGTCTTATTCGTTATGATTTCACCAGGGCCTAAAACAATGCTGGGCACTGAGGAGGAAGGCACTCAAAAACTGTTAAAGGAATGATTTCGTTAATTAACTGGCCCCAGCTTCCTGCTGCCAAAGAACTCAAAGGATAACAGAGAGAAATAAACAGGCAGCATGGTCCTTGTGAGGCGGGAAATTTAGGTCTGATACTTCTCAATGCTCACGGAAGTCAGAATGTTCCCCTAGAATCAGGCGTGTGGTCCTCAAGGCTGTGTAGCACGGTGGTCAAGAGCACATTCTCTGGCGCCGGGCTTACAGGGTTCAAACCCCAGCAGTACCCTCTACTCACGAGGGTGTGACCTTGGACAAGTGCCTGGCCCCTCTTGCCTCCGTTTCCTCATCTGTGAACTGGAGCAACAACAACAGCTATCCTATAAGGTTGTTTGCGAGGATTAACGGGGCTAATACATCATGACTGTGTCTAAAGCCAGGCCTGGCACGTGGTAGGCACTGTCTAAGCATTTGCTATTATAGTGTGCCAGACAACTAGGCGTTAGACTCACCATTCACTCCATCGTATTGTTATCGGTTGTGTCCCAATGAGATTATAAACTTCTCGAGGGCAGAAGTCCAAGGCTTTTTGAGCTTGTTCCCTAATGCTAAGGAATTTGAGTGTTACTTTGTCATCTGGTTTGATGATGAGTCACCAAGGGATTTAATGCAGGGAGGGTTGTGGTCAGATTTGGGTTTTTTAAAAGATTATTATTATATTTTTTCAAAAGCTATGCTTTTTGGTTAGGAAGATTGGCCCTGAGCTAACATCTGTTGTCAATCTTCCTCTTTCTTTCTTTTTTTCTCCCCAAAGCCCCAGTACATAGTTGCATATTCTAGTTGCAAGTCCTTCTAGTTCTGCTATGTGGGACGCCTGCCACAGCATGGCTTGATGAGCGGTGTGTAGGTCTATGCCCAGGACCCGAATGGGCAAACGCCTGGCCGCTGAAGTGGAGCATGCGAACTTAACCACTCAGCCACGGTACCGGCCCCCAGGGGATGATTTTGTGCAGGAGTGTAGTGGGTTGAATGGTGTCCTCTCTAAAATTCATGTCCACCCAGAGCCTCAGAATGTGACCTTATTTGGAGTAGAGTCTTTGTAGATGGAATTAGGATTGAGATGAGATCATGCTGGGTTAAGAGGGCCCTAAATTCGATGACTCGTGTCCTTATAAGAAGAGGAAAGGAAACAGTCAGAGAGAGAAGAAGGCACGTGAGACAGAGGCAGAGAGTGAAGGGGTGCAGCTACAAGCCAAGTCATGACAAGGATTGCCATAAACCAGGGAAAGCTGGAAGAGGCAAGGAAACAGTCTTCCCCAGAGCTCTCAGAGGGAGCGTGGCCTTGCAGACACCTTGATCTTTGGACTTTTAGCCTCCAGACCTATGGGAATAAATTTCTGTTGTTTCCAGCCACCCAGTTTGTGGTACTTTGTTACAGCAGCCTCAGGAAACTAATACAGAGAGTGTAAAGGATGGAAGCAGGGAGACCAATGAGGAGGTTGATGAAGGGGCCCAAGTGGAAATTATGGGGGCCTGAATGAAGGCACTGATGGCAAGGAGAGGAAGAGACAAACTGGAAGGATATATAGGAGATTGAATCAACTGAACTTGGAGATCAGCTGTTACAGAGAGGAGTCATCTTGGATGGCTTGAAAATTCTGGAAAGGAAAGCAAGTTTTCTCCGGGAGAATAATAACTATAGTTATGAACATGTGTTTAAGGCCTGACTAGATTTTTGTGATCTGCGATGTGGATTTAGGAGTTAACTATATAGAGGTTCTAGCTAAAGCCATAGAGTGGATGGAAAAGGTGTGAGTTAGAATTCAGGTATTCTATTTTTTTTTAAAGAAACCTTAAATATAGCATACATAAAATGCTTAAATAACATATATAAAGTGCACAGCTTGATGAAGTTTTACATATGTGTGCACCTGCGTAACTACTACACAGAGAATGTTTGCAAAACTCCAGAAGGCTCTTTTATGTCCTCTCACAAATAATACCATCCCCCAAAGGGAACCACCATTCTGACTTCTATTATTATGGATTAGTTTTGCCCATGCCTGAACTTCATAAAAATGGATTCATATGGTGTATACTCTTTTGTGACTGGTTTCTTTGGCTTAACGTTGTGTCTTTATGATTCATCCATGTTGTTGCACGTGGCTGTTTGTTTTTCCATTGCTGTGTAGTTTGAATATATCACAACGTATTTATCCATTCCCTTGTTGATAGATGTTTGGGTTGCTTCTAGTTTTGGGTTATTGCCAGTTTTTACTACTATAAACTTTCTTGTTCTTGTCCTTTAGTGGACATAAGCACTCTTTTCTGTTGGGTAAAAACCTAAGAGTGGACTCGCTGGGTTATAGAGATATATATGTTGTCTCAGTAGATATCACCAAACACTTCCAAAGTGGTTGCATCAATTTATGTTCCCACCAGCAAGGTATGAGAGTTCCAGTTTAGTGCAAATACTTTTTCTACTTTTTAACTTTTAATTTGTGTATAAATTCACAATTATGGAAAAGTTATCCAAAAAAGTACAAATAACTCCCATATATTTTTTACCTAGATTCTCTAATTGCTAACATTTTGTCCCATGTGATTTATCATTTTATCTTTCTATCTTTCTCTATCTAATCTATCCACATATGTATTTTCTCTGAACTATTTACACCGCCTTTACCCCAAAATACTTCAGTGTGTATTTCCTAAGAACAAGAACTTTCTGTTACATAACCACAATACATTTATCAAAATCAGGAAATATAACATTGACACAAAATTATTATCTGATCCACAGTTCATATTCAAATTTCACCAATTCCTCCAACAAGGTCCTATTTTATAGACAGTTTTTTCCTGATCCAGCATCCAACCCAGGATCACACATTGCACTTACTATTCAGATCTCTTTAGTCTTCTTTCATCTAGATCAGGTCCTCAGGCTTGCTTTATCTTTCATGGACTGGATTGTTTTTTCTTTAAGATTGCAGGCCGTTTATTTTGTAGGATGCCCTTCAATATGGTTTGCTTGATGGTTCCTCACAATTAGATTCAGGTTATGCAATTTGGGCAGGTGTACCCTAGAAATGATTGAGTCCTTCTCAAGGCATCACATCAGGAGGCACACGAGGTCAGTTTGTGTCTTTATTGGTATTGTCAACTTTGATGAAATATCGATGGTTGTTTTCCCCAGGTTAACCACTTTGAATTACTAATTTTTTTCTCTGTAGTTAATAAGTAATTTGTAGGGAAGTGCTTTGAGTTTATGTAAATATCCTGTTCTTCTTCAAACTTCTACCCACTAGTTTTAGCATCCGTTGATAATTCTTGCCTAAATCAATTATTACTATAATGGTTGCACAATGATGATGTTCTAACTTCTACATTTATTAGTTGGTATTCTGCTATAAGGGAGAGCTATCCCTTCTTTCCTATTTGTTTATTTACATTAGTATGAGCTCATAGATTCCTATTTTATTCTAGGAATATTCTGTGGTAATATTACCATCGTTATGTATGTTGATGTTCAGATTGCCCCAGATTTAGTCAACCGGAACCTCTTTGATTCCTCTGTTCTTTTGACATATTGCCATTATCTTTTTAGAACTTCCTTGCTTTCTGGCACAGCATGATATTCTAGGCTCATCTTGTATTTTCCTTCTTGCAGTGCTGGAATCAGCCATTCTCCAAGGAGCCCTGGTTTTTTTAGTGGAGAATGGTATTTAGAAACCAAGATCTGAATGTCAAGCGTGCACAGTGCTACTGGGTGTCCACTTCTAAGCCCTGCAGCAGACAGAACTAAGAAATATAGATAAAAATTTATATCTTAATTTATTTCCATATCTGTACACACATACAGCCATGAATTCATACAGATACCTCCAGTTCCAATTCAATACCATAAGGGTAATTTAGTCTTCTCTTTCTCCATATTCGTAACTCTCTTTTCCAACAGCAAGCACTGGCTCCACTATCCACAGTGTACTTACTCATTTTCTCAGTTCGATAGCACACAAAAAGTATTGCAGAATTGCTGCCCCCATCACTATAGGAAAAATTCCTTCTAACCAGAGTTCCATATTTGTTAGTTTTGTTTGTTTACGCTCTCTTAAGTGTGGTAATGTTATTCATTTGAAAAAGAGTTAGGTTCATTTGTTTCTATTTGTACTCCATTTTAGGTTGTTTTTTCATTTTTGTTTCCTTTTTTTTAGGAGCAAAAGTATTTTCCAGCTAGGACCTATGGGGTTTGTGGATGAGTTTAATGGGGTCTGTAAAACCCCTGGAATTTTATGCAAAATACTGGATACACATGCCTTTCTTCGGGGGGAGAATCCATAGCTTTGATATGCTTGTCAAAGTGGTCTTTAGCCCCATAAGGTTACAGAAGAGCAGGGACCCAGGCCCTCTTAGAGGCCTCCCACTAGCAGGGTGGGAAATTCCACCAGATGATGAGACTCTGCGGGGCAGACAAGATCTTTTTACCTTCTATCTCCAGTGATGAGCACACATACAAATGCCAAGCGAACAGAAATCAAAGAAGAGAAGGGAAACTTGGGGGCAAATCTGCACCTTGAAGCAAGCTCAGGATTGCTCTTTCTTCCTAAGAGTCTGTCTTCCCACTGGTGGCAGCATGGCATCAGGTCAGATGTCTTAGATTCTGAGCCTCCCAGGGCAGGCCTAGAACCAAACAAGAGTGCGAGGAGCACAGTCCAGGCATTTGTTCACAGGTATACACAGAAAAAGAAACTAGAAGTAAAATCTCAGTTTGCTGCAGAGACACTGATCCAAGGCTCTGACGTATTCCCTACATAGGTATCTTTTGGCTGCAAGGTCTCTGCCAAATTGGAGAACAAGAGTGATTATACCTGAGTGGGGAAGCTGTGAGTCATGCAAGGTTTGCCCCCTGCAGGCACCAGCTGAAAGCTTTCCCTGGGTGTGGTGGCAGGTAAGGACCCACCCTGGCATCTGACACAGCACATTTCATTGAAGGGTGGCACTGCTCCTCAGGGAGCTTCTGCTGCAAAAGAGAGGCCTAGGTATGTAGATACAGTAGTCCAAAATTATTCAATGGAAAATTCCGGAAATAAGCGATTCATAAGTTTTAAATTGTGCGCCATTCTGAGTGGTACGATGAAATGTTGTGCCATCCTGCTCTGTCCTGCCCAAGACATGAATCATCCCTCTGTTCGGTGTATCCAGGCTGTATACACTACCCGCCCATTAGTCACTTAGTAGCCATCTGGGTTATCAGATCGACTGTTGTGGTGTCACAGTTCTTGTGTTCAAGTCACCCTTATTTTACTTAATAATGGCCCAAAACTGCAAGAGTAGTGAGGGTGGAAATTCAGATATGCCAAAGAGAAGCCATAAAGTGCTTCCTTTAGGTGAAAAGGTGAAAGTTCTCGACTTAATAAGGAAAGAAAAAAAATTGTATGCTGAGGTTGCTAAGATCTACAGTAACTTTTTGGACAATATATTGTTATAATTGTTCTATTTTATTAGAACAGTAGTTAATCTCTTACTGTGCTTAATTTATAAATTAAACTTTATCATAGGTATGTAGGTATAGGCAAAAACATAGTATATATAGGATGTGGTACTATCCTCGGTTTCAGGCATCCACTGGGGTTCTTGGAACATATCCCCTCTGGATAAGGAAGGAAAACTGGAATTAGGTGAGGGCCTCATCGTCAAGGACAGTCTCCCTGAAGTGCTTCCTCTGTACAGCACATCCCACTTTTGGCCAGGAATCCAAAAGAAACAGAAGACCCAGTCCTTGCCACTTGGCTTAAGGAATGTTTAGAAAGTCATAGGTTCTATGGTCTATGGACCACAGAGCACACACTGAGCCCATACAAGCTGAGTGATCTGGGGAGGGGGGTAAGTCAGAGGAAGTTTCCTAAAGGAAGGAGTTGATATGGACTTTAAGAAAGAAGAGAGAAGAGAGAAAAGACAAGAGTGTTCCATGTGGCAGTGATAGCTGAAGGAATAAGCAGAGGTATGGAGAAGAGACAGCTGGTCCTGAGAGCAGAGAAGGGAGGTTGCTTCCAAGACCAATCCGTAGAGTGCTGAAGTCATATGCTCATAAAAGACATTGCTCTTCAACAGGGACAATGCGATGAAAATGATGTTCTAGGAAGAGACTGTGCGTAGGGCTGAACTGGGGAGCCAAACGCAAGGAGGAAGGCAGGGGGATTACTAAAGTCACCTGGATGGGAGATATGCCTGGGCTGGGACAGATGGCAGTGGGACCATGTGTTAACCCTATCTGTTAACAGATCAATAAATATAAATAGATATTTATCTTAATTTATTTCTATATCTGTACACACACAAGTGCACACACAAAGAGGAAGTTAAGAATTTGCATTTTATATGGCTCTGTGGTTTAAGATCATATTTGCATATACAGAATTCTTACAAGCAACAAAGAGAATTATTTATAATTATTCATTGAGTGTCTACTGTGTGCTGGTCATTGAGTTAACTGTCCACTGAGCCTCACAACCACCCTCTGAGGGAAATATATGGGAAGCCATGTACTTTCTACCGCTTGATATCATATGTTGTAAATCTGCTCAATGTGAGCTTCATAAGAACTCTGTGAGTTAGGTGTGGCAGGAATTATTATCCTCGTTTTATAGATAAGAAAAACAGATGCTGAGAAAGTTTGGCGCTTGCTCACAGCCTAACAGCCAAGGACTATCAGCCAGCTCTTTGGACCCTTAGTTTGGGCATCCTCACACCTCGCTTTCACTCTGAGTTCACGTGCACAGCGTTGTCAGAGACCTCCAGTGTAAAACCCCGCTCTGGCCTAGATCTGCTGCTCACTTCAGCAATGGTTGGTAAACCGATGATTTACCAACGGTTAGTAACTCTGCTTGTTCTGGGTCACTTGGCTGAGTCTGGTCTGCCTGGACAAAGTGCCCAAGGAGTGGAAGTAGAAGTGAGGGGAGGGGACACTCCCAGTCACCTCCCCATCTTTCAGAGGACAAACACTCTCCATTTCCCCCACTCTCAACTCAGACAGGGCCTGGGTTGCCAGAAGGTGGAAGATCCATCGATCTGCATTTCCTCAGGTTGCACAACAAGATACAGGCAGACAGAGCGAGGGCAAGGTCTGAAGGTCACCACTATTTCTTCATGCCAGGGTCGGGTCTCAGGAGAGCAAACAGAATGCTGATGCGTGCTTGGAATTAGAGCCAGCCAGGAGGGGCGCGCTGGGGAGGCTCTTTCTGAGGCCTCATCCAGCAGATACTCCCGCCAGCCACTCCGAATGCACTCCCACTCCGCAGCCGCAGCCAGCCATCAACCGGTTGTGGCCACGCAAGGGCCAAGTTCTTTTGTTTGAGGTGTTCTCCCCTTTTCCCCTCAAATCCTCTCCTTTCCAGGACCATGAGCTTCCTGTTGCCATTTTTCTAACCAACTGAATTACATGGGTAATTGTGAACAAAGATGGTTCCTGCTGGTCTCACCTTTGGAACATACAAACTTGAGGTATGTTTTGCATCTGGCTAACTGCTGACATGTCTGCTTTATCTTCTGCTTGGCTCACCTGATTCTAAGACGGTTTTCCACAGATCACAGAGATGGCTGCCACAAAGCGCGAGGTGGGGTGGGGTGGGGTGAGTCCAAGGCCCACACACAGCTCCAGAGAGGAGTCCTCTCCGTACAGGAGCTGGGAGAGAGCCAATGGCTAGGCCAGAAGCAAATGGTCTGCTTCCTAGCTTCAGGCAAAGACCGGGCACGGGATCTGTTCTGATCAAGGTAATGGCTTGACACGTTTTCCATCTGAGTACAAGACCTGAGAACAGACTCGGGAGCAAGGAGCCAGATTCGGGATTTAGCTCTCTTGCCTGTCTCACAGGTGTTGCAAGACGATGGCTGTGTCCCTCCCTGTGAGCACTGCACATCCCCTGGAAATAGTAGCAGCTCAAAGTATGAAATTCTTCATGCTGCATTTCCTTGCTCTAGAGCTTTCATTCCACAAAACACATCAAGCACTTATTATATGGCAGACATCTGGAATGTGGGCAGTTTATAACTGTGCACTTACTGTCTGCTAGTCCCTGTTCATTCTCACAACACCCCTGTGGGTTGCTATAAAAATGCCCCTATTTTACAGATGAGGAAACTGAGGCTCAGAAAGGTAAGAAATGCGCCTGCACTCACACAGCAAGTACTTGACAGAACCAGGATTCCAAAGGCTGTGTGGCTCACCACTGCCTCATGGGGCCCCTGAGAAGAGAGAGGCAGTCCTGCCAACAGAAGCCATGTCCCAGACTCACAAGTAAACAGATCATGAAATGTAAGGTGCTCCTGGCTCGAACCAGACGCATGAAGGAAGTATTTCCTTTCTCTTTCTGCCTCGTCCTGCAGTGGTGCTCGTGGGTGGGACCCCAGCACCTTTGGAAATGTCAGGTTTAGTACTCGTCTTTCTGTGGCTGCTCACTTCTTTGCTAGTTATCAGAGGGTCAAGAGGCCAGTGAGGAGCGGTCGCCTCAGAGGGTCCTTGTGTTCACATTCGGTGTCCAGATTTGATAGACCGAGACTGTCACATCTGTCGTCTCACTTAAACTCATCCTGCTGCTCTTGCTGGTCCCTCTGTGTGGAATGTGCTTCCCCGGGTGCCACCGGGCTCACTCTCTTATTCCTGGTCTCTGCTCTGGTCTCACTTCCACAGAGAGGTCTTCCTTGAATTCCTTATCTTCCTCCACTCCTTTCTGCTTTCACTCTGCTTTATTTCTCTTATTGCACTCATCACTGTCTGAAGTTTTATTATGTATTTATCTGCTTATCGTCTGTCAACCCAAAGGGAACCTGGAGCCTTATTCTGTCTCGGTCACCACTCTACCCCAGTACCTAGAACAGGATCTGGAACACAATAGATAAGAATTTGCTGAGCAGGTAAATCAATTTGAACCTTACAACAATCCTGCAAGGAAGGTATCATTAACCTCATGAACCTCATCACCATTTTAAAAATAAGGGAACTGGTGTAGAGAGGTTATAGGGCAGGTCAAAGGCTCACAGGGCACGCCCACCAGTCTGGATGTATCCCAGGCCCCGCTCATTCCCACACCACCCCCTTGGCCCAACATTGCCCTCCTCTCCTCCCTGGACTCAGTCCACAGTTCTGTGGTCCAGCACTGTTAGCTGATGATAGAAAGGAAAGAAACCCAACAACACCCAGGAGAGGCATTTACAATCCCTGGGCAGGGCGGAGTGGCATCCTCTGAGAAGCACAACGCAGTGTCAGCATCACCACCTCCCTTCCAGCTGCCACCTCGTGTCCCGCCACCGTGCAGCAGGCCATACCAGATCACCCTCCAGACAGCAAGAGCGGCTCAACCCGGCTGCACTGCGAAGGACACCTGCCCCATCCCTCCTGACTATTCACCAGGAGCCTGCAGCAGGGTACCCGCACTTATATCTCAGCAAGTCCCATGTTGAGTGAGAGAATCCGTCCCACTGTGTGTGGACGTCCGCCCCACCATGCGCAGCGGGCTGCTCCTAGCACTCTGAGCGTGGACACCCGGGCAGACCCACCTTTGGGTTTCTTGTTCTAGGCAGAGGCCGCCCAGAGGGAGGGGAAGTGCCGGCAGGACCCCAGTGTGTGAGAGAGCGGGCGGCAGTGCTCCAGAGCTTGCTCAAACAAGCACAGGGGCTGCAAGTGGGAGGAAATGTTGTAACATTTAGCAGCTGAGACATCGAGTTTGTGTCCCCGTCCACCTCTTACCAGCTGTGTGGCGTGACATAAGGGAAGTTACTTCCTTTGTCAGAGGGGATAATAAAATAATACCTACTCAGAGTACTTCTTATGGAGTAAGAATAAAATCTAATAGCAGTGGGTGGCCCTGTGGCCGAGTGGCTAAGTTTGTGCACTCTGCTTTGGGGGCCCAGAGTTTCGCCGGTTAGGATCCTGGGCGCGGACCTAGCACGGCTCATCAGGCCATGCTGAGGTGGCGTCCCACACAGCAGAGCCAGAAGGACCTACAACTAGAATGTACAACTATGTACTGGGGACCTTTGGGGAGAAGAAGAAGAAAAAAGAAGTTTGGAAACAGATGTTAGCTCAGGGCCAATCTTTAAAAAAAAAAATCCAATAACAAATACGTGAAAGCATCATAGAAACTAAAGTATCTACAATCACAGAGATGTGTTACATGTATATTCTTTCTGGTTAAAAAAGGAAAAATGGGGGCCAGCTGGTGGCATAGTGGTTAAGTCTGCACTCTCCCCTTAGGCGGCCTGGGTTGGGATGCCAGTCATGGAACCAGCACCACTGGTCAAGCCACAATATGGCGGCATCCCACATAAAATAGAAGAAGATTGCCACAGATGTTAGCTCAGGGCCAATCTTCCTCACAAAAAATAAATAAATAAGGAAAAATGACTCATTATGGAAAATATAATGAATATAATCAATATATAAAAAAGTATAAAGAAGAGGGGCCGGCCCAATGGCGCAGCTATTAAGTTCGCACGTTCCACTTCTCGGTGGCCCAGGGTTCACCAGTTCAGATCACGGGTGCGGACATGGCACCGCTTGGCACGCCATGCTGTGGTAGGCGTCCTACATATAAAGTAGAGGAAGATGGGCACGATCTTAGCTCAGGGCCAGGCTTCCTCAGCAAAAAGAGGAGGACTGGCAGTAGTTAGCTCAGGGCTAATCTTCCTCAAAAAAAAAAAAAAAGTATAAAGAAGAAAATAAAAATCACCTATAATTTCACTACTCAGATAACCACTTTTATCATTTTGTATATCCCTTCCAATCTTTCATCAAAAGCACATGTATGCAAATATATATTACATATGCATATGCTCACTTACCACAAGACTGGATGGCACAGGCTGTACTCCCAGAGCTTAGAAATTTTATCATTCATTTCATTAGAGTAGTAATCTGAATCTTCCCTAAAACTTTATCATTGTTGTGGCTAAGTAAGAAGTTTGAGAAACTTATTGTTAATAATTCCTCTTAATTATTACTATTCCTCTTAAAGTCCCTTAGTTTAATAAATATGCTGTTATCTGCAACATGGTACACTGGAAAAATCATTACACCAGAAATCAGGAGATCTGAGCTCTTTCCCTGTGTCTGCCAATAAAGAGCCTGTGTGTCTCAGTTTCCCCATCTGGGAAATTAAGGCGATGGTCAATGTCTTGAAGGTCAGATGAGATCACGTATGGGAAAGTACTTAAAAAATCACAAAGCCCCCTGAGATGGGAAGTACTGTTTGTTTTCATCTCCACACATGCCTGTACAGCCAGGGAGACAGTGCACCTGCGTTAATCTCAATCTCATTTAACAAGTCCTAACGACTGAAGGCAAAGGCTTAAGAGTCTGCTGGTTTCTAAGATGCTAATGTACCATTCCCTTTGCCTCCAGTACTTACTATTGAGTCATTCCCATCTAAACCAGAGCTAAAGCATGCCCCAAAGTGGTTGACTGTTACCCTAAGAGATGAGGAGTACTGGTATGCCTCTCAGTTCCAGAGTCTCGGTCTTGGGGGTCGGAGCCACATCCTCTGTGAGGCCATCGGGTCCTGTTTTCTCAGCATGAGCACTTCAGCAACTGCAGCTGGGCTTGTTAAACGTGAAGGTTCCCAGCATCAAAGTCTTTGGGCGTGGGGCTCAGGAACCTGCATGTTTACCAGCAGCCCCCGCTGCCCCACATGACTCATAAAGTCTGGGAATGGATCCAGTGCAACCTGGCATTTTACAGATGGGAAAACCGAGGCTCAAGCTTATAAAGCTGTGAGTGACTGGCTGAGTCAGGGCCATAGGGCCGGAACTCAAATTTCTTTCTCAACCTCTCTCTGCTTCTTTCTCTTCTTTCTTCCCTTCCCTTCTCCCTCCCTTCCTTCTTTTCTCTATTTTGAGAACATAGACTTTTTTCCTCTCACCACATCTGGTTCAGCACAGGGGTTCCAGTTCACTGGGAGGCTCTGCTCTACATGCTTATAGAATCCAGATTTCTTGTTTGTATTTAAATAATGTTCTAGTTCTTTTTCTTCTTTTAAAGTCATTATTCTTTTAAAATCAGCAATGAGGAAAGATAGTTTGAAACATAGCAACGAGTAGCCATAATTTTTCATCTGCCACTGGAAGCTAAGACATGAGAAGAGGGAAACAGGGTGGAGTGGGAGGGTGAATGGAAAGTGGTTTTATTCATTTGTTCATGAAGCATGCATTCCTTTATTCACCAAATCATTGCTAGACATCTAGGAGGTAACTGGTGCTGGGAATACAGAAGCACCTAAGACAGGGTCCCTGCCTCTGTTCTAAGTCAGCTCATGTCACAGCATCATTGACTAAGAAGTGAAACAGGATGACATAGTGAGCAAGCTCTGGGGCAAAAGGGGCCAGGGGCAGCCCAGAGGAAAAGAGACCTCGGTCCCACTCTAGCTTTGTTCTCTTGTGTGACCATCAGCCTGCGCTTCCCTCTTCTTGGAGAGACAGAATCTGTGATCCAAGAGTCACACGCAGTGTTTCTATTCCCAGACTGGCCACAGCCTTGTTTCAAGAAGAGAATCCAGGGTGGAGAAGGAAGGAGATTCTTCCTCCCTCCCAGAGCCTCAGTGCCCGGCACGCTGGGAGCACCGGAGAGTCAACGTGCGGCCTCCCTTGACAGGCCACCAGGCTTAGCAGACCATGCAGAGCCAATAAACATCATCTCCCTGGACTTTTAATAAGGTTTTGAATGGGTTTCCACTTAAGCAGTCCTTGAGAAACTTGGAAAACATGGCTGAGTATGAAAGTTTTATTAAGCAGGATGTCGGGGAAATTAGTGGTGCCGTTTAGCACCCCCCAAAATCATCTTTGGCATTAATTTGCTTTGCCCTAGGTGGTCTCCTAGCTATCCTGGCCCTCTTCCCCCGATCTCTCTGCCAATCTCAGTGGCCCTTTAAAATCACATAATGTCCTTCAAAGGGACTGCGCAGCTTTGAGCGGGGCTGTAAACTGGGACTTGCATAAAATCTGGGGTCAAGGGAGGTATAACGGAATGATTTAAGCAAACAAAGACCACTTTACGCTCCAACCTAAATGTTGAAAACATAAAACCATTTTTAAATACATGCCGGCTAAGTATGGGAGAATAAAACTTCCTTTTGAAAATAAACTCTGTCTTCTACAATCAGTTTATTATACACCATCGCAAAAGTGTGGTCCAGGCAGAGGGAAAAGCTTTGCAAAGGCAGACAAAGCAGCAGAAATCGCCCAGTGGGTTCAGAGTGGGAAAATTCAGGGTGGCTGCAGCACAGGGGCGTGAGGTGGCTGAGGCTGACGACATTGCTCAGGGTTTCAGTCCCTCCTCAGACAGCCACCCGTAAACTCACAGCTACCCACCTGCAGGAGGCAGAAAACAGAAGGGAGAAAACAATCGCCATCGACATTTACAGCCACCATTACTATGTGTCTCCTAAATGGAGAGCACTGTGCTGAGAGGTTGCCATAATTCCCTCACTTGACTTCTCCAAAAATTACGCAAGGAAGGCGTTATCCCTTGCCTCACAGATGACCTAGCCATGGGCATTGAGCTACGGTGGGATTTATACTCTGACCCCCCCACGCCAAAGCCCACACCCTTTGTTTTTGTAAACCACATCATAGAGAAGATGAATGTAAGGATCTGTGCCTGTGACGACATGAACCTTTCTCCTGGTTTCCTCACATTTATTAACATCTTTTGTCTTTGAAAAATCATTTATTTTTTTAAAAAAATACAATCACATATAGTTAATACAGTACATTCTTGTAAAAGCCAAACAATTCAGAGCAAATAGAATGAAAAGTAAGAGTTCTCTTTGACATTCCCTATAATTAAAATTATAGATATAACAGAAGAATATCAAATGAAAATTTTTTAAAAGAGAAAAGAAACAAAATCTATAGTCCCTCCACTTAACAAAACAACTGGGAGCTGTTTAGAATATTACTTTTCAGTCTGTTTTTTCCTACCCTTGGGTGTTGGTTGTGTGATATATCCCTGATGTAGTTTGCATCCCGCTTGCCTCTGATTATGCCATGGGCATTGTCCATGTCATCTGCCTGGTATTCTTCTCCCTCGGAGTTACTAGCTGGGTGACATTTAATTGACAGCCATAGTTTGCTTAACCATCCCCCTATTGTGAGCATTTAGACTGTTTCTAATCATTTGCTATTATCAAGTGTGCTGTGATTAAGATCTCCATGCATTTTTTTTCCTTTCTCTAGCTTGGATTATTTCTCTAGCATTCCCAGAAGTAGAATTACTGGGTCAAAGGGTGTGAACATTCTTAAAGCTCTTGATCCATCGTGCCAGATTGTTTTCCAAAAGAATTGAACCAGTTTTCGCTATTTGGAAGCTTGCTACTTTCTCTGCGTGGGAAGTTCGGAGGAAAGACTTTGTTTAAGCCTTCTGATTCTGCTTAACTGAAGTCACTACACTTTAATTTTGCTGTTTCATACGGCCCCTTTCAAAGTCTGTTGACAATGTTTGACCATCTGATTACTGGGTGGAAGATTTATACTGGTCTCCCTGTCTCCAGGCTCTTCCTGCCTTCAATCTGTTTTGTGCACTTCAGCCAGATTAATTCTTTTGGAAACATCACTAGCCTTGTGTCACTGTCCTGCTCAGTAACTTGTAGTGACTCTCTATTTCCTCCGGGATCAAGTCCAGGCTCCTCTACTGGGTCTTGAAGACCCTCCACAATAGGGTCCCACCCCCTTCCCGTTCAGTCTGATCTCCTGCCACCTCAGCAGACACCTTCAGCCGCTTCCTTTCTAGTCCCTAAATTATGCTCCTTTTGCTTATGGTTTCTCCCACCTGGAATGCTTCCCCCTCCTTTCTACTGAGTCCAAATCCTTCTCCGCTTCAGGGTGCTTCAGTCCTACCCAGTCAGCTGAGAATTCTGCAAGAAGAGCCATGGAAAGTGGGGAAAGACCTAGAATCAAGAATGCGGAAAGAGGGGAAACAAAAGAAGGAAAGCAGTGAATATGCCATCAGGGGCCAGGGGGACATGAGTGTCCTTACATTAAAGGCATAAATAGTTGGCAACAGAGACCAGAACCAAGGCAAAATTCTTTGTACCACTGATGACATTTAGGCTGTTTCTAATGGCCTAAAATGGGAATCTGTGAGAAAGCAGGATTGTGGGCTAGGGCTAATAAAATAATGATGACAATAATAATTACAGTATATTAGTTAGGATTAATTTCACTTTGAGAAACTGAGACCTGAAAAATAATGTTTTAAATATGAGAAAAATATTTTATGAAAAGAAACCCTCAGGAAGTCCAGAGCTGGAATGGCAGCTCCCTGCTCAGCAAGGACACAAGCTCTTTAACTCTCTGCAATGTCAACCCCAGGATGTTGTCCTCCTCCTTACGCTCTAAAATAGTAGTTGGGGCACCAGCCATCACATCTAGAGTCCAGACCAATAACAGTCAGAAGGATGATGAAGACAGTCTCCTCTGTTGAGAGACTTCCTGGAAGTTCCATGCAATGCTTCTGCTCAGAACTCTCTGTCCTAATCACATGGCTGTATCTAGCTGCAAAAAAGTCTATATGCCCAGATAACAATCAGGGTTATGTTACCGAAAGAAAGAGAAGAATGGATTTTGGGGCACCCAGCTAGCCATCTGTGCTACTGTCTATTGAGGCGCTGTGGTAATCAATTTATATCTATTACCTCTTTTAATTTGTATCCCAATTCTATGAGCAAGCACATAGTGGCAAGGAGAGCAAGACCCGGCCTGCCTCTGAGTTCAGGGCCCGGGCTCTTCTTTTTTCCTTTTTAGGCTTCATTCGAAACTTATTTTTCATAATATAAAAATCACAAAATAATTGGCAAATATCTTTTTTTTTTTTTGAGGAAGATTAGCCCTGAGCTAATATCTGCTGCCAGTCCTCCTCTTTTTGCTGAGGAAGACTGGCCCTGAGCTCAGATCCGTGCCCATCATCCTCTACTTTCTATGTGGGACGCCTACCACAGCATGGCTTGCCAAGTGGTGCCATGTCCGCACCCAGGATCTGAACTGGTGAACCCCAGGCCAGCGAAGCGGAATGTGCGCACTTAACCACTGCACCACCGGGCCGGCCCCAGTAAATATCTTTTTTTTTATTGACCGAACACACGCACACACACACACACACACACACACACACAGAGTTCACCTTTCAGAGACTGAATCTTACAGTCTGTGAAATCTCATCTCTCAGTACAGAACTCACTGGAGTCACTCCTTAGTATGTGTTCAGTTACATTTTTTGGCATATTGTTTGTATATTTTATTATCATTATTTGTTATTAAATATTGATTATATATATATTTTAGTTATATTGTAGGTCTTATTTGTGAAGAATATATAAGACTTTCTCTACACGTTGTAAAATAAGCAGTTCTCAACAAATAATACTGAAATGATGTTCTAAGGGAAAAAATCGCAAGTTATTTTTGAGAACATTCGAGGTAAACAACTTTCACAAATGAGAGGTTTACTAAAATAGTCATGAACGCGCAGTGAAAGAGGGTAAGAAAGGTGACATTCTTCCTCCTTCAACTTGTATTGTGTTTTGGATTATTGCTCCAGTTTTCCTGTAAAACAAATGAATGGAAAAACCGCCACAAAGGGAGGCGTGGCAGGTTTGCCAATGCTAATTTTCTGAAGAATTCGTATCTGAGATGCTAGGAGGTGTGAGCTCTTCGGAGTTGAAGGAATATCATGGCCCCAGTTGGGGGGGGGGGGGGCGGTGCCGGGAGGCAGCAGGGTGGTGGGAGGTGGAGGGCATATTTGATTACAAAAGGAAAGCTGGAAAAAGGGCTTCAGACTGATGGGGACTGCAGACAGAGAAGGAAGAGAGAGTCTAAGGCAGAGACTAAAAAAATACCCTGGGCGTGGAATGGGGGCGCCCACTGGAGTTGCAGTATTGGCAGATACGGCAGTTTCAGTTCCGCTCCCCTGGCTACCCTTAGTTCCTCCCAAGTTCCCAAGGACAGCAGTTAAAGAATGGTCAGGCCCAGTTACAACGTCTTGTCACTGTGCCCTGCCTTCTGTGGCTGCGTGAGCCTGAGTTGTCTGCCTATGGCAGTAAAGGGAGCTTTGCGTTCTAGAGGAATGATCAAGGCTGGGTGTTGCCGAGGGTGGGGAGCCAGAGAAAAACACAGGGAAAGGCTAGCTTCTAGAATGCAAGCAGCTGGAGGGCAAGGTCCAGGTCGGTTTTGTTCCATGCTATGTCACTATGCCAAGTACAGTGCCCGGTCCATGGTTCCTTCCACCCTTAGCCAATAAAGGTGTGTTGAATGAATGAATGACTGTGGCCCAAGGTCACAGGTTAAGAAGGATCTATAAGCACCTTCCTGCTGGTCTTTTAAGATGACCAGTTGGGAGTATCAGGGAACACTGTATGAGAGGCAGCCCTGGCCTATGTCATCACAGGGGCACTGCAGGTGGAAGCCAGGGGCTGCTTACGCCAATGTGGTGGGCCTCTGGTGTGACCTGTAGGGCCTTAAGTGGCAGAGACTGAGAAATCACTGAGATTGGGTAAGGGAAAGACTTTATCCTTTCCTGTTTCTTTTTGCTCTCTTTCTACCTTCCCTGACCCCCGACTAAGTCTCAGGCATCTTCCTAAAAGCTGTACATGCATCATCTCATTTAATCTCCTGACATTCCAGGGAGGTTGACATTAACGCCCCCATTTTCCAGAGGAAGAAACTGGAACTTGAAAAGGTTGAGTAACCTGTTCAAGGTATGACAGCTATTAAATGGGAAAGCAAGACGCCAGCTGAACTCTCTCTGACCCCAAAGCTCTCGTCTTAACCACTCTGCTCCCTGCCTCTCTCTGCTCCATGCTGTCCCTTAGCTTCTTGCGCACTTATTCAACCTGGTTGCAAAACATATTTTGTTTACATAACTAACATTTTATTTTGGGATATTTTCTGATGAACAGAAATTTTGTAAAAACAGTGTGAAGAATCCCCATTTTACTCCATCCACATGCCCCCAAATGTTGGCCTTTTACTGCCGGGAGTAAATATTGGTCACATTTTCTGACTGCAATTTTTCTTTTTTTTTGAGGAAGATTAGCCCTGAGCTAATATCTGCCACCAGTCCTCCTCTTTTTGCTGAGGAAGACTGGCCCTGAGCTCAGATCCGTGCCCATCTTCCTCTACTTTCTATGTGGGATGCCTACCACAGCATGGCTTGCCAAGCGGTGCCATGTCTGCCCCCGGGATCTGAATCAGTTAACCCCAGCCCACTGAAGCAGAACATGCACACTTAACCGCTCTGCCTCTGGGCTGGCCCCCCAGACTGCATTTTTTATGTTTCCTTGGACTGAAATTTTCATTTGTTTTTCGGGGATCCCAGACCCTTGCAGAAGGTGAGGAGAAGGAGCGACATGGCAGCTGGCCGGTGGCAGCAGGCTCCACTGACCACATGGGAACCCTGAGCCTCTGGAACAGATGCGTCGACGCCCAGCATTCCCCTAGAGGACACAAGGGTCATCTAGTGACTTGCCTAATGGGGAGGCTTCTGAGGAATGTCCCAGACGCCAGGCTTGAGAGATTCATTAGCTACAAAAATGTCTAAACAAGAGAAACATCAGCAATGACAGCGGCTCAGAACAGTCCCATCTCTTACTCCCCCGCACTGTCAATTCAGGGCCGAAAGACTTATTGTGGACCTACTGTGCGTCGGGACTGAATTAAGTACCGGGGCAAATGATAAGATTGTCAATGATACTGCCTCTATCAACAGAAAAAAATGAGATGGTTGACCAGAAATGAAAAGGGAGTCTCAGTAGGAATTTCCCCACTAATAGTTGATTAGGGACCCTCAGTTGGGGGAAAACCTCACAATTATTTTGGAAACAAAATTAGGAGGCTTGGAGATTGGGGGGGAGGGAGGAAGGAGATGGGACAAGTTCTTGCATGAACACAAGGCAATCCAGCTCTGTTTCCTGCCTGATGCTGGTGGTCTTTGGAAGGGGAGGCAGTTCAGGAGGAAGGAGGCCCCGTTAAGTGTGGCCAGAGAAGCCAGGGGGCCAGAACATGCGGTTCTAAGGGCAGAGGCTGCTGGCAAGGCAGGTAGAGCCCCCATTCAGCCCCAAGCAAATCTACAGACTGTTAAAAAGAAGGGGACTTGGCTAATGCTTCTGGGACATATTTGTAGACAGAGTCAAGGGGAGAGTGAGGAAGAGACTCTGCCCGACCCCAAGATCTTTCACTGTACCCGTCAGCCTTCCTGCTTCTCTTCCCTTGCATGTTCTCTGTGCCTCCCTCACACCCAGTTTCATCCTGCAGACTTCCACTGACCCGCAAAACCCCAGTGGGGACCTGCGGAGGCTCTCAAGTCCGACAGATCTAGACTCAAGTCCCAACTCCGCCACTAACAGGCTGGGTGGCCACTGAACCTCTCTGAGCCTCAGTTCCTCAACTATAAAGTCGAGGTGCTGATGGCTCTTTCTCAAATTTGACGTGATGTTGGATGGAGATTATGCATATAAAGTGCCCTACCTGGCTGCAGGCAAGCAGTCTTCTTTCTGACCTTTCAGGCCACTTTCCCCTCACATCTGCCTGCCCTTGATGGCTGATAACACCGGTGGCCAGTGTGCTGCTCTCTCCTTGTCCATTTTTTCCAGGTTATGGTGGAAACAGACCCAGGAGCCTGAATCTGGGTTTGACTCCTGGTTCTAGCACTTAACAGCCATGTAATCGTGGGCAAGTCACTTAACCTCTCTGAGCTCTAGCTTCTCACTTGCAAAATGAAAACTGTACCTGCCTTGAATGAGATAATGTAGCGAAGTGCTTAGTAAGTTTTAAAGCACTTTACGAGAGTCAGCAGCTGTTTTGTTGCCCTTCCCATTTCCCTCCGTACAGCTCCCCCACCCTCCATCCTCCCACACCAAGCCCAACTTGGGTAGAAGGAGCACTGAACAGGGATTTAGGAGCTCTGAGCTCTGGTCCCAGCCCTACCATCAATTTTGGGTCCTTTGGCAAATCATGATCCTCCCAGGGCCTCAGTTTCCTCACACGTAAACTGAAGTGTTTGAACAGAGTATCTTTCACGGCCTCTTGCCACATTTCAAGTCCTCAATAGCCACATGTGGCTAGTGGCTGCCCTAGTGGACAGTGCAGATGTAGGACATTTGCGTCATCGCAGAGAATTCTATTGCCTTTTACAGTGTGGTCCGTGGACCAGCATCTGCAGCATCGCTGGGAGCTTGTGAGGAATGCACACTCTTGGGCCCATGCCCAACATACCAAATCTGAATGTAGATTTTAACAAAATTGAACAAAATCTCTAGGGTTTTCCGTAAGTTTGGGAAGCACTGTTCTAAAGCATACATTCCATTCATCCATTCTTTAAACCAATTTATTTTATTTAATTTTTTTAGGAAGATTAGCCCTGAGCTACCTGCTGCCAAACCTCCTCTTTTTGCTGAGGAAGACTGGCCCTGAGCTAACATCCGTGCCCATCTTCCTCGACTTTATATGTGGGATGCCTACCACAGCATGGTGTGCCAAGCAGTGCCATGTCCACACCCGGGATCTGAACCGGGTGAACATTTGTCGCTGAAGGGGTCAGGAGTTTATTTTCCAACAGAAGCACAGTTGGCCTGGAGGATGTCCCTGCTTCTGAGCTCAGATCTGCTCGCCTCGCGTTCTTCTATTAATATGGCCGGAATCATGCACTTCTGGGTGGTGTGTGAGCCTCAGGGTGTCTCCAATACTCGGTTTAGGGTAATTAGTCTTTTTGACCCTTAGCAGGGGAAATGTCTCCAGTTGGGGGGAAATGAAGTTGTCAAACATAGTCCTTAAGGAGAGGGTGATTTATAGGGGATGGCATACAAAAGCACAGGAATTAAACAAACAAACAGGGAAAGAGCACTCAAAAGCTCAGACCAAACAATGTATACGGCACGCTATGCTCAGGCAGGTCAACCAGTGGCCCCACGGCTCCCCAGGCAGCACGCCCCAGACAATTGTTCATCTTCCAAGAAGCCTTCCCAGAAGCCATAGGGTTGCAGGAAGGTAAAGCCAATGACTTCATCGAGGGGAAGAAACAGCAGCAGTCAGTATAGTCCTTAGGTGACCGTGTGGTTTTTTTAAAACTTGCCTTTCTGCGGCCCAAGATTTGGGCCCTGCTCCCCCTCCTAGCCCTCCTCACGGCGTCCTGCTCCCTGACTGCCCCCATCACACTGCTCCTCTTTGTGTCCCTCCAGCTCCGCTCCCGGCCTTGGCCCTCTTTCAGGTAGGACCTCCATAAAATACAGGATGTCCAGCTAAATTTGAATTTCAGGTAAACTACAAACAATTTTTTAGTGTAAGTATGTCCTGCGCAATGTTTGGGATATCCTTATACTAAAAATTATTCATGGTTTAGCTAAAGTTTAAATTTAAGGGAGCATTCTGTATTTTTATTTGCCGAGTCTGTCAACCTACTTTCAAGGCATTTTTACTTGCTGTGTTCTCTGTCCAGAACACACCACCCCCACATCTTCCCTTGGCCAGCTCTTTGTCATTCAGTCTCCACTCAAGTGTCCCCTCCTTAAAGAGATGATCTCTGACTCTCCCCTCCAATTTAAAGTAGCTGCCCCACCCCCATAGTGCCTCTCTAGCACATTCCCCTGTATTACTTTATTCACTCTGAAATAAGTTTACGTATTGGTTTTCTTGCTTAATGTGTGTTTCTTCCAGCTAGAATGGTAGACATTTCTGTGTTTTCTCCTGAGCACTTTCCATCACCTGAATATACCTGACACATATGAGGCATTTAATAAATATTGGTTTAGGGGCCGGCCGAGCTCAGTTGTTAAGTTCACATGTTCCGCTTTTCGGCAGCCCAGCATCCACCGGTTCAGATCCCAGGTGTGGACATGGCACTGCTTGGCACACCATGCTGTGGTAGGCATCCCACATATAAAGTCGAGGAAGATGGGCACGGATGTTAGCTCAGGGCCAGTCTTCCTCAGCAAAAAGAGGAGGTTTGGCAGCAGGTAGCTCAGGGCTAATCTTCCTAAAAAAATTAAATAAAATAAATTGGTTTAAAGAATGGATGAATGGAATGTATGCTTTAGAACAGTGCTTCCCAAACTTACGGAAAACCCTAGAGATTTTGTTCAATTTTGTTAAAATCTACATTCAGATTTGGTATGTTGGGCATGGGCCCAAGAGTGTGCATTCCTCACAAGCTCCCAGCGATGCTGCAGATGCTGGTCCACGGACCACACTGTAAAAGGCAATAGAATTCTCTGCGATGACGCAAATGTCCTACATCTGCACTGTCCACTAGGGCAGCCACTAGCCACATGTGGCTATTGAGGACTTGAAATGTGGCTAGTGTGACTGAGGATTGCATTTTAAATTTTATTTAATTCTGATTAATTTAAGTTTAAATAGCCACAAGGCTAGCTGCTACTCTCTAGGACAGCACAGCTTTAGGGAAGTGGTTCTCAACCTCGGCTGCACACTGTTATGGCCAGACGCACATTTAAAAATACTCATGCCCAGGAGCCACTCCAGACTAATTAAATCTGAATCACCGGGTTTGGGTCTTAGAGCACTGTTTTTTGTTTTTGTTTTTTGTTGTTGTTGTTGTTTTTCTGCTTTATTTCCCCAAATCCCCCCTGTACACAGTTGTATATCTTAGTTGCAGGTCCTTCTAGTTGTGGGATATGGGACGCTGCCTCAACGTGGCCTGATGAGCGGTGCCATGTCTGCGCCCAGGATCCAAACCCTGGGCCGCTGCAGCAGAGTGTGTGAACTTAACCACTCGGCCACGGCGCCGGCCCCCGAGAGCACTGGTTTTTGTTGTTGTTTTTTTAAGCTCCCCCAGGTTATTCCGAAGTGCATCCAGAGTTGAGGAGCCTGCCTCAGAGTTTTCAGAGCAGTCACGGCCTGCCTTGGCTCAATCCTTGCCACAGCCTGGATGGCAGGTAAGATGTGTGACTATGCATCATCAATCCCATTTTACACGGAGTAACCGAGGTTCAGGGAAGTGAAGGGATTTGCTCAAGGTTATAAAGCTAATAGTTGGCGAGCTAGGACCCACCCAGCCCTTGTGCATCCACACCCATCCTCTGCCTCAAATTCTTGGTGAAAAACAGGCAAACATTTCTCCATCAATTACCTTTGTGAAAAGAGGCAAATGTCTGTCCTTCAATCAGACAGTCAGGCAAGCCCATCCTCTCTCCACAGCTGCCACCAGCTTCCATCTGCCTGTGAGGCCCCCTTTCTCAGGGCTTCACTAACCGCAACCTTCCCCAGGGAGGTGAGCTGATTAGACTCCTCAGCCTGCTTCATCATTGACCAATAAAAGAATGGGTCTCTCCCTACCAGACAGGAAGGAAATCCAAGTTTGAGTGGAAGAGGGCACCTCGCCATGGAACTCACCACTCCCAGGGTGGGGCCTCCCAATGGACCGACCCGGTCTTTCCTGCGGCGCCTGCCCACAAGGGCACAGACTGAGGGGGTTGAGGGAGAGAAGTCAACAGTGACAATATGGGTGATCCAGGAGGGTCCCCCAAAGAGTTTATAGCCTCTGCTGGGGGTCCTTAGGCAGGGTTGGGATACCACTGGTGGGGGTCACATGGGGAGGATGGTTTTAGGTGATTCATGGGAAAACTTTTAAAATGTTTAATACCTATGTATTTATTTTAATGTACATTAAGAAAAATGTAGCTCGCTAAGCCTGTAATTTCACAGGTATTTCCAACACAAAGTTCCTGGCAAAATTAATTTAATTAAGCAGAAAAGGAGCACATTTAAAGCAAAACGTTAAGGAGATAATAGTACCAGTGGGACTTGGATATAGCCAACATAGTGACGACAGCTGGGTGTCCCCCAAGGGTGCAGTGAGAGGGGGTGGACAGTGTCCTTTGTACGGAAGGTCAGAGGTGGAAGGGAAGGCTTTCATGAAAACATTTTATGGAAAGACGTCAGCAGCACATCTTTCAATCATAAAGAATTACTGTTGCTGACAAGAAATTCATTGTCTTGGAATAATGGCCAGGAATGAAAATAGCACAGCCCCAGGCCCTCGTGGGCCTGCAGTGAGGTCCAGCTGAGGGAAGGGCCGAGCAGTTTCTCCAGCCCTTTCAAGCCCCAACAAGCCTGTGTGAGACCACACTCAGCCCAACACCTCAGTCCTGCTGCAGACACACCGAGACAACCGTATTAGTGTAAGCCCAGTGTCTGAGGACGGGTCCTAATGGAGTACAACCAGCTGGCCCAGCCGTCCAGGGACAGGGTTTCCTCAGTCTCACCAGCCCCTGCCTGGAGCCTGGGTGGAATAAGCTCAGAGTGGTTACTGCCTAAAAGGACACACCCAGATCTTTGGGGCCAACCCCACGTACACTCATTCACATCTGTACTTGTCAATGGGACTCAGAGCTCCCTAGGGAACAGATGATTTGGGACCCTAGGATGGGAAAGGATGTGTGTTCAGTTTAAGGGGCTGACAGTCACACTCTGAGAATGAAAAGGGATTGGATCTGGTTTTTAGGAATGAAAGTCACCATTTTTAAAATATGATGAGGGGGGAGGTATGAATAGGTGAGCACAGAGGGTTTCAGGGAAGTGAAAATACTCTGTATGATACTGGAACAGTGGATACATGTCACTACAGGTTTGTCCAAGCCCATAGAATGCACAACACCAAGAGTGAACCCAAGTGTGAACTAGGGACTCAGGGTGATGATGACGTGTCACTGTGGGTGCATCAGTAGTAACAGAAGTGCCACTCTGGTGGGGGATGTTGATAGTAGGGGAGGCTACGCATGTGTGGGGGCATGGGGTAGATCGGAAATCGCTGTACTTTCCTCTTAATATTGCTGTGAACCTAAAACTACTCTAAAAAATAAAGTCTTAAAAGCAAAAGTCTCAAGAGAATTTATGAACATTCGAAATCCAATCAGAGGAACCTGGGGCAGGGCAGCAACTTCTGGAGGACCCGACTTGATTGTGGGTATAACTGAGGAAGCTTAAATTGCTTCTATTTTATGGGGCTCTAGCTAAAAAAAGAACGTGCCCAGAACTGGCATAGTCTGTATGAGGCACCCAGGAAGTTGTGCTCAGAGAAGCAGTTAGGCATTATGTCTTCAGTATGAGGTAGGGGACAAGGTGCCCAGACCCAGAACTTGGAGATCCGTTCTGGAGGCAGCCAACAACTACAAACACAATCACAGCAACAGCTAACACTAACTGAATACCTACTATGTGCCAGTCACCACTTTAAAAGCATTCAGTCCCTACAACAACCCCAGGAAGTAGACAGTAATATTATCCCCATTCTACAGATGAGAAAACTGAGGCACAGAGAGGCTAAGTGGCCCATCCAAAGCCACATCTGGATAGTGGACATGGAGATATCTGGCACTCACAGCTACATGATCCTGCCATTAAGACCATCCAGGTAAACCCATGCTCCAAGCTCATGCTCACCGAGCCATCCTCAAAGGCAATGCTGGCTAAGACTCAGCCGAGTGGGGTTCAAATCTTGGCTCCGTCACAGTTCAGTTTCTTAACTGCTTTATGCCCCAGTCCTTCATCTGTAAAGTGGGGATAACAACAGCTGAGAGAGTGTGAAGATGAAATGAGAGGTTGTACTCAAAGCCCTTAGCCACATTGGTGGCACGGGGAAGCCCTCCACCATTACTCATGGTTACTGCCCAGCTCAACCCCCGCAACAGGCAAATCTTCTTGGGAAACCTCATAATAACAACGGCTCCCTTTTACTGGGGGCTTCCCACATGCCATGCACTCTGCTAAGAGCTTGCAGTACATCTCGTTTCATTTTCACACACCTCACATGGCAGGTGTTATCATTCTAATTCAAAACATTTGAATTCTGGTTTATCCATTTGCCTCTTGTGAATTTAATCATTTCCCCAGAGACAAACATCTCCTGGATATAGAAACCAAACAGCACCTTCGAGCCTGCAGAGCTGAGGCCCAGGCCCTGGAGGGCTCCGGGGGGTGCCCCGCGGGCCATTCCCAGACACCAGCATGGAGCCATCTCCATAGGCTTCCACAGGATATACCTGGGACACACTGAAGCTCCTAATCCTAGCATCAACACTGTGCCTTTCCTCCAAGGATTTCCTTTCCTTTAACGAAATTGGTATTGACTAACATTAACACATAATCACAAACTGTTAACACCAATGCTTGTTTGATGTGTGGCCTCCTAGGCATTATCATACGTATATACACATCCTTTTTAACAAAACAAAAATGGGCTATTCTATGTGCTGTTCTTGCTTTTGCACTTAATATGCGATAGAAGTTTTTCCATGTCAGAGGATACAGCTCTATGTCATTTTTTAAAATGCTACATAGAGTGAAGCATGGTTTTTTTCTTAGCTGTTTAAAGAAGATTGAACATATTTCCTTTTTACTCATCTACATTTTGTAGTTTTTCAACAGTGAAGATACATTACTTACATAAAAAAGAGATCATATGTGCTTTTTAAAAAATAGTATGGAAAAGATAATGTAACAACACTTTAAACATAGTTACAAATGAAACAAATGAAACACAAAATGAATACAAAGTTTTATTTTTGTCAATTGTTTTTCAGTCCTTGTTCACATACAAGAACTAAAACAAATATTTTTACCTAGTTATAACCATGCTGAAATACTTCTTTATCACATTATCTGAAACATTTCTCCGCGTTTCTATGGAGCTCCCTGAAAGGCTTGCACAGGAGCAAAGGGACCCGGGCAGGGGAAGGAGTTAGGCTGTTTCTACAACGCAGTGTGGAGAGCAGAGCTCCAGGCACAGAGCACTCAGCAGCCTGGTGAAACCCCTGGACCTCTTCTCAGAATAATACTTTCAAATGCATAAAATAAAATATATAGGACTACAGAAGAAACCAATTACACTGAAACACAATTATCACAATGAAAATATGTGTATGGTAATAATACAAGTACTTCCTGTGCATTGAGGAACAAAGCTCAGCAGTGAGTCTAATTTCTACCATAATTTCAAAGTAGAGAGGAACACAAATATTTCATGATGTTTGCAACACAATAATGTGATGTGAAAACATCTGTGATTTATATTGGTGACAAGTTTCAGGTTCACAAAGACAGCTGTGGTCTGTTGTGTACATTTGTAAACGAAGGAAATGCTACATTGCATTTTATGTCAGCAAAAATAAAGATGTCATTTTTTTCCCCACCCAAGTTCATAGACCTCCTGAATTCTGCAAGAGTAGTGGGTTCTAGGTCAACAGATGCCTGCACCACAGAATTTCTAGACTTATTAGCTCAGGAAAGGTAAAGGGAGAAAATTATTTCCAAATCTCTTTGCCTTTTCATTTTTTTCTATCCCTTCTACCCAAGGCACTTGCCTCTCCAGCTCCCATGACTATGAGATCATTCGGAATTAATTTTGGGGTTTCTCCCATCTCTAGCCATCTTTCCAAGCCCCAACAACTTCCGCTTTCTGGTCACCCTCTGCACGTACATAGAAAGACGCTCGTCTCGCCATCCTCCATCTCAGCGTGTTTTCTATTTGCACTAGACTGAACACGCACATCCCTTCTTCTTCCTTCCTGATAGTTATGAAGTCGTCCAACAAGTCCAGTCAGTTCTGAATGAAGGAAGCTGGATAATCCGCCTACTTATTGGAGGCTGCCGAGTCCAAATAGATGTTTTTCATCACTGAAGGTATTTTCCAGGCCTCTGCAAATCCAGAGGATCAGTCTCCTTCCTTCACACAAGCATTGGCACTGGATTCATTTCTGAAATCTCCGGCACCAACCGGGCTCTGGTCCTTGGCCCAGATTTCAGAAATTATCTGCGATTGTACTCTCTTTTCCTTCCACCAATAATTATAACATATTGCATTTGTGTGGCATCTTATGCTTCTCAGAAGTAATGTTCACATTCAAAATGCTGTTATCCCAGGGGCAGGATGTGGACTCAGAACTCCGGATTCCTAACCCAATGTTCATTCCGTGATGCCATGGTTCAATTATTACTATTTCTGTTATAACACAGAATTCCTTAAACATAGTACACTCATGTCCCTTTTAGCAAAACATGAAAATCTTATGTTCTCCATTAATATTACTTGAAAATTTAAAATAATTAAAATATTGTGGCTAAAATAAATTAAAACAATGAGAATTTTTTCTAAATACTCTTTTATTTTTTAAAATACTACTCTTATTTTGATTTGTAAAAACAACATATATTTAACCTCAATCATACAATATCCTAAGTGATCAAATTGTCCTGGTTTCCTGGGACTGTCCCAGTTTTAAAACTGAATATCCTGCAGTCCACAAACCCCTCAGTCTTGGACAAAGCCTTTGTCCTGGGTAAACCACCATAGTTGTCATATTAGATGTCACAATGAGCTTTGATGTTGATTATTGGCCATAATTTTTTTTTAGTCCTACATAAGGTCAAAGATAGAGCACAATAGGGGTCATTTTCATTGCCACACCTGTGTTGCTCCACAGAGATGTGGGTCCTCCCCCATCAATGCTACACTATATGGTCACATTTAGCCAGACAGAAAAATAAAACAAATACTTATTTCTCTAAATGATTTTAAAAATTAAAAATATATTTAAGAGGCTGGCCCCGTGGCCGAGTGGTTAAGTTCGTGTGCTCTGCTTCGACAGCCCAGGGTTTTGCCAGTTCGAATCCTGGGCGCAGACATGGCACCACTTATCAGGCCGTGCTGAGGGGCATCCCACATGCCACAACTAGAAGGACGCACAACTAAAAATACACAACTATGTAGAGGAGGGATTTGGGGAGAAAAAGGAAAAATAAAATCTTAAAAAAAATTTTTTTTTAAATATTTAAATGCCAGAAAGTTAGGCTTCATTGGTGGAAAGCAACAGAAATCAGCTCACTCTAACTTAAGCAAAAAAGGAATTTCTCAGAAAAATACAGAGTAGCTCACAGAATCCAAGGAAACCCTGAAGAACCAGGCTTTGGAACAGACAGGAACCACGATAGCTCTGTGATCTAAGGAGCAGGAATTAATGGGCAATCCCTTTAGGGCAGAAATTAGCAAGCTTTTTCTGTAAAGGTCCAGATAGTAAATATTTTAGGCTTTGTGGGGCAGTCTCTATCTTAACCACTCAATTTTGTCATTGTAGCATGAAAGCAGCCATAGACAACACACAAACAAACGATTGTGTCTGTGTCCCAATAAAGCTTTATTTACAAAAATTGCCAGGAAGCTTGATTTCGTCTGTGGCCATAGTTTGCTGACCCCTGCTTTAGGGTGTATCATTTGGCACGGATCTGCCATAACTATTTTCAATCTTCACATCACTGGGCTCAAGATTCAAAATCGATGGAGAACTCACAACTAGAATATACAACTATGTACCGGGTTGGGGGGGGGTGTGTGTGTGTGGGGGGGGGCGGGTGCTTTGGGGAGAAGAAGAAGGAAAAAAAAAAAGATTGGCAAAAGTTAGCTCGGGTGCCAATCTTTAAAAAAAAAATCAACGGAGAGAGCATCTGATTGGCAGAACTTGGGTCACTCACTTGTTCTTTGGCCAGGGGAAAGTGGGGTGCCTTCACTGGCCAGACTTTATCCAATTAGGAGGGGTGATTCCCCAAAGCAAAATTAAGGTCAGTCACCAAAAGAAGGAGTAATGGATGCAGGTGAGAATGAAACAACAGATGTTCATCATGTCATCTTCTGACTTTCTCCCTCATCTTGTTAGTTTCTCTCTACCACTTTACTCTCTTGGGAAGGAGTCAAAGAAATCCACATGGTACCAGCATCAGAATACAGTGTTTTTTAAATTGACACTTAGTAAGTGAGCATTGTGTGACAAAATCTCCCAGACTGGTGATTAGAACTGAACCACAAAGAATATCGACTGAATGATAAAGACTATGACCAGGTTTAGTCCTTTCTTTTTTAGAGGAAGAAATGGAGGACCAGAAAGGTTATGGGGGTCCCTGTATTGCCAGCTCCAAGAGGGCGTATTCACATGTCTCTGTGAATGACATGTGTCCCCCTGGTGTTGTGCAGGGCAGCCCTGGGAGAAGTGGGTGGCTTAGGGTGCATTGTCCATGAAAGGGATGGGATAAGAACTTTGTTTTCTGACTTTCAGTCCAGGCCTCTCTCTGTTGCGCCATTTAATTAAGTTTAAGTAAGCCCAAAGCTTGATATCTCCAACACACATAATCCTCTCTCCTCTCTCTCGCAATTGCCAGGACCTGGCACTTTGGTCCTTGTGGTTTCAGAGCCTGCTACACCCCTCCACGGAGTAGGTACAGCACTGGTGGTAGGATTTGAGAAATACGTAATGCATCCCCTCCCCAGTGATATGTATCCTACTAGTCTACTACAGGGCTAAGGTTAGAATGATCAGTGAGTGAGGAAGACGGTTCCTCTTTTACATTCTAGCAAGTCAATCCTAGGAGACTGCTCTGTGTTTATTCTAGCAGCAAAGTACTCCCAGCCTCCGATGTCCTGGAGTCTTTCTGCCCTGTGTTGTTGTCTAGCCCTATTTTGACCCCCACCCCCACTTCTCCTCTCCCAACACCATCCTCTTCTTGGCAGTGGGGGGGGGGGGGGGGGGGGCTCTTTGATGTTGGCTCAGGTGGAAACCAGAGGAAATCCTAGATTAGGCTCTGATGGCCAAAGAATTTCTGCCAGCCCCAGGGAGCGGCGCTCAACTGGAATAAGATAAGAGCACGCATTTAATGCTTACAAAAAAAACTGCATTTTGTGATATTTCTGTAAAAGTTGAGCTAGTCAATGTAGGTACTGAGTAGTATGGTTTTGATAAAGGAAAAAAACACACAGTGCACATGACAAGAGGGTCAATGGTCACCAAATGTTCCAGTTTTCTCAGGACTAAGGAATTTCTCAAGATTCGAGACTTTCAGTGATAAAACCAGGAAAATCTCAGGCAAACAGAGATGTGTTGGTCACCCAGGGGCAAATAATAATAATAATAATAATAATAATTTACTATGTGCCAGGCACTGTTATAAGCACTGTACATTCATTTACTTCGCAACCAACTCAATGAGAGAGGTCCCGTATTCATTTCTGCTTTACAGATGAGGAAATCGAGGATCAGATAAAGCAAGTAACTCACCCAAGGTCACACAGCTAAGTGTGGAGCTGGGATTGAAACCCAGGTCTGTCTGACTCCCAAATCCATCCAATCCATGATGATTCTTAACCATCATGATAAGTTTTTTCTTTCAAATATTTATGAAAGTAAGCATATATTGGGATTAGCCTTTCAGGGATTGTTGTATTGAATTAGGTGGCTCTGGATAAGCCGCATCTCTCTATGACCACACTTCAAACTGGAGAGAGGTTTAGACAATTCTTTTTTTTTTTTTTTGTACACATGATGTTTAACCATTCTTGTAAGTGAAACAGAATCCAATCAAAGTTCAGAAATAGACACAGATACATATTAGAATTTGCTATTTGATAAAGATAGGACTCCAAATCAGTGGGGGAAGAGATGAATTATTCAATAAATGTTGCTGGGACAACTAGGCAGCCATCTGCAAAAAAATAAAGTTGGATCTCTGTTTCACACTTTATCTAAAATAAATTCCAAATGGAGCTAAGGTTTATGTGAAGGAATGAATTCTAGAAATACTAGAAGGAAGTATGGGACCGGAGAAGATATTTTTGAGTATGATAGAAAATTCAAAAGCCATAAAAAATCAATAAATTCAACTACATTTTAAAAAGTCTCTGCATGGCAAAACAAAGTTAAAAGATAAAACCAACTAGGGGAAATATTTTCAGTGCATCACAAACTAAGAACGAATTTCCTTAATGGATAAAGCATTTGTACAAACCATAGGAAAAAGATTAATGAACAACTCAACACATAACACAATGCAATGCAATACAGCAATGATGAGGATAGATGGACAGTTCACAGAAGAGACTGACTCCTAACCATTTGAAAAGATATTCAGCTTCACCGATAATAAGAGAAATGAAAATCAAGACTATAATGAAGCACTGTGTCCCACCCATTGGACTGGCAAAGATCCAAAAATCTGCTAACTGCTTTGGTGAGAATATAATTTGGCACAATCTCTTTAGAGGGCAATTGGCAATATCTATCACAATTTAAGATAAACCACAACCTTTGACTTGACAATTCCATAGAAACACTCCCATCTGTAGGAAACTGATTTGCAAGGATTTTTGTTGCAGTATTTTTGGTCATTGGAAGTAACCTATACATCCATCAAAGGGAACTGGCTAAATAATTGTGCTATATCCACATAGCAGAATATTATGCAGCCATGGAAAAGGAGACTATCTGTAGTGATAAGGAATGATCTCTAAGATAGGTTGTTAAGAAAACAAAATGCAGGACAATGTGTAAAGTATGCTACTATTCGTATGTGTGAGCCCTGAAGGAGGGTATAGATAATATATTGTGCATATGTACCTTTCTAAATGAATGAAAATCTCTGGAAAGATACACAAGAAACTGATAACAGGGGTCTCAATAAGGAAGTCTCTGTTCCCCAGAGACTTACGTTTATACCTTTTAGAATTTGCAATATGTAAATCTCCTACCAATAAATAAATAAATAAATTAGTAGATAAAAAAACTGTTTTAAATGTAAGGGAGGGCCGGCCCGGTGTCACAACGGTTAAGTGTGCACGTTCCACTTCAGCAGCCTGGGGTTTGCCAGTTCCGATCCCGGGTGCAGACGTGGCACTGCTTGGCACACCATGCTGTGGTAGGCGTCCCACATATAAAGTGGAGGAAGGTGGGCATGGATGTTAGCTGAGGGTCAGTCTTCCTCAGCAAAAAAAAAGAGGAGGATTGGCAGCAATTAACTCAGGGCTAATCTTCCTAAAAATAAAATAAAATAAAATAAAATAAACGTAAGGGAGAGCCAGGGCTGGCTTCATGGATGTACACCCCGTACACTTGCAAAGGGCCCTGCCTTTGCTTTAATGCGCTGATGTTGCCATCTTGAAATTCTTAATGATTGGGCTGTGTATGTTATTCAGCCAGTCCTGCAGGGACTCAATTTACAAGTGCTATCTGAGGCTGAGTCCTGACTTAAAAGGAGACACTTGTGGAATTCAAAGACTTTACATTTTCTTGTGGCCACTAATGACCACCATTAAACAATAAATATCCAAATAAGTCTTTCCAATTGCAGAGCAAACAACCAAGATCATCACTATTTGCCTGATCTCTAAAAGCCACGCATTTCCCAGCAAAAATACCTACCCTCAAATGGTGAGGTTGACTCTGTCCAAACTGGAAAAGCTATTTACAGCTCTTCAAAACCTGCCTGACAGTTCAGCTTTCTGTGAAAGGAAGGTCTGCACACGAAAAATCTCACGTGGTTTCTGCCTGCCAAGCAGACTAAACAAAATGATGGTTCTGTTAAAACACATATGCATGAGATAGTTGTGTTTAGGAATTTTGTTATGATAACCTCAGGGGGCAAACAAACACAGCAGCATTAGCTCCTACCTGGCCAGGGGTGCACTGCTCTGCCCATCGCAACTGTAATTACCTTCTCAATCCGGGCAGTTTCATTGAAGGATGATTATCCGCAAGTGAGCGGATTATAAACATATTTTCTTGTAGGACTAGAATAAGTGCCAGAAACACTACAGCAAAGTGAACCAAAGATAGCATTCAAAGGATAAGGAGGGAGAAAGATGTAGCTTAGACAACCGTGATATGCATTTATTATGTGTTTAGTTTCTCAGCTGTAAAATATTACCTACTTCACAAAACTGTGCCGTGGATTAAACAAGATAATGGATGTGAACATGCTTTTTAAATTGCTAATTACTAAGGTATCATCATCCATATTATTTTGGAAGGGTATTATTTTGAGTGGGTATTTGTGTTTTTACTGCCGGTGTTGTTTTGAATGGGAGGGGGCAGCCACATTTAATACCTCCGACAGTAACTAAAGAAACCCTCTTTTCAAAGTACAAAAGTAATACAGGACCTCACAGTGTAAAATAAACAAACAACCCAGAACTGATTAGGGTGAAAAGTGAAAGCTCGCCTTCACTTTCTGCCACAAATCCTACTCCGCTGTTAACATAGTATGAATTCTTCCAGGAGGTTTTTAAAAATATATCTGAATAATTTAAAATAAAACCACTAGAACTCTATGAGATGCAAGCCAACCCCCTCCCCAACTTTAGGGAATGTCATTGCTTCTCATGGGATAAGATCTCATCACTAAACCCTTTGCAAAAGCAGAGATGGCTCTAACTCTTAACCTTGCTTCATTAAATTAATTGCCCAATGCAACTGCTTCCTGGACATTGAGAATATTCACAAGCAGTTATTTGAAAAGTAGATCCAGCCATTAGGTGTCAGAACAACATGTGGACTGATTACCGGATTTATCCCCAGGGCATTAGCTCTTAGTGGGGAGACCACTGGGTGACTCTATTCATTACGGGAAATAGTCATCTTGAGTCACCTGTTATAATAATAATAATACTAATTTTAAAAAGCACTTTGCATGTACCACCTCTTCAAGTTTTATGAGCACTTTATTAGGTAGGCAGGCTTATTAGTCCCATTTTAGAGATGAAGAAGCTACAGCACGGAGAGGTCAGTGACTTGTCACACGCTGGTAAGCGGCAGTCAGTGCTTAAAATCCGGCGGTGGATGATCCTCAGGCAGTGATTTAGAAAGCGTGAACCCAGCCATCATCACAGAATGCTAATGTTCCTCCAAGACCACCTGCAGCAAAAGCCCCAGGGACTTAAACAAAGGCAGCTTCCTGGGTTCGCTCCACATCTATGGAATCAACAGTGGGAGACCCTAGAATCTGCACTTAACAAAAAAAGTTTTTAACTTTTTTTATTGTGCTAAAATATACATAACACAAAATTTAGCATTTTAATCATTTCCAATTGTGCAATTCAGTGGCATTAAACACATTCACAAGGACCTGAATGTACTTAACTGTCACCACCATCCATCTCCAGAGCTTTTTCATCGTTTCAAACTGAAACTCTGCACCCATTCAATGACAGCTCGCATTGCCCCTCCCCCAGCCCCTAGTAATCGCCGTTCTACTTTCTGTCTCTCTGGCTGGCTGCTCTAGGTACCTCGCGTAAGTGGAAGCGTACAATATTTGTCCTTTTGTGTCTAGATTATTTCACGTAGCATACTGTCTTCAACATTCATCCATGTTGTAGCATCTATCAGAATTTCACTCCTCTTTATGGCTGGATAATATTCCATTGTATGGACATACCACATTTTGTTTACCCATTCACCCACCGATAGACTTTTGGGTTGTTTCCACCTTTTGGCTCTTGTGAATAATGCTGCTATGAACACCGATGTATGAACAACTGTTGAAGTGCCTGCTTCCAGTTCTTTTGCGTCTATAACCAGAAGGGAAATTGCTGGATCAAATGGTAGTTTCTTGAGGAACCACCATGCCGTTTTCCTCAGGAGCTGCACAATCTTACACTTCCTGCAACAGTGAACAAAGGTTCCAATTTCTCCACATTCTCTCCAACACGTTATTTTCTGGGTTTTTAAAAATCTGGTTTTGTTTTTAATAACAGCCATCCTAATAGGTGTGAAGTGGTGGAATCGGCACTTTCAACATGACCCTCCACATGATTCTCATTCACACCAAAGTTTGAGAATTGTTTGTCTTTAGAAATCTTAGCAGCAGGAAGGGAAGGGGCAGTGAGCGTTCTAAGTCCGAGAAGCAAAGCAAGGATTTGACTTCAAGTGTCATCATCAATGGTAGATTGATGGGAAAGCTTGACCACCCCCCAAATGAAAATATTTTTTCAAGGAATGGTCTTAAGCCACCTGCTGAGAAGTTGGTGGGCTGAAGAGAAATAGGGAGACTGTTTCTGACCTTGGTAACCACCCTGAACTGAGTCAAAGCAAGGAAAAAAGTCCTTTAAACCAGAGTGCCCCCCGGCAGCCTTGGGCAGTGCTTTAAAATAACCAGTAACATTGAACCACACAGTCCACAAAGGGAAAAAAGTCCTTCTACGGCAATGTCTGACTGAGTAAGCACAGCCAGGCCCTGCTGCCACAGGCAAGGGGAACTGATGCCAGTTGTGACAGAGAGAAGGAAAGGAGGCAAGGGAGAGGAGACCCCTAAAAGGGTGGAACCGTGAGCCTGTGACCTTGGGTTTCCCTCCACCTGAAAGTTTCCTTAATACTTAGGTTTGTACCCACATAATTTTTGGATGGAAAAATGCACTGGTTAAGAAATTGGAGAAATGGGACCCAGGCTTTCAGGTGATGAAATTGTGCCCCCTCGTGGTTGTTCTCTAGGACATTCAAGTCATCAAAGATTCACTGGCGAAGGCGAAGGAATGAACTGGTGGTGGAGGTGAGTAACAGCTTTAACTTAACTCATCATAGTCAGCTGGAACGGGGAGAATTTTGATAACTCTAAATAGGGCTCCTCTGGTGATCTGGATGCTGGCAGTACTTTCTGGAATGAAGAGTGACATCAGTTGCATTTCTTGAGGGCTTCCATATCATACCACACTCCTCTGCACAACACCAAAAGATAGCTTTTATTATTGTTGCTATTATTATTACTATTTTCATGCAATGGGTAAAGGAATGGAGGCTCAGAGAGATTCACTGACTTTTCTGAGGCCACGGGCTCCACTCTTGAACCACAGCTCCTCTCAATACGTAAGCACATGAGAACATAATGGAAAAGAAACAGCAAGACCATTGGAAGGAAAATCCATGACTTCTTTCTTAAGTTTTCTGCCATGGCAAGCAGCAAGCAGGGATAGATACTGGAAAATAATTTTATGTATTTTTTGTACCATACAAATAATAAAATTATTTGTAGAAAAATTAAAAGATACAAATAGGCAAAAAAAAAAAAAAGGAAAACAAAATTATTTATAATCCCATCACACAGAGGTATTCACTATTTGCACTGGTGAATATTATCCATGACTTTTACCATGCATATATATAACAGTATATACCATTAAGAAAGAAAGAATAGTATTTTGTTGTCGTTGTTCATTGAGACATTGTATTTTTATGTATATATTACATCTCTAGAAAAAAATTCGAGGATTTTCCCTCCTGTGTGTTTGGGTCTTGCTTCCTCTTGGTGCGTGATGCCAGTTGAAGTCATCAGTACAATGAAACCAAACTGATGAGATGGGAGCAGATTGTTCTGTCATTTTTCCAGATCATTGAATTGCACACCAAATCTGAGGCTGATCACTCCATGCTTGTTTAACCTGCCTGTGAGGCTCACGATTTCCCCAGCTCTGTGATCATTAGCGGTTTCACATTCGCCAATGTAAGCTTGCTTCATCATCAGTTAGAGACCGGACGATGCTTTTGGAGCACAGCCTAATAAGAAGCTGGTGTTTGCCTCTCTTCTTGGCACTGTTGATGCTCTTGAGAGCCTTGGCCAGGACGTTCACGTGCACCACTATGGTGGCATGGAAAGATGGTGGAAAGAGCACCATAGTCTTTTATAGCCTACTTTTTCCTTTTACTACAGCATGTTTTAAAGTCTGCCTTTAACTTTTTTTTTTAGCGGCTTTATTCATAACACCCAAACACTGGAAAGAAGCCAAATAGCCATCAACCAGTTGAATGAATAAAAAATATGTGAGATATATATATATATCTCATATGATATATACACCATCTGATATACAATATACAATATACATAACATAAAATTTACCATTTTAACCACTTTGAGTGTACAATTCATTGGTATTGAGCATATTCACAATGTTGTGCAACCATCACCACCATCCATCTCCACTTTTTCATCATCCTACACTGTAACTCTGCACCCATTAAATAATAACTCCCCATTCTGCCTTCCTCCTTGGTAACTCCTGTTTCTTTCTCCGTGAATTTGACTATTCTAGGTACCTCATAAAAGTGAGATCATACAGTATTTGTCTTTTTGTGACTGGCCTATTTCACTTAACATAATTCTTCAACATTCATCTATATTGTAGCACATGACAGGATTTCCTTCTTTTTTAAGGCTGAATAACATTCCATTGTATGTATATACCACATTTTGCATATCCATTCATCCACGATGGACATTTGGGTTGTGCCTTTAACTTTTCAAGTTTCTTTTCTCGCCACTTGCATAATAACAAAGCCCTTAGAACATCTAGGGGGTGATATGTGCCTGATTTGTGAACCGAGCATATGGTGGTGGAAAGGCAACATTAAATGAATGCTTTGAAGAAGTCACATCAAGTTCTTAAATCTTTGCTGAAGGCTGAAAGGATTCACCCTATCTTAGAAGATGCCTGCTGTGTGTGTTGGAAAAAGTATTAGCAGTAAACCAGAATATTTTGTTGATCTGTAGCAGACTATGGTACATATTGCACGTGGTTCTGACCTTGAGACCTCAACCAAAACATAAATGAGCTGAAACAGTCGGAGAAGGAGATTACTGGAAAGACCAAAGTTTCAGGAAGGCCTGAGTATTAGGCAGGAAGTAGTAGGCGTGAGTATTAGGAGGGAGCCCTAAAGGAACATCTTTTGAAGTTAGAGTGACTTAGGACAAACAAAAGTATACAATGGGTAATAAAAATCTAGTGGCAGTTACCTTAAGAGGTAATTGAGGTTAAACTATAACCAGGTTCTCATCAATATCTGTGGCATGAATAGATGAATGAGTTTAAATGAATCCAGGCCTGTAATAAATCATCACCCACCATGTATTCTTTATTTAGAGTGCTCACCTCTCTATTATCTCATTTGATTTGGTCCTGACAACAACTGAGTGAATCAGGCAGGGAAGGGGTCACTCTCCTGACTGCTCGGATCAGGAGACCAAGGCCCAGGGAGGTGAAATGACCTGTGGTGTTATGGAAAGAACAGGGGTGGGCTCAGAGGCCTGAGTTCTCTGGGCTCTGCCACCTGTAGCTCCTAAGCCTTTCCCATGACACCATGGTATAAAGACTTAAGGAGCAGATCCCTCATCTTTAGTGTCTGACATAGCACAGAGTAACTTCTCCCTCCAGTGGGTGTCCCTGGAGGCCACATCAGAGAGGTTTAACAGACGGACCACAGCCCAGCCCTGTCTGCCACTTCCGTGTCTACAACACTTCTGTCTGCCAGCCTCAGCAGTAAAGGTTTGCCTATGGCTGTTATCTCAGCGATGAAGAAATCCCTCTGTTTCCTCCTCTATAAAAATGCTGGGTTGGACTGTGAGGGTAAGCTTTAAATTTAAGGCTGTAATCTCCCCAAGTCTAAAATGCAGTAACCGCCCCCCACCAAATAATTTGACTTTTTTAAATCAGGAGATATCTTACAATCAATGTCAAAAGAAACTTGCCTGGCCCCACTTCCCCTGCCCTGGCCCTCTAAATTGTTATCAAATAGATGAAATCTTTGAATTGAAGAAACCATTGTGCCCCTCAGGGCCTGGGAGAGAGGGAAAAAGAATTGCTAGGGGGATTCTGGCTGGGCTTTCCAGGCGACTTGGATCCCACCACCTTGTTGTTGGTAAGAGAGGGTCCTGACTGCTCACCCACAGCTCAAGCCCAGGCTGAAGCTCTATGTGTGAAAAGGGCTTGACATGAAATGCATCGACAGGTAAACTTTTTGTGCAACAGCAATCCCACTCCTAGGTATATACTCAAGAGAATTGAAAACATATGTTTACATGAAAGTTTGTTCTCAAATATTCACGGAAGTGTTATTCATAACAGCCCCAAAGCGGAAACAACCCAAACGTCCATCAACTGATGAATGGATAAACAAAATGTGGTATATCCATACAATGGAATATTATTTGGTCATAAAAAGGAAAGATATTCTGATACACGTGACAAGATGGATGAACCTTGAAAACACTGTGTGAAGTGAAAGAAGTCAGTCACAAAAGACCACATATAGTATGATTCCATTTATATGAAGTGTCCACAATAGGCCAATCCATAGCCATGGAAAGAGATTAGTGGTTGCGGGCTGGGGGCACAGGGAATGACAGTGCCTGCTAATGGGTATGGAGCTTCTTTTTGGGGCGATAAAAATTTTCTGGAATTAAGTAGTAGTAATGGTTGCATAACTCTTTGAATATAATAAAAAAATCACTGAATCGTACACTTTGAAACGGAGACTTTTATGGCATATAAATTGTATCTCGGTAAAAATTTATAAAAAACAAAAAGGGGTGTGTAAACAACTATATAAATTATAACTCAATAAAAACGATAATGAAAGGGGGGAGGGCTTTAGCACTTCCTTGTAGACTGGGAAAGCTGGTCAGGAAGCACCTCTTTGCCCAGAGGACAAGGTAAATTTCTGGGAGGCCAGAGCCTTTCGGGTCCCCAAGCTCGCAGTGGGGAGACCCGCAGGGACTGGAGAGATCCCATGTGACATCTCACGGCATCTGACATCCCTAGGTCCTTCCTAAGGGAGCACACTTGGTCAACCATGGATCCATCCCAACATACCTGGAGGGCTGTCACGTGACACGGGGATTGGGCTTCCTAGTGACTCCAATGGGCAGAATCAGGACCCGTGAGTGCAGTGACAAGAAGGCACAATCTGGTCCATAAGAAGAAAGACTCCTGCGGGATTAGAGGCTCCTGGAGACAGTGTGAGTGCCCAATCCGGGCTGCATTCAAGCAAGGCGGGAGGACCCCCTCTGGGCGCTTGCATTTTTATATATTCTCCTAGCTGGGAGTGGATGCCCCAACTCTGAGGTTCTAAGAGCGTATGAAGGATGAGGGAGGAAAACAGGAAAAAAGAAACTGTGAGAAGGGAGGGTCAAGAGGGGCTGCTGCCAGAATCTGTGACAGAGGTGTTGCTGTGCAGCAGCTCCTCTCAGTGTGAAGGTGGCCATTTCTTAGCAGGTGGGCATTGAGATGAGGAAGGCATAGCTGTTAGCAGAGCCAGACTATAGACTGACCCTGTTTGAGGGGAAAAGTTACTCAAACTCAAACCGTCAAATGCTATTGGGAAGTCTCGTGCAGTGATTCAGTGCAAGGGCTCTGGTTTCAGCCAGTCCTGGGTTCAAATCCTGCTCCACTGCTTAGTAGCTGTGTGACCTCAGGCAATGCATTAAGATCTCTGGGCCTCCTTTTCCCTGGTTAAAAACATTAGAAGAATAATAGGTCCTGCCTCACAGATTTGTTCTGAGGATTAAATGAAATAAGGTAAATAAAGTGCTTAGCCCTAACATATGTTAACAGTAGCTGTTGCAAACGGACCTCAACAGATTTCATTTTGCACAAACTATTGGGTTGTTTTGGTAGATGCAAGTTGGTGACAACATTATGGGTTGTTGAGGGCTAGCTGCTCCCCCCACAGCTTCACTTCACACAGGTTGCAGACCAAATCCTGCCACATTTCAGACATTGATTAGACACAGTTTCATCAGCAAGCAGACACGAGCTCCATTCTGAAAGCTGACCAGAGAGCTGTCTCGAACCAGGCCTCGCTTGAAAGGTTTGCGTGAGGGGGACTCTCCGATCTAGAAGCAGGATTAAGTGAACCGTAAGGCTTTAGGTGAATCAAATCCTTCGACATGATGGCTGGATACAGGACCACGTTAGAGTCCTGCCACAGGTACCATCCAGAAAGGCGGAAGGCATGGGGCTCAGCAGACTTTCCCCTGCATGCAAGGTGAAGAGTGACTGTCCACTGTCTTAGCCAATACGCGAATCTTCCATACCACTGACTTCAGTGACGAGAACTCATTTTTAACTGGTTTATTAACAAGCCATTTTCCCCCAGTGAAACCTACATAATCAACTTACAACGCCTGGTGCCAGTGGGAGATGATGGCTGTTGCCCTCAAAGTAGCAGTGAACGTTTGATTAAATGTTAGCTGATCACGCCTGCGCTGTAGATTCTTGATTAAGGCGCTGGCCTTCCCTAGAGCACAGTTTAAATGAACACATATTTACTGTCACCTGAGAGCTGGCTGCATTTCTCCAGTGCCCTGCCACTTCTGAAACAGACTTGCTTTTAGTAGCAGCTGGCCATCTAGGTTACGGAATGCCTCCTATAAGCCAGTCATTCCTTTAAATCCTTTAGCTCATTTAGGTTCTCACAACAACCCTTCGAGGTGTGGGCTATGACTTCCACTTTACGGATGAAGAAACTGGAGTTCAGACAGGTTAAGTTATTTGCCCAAAGCCACAGAGCTGTAGGATATTTGGCAGAAATAAAGTGGAGAAAAAAGACAATCTCCCTGTAAACGTGGTATCTCATCTGAGGTGAGGAGGAAAAAGGGGTTAAGTGTGACCGCCAAGTCCTCCTGCCCATCTCGCACAGAGAGCCTTCCCTCAGCGAGAAGAACCACCCATCCTCTCTTGTAATCCAGCGCACCTCGGTCACCTCCATTTGAGCATTAGTCATACTTTCAGTTGACTACAGAAAGATGCACTCTCTTCCCACTGCCCGGCGGAGGACCTCTAGGGTCATTCCTCCCGCCTCGTCCGTGCCCAGCCCCAGACCACCTCCATCTAGAATTACAGCCAGCGGAGGGCTAGTGTTACTGCACTTAGCACTGAAAGGCCGCCTCATTCCAGCCTTTTAGAGCCAGGCAGTTCATCACTCATCACCCGCCAGTTGGATGGTGTATTCTGGGCTTGCTCTGTTTCTGCCAGGGCTGAAAACAAGCAAAGGGGGGAGGGCCAGCAGGAATGGAACAGGCTGAGCAGGGCTGGAGGATATGAGTGACATGGGAATTTGGAGAACCAACATCCCTGGGGGTTTAGGGTGGGTGGACAGGTGTGAGGGTCTCCACAACTGACATTGTGCATGTGACTAAGGGCTGGCATGCACTGTCCCCAAAGGGGATTACTGAGAACCTACCATGGGCCAAGCATTTTTTTTAATGGGAACTTCAACACAGTCCCTGTCTTTAAGGGGAGCTAAGATAAGTGTCCTCCTAGTTTACCCCCAACACTCTCAATCAACCTGTTCCTCCTCTCCTCTTCCAGTCTCCATGGAAGATACCCCCATTCACCTTCTCACCTGGTCCAAGAACCTCAGAGTCATCCTGGAGTCTCCCCTCTCCTTTACCTCTTACATCCCATAAACTGGCAAGTCCTACAGATGCTATCTGCTTTTCTTTCCCATTTCCATAACCCCAGTTCAATATTTCATCATTTCTCGCTTGGACCATTGCAATAGTCTCCCCACTAGTTTCCCTGACTCTAGGATCGGCCCCTAACCTACCCTCTCTCCACGGTAGCCAGAGTGATCTCTCCAAAATGCACATCTGACCATGTCATTTCCCCGCTAGAAATCCTTCAGCAGCTTCCCATGCCCACAGAATAAAGCCCAAGTTCCCGATTCACTGTTACTCTTCCAATAAATATCTGATGAGCATTTTCTCTGCACTAGGCACTACACCAGGAGCAAGTTTACAGTGTAAACAAAACAGAAATGGTCTTTGCCCTCAGGAGGTCTGCAGACTAGTGGAGGGAACAAACAAAACAAACAAACAAACAAACAAATATGACATGAAATTGTGATAAGAGCTGCCAAGTAAAGGCACTGGGGGCTAGAACAGAGAATCACAGTGGGCGCCTACCTGAGGCCAGGCATTCAGGAAGGCGTCTCTGAGACTGAAGGATGAAAAGGAGGTAGCCAGGTGAAGAGTGGGCAGGGCAAAAAAGGACTTCACGTATTTTAGAAATGGAAGGAAGGCTGTGTGGCTGCACAGTGATGAGCCAGGTGGAGAGGCATGGAGAGTTTGGGGAGGTTGTAGGGGTCAGATAATGCCTTGTAGACCATGGGGAAGGGTTTAGATTTCATTCTAAGTACATTGGGAAGCCACTGAAGGCTTTTAAGCAGGTAAATAACTCGATCTGACTTACACTCTCTGGCAGCTGCATGAAGAATGGCTCAGAGGGCCACAAGAGTAGAAGTGGTGTTATACACTGACTTCATGTGTTGAGGTCCTAACCTGCAGTACCTCAGATTGTGACTGTATTTGGAGACAGAGTCCTTAGAAAGGTAAATAAGTTAAAGTGAGGTCGTTAGGGTGGGCCCTAATCTAACATCAGTGGGGTCTTTATAAGAAGAGGAAATTTGGACACAGACACAGAGGGAACACCATGTGAAGACACAGAGAGAAGACGGCCATCTACAAGCCAAGGGGAGAGGACTCAGAAGAAATCAACTCTGCTGACATCATGATCTTGGACTTCCAGCCTCCAGAATTGTGAGAAAATAAATTTCTGTGGTTTAAGCCACCTGGTCTATGGTATTTTGTTATGGCAGCTTGAGCAGACGAATACAAGCGGGATGTTCGCTTAAGAGGGCTTTGAAGAAGCCAGGAGAAAGACAAGGGTGGCTTGTTCCAGAGGGGAAGAAAAGGAGATAAAGCCAATTGGACTGATTCCAAAAAGAGCTTAAAGTATAATCTATAGAACTAGCTGGTGGTCTAGATGTGGGGTGAGGGAGACAAAGGGGTCAAGGATGACCAAATCAGGCTGGCCTGAGCAGGCGATGGTGGTACCCCTCACCGAGTCGGGACGGGTCTAGGGAGAAACAGAGGAGGGAAGAGAAGCAAAGCCGCTTTTCTTTTCTCGTCATGACCTCCATGGAGTATTAGGTTCTCAGTGACAAGGAAGATAACATCAGCTGCCCCCTTCCAAAAATTAATTACATTAAATAACCCAAAATAAGGTTTTTTAAATTAATAGACTTTATTTTTTAGAACATTTTTAGATTTAAAGAAAAATGGAGTAAATGGTACAGACAGTTCCCATAAACCCCTCTCCTCTGCACACAGTTTTCCCTATTTTTCCGGCATAAGTTTTAAAGCCAAAGGAAATTGTTCTGAGAGTCAGAACCGAACCTATGCATGTCTACCTGTTGCTTCCCCAACACAGAGAAATGGTTTTAGTGTGGGAAAATATCAATGCACAAGTGAGCACAACCCACCCCTAACTCTCTTTTAACCCCCTCTCCCACCAACCTCCCACCTTTCCTTTTACAGAACTAGTTTACCTTTTCTTCACTTAGCCTGGCTAACTCTTATTCATGCCTCAAAACTTGGTTCATGTGTCACTCCCTCCCAGAAGCCTGTCCTGACCCACCCCTGGCCGGGCCTATATCACTCTGTGCAACGCACAGGTTATCCCTTCCCATCTCAGAGGGAGGGAACCGTTCTTTATGAATGTGCCTCTCCCATGATACTATAACCAACTGGAGGGCAGGGACCCTGGCTTCTTGTGTCTGAATTCCTACTGCCCAGCACAGTGCTTGGCTATAGTAAATACTTCATAAATATTTTTTTGATGGAGCAGAATGTGATTGATGCCACTGAACAAAAGAACAAAGTGCTCTGGGAATTCAGGACTTAATATACTCAAAGCCGGTCAGCAAGACCGCCTGCTAATTGCAGATCAGAGGCTCCCGGGAAGAGGAGTCACATGGCTGACTGCGGAAGGTACTTAGAGGAGGCAGAAGGGCAGACAGTAAGGGAGCAGCTGCTGGTGAGCTGCGGGCTGACACGTTAGTGTCAGCAAGGGAGGCTGGGTGTGTGCCGAGGGCTGACAGGAAAACGGGTCATCTTCTGTGGGCGTGGCCCACAGCCCTGGCCCTCCATTACAGTGGCCCCTTGTGTGTGAACACGAATTTGACACGTAATCTATAGACTTTGGGGTTGAATCCGATTTTGTCCGCCTGACAAATGAGTCTTGGCTAAATGACCTATCTTCTCCCTGGAGATCATAACTCCATTTCAGTGTAATTGGGTCTTATTAAGCGGTTCAACTTCTCGTAGCTCCCGTGATGTCCTCACGTTACATACCCCGTGTTATGTATTTGTTGTGTTCGACAAGTAGGTTCTACTCAAGGTTTTGCCATGAACTGACTGTGTGACTTTGGAGAAACCATATGACTCCTCTGGCCCTCCATTTTCTGTCCGGGAGCACTGAAATGATCTATTTGCCTTTTACAGAAAACTCTGCAGAGGTGGGGAAGAGGCTGGAAACAAAGCAAAGAGCTGGGAGTAAGGACCCATCTTCAACATTCTAGGATGCTACACCTTTTTTGCTCCTGGCACCTGAGGACTTCCCCTTGACACTCATCAGATGAGGGCCTCCTTGCTGGTTTCCTTCCCTCCCTTGTGCCGAAAAAACTCTGCGTCGGGACTATTCTCTGTCAAAGGTCACTGATGCACACAAAAAAAGCGCTCTGGTTTATATACAAATAAAAAAGGAATTTAATATAGTTGCCATTTTCATGGGATAATTATAATGGGTTCAAGTTGTCTTATTTTCGAATATAAATAATAGAATGCATAAAGCTATCCAGTATTCTGTAATTCCATATTATAAGTCAATTAGCAGATAAAAGGAGAAGTGAGGGGAGCAAGCAGGAAGGGAAGAGGAGAGAGAGAAGAAGATAGAATGACAAGCAGAGATTTAAAGAGGAAGAGAGTGAGGGAGAGAGAGGCAGAAGAGGAGAGGAGGAGGAAGATGGGGAGAGGAGAGGCGAAGGGAGGAGAGAAGAGATGAGGAGAGGAGAGGTGATAAGAGAGGAGAAGAGAGGAGAAGAGAGGTGAGGAGAGATGAGGAAAGGAGAGGAGAGAGGTGAAGAGAGGAGAGGACAGGTGAGGAGAAGAGAAGGGAGGTGAGGAGAGGAGAGGGAGGAGAGCATCAGAGAAACAAGAAAGCACATCCATGTAGTGTCATGTTATTCAGAGAGTAGAGAGAGGAGTTAATAGATGCATGTGGCACTAAAACCTTCATGTTTGGTTGTGTGAGTTGTTCACTGAACAAGGGTGCCCAGCCCAAGAGACACCCATATCTACCCACTAAGCCAAGCACTGGGCAAAGCCGGTCACTTGGAGGAAGCAATGCCTTTTTCCACTGTGCCCAAAGGTGCCAGTGGTCCTATGTAACCCAGAGTCCATTCAGAGCAGCTCTGCTTATCTATCTGAAGGACACTGAGAGACTGCGAGCCGCTCTGGAGGCCCGATCTGCACATGGGCTCCAGGGCCCCCAGGTGGCAGTGGGAGAGGAAGGGAAACCACCTCAGACCTCACCCCCATTTTCCATTTGCTCTCTGGCTTGATCCTCATCATAGCACTACGCGTGGGTGAGGCAAGTGTTCCCTGTTTTCAGACGAGGAGACTGTTACTCAGAGACATTGAGAGCCCTAGTCAAGGGCACGTAAGAGAAGTAGATGTGGGAACTTAGCGCAATACCGGGAATAGGTGTGTCGATGAACAGAGGACTGTGGGAGCTAAGAATAGACAGCGGTTCTACAGACTCCAAGTCAGATGCTCCTGCTGACTCTCTGCAGAGGAATTTGGGGCTGTTGCCAAGCCCCTCTCTGATCTGATTTTGGTCACTGTCAAGCACGAGTGGGTCTTCCTTAAAGGACTAGCAGGAGTGGGGGACCCAGAGAGTCCAGGTCCTTCCTCAGCCGGGGAAGCCTGGGAGCCGTATGCACCCATGAAGCCTGTCTATACAGCCTTGGGTCCCTGGCCAACACCAGAGGGTGCTGACAGAAGTCCTCAGAGGCAGGGCCAGAAAGAGTTGTGCATCTCCCTGTGACCAACAGAGGGCGTAGGCAGGGCCCTGCTGCTCTGCACTGTAGAGATGCTAAAGACACGGGATCAGTGAGAGAGCCAAGGCGGCAGCGTAGTTCTTAGATGAGAGACCTCACCAAGGGCAGCCATCCAGCAGGAAGTGGGCATCCAAGAGAAGAGCCAACAGTTGGTCAGTGCGTCTCAAAGAGTTTTCTGAGAAAGCAAATAGATCAGCTCAGTTCCCTGCTCTGATACTAGTTGAGTGACCTTAAATAAGTTGTTTTACCTCTCTGAGCCTCAGTTTACTCATATGTACAATGGAGCTACTATGACTTGGAGTTGCAGACTTGTCATGAGCCTTCTAGAACGTCTGGTACACTGCCTAGCACTTTCAGCAGCTGGGCTATGGTTTGTTATTATAAAAATCCTACTGTGTTTCTGGACCCAGGGAAATTCTGAAAGGGTATTTGAGCCCTGGAGAGAGCCCCTGAAGAGATTCTGAACTGTAGCATCCTGGTGGAGGTTGTGTTCCTCCCAAATAGTCACACATTATTAAAGTGTGTGTGCTCACAACCTCAGAGTTTTCTTTTGTTTACATTCCCAAGAGTGCTGTGTACAATGTTAAACACAAGTTGGGGACATGAAGAACTGGGAGAGGGGATGTGGGAAAGGAAACTTGCCAGAGAGGAAGAAGGGCTGGGGGTAGGTGCAGGGACAAGACATTGAAAAGAGGGAGTTAGTGGAATATAGTGGGGAAAACGCTGGATTGGATGGGATGCCAGAAGGCCACTAAAAGGAAGGGTGGCCTGGGGACAGACATTCTCTTCTCTGGGGTCATTTTTTTGTCTTTAAAATGGGGAGGTTGGGATGATCCCTTTTAGCTCTGACATTCTCTCATTCCAAATGGGGAAGCAGGAAGAGAATCCCAAAGGAAGGATGAATGGAGGAGGACGCCAACGCCTGCTCCAAGTCCTAGCTCCAGTTATTCGTTCTTTCGTCAAACACGCATCAAACATCCAGCATGAGCTGGGCACTGTACTAAGGTGCTGAAGTAAAACTGGACAGACAAGACACGTGTTCCTTGTCCTTAAGAGGCAGTGGGCAGGGGGGCTGGCCCCGTGGCCGAGTGGTTAAGTTTGCGCGCTCCGCTGCAGGCGGCCCAGTGTTTCGTCGGTTCGAATCCTGGGCGCGGACATGGCACTGCTCGTCAGACCACGCTGAGGCAGCGTCCCACATGCCACAACTAGAGGAACCCACAATGAAGAATACACAACTATGTACCGGGGGGCTTTGGGGAGAAAAAGGAAAAAATAAAATCTTAAAAAAAAAAAAAAAAAAAAAAAAAAAAAAAAAAAAAAAAAAAAAAAAAAAAAAAAAAAAAAAAAAAAAAAAAAAAGAGGCAGTGGGCAGTGTTCAGTCTGAGAGGGCGGGAAGGCATTGTGAAGGATTAAATAGGAGGAGGAGGGGAGGAACGCTCGGTCTGATTTATTTATCGAATTCCTGAAATTTCTGCTGACTGTTTGCTGAACCTGTGCCCAATATCAACCCGGCAATAAATTTTGCCAGTGTTTACATTAGTAACTTTAAGAAAAATATATTTGTTTATATTGCACTTTATGCTTTTCTAAGCATTTTCTCCTAAGTTATTTCCTTTATACCTGTCTCTGTAGGCAATACAAAAGAAGCATGAAACATGGTCCTCACCCTCAAGGGGCTTATTTTCTAATTAAGGGTGGAAAGAATGAGACATTAAATAAAACTACTTAGATCAAGAGCTAAATTTTGCGCAGTGAGGCCATTTCATCTACAGGAAGAGAACATAGCATGCGATCACTGTGAGCTGTGGGAGCTGGAAAAGACTTCCTAACTGGCGGGCACTGGACTTAGAGACAGGAGGCATTTGACTGGGAAGAGCCGAGAGGCTACTCCAGGAATGAACACGGCAGATGAGGGGTCGGCGGAGAGGGACAGTAAGGAGATTGTGTAGATGGTTAAAAATTAAGGAGGAATTTGGCTGATTAGGCACGGTAATGAGGGGTCCCTAGTCATTTCAAGAGCATATTTGATCCTATACATGGTGAAGAGCCATAGTTTGGTTGAGAAAATGTAGGTACCTTTCATCAAGAGGCATTTGGGGAAAATGAATCTGGAGTCAGTATGAGGATGGGGTTTATCAGAGATACGGCCAAGCCGAGGTGACGAGTTGGGAGGCCATTACAGTAAAGTGCTCAGGCTTTAGAACCAGACAGAGTTAGATCTGAACCCTGGCTTTTTTCACTTAAGAACTGGGTATCCATGTGCAAGGTGTTTATAGTCTCACATTTTGATTTCTTAACCTGTAAAATGGAGATCAGGGCACTTAGTTTTCAGGATGGTTCTAGTATTAAACAGGTTGGGATATGTAGAGCCCGGGGCCTGAAACGTACTGGGTGTTTGGTCAGTTACTTCTCCCATTCCTCCTGCTCTCAGTGAAGAGACACTCTCAGGGGAATCATTTGTTGACTGATTGGCTCCAACCAAAGGGAAGAGAACAAGGAAGGTGATGCCCTTGCCAGAGGGAGATGTGAGTAGTTTGGGGGAGTGGTGATGAGCTTGAGATGACAATGGTACAGGCACAAGTAGAATTATCCCCTAAGCCTTTGCAAATATGGTAGAGGGAGGCCAAGGCTAAGGCTGTAGGTTCAGGGGCCCTTAGGACAAAAGGAATCATTGACACTGTGTGCAATGACAAGCTTTAGGACAGCAAGAGTGTAGAAAAACCACCAGGACTTGGAGGGTTCCACTGTGTGGGGCTGGAGAAGCATGAGGAGTAACTGCTCTTTGAGAAAGACAATGATCAGGATAGCACAAAGTGTCAAAACTAGGACAAGACTTTGCAGAAAAAAGTGATTATGACAAATGTTGAAGAAAGATAATAAAGCACAAACTGAGGAGAAACCATTTGATCTCAAAGAATAAGTCTCAGATAATTAAGGGAAGTGGCAGGACTCGAACGCCTAAGGAGAGCTGGAGAAGCAGGTCAGGCATCAGGGAGAGAGTTGAACCAGATGATCACAAAGGTAACTTCCAACTGGGCATCAATATTCACCACTTGGGAGGTAAGCTTCATTTAGGCCGAGGGAAAGGAAAATAACTGGTGAAGACAAATATTCAGAAATCTGACCAAAAAAAGGAAGGCAAGACATTTCAGGAAGGGGCACCAGGGTTAAGATAATATGGAGAGATTGCTACATGCTTGAAGGTAAAAGGAAGAAAGGTAGAGAATATTAAATTGTAGGGTGGGGGGAGCTCAGAACTCAAAATAAGAAGCATTACTTCTAGAAGTAGGAAAGAAATTATATCTGGACTTTAAGAGGAAGTGTTACTTTTAGAGAGAATGGATGTTTATTCCTTTGAAGACTAAGGAATAAAAATGTACATCGAGGAGAGTGAGAACCAAGAGGGAGAGCCTCCCAGTGGGCCTCAGCCTTCTCAGAAGAGCAGGGGAAGATGGAAGCATTTTAAAAGCCCAGGAATAGGAGACCCCCTGTGGGGAATACACCTGACAGTCCAGGCACAGAAGAAATGGGTGATCCAGAGAACATCCACTGAAGAAAGACCAGGAGGCTGAGGACAGTCAGAGAAACTGAGGCCATTCCACCTGGAGAAATGAAGTCTACATGGGATTCACTGGCCGGCTTCAAATATTTGAAGAACTGACACGCGGAAGGGGTAGACGTCTATGGGAATAGGAGGAACAGCTGATGGAAGATGCAGATTCCACACGAACATAAGGCAGAACTTCCTCACACTCACGGAGTGGGGAGGTGAGTGGTTCTCCTGTGGGTGGTGTCCAGGAGGTACGGGACAGTCACTTGCCCAGGATGCTGCAGACAGGATTCAACATCAGAAAAGAGTTGCGCTGTGGTGATTTCTAAGGCCCTTCCCACCAGCACAACTGAAATCTATGGGCATGTAACAAATTTAATTTAAAGAATCTCAAGGCTGGAAGAAACCTTAAAGTTCATCTAATCTAATAATCCATTTGACTCTTGGGTCCCCTCAGTGACAGGCTCGCCAAGTGACTGGGGACTTCACAACGTACCCAAGCTAAGCCTGAATCCACCAGTAGCCACTGGCAGCACTGGGTTTCTGGTTCTTATCCTCTGGATAGAGAACTAATCTGTGGACCTCCCAGAGAACTCACTGTCGAGACAGTCCAGGTGAAACTTCCACGAGAACCTTTCTCAGTGAAAGAGGAAATATGCGTGAACTATTGGTTAATCTTGTATATAACTTTGGGCTGCTCTTCACCCTTGTTTATTACTTGAGAACCCAAACTTACAAAGCAAATGCTGGGTTATTATTCATATTTCAAAAGGATCCTTCACTTTACAAAATAATTCACTTCAGGATACTTTTAAGCAAGAAATTCCAGAGGTGAACTTAAAATGTACTCCGTTTTTCTCCCTTCTCATAAGCAAAAACCTCTTTACACACAACTTTCCAAGAACTCACAGGTCACATGAAGTGAATTCCACTGGTGTTATGACATAACAAACACTTTCTCTGCTTTATTGGCCACACACAAGTGGTCAATGATCAGTTTGGATCTGTTCAAAGGGAGGCTTAGCAGAGGACATCGACTGATCCAGATTGTCAAGATCTGTACCGGCCACCGCTCCCTTTACCCAGGGAAGGGAGGCAGAAAACATTAGAAATGTTCCCAGTGGCATTGGATGGAAAATCCTATTGGGGTTACTGCTACATTTACTAGCTGTGTGGCCTTGATGGGAGTGACTTCATCTCTCCCAGCCTCAGTTTCTACACGTGTACCAAGGAATATCCAACTCACTTGGTTCTTCTGAGGAGTAGAGAGAATGTCTGTAAAGCAACACACACACGCCCTGACACACAATAGGCAGTCCCTTGGCTGCCTCTCCAGGGCTTCCTTTGCTTCTCAACCAGCCAGTGATTTCTGTGAGATATATACATATATCTCACAATATATAGATAGATAGAGTAATATCTTGTGGGATATTCCAGTAAGTAACAGTAAGGAAGAGGAGCTCCGATTTTAAGAAGGCATAAAGTAATAAGAGCTGTGGGAGATGGATCACCTCCAAACACACGGTCCCTTCCTAATGCCCTGCTACCCCTGGTCCAGTTCCTAGGGGAGAAGGCTGATTGGGCAGGAGGCTTGACTGAAGGAGTGGGCTGCTATAAAGCGTGAGCTTCAGACCCCTATGATATCTCTCGGTCCCCAAGAATCCCTCCAACCATCCTCATCATGTTTACTATGGTTAAGCGGCAATTTTCATAATCTTACTTAAAAATGAACCAAAACCTCTTTTAACTACATGCTCAGCAGACTGGCTAAAGTGAAAAAGAAATGAAACAAAAATACTAAGTGTTGGGGAGCATGTGGTGCTACTGCTGGTGGGAGTGTAAATTGCTACAGCCAACTTTAGAATACTGCTGGGCAGAATCTACTAAAGCTGGTATTCACACTCTGACACACTGATTGCACTCCTAGGTATATACCAAGTAGAAACATTTATTACAGTCACCAAAAGACATACTAGAACTGTGCTGTCCAATACACGTGGCTCTTTATATTGAAATTAATTATAATTTTAGAAAATTAAAAATCCAATTCCTCAGTTACACCAGCCATGTTTCAAGCACTCAGTGGCCACTTGGGACTAGTGGCTGACATATTGGACAGCACAGACATAGAACGTTTTCATCAATGCAGACTACTGTTCCAGAATGTTTGCAGCAGCACTATTCACAACGGTCAAAAACTAGAAACTACCCCAAAGCCCATCAACAGCAGAATGGATAAATTAATTGTGGTGTGTGCACACAATGGAATACTCTAAAGTAGTGAGAGTGAACGATCCAGAACCACATGCAGCAATATGGATAAATTTCACAATCGAAAGAAGGCAGGTACATAAGACATACTATATCAGTCCATTGATAATTGTTCCAAACCAGGCAAAACTAATCTATACTGTTAGAAGCCGGGATAGCGGTGACTCGGCAGCTGCGGTAGCGACAGGAAGGGAGCGTGTGGGAGTTTGCGGGGGCTGGTAGTGTTCCGTTTCTTCTGGGAGTTGGTCTCATGGGAGAGTTCAGTTTATGAAGATTCAGCGAGCTGTACACTTGTGTCTTTTCTGTATGTTTCAAACGTCAATAAATTTTCTAAACGACCCTTTAGAAAACTTTGTTATTAATGTCACCTACAGTCTAGGTTAATAAAAAACCGCGTCATTTCAGTAAAGCAAACGTGGTTTTGAGATCAGTGTCCCCCGGCCCAGACGCCTCCCCTGGACTTCCTGCAGAGGCCTTATGGGCTCGGCAAACTCTCCCCGGAGCGTCCTACCTCCGCGTTGCGCGCTGCGCGCTGGGCCTGGCTCCGCGCCCAGGTGGAGATCTTCAGGACTGCTGGCTCTTCAAGTTTGGGTTCTCACCCCGAGGGTTGCCAGGCTCTCCCGGAGCTGTCGGTGCGCTCCCTGCCAGGCGGGCTCTGACCGCCCCGGGCCTGTCTGGTGGGAGGCGGCGCCCGCCCCGCGGAACCTGCGTTGCCCCGGCGGTTCCGAGGATGCTTCCCCTTCGCGTGGAACTGAACTGTCTGGTCACGGAGAATCGGCTGGCCTTCCGGGGCTCGGGCTCCTCGGATTGGGAGGAGGTGCCCAGGAAGTCCCTCTGGAGCCCTGAACCAAAAAGCGAAGGAGGAGGAGGAGGCTTCGATTGAGGCCTTGAACCAACCTGCACGCGCCTTTCCGCACGGGGCGCGCCCGTCCACTGGGCCTCACCCGGCCCAACCCTTGCAGAGATGCGCAGCCCTAGGTCACTCTGGTGGCGCCGGGGAACAGAGGAGCTCGGACCCGGGAGACGCCCTGCTGAGAGGGGCTGGGTTTCCCCACCTGACCCTCTCCTCTCTGCAGTGACGGGCTAGGCTAGAGGGGACTCGTGGCTCCGCCTGGAACCTCCTTTCACCTTCTCCTTCAGTCGAATTCTGCAGACCCAGCCGAAGTCCAAGCCTCTGCGAAGCTTTCCGAGCCCTGCGGCCCCGCCGGGCGTCGCCTGCCCCTGGCTTGGCAGTAATAGCTCCGACCCGCCTCCGTGGTGACGCGTGCCCGCGGCGCTGGGGGTCGGAATCCGCGGGCCTGCCCTGCTCTCCCCGCGGACCTCGGACCTCGAAGTGCCTCAAGCGCAGACGAGCCCCGGCCTTCTGAGCGAACAAAGCGCCTAGCACGGCCTGCCTTCAACACTGATGCAATGCCTAAGGCGTACCAGACACTGCGCTATTTTACACGGACCATCTCATGTAATTTTCAAAGCCAAGGTAATTGGTACATGAGTGTTTACATATGTAAACATTCAGTGAGTTGTACGCTTAATATTTGAGCTTTTTACTGTAGGTTCAAAGTAAGCATACCCATGTTGTAGAGGAGGAAACGGGTTCAGAGTGCTCGCAACTTACTCCAGGTCTCTACTGCGGGGTGTGGCGGCCGCTGAGAGCAGAATGGAGGCAGCCTGACTCCAGAGTCCAGCCTCTTAACCTTTCACGATTAGGCTCTGCAGAAAAAAAAAATGCTGGCCTTCTAGAACCTATTCCACCTTCGACGACGGTGGTGCCTACCCGCTTCTTGAGCCTGGTGTGAGAGAGAATCCATTCATTCAGGGAAGCAAGGAGGGTTTGAGCCAGAAGTGACCTCTGAAATCATAGAGTCCATCCTTCTCTCTGCCTTAGAGCTCGGACGCCAGAGCCCAAAGGGGCGACTGACTTCACCTGTTCAAAGTCTCAGGGGTCTTTAGAAGCCCTGCCTGGATTTTATGACTCCTCCTGGCTCACAGGACAATCTAGTGAAGCAGCAGTTTGGGCCTGGGAGGGGGTCTTTTCCCCTGCAGAGGGAGCTCAAGGAACAGGTAGCTGTGTTGGTCAAGGGTCTTCCCCCTCCGATGGCCGAGGTCCTGGAACCCCAGCAACGAGCAGTACGGAAATCCTTCAGCGAAGAGATGGGTGTTATTTATACCCGGAGACTGCAGGCTCTGGGGAAGGGTAGGGAGCAGGGAGGGGTCTGGTCCAGGCTGGCTTTAAGTATTTCAAGACACGCAAACTGCGCGGAAGCCAATCCATAGAACCACCTCCATTTCCTCTATGAGGGTCACCGCCTCTTTTCCAGAACAGCAGGGGATGCAGAGTGAAGGAAGATTAACGCAGGCCAGGAGGAAGCCGGGCAAGGAAGGTGGAGATCTGGCGCTGGGAGCATTGAGAGGCCACCGCCCAGCAGGATGCAGACTAGGTTGGAGAAGGAGTTGCTTACTTAGGAAACCCCTAGCGGAGCGAGGACGTCTGCGCCCAGAGTCTCAGATTCCTAGTGCGCAGGCGCTGAAATCCCACCTTGGAAGTGAGCGCTCTGGGAGAGCGCGGCAGGGTCTTGATCACCTACCATACTCCTCACCTGGTGAATGTATGGGACTTCAAATTGGGTCCCACAGGCAGGTCCCAGAGTTATCGTATACATCCCCACCCCGCCTCAGTCCTCTCTCTCTTCCCTATCCCCCCGTCCTCCCCAACCCCTACTTTGAGTCCTAGTGTTAACGTCATCACGAAGTTCTCAGCCACCTTTCCCAGGTTTTGAACTATAGGGCAAGGAGCAACGATCCCTTGGGGAAGCCGTGTCCCCAGGCGGCATCGCGGGGTACTGAAGGCGGGACCTCCCTCTGGGATCGGGATGGGTTGCACGTCTTCTACCGGCGATTTCAGGTGTCCTGTCTCCGCCGAGGTGGGCCAAGAGACCGCCTCCGCATCTCCCTTGCAGCCAGCAGCCAAGCCGAAGCTCCACACCACTGGGGCCATCTTCATGGCCCTGGAGCACCCGGGAAGGCGGTGCTGAAGGAGCCTGGCCCCATGATCTCCTACTGTGTTAACTGTCCTAGAGGAAGAAGATGCCAACCTGGCCCCCTACGACCTCACTGGACCTCGCGTGGAGGGAAAGAGACAAATCTTTGCACGACACTATGTTGTGATACTGGAAAGTACCTAAGACTCCGGTAGCACATATGAGGGAGTGAGTACCTCTACTTGGGTGGTTCAGGAAAGAAGTTTGGCCTCAAAGGAGGAACAAGGGTTCACCAGAAAGATGGAGTGGAAGGGCATTCCCGAAGAGGCATGGAATGGAGGCTGCAGCATCAAAGCACCATTTGGCCTGGCTTCTTTTTTGTCATGCAGGTATCAGCTTAAATGTATGTAACCTCTTCAACGTGGCTTTCTCTGACCACCTACTCCACAAGAATGCTCCCTACCAGCATTTGGTTCGATCCCCTTTTTAGAATTTATCTATTTTTTACCTACATTTGTTTTTCTGTCTACCTCCCCGCCACAGACACCCCTGAAAATAAACTCCATAAGCCTGTGGACACTGTTTTTTTCCACCGCCCCTAGCATCCGTAACAGTGCAAATGAGCAAACATTAGTAGATGCTCAGTAAATACTGTTGAATCAATGAATGAATGAGTGGTTCGCGGCTGCCGGCAGTGAGAAACGTGTTTGGAAGCGAGAATTCCCTGCCCAGCCCTTAGCCTAAGCAACTCAAGGGAAGATAATAGCTCCAGAAGAGAGGGCTCGCTAGGAAGGGGGCTTGGGGCGTTGTGGTGGTGGAAGCGGTGGTGGGAGGCGGCGTCCCAACTCTTGGGCAGCTTGAGGGAGGAGGGAACTGGCTGCGAGGAGCTGAGGGACCGGCAGTCTGGTGCCCTAACTCACGCTCGGCTCCAGGGTCTTTCTGCCTCCAGAGAGGCGAGGGGAGGGAGGGTCTTGGCCCCCCGGGCGCCGCCCCTCCAGCCTCCCGCTAGGCCCTTTTGGATGCATCCAAGCCTCATCCTGGGCGGTCAGCGTGTTTTGGAGGATTCCGTGGCCTGCCTCCCTCTCTTCCTCCCCTCCTCTGTTTTCTTCCTCCTGCTCCGGGTCTCTGCAGCTCTCCAGCTCCGCGGCCCCGCAGCAGCCTAGCAGCCCCCGCCCCCTCCTGTAAGGGCGAAATTGCTAAACTTGTAGCAATAATGACCCTGCATTCAGGCCGCCGACTCCCGCTGAACGTCTCCGCGCCCCGGCCGGCCCGGCCTAATCAGCGCGCCCCTCCCTGCTGCCCGCCCAGTCCCCGTCCCCCCTTGCCGCCCCCTCCCCCAGCGCACAAAAAGTGGGGAACAAAACCCCCGCGCATTTCTCCGTCCCTCTGTTCAGCAGACTGCTGCACAAAGCCCCCGCTCTGAGAAGCAATGGGGAGCTCGGGGGGGGATGTCAATCCCGACGCGCTGGGGTTTTTGTTCGCGCAGGGGACTTCGCCTTCCTACCACACCTTTTGTTCGGGACTCCAATAAAAAGCCATTCTTTCCGCACCTTCCCGGCCCGGAGCCGCCTTTCAGCGAGGCCCGGCCCCACAATGGCGCGGCGCTCTGAGGCCTCCCCATTCACCCGCCTTGGCACGCTCACAATCGGCCGTGTGGCAGCACAGGCCTCGCACAGGCATTCTCCGCAAGTGACAAGGAGCCGCATAAAGCCGCGGCCGCCGGGGAAGAAGGGAGGGACGCCGAGGGGGAGAACTCGGCCGCGGCGGGGCGCAGCGCAGCGCCCCGGAGCGCGCTGGAAGCCCAGGCGGCGGTCGAAGAAGGAACCGCCTTCGCGCCGCCTACGGCTGCGCCTGGGGACGAGGTTTCCTTTTCCCCGGCGACCCTCGAGGTGGGGCAGAGTCAAAACCTTGATCTAACGCAAGCCCAGACACTACCCAAGCATCTGGGTAAAACTTGGGGGATTATAAAGCCCGGGACCTCAAAAGGCCCTGAGTCTCTGACCTGTCCTCCTCACAGGAGTAAAGAGAAATTAACGAACAAAGCCACGAGGAGATCAGACTTGCAGCCTGGGTCTGGCGCAGGGGAGACCAGGCCTGCGGCCGCCCAGGGAACACTGCTTTCCCTTAGGCACCTTTTCCTACCCTGTCCGCCCTGTTTAAAGGACCCCTCCCCACTCTTTTGGACTAAACAGTCTGCAGCCGGCCAAGGGTTTGGAAATATTGCACCTTGTTTATTGACTCCTGTAGTGTATGGCAGCGGGTGTGTACACGGCGTGAGGATATAGTTATATATATATATATATATTATATGTGCTGAATACAGACTACGAAACAGAAAGGAAACCGGGTAACACCTCCGGTGGGCCACCGGGTCTCGGATTTGTTCATTCTCCAACTTTTGATCTCTCTCCGTTGGCTTTTCTCGAAGAGTTCTACTTCCTCTGACAATCCTGAGATCCAGGCCGAGGTATCCGCCGCGGAGGGCAGGCGGTTGGGAAAAGGAAAATCGCCTGTGGAGTGGCGCTCCGGGCCCGCAAAGCAGGCAAAGGGTCGGTAGGGCCTGGGGATTTCTCAAGCCACGACGCCCATTTTTCTCTCCTTCATGCTTTTTTTCGTCTTTGGGTTCTTCGTCAATGCTTCGCGGAGACTGCGGGACCGCCGCAGAGGGAGAGAAGCCCTTCTCGCTCTGGGAGTACCGAGCGGCAGCCAGAGTCCTCCCCTCTCGCACTCCCTTCGAGGCCAGGGTCGGGGCCATCGTCCTCCCCGGCACCCAGCCGGCATTTCTGCCTCAGAGACAGTCTCGGAGACCGGTCCCGGGCATCCTCCTCGCCCCTGAGCCCCCTTCCCCAGGCCTCGTGGGAGCTGCGCTCCGGGGCCCTGGAGAGCGAGACGTGTATATATTTTTTTTAACGAGGGGACCAGGCCCTTGGATCCAGCCTTTCTCGCGCTTCAGTCCCGCGGCGCCAGGATGCGGCGGGGTGGCCGCCGCGTGACTCGCCCGGTTCCTACCAGGCCCGGATGCCCTGCAAGGTGCCTTGCGCGCACGCGGCCCCAGCCGCGGCCCCTTGGTGCAACGGCTGCGCGCCGCCACCGCTGCCGAAGCCGCCCAGGTTGCTCATGTTCACAAAGGGGCTGCCTCCGGCCGCGCCGCAGGCGGGCTGCAGGGCCGAGGCCGCCGCGGAGGCGCCGCCACCCCCGCCGCCCCCGCCGCCGCCGCCGCCTGCTGGGTACGCACAGCCGTAGCTGCCGCTATAGGCCGCGGCGGCGGCGGCGGCAGCGGCGGCGGCAGCGGCGGCGGCAGCCGAGTTCCCATAGCCGTAGGCGGGGAAGCTGTTGTAGGAGTAGGCGCCCGCGCCCACGCTGTAGGGCGCGCCGTAGGGCTGCGCGCCGGGCGTGACGCACGGCTTGCCGTCCCGCACCAGCACCGGCACCGCCACGCGGCGCGGGGGTGGCGGGGGCGCGTGCGCGCCCAGCTCCAGAGACTTGTCCTGCCGTTGTCTCTTGCACTTGTACCTGCGATTCTGGAACCAGATCTTCACCTGTGTGGACGTGAGCTTCAGGCTGCTGGCGAGGTGCTCGCGCTCGGGCGCCGACAGGTACCGCTGCTGCTTGAACCTGCGCTCCAGCTCGAAGACCTGGGCTTGTGAGAAGAGGACCCGGGGCTTCCGGCGGCTGCGTGGCTTCGGCCTCTCGCTCTCCTCCGCCGTCTTACAGTCTCCGGCCGCCTCCAGAGGCTTCTTCAGCTGGCAGGTTTCTGCGGAAGAAGCAAAACAACAGCGTCCCTTAGCTGTTCCCGATCTCACCGCGGCTCCGGTTCCGGAACACTGTGGCCCCTTTTGGTGGCAGCGCGGAGCGTGCGGTAGTAAATGCCTGGACTTTTTGGAAAGTTTGTGGCTCCTGGCGCCGTGGGTCCCTGCGGCAGCCCAAGAACCCTCAGAGACCGTCTGGCCGGTGGAGGCACGTCCCATGGGGAGGGGTAGTTAGTGCACGTTTATTTGGAACTTTGAATCTGCGAGAGGAGAGAAGAGTTTACCCTGCGGCTCTGCGCACTAATGACTATTTTTCAGGATGAAAGTTTGCAACTACATAATAACGACAGTATTTGCAAACTCGTTTGCCTTCCACTCGGTCGCGGGGAGCTAAAGATGTGAGGCGTGTTGGTATCTGGGGGCCGGTGCGCACGAGTTGCGCGAAAATCTTTCTGTTCGGAAATATCTGATTGTACGCTCGTGCATTGCCCAGGGACCATTTTTTTTTTTTTTTGCTTTTAAAAGACCATATGCCCACTGCTAAATGTCTGCGTGACGATGTCTGTGTTACCTTAGAAAAAGAAATTTGATTGACTCGTTCAGACAGTGTCGTGTCGATTTTAGGCCCAGGGGAGCTGTCAGAGCACAGGCCTCGGCTTCCGCCACATCCAACCTCCTCTTGGGGAAAGACGTTCTTTGACTCTTTCCCCTCAGAAACAAACCCTTCCTTGGAGGCTTTATTCAGTTGTCTGATTTTCCTGCCCAATTCAGCTCCCGTCCGATGTGAGCGGCCGGGATCTCAAACTAAGTTCCGCGCGTTTTTCATTCGGCCGGCAGCCCCACAGCCTGGGACACAAAGCAAAACATTACGAATTTTCAAAAAAGGCCGGCGCCTCAGGGGTGTGAGCGCTGCGCTCGCGCGGAATGGAGCGTTGCCACGGACTCTCCCCTCCCGCGCTGCGGGTGCGGTGGATGCCAGGACGCTGAGCTCCAAGCGGAGAAGTGAGGAAACCATCCAGCTGGTGTCTACCAAAGTTCCTGCGTCCTGCGGACGCTGGGGACACAACCTGCTTGGACCGACTTTTCGGAGAAGAGGAAGCGGCTGCCCTGGCCTCGGAGAACTCGTCTCACGCCAGAGGGAAAGTGGAAACGGTTGAGGCTCTTGCCCCTCTCGCTCTTGGGAAGAGCAAAAATACTGAGTTGTCAGGACTCAGCAGCTGAGCCCGAGTTGCTTATCAGCATCAGGGCAGCAATGACTACCTTCCCCTCCCTCAGGGGCTGCATCGCCTCCCCCCTCTGGGGGGAGTAGTTGTCGGGGTCACCCCGTCCTTCCCGCTCCGCCCCGGCTCCCTCCCTCCCAGGCACCTGCGCTTTGCGGAGCCGTCGTTGACCAGGACGAGGCATGACCCCAGCCGAAGGTTAAAGGCAGGGCAGCCGTGCTGGCAAGGTTTGTGGGCTGTTTGCGGGCGCTCCCCTCCAGATGTGTGGGTGCGTTTCCTTTCCCCCTCTACTCACTTTGGCTCCGGTCCCTCACGACCTCGGGCTCCTCTTCGGGTTCCTTAGGCCCGCTGCACGAGTCTCGCAGAACCGTGTGGACATAGCTCTGGGGACAGAGCCCCGAATCCCCGTGGCCATCGGCTGTGGCTAGTGAGTTCAAATAGGACAGTTTCTCGCTCTCTTCTTCCTCGTCCTCCTCCCCTCCGTCCGAAAATTGCGTCCCTTCGGCGGCGGCCAGCATGCAGGGCGCCGAGTGGAAGTGGTGCTCCAAGTCCGCCTGCAAGTGCGCGCCGTGGAAGTGCTGTTGCTGTTGCTGCTGCTGCTGCTCCAGATTCAAAATGTCTTTGACTGAGAAAGGGGTGGAGGTGACCGGGCTTGGTAACATCATCAGGGCCACTTAATTGTCCAGTCCAAATACTCAATAAATCCCGGCGGGGGCGGGGAGGCAGCGCGGCGGCTCCAGCTCTCCTTCTGGACTCCGCCGCTGCTGCCGAGTCGGCCTTTTGACAGACGCGGTCCCGCTCCAGTCTAAATCGCCTCCATTGGCCCGGACCTGGGGGTCTGGGTTTTGTTACAGCCACTGCAGGGACTGGGGCCTGGGCTGAGACGCCTGTGTCCGGGGGTCTTGCGTCACGTTGGGGGCGGTGCTCTGGCCTCGGCCTCCCTCCCCATTGGTTCCGGTTCATGTGGACCACGCCCCCCGCGTCCGCCGAGTTGGGTGCTGCGGCGCTACCAGAAATAGACAAGGACTAGTATAGAGTCGCGAAGTCCAAGTTGCTGCGGGCGAGACTGCACTGCCTCGGGTGCCCGAACGACCGATTCCAGCCCCTCCTGGCCGCACCTTCCCGGTTAGGGCTTGTGTGGGAGGCTTCTTGTCCGCCAACCAAGTGCTGGGAAGGATGACCCAGGAGCGTGGTTTTTCCAGCTGCCGCGGGGGCAGGAAAACTTCCTGGCCTGTAAACACCGGGCGCTGGATCCCGAAGGAGACGGAATGTTTTATATACGTACGGATGGGCGACGTGTCCGTTCCCGCCTTGTTGACTTTGCTCAAGCTGTTCCCTCCACTTGGAACGTCTTCCCTGCCCTTGTCTCCATGAGTCGAAAGCTGTTCTCTAAGGCTCTGCTCAGATAGCACCTTGTCAAGGAAGCGCTCCCTGATCGCCTAGCCGGAAATCATCCCTCCCGCCTTTGAACTTGCACCACGTGTTAGTAAAGGACAGTCGGTTCACTTGTCACTTTCCACCTAGTGCTATAGCTGTATTGCCTACCTGGTCTCCCCGGGTAGACTATAAGCCCCCGTGAGCAAAGTCCCGGTTGCATTTGCCCTTGTAACCGTTGCAGCGGCCGCAGTAAGCAGGTATGTGAGAGACAGGACGAGGGAGTTATTATTGAACTTTGTTGTCTGACAGCTCTTGGTTCGAATCTTGGCCTGGTCAGTGTGTGGCCTTGGGCGTTTCTAAGCCTCAGTTTCTTGGTATACAAAAAAGGAGACAGTAATACCTTTTTCAGGGTTGTTGCCAGGGATAAATGAGGTAGAACATGCCAGGAGCTTAGTTCAGGGCCCTGCTCATGTTAAGTGCTCAATTCATGTCAACTACCGCTATTCTGAATCAGAGGCCAAGCAGTGTTTGTGGACTGCATTGGTGAGGATGTGGCTGGAGTGCCGCACACGCTGGATGGCTTCATAAGGTCTTGAGAACAGGATCTGTCCTCACATGGCAGGTGGCCCCACCGTGGAGGCCGTCTTTTCCGCCTATGGAAATTGGGTGCCTGGGTCTAGGCCCGAACCCCCTGAGGCGTCTTTCTCATTTCTCCAACCCACATGCCTTCTGGCGCCCTCGTGCGGCTCTGGTTGTTTTCTGGGCGAATCTACAGGGTCCCCTGAGATTCTGGACACCCGCGCCAATGGGGATAATGTTCCCGCACAATAGACATTCACCTGCCACCACGTCTAGCCCAATGAGGAGCCGCGGGCGCTGCTGAGAGGCCCACAGAAAGACCCGAGGCGGCACTGGCCTTGAAAAAGTGCGGACCAGTTCCGGCCCCCATCGTGGTGCCCCTCATCCAGCCCTACCCACCCTCAAGCGTTTTTTGGCGGACATGATGGTGGAGCTAGGGGGAACCGGCCTCAGCTGGAAGGGGCGGGTGGAAGGCGCGGGGACTCTGGACAACGCCCCCGGGCGACGGCAGATTCTGGATGGGAGTGGGGGCGAGAATGGAGAGCTGCCGTGCGGGGCCCCGCAACGGCGGGAGGAGTGGGTGCCCAAGGCCGAGGAGAGAAAGAACAGCCGGTCGGGAGGGGGGAGAGGCGGAGCTGTTCAGGAGCGAGCGGAAATGGTGCGGGGAGTCAGCCTCTGGGGCCGCCCGGGGAGCTGGGATGCGGCGCGGGCCACGTGCGCCCGGGAGTACTTAGCGTGGCAGGCGGCCCGCGGGCGGTGGTGGAGACCCTCTGTGGGCAGGGCCTTGTGCTGGGACGACCATCCCTCAGCCGCAGGGGCGCCCGGTGACTTTCAGCTTTGAATTCAGAGACTATTGACGCCCCAGGCGGGGCCAGCGTCTCCAGACCAGGCCACGGGGCTGCAGAGAGAAGAACACGCCTGCTTTTGCCGCGGATCGCGAGCGCTCGGGCGCAAAGACCCAGAGTGAGGTGGGGGTGAGTGCGCGGCACTGCGGGGTGGGAGTCCTTGAGTGTGTGCGTCGTGATGGCAGGCGAACATAAAAGAAGGAAGCTGCCTCCAGTCCCATTCCTCCACTCCCATCCCCAAGGATAGACCGTCGCGGGGAATGTTTCTGCTCCCCTTCCTTCAGTCCCCAATGCTTTTCGCTTCTTTGGGTGATATTCTTGAGTGATTTCAAGATGCAAAAAAAAGACAAGACAATGACAAAAGCTATTGAAAGTCTCTCTCCCCCGTTTGCAACCGAAGCCTGCATCTCCTTGCTACGTTCTCTTGCTTCTCCGCGGCGCTTTGCTCCCAGACCTTCCCTAAACCCATCCCAAGGAGCCCCAGCTTAGAACCCGTGGCCCCGGGGTGCTGGGAACACCAAGACACGCCCACACACCCGCTCCCTGCCGCCGGGAGTCCACCTAGTTGCCTCCTCCCTGAGCACGCAGAATGCTGTCTCCTCCCCACCCGCAGGCCCACGCAGTCCGATCTCCTCCAAACCCGCCGCCAGCACTACCCTGCCAGCTACCCCGCTTGGGCTAGGCCTGAGTGGTTCTGTCCTGCAGCCGCTGACCCGGTTGCTCCTCGGCAGGCCGTCCGGGGACGCAGTTGTGGCCCGCCAGGCTGGAGGCCCGTGAGGATCCGGAGCGTGGGGAGCCCAGGCCAAGGGGCCTAGTGGGCAGTTTCTCTGCCCCATCCCCCTTTTCTCTTCCCATCCCCAGCCATGCTCAGGGCTGATCTAGCGGCGAGAAGCTGTTCTTAGTCTTACGCCCTGAGCAGGCGCTCGGGTCGTAGTTTCTGGCTGCCCTCTCCTAGTAGTTCAAGGCTCGCGTCGGTGGGTCTGCTTCTCCCGAAGCGGAGCTTGCCAGCAGGGATCCCTCCCAGGCTAATCCCGTCTAGATGGCCTGCCTTTCCCGAGCCCACAGCCGCAGCCCGGACGACCCGTGAGCGTGTGCGCCGCCAGCTGCGCGCCGCTGTCCCGGAGGAAAACGCCAGAGCCGTAGTTACACGGCAGCAGCGGTCGGTTCTGGGAGTCACTTATCAGAATGTGGAATCCAGTTCCATCGCGTATCCGGTTACGGGCCCATTCTGGGGCATTTGCATTGTCTTGTTTGAAATGAGGATCTTTGAAATTCTGGAGCTGTGCTCGACTAATAATAGGTTTTCGTTTCGTGGACGGTGTAGCCAATTCCTGCCAGATAAAGTAAATATCGTTGCATCCATGGAAGAGTTGGATTTAATATTGAGTGTATCTGCCTCTATACGCTTTTATCACATTCTACGTTTATGCAAGTTCCCCTTCTCCCATATATGATTAAAGATTAAAGAATCGTAAAATGGTGGCAGATTCTATGAGGGTGAAGTGCTATGTAGGCTATATAGATGCATAAGCGATAAATAAACGTATGCTTTTGTGTTTTTTTGGGAGAAAAGCCATGTGCTAATCATTACAATAAATATATTATCAAATAAAAATGTGATGATTCTTTGAAAACTGTAAAATGTTCCCATAAGTTATTCTCTACACAAAAATTGCTTAATTAATATACATATAAATATAGGCAGATAATCGATCATTTTAGTTATATATGCCACTGCTAATGTTATTACCTTCCAACTATTAAATAGCCATTTAATTATGTAACCATATGTAATTATGTAACCATTTAATTATGCCACAAAAAAAGTTGAAAGTAATCGTGGCTTTCTAATCTAAATGCAGCATCACAGTCAGAACTGACTTTCTATTAAAGCATGGAAAATCATCCTGTGATGAACTCAGCTAGCCAGAACTATATGATAACATTTCAGGTGAATTTTTTTCATTGAACTTTTTCATTTTTTACTCCTCTCCTAGAAATTTCATTTTCAATGACATCTTACAAAGAGGGAAGAAAGAAAAGTTTCCTCTTTAGCGGCAGCACTAAATAGTTTTTATTTTGTTTCTGTTGTTGTTGGTGGTGTGTATGTGTGTATGTTTTGGTTTGGTCTTTAGTTGAGGGATGTTAGAGAGCTATCCAAAATTTTTGAGCAAGCGAGAGACAATAGTGTTTTGTGAGAAGAGTGAATACATTTTCTACTTTTAAAGCAGTGTCAACTAGGTAGGTCAGTCCCAGAAAGCATTAAACTGATTTGGTTTCTTGAGAGGATTTGTTTCCTCATTTTGGTAATTTGTAAAAAGATTTTAACATGGTGTTTTGAGCAATTTAGCTTGTTTTGCATATGTTTGTATAAATGCCAGATTTCCTCAGGTTGTATTTGGAATTGAGTTTTCGAAATAACCCACCGCTTCCCTTCCCTGGGAGAAAACCAGTCCAAGTTCAATAATCCCTGTAGTTCTTTGTAAATTACAGGCCCTTACTGAAGACGTGAGTTTCGATTGCTCAGGGAGGGGACCTTCCACATCTACGTGTATCTGCTCCCTCCAAAAAATTTTAAGATAACAATGTAAATATAGCTTTCATCACCAAAATCAGTTCTATTCTGCCGTTGGAACACACAAGTCAGAAAGGCTAACTTTGTCCAGTGAAAATCAATTCAATATTTTTTCAAACAAAAACGCCTAAGTGAAGGACGCCTGTATGCACACATTTATTTGTACTATTTGCGTGTGCTATTTGGGAGTGCAGCGAGCAGTTTTAACTTGGGGATTAAACTGGAATTCTGGATGCATTCCTTAACTTTTTTTTTTTTTTTTTTTAGCGTGAGTTTAACTTCCTGTAGAGAAATTTCAACGTCTATAGACCTTTTAAAATATAATCTGACTTCAGAAGAGCAGCTGCAGTCTTTGGTGAATTAATTCACTTAAACCAGAAAGCCTGCCTGCTCCGTGCCGGTCTCTGAGCAGTAAGGGTGGGGGTGGGGGAATGTGGTTATCCCGTCCCAGGAAGCAGAGATTCTTGGTGAGTCTTCCTAGTGCGATCTTCTTCTCAACCCTGTCTGCTCTCAACCGCAAGTCCTGGCAGCTCGGCCTCCTCGGACGTAGAAACCTTTCCCCAAATCTCCCTGGGAGCGAATGACTTCAAACCGTTTGAGAACGAAAACACCTTTCTCATTTGGAAACAAACGTTTGCCGCAGTCTTATCGTTTAAGTAACGCCTTATCCCTCCGTCGCTGCGTCCCAGCCTGGAAGTCCTGGTCTGTGGTGGGCACCAGAGAGCGATTCCCAAGGTGCGGCGGGACCTTTGCTCCGTCACTGCGCGACCGGGTCTGCGGGCCTAGCCGTCCACTTGCCTTTGGTTCCCTGAAGCTCCGGGGGCACCCAACAATTACTACTGCCCTGGCGACAGTCCCAGCTTGCCTGACCCTGAGAAGATGTTGCGGGGTGGGGGTAAGTGGTTGCTGGCCTTGCTTGGATCAGCTGGGGGCCGATCTGGAAAGGATCGAGACCCCAGGCCGCCGCGGCGCACCAGGGCGCACAGCCACGGGGACAGAAGGCGTGACGCGCCGGAGGAGCCAGGGCCAGGCCCGCAACCCGGGGCCTCTGGACTTCGCTGGTGTGTCTGGTCGAGGGTTTGGCGGCCTCGCGGGTGCGGGGACTGTGAGGTTGGGAGGCCTCACTGTGCCCTGCCGGCGGTGGGCGCCGCGTCTCCAAGCCCGCGCACTGTGTCCGCGCTGGTTGGGGCCGGGAGTGCGGAGTTTTTTCCCCCGGCGCGACTCTCTCCAGCTGCTGGCTAAGAGCCTGGGGCCCTAGCGACGAGCCCCGGGGAGACCTGGGCTGGGCTTCTGTCCTTGAACCTGCCTGTAGGTTCCCGAACTCCGCTCGACCTCTCGGCACTCCCACCAACCAGAGAGCAGGATCTTGTTACCTCTCGGGGGGTTTGCCGCACCCAGAGACCCGGCAGAGCCTCCAGTCCGGGACCCCAGAACTTCCGTGGCCCTCTTCCTCTGCACCCCCCAGCCAGCCTCTTTCCCCTTTCGGCCCCTTCCTCTTTCACTGGGCCCATCTCTTACTCTCCCACCCGGTCCCTTCCTCACTCTCCCTTTTTCCTCAGTACCCTTCCCCCACCTCCTTTCTCCCTCACCTCCTCCCGGTCTCTCTGGCCTCCTTTCTCCCTCCTTCTCCACTCTTCCCCACCTGTTTCACTCTTCCTTATTTTTTCACTCCCTTTTCCCTTCCCCCTCATCTTATTTCACTCTCCTTTCCCCCTCCTTTCTCACTCCTCCGCTCTGATGCTCTCCTGCTTTTTGTCACTGGACCCTGAGCGGACCGGCTCCTGATTCCTCGACCCTACTCCCCATTCCACCCCTGTGCTTACTGTCCCGGGAGCTGCCCATAAAATGCCCATGCACCCTTGGGCGTGTGATAGGGATGCTCCTCTGCACCCTGCTCCAGCCTGTAGGACCTCTCCCACCTTCCAGCCCCCCAGTTCCCAGCAGCCTGGGCTGTGGGCCCTGACCCGTCTGTGGGGCTCCAGATGGCAGGCTTGGCCACCCTCCCCGTGGAAATCCCCGCTCCAGGCAGATCCTGCAGAGCCTCCGTTTCCTTCTATTGTGGCAGTCCAGAGAGAGTCACAGCGGAGCTGAAGGTGACTGTAAGACCTGGGCCCCCAGGCATCCCTTGAGAGCAGATGGGGGCTCCTAGACCAGGGCTAACCTCCTCCTGGGCCAGGGCCAGGCGACAGCAGACTGGACTGACCTTCCCTTTTCTTTATTTCCTGCCAGCTCCACTTTAGATTAGGGGGCTGTTCAGTCTTAAGATCACCCCAGCTGGCGAGTGTTTCCAAGACTGCTTTACAATGCAGGGGCCAAAGCCAGGGGAGAAGACTGGGGTCTCTGGCTCCCACACCAGCCCAGAGGGAGCAAGGACTGAGCACTCTGTAGTTGTTCCCGGCCCACCAATAATCGCCTTCCTCTTCCTAGTGGCTGGGTATGGGGCCAGTGGAGCCACTGAGTCACTGGCCTCCAGAGAGGAGACAGGGCTCGAGACCTTCTCCCCTGTGAGTCAGGCTCCCTCGCTGCCGGGGAGGCCGCTGGCCGCCCTCTATCCTTTTACCTCCCGTCTGCGACCATGTTTCTGATGTTGATGGCAGTTGCATCACTCTGATAAATATGGGTTTCCAACAGATGGATGTGGACCTGACATATGTTTCTTATGACTGATCTTTCTCCTTGAATGAAAAGGAAGGTGCTTTCCTGTGTGGACACATCAGCATGTGTGTAAATGGATAGGCACGGGGAAGAAGGCACTCAGGACCCCCCATAAATGTAGACTCCACATTAGGGCTCTGCTCTTTCAGAGTGTGGTTATAACGGGAGGGCTGGGCCAACACTCATTCCGAATCCCCCTCCCTCCTTTTTCTCCCATAATAATGTGAATTACTGGTAGTGACATGAGATTTGGAGAGAAATGTTTATATGAACCAAGATGAAAACTTACTTCCATGACTATTAGATGCTCTATTTCCATACAAGCAATTTATGGGATCATTACAATTAGTCTTGTGCAAAGTGGTCCCATAAGGACCTGTCTAAGCTGCAGTCAGAGAAGACGGAATAGATTTTATTACCAGAGTTGTAATGACTGTGTGTGTTCTTGAAAGTAATAAAACCACATTGAAATTATTCTGCAATTTAGACTTTTAAAAACTTCACATCCCCCTACCATTAGTATAGTAGAGAGGGTGGCCTGTGTGTATGTATGTTTACGTATTGTGCCCCCTACTCTGAGCAAACACGGATGTGGGCCCATATGAATGATTTACGCCTCCCACAACCGGTAAGCCAGTGTGTATGTGAATGGATGCGGACGAGCCTCCTGAGCATGCAGGTGTGAGCGTTGGCACCTGTGACACCCTCCTCTGCAGGGAGAGCCCACGGAGTGAGGAGGCTGGGTGTGGGGTGGGGCCTGGGGAAGACGTGGCTTTCTCTAAATCACAGTCACACCTCATCGTGTCTTGGGCCAAAGCATCCACTCGGGAGGGAGTCCGCCAGAGGGGTTTGGAGCCTGGTCCTGCTGCTTTTGTGGTCTCATAACCTTGAGCCAGTCCTTCAACCTCGCTGAGCAGCAGTTCTCTCACCTCTCAAAGGAGATGATGAAGGTGCGGACTTCACAGGCCTGCAGTAAGGATTAAAGAAATGATGGCAGGAAAGCGCTCGCAGAGAAGCCCGCAGGAAACGTTCTTGCGATGGTGACTGAGGGTGGCCGCCCAAGGAGGGGTCTCTGAACCTCTCCTCCTCTGAGCAGAGCTCAGGGGGCACGATTCCCAGGCGCTCCTTTTCCTCACTGGGGGAAAAAGCATTATTTACCTATCAAATTTTGCACTTTTTTCTTTTCTAACTGGTCCCCAAACAGGGAGACTAGGTCTCTTAACCATTTGAGTTTTAGGATATACTCTTGGAACCATCAACAGCCTCCACTCGGCCTCCCCCCCTTCCCACACCCCACCCCCTGAAGCTGAAGTAAACAAATCCCGCACCAGACCGAGCTTCCCGCTCCCACAAATGCATCATTTTTAGCGGCAGTAAACAAATCCCCTAAGCCCATGTCATTGTTATCGTGTTTAGATAAAGATCTGGCCAATTAGTGTCCCAGCTGGAATGTAAATAAATCAGCTGCCCCAGACGCACAGCGGTGGTGGGCGTCCATCTCCCACCCCAGCCTCCACATTAAGGTCCAGCATTCCTCCTTCTCTCCTTTTCCTTCTGGTATGAGGGACAACCTCTGGCCTTGGGATTTACGTGGTCTCTAATCTCTGTCCCAGATCTGCTGTGTGACTTCAGGCAGGTCACTTACCCTCTCTGAGCCTGTTTCCTTTTCCATAAAGAGGAGTTGATGATGACTACATCTCAGGGTTGGGAGTGAGCAGCAGTAATAGCAGAAATAATATGGCTGATGATAAAAATAATACTCCCACCAGCAATGGTCATATAGATAACATTAGCTACCATTCATGGCTTTCCTATAAGCACAGAATGGCTCAGTGATTAAGTGCCTCCCCACTCCCGAACTCCCACATAAACTGTGAGACGGTGGGCAAGCGGCCTCTGTAGGGCTGGGGGACTGCTGTGTATGAAGATCTGAGAACAGCACCTGTGTTGTAAACCCTCGCTGCCTCCACCATTGTTACTGTTTCTGCTCCTTGCAGTAGCTCTTGTCTATGGCCCTGTTCATGTAACCATTTGACAGAGGAGGAAACTGAAGCTCGGAGAGGTGAAGTAACTCGCCCAAGGTTAAGTTCCTTGCCTTCCACGTTCCTCTCCCTCTCTTCGCTCCTCTCCCTCCCGGGGCAGCCCCAGCTTTACCAGGCTGAGCAGGAGCGCAAGACCTGCCTGCCGGGGCACTGTTCTCTCTGCTTTTGCGAATTCCTGCTCGGTCCTCGACAGCCCTCCCCCCACCCCCAGTCTTCCTGGAGGGCCCAGGCGGTAGTCCACAGCCCCCGCGAAGAATGTGCCCGGGCGGTGGGATTGCCTGGAAGCTGCCTTGAAGATAAACACGGCTGGGCGGTGGGGCGGAGCTGGTGGAGCCCCCTCCCCTCCTCTCCCTACCGGCACCCCCCTCGGAGCTGCTTCCTTTCTCCCCATCTCCGTCCTTCTTTGCTTTCTCTTCAAAAAGAAGAGGGGCTGCCAGCTCTGTGCTCTGTCTTCTGAGGCGCCTGCCACGGAGGTAATATTAATCATGATAAACTTCCCACGTGATAATAAAGCGTTACCCATACATGATCGTTACAACATCCCTATGAGATTATTTCTCCTCTCCCCGCAATTTAGAGCCGTGGAAATTGAGGCCCGCAGAAATGAAATGACTTGTCTAAGGTCACAGAGCAGGTAGGCGGTGGATGCAGGACCACCAGGCCGGTGCGCTGGACACTGCCGCCCCACCCCCCGGGTGGGCTGGAGAGAAAGTCCTGCCCCAGCCCGACTCCAGGAACCAGGACCCCAAGGCCACCTGCTCCCAGGGAGATCTTTCTGTGGGAGGCCCCTGAGCTGATCCGCTAGTTCGGAGGCCTTGCTCTGGGAGCAGCGTCTGCAGCCCCAGCTCGGAGCAGCCCGTCGGGCCCCTGGGAGCGCCGCGAGCCCAGCTGCGGCTCCCTGGGAACTGGCCCAGGGGTGGTGGCTCCCCTCCCCCCTGTCCTGACCTCTCAGGCCACTGTGCCCACGCCCTTTGCAGAAGAAGGAACTTCCCTCTGGAAACCAAACCCCCGCAGCCCGGCGGGGCCGGGGACGCGCTGGAGCCAGGCTCCAGACCCTGGAAACCCGGCCCGTCGGAATCTGAGCAAGTGCTGTACCTCGGTGTGCACCGCGCGCTTCCTGGAGCAGAGTGGTGGGTTCAAATCCTGTCTCCACTCTGTCTCCGGGCGAGTTCCTTAATTCGGAGCCCCGTTTTTCCGATTTGTGGCACCGGGAATACTGAGAGTACCTACCTCCTGGGTCGCTCTGAGGATTAAAGAGATTACTTCTGTGAAGCACTTAGTGCGGTACCTGGCACAGTAAACGCTCAATAACTGCTAGATTGTTATCGTTAACCCGGGGCCCGGTGGAGGCTGACTTTTCCGTTTCTGGGTGTGAGCTGCGTCCCTGTGCGCAGCGAGGCTGCGGATGGCGCCGGGCCGCACCCGCGGGCTACGGCTGGACACTTGGGCGCGCGAAGTTTTGGAGAAGAGCCGGGTTAGTCCGGGTCCGCTGTGTTGGGGGCCGGGCTTAGGCGATCACCGCGGCTCTGCGTCCTGGGCGTGCGCGTCTGTCCCGAGCCGCGTGCGTGTCGAGGCCTGTGCGTGTCAGGAGCCGGTCCCCGTTGACGCGCCCGCGGGGACCTCACCTGCTCTGGATTTAGATTTCGGCCGGGCCAAGAACCTCTGGTTTACCTGACGGATGCGTGGTGTCCACGATGTGTACACAAACCCGAGCGAGGCTGGAGTCCCCCGTGCTCGGCCTCTGGCTCATCGAACAATTTGCGCTATTAATGGTTATTTTATTTATATCGTTAGAATTGTCCCCCCCGGGTCTGTTTACACCAACGTCTGGCCGTCCAGGCCGCAGTGTTTGGACAGGGGATTACGCTAATGGATGGCGAGCTGGGAGGAGGGAAGGAGGCGCTGCTGGAAACTGGGCTCCGGGCTGCCACGCGGGGTGGGCCTCGAGGGAAGCGGAGCAGGCCTCTTCTGGGCTCGACATCTGACCTTAGGAGGGAAGGAAACGTGTCTGCTCGCGATAGGAAGCTTCGGGGCCTCGGGAGGGGTGGAGGCTGGAGGTGCCTGCTCCCGGGGCGGCCCCTACCTCGCTTCTCTCAAGGCCTTTCAGAACTCAGAACTCGAGGTCGTCCCGCTTGGGTGCGCACACGTCAACAAGTAAACAAGATCTGGAGCTACCAGGATGGCGGCCTCTTTGATTCCCCCGTCGGTGGCTGCCAGCTCCGTGCTTCGGCCTCCAAATCCGGATTATGGCTGAGCCCCGGGCGCCCGGCGGCCGGTGGGGTTAGACGCGCCTTCAAAGGGCGGCCGCCCAGCGGGCACGCTGCTCCGCAAATCGGGGAGGCCCCACAGCACCCAGCCCTAGGTGCGCACCCCACGCCCACCTAGCACTTGGGAGCAAAACTCGGCCTGCGCACCCGGCGCACGCAGTGGAAAGGCCCGTCCGCTGGCACCCGGGGCCAAGGAGGTTTTCTGGGATTTTTGGCAGCCTTCAGCTTCAAAAGACCTAGGCCTGGAATTCCTGGATTTGGAGCCAAGCATCTTTGCTACAGGGCTGGGGCTGATGCATAAAAATATCTAACATTTAATTAGCGTTTACTATGTGCCAGACACCATGCCAAGCATTTTTGCTCTCCACCACAATCCTTGGGACTATTATCCCATTTTACAGAAGAGGACACAAGAGGCTTCAGTAGCTGGGGCAAGGTCTCTGACGGCTGGTGTCAGAGCCAGAACTCTAGCCGTGCAGTCTGGCTACAGTACTGGGGCGGTGGTTCTCAAGTTTTGGGGTTTGAGCACCCGTTTGGGACCCTGATGTAAGCTATGGACCCCCTCCCCAGAAGAATGCTCATGGGCACGTGCAACCCTTTCTCAACAATTTTAGGGTCTTCATCGAGTCCCGTAGGTCGGGCCAAGGACTTCTGAGTAATAGTTTTGACTTTACAGGTTATACAAAGTGCATTTGATTTAATTTGTTAATTTTGAACATAGATTAGGAAGGTAGTACTTTTAATATCCGTTTTATAACTAAAGATTCCTGAAGCTCAGAGAGGTAAAGTCACTTGCTCAAGATCACACAGCTGGTAAATGTGGAGTTGGGCTCTCAGGTCTTTGGACTCTAGAGTCTTGGTGCGCACCACTTCTCCACTCTCCCCCACTATGAAGTTTTCCTTTTCCTTCCCTCTTAGCTCTCGCTTTCTCTTGGGGGGGAGTGGTAAAGGGGCGCGCAAGTGGGGCCATTCCTCCAGAGGATCTGGGTTATTCTTGGGGGCCTCTGCGAGGTGCTCTGCTGCTCTGCTGGCGGGGGCGCAGCGCCAGGACCCGGTTGCCCTTGCTCTGTGGGCCGCGCTGCCAGGACGCGCGCTCCGGTAAACGGTTTATCTAAAGACAACTTCTGTTTCTCGTTCGCTGTCGGGAGTTGCCCTGTAGCCGGCAATGAAAAATGCGCCTTTTCCCGAGACTCTGGCGCTGGTGATTTATGTGGGAACCGTCCTCACCCGCGAGGCCTGGGCTGCTCAGCCGGGCCTAGGGGGTGGAGGGCGGGGGCAGGCCTGGAAGAGAACCTGGTGCCCCGGCCCTTCCAGCGCCCGCTTTTACGGCGCCCCCCTCCACCCCTACCTCCAGGACATTTTACAGCCGCTCCCCCAGGAAGCTGAGCGCTTTATCGCGGTAAAGTAAACACCATTATCCCAGGTCCATTAACACGGAGATTTTGGCGTTGTAAATAGACCCCGAGAGGGAAAAGAGCAGCCCCCTCGAGCTCCCTTGTAAAACCGAGAAGGTTCTCCAAGATTTATGGCCGTTGATTGGCCCCCCAACCTTCTAAAAAATCTCAGTCTTCACCAAAGCCAGAAGGTAGGGCATTCCCCCCAGCCTAGAAATCCCGCCCCTGGTGTTAAGACTGCGAGGGTGAGGAGTCCCCAGGACGCGTCTAGCCTGGTCATTAATTTTCTTTAAGTCACAAGCCCAGGAATGCTGATTCTTTTCCGGCTGTGGATGCATAGATAAACTCTGCAGCTCCCCAGGAGCTCTTAACAGGGAGCAACCAGTGTAGACGGTGCCAAGGGCCGGGATACTTGTGTTCCAGGCGTCTTCTTCATTTGTAAACTGGATAATGCTTTCAGCAGCTACTTAGGAGTCTATAAAGCACAGGAGACTTGCAGTTGATGGGTGCTGCCAGAGCACGGTCTCCCAGGGCAGTCATTTCACCAGCTTGCACGGCCTTGCATTTGCCTCTCTTTCCAAAAGGATATCCGCATCTTATTTACTCTTGGGCCAGCCTAGATATGAAATCAGGGAAGGATGGTGGTACCGGCACACGACAGACTAGACGGTCCTAGCTCGCTCTCTCTCTGCCTTTCTGTTTCTGATGAGTATCCAGTGACCTGTTCCGGGAAGTTTCTGTTCATCTGGATTGTGGTTTTCTTATCCCCTCAAGTCAATATTTCTATCAAACAGTGGATTTTGACCTAGGAAAGGCGGCTCAGTTTGATTGAGAAAACAAAGGGACAAGTTCTCTAGGCCAAAGGAAGCTTCAGGAGCGCCCAGCCTCTCCTAACCCTTGCCAAGGTCGCTTTCAGGACACAGTCCATGCCCGCTTGACCTGCTCCTTCTTTAGCCCTGAGAATTTAGTAATTCTTGTGGGATCCTCCATCTGGCTGAAGGGTTGGCCTTCGGGGAGGGGCAATAGAGAAAAAACAGAGAGCAGAAGTGTGCCAAAAATTGTTCTGGTCCTTTGGCATAACTGCCTCTACCTAGAGCACGGACTTTTAATCTTTGTTTTTTTTTGGTACCAAAGATCCCTTAGACAACTTTGACAGTTTGGTGAAGCCTATGGACCCTCTCCCAGAATGCTTTTAAATGCATAAAATAAAATGCATACAATGACATTGAGAAACAGTTATCAAAATCTTTTTAAAAATAGTAGTGTAGTAATATATATGCTTCTTTATTAATTGATTAAATAACAAAATCTAGTGGCAGTTCTAAGGACAACCATAATTTCAAAGTAGTGATGAATGTGAATGGGACTTCATGGTATCTACAGCATCAGTAGTGTTCTATGACAATATCAGTGATTCCTATGGGTGACAAAGTTGTAGGTTACTACTAATACTACTGGGTTTGTTGCCTACATTTAATAATTAAGGAAATGCTAACTTACACTTAGAACTAATAAAAATAAAGATGTATTTTTCCCCTTCACATTTATGGACACCCCCTGAATTCTACGCTCAGGTTCCTTGGCAATCCATAAATGGCCAGGTTAAGAACCACTGGTCAAGGGTCAAAATCTAGACCACTTCATCTCAAAGAGTGGTCTTCCCATCACCTGCATCAGAATCTTCTAGAGGTGTTCCTTAGAAAATTCTAGGGCCCCCTCTGAGATCTACTGTATGAGTTGACGCAGAAAACTGCATTTTAAACTTAATTTTCAGAGGATTGTTTTCACACAAAGTGTGAGAATGGCTGTATCTGGACCTCACTGATTAGCATCAGCACTTCGGCTGGCTGCTTGGATGGTGAAAGAAGATTCCTTTGGAGAGCTGGGGAGTAGGGTGGGAAAGCAGGGATTCTGGGCAGAAGCTCTTCTGTGGACACTGCTTTGAGGTGGTGCAGGTGAACTTGGTGGGCACAGCAAGCTAGGGCATGGGAGAACACCAGGGAAGGAAGCTGGAACGGGACATTTTGGTGAAGGGTCCCAACATGTTGGCAGAGGCACTGGAAAAACTTCAGAAATTAATCGGTCCCCATCCCCACCTTGATCCTGTATCTTACACGTAAGAAGAGAAATTTGCCAAAGGCCATATTGCTAGTGACAGAGGTGGGTCTGTAGTCCACTATCCTGAAATGCCACGTTTAGTCCTCACACTTGCTGGTGGTGAGTTCAGGGCATAACACACGGTCATTGGCGAGCCCCGTCCCTATGGCCCTATATAGACTTCTCCATCAGCTCTCTGCACTGGCTTCCTTTTTGCTTTCAGGTGCCCCTGAAATTCTGAGTTCCTTTACAGAGTCTTCCCATGTTGGTACCTTTAGAGCTTTCATTCATTCACTCACTCACTCATTCGTTCATTCAATGAATGCCATGCCCAGGCCTTGTCCTAGATGCTATGAAAGATACAGAAATGAGTAAAGAGATGATCAGTACCCTTAAGGAATTTTCACTGATACCCTGTCTCGTCACTACCAATATTAAATAACCCTGATAAGCATCAAACCTCTTTTGACCCAGGCCTGATCTGATGTTTGTGCAATCACCAAAGGCCAAAGAAGTCTTGTTGGAAGGGAAGCAGAGCTTGTAGCATAGTGATTAGTTGGGACTGTCTTTTCTATTGTAAAAGGTAACCAGTTAGACCATGAGCTTTGAAGAGCATCATTACAATGTTAAAGTGTTGAACAAAGTGGAGCTTGTTGCAAATGTAAGAAATGTGCAAGATACAGCCAACATGATGCTTGAGGACAGTTATGAAATTGCTGGCCCCAAATCAAGCAAGTGATGATAATTGACAGTGCAGAGTAAACACAGCTCTAACTAATAAATTTTCGCTTGGCATGAGTTTCAGTGCTTTTGCTTCTCTTTGTATTCTCCTGTGTGTCTTCTTGAGGGTCTTAGATCACTCTCATAGATAGCAGGTCAGTCTGCGTGCAGAATTCAGAGTTTAATAAAAACACAGAAGAATAGAAAGGGAGTAGGGTCTAGAGTCATAAGATTTGAGTTCCAGTTCTGTTTCTGTCACTTAAGAACTTTGTGACTTGGGCAAATAAGTTGAGTTTGAGTTTTCTCTTTGGTAAAAATGAGTAATAGCAATGCCTGTTTCATAAAATTGTCAGAGAGAGTGAGACAATGTATGATAAAAGTGCTTTGTAAACCGAAGTCACTATACAGTGTGAGTAGTTATTATATGTTTTTGGAGCCAGATAGACCTGGATTCCAAGCCTGGCAGGAACCACTTACTTGCCATTTGTGTAAGTTATTTAACTTTCTGAGCTTCAGTTTCCTTATCCATAAAATGAGACTAATAATACCTATTTCTTTGGATCATTGTTCTAAGATTTATTTATTTATTTTTTCTGCTTTATCTTCCCAAACCCCCCTGATACATAGTTGTGTATCTTAGTTGTAGGTCCTTCTAGTTGTGGGATGTGGGACGCCGCCTCAACGTGGCCTGACAAGCGGTGCCATGTCCACACCCAGGATTTGAACCCTGGGCCGCCGCAGCGGAGCGCGCGAACTTAACCACTTGGCCACGGAGCCAGCCCCTGTTCTAAGATTTAAATAAGAGCATGTATGTAAAAGAGTGTCTACCACATTCTAAGACAGCCCACAGCCATTTCTAGGTTGTCGATGTTGGAATGGCAGTGACTGTGTCCCATTTATCCTTGTGTCCTTAGAACATGGCAGAGAGTGCTGCACATAGTAGACTTAATTTTGGTTGAATGAATGATGAAGGAAGCTTTGTATATGTGTCACCAGGCATAGCATAATCTATACTTAGGCAAAATCCTCATTGGCCAAGCAGAGCTACTCCTGGGTCAATTTCAACTTCAATTTTACCCCCATGGGCCCATTGCATTCACCCCCCTCCTTGGAGGAAGATGGGGTCATGATGCGCCCCAGAGAGTCAGTAGCAGCCAAGGGCTGCAGTTCACGGCTTGGGAAAAAGAAACAAGTTTCTAAATTGCCGTTCATCAATCAAGCAATCAATCAACAAATGTTTATTGAGCTACTACTATGTATCACACACTGTTCTAGGTGCTGGGGATTCAGTGATAAACAAGACAGGCAAGATTTCTGTCATGGGTGCCATTAGCCAGTGCAAAGAGTGACACCTAGAGTTTCTGTTTCTTTTCTTGTTTTCTTTTTGAGATGAGTGGGTTTGAAAATCTGAAGGTGGAAGCCCGGCGGAAGTTGCTGCAGTGACTGAGGCTGGGAAGGTGGTCTCTGAGGAATTCAAGGGTGTGCAAAGGACTGGAGAATCAAGCACAGCATAGTAACATGCGCTAGTCAATAAAGACACAGTTGACAGAGGGAGAAAGAGGAAGACGGAGAGAGAGCAGGAGGTTGGTGGGGGAGAAATAGAATTAGTTTTCTATCGCTGTTATAACAAATTACTGCAAGCTTAGTAATTTAAAACAACACAAATGTATTATCTTACAGTTGTATAGGTCAGAAACCTGACATGGGTCTCACTGGGCTAAAATCAAAGTGTTAGCCTTTCTGGAAGCTTCTAGAGCTTCTAGAGAATCCATTTCCTTGCCTTTTTGCAGCTTCTGGAGGCTGCTCACCTCCTTGGTTAATAGCACCCTTCCTCCTTCTTCAAAGCCAGCAGTGACAGGCTAAGCTCTTCTCAGCTGCCACCTCGCTGGTTCTCCCTCTGACCATTCTTCTGTAGTCAAGTCTTTCTCTGGCCACAGTTGGGAAACGTTCTCTGCTATTAAGGATTCATGTGACTAGGTTGGGTTCATGCAGATAATCCAGGATAATCTCCCCACATCAAGGTCTATATCCTTAATCACAGTGCAAATCTGTCGTGTAAGGTAACATATTCACAGGCTCCGGGGAATAGGGCAAGGACAGCTTTGGAGACCATTATTCTGCCTACCAGAGAAAGAGAGAGAAGAGAGGAGAGAGGAAGGGAAAAGGGGAGAAAGAGGGGAGAGGGAGGAGAGAGAGAGAAGAGAAGAGAGGAAGAGAGAGAAATATATGCCTAGTGTCTTTCCCAGAAAAATGGACTTCCAGTAATGAAACAATTAAGAATGCAGCTAGGGGCTGGCCCGTGGCTGAGTGGTTAAGTTTGTGCACTCTGCATTGGCGGCCCAGGGTTTCGCCGGTTCGAATCCTGGGTGCAGACATGGCACCACTCATCAGGCCACGCTGAGGCAGTGTCCCACATGCCACAAATAGAAGGACCCACAACTGAAAAAAAAAAAGATGCACAACTATGTACCGAGGTGCTTTGGCGAGAAAAAGGAAAAAAAAAAAAGAATGCAGCTAAAGTTCAACATTTTCTAGTAAATTATATTTTACTTTTTGCTGCACATTCAGCAGCTGTAGCCATAACATGACACTCAAAGCACAAGCTAGTGCTATTAACTTCTGCTTCGTCTTCTCGTCCAGGAGTCCCTGCTATATGCAAGCTATCTTCGAGTGTGCAGGCGATCAACTCCCTGTTAATTACACTTTATCTTTGTCATATTTCCATGTTTCCATCTGATGCAAGATGAGCCCTTGGGCAAAGTTGTGGGAGAGCTGACATTTGTCTTTTGTGCTACTCTGTCTTTGCCACTAAACAGACCCCTCTGCTTAAAAGGACATACACAACTATCTGAGGATTTTTTTTTTTAACTTTTTTAAGGTGTATGGCAAAAGACTGGATGGGAGTACTCTGAAATGGCAGTATTTGTTAGGTGGTAAAATTATGGATTTTTCTTATTTCCCTTTGAAACATTACCCACTGTTCTTTTGTATTTATCAATAAAAATATCTGTTCACAAGTGTTAACCATTTGCTGGAGACCTAGTTTTGCAACATGGAACTGAGAAGTGGTGATCAAGATTTGCATTTCCTACTTTTATTTCTGAGGAGGCAGCCTTGCCCAGAAGAGAGGACTACAAGACTCAGCTAGATCTGGGTTGGAGTCCTAATTCCTCCATATACACCCTGGTTGACCTGGGGCAAGTGACTCAGTTTCTTCAGATGTAAAATGAGGAAACTAAATAGCTTTTGTCTCCTAGTGTTTCTGTGAGATTAAATCACAGATGCCCGCAAACTGCTCAGTCTGGTGTCTGGCACGTAATAGGCCCTCAATAAACACAAATTGTTATTTTTAGAGCTCAAATATTCCTTAATCCAGCCCTCAAAGCAAATAGCAAATCTGTTATCAGGGACAGCAGGGGTGGTCATGTTCCCAATTTCTGAATGTGGCAATTATGGACAAACAGAATGTGTTTTTATTTGAGAACCTTCAATTTAGGTGAAAGCCCATAAGTGACTTAATTATATAGACAAACACTATTGGTAATGCAAGATATTAAGACAAAGAATAAAAAAGCAGTCTTCAAATTTATTTTCTTATTACTTATGGAGCACTTAGTATTTTCCAGGTCCCATAGAGATGGGTCTCTGTTTCCAAGAATTTACAGTGTACCAGGGGAGAAAAGAAATGAACACAAATAGCTATACAAAAAGGCGGAATACATAGCAAGAACCCTGGAAGGTTCAAGAAGGAGGTTTTCCTGGAGAATAGACAGGGGAGAATTCATGGAAGAGGTGGGCTTTGAGCTGGGCCTCGAAGAAGGGTGGGGTTTTGACAGAGTAATGCGGTGGTGGGAGTCATTCTGTGGTCATTCTGGACTGCCCTGCAAGCGTTTTCAGACACAAGCCTCCACTAGCACAAAGATTCAGTCCATGTTATTCCCAAGAGCTATGCTCTTTGAAACAGGGAAAAGTTTCAATGCAATGTTACGATGGTTCCTAAAATGATCAACATGCAACAAATTTAGTAACACAAGATGCTTGTTAAACAGTCTCTCAAAAAAGGCACATATCAAAAATATATGCACAGTATGTTTTCAATTATGTAAAATGCACAGAATAAAGATGACAGGAAATACTTAAAAATGTTAACACTTATTGTGTCTAGGTGTTGGGATTATGGATTTTTTTCTTCTAAATAGTTATTTTGTGTGTGTGTGTACTAAACACCCAGAAAAGAATGTATACAACACATATGTTCAGTTTCAATATCAACAACAACAATAACATAAACACTTATGAATTCACCACCCAGGTAAAGAAATAAAACATTGCTGGTACTTAGAAGTCCCTTGTGTGACCCTCCGTACTTATATGCCTTCCTTTACACCCAGACATTATCGTTAACTATTTCATTAGAGTTTTTCAGCCTATGTGTGTTCCTTAAACACCATATTGCTTAATTTGGGGGGAAAAACTGAGTGTCAAACACAAATTTAGCTGTGTGAGGAAAGGACAATATTGTCGCTATTAGATGAAGGCTTCTAGAAGGAGGAGAGGTGAACAGAGTCTCCGGGTGATAGTCCTACCGTGGCATTCCTGAGAGTTTGCCTGAACCCTCTGGGAGAAGTCAACAGACAAGACCTTAAATAAGTTTTGAAGTCTAGGACTCTGGAACCAGGGAATTTAGAAGGGCTATAGTATGGGACAGAGACTGGATGTCCAATAATAGATATATGGCCAGAGGGAGTGGCTGCTCTGTATGTTTTGCTTCTAAGCACCTGTAGACTCCCTCTAACTCTCAAGAGTAGATCCAAGAAGACCTCTCTGGAGTGAAATGAATGTCTTCACCTGGCCCATTACCTGGCATGGAAGGGGGAGCTAGGATTAGATCCACACATGGTGAGGGCAAGCAAGTATAGATAAGAGTCTGGGGCAGGCTCTCCAGGGCACTCTGTCCTCAGTTTAAGAAGATGGTATAATGGCGGAGGAAATCCTGGTGATGACAATGCTAATAATGTCTGGTCCTTGAGTCTTACCGCTCCAGTCTGAACTGGCTGTCCTCCTCGGTGGGGGCAAAGTGCTCTCTTGGGATCTCCATCACTCTCTTAGGGACTCCCTCCAGCCTCTCCTAGGCTGGCTTATTGGTTTCCTGTTCCCCGTTCTCTTCATGGTTATTGCTTTATTTTGTAGGAGCACTACTTCCAAAAGCTTTTTGAAAAAGGAAGGGTACATGAGAGGTCAATAGTTTAAGACCTTGAACATCTTAAAACGACTTTTATTCTACCTTCGTGTTTGTTGATAGTCTGGTTCTAGAATTCTTGTTTGGGAAATAATTTTCCTTCAGAATTTGAAAAACATTGCTCCGTTGTCTTCTGCTTCCTTGTTAGCGTTGAGAAGTCCCAATCCTCTCTAAATCATCTGTCTTTTCTCTCTTGAAACTTGTAGAAACTTTTCATTTTCCTCAATGTTGTGAAATTCCACAATTATGTGCCTTATTATGGGTCTATTTTCATCCATTGTGTTAAGCACTCAGTAGACCCTTTCAGTCTATCAATTCAGTCCTTCAGTTTGGGAAATTTTCTTGGATCATTTCATTAATTTTTATCCCTTCCATTTTCTTTTCTCTCTCTCTCTCTCCTTCTTCTTCTTCTTTTTTTTCTTGCTGGGGAAGATTGGACCTGAGCTAACACCTGTTGCCAAACTTCCTCTTTTCTGCTTGAGGAAAAGTGGCCCTGAACTAACATCTGTGCCACTCTTCCTCTATTTTGTATGTGGGATGCCCCCACAGTGTGGCTTGACGAGTGGTGTGTAGGTCGGTGCCTGGGATCCAACCTTGTGAACCCCGGGCTGCTGAAGTGGAGTGTGCAAACTTAACCACTATGCTGCCGGGCCAGCCCCTCTCTCTCTTCTATTATTTGGATATTGGATCCTTTGGACTGATCCTCTATTTTTCTCTTCATTCCTCCTTCTCACCTCTTTGACTTTTTGCTCAACTAGGAGACTTCCTCAATGGTATCCTCCTCCTCAATAAGAGCTTTTCATTCTTGCCTTATTGTTTCTAATTCTCCAGAGCTCCTTTTAATTTTGTCCTCTGAATGTCAGTTCATTGAAACACACATCCTACTCTTGTGTCATGATTGCAATATCTTCTCTTATTTCTTTGAAGCTAATGTTGATAATTTTCAGGGGTTTTGTTTTCTTCTCTGCATAATTGCTGTTTCTTCCGTTACATTTTTTCTGTTTGTTGTCATTGTTGTTGTTGTTAGGTTTTACTTTTGCATTTCATGATAATGGCTTTCCTCAGCTATCTGGTCATACTTGAATGTCTGGTTGTGATTAAGAGTGGGCACCTAAAATGCTGATCGGACCTTCCGAGAGCAGGAGTGGGGCTTTGGACTCTGAGCTCCACTTTATGGTGATTTGGGTGAGTTGCTTTTTGCAGAACTGCTGATGACAGGGTCTTTAGGTATTTCCTTTGGGCTCGTCAAATTCTCAGGCAAGAACTTTCCAGTCTCCTGCCTGATGCTGCCCATTCAGAGATTTGAGGATTCTATGGTATCACTGGATTGGTTCTCAGCTTTCTCCACTGCTAGCTTGGGATTCAACAATCTTGATTCTGTCACCTGTCCCCAGTCTTACAATTGGGAAGTGAAAAAATTAAGGAATAAACAAACAAAGGTAAGACTATGGTGTGAGCTTCAATTCTGGATCCTAACATCCAATTTCTATTTCAGAAAGGAGTCAGACCTGTGTGGATGTAAAAATCAATTGAATTATCTATGTCCTAGATTTTCAGCCAACTCCTTAATCACCTGGGGTAATGGAGGGAATCCTGGATTCCCAGAACAGCTAAATGTCAGAATTGGATGCCACTTGGAATCAATTCAAGCCTGACATGTACAGAAGAAGAACCCCCAAGCCAGTCACCTGTATTTGCTCCAGAAGGCATTCTCTGAGCTCTGTGTTTGCCTGACCTAATACACACTAGCTCAAGATCCTTGTGCACACATCTCCCAAGGGAAGAGAGGGAGCCCAGAAGTCTGGATCTTGAGGGAAAGGAAACTTTCAGAGGCAATCTGTCCCATGGATCATGTGCTCACAGAGGCACCAAAGCAAACTATATGCACGTTGCCTTATCAGGTTTTGTTCTGAACAATTAGGAAGGGCTTGGTCCTGAAGGAATGGGTCATAGAGTGATGGAGGAACACCTCACCTCCATTCCCCAACACGGCCAGTCTAAAGATGGAACCCCAATTTCCAAACCCATCATTAAGACTTGTGCCATGGGGCAAGTCAATACAAAACATTGTTATTCCTAGCAGTCTCAATTGGTAGAATCATAGTAACAAAACAAAACAAAACAAAACAGGAATAAGAGGCTTTTAAAATGATCTGAGATGTCATTCCAGTTGTTCTTTCTTTTGTAATTTTCCTCACCTGGTAATGTACTGACTTGGTTCCACATCCTCCCTTTTTTGTTTCATTTTATTTTGTATTAAACTGTAATTTTATTTATTTTTTTTGAATAGATATCAAGTTCATGTTTTTCAAATTTCAAAACGTATGGGTCTCCTGTTTTCTCATGTGCCCCAGCCCCTAGTGTCCTTCTCTAGAGGCAATCAATGTTATAAGTTTTTAAAATGTAACTTTCAGAAACATTTTGTGATTATACAAGCAAATAAGTGCATGCTCTCTTTTTTTTGCCTTGTGCACAGATGGTAGCATTCTGCACGTACTTTTCTGCATCTATGTCCCCACCAAATAGCATTTTTCACTGCTGTTGTTTAATGTACCTCTACATAGTATCCCATTGTGTGGATGACCCGTAATGTATTCAACCGATCCACTCTTGACGAACTCTTATGTCATTTCATCTCTACTTTTTCTTTTGAAGGCTTCATTTTTTAGTATTTTTCCTCCACTCTTCTTTCAGATTTTTATCTTTTTAAAAAGAGTAAGCATTTAGAATTTTAATAGGCATTGAGAAATCACACACCAAAAAGGTTATAGCAATTTACAGTGCCACCAAATATATGAAAGTGCCTGTTTTGCATTATTCACAATAGCCAAAATATGGAAACAACCCAAATGTCCATCAACAGATGAATAAAGACAATGTGGTATATACGTACAATGGAATATTACTCAGCCTTAAAAAATAAGGAAATCCTACCATTTGCAACACCATGGACGAACCTGAAGGACATTTGTTAAGTGACAGAAGCCAATCATAAAAGGACGAATACTGCATGATTCCACTTATATGAGGTACCTAAAATAGTCAAACACATTGAAGCAGAGACTCGGGGAGGGGAAAAGTGGGGAGTTGTTTAATTGGTGTAAAGTTTAAATTGTGCAAGATGAATAAGTGCCAGAGATTTGTTGTACAATGTAGCACCTATAGTTAACAATACTGTTCATGCATTAAAAAATTTGTTAAGAGGGTGGATCTCCTGTTAAGTGTTCTTAACACACAGACACACACACAAAGGGACACAAGGAAACTTTTGGAAGTGATGGATATATCTACTACTTTGATTGTGGTGAGGTTTCATGGGTACACGCATATGTCCAAACTTATCAAATTGTATACAGTAAATATGTGCAGTTTTTTGTATATCAATAATACCTCCAAAAAGCTGTTTTTTGAAAAAGAGAAAGTGCCCTTTTTTTCAGAGTTTCACCAATATGTTATTCTCAGTCTCTGAAATATTCACCATCCAATAGGCTTTATTTGTTTATTTCTAAGTATCATTTTCCACAATCTAATAATACACACAAAAAAGTTGCTAAGTAAAATTTACAAAATACAGAGAAGCAAAATAAGATGATTAAAAAAATAACCGTAATCCCACACAGTAATAATCAAATAATAATTATTATATTCTTTTTCTTCCTTTTTTTGGTACAAATATGGTAACATGCTACATATATTTTTTCTTAACTCAGTTCTTAAAGTTAATAAAATATGAGGAACATTTTCTATATTATTAATTACTTCCCTGTCTGTAACACCTTAAAATTTATATTATGAAAAATGTGAACCATGTAAAAGTAGATAAAATATTAGAATACCATAATAAGCATCCATATATACACTACCTAGATTTAAAAATTATTAACATTTTCCCATTTCACTTCTTTTATTTCTTTTTCTTTGCTAATTATTTTAACACACTTTCTGGCCCTCGTGACATTTTACCCTACATATTATTTCCTAGATTTTAGTAAAATCACTCTTCCTCAGTGCTCTCCCTAGAATACATATTAAAAGTGATTTCATGTATATTTACATGTATATGCATAGGTATACATACATATATATATAATTATGTGATGTTATAGTATAATTATGTGATGTTATATATGTTGCATATATTTATATTTTACATATGTAAAACTACATGATAGAATTACAGGGCTTCTCTGAGGCAAAATGGTGGAACCAGGCAAGCTCCTTGTCCTGAAGTACCCAGCACCCTTGTCCTTTTTCTAGGGACCCAAGAAAACCATTCACACAAAGTTGCTGCGGAGCTTAGAAAAATCATAAATATTGAATAGCACATAAGTCTTTAGAAATTTCTCTTTAAAGCAACATTAACTGTGAGGTGGCTAGGGAAAACATTAACATCCTTATTTTATAGACCAGAAAACCAAGGGTCCATGAAGTTAAGGACTTGCTATAGGCCACACACTAATGAACAGAAATGGATTCTAACTCATCTTCAGAAGCAAATGTTCTTCCTCCCAGGAGTTTTGCATCTTAAAAGAGGGCTGCAGGAGAGGATGATGCTTTACACCCAGGGATGAGTCAGTGGTGTGAGATTCTGGGCTTTGGAGGAGTTATTTTGGGAGAGCGCTACCTTTCCAAAGACCAGTGTCTACCTCCTCCACCTGGAGTTGGGGGTGGGCGCATCAGGGTCTGCCTTGAGGCAGAAAGCAGTTGGAGAGATTTTGCAAAGGGAGAGCTAAAAGGATTTGGGAATTTGCTGGACACTGGGGAAGAGGAAGATGCCAAGGCTTGAGCTTGGATGAAAGGAAGAATTTTGGCTTGCAGTTGATTTTGGGGAAAGGATGACAGTACCCATTAACTTTGGCATATTGCCTTTGGAAAACATCTAGAGAGCAGTGTCGAGTGGTCATCTGGAGATTCAGGATTGAAGCTCAGAAAAGGGATCTGTAAGACTGTAGAGTTAGGAATCATGGAAGCAGAGGTGATAATAGGTAGAGGCCATGGCAAGAGATGGATAGAGATAGAGAGAGTGGAGAGGGCCAAGGGTGAGGTCATATGTAGATCACAGGGAGAGGGAAAGAGAAAACCAAGAACAAATGAAGAAGACAGAGAAGAAGCATCAGGGAGAGAGAATAAGAGGAAGATGGTGTAGTGTCGCCAAAGTGTGATGAAGAGTCCCATCACCGAGGACAGGGCCTGCCAACAGACCAAAGGTTGCAGGACAGTCAAGGAGGATGAGAACTGAGGAAAGGCCCTCGGACGTGATGAGAGCTGAGAGCGTGTTACTGGACTGAGTAGTCTGGGGAAAGAGCAGGTTGAAGGATTATGAATGGGGCGAAGTACGAATAAAGTAAGCATGTACCACTTCACCACCTCATGCTTCTCTGCAGGGGTCACTGGCTCATGACCAGGGCAAAGTAATGGGACACTCCTTCCTCTCTCCCTGCTGCCCCAAGTCCCAGCTTCCATTCTCTTGCATGTATATATTGCATTCAAATCTGTTATTTTTCATTTAAACTACCTTCTTCCTAAATAAAAATATTGGCAAGAGACTATAATACAAGGCTCTTTGCTCTCCACCACCTTATGCCCTACGTGGTTCCGCCCTTCAAAATATTCATAGGGAAGGTCCTAGTAATGGGGAGAGAGTTTCTGTGTGTTTAATTAAGGTATAAGATACATATAGGAAGGTGCACAAATCTTAAGTATACAGCTTAATGGAAAATTATATAGTATATGTCTGAGTAGCTACTATCCAGATCCTGACATAGAACACTTCCAGCACTCTAGAAGGCATTCTCAATGCCCTTGGCTGTGATTGTGGAGACCTGGTCCAACTCCACAGGTGAACCCACGGTGGGGAGAAGTCCTGACTTTAATTTTAGCTGCCCCTGAGTAGTCGGATACACGATGGTGAAACGTGTGTGTGGACACTGGACCACCACCTGGGTTTAAATCTCAGTTCCACCACTTACCAGCTTTGTGAACTTTGGCAACTTTCTCAACATTTCTGTGCCTCAATTTCTGTAAGAAGGGGCAATAATAGTACTTACTTGATAGAGTGATGGAGAAAATTAAATGAGGCACTGAGAATAGCGCCTGGCACATGGTAAGCACTCAATAAATGTTAGCTCTTTTTAAGCCATTGGTGGGAATTCCAGGTGCACTACTGGAGCCAATAGAGCATATATTTAGGAGTGGGTCATGTCGATCCTTCAAATCCCATCCTTAGTCATTACCACTCACTTACAAGGAGCGAGGGCTTTTCACTACCTCTCCCCAATCTCTCCATGGGATCTCTGTTCTATACCTGGGCACTACACACAGCTGAGGAAGTGGCGACGCCAAACCGAGCTCTGGTGTTGACCTTATCAAGACTTTTCCATCACACTTGCTGGGTCATCGGAAAGGCTCGCTCACTGTGCAGGCCAGCCAGCTTCCAGGGAATTCATCAGCGGGCTGGAACTGGGTGTGTGTGACCCTCAGCTGCTCCCAGGGCTTTCCCCTTCCTTGTCCCCACCCAGGTTCACCTCTGGAATTGGACCAGTTCTCCACAATTGCGGCCAGGGTGACAGCAAGGTGTGATGGATGGACAAGGAGCTGTGGAGTGGCAGGGCTCTTGGTCAGGAACCCAAGGCTGTGTTTATGAGAAGGAAGAGGCTGTTTCCTGAAGCAAGCATAATGCAGCTCTAAAAAAGGCAGAGGAAATACATCATGCAAGGGAGCGTAACCCTGGGAGGACTGCTGGGAATCCGAGTACCAGAGAAGCCCTGGCAGGTCAAGGTGCCTCTGACAAGACCTTTTTTTATAGGCCATTTGCGTGAGGGTTTGCTGCTGTTCCCTGCAGAGCTGACAGCCACTCAAGGTCTCAGTGGGGAGTTGGAAGCTAATCTTAGCTGTCGCTTTCCAGACCTTCTCCACTGGCCCTGCTGATGCATTTAGAAAAGAAATAACAAGCTCTATTGTTTTAAAAAACTGCAAAAATGGCGATTTTGGCTGTTGACTCTTGCACTGCTGCAAGTAGATTGGGAGTATCAGCTTTTTGCCTTCTTCTAAACCCAGGACAAAAGAAAATTTACCTGGATTCTCCCAGTGGTCAAGAGAGATCCGAAAATGTGTTTCCCCCAAAAAGTGTTAATATCTCTCTTTATCTCTAAGGATTCTTGTTCCTCTGACTTCTCTAAAGAGCCTGCTGGAGATAAAGGAGACTCAGCATGGAAGGAGCTCTCTGTATTAGACCCACTAAACAATAACTCCTCATTGTCTCTGCCAGCCCCTGGCCACCACTATTCTACTGTCTGTCTCTATGATTTTGGCTACTCTAACTATCTCATATAGGTGGGATCATACAGTATTTATCTTTTTGTGACTAGCTTATTTCACTTATATCAATGGCATAATGTCCTCAAGTTTCATCCGTGTTGTAGCATGTGTCAGAATGTCTTTCCTTTTAAAGGCTGAATAATATTCCATTGTGTGTATATACCACTTTGCTTATTCATTGATCTGTCAATGGACATTTGGGTTCATTTCATATTTTAGCTGTTGTAAATAATGCTGTGAACATGGGTGTACAAATATCTCTTTGAGATTCTGCTTTTAATCCTCTTGGATATATACCCAGAAGTGGAGTTGCTGAATCATGGGGTAATTCTATTTTTAATTTTCTGAAGAACTGCCACGATGTTTCCCACAGTAGCTGAACCATTTTACATTCCCACTGACAGTACACAAGGTTTCCTATTTCTCCACATCCTCACCAACACTTGTTACTTTCTGTTGTTTGGATAGTAGCCATCCTAAAGGGTGAGTGAGGTGGTATCTCATTGCTTGGATTTGCATTTCCCTAATGATCAATGCTGTTGAGCATCTCTGCATGTGCTTACTGACCATTTGTGTATCTTCTTCAGAGACATGTCTATTCAAGTCCTTTGATCATTTTTGAATTGGGTTGTTTGTTTTGTTGCTGAGATTCTGCTTCCCTTTTATAGGACACTTATGATTACATTTGGGGTCTACTTGGATAATCCAGAATAATCTCTCCATTTCAAGATCCTGCAAAGTCTCTTTTCCAATTTAAGTTAACATTCACAGGTTTCAGAGATTAGGACCTGGACATTGAGGGCCATAATTCAGCCCATCACACGCTTTAATGACCATAGGAATTTATCGAACATTTACTGTGTGCTAAGTACTGTGCTAGGTGCCTTTAATGCAGGTACCCTTCTAATTCTGCCCCCCATGAAGTAGGTACGGCCTCTAATTTGCAGATAATAATAGCGAACACTCGTTGAATTCTTAGTATCTGCTAAGCTCTCTTCTTGGACTTTAGGTGTATTAACTCTTTTAAGTCTTACAACAACCTACGAGATAGGTACTATTATTACCTGCATCTTAGAGATGGGGAAACTGAGGCATAGGCAGGTTAAGTAATTTGCCCAAGATCTTCTAGCAGGAAGCAAAACTGGAGTGCGAACCTAAGCAAATAGCTACTAAACTTTCTACCAATTCGGCTTTGTTCTTCTTACTTCATAGGAGAAATTTTACCTGGCTCTTTATTGTCTTTATTCCACCTACAAGGTGACAGTTGTACTGTGATCTGAGGGTCACCTAGAACGTCAGCTGGCCAAATATCAGTTTTTTCATTCTCTGGGTATATTCCTTTGTGTTCAGTATTGCCTGTATATCCCCTTTGAAACTAAACATTCTTAATGACTAACATATTAAGTCATTAATATTGTGATGTGAATAGGTTTACTGGGTAGATTTTATAATAGAAAGAGAAGCATGAACTTGGAGGGTTAAGAAAGAGAAAGCTGGGATGATGTCAGGGTCAAAAATCATGAAGTGGACAGAGGAATGGGGAATAAAATGATCGACCTTTCCTGAGAGGAAGAGGTCATGCTGAGGAGGGATGGGGGGCGGGGGAGGGAGAGAGCGAGAGAGGCATGACAAATGAGAACTGGAGTATTATGAACCCACGAAAGTCAAGTTTGCTTCAAGGTGACCAAGCTGAAAGTGTGGACATGAACAGCAGGCCCTGGAGCAGACACTTTACTGGGAAGCGAGGTGGAGAGAAGAGATCATAAAGAGGACTCACGCCATCAGATTTTTCAGATCAATAAAATCCCAGTCCCTCGCTACAATCTATTAGTTCAAGAAGCATTCATTAAACTCCTACTGTGTGCTTGAGGTTTTTCAAAGAGCTGCCATTGGAGAGGCTCCCGCCATCATGAGGGCAATCATGAAGTAACTCTGGATTGCAAACTGGCAACCCAGGAGCCTGATTCTGGGAGCAATATTTTTGCCAGCAAAGCATTTTGAAATGGAATTAGATTTTTTTTTTTGTTTTACTTTGAGCACTTCTTACATTCTATATTGGCATATTTCCAACCCACTTCATGCAGCACTTATCCAGCCCCTGAAGGCATTTGAATTTACAACCTTTGGGATAAGGCTTTTTCCATGTGATAGAGGCTGCCAAACTTTCAGAATGAAAGCTATTAAACCAAGGAAAAGTACGCTTACAACCATCTTAACTCTAGAAGGTCACACACCTGACCTTTCAGCCTCATTTGTCCACTAATCGTACCCCATTAGAAGATCCATATGTCATGAATTTTACTGCTACAAATTATAGGGTCAGATCATATCCCATTTTGTCATCCACCCTTGGATCTCCTGGGGACGAAGCTATTTCTCCTTTTGAGTAAATGGGAAGTGTTTGTCTCAGTGGCTTTTAATGGGTGGGCAAGATTGACCTTTAGCCTCCACATGTACAGGGGTTGTGTGGCAAAGAGGTGGTTTGGGCCGAGACTCACTGGGGGTTGGTAGGGGCTGAGGAACCAAGGTTATATCAAGTGATTTTGCCAAAAGTGATAGGATGTCAGAGCTAGAAGAGAGCTTAGATTATTCATTCATTCAACAACTATTGACTGAGGGCTGGCATTTTGCTAGGTACTGGGGTCACAGCAGTAAAAGAGAAAGTCCTTACCCTCATGAAACTTGTGTCTAACAATGTAGTTCCTCAGAAATCATGTGTGCAGTCCAATGACTTTATTAGACAGACAATGGAACCAGCATCAGAACAGGCACATGAATGGCCTAAGGTCATTTATTTGGCTTGTTAGTGACAAAACCACCACTGAAGATAAGGTTTGACACTCAGTTCCCAGGCTTTTTCCACTTCTTACCTCTTTGTCCTTCTTAATGGTTTTTATCTGCCTTCATCTTCCACAATGATCTATCCCAAACCATCCTTCTAGTGAGGTTGACTTTATTGAGCTCCCCTAAGCTTAATTATCAATTGATTCTTCTATCTTAAATACACTTTTTTTCTGTTGGAACTGCTGTCTTCCAGTAATTTGCCAAAATGACCAACACAAAGAGAAGGAGGAGCGATGACTGTTATCTGATCTCCAGGCCTTTTAGAAAGCATGGCGTTGGTCCTCTGGTCACATATATACAAATCTACAAGAAAGGTGATACTGTTGACACCAAGGGAATGGCACTATTCACAAATGAATGCCCCACTAAAGTTACCATAGCAAAACTGGAAGAGTCTACTGTGTTACCAAGCATGCTGTTGGCATTGTTGTAAACAAACAAGTTAAGGGCATGATTTTTGCCAAGAGAATTAATGTACATATGAGCATATTAAGCACCCTAAGAGCCTAGTTAGCTTCCTAAAACATATGAAGGAAAATAATCAGAAAAAGAAGGAAGCCAAAGAGAAAGGTACCTGGGTCCAACTGAAGCACCAGCCTGCTCCCCACAGAGAAGCACACTTTTTTTTTTCCCGAGGAAGATTAGCCCTGAGCTAACTGCTGCCAATCCTCTTCCTTTTGCTGAGGAAGACTGGCCCTGTGCTAACATCCATGCCCATCTTCCTCTATCTTATATGTGGGACACCTACCACAGCATGGTGTGCCAAGGGGTGCCATGTCGGCACCCGGGATCCGGACCAGTGAACCCCGGGCCACTGAAGCGGAACGTGCACACTTAATCACTGCATCACTGGGCCGCCCCCCAAGAAGCACACTTTTGTAAGAACCAATGGAGAGAAGCCTGAGCTGTTGGAACCCATTCTCTATGATTCATTGCTTAGCAGGTGTAAAAATAAACAAATAAATAGAAGACCTCTGGACTATGAAAAACAAAAGCAAAAGAAAACTCCTTAACTACCCCATGGAAAAATCAACTCTATTTGTTCTCATCATGCTTAGGAGTAGAGGACAGAAACTGAATTTTAGGTCCATCACAATCTAATTCCCCTCCGTCCTAGGGTATTTGACAAGATAGTTTCCTGGGGTCATGAATCAGTTTGTCAACCTGCAAATAAGCCTAGCCCTCTCTGTGTCTCTGAATATGGATGTCTGTGTGGACGTGTGAGTGTATTCTTACAGTTGGTGACCTTGTCTTTTCTATCAACTTGGAATCACCTCCAAACTACTGGAAGTGAGAGGTTATGGTCTTTTGTTTTTGCTGAGGAAGATTAGCCCTGAGCTAAGATGAGCCCTGAGCTAACATCTGTGCCAGTCTTCCTCCACTTTATATGTGGGTCGCCACCACAGCATGACTGATGAGTTGGTGTAGGTCCATGCCCAGAATCTGAACCCATGAACCAGGGCCACCAAAGCGGAGCTTGCAGAACTTAACCTGTACACTATGGAGCCGATCACAATTTTTATAGTAATATGAGTATGTCCAATGGTTTCTGTGGTTACCTGATACATGTTTTTGGGTCATTTGATTCCCTCTGCTTTCTACCCTCAAATTGCAATTGCAATTTAATGTTTAAAGGGCTCAAACACCTTTGGTGGGCAAATCTCCCCATGGAAGAATCACAGAGCTGATGAAACCATCCTAGGGGGTCTGTGCAATAATGATTTCACTGAAGTTACTCAGTGTTTCTCCAGCCTCACCCCAGCCTCTGGGTGATGGACACACAGTTTTGGGAAGTGATACATATAGGGCCTAATTCTAATAATACCTTAGATTTCCTGGGCACTTGGTGCATTTCATGGTACTTTCACATATACTGTCTTCATAACCAGCTTGGGAGGTGTATTGGACAGATATTATTATCCTCACTTCATTGATGAAAAGCCCAGACTAAGAGAGGACATGAGATTTGCCCAAGGTCATATGGTGAATCAGCAGCAGAACTGAAATAAGGACCAAAAGCTATGGACAGTTAATAAGACAAGGACAGAATGGAAAACCTGGAGAGTTATCATGAAAGGATTCATCAGGCCAATATATGAGGCAGACAGCCATAATTTATTGAGTCTCTACTATGTGTAAGGTACTGTGAGAGGTCTTTTATGTATATTACTGCATGCAAGGTCATAGAAAACGTGGAGTTGTGATTATGTGTGGAATGACTTTTTATGATCCCAATTTACAGAAGAGGAAATTAGGAGTCCCAAAGGATGAGTAATTTGCTCAAAGTCCTGGAAAGAAATCCATTCACCCTCCTTTTACAAGAATATCCCAGTGTGTATAGATGACCAAGCCCTAGTCATTCCTTAGCCCCACTTTCAGTCTCTGCTTCCTTCTCCTCAGCCCCCACTCTCATTATCAATCTTCATTTTCACTTCATTTTCAAGTTTATTCTCAATCTCAACCTCATTCTCAGTTTTAACTTCATCTTCTCCCCATGATCAGGGAGAATCAGTTTCAATAAATAGTGGTTGATGATAAGGAATTTCACGTTTCCTGAGTAACTCCACCTAGTCTCCAACTTGCCAGCACAATTTCTGACATGCCGTCTTTCTCACGCCAGTCTGTAGATAATCGTTTTCAGATATTTCTGTTGAATAAGTATCGTTTTCTCTATTAATCTGTAAGCCCCCTCAGGATGGAAATTATGGCCATGCTTTGCTCTCTAGACTAAGAAGCTAGCATAGCTATTTTTGAATTGTAGGAAGTTAATATATGTTTGTTTCCAGTGATGCCATGATTACACTCATATTGGGTACACAGGATTTCTTCACTGATCATTTTCATTTGCTTTTTGTGTTGGATCCAAAAATTCGTCACCTTTTCATATTTTCATGATACGTTATTTATTATTACCATTAGATTTTACTCAATGTATTTGTTCATTCAACAAATGTTTATTGTGCTAGGTAACAGGAATACAAAAAGAACATGACACAATCTCAGACTTCAAGTTTTGAGGCATCAACTACATTTTTCTCATTTTGAAAGTGTTTTATTTATTTTGGCTCTGTAGTTGTAGTTGTTTTGCAGGCAGTAATTTGACCAAAAAGAAGAGCCATAATTTCGTAAATAACTGTTAGATTATTTTTGCAAATGCCAGGAGAGACAGCAGCTTCTGAGGTCCAGCATGATTCTTTTCAAATGGTCTTTAGCCACAATATGGCTGAATTTGCTCTTACATTTGGCATGCCCTGCCTTCCTCCAGCATTCAACTAGACTCCTCTGGCTATTTCCTTTTCATGAGGAGGAAGGTTAGGTTAAATAGAAGGGCCACCCCAAAAGTAGTGAGAGGCCAAAGAAGTATTAAGAACAACTGTGCAAAAAAAAAGGAGATCCTGGGGCCGGCCCCGTGGCGCAGCGGTTAAGTGTGCATGTTCCACTTCGCTGGCCCGGGGTTCACTGGTTTGGATCCCGGGTGTGGACATGGCACCGCTTGGCAAGCCATGCTGTGGTAGGTGTCCCACATATAAAGTAGGGGAAGATGGGTACGGATGTTAGCTCACCGCCAGACTTCCTCAGCAAAAAGAGGAGGATTAGCAGCAGATGTTAGCTCAGGGCTAATCTTCCTCAAAAAAAAAAAAAAAAAAAACAACAAAACCAGGAGATCCTTTTGTGATTCATGGTCTTTATCCTGAAAGGAGACTTATCTACTACCGTGGAATACCACCATCTAAAAACAGTTGTAAGATGCCATGGTCAGGGAATATGACAGACTGGAGATGTGGGGTTCCAGCCAGATTGAATGTTGCTGAAGGACTGTGTAGTGGTGCAAACTGCCCTTTCTTGTCAGTGTGCTGATTTAGCTCTGGAGTAGATCAGTATGTGAAGGAAAAGAAGGGGACAGGGTTCCCTTTCCTAGAAAGCTCTAAACAGGAAGACGTTTGTTGCATCTTTTAGAAGACATCCAACTAGATAAAAATGATTTTGTTTCTGAAAGCATAAAGAGTAAATTTCAAAATGCCTCCTCCCTACATATAGCATCCACCAATGTAACTGTTTGATTAAATTATTTTTATTGTCATAATTTCCACTGTCCAATGTAGTTCACTATGGTGGTTTTGCAGTATAGACCAGAGCAAGAACTATTTCAGGAGAATGGAGTATTGGATATACTCTGTGGTACACTGCAGGTAAGAAATTGGTGAGCATCCTTCATCCAGTATCTTTACTCTTTCCTACATCTTTGTTTTTCTAGATCTTCGTAATCAGAGGCTCGCTTATCTCCCTACACTTATTTTCCATATGGTTCCTCAATCAAAACCCCTCTCATAGTTTAGGCCAAGTTTCCTCACTTTCATCCCTCCCCCACAGGATACAAATCCCTTCCTCAGTTCCCCTGGGGAGGAATGCCTTTTCTGCCTTTCCCAATCCTTTCCTTCCTCCAAGGTCCACTTGAGACCAATGTCCTCCATCAAGTCCTCCCTGACAGCTCCTGCCCAGTTCCCTCTTCCTTCTCTGACCTCCTACTACACAATGGTCTGTGATAATAATAGCCTTCAGTGGCCCAGTGGCTGACAAAGCACTCGCTCACTTGTGATTTTCACAAGCCTCTGAGGTTGGTAAGGAGAATTTTCTTGTCACCTCAGAGAGAATGGAAAACCATCCCAAGGCTGTATTGCAAATGGGAAAACTGGGACATCAGCCTAGGTCTTTGAAGTTTAAAGCTTTTCCATCATAGTCTTTTGTGTCTATCTCACACTTCTTTCCCCAATAGTGCCTAGCTCAGAGTTAAGAAAAATCAGGTGCTCCAATAAGTCTTTGTAGATTGCTCTATTGACTTTGTCAAATCTTCGTCTTTCTTCTTGCAGCCCACCTGCTCCCAACTCCAAGTCGCTATTTCCACCTGTCATGAACCATGAGTCTGCAAAGCACCAGAGATCTGTTCTTCCCAGATACCATCTGTGATGGAAGCTGTATCTGGGGGGTGGGGCTGGGTTCTGTTCTCTGGGGATGCTGTCTGTGAGGGGCATGGTCTCCCTGAAGAGCTGAAGAGGGACGACATCTCTAAAGCGCGGTAGAATGAGGACATGATTTCACTTGTTTGTTATGAGCTCTTTTCTTTTTTAACCAAAGAAAAGGGTATTTAAAAAACCACTAGCAGGGAAAATCTCTCTTCTTCGGCTGAGTGACATTTCATGCCTGTTCATATCGTTATGTCAGTCTTTGAAAAATGAAGAGCTTAAAGCAGTCTCTTTCCTCACTAGACAAAAGGAAGAGCTGGGTGTTTCCCTGGTAGGAGACCCGCATGTGACGAATGAAGCATTAGGATTCGGGCTGAGTCACTGGCATTGGGAGGGTGGGGGTCACAGCCTTCCTCTGAGCTTTCAAAGCCAGCGGATGCACTTAGGGCCGTAGTTACACACACCTGTTGGTGGCAGCCAGTGCTGGTACCGTCAGCATCTGGGACATGGCTCAGGTAAAATCTCCAGCTGTCTTTCAAAATGGATCTTCTCTAGATCATGTGGGCTAGTGTTTTATTTACTTTGAGTTTTATTTATTTATTTTTTTGGAGAGGAGGATTGGCCCTGAGCAACACCTGTGCCACTCTTCCTCGGTTTTGTATGTGGGTCACTGGTACAGCATGGCTTGATGAGTGGGGTAGGTCCACGCCGGGGATCTGAACCCACGAACCCAGGCTGCCAAAGCGGAGCGTGCCAAACTTAATCACCATGCCACTGGGCCAGCCCCTAGTGTTTTATTTTTTAATAACTTTAAAAAACAATTTAGGACTCACGATTAGTTGCAAAATAGTATAGAGAGTTCCTGTGTACCTTTCACCCAGCTGCCCCTAATGATAATATCTTACCTAACCATAGTTGTTTGTTTTTAATGTAGAATCTATGAATAAATGCTGTATTATTATCTCTTATGGTTCTGGGGGTTGATGAGCTCATTTGGGTGGTTCTCATGTGGTGTCCTTCATTCAGTTGCTATCAGATGGCAGCTAGGCTAGAGCCATCTGAAGGTTTCCTCATTCATGTGAAGCTGGGCTGGTAAGGCAGCTCTTTCTCCACGTGGCCTCTCCCAGAGGGTAGCTCTGGCTTCCTAACAGCAGGGCGGTCTCAGGGTAATCCGATTTCTTATATGGTTACTGACTTGCTCCAGAGCAATTGTTCCAAGAGGCCTGGGTGGAAGCTGCAAGGCTTCTTATGATCTAGTCTTGAAAGTCCCAGAATATCACTTCCATCACATTCTATTGGTCAAGCAAGTCTCTCAGGCCAGCCAGATTCAAGGAAGGAAGAATTCGACTCCAGATCACAACAGGAAAAGGAGCAAAAAATGGACAGCTATCTTTAAACTACCACAACTGCCCCGCAGCTTGGTGGTCCCTAAGTGAGTGGACAGACATGCTAAGGAAGAGCTCATTGGAAGTGTTACTTATGTCATTAGTAGGATAAGTCCTTATGTCTGATTGGCCCCATGAGAATTTTACAGTCACAGTGTCACAGCACTAGTGGGCAGCGTATGCTCAATAAGTGTTGTCTGACAGAGCGATTGAATCACATTCTCAACCCAGACATAGTAAGTGGAAATAAATAGGGAAATAGCGAATCTCTCTGTGGACTCTGTGGTAAATCCTGGAATTGCCCTTGAACTGTTCCAGCTTCCATTCTTCAAATAGGCTGGAATCCATGAGTTTTTGCCTCATTTGTGTCTGTTACAAAGCAATCTGCCTGGAGGAGACAAAGCACTGTGCTAGGTGCTAAGTGGGGTTCCAAGATGACTCATGCATGGCTTCTGCTCTCAGGAACATTCATAACAATTCCTTCCTGCCTGTCTGCTGGGGTCTTATTTTCTGGCCTGGGTGTTAAGCACGACTGGAAGAATGGAGAGGCGCTAGGTGGCGAGGGGAATCAGGGGAAGCAACCGCCACATTGTTGTGATGGCTAAAACAGGTTCACCAGGTTGTTCCATGAGGAAATCAGCAGCTTGCTTCTCAGACAGCAGCCTCTACATGAGGGAAACATCTTCTGGTTCTCTCTCAGGCGGAGAGCAGGAGATGGGGACTGGCATGTTGGATCTTGACTTTTTTTCTAAAACATTTACCGTCTTCCGTGCCCAGATATCAAATTATCCAGGGGACAATTCTGTGAGCACACATTGTACGGGTGGAAAGAAACCTTCGCCCAGTGGTGGGGACCGTCCAGCTGGAGGTGGGTGGCGTTGGGGAAGGCTTTTCGGTAGAAGCACAATGGGCTTCAACCGAAGCTGGGGAAGCGAGGAGAGAGCTGAGAACGAGTCCAGCACTGCTTGAATTGAGGGAAAGGCTCAAACTGAACAACTCAACTGACTTGTCTATTGAATGTGCTTCCTGTGATCATCTTCCTCAGATAAAAGATGATTGAAGTTTCAGTCCTGGGGTTTGTGGGGAGGAAATTGAGTGGAGAGGAAATTCGGTGGAAACCGAAAATGGGTGTGTCTGACAATGGTAGAAGAATTGAGTGAAAGGGCTCCATCTGGAGGCCTTTTTTGGTGGTGGTACCAGAAAAATGGAACCAGGGTATCTCTAGGCAGTGGTCTTGGGGTCTGAAGAAGAGAGGAGGAGAGTCCTTGCCTGAGACTCCCTCATGAACAGTGTCAGAACTGTGGAGTCCTGGGTCGATAGAATGGGCTGGAAGAGAACTGTGCGTGTCTGACTGAACCCTGAAGAGTGTTATTAAGGGGACGGGAGAAAGGCTGCCTTAAGCATGCGGGTGGGTGGAGGGAGAAACTGTTAGACAAATTCCAAGGGTTGGGCTTATGGGAAGCCTCCTCAGCTATGGTATTGCTAGTTCTTTGGATGTTCTATCATACCGCCGTGCCCTTGCCAATGCTGTTCCTTCTGCCTGGAATACTCTCCCCTCTTCTTGGGCCTGGATGATATGAGGTCTTAAGGTTCAAGGGAAGCTTCAGGACTTTAGGGGGAACTTTTCTGATCATTCTCAATCTGGATTAGGGGCCCCTCTTCTGTGTCCCATGTGACTTGGGCTTCTCGTTGGGCATGATCTCGAGGAAGGTAGGATTGTGTCTGTCTTGCTCCCTGTAACATTCCTAGTGCCTAAAACTTGAAAATTCTCATTAAATACCTATTTACTGAATGAAATACCTCTGTTCTAGCAGTTATCATAGATATGAATGTTGTGTGTAGACTTGTCTGTCTCTCCCACCAGGCTATGAGCTTCCTGAGGAGAGGGACCATGGCTTACTCATCTTGGTTATCCCCAGTACATTAGCTCAGAGTCTGGGAATTAGAGAGTGACATCAATATTTGTTGAGTGAATGTTAGAGAGGCGAGGAGCAGTCTGGGGGTACACGTAAGGCTAGTTGGTGATGCTAAGCTCGGGCTCACATAAGAACATCAGTGGAGCTTTAAAAATGCTGATGCCTAAGCCCCACACCAGACCAATGAAAACAGTCTCTGGGGTGGGGACCAGGCATGGGAATTTTTAAAAAGCTCTATAGGTGAATCTAATGTTGGGAACCTCTGGGCTAGGCTCTAACAGAATGTGAAATCTAGAGCAGCCAAGAGAACATTTCAGAACAGAGTCCCTTTCTGCTGGAGAGGGAAGGGCTTTAGTTCTCTTCCAAAACTGTGTAGGTATTGGAGCAGAAGATTCCATCCTAACACTTAATGGATTCTCTCTGGAAGAAGAACTGAGGTAGCCAAATGCGCTCCGCTTTTAAGAAATTAGGACATTTCCAAGAATGGTCTTCACCATAATTGCCCAGGGCCTGCAGAATCAGTATCGCCTGGAAGCTTCTTAGAAATGCAGAATCTGAAGCCCCTACTCTCCCAAACCTACTGAATGAGAATCTGCATTTGCACAAGATCCCCAGGCAACTCATGTGCACATTGAAGTTTGAGAAGCATTTCTGAAGTGGTTATTCTCAAAGTATGGCTGAGGTGCCAGCATCATCTAGGGGAAGGAATGGGGTGGGGGTAGGGAATTATGGTTCTCACACTTTAGCTTGCATCAGAATTACCTAAAGCGTTTATTAATCTCAGATAAAAATTGCTGGAGCAATTCCCAATTCAAAGGGAACCTGGTAAACCCATGAACCTCTTCGTTCCGTAGGTCTGGGTGGGATGTGCGAATTTGCATTCCTAACAAGTTCCCAGGTGATTTTGATGCTGCTGGTTCAGAGAGCACACTTCTTGGCTATTACAGTTAAGACTGTTATGAGCATTCATGTACAGGTCTTTATACTGACGTATGCTTTCCTTTCTTTTGGGTAAATACCTAGGAGTGGGATTGCTGGATCATATGACAGTTATATATTTAATTTTTTAAGAGACTGCCAAACCATTTTCCAAAGTGGTTGGACCATTTTACAGTCCCATCAACAGTGGATGAGAGTTCTGTTCCTCCACTTCTTCACCAACCCTCTATATTTTTATTGTAGCCACTCTAATAGGTGCATGGTGGTATTTCATTGTAGTTTCAATTTACATTTCCTTAATGACTAATGAAGGAAATTTTTCATGTGCTTATTTGCCATCTATATATCCTCTGTGGTGAGGTGTCTGTTCAAATCTTTTGCCGTTTTCTTATTGGATGGGTTAATTGAGTTCTTTTCTTATTAAGTTTTGAGAGTTCTTTACTCTAGATATAAGACCTTTTTCAAGTATATGATTTGCAAATATTTCCTTTCAATTATTTGTGGCTTTTATTTTCATTCTCTTAGCAATATCTTTCAAAGAGCAGCAGCTTTAAAATTTGATGAGGTCCAATTTATCAATTTGTTTTTTAATGGAATGTGCTTTGGGGATTGTGTCTAAGAAATCTTTACCTAACCTAGGATCACAAAGATTTTCTCCTGTGTTTTCTTCGAGAAATTTTATAGTTTTAGGTCTTACATTTAAAGCTATAACCTATTTTTTGTATATAGATATTTGATTTTTTCATCATTGTATGTTGAAAAGACAATCTACTGAATTCCCTTCCACCTTTGCTGAAAATTTGTTCATAAATGTGCGGGTCTATTTCTGAACTCTGTTCTGTTCCATTGACCTAATTGTCTGTCTGTACTTTCATACAGTGTCTTAATTACTTTAACTTTATAATCAAATAATGTTAGTCTCTGACTTTTTTGTTCTTTTTCAAAGTTGTTTCGACAATGCTAGGTCCTTTGCATTTCCATATGAATTTTACTTTATTTTTATTTATTTATTTTTTTGAGGAAGATTAGCCCTGAGTTAACATCTACTGCCAAGCCTCCTCTTTTTTTGCTGAGGAAGATTGGCCCTGAGCTAACATCCATGCCCGCCTTCCTCTACTGTATATGTGGGACGCCTGCCACAGCATGGATTGATATGTGGTGCGTAGGTCCGCACCCAAGATCCAAACCAGTGAACCCCAGGCTGCTGGAGCGGAATGTGTGAACTTAACTGCTGTGCCACCGGGCCAGCCCCTCCATATGAATTTTAGAAGCAACCTTTCAAATTCTACAAAAAACCCTGCTGGAATTTTTGTTGGGATTGCATTTAATCTATAGATCAATTTGGGGAGAACTGACATCTTAATATTGTGTTCTCCAAGTCATGAATATGATATATCTCTTTATTTATTTATATGTTTAATTTCTCTCTTAATTCCAGGCTATAGAAATACTATTGATTCTATTTTTGTAGATTCTCTAGGATTTTCTACATAGATGATCACGTTATCTGTGAATGAAGACAGTTTTACTTCTCTCTTTTCAATATGAATGCTTTTGTTTCCTTTTCTTTATTATCACAGTGGCTAGATCCTCAATGCAAAGTTGATTACGAGTGGTAAGAATGCATATTCTTGTCATCTTCCTGATCATAGGGAGAAAACTGTCAGTCTTTCATAATTAAGTATGATGATGTAGCTGTAGATTTTTCAGAGTTTTTAAAAAATCAGATTGAGGATGTTCTCCACTATTCTTAGTTTGCTGACTTAAAAAAAATCAGGAATGGATATTGGATTTTGCCAAATGATTTCTCTGCATTTGTTGAGATGATTATATGGCTTTTCTTTTTTAGTTTATTAAATGATGAATTACATCGATTTTTGAATGTTAAACCAACCTTGCATTCCTGGGATAAACCTCACTTGGTCCTGCTGTATCCTTTTTATATGTTGTTGGAATCCATTTTGATAAAATTCTGTTTAGAATTTTTTCACCTGTGTTCATAAAGGACATTCGTCTGTAGTTTTCATGTAATGAGTATCTGGTTTTGGTATCAGAGTAATGCTGGCCCCACAGAATGAGTTAAGAAATATTTCCAGTGTTTCAATTTTCTGGAAGAGTTAATACTATTTCTCCCTTAAATGTTTGTTAGAATTCACCAGTGAGGCCATCTGGGCATGGAGTTTTCTTGTGGAAAGGTTTTTAACTATGAATCCAATTTCTTTAATAGATAAAGTGTCAGTCAGGTCATCTATTTCTTCTTGAGTAAACTTTGGTAGTCTGTGTCTGTCAAGGAATTTGTTCATTTCGTATAAATTGTTAAATTTATTGGCATTATTTTTTCATAATATTCTCTCATCATCCTTTTAATGTGTGTAGAATCTGTAGTGACATCACTGCTCACACACTTTATGTTAGTGATTTTTATTTTCTCTTTTTCCCGATTAGTCTAGCTAGAGTTTTATTAATTTTATTGATCTTTTCAAAGAACCAGCATTTGGCTACATTGATTTTTCTCTATTTTTCTGTTTTCTGTTTCATCTATTTCTGTTCTGACTTTTATTATTTCATTTCTTCTACTTACTTTAGATTTAATTTGCTCTGCTTTTCCTAGTTTCTTAAGGTGGAAGCTAAGGTCCACCAATGATTTGACTCATTGACTTGAGACCTTTCTCCTTTTCAAATATAGATGTTTAGTGCTGTAAATTTCCCCCTAAGTGCTGCTTTGGCAGTATCCTACAAATTTTGAGATGTTGTGTTTTCATTTCCTTTCAGTTAAAAATATTTTCTAGTATCTCTTTTGATTTCTTCTTTGATTCATGGGTTATTTAGAAGTTGTCCTTTAATTTATAGATACTTGGGGATTTTCCAGAGATCTTTTGGTTTTTATTTATATCTTAATTCCATGTGGTCAGAGAACATACTTTGTGTGACTTGAATTCTTTTAATTTATTTAGACTGGTTTGTGGCTCACTGTATGATTTATCCTGGTGACTGTTCCATGTGCACATGACAAGAATGTGGATTCTGCTGTCATTGGGTGGAGTGCTCTGTAAATGTCAGTTAGGTCAAGTTGGTTCATTGTTTAACTCTTCTTTATCCTGATTTTCTTTCTACTTATTCTACAAATTGTTGAGAAAAGGGTACTTAAATGTCAAACTGTAACTGTAGAATTATCCATTTCTTCTTGCAGTTCTGTTTTTGCTTCATGTATTTTGGAGCTCTGTTATTGAGTGCATAAATGTTTATTCTTTTGAGGAACTAATGCTTTTACCCCTGGTAATATTCTTTGCTCTGAAATCTTCCTGTCTTAAATTAACATAGCCACTCCAGGTTTCTTTTGCTAAGTGTTAGTGTGGGATATCTTCTCCTATCCTTTTATTTTTAACCTTTTTGTATCTTTAGACTTGAAGTGCATTTCTTATAGACAGCATATAGTCAGGTCTTGGATTGTTTTTGCTTTTTTTAAATCCAGTCTGACAATCTCTGACTCTTAATTGAGGTATTTAGAACATTTACATTTAATGTTGTTATTTAGATAGATTTAAATCTATCATCTTGCTATTTGTTTTTTATTTGTCCCACCTGCTCTTTGTAAACTTTGTCTCTTATTCTACCTTCTTCTGCATTAATTAAAATTTTTTTATGATTTCATTTTATCTCCTTTTTTGGCTCATTAGCTATAACTCTTTGTTTTATTTTAGTGTTTGCTTTAGAGTTGATAGTATACATCTTAATATATCACAGTCCACCCTCAAGTGATATTATATCACTTCGTGTATAGTATAAGATCCTTACAATAGTATACTTTCATTTCTCCCCTCCTGATCTTTGTGCTATTGTTGCCACACATTTTACTTTTACATATGTTATAAACGCCATACTAATTGTTATTATTTTTGTTTAGTCAATTAGCTCTCAAAAAGACTTAAATAATAAGAGGAAAATTTATATATTTAACCATGTAATTACCGTTTCTAACTTTCTTTATTATGTTGTGTAGCTCCATATTTCCATCTGTGATCACTTTTCCTCTGCCTGAAGGACTTCCTTTAATAATTCTCTTATTATGGGACTGCTGGTGGAGAATTCTTTCAACTTTTGTGTTAGAAAGATATTTTCCCAAATATAAAATTCTTGGTTGACAGTTTTTTTTCTTTTAATACAGCCATGTGCCACATAATAAAATTTAGGTCAGTGATGGATGGCCTATACAATGGTGGTCCCATAAAATTAGTAGCATATAGCCTGGGTTTGTAATAGGCTATACTGTGCAGGTTTGTGTAAGTACTGTAGGAGAGGAAGAAATTTTCCTCTATCCTTCTAGGTTCTTCTGGCTGGTCTAAGAATTAAATTGACATGAGACAGATTAACAGGAGAAAAACAAAAGTTTGATTACATGTGTACGTGGGAGCAACCCAGGAAAACCAAATGCCTCATCTTAATACCATCCTCAGCTAAAGACAAAAGAAGATATTGGGGATGGGGAGAGTCAGGGACTTAAAAGGCAAGGAAGGCAATTCAGCAGTGAAAAGGGGTAAACATTTGGAAAACAAGTGTTTGGCCACACAGAAACAGAAGAACACACAGAGGAGCCCAACAAAGAGGCTTTTCTAACTTTCTCCCTGTCTATCACCTAGTTTGTGTTATGCTGAGGTGATAGCACCTTTCCTGAGAAAGGTTTTATCTGAATTCTTTTAGGCAGTTAAGGGGGAGTTAACAAGAAAAACTCTCTGAGCCTTTTGTTTCTTAAAAATAATCAGCTTAACATAATCTTCATGTTAGAGACACATTTTGGGGTGGCAGATTTTCTTCCCCTTCAGTACACTCTATGATGATCGCACAGTGATGCAATCGCCTAACAATGCATTTCTCAGAATGTATCCCCATTGTTAAGCAACTCATGACTGTCCTTTAATCATGTTGCTTCATTATCTCTTGGTTTACATTGTTTCTAGAAAGAAACCTGCTGTCAACCTAGCTTTGTTCCTCTGCATGGTAGTGTGTCTTTTTTTTTTTTTCCTGGCTACTTTTAATATATTCTCTTTAGCATTGCTTTTGAGCAATTTGTTTATGATGTGCCTTGGTGTAGTTTATGTGCCTTGTGCCTGCAGTTCATTGAGCTTCTTGGATCTGTAGGTTTTCATAATGTTCATAAAATTTTTGCCATTATTTATTAAATATATTTTTGGCCTTCCCCTCCCTCCTTTCTTTGAGGACTCCAGTTACACGTATTTTAGGCTGCTTGAAGTTGTCCCAGAGATCACTGATGCTCTGTTGTTTTTTTAATTATATTTTATTTCTGTTTCATTTTAGATAATTCTGTTGCTATATCTTCAAGGTGACTAATCTTTTCTTGCCATGTCTAAACTGATATTAATCTCGTCTAATATATGTTTTTATCTCACACATTGCTGTTTTCATGTCTGCAAATGTGATTTGGATCTTTTTCTTTTTCAAATATGTGTTCCTCCTATAACTCAACAATAAGAACCAAATAACCCAGACAAAAAATGAGCAAAGGACTTGAATAAACATTTCACCAGAGATGATATACAAATGACCAACAAGCATATGAAAAGATGCTCAACATCACTAATCATAAGAGGTATGCAAATCAAAACCATAATGAGATATCACCTCACACCCATTAGGATAGGTATTATTTAAAAAAGCAACAGCAGAAAATAACAAATGTTGGTAAAAATGTGGAGAAATTGGAACCCTGGGCACTGTTGATGGGGATGTAAAATGATGCAGTCACTATGGAAAACAGTAAGATGATTCCTCAAAAAATTAAAAAGAGAATCATCATGTGATACAGCAATTCCACTTCTGGACATATGTCCAAAAGAATTGAAAGCAGAATACAGAAGGGATATTTGCACACTCGTGTTCATAGCAGCATTATTCACAATAACCAAGAGGTGGAAGAAATCCAAGTGTCCATTGATAGCTGAATGGATAAACAAAATTTGGTATATGCATACAATGGAATTTATTCATGCTTAAAAGGGTAGGGGATTCTGACACACACTACACCATGATGAATCTTGAGGCCATTATGCTAAGCAAAAGAAGTCAGTCACGAGAAGACAAATACTGTATGATTCTACTTATATGAGGTATCTCGAGTAGTCAAATTTACAGAAACATAAAATAGAATGGTGGTTGCCAGGAACTGGGGGGGTGAGGAATGAGGAGTTATCGTTTAATGGGTACAGAGTTTTAGTTTTGCAAGATGAAAAAGTTCTGGAGATTGATTGCACAACAATGTTAATACACTTAATACTACGGAACTGGACACTTAGAAATAGTTAAGACGGTAAATTTTGTGTTATGTATTTTTTACCACAATAAAAAAAAATCCACAACAAAACACAAAATAGATCACACAACAAAAAAATAATAAACAAGAAATCTATTAATGTATTGACAAAATATTTTTGGGAAAAGTAGCATATTGTTCATCCATCTGGAAAGTCTGTATTAAAAACAAGCTCTTTCTAACCAATAGTTAGAAATAAAACAAATGGTATTTATTTTTTAAAGAAATGTATTTTCCACGTCTCTACTTAATTTTTGAAACAGGTGCAATACAGTTATAACTGTTTTAAAGCCCTTTTCTGCAATATCCCACATCGGTATCTGTTCTGTATCAGTTTCAGTTGATGGTTTCATGTCCTCACTATGGATTGTACGTTCCTGCTTTTTTTTTTTTTTTTTTTTGCATACCTAGTAATTTTTATTGGATTCCAGGCATTCGAACTCTATTTTGTTGGGTCCTGGATATTTCTGTATTCCTACGAATGGTGTGGAGCTTTGTTCTGAAAGGACTTGGTTAAATCACTTGGAAACAGTTTGATCTTTTGGGTCTTGTTCTCAAGATGTGTCAGGCAGGCATGGAGCAGTGTTTGGTCCAGGACTGATGAGTCCTTACTACTGAGGCAGTATCCTTCTGTGTATTCTTCCACTCATGAATCTTGAAGTGTTCAAGTCTGCCTGGTGGGAACAGACACTATTCCCATGTGAGTGCCAGTCAGTTACCTCTAATCTTTTTGGATGGGTCTTTGTCTGGCCTCGGATAATTTCCCTGTATGTATGTGCTGATCAGTGGTCAGCTGAATACTTGAGTGGAAACCCTCTGCAAACCTCCAAAACTTTCTCTCTCGGTACAGTTCTCTCTCTTTTTTTCACTCTGTCCTAAGAATAGGGTTCTTAGGAAGTCTGTTCTAGCAGTCTTGGCCTCCTCAGATTCTCAGCTTTGTATTCTCAACTTGTTGAGTTCTCCTGGCTCTGCCTGGGCGCCCCCTCTCTGCGCTGTGGCCTGGAAATTCTCTCAAGGCAGCCAGCTGGGGCAGCTGTAGTACTGCCCTCATTTGTTTCGAATCTCTCAGAGATCGCTATCCTTCTCTGCCTAGTATCTAGTGCCTTTCAAACTGTTGTTTCAGATGTTTTCTCAAGTTTTTTGGTCATTTCAAGTGGGAGAGTAAACCAGTCCCCTGTCTTGGCTGGAATTGGAAGTCTGCATTTAAAATTGAAAGCATACTTTCATTCTAAAAGTTCTTTATGTATTTCATAGAATTAAAAATAATTGACTTATCTATTTCTCAACTAAAACTGCAGTTTTCTTTACCTGAAAATGATTCCTGACCGAGTGAATTGCCCTTTGCTTTAAAAGCAACCCCATCACTCACTCGAAGATGTTAGTGCAGCGCTGCATCTGAATCTAAACCAGACTGCGTTAAATCACTGTGCGTGTACATCACGGTGCCTGGCAAACACAACCGTCGTTCTGGGGACAGCCACTTGAACTAGAGCAGTGGCATTAAATCTTCGCCTCACTCAAGTATGGCCATTCCGTGGTTTCGTTTACAGCTGACACGTCAAAGACATTATAAGGAAGAAGATGAAACTCAAAGGTAAGATTTATAAACATAGGCTCCCTGCTCTTAGATTAAGTGTCCCTGAAGACTTCAACCTAAAGTGGATCTCTGTAAGCAGAATCCTGATCAGGCACATGCGGATGTCTTCTGTTTGGATACCAGTGGGAACTGTTAAGTGACTATGTAAATCTGACGATAGTGAAGCACAAGCATTTATTTGATAGCGTTGAATGGGGGGAGGTGCAAAATGTGAAGCAGTAACAAATGAAAACTGCCTGTCGATGTGGAGGAAAGGCAAAGATATATTCAGGCATGCATCGAAGTATTAAAATGTAAGTGCACTGTAGAAACACTACAGACTGTGGGGCCTGGATTCCAATCCTGTCTGTGACAATTATAGTTGCGTAAACTTGGGGAAGTGACTTCCTCTTCATTTCTTAGTTCCTACAGTACTACTTCATAGGGTTGTTGCAAGAATTAAATGAAATAATATGTTCAAAGCACTTAGAACAGTGTCTGGATATAATGAGCTCAATATGATGTTAGTTATTGGTACCATCATCATCATCATTGCTGTTTCTAGAATTGCATGTGCAAGGGCAGAAAGGAATATAGAATGTGCAGAGCATCAACAGAGAAGGTCTCCTTGAGAAGGGAGAATCTGAACTGAGCTCTAAGCATAGAAAGACCTCAAAACAATGGAAATGGGCGGTAGGAAACAGGTAGATTCCGAGTGTAGGAAAGAGAATGAGCCAAAGTACAAAGAAAAAAGTTTGAGGTATGGGAAGGTCTAGCTGGTGCGTATGGTGTTGCTGGGCAGTAGAGAGTGATCAGGCTGGAAGGGGAAACAATCACAAGGTTTGGCAATTGTTTAGATGTGGCAAATGAGGGTGTCATGTATAACCCAAATATATGCTGGAATTCATATGGCCCAGTCTCAAAGCAATGATGAACTGAAAAAACAGTCTAGCAACCAACGCTATTTTAAAATGAAATCAAAATTTTGCTTGCCAGTCTCCAAGAACATCAAAAAGCATGCAATTCATAAGCTTTAGGAACAATTCCTAAACTTCCCTTTCCTCTCCTCAGTAATTCTTATATCTTGCCAGCTCTGGAGCTTCTCCTTCTCTTAACCTCCCCTTTTCCATTTCTTCTGTCCTGAAACTCTCTCAGCAGCCTTAGGGCATGAGGCCCTCATCTTTTGTTCCCCTCCTCCTTTCCTTCTGCCTTTTCAGTCTTGTCTCTGTTTATCCGTGCTCCTGATTTTGAATCACGAAGACCAGGGACCATCCTGAAAGAGGCAGAACTCTCCTTAGAAGGTAGGCTGAGCAAAGCTGTCAAAGACCATATCTTCTCCATGGACGGTGGTAGAGAGATTTACGTTGTGGCAGAGAGGTTATGTATTAACACTCTTATGTTAATACGTTTTTTAAGTCATCAAAGATAACAGTAAGGTTTTGAGCCTTGGTGATAGAATAATGGAGGGTGTATCATTACAGAAATAGGGAAGCCAAGGATGGAAGAGCTTGGGAAGATGTTGAATTTGGAACAGTACATATATTAGAGCTACAGCATCATTCCAGGTGTAGGTAGACAAAAGGAAGCTGGATAAAGAGATCAGGGATTTAGACGGATTTGGGTATCATCCCACAGAAGTGATAGTTGAAGATGTGGAAGTGCATAAGAAAAGAAATATAAAGAAAACATAGAGAAAGGTGAGCGTTAAGGACAGAACTTTAGAAAATACTTACATTTCAGGATAGGAATTGACAAGAGAATTTAGGAAAGAAGAGAGAAATCCTGGTGTCCAGGCCTCACCCAGACCATTCCATCAAAATCTCTGGAGGTGGGATTCATACATTAACATTCTTGACAGCTTCCCACTGATTCCCTGTGGAGCCAAGTTGAAAACCTTGTGGCTTATGTGATGCCTGATGGTTTTTAGGGTTGTATGGAAAGCAGTTGTTAGGGAATAAAGTTCTAGTTTACTGGATTTAAAAATCAGAAAATCTAACATTCTCGTTTTGCTGAGGAACCCAGGGCTCAAAGAGATTAATTAATTTTGTGACCTTAAACAAGAAATTTAATGAATTTCCAAACTTACTTACCTCTCACTGTCATAAACGCGATCTCCTCTCCCTCGTCTTCTCTCACCCCACTCCTCCTCATCCTAGCCCAAGCCCTCTGCTACCCCTGCTCCGACTCTTCCTGTCTCTCCTTCTATGGCTGTGCAATCCATCCAAAGGCTCTTGGTTCAGATTTCAGAACGCTACATTTCTGCCTGGTTAAAAGGCTCACTTGAGGTACCTCCAGCAGCGGCAGACCAGACCAGACCACATTGTCGGAGGAAAACCCTTTGAGGGACTCTCTTATAACTTTGTGAGCCTGGAGGGAAGGGTAACCTCCAGAAGAAAATGGAGGATGGGGGGGCATCCTGTATTTTGAGGTGCTGGAGGTGGAGATGCCCCGACTTCGCACAGTCTGCTCCTCAGAGACTCCGGCAGGCCCCTCTCTGCTGTTTATGAAGTGGCGTCAAAGTCTGGGGCTGTGGTGGCGAGGCCTGCCAGAGCTGATGAGGACACAGCATTTGTGGGAATTCTGTGACTCCAGAAGGCGAAAGGTCAGTTTCTTTTCATTGACAGTGTTCTTGCTGCCCAAGAGTTTATCTCTGAGAATCTTGACTGGTTTCCAGGGTCAGGCTTCACCTCCATTGTTATCTGGAAACACAGGAACAGCCCTTTTGTCGTGCCAGACTAGGCCAGACATTGGACCCCATTCCCCACGGCACTGTAACTGGGCCTCCTCCCGTGAGTAACATTCTGCAGCTTTCCAAAACAGCTAGAAGAGGATTTTTAAAAATACACAAACCTGCTCATGTTCCTCTCATACACATCCATTTGTGTTTGATTTATGCTCCCCTCTGTGTTTCGTTTTCTCTCTAGGCTCCACAAAATTACCCATGAATATGATCCAGCATTGGAATGCACCCTGGAGCTTGAGGACATGCCTGAAATCCCCTGCAAACACTTGTCTTTCACTCCTCCTCATACCAGAAAGGATGTGCACGTATGACCCCTGGACTCACACATGATTGCAGCCCACAGTCACACTAAACTTGGGTTCGAGTTACACGTGTGCTTGCTTACACCTCAACTCACACACTCCCACCTGGACATTTGTGTACACAGGCCTATTCATTCCTAGCAGAGCCAAAATCTGCATTTACAGCTACATCAAAAACACACTTTTAGGTCCCTCAGAAACAAATGGCAACAGAGAAGGGAAACAGGGCAGCTGTAAGAATGGCCCTGCTCCCTCCTCTTCTGTCCGGGAGCAAAGCAACCAGGATCTTTTGGGCTAAGTCGATATGCTGGGACCCAGTGTAGACTCTTACAACAGGCCCTGATCCGACTCCAAGGCCAAGAGCAGCAATCCCCTCCCCGCCACGTCTGCTGGGTTCCTCCAGCTGTCTCCAGGGCAGTTCTCCCTACATGCAAACTATTAGCATTTCCTGTTAAAACATTTCTAATAAATAAATGAATACATCATCTTCCCAACCCAAAGCAGGTCTGAAAGCAGCCTAGGAGCTACTCCAAGCTAAGGATGGACGTGGACCACCCAGCACCAGCCCACTGGCCCAGGGCCAATGTTGCTTTTGTTTGAATTCCTGTATGAGTAACTGCTCCAGCTGACGCCAGCCAAACTCAGTGAAATATTATTTTTAATATTAAATAAATAGATGGTAGGGTGTGTTGATCTTTTTTTTTTTTCCCAGTAAATTGCAGCATCACAACATAGAAGCTGGCTCTGTATCTAGATTTCCTCAGAGAGCAGAAGGAAGGCTGACATTCTTTTGACCTTCCTCATGGAGCACTTACCCCCCAAGAGACAGAAAAGTCCCAGTTGCTGTTGACAGGACCCTATTTGGAGTAAGCTAGGAGTTCAAATGGTAACAAAGCTTACATAGGATCACCAACCATTTTTGTTAATTCTTCTAATTTAGTGTTTCTTTTCAGTATACAGAAAGTACATGCTTTTTATATAAAAACCAGAAAACACAGATAGATAAGAAGCTGCTGAAATTCCATTATCTAGTAAGAGAATTACTGCTGAATTTTGATGACTGCTCTTTCCAGCTTTTACATATTTATATGTATATATCACACAAAGTGAATGTTGATTTTACAAAAATGGACTCACACTGTACATATGTATATTTTCTACACAAAATCAATTTTTGGCATTTATTTTATGTTAGTAAATACTCTCCTGAAACTCTACACGTAAGGGGGCTACATAATACCCCATCATATGAATATGCCACAGTGTGCTCAACCAGTCTCCCACTACTGGATGTTAGGGCTGTTTCCCAGTTTTTGCTATTATAAACAACACTCCTGTAAAACATCTTTGTAGTTAAATCTCTGCTTATATCCTTAATTATTTTCTTAGGATAAAGTCCCAAAAGTAGAATTTTAAGACTTTGGCTATATGTTGTCAAATTGCCCTCCAGAATGATTATACCAACTTACATTGCCACCATCAGGGAATCAAAACGTTCCCCTGCTTGTACCTCTGCCACGCTGTGTGTTATTCTTCAAAAACGATCTTTGACAATTTGTTAGTAAAAAACTAAAGAGCAACCAACCTTAAACATTTAACAGGAGAGGCGAGCAGTGTAGAAATTTTGCAAGTCTGAGTGGTGGGTGGGTGCAATGTTGGCCAGTGAAGGGGACAGACGTAAAAGGAGACCCTGGCGAGATGGCCTTGAGAAAGGCTCTGGCAAGTGAGAAGACACCTTGACACCAGGCATGGCTGGATGAAGTCAGCGCTCTGAAGCCCCAAGGTGAGCCAAGACAGGACACTCTACCACGGGGTTTCCCAGAATATGTTCACAATGAGATTCACTTATTTGGAGAGGAAAGACACTGAGGTCAAGGAGGTTTTGGGAAGAGTGGGATAAGCCAGTTAGACCAGTTTCTTCGCAGCAATCCTGTAAAATGCCAATGATGGGGGCAGGGGAGGGGGCACATATGTGGGATGCAGTGTTTCCTGAGCTTAATTAACCACAGATCCAGCCCCACCCCTAACTTTTTTATTTTCCATAACACATCTCATGGATCTAGCCCTTGGTGGAACACACTTTAGGAAATGCAGTGTGATGCCATAAGTGGAAAATTGTTTTCACGGAGAGGGCAGAGAATGGGAGATTGGACAGAAAAGAAGGATGGGGGTGAAACAAGGAGGGGGACAAGAAAAAGTAGGAGAAGGAAGAGAAATTAGAAAAAAGGGACAGGAGAGTAACACAAAGGGGAAAGGAAAGAAGAAAGGGATGCAAAGGGAGGGAGGAAAAATTGAAGAGAAGGAAGAAAGTAGCAAGGGAGAGTCCCCTTATTACTAGAACCATCTACCCACTGCTTTTAGGGAGAGCCAGGTGTCTGTAATCTGCTCTGTACCCACCTCCCCCTACAGGCCACCCCAACCCCTATGTCACTCTCCACAGTGGGTTTTCTCTGAAATGTTACCCATCTCACAGCCCCTTCCTCAGTGACTGTTGCTTAAATGCAAGAATTCATTTGCAAGGAAAGCTCAGAACATAGAAACAAACAGTAGGCCCCAAAGAAATCCAGAAAAAAGAAAACAGAATAAGAAATTCCAAAAATATTTAATCATTACATCTTGTTGGTGTATAGCTTCTTGTGGCACAATGGGACACGACCAAAACTAAACAAACACACTCCACTCAGCAGGAAGTCTAGTTGCCTAAAGAGCAGAGGAAGGCAAATTGACAGCTTTTAAACACCAACTGGGCCTTTCACCCAAGAGGGCCTGCTTTCAAGCAAACTGAAAGCACCAAAGTGGTAACATAAATTCCTAAAAGCTTAAATGCAGTGCATGTACACAGTGCTAAACCCTTTAGAATTCCACAACAAAAAGACATTTAATTATTTAATGGAAGCTATTTGTTATTTTTTAAAAGTCTCAAGTAACACATGCTGAAATAAAAATAGGCATTTTGAAATAAACTCATGGAGCGTTCATCCAAATCTGAAACCCCTGCGTTCTCATATGGTCACACGGCTAAGGAAGTGATGGAATCCCAAAAAGAACCTAGATTTTAAAACTCCAAGTCTAGCACTCTCTCTGATGCACTGGTGCTACTTCGCATTGGAGTGTATGCATGCCAGAATAGGCAGGGGCCAGGAGATTATTTCAAAGATTTGAGATACAATGGCGTTTCTCAAAGATTTTTAGGGAAACATTTTGATATAAAAAGTATAAAGGCACATTATGAAGTAGAATGCAGAATTTGCATGATATTTTACTATAAAATAAAAGATTTCAAAGATATTGGCGCTAATGCGGACCCTTTCTGTCCGTGCGCGCAGACCTTGTGATGGTGTGCTTTCTTCGCTCTCTGCTCTTCTGGTGGAAACAAGTGAGAAGAACTCGCTCTTCACCATGCTGCCTCTCACCCCTCCTTTCCTCTGCCGCCTCCTCATCCTTGTTCTTCTTCATGGTCTTCGTTCATTTAGGTGGTGTTGCCACCCTCAGAGACTCCCAAAGGCAGCTTGCTTGTGATTCACTTCAGAGGAAGAGGGCTGCCATGTCAGGTTCTGGTGAGGCTCTCTTCCTGGCTTACAGACAGGTGCCTTCTCACCAAGTCCTCACATGGCAGAGAGAGGCTCTCTGGTCTCTCTTCTTAGAAGGCTGCTAATGCTATCATGGGGGCTCAGCCCTCAAGACCTCTTGTAAACCTTATTACCTCCCAAAGGCCCAGTCTCCAAATAGCATCACATTGGGGGTTAAAGTTTGAACAAATGCATTCAGAGGGGACACAATTCAGTCCATAGTGATTAGTTAGGATAATTTCAGTTGTAAGTAACAAAAGACCCGACTCAAGGAGCTTAAACAATAAAAGGCATTTGTTGGCCCAGAGATTGGAGGCAAATTAGGGTGGGCCTCAGGAATAGCTGATCCAGAGCCTGAACCATGTCATCAAGGACTCTGATGTCCATAGCGTTGCCATCAGACTAAGACTGTTAATTCTCTCAGCGTAGGTTGTCTGAGACTTTGTCCTTCCTAGCTCACCTCCAGTGGACATGTCTCATTAGTTGGAATTTAGGCATGAATCTATTCCCAAACCAATCATTGTGGCCGGTGTGATGGGTTTTACTGATCCACTTAAACGAACCAAAGTTCACTCCAAGAGCTGAAGGAAGATTCAACTCACCCAAACTCCACAGCTGCTTCATAATCTGAGAAAGAAAGGAGCAGAGATGATAGGAAGTGTCTATGTTGCCCACTATAATTTCCTCTTTAAAACTATCCACTTTGAACTGTTGACTGTTTATGGTACATGGCATGTTCTAAGTAAACAAGAACTGTCGAACTGATCATCTGCTTGTTTATTATGAGCTATAGTGAACATCCTGGGAGGCAGTAATAGTGGGATGGACCCTACATAAAACATAAATGGGCGGCCGGCCTTGTAGCCGAGTGGTTAAGTTCGCGTGCTCTGCTTTGGTGGCCCAGGGTTTCGCCAGTTCAGATCCTGGGCGCGGACATGGCACCACTCATCAGGTCATGTTGAGGCGGCGTCCCACATGCCACAACTAAAATGTACAACTTTGTACTGGGGGCATTTGGGGAGAAAAAGCAATAAAAAAAAAAAACATAAATGGAAATGCTGTGAATACTGAACTCATGCTGTGGCGACACAAAGAAGTTCAAGAAAAGGACAGAAGTCCATGGCCCCCAAAACTGCATTTAGGGTTTCATTGGGTCCACATTTCATCTGCATCCACTCCCTCCTCCAGTCCTGGAAAGAGCCATCTTCATTCTTCTTCCATGTGGAAATTGGCATTGTTTCATGCCAGTCTGGTAGGATTTGAATTTTTATTTTATTTAAATCACTTTGCAAAAGGCTTTGGAGTATACATAGTTTAGAAGTGGGGAGTCCATTATGCTAAGTGAAATAAGCCAGTCACAAAAGGACAGGTTATGATTCCACTATATGAGGTCCCTGAAGTAGTCAAATTCATAGAGATAGAACGAATGGTGGTTGCCCAGGGCTGGGGGAGGGACAAATGCGGAATTATTGTTTAATGGGCACAAAGTTTCAGTTTGCAAGATGAAGAGTTTGGAGATGCATGGTGGTGATGGTTGTACAACAATGTGAATGTGCTTAATATGACTGAACTGCACACTTAAAAATGGTTAAGATCCTAAATTTTATGTTGTGTGTGTTTTACCACAATTAAAAAAAATGTTAGGAGTCGTATGTGGGATTTCCTTTTATTTACCTTACTTTCACCATCATTTTCTTTAAAAATCTCTTTTCTATTTCTATTATAAACATCTTACTTGAACAGTCAGCAAAATTTTTTCCCACCTCAGACACCTGGACTTTTTTTTTAAGGTCAAATTTAGACCTGCTTTGAGGTACTCCAGATTTTTTTTCTAGATTTACAACGTATTTTTTTCCTTCGAAAATGTTCCTTTCCATTTTTGCCCTCCCTAATAATGGAGTTCTTTCGCAGCTCCTTTTTCCTTCCCAAATGAACTAACTTTGGTTACCTTTAGTGGCTGTTAGCATTATCATCATCACACATTTTCTTGGGAGGGTGAGAATAGTGCAACCATATTTTCAGTAGGATTCAGCAAAAGCCAAATTCTACCACTTATGGGGACTACAGCCTGAGTGCTGCAACTTTCCCCAGACACTCAGCAGTCACCTGCTCTGCCAGGCCCTTTACGAACACAATTTCATTGGGTTGTCCCAGCTTCCCTGAGAGGTCTGTATATCACCACCAGTATACACGGGGACACTCAGAGGGGTTAAGTAACTGGTTCAAATCTCACAGTTGGTGTCCTTGGCTCCAAAACCTTGTAATGTCTTTCTTTCTATACTACCCTGTCTCCACTCAGTCTTTTCCTTCTACTCCAAGGCATTAGGACACCTCCATTCCTGACCTCCTGGAGCACTGACTGCCTTTTGTGGGGGATTGAAAAAGACTTCTGGGAAGAGCTGGTGCTGAGTCCTCTGTGGTAAGAGATGAGTCATCCCAGCTTTCCAACTCTCCTCCCACCTTCTCCCCTCTCCATCCACCCAGTTCCTCCTGGTTCCCCCAGTTCTCTGGCTGCCACCACCACACCTAACCCAAAGGGCACTTCAGTCCTCTCCTTGAGCCAGCCTGGGTGGAGACAAATCCCCTTCTTTTTGAGTAGAAACAAGGAGAACACTCTTCAAAAGTAAAAGAACATTAATATGAATGTAAGATGAAACTGAACCACACTGCAAGCAGGAAAGACAAAAGCATAAGAGTAGATGTACTGACCGAAGGAGGGTTGTCTTCGTGATTTAACTGCAGTCCTTCCAGAGTGGCTGAGGGTTGACCTGACTGCAGTTCCATTCCCTTCTGCACATCCAAATCCCCTCATGGGGAAGGAGGCGGAACCCCGATTCCTTCATCCTTTCTTGGCCAACAATGGGCCTGGGGGCCAAATGGACCATTGTCCCAAGAGAAGGAACCCTCATCTCTCTCCAGCGTTAAAGTAACAGGACCGATTTCCATGCCTGGAACTTTGAGTCCTTCTCTCCCGTCAAGGGGTAAAGGAAACTAACATTGAGCACGTATTGTGAGGGGAACTTGACAGGAGTTTAATCCTCAAGGCCACTCCCACAAACAAGGTAATGTAAGAAAGAGTTAGGAATGTGTTCAAATTCCAGTAGTGCCTACCACTAGCTGGGAGACTGGGTAAGTCCTTCCAACCCTCCAAGTCCCACTTCTTTCCTCTGTAAGATATCAAGGAGGATTGAAGAGGTAAATGCACACAGCACCCAACCACTCCCAAAACGTTAGCTGTTATCAATGACCCTATGATCAGGTGTCAGTACTCCAGTTTCACAGATGTGGCAGCCTTTGAACCCAGGTCTGCCATGGTCAAGGCCCATGTCCTTTCCATTTCCCCATTGCTGTGGCCCTCAAGTGAGCACTTGTTCTCGTGTTGTCTTACACCGTTACCAGGTAGTGCATTTGTGGAGGCTGTAACAGCCCTAAGCAAACAACCGTTTGAACTGAATGCATGAATGCTCATGTTAGTAAAAGGAGAGGAAATGATTTTAATTTGAGACAGAAAAAGCACTTATACCAGAGGCTAATAGATTAATTCATTTAGACAGTCAGTTAGTTAATATTTACTGAGTACTCACAGGATACATGGCCCTATTCATATAGACTGTGCCATTTTGGATGCCTGGAGGGAGTGGGGAGAGCAAGGTGAGGGGACTGGCAAACGGGGAAGTTAGCCTAAAAAAATTAAAAGTCTGAATTATAATTTTTAATATTATTTTATTATTTTCAGATAATTGTAATCCTCAAACTGGGCTAAAAAGTATTTATGGAGAAAGTGAAAATTGATTACATGACTTGTAATAACCATATTAGCATTTGTGATGTGGAAACAGTTGCGTCCTCTTCTATCCTCAAATCCTAGTTACATGAATACTTTGTGTAGTCTCCCAAAGCTAGTGGTTTTAAATTCCAAATTAGCATAGAGTCTGAGGAAGGTTTTTATTGGACTGTTGCTACGGGCAGAAAGTACTTGAAAAGAAGACACCATGCCTTGGATTGGAGGACAAGATTCCAGAGAGCAAGATTTCGTGTCTTGAAGGAACTTTATGCTCCTTGACTCAGCCACTCGTTTGATTTAGGAAGGGAACAAACAGCACAGGTAGGAGCCCCAAAGATCAGGGGCATGCGCAGTTAGTTGGGGGTAACACCACCATTGCTGAGAAGGCTTGATGCAGTTAGGGTTGTGGATGGATTGGTGGAGATGGGGTAAGAGAGGGAGGAGCCAAAGGCCAAAGATCCCTCAGTGTGGGCATCTGCAGGTTCAGACAGGTAAGAGAACAGACAGGTTAAAGCAGGTTGGATCTCAGGTGACACAGCAAGAAAAGGCTCATGGGAGCAGGTCCAAGCGTGAATCCTCAAAACGAGTGTTATAACAGGAGTGAGATGAATCTGGGGACCTCACTCCTCTCGCAGTCAATCTTGAGTCATCAAATAGATTCTGAAAGGGGACTTGCGAAGGCAGTCTAGTAAGGTGCCTTCAAGCATATTTCAATCTCAATCTGAGTTGAGCGATCTTGGTAAATCATTTAATCTTTATGCTTCCACTTCCTCATCTGTGAAGTGGGAATGACAATAGTCCCTGCCTCATTGGGATGTTATGAGGATTAAATAACTTGATGAATGCCACGTGTTCAGCACTGTACCCAGCACCTAGGTACTCAAGACCAGGCAGTGGTGATTATTATTAAACTGTAGGGACCTAGGGCTATCACTTTGGATTTGTGAGCCCCTGAAGAGCAGGTTCTATGATTTTATCTTTAAGTACTTATCAAATTACTTAGTTCATCATCATTATGGTTGTTAATAAAATAACATTCCGCTATTTTGAAATATGGCTTCTGCTTCCAATGGTGATTAATACCTAATAACAAGCAACCTCTCTGTGGACCTGGAACCAACTCTTCCAGGTTTTTTCCACCAGAAAAAGAGATAACTGAACCATAGCAATACAGTTAAGCTGTCATGTGAGTCATCCCTGCTCCCAGGTCTATCCTTACATTATTCTCTGAACCTCAGATCCCAATAAAGAGACACCATAGAAAGAAAGAAGCAAGAAATACGAAAGCAGAGTAGAGAACTGTCGACTCAGAGGGTTGGAAGGCATTGAAGGTTTTCCGGATCAACCACCCCACAGTCAACCAAGAGTGGTAACAGTGATGTCGAGAAGGGAATGGGGATTAATAATTCCTTTCCGAAAGCTGAAGAAATTTAAATGATCTATCTCTTCCAAACAAATCTGCATTTTTAAAAAGCCTTCCTCTTGTTACCTCTTAGCCTTCACTCACTTCTCTATACCACTGCAGCTGCTCTTACTCAGCTTGTGGGGGAGGGTGAATAAAGGATTCCTCTGGAGCTACTGACATATGTTCAGCTGCCCCTTGCTATCACTGTCATATTCCCAGCTCTGACACCCCTGGTCTAGCAGCAGAATTACTAAGAGGGAACAGCTGGCACTACACCTGGGTCCTACTCACTAAGTTTGGCATTAGATCGCTCCAAAAATAAGATATTGCTCCAAAGATTAAGAGGATAAGAACAGGGGCAGGCCCAGTGGCGCAGTGGTTAAGTTCGTACGTTCCGCTTTGGTGGCCCAAGGTTCACTGTTCGGATCCCGGGTGTAGACATGGCACCACTTGGCAAGCCATGCTGTGGTAGGCGTCCCACATAGAAAGTAGAGGAAGATGGGCACAGATCTGAGCTCAGGGCCAGTCTTCCTCAGCAAAAAGAGGAGGATTGGCAGTAGTTAGCTCAGGGCTAATCTTCCTCAAAAAAAAAAAAAAAAAAAAGACCTCGAGACAGAGGATAAAACCCAATGAATTTATTTGGAAATTTATTTTTTTAATGTCATGTTAAAAATCTGCATATGTAAGAACACTCTCCTTTCTATTTACCTATTCACAACCCAACTAATGCTGTGTGGCATATTAACGGTATTCAATTTAGGTAAAGAAAAATCTCCCTCTGTGGGACGCACCTTTGCAAGTGAAATGCTGGTGAAAATTTGGCTTAGACTTCACCAGTTCTTTAAAAAGGAAAAAAAAAGACTCATGCAAAGTCTTTAAGATTTACAATTTTTTTTTTAAAGATTTTATTTTTTTCCTTTTTCTCCCCAAAGCCCCCCGCTACATAGTTGCATATTCTTCGTTGTGGGTCCTTCTAGTTGTGGCATGTGGGACGCTGCCTCAGCGTGGTTTGATGAGCAGTGCCATGTCCGCACCCAGCATTCGAACTGACGAAACACTGGGCCGCCTGCAGCGGAGCGCGCGAACTTAAGCACTCGGCCACTGGGCCAGCCCTAAGATTTATGATTTTTATTGTTTCTGCACAGTCATGGGACCAAATCAATTATTTAACCATTTTCAAAAGATGCTTTGCTTCTAATTACAATGTTATCAGGGGATCAGTGTTACAGGATAGGCTGAGATCCCCGGGGGAATAGGATTCTGAGATCTCTGGCTAAGAATCTCTTTTGCAAAGAGGCAGCTATCATCTCCTGTGGATATTCCCACCAGATAACCTAGGTTAAATCATAATAGACTTCTTTTTTTTTTTAACCCTAATTTCTCTCTTAGAGTAAGCCATGTTACCATCTTTCTTTCTTTGCAATCCTTTCCTTTTTAAATGCTGTCTCTCTCTATCTCTCTTTCATTCAGAGTATAACCTTTTTTTTTAAAAGTCGCTTCATTTCCTAATTTTCTCTTCCTCTACAACTCTCTATATCCTGCCCTTTGCCCTTCTGTTCTTTCAATTATTTATCTCCTTTTCTGTCTTGTCATTCATCTTACTCTAACACTGCATATGAGTTTCTACTCACATTAAGGTCTATATCGTCAGCCCAAGATAACTCCATCTCTTCACAGGGAGGAAAAGCTAGAAAAAACCCAGAGCTCTGGGTTCTGGCCCTTCTCTTATTATGTGGCTCTGTTATTCCCCTAGAGCTTTCACTTCTTAGTCTCAGCATTGAAAAGAGAGAATGAACTAGGATACTGCTCAGTAACGCACTCCATGGATCACCGTTTGACTAAAGGCTTAGAAGGCACGTCACCACTCAAAGTGCAAGATGTTCCAGGCTGACATTACGCCATTGAAGTCCAGCCTCTGCGACTCTACTGCCCATAGGCATTGGGACGCTTTGTAATTCTTGATAGTGTTTGCTTTGGAATTACAGAGACTTTGTCAGAAAGGTTCTTCTAAGTCAATGCAGTCTATCTAACCGTCTGCATTCGGGGAAGGGGAAACTTAACCACTTCCCAAGGCAGCCCAATCCATTCCGTGGCCAAATAAGAAAGCTAAATTTTCAAAGAAAACATTCCTATGTTTGGTCATGGTGGTTGTTTGTTTAGCAAACTATCCTCCCGTGAATGATAGTTACTCTTAATTTTCAGTAGCCATAGGTCATTCCCTTTCCATCAAGGTCTTTGCAAGAGAAAAGGCTTTAAAGTTATCAGAATACTGGATTATTTGTCTTTTTAAAATTTACAGATGTGGAGGTAAAAATGTGTTTGCAGTGCATGGATCCAACCTCATTGGCTTCATCATCATGTATAATAACAATAGCTAACACTTCTATAGAATTACTATGTGCTAGGCATTATTCTAAGAATTTTGCATATATTAAATCAAGAGAATATGATTTCCCCAGACAGCTTTTCCTATTTGCTTCCCTACAGGGGCCCAGAATATGATGGCACATCAACAAAAGAAGACTCTAGATGTCTTCTAGTCCAATCCTCAACTACCCAGAAAAGTCCCAGAGAGGTTATGTGCCTATGTTAGGTCACACAGCTGTTAGCGGTAGAGTAGGATCTCAAATGTCTTAATAACAACTAGCTCATCGTTCATAGCTAGGATCAAGTAAGGTATTATAGGAACCTGAGATTCTTTTTCATAAGAATCTGCCTCGTTTTGCTCTACATGTAGCTAATACTCTGCACAAGGTGCCAGAATCACTTTTCTATTTTTCCTACCTTTTTATCTTTTAAAATAAGTTTGTCTTTGAATTTATTTTCAGGCACTTATATTATCTCTCTTTCCATATCCCAGTCTATTTAAAAACTTTTTTAATGTAGCCAAGTGAATTTCTCTCCAAGTTAGAGTGAGATTTCTGGATCAGGAACGAAACAATCATTTCAACTTCTCTGCCATTGACTCTCCTATCAGAACAACTGACAAACGCAGTTCAGTTGACCTATTCAAGATCTGTCAGGTCTTTCTCCTGTGCGGCTTGTGGTGAAGGATGTCAGGTGCAGTGGGAGAACAGGTGACAGGGAGAGGGAACCCTGTGTAGAACAAGAAGATGCACAGCCTCTTAGCTGGGCTGCGTGTTGAACAGAACGCCTCGCTAGCCGGAAGGAGGGAGCTGGCTTCCTGGCTGTTTGCTTCCATCCAAATTCACCTGAACTCTGCTCCTGTGACAGCCCAGGAGCACAATATGGAAACTCCTGCCCAATTCTGGTTGAGAACATTTCTTCCCAAGAACCTCTGTCTGTGCTCCATCCACATTTGGAACCAGATCTGGCAACATCGGTAGAGAGGAAAGACGTTCGTCCTCTCAGTACACGGCAATATGCTATGTCAGCAACTGTTCTTTTCAATAGGAGTTTGGTGCATCATGTGTGGGCTACCTCGAACATTTTAAAATCATATTTGCCTTCAAACAATGGCAGCTTTATAAACAGTATGGACATGCACAGATGAGTCAAATTCAATTTATAACGATGCTAAGGCAATTCCAAAACTATTTTATTGTATAAAATATTGTTCAGAATTTGTTTATTGGGTTCAAGCTTCTTTTATTTATTTATTTTTTTCAAGTGTTCTTTGAATTCTTTTTTTTTTTGCTGGGAAAGATTCACCGTCAGCTGACATCTGTTGCCAATCTTCCTCTCTCTCTTTATTTTTTTTGGTGAGGAAGACTGGCCCTGAGCTAACGTCTGTGCCAATCTTCCTCTATTTTGTATGTGGGATGCTGCCATAGCATGGCTTGATGAGCAGTGTGTAGTGGAATGTGCAAACTTAACCACTATGCCACTGGGCTGGCCCCTCTCTCTTTCTCTCTCTTTTTTTTCCCCCTCCCTAAAGCCCCAGTGCATAGTTGTATATTCTTGTAAGTTGTAAGTCCTTTTAGTTCTTCTATGTGAGCCAGCAGGACAGCATGGCTATTGACAGATGAGTGATGTGGTTTCACTCCCAGGAATCAACCTCTGGCCACTGCAGTGTAGCACGCCAAACTTTAACTGCTAGGCCATCAGGGCTGGCTCAAGCTTCTTTTACTTTTAATACAGCTATTATTATAGCTGTATTTGTTGGGGGAAAAATACTGGAGATTTGTTGATTTTAGTCGGATTTTGGGCAAAAGTGTGTTTTCCCTAATTGTCTGAACTTTTCTCCACTTCTGGAGCTCTAACGATGGGATTTGTGTGGATGTTAGGGTCACACATACCTGGGGCTCAATCCTCACTCTACCCCTAACAGTTGTAGGAGCTTGTGTATGTGACTTAACTCTCCGAGTCTCTGCTTCCTTCCATGTGATAGCACTTACCTCACAAGCCAACGTGGGTTTCAAACAAGATATTTTAAAAGCACATGGAATAAGTTTGCATAGTGTTCTGTATATAGATGCTCACTAAATGTTAGTTTCCTTCTTTCTCTGTGTGTATTTGTAGTGAAGAGGAGGAAAAGAGTTGATGAGTATGAATTGGAGGACCCATCCAGAAATAAAGGATCTGCAAACAATCAAACTAATAAAAAATCAAACACAAAACAGAGGAACAGAGGTGAGAAATAGAAAAAAGAAGTTTAGAAAAATGCTGTCAACAACAAATGTTCACTAAGCACCTCCTATTTATGTGTTTCAGTCCTCTACCAGGTAACCAATGTATGGGACTCAAGGATAGTTCTTGTCTTCCAAGAGCCTATAATACTTCTGAGGAGACAAGCTTTATTCCTTTGTAAAATAGATAAATAAAATGCAAAGGAGTTGTTACCCTTGGAGTTGAGTGGAGAGGGCAATCTCTTTATTTATGTATCTTTGGAGAGCAGACAGAAGCTCAGTGGTGCTGTCGGTGAGAGGCAAGAGCAGATGAGAAAATGACCAACGTTTTGAGTCTGATGACAAAGGTTTGGGGACATCTTAACAAGCGGAGGCTGTTGGTTTTGTTAAACCAGCAGCAGTGAAAAATGCTCTTAATATTCTTTGGAACAACAGAAAATCCCCAAACAAACCTAAACGGGGCCTGGTAGTCTCAATGCATTCATGCTAAGGGGGAGGGGTGGGCAGACAAGCTGAAGATGTCCAGTGCATACTCCTGGTTTCCTTATTCGGCCTGAGAGACACCGATACTCTTTGTCGAGTTACTTATCCAGATCCTCTTTAAGCTCCATTTCTTTCTTTTCCCAGCAGATCCCTGGAGAGATGCCCTTTCAACCCTCCATCTCTGCTAAATGCCTTTTGGATCTCAGCAGTGGAGCCCATTGGTTGGTTGGATAGTCAGAGCAGACTATTACTGACGCCTATTAAGGCTGACTGAAAGAATTCTAGCCAAATCTTCCAGGTTAGAAGAGAAATGACAGCTCCTCCCAAAGGTATTTCCATGACAAAGCACAGCAACCATCCTACAAAGGGTTAATACTCCCCCCTCCCCTGCCCCCAACTTGCTACAGAGATCAGCTAATCTGATAATTACAGCAACAAACACAGTTTAGACAAACAAGACCTGACCCTGAGGGTTTGGAATGAAAACATTTACTCTCTCCCTCCCTAGAGAGATGGTGCCTGGAGCATACACACAGAGAGACACTGGGAAAATACCCTTATGCTGGAGCGACAGGGTGAAAACATCTGTGTTCCTGAGCTGCTTAAGAAGATGAAGTTAACAGGGAGAAGGGATGGGGCGGGGGAGGTGGGAGGAGCAGGGAATGGTGCTGTCGATGGGCGTACTTGTTTAGAGCAGATGGAAAATGTACCCATCCATAACTGGAGATGTAAGCCAATTGTAATTAAGTTTACAACGGAGGCAGAGGGAGAGGAGAGGTACAAAGGAGACTCAATGATGGAGAATTCCAGTGAAAAACCTGGAGATTAGCTAAAGGAGGAGAAACATCTTAAAACACCAAAGTGGGATTTACTCCTGAGAGCTAGAGGAGAAGGATATTCGGAGTAGTCCATGATTCTAACGAATTCACTATCCGCCTGCCAGGGGGTGAGGGTCACAGTCTCAGTTGGTTGGTCATCCTTCTTACCCCCAGGTTTGCTTCTAAGCAGAACAGCATGCCTTTCTCCCCGCCTACCTGCCTCAAAACCTGTCAAGCTACTTTTTTCCCCTTTTGCTTCTAAAATGCTGCTTCCTAGAAGATGCCTGCTGGGTTGCTTGAGCTGGAGATTCCGACCTTGGCTTGTTTTAACCTGGACTTCCAACAGTTTCTCCTTTCCCAATACCCTCAAGCTTTGCCCCAGGTACCCATGTCTTAGTGCCAAAAGTCATTTCTTTTTTATCCTTGGCTGATGGTGTGTCAGCTGGTAAACTCTCCTTGCCCTTTAGAACTCTCCAAATTATCTCCAGGCATCCGAATCCTTGGGGGATTTGCAGATCATATATATGGATGACACCATGCTAAGAGGAATAGCTACTGTGATTGATGAGAGGATCAAGCTTTAAAATGAATCCCATAAGCTGAAAGATGGTCTAAAATCAATACGGTCAGATGTGCCAGGAATAAATGTGAAACACTGCATTTGGGTCCAATAATCAATTGTACAAGTATACGATGGAAAGACTTACAGAACAACAGTTTATGAAAAAACAAAACAAAACATTTTTTGGTGACAACTGGTTCAATAAGACAAGAATGAACCTGTGTTCTTAACAAGGGAAAGGTAGGACTGAACAAATCCTTTTTATTGTTTTTGAGTATAATTGTCAGCTGATCAAGCACAGAGTTCCAGTAGGCTGTGCAGAACAATCTTGTTTTATTCGTTTCTGTTTTAATTTAATTTCAGTTTCAAATGCCCTATTGCAATCTATTCAGGGTCCACCTTGGCAATCATCAGTGGCTCCCGTAGCCTGTTCACCTGATTCCAGTAGCCTCTGTGTTTTGAATCTCACACAAGCCCACTTGGCTGCCGTGCTGCTGGCCTGTTGGAGAGTCCCCCACTTCCCAAGGAGAGATGCTTCTTTCCAAACAGGCCAGTCTTCTCACTGTTCCTCATACGCCCCACGGTCGTTGGTTCATTTGTTCATTTCTTCACAGATCCGTTGACCATCCACTATGTGGCAGGCACTATTCCAGGCACTGGGGCTTCAGTGGTGAGCAAGATAGGGTCCTTGCCCTCATCAAGCTTAGGCTCTCATGGGGGTAGGCAGACCCTAAAGAAACACTTGAAAAATGTCAGATAATAAAAAGGTATGAAAAGCTATTAGGTAGTTGAAAAGCCTTCCGGCTTCTGCTTAGACTTCTCAGAATGTTACCTCCTGCTTCCTAAACCGGCTCAAATTCCACCTTCCCCTCAGAGGCAGAGAACTCCTCCAAGCTCTCTCTGCCCTGGGGTTTGTGCCACATAATTTAGCACTCAACTGCTCTCTAAGTGTTTCCCCCAATGCTAATTTTGCCTCCCAGCAGGCTATAGGAGCTGGCAAACTCTTTGAAGTTATAGGATGTGCCTTCAATTTAAACATATTCAGTCAATCTCTCCCTAGAATGCTCTTTAAAAGGAAATGAAAAGCATAGTTGAAACATGACTTGAAGTTTTTAAGCTGATTCCCAGATAACAAGAGAACTTCTTCCAGTGCCTCCGAAATCCTCTAGAAAAAGAATGCAAAGTTAGGACAATAGTTTGTTTATTTGTTGAACTTAACCTCCTCCAAAGAGTCCTAGACTCTGTAAGGAGATCTTTAAAGCAACAAACATACCTTAATCGCGTAGCAGCAAGATTAGAGCGAACAGCAGCAGGGAAACATCCAACAAGCTCAGAGGGAGGAAAGGAAAGGGCAGACAATGGCAAATCCAGAAAAATGATCAGCCCCAAATTGAGCCCAAATGACATTCTTTTGGGCCCCTCACACTCTGTACAATAAAAGCGGGCCAAGAAAAGCCAGAAACAATCCTAATGGCCATCAATAGAGGACTGGTCAAAGAAATGACAGCTTCATATGGTCGACTGGCACGCGGAAAGAGTAAGGTAGGTACAGCTATACACACTGACGGAGACAGATGGCCACCGCGTGGTTTCAAAAGCAAGTCTCAGAACAATACAGACAATAGGATCCTTTTCATTTAAAAACTATATTCATATGTGTGTAGAAAAATGTATGTAAGGATATACACTTAATTGTTAACAATGGTATTTCTGGGAATGGGGTTATAGGCAATGGGGTAGGGGAGACAGGCAGAGGAATTTAATAATTTATTTTTACTTTATAACTTCTAAACTGTTGTATATCCTGTACCTAATTATATATGTATTTTGAGAATGAGCATTTATTGCTTTAATAAAACAACAAACAGTCAACAAAAGCAGCCAGAGTTTTCATTAATTTCTTTTGGAGAAGACACACATGTTGTAAAGAACAAGGTCATTCCTAATGTCTGGTTTGCTCCTTGGAGAATTATGGATGCCCAGAGTGGTTCCTGGATTTGTATAGGTGTCCTTGTGCCACATGCCACATGGGAGGACTTCTGAAGAGAAATCCTAAGCATTCACCAATGGGCTGTGCACGGCTATGCCCTAGGAGGCGTTCTTAGGTAGAATGAGAGCAGATCCAAACCAAAGACAGGGCAGGGCACGGAAGCGGGGAGATGAGGGCTCAGCTGGAAGCGTGTTTCACGAGTTTGCTTCCTTAATGCAACTCAAGGATGCACTGAACAAATTCCTTGACAAATTTTTGTGTTGTATAAATGAACCTCTGAAAAATACATATAATAAAATGTGTACATCAACGGTAATTTTAGGCTGTAAGGGAGAACAATATTTAAGAGGTGTTGAGGTCAAGAACGTGGCTTTGGAATAGAGACATGTGAATTCTAAGTTTGCCGCTTAATAGCTTTGTCATCTTGGGCAAATTATGTCACCTCTCCTACCTCTTCTGAGTCTCTTTTGGGGGCTCCTCCTTCTCTTTCCAACCCTAAAATGCTGATGTTCCCAAGGCTGCTGTCTGAGGCCCTCTTCTCCCTTCCTCCGGTAATATCCTCCCATGGCTTCAGTTACCTCATGCCCATGACATACAAGTCAATGGATCAGGCTGAATCTCTCCTAGCTCCGACTGACAACTTTTAGTAGAGCCCCATTTCCCACACAGTAACATGCTTTACATGGTCCTTCAAAATCTGGTTCCAGTCTCACACTCCACACTGCCCTCTTCCCTCTCTGCTCCAGTCATACCAAACCACTTTTCATTTCTTTGACTAGGGGCCGGCCCGGTGGCACAGTGGTTAAGTGTGCATGTTCTGCTTCGGTGGCCCAGGGTTCACCCGTTCGGATCCCGGGTGCAGACATGGCACCGCTTGGCAAACCATGCTGTGGTAGGCGTCCCACATATCAAGTGGAGGAAGATGAGCACAGATGTTAGCTCAGGGCCAGTCTTCTTCAGCAAAAAGAGGAGGATTGGCAGCAGATGTTAGCTCAAGGCTGATCTTCCTAAAAAAAAAAAAATCTCTGATCTCATTTCTTTGACTAACCATGTCATGTGCTCTCTTCACTCTGGGCCTTTACAACTACCGTCTCCTCAGCCTTGAGCCTCGTTTCTCCTTTTCTTTTCTTGCTAATTTGTACTGATCCATTAGATCTCTGCTCACACCTCACTTTTTCTGAGAAACCCTCCTTGATTCTCCTGGTCTAGGTCTTGTGTCTTAGCAGCTACCTCAGCGATTTCCTGTTATTGTGCTCTTTGCACTGCATTGAATGACTTGTTGACACATTTGGATTGCTCATTAGATCGTGAGCCTCATGAAAGCAAGGACTGTATTTGTCTTGTTTGTCACTGTATGCTTAGAACAGAACCCCAATATTGACAGTTAATAGTCTTATAACAGATATTTGTTGAATAAAGCACGATTATCATTGATAAGAGTGAGGCAATATAATGGTTAAGAATTAGTCTCTGGGTTCAGATTTTAGCTCTACTACTTAACAGTTGTGCAACCTTTGGTGAGTAAATTAACTTGTTTGTGCCTCAGTTTTCTCATCTGTTACTCCATCTAAAATGCTTAGATGAAATGAAAGACTAAATGAAATAATCTTTTTCATTACAAAGCAAGTACTCAATAGATATCAGCTATTTCAACGCTTGAAAAAATGCTGAGAGCAGTACCCGGCACATAATTAGAACTTAATAAGTATCAGTTATTACTCTCACTATAATTTTTTTGTGATGATAAAAATAATCTCTAATTAGTTTAAAAAAATTTAGAATTTTGAGTATAGATTTTCTTAAACCACAGCATATTTGTACTTAGTAAGTCAGGCAATCTGGTCGCTATTCCCTCTAGGAAAGTATTTGAATACTTGGGTGGAAAATTATTAGGAATGTTAAGAGAGCAAGGAAGGAGAACCAGTTGTGTTCGGTGTTAATAATGTTTTAGACTTCAGTTTTTACAATACAGTGGTTGGACTTTAAAAATAATATTATTTCTCTGATTGTTGCTTTTGTTCTAGATGTTAGTTCTCGAAGTTTGGTGTGCATCTGCATCATCCTGTAGCTTGTCAAACTGTTGATGACCCGCCTCTCTCCCAGAGGTGGTCCTGAGATGGGCCTGGGTCCAGGCACTTTAACCAAGCTCCCTCAACATTTCTGACGTATACTGAGGTTTAAGAACGTGTGATCTAACAAAAGGCAGTTGGTTAAAATCAGCCACTACTCTGACCATGTGGCAGCACGGGGCCCAGCAGGACTTTCCTTCTACAGGGGTCTCTGACATATTGGTCTCTGGTAGATGCGTCTGCTGCTGGGAGTGGCCTCTGGGACCCCAGGAGAATCCTGGAGACAAATGGCTCCACCTCTAAGGGGAACAGCTGTCACAACCTGCTCTGGTCTTGTTGGCCGATGAGGAGGAGAGGAGCTCTCGCTAAGAGGTGTGCTGGAGGCACCAGTAGCAGCCCTTGCTGGAGGCGCTGCCTGAGGTAGCAGCAGGTAGCTGCGATGCTTCTCAAAGTGGGGCCCCAGGATCACCTGCATCCGGAATCCTAGAGAAACTTTGTTAAAATGCAGACTCCTTGGTCCTACTCCAGACCTACTGAATCAGGATCTTCATTTTAAATGAGCTTCGCAGATTTTTCTGAGGCATGTAAGGTCCAAGAACCACTAACAGAAAGTTGAGTTGAGATCCCAATGTGTTCCCCGCTCTGCAGTCTGGAGTGGAGAGGTGTTTCTTTCGTTCTGTCACACTCCCCTTCCTGGTAATTTGGCAAAGATGGAGACCCAGACATTCCGCCTGGAACCTCAGATGAAATTCTCAGAGCTTAGATGGTCACCAGCCCTCAAAGATCAGGTAGAGGGTGTAACCTGAAAAAAGACGTTTGTAAATCAAAGTGTAGCTTTCTTTGAGTTATTAGGTGTTATGCACTTTTCTGAGGTCGACTAGAGTGGGCATTTGGTTTTCAGGAAGTATCTGGTTAACATGGTTTTCTTTTGAGAGAAATCTCAATCGTGGTAGGTGGGCATTGTCTGGATTCCTCCCGTAGGGTCCTGTGAGGGTGACAGGCCTGTCCTGGCACCCTTGGCTCAGGTGAGTGAAGCGTTTTGTAGGTGACATCTACTCTCCTTATCTGTCAAACAAAGATAGATGAGCAGGGACCTTGTTGCCCCGGGGGATGTTACCGCCTTGGTTTTCCCATCAAACTGTGTCAGGCTTTGTAACTTGAAGAAATGAGAAAGAGAGCAGGAGAAGGACAGTTTCTAATAAGCTGTCAGCGGGGCCCCACTCTTTGTCGGCCTGCCTCAGTCCTAACTTTGTTCCAATGCTATTAGGGTAAAATCCTTGAGTTTCTCTCAGAGAAAGAGCTGTGGCCTCGGGCTGAGAGGCACAGATTCATAAGTAATTTCTCTCATTATGCACTTCCAGTGCTTAATCACCATTTCAAAGAGGGAGGTCTGCTGGCATGAGTGAGTTATCTGAGGAACCAGAGAGGTTATTGGAGTCCACGTCTACAATGCCAAGTACAACGTTGGATGGGAAAGTATCTAGAGAAGCCAGCAATAGGAGCCCAGTAATCCCAGAGTAGAGAAGTGATGGGTTTAACAACGAAAACCTTGGGTGCCTTAGCAGTTTTTGTTTTGTGTAGGTATCATAGATTTGTTTTATTTTTGTCAGTCACTATATTATTTGTTATAACATTAGGCATTCAAGATTCTGATATTAAAATAATAATTACTTTAAATAGTCTGTAATCCAGGATTACAGATGGTATGACATCCAACAGCCCCGGAATGTGTTTTGAATAGTTACACAAGTAGTGCATGGATACATTTTTGTTGTAAAATATTTAGAAGTTTACACAGCAAAAAGTCCCTTTTCCTCCCATTCCTCTTCCCAGAGGTAACCACTGTCAATAGTTTGGTGAGTAGCCTTCAGTGATCTTTCTAAACATTTACATACATATGTCTGTATATATGCACACATATTTTCACCTAAATGAGATCATATATCACATATTCTTACATAACTTTTTAAAAACTTAGTAGTATATATCTTGGGGATATGTTCATGGCAGTAAATATCAGTCTTCCTCATTGTTTTTGTTTCTTCTTTTTTGAGGAAAATCAGCCCTGAGCCAACATCTGCTGCCAATCCTCCTCTTTTTGCTGAGGAAGACTGGCCCTGAGCTAACATCCATGCCCATCTTCCTCTACTTTCTATGTGGGACGCCTACCACAGCATGGCTTGCCAAGTGGTGCCATGTCCGCACCAGGGATCCAAACCGGCAAACCCCGGGCTGCCAAAGCAGAATGTGTGCACTTAACTGCTGCGCCACGGGGCTGACCCATTCCTCATTCATTTTTAACATCAGCACAGTATTGCATTATATGGACATGCCCTACTTAAGTAATCACTCACCAATTGGCGAATATTAAACGTTCCCAATGTTTGCTATTACAAACTATGCTACAGGAAGCCTCTGTGAACATACATCTTTGTTCACGTATTTTTGTAGGATAGATTCCTGGAATTAGAATTGCAGCTTGTGCCATTCTTTTGTTTCATTACTGTTTCTACATTTGTTTATTACATAACATGTGTAACTCTGCTCATCTCTTGATTCATCTCTATCAATGGTTCTCAACCATAGCGGTACATTAGATTCACCTGAGGAACTTTAAAAATTTTCGTATGCTCAGGCTGCACCCCAGATCCACTTTGGGAGATTTTTTGGGAGTAGGGGTCAGGCTTTGGATTTTCAGAAAAAAAATTTGAAGATTCCAGTGTGCAGTGATCTACACATTAAACAAAATAAAACAACTCTAGAGCACTTTAAGATAGTACGACCAACTGTCATGGAAACAATTAAAATCAATCAAACAGTCACTGATTAATCTTTCATCGTTCACTCTGAAAACGGGTTGAGTAAATCAAGTTGTCCAGGTGAAAATAAAGTGATGTTTAATAGTTGTATATCATTTTTATCTCTTGAAAATGCTTTTCTTTTCTTTTCTCTTATCTCAGAGCATCTTCAGTTCAGAACTGTGAGCAAGGTGGGCCAGGAATGACCTTGCCCATTTTGTAGTCCAGGAAGCTGTTGAGGGTAATGTGAAGCTTTTCAATTTTAGTGTGCTTAGGAAAAATCTGGGGATCTTCTTAAAATGCAGATTCCAATTTAGTAGGCCTGAGGTGGGGCCTGAGAGTTTGCTTTTCTAACAAGCACCTAGGTGACGCTGATGCTGCTGGTCTGAGGACCACACTCTGATTAGTGAGCACTAATCACTAAGGCAGTGAGCTAAATATGGTGGAGGACCAAATCCAATAGAAGAAACTGGTTATGAACAAGGGATAAACCCTTGGCATAACAAAGAAAGGAGTGAAAGAAGGGAATACGGGGTGGGGAAGGATGGAGGGCAAAGAAGCCCTTCCTCTCTGACTACAGCCTTCCCTGCTGGGGGATCCCGATGGGAGCCCATTAGTGCCCATCCCACTGCCTTTCACACCTCAGTTACAGCCCAACCTTCCCCTGGGGAACCAAGAGGCCCCAATCCTGAACTTGGCTTGTCTCCTCCCATCACGTACGCATTTGATTTAATGGTCTCCCAGAGGAGAGTTTGCAGCCCAGAGCTGGCTCTCAGGCCCATCACACATGAAAGAGATGCTGTGAGTTTCTTGGCCATGTCCACTCACCATCTATGGCAGGGCTGTCCTCTTTGGGCAGTGCCTGTCGTCAGTTTTCCTCTTACCCTTTAGAGATCTGTGTCCTATGTAGGATAAGAATAATAAATATATAAATAAATGTTTCTGATTCTCCTTTCTCTTGCTATTTGTTTCTTTTTTTAAAATAGTAAAGATTTATGTTACTCAGAGTAAATTACTACTTGCCCCACATTTCTTAACTGAATCACAAAGATGAAAATACTGATATCCGGGTGCTGGCCCGATGGTGTTGTGGTTAAGTTTGCATGCTCTGCTTCGGTGGCCCAGGATTTGTGGGTTTGGATACTGGGTGTGGACCTACACACTACTTGTGAAAGCCACACTGTGGCAGGGTCCCACATACAAAGTAGAGGAAGATTGGTACAGATGTTAGCTCAGGGTCAATCTTCATCACCAAAAAAAAAAAGAAGAAGAAGAAGAAAAGAAACTTGTATCTGAACTAATGGAAATCAGATGTTTTTAAATGATGTTTTTGTGTTTTTATCTTTTGCAACAAAATTGCTAGAAGCAATAACAAAATAATAAATTAAAGGTATTCTTTTTAATGGGCCATTTTCTCTTGAAAACATTGGCTGCCAAAATGGATTCCAGAAATTTGAGATTAACATGTGCAAGCATAGGGTCTAAGAGGTGCTGCTAGGGTAGGAATTAGCAGTGAAATGCTATCTGTGCTGGAGGGAACATTGTTGGGGGGAAGAACTGGCCTCAACTGGATTAACTCCCCCTATTATATGCTTTCATGTGCCTTTTCCATGAAGGTACATAGCACTTACCATGGCTGTAATTTTAGTAATTTTGTTTGTGCACTGCTCTTATTATCTGTCTTCTCCATTAGCTTAGAGAACCCATGAGGACAGGGGCTTTGTCTTTTTGTTCACCACGCTATCTTTAGCACCTGTTGCAATGTTTGGCACATAGTAGGTGGTCAATAAATATTTATAGAATGAATGAATAGGGGCTGGCCCTGTGGCCAAGTGGTTAAGTTCGTGCACTCCGCTTTGGTGGCCCAGGGTTTCGCTGGTTCGGATCCTGGGCACAGACATGGCACCGCTCATCATGCCACGCTGAGGCAGCATCCCGCATGCCACAACTAGAAGGACCCACAACTAAAATATACAACTATACTGGGGGGCTTTGGGGAGAAAGAAAAAAGAAAAGATTGGCAACAGATGTTAGCTCAGGTGCCAATCTTTAAGAAAATAAAAAAGAATGAATGAATAAATCCTGAAGGAAAAAGAAGCACCAGTATTATTATAAGATGAAGTTAAGCTAAGGTTAAAACTAAAATTAAAACTGAAACTGAAAAGTAAAAGCTCTCAAGAAGTTTACAAAGCTTAGCTACAGAAGAAAGATTCCTGACTGGAAAAGTCGGAGACTCATTGCTTTAGTTATGTGGAAGACTAAAATTCATACCCAACCTTACCCCTTTAAATAATTTTGACATTGTTGTGTCATTCTTCTCTGTAAGCCCAATGCCTCTTCCATTTCTAGAGCAGGATATTTCCCTGTTCAGAACTTGGAACTGTTGTATGGAAATTAATCAGATGCCAGAAAGCAAATACAGTGACTTCAGCACAGGAACAAGGACCTCCCATGGTCTTCTTAAACACAATTAATGAACCAGTAATACATTAAAAGTGTTTTTAAAAATACGCTCTACCTCAAAAGGGAAGTTGTGGGATTCATTTTCAGGTATGACTTCACACAAAATATTCAGAGTTCCCTGGAATAAAAGCACAACTTCTAAAAACAGTAACATCTCATTCACTCTTTCATTCAATAAATTTTTATCACACAAGAGGCAACATGGCACAGTGGAGCAGGGACCCTGAGGCTGGACAGTCTGAGTTCATATCCCCATCATTGTCTAGCTGTGCCATCTCAGGCAAATTGCTCAATTGCTTTTTATCTCAATTGCCTCATCTGTTAAATGGGATGATAAGACCACCTATTTGAGTTGTTATTGTAATTTGAATGAGTTAGTGTGTGTAAAGATCTTAGAACAGTACCTGGCATATAGTAAGCACTATATACATGGTTTTAAAGAAGCAAACTCCTGTAATGTGCTAGGCAGGTATTAAGCACCAACAGGCCCCCAGGAGAGTAGTGAACTAGTATCTACTGGACACTTGCTACGCATCAAACGCTAATCTCGAGGCAGTTTTGCGATTCAATTCGTACGAGAACCCTGACGGAGAATCATCCTCATTTATCCCTTCAGCCAATATTCATTGAGTGTCTACTAGATGTCAGGAGCTGTTTGAGGTCCTGGGATACGGTGCTTACGATTTATATTTTTTGAAAATCACTGTTTCATTAAAAAGTGATTTTCAACAGCTCCCTCGAGTTCCAGATCAGCTCTAAACTGTACCACACCACCTTATTTCACCCTAAAACTATTTCAAAAATCTCCACTATTTTCCCTATTTTGTTTGTAGTTTAAAATATGTAAATCTTAAATCCATCTAGAGTTTTTTTTGTGCCTAGTGCAAATGAGAAAACCAAATTTTTTATCCCAAATGAATTTGACATGATAATTGACAGTCACAACATGAGATGAAGATCTGTGCTTGAAAAGGTGCATTATTTCTAAAAGCACATACTGAGAATTAAATACTGTCATGTTAACCTGAGAGAGCGCCAGAAGCACATATATCTACAGCTAAAGCAGGGTCTTTTTCTGGGACAGTTTCCTTCTGTACTCGTCCTCATACAGACCAGCTAAATAAAAGTGCTATTGTGACAGCAAGAATGATTAGAAAGAATACTTTTTTCAGTAATTAACAAAAGTCAGATATTCTGAAAGTAAAATGATTGGTTAGTTAATATCTTAAAGTGATACTTTCCTTCTCATAAATGTCTATGTGCCAGACGTAAATGACTCGTGAAAGCACTTTATAGAGGTGGCCCCCTTTTCTGGCATGTATTCCCCGGTTTATAGAAAATGGCTGATCAACAGGTTAGAGAGAGACTAGGGTAGAACCTCTGTGAGGGGAGGAGGAAGTCTTGTCATTACCTTGCTCCACACGCCCACAGCCACAGAGTGAAAGTTCTATAATTTTTTCCTGTTTTTGCCTGACCAATAAAAAAGCACTTTGGAAACCGGGTACTAGTGATCCAGAACAGAGTTATTACGAATTCTGGATGAAAAAGTTCTAGAGATCTGTTGCTCAACAAGACGCATACAGTCAACACTGCTGCACTGTACACTTGAAAATGGTTAAGATCGTAAATTTTATGTTCTACGTTTTTTACCAAAATTAAATAAGAAGAGTAAATAAATAAATTCTGCATTGTAGTTTCTGTTTTTAATCGATCAACAAATATGTGAGTACCTATTATGTACCAGATATCTTGCTGCTGTGTAGGCTACTAGGAAATATAATTGGTGGTTTCAGTTCTTAAGGAACTAACAAGCAGTCAAGTTGGAGGAAAAAGTTACGTACGTATACATGAAACTGAACCCCTCGGGCAATGTAACGATACCAAATGAGAAGAGACACAGAGTCTCATAGGAGTTTAGAAAAAGCAGGAATCTGGCTACAGTGATAGAAATATTGGCCAGGTACTTGAATGGTTTTCAAAGCACTTTGATATATATTTTTCAAATTGACCCTTTTGCTAGATCTAGACGGCATTATCTGCATTTAACAGATGAGGAAACAAAGGCTGAGGGCTTGTGATTTTTCCAGGTTCACACGGCAGAACTGGGAACTAGACTCAATGCCTTCCAGCTTTCACTCCTGGTGGGATTTTCAAAATTGGCACTGAGGATTTGCTGCCAAGAGAGTTTTGAGGGTTAGAGCAGAATCCAATGTGCTAGGGATACTGTAGTTATGCATTTGCTAAAAAGGCAATTATTCTCTCCTCTCTGTTATCCTGCCAAAGAGCATCACATAACTTTTAGTACAAAATTTTATACATATATATATATATATATATATATATATGTATAGCTACTTAACGGATACAGAAACTCAAATTATACTGCAATAGAACGAGGACTAGCATATAAGCATTCAAATTCACCCTTATATACACATAGCCATTTAGCCAACTGCAGTCCTATGAAAGACACTCCTTACTCATCATATCAGACATCATTTTTTACAGTCATAATACATCTGGTACAGCTGAGATAGGTCTGATCTGACCCAGGTGTGACAGAGAGGAAAACTAACACAGATAGAATAAAGTCAGTGGATTAGAATTTAAAAGCAGTTATCAGGGCTAAGACCATATGAGTTACACACATTTTTTAAACTACATCCTGCTAGTTCAGTAGATTGACTCCTACCCAGAAAGTGCAGGAGCATTAAGTCTGTTCATACAATAACCCTATCTGATTGCCCAGGGTCAAGCTACTGTTTATCTTTGCCAGACAGAGCCCATATCCTGAACAGGGGACTCAAAATCTGCATTTTTCACCAATTACTTCAAGGTAGTACAGGTTCTGACGTCGTTTCTACCACAATCACCTAAACAATAAGAAAAATACCTTTTTTTTTTTAAGTATTGGGTGAAAGTAAATGCACAGCAGTGATCAAGAGCTTTGCTTTTATTTTCCTTCTCATGAGAGCGCAAACATTTTGCAAAAGAAGGGCAGTCCTGCCCTCTACTGCTGGATGTTGAAATGTTAGCAATACACTTCTATACTCCCACTAGCTATGCGGAATAGATTAAGACAATCTATTACATTGTTTTAGATTATCCCTTTAGGAGTTGTTTAAAAGAAATGTGTTCTTGGCAAACACATTGAATTTGTTTCCTTCATTATTTCTTCATCTTTCTTCATCTCGTACCAAAGCATAAGACTTTAGGACAAGACCCCACAATAAAGGATGTTACAACTTGGGGGGAAAAAAGCTTAAGACATTGCTCTAGAAGTAGGAGGCTGTATTTGTGAGGCATTAAGGGAGAAACAGGGCAACGAGAGGAAATTTTCTTCTGACTTTAAGTCTGTGCTCTTCTTGATCTTCTGTCACTTGGAGTGTCTTCATTAGCTTTCTGCTAAGGCGATTCATTTCTGTCCTTGTGGTTCTTTGACTGGAGACAACAGTCACCTGGAGATATTGAGAGAGTAGTGGAATAGTGTTTCTAAAACACTTTCTGCTTTTAAGAAAAAGACAGTATAGAAGTACAAAGGGCTATTATTAACACTGTTACATTTTAATTAATTATTAAATCTGTTGTTACTTTTAAATTACTTTGAGATTTTACAGATCTCTACAAAGACTTCTTGGAGAACTCTAAATATTTAAAAAATTGTGGTCTCTGCTTTCTTTTCCATTTTTAAAAACTTTCAGAGTATACACTTGCAAGAGGCCAGAGCAGACAGACTTCAAAGAGAGCTAGCCTAACCATTACCTACAGCGATGCAGGGACTAGAGTGCAATCTCTATGACAATAATAGTGATTTCTACAACTGTGTTAAAGGTGTGTGTGTATCAACACTAAGAAAAAATCTTTTTGTCCCAATTTACAGATAAGAATACTAAAACTCAGACACATTAATTTACCCAAAGTTTCAAAACTAGTAAGAGGAAAAACTAGAATTCGACAGCAGGTGCAAATTCTCTGCATTGTTCTTCTATGCAGCTCATCATTCAGTGGGCAAACTAAGCAAATCTCAAAGGCAAGTGCTTGTAAACATCTATGATGATGATGATGATGATGATGATGACAGCTAACACAGTGAGTACTTACTAGTGTCCAGTACAATTCAAAGTGTTTTACATTTGATCATTTAATCCTCACAGCTACCCCATGAGGTAGAACTATTATTATCCCCATGTTACAAATGAGGAAACTGGGGCACACAGAGGAAATCTAGTTCCAGAGGCTATGAATTAACCATTATGCTATACTGCCTGTTAAGTAAAGCACAAAATCTATATAGCTCCACAATTTCTGAATGGTGCCCTGGAACTTAATTACATTCAACAAGTAGATAAAACCATCAATAGTTGTCATCCTGTTGATATCTATTATACAAAGTTCTCAGTACCTTTAAAAAAAGAGTTCTTTTGGGGCCAGTCCCATGGCCGAGTGGTTAATTTCACATGCTTCTCGTCAGCGGCCCAGGGTTTCGCCAGTTCAGATCCTGGGTGTGGACATGGCAGCGCTTGTCAGGCCATGCTGAGGTGGCATCCCACATGTCACAACTAGAAGGACCCACAACTAAAAATACACAACTATCTACTGGGGGGCTTTGGGAAGAAAAAGCGAAAATTAAAAATATCTTTAAAAGAAGCTGCAACCTTTAAAAAAAAAAGGTTCTTTTGATGGCCTGGGGTTCACAGGTTTGAATCCCGGGAGCGGACCTATACACCACTCGTGAAAGCCATGCTGTGGCAGCATCCCACATAAAATAGAGGAAGACTGGCACAGATGTTAGCTCAGCGACAATCTTCCTCAAGTAAAAAGAGGAAGATTGGCAACAGGTCTTAGCTCAGGGCCAATCTTCCTCACACACACACACACACACACACATACACACATGAAGTTATGCTCATTTGGGTGGCCAGTTCAGGAACTAACATTAGACCCTGTCTACTCCAGGCCTCATTGGACAAGCCCTTCTATGAGATAGGAAGCAGCAAGAGACCCTACTTGGTCCAATCCATGTGTGCGGGTGGGAAGAGGAGTCACACACAAGGAAAAGAGGAGAGAAGCAAGAGAAGAGAAGCAAGGGGAGAGGGTTCCTCCAAGGCACACTAGGAAACAAGCCAGTTAATTTGAGGGGCGAAGTTGCAAGTGATCACTTTGTTAGCAACAGTAAACTCAATATGGTGGGACCACCACCACCGCAGGAGTTCCACACTTATCTTATCGCCTACTATTCAGCTACACGGTGACTCTTGAACAGATCTCCTCTTACTGCTTTGGTTTTTAAAGAAACATTTGTTCAGCCCACAACTCAGCTTCTAAATAATATCCTACTCTTAGTGACAGCATCCACCCAAATATAAACATTCCAAAGCACTTTGTGCTCGGGTGCAAAGTGTGAAAAACTCCTCCCTCCCCTGACTTGTTCCTAAATTTAGACCTTCTGGGTATCAGGGGCAAGATCGAGTACAGTAAGCAGGTGTGCACTTGCTTAGAGGTCCATGCAGTGCCCGCTGCTGCCCTGGCCTGGCCTGCCTCTTATGCTGTGGGGCAGCGCTGCCCAGCCCTGAGGCTTCAGATTTCTAAGAGTATTTTCTAATGGAATTCACCCCAGGTCAAGCTGTGGCTTTGTGGTTCTCAGTTCCTTTCTTCCAATTCTTTTGAAAGAACGAGAAAAAAAACAAAAAGGCAGAAGGAAGATGGTAGGGAGGACACGAACAGACATTCATAGCAAAGCCAGGAGGCAGCGAGAACGCCAGCCTCTTTCTTTAGACTCTTACTGCCCTTTCCCTGGACACTCACTTTACCTGGCTGCCTACTTGTCTGGGCAATGTTGGCCTCTCAAGAGTCTTTTGCTTGAATTACCATTCAGCAAGGGGGCAGTGTTGCGCCAATTCTGTCAAAGTGTTAAAATTAGCGATGGCCTGGGAAGCATTTTGTTTATTTCAAGACTGGCATTTTCCTTAGAGGGGCAGCCTGCAGGGCTCAAGAAAGAAGGCAACTGAACTGAAAGCAATCTCCACGAACCTGATATTCCTGAGCAAACAAGTTTGAGACTTGGATCCCACATAATATGCTGTCCTCCTCCTCCCCATGCACAAGACCCGTTTGCCCCTTTCTAAAATTTAGAACAAGTATTACAGAGACACAAAGAAAAACCACATAGGGCACTTTCTTTGCCCCGTCAGCCTTGGTTATGGAGATGCTTAGGTTGTCAATAAATATTTATTTGGACTTAGCTAAACGTGTAGTTAACCTAGGATTGTTTTTCTCCCGGGGGAATGACGTAAGGAGTGACCATGATATTGCTGGCCAAAGCTGTGGAGATCATACTTTGAAGTCAAATTCTGGGAAGGCTGGGTTATAGAAACACTCCTCTGCCTCTGCTTTTGGAAGCACTCAGAGTTCATGGTCACTTCAGCTTCAGTACTGAACCTGCAATTCTGAGAAGAAAGCGTTGTTAATGAAACACCGGGCAGTTTACTTTAAAACCAGAGGCAAAGTTTCTGAAAAGAAGTGGATGATACAAATGTTGGCAAGTGTTGCATAAAGTTCTTTTGGCATATGTTTATTATTTTGAATGGAAAATTCACTTTAAGGTTTGTGGTATTATGCAGTGAATAAAGGCTGAGGTATTGTTTTCTTCTGAAACACCAAGAGAATTGACTCCGCCTTCCACCATTTATTGAATACTTACTAAGCGAAAGAAACTGAGGGAGACTTAAACAGGGTAAGATCTTTAGCCAAAAGAAGCTTGCCCTCTACAAGGGGTGTGGCAGATGTGCAATGGTAACAATAGCTAACATGCAGGCAGTGCTTACTGCATGCAACTTAACACTTTATACATATTAAGTCACATAATCCCCACAACAACCCGGAGGAAAATAGTATTATCTCCAGTTTACAGAGCAGGAAGAGAGAGGCTGGTTAACTTGCCTAAACCTGCCCAAGTCAGTAAGTGGCAGAGCCAGAATCTATACCTAGGTAGTCTGGCTCCACAGCTGGGTTCTTAACTAGAATATTTTCTAAAACGGAAGTACTGCCAAGATACAGAAGCACAGGAAAGAGACAGATTTTGACCTGAGTGAAGGTTAAGGAAATGACTTTTTGGAGGAGGCATTTGCTGTGGGTCTTAGAGGTCACCGGGAGGAGAGGGGGCTGCGGAGGAAGGAAGGAATGAATAATCAGGGGAAAGGAACAGCCTGACTAAAAGAAGAGGCAGTTCAGGTACCAGCCGGTTGATGACAGCCAGATCTGGTTGAGTGCATGCGTGGGAGGAAAGCTGGAGAGGGCAACGGCGCCCAGATCCTGACGGTCCCTGAGGACCAGGCCTTCTCTGTAAGGAAAAGGGAGCAAGAATCTCCAACTCTAAGAGCGGCAGAAAGGAGTTCCCGGTCACTCTTTCACTTTTATTAGGATGTTCCTTGTCTGAGACCAAGGCAGGCGGCTCACCCACATTTCCCTTAGGGGCAAAGAGACAGCCGAGAGGGTCAAGGTCGCCCGCGCGGGCTCCGGGGCTGCAGGTTCTGGCCCAGGACTAGCGTCCCGAGGGTTTGGCTGCCAGGCCGGGCCAGGAACGTGCGCGCTGCTGGGCCTGGCAGCGAGAGCACCAGGTCCGCGGTTACCGGAAGACCAGTCCTCCGGAATTCCCGCCGGCCACCTCCCCCCGTCCCGTGGCCCTCGAAGGCCGCGGAGACCACCTACAGGACACACCGACCGCTGGGATCTTCCCCTCAGCACCGGGAGACCCAAGGAATAACGGCCTCAGCGATAGGAGCACGCACTGCCAATCAACCCTAGCCCGCGTCCCCATCTCAGCCGGCGTACCTTGCATTGGTTGCATCCGGCCTCTGATAAGATTCTCTTCTTGGATTGGCTAATACTGTCTCCTCCCTCCTGTCCTTTCTGTGTCAGAAGCTCGCGATTGGTGAACTGCGTTGCCAAGTTCCGGACGCAGCCCGACCATTGGAGGCCGTGGGCCCGCCCTCGCCGGCTATGTGAAGGTGAGCGTCTCCTCCGGCCGTGGTGGCTGGACTGGACTGAACGGCTCCAGGCGCTTGTTGAAAGCTCTCGGCCGATTCGTGCTCTCTCGCCATGACGTCTCCTTCAATCTTTGTGGAGGTTCCGCAAGCCCAGCCGGTCCTTGTCTTTAAGCTCACTGCTGACTTCCGGGAGGATCCGGACCCCCGCAAGGTCAACCTGGGAGTAGGAGGTAACGATGCAGTGCCCCGGAGGGTGAGCAGCCTGAGGAGTGGAGCGGACCTAACCTGGGCTGTGGGGGGACTGTGGGAGAGGCCGAGGCCCAGCTTAGCGCTGGCTGGAGAAGGGAGCCCCGGAGAGGAGTCAAGATCCACAAGGCTTAGTTCAACCTGCTCATTTTTCGAATGGTCTTATGGAGTCTCTGGAAAAGGGAGATGTGTCCAAGGTCGCACAGAACAGGTGTAGCAGCCAGGTCAGAAACTCAGCTGCTCCGATTCCGTATTCTGCGTTCTTTATACTACGTCCTTTCGCCTCTTAAGAAATGGGGTAGCCAGAGATTGTAAGGAAAGGGAGGAAAATAGGAAGCCTGATAGGCTTGGAGTCTTGGTCGCTGAGAAATGGTTAAAGGAGAACTCTTATCTTTTGGGAGCTCTGGTTTGGGTCGGTAAATATTTGGGTAGCTACCGGAGATCAGTCAGGTTCTTTACCAAGCCTTGTGGGGCAAGACTGGGGCTTGGTTTTGGCCTCAAAGAATTTGAAATCAGCAGGTGTTAAGTTATGTAATAGAGATCTGAAACCCTTGTGAGATAGGTTAATGCTGCCTGGCGGGGATCTTGGAAGAATGTTTTAGCTCTCAAGGATATGGTAGGAATGGGTAGAGATGGTGGAAAGGAATGGAAAGAGTGTAGACAGAACGTCACTTTCCACACGTTTTGTCTTCTTTTCTTGTTTTTTTATTTCTTGGACTTCAGACAGCTCAGATCATGGGTCCCAGTGTCCCCTCCTGCCGAGTAAAAAATTTGGACTGGAGTGCCTCTGAAATTGCTTTAATCTTCTCTGATGACTTTGTTATTTCTGTCACCATCATTTGGGTGTTTGAAGTCCCACAGACACTCGACAATGTACAAAGACCAGCCAGGGAGAAGAAAATGAGTAGGATGATGTTCTAAGCCAGGGAACAGACTTGCAGTAAATGGACTAGAAATTTTGGAAAGAGAAAATTGAACTGTTTGTAGCAGAGGGTGGCGAGAAGGAGGTTTAGAGTCAGGCTTCCCACAGTGACTGTGTCTGTGCATAGCACCTGTTAAAAAAAATCTTCACCAAGGAGAATGGGAGAGGGGTAAGAAAAAAGCCATTAAAAAGTATGGTTTGTTGGAACTGGCTAATGGATACATGGGCATCCATTATATTATTCTTGCAACTTTTGTATATATTTGAAATTTACCCTAATAAAGCATTTAAAAAGAAGTTAGTACTATATAGTTTCACCCATGGAAGGAAAGGAGGCAGCAGAGTGGGAGAAATATTGAAAGACTGCCTTGCATTGGCTTGGAATGGGCACCATTCAAGCTCTTAATTTAAATCCAGTCCAAAATCTCCAAGTATTTCTTTAGGGCCAGATATATAGTGATGCTGATCCAAATGCATCTTTTTAAAATCTCAGATTTTATTGGCTCAGATTTTATTACCTTTAAATTGTCTTTCAGGGTTTTTGTGAGGATTAAATACATGTAAAGTGCTTAGAATAGTGTCTGGTACATAAGGAGGGGTTAGGTGAGTATTAGCTGTTACTATTGTTTTGGCATTTCTTTGGGTAGTTCTTCTAAAAGATGTTGAATAAAAATTTTCAGCTCAAGAACTGCAAAATGAGATAATTTCTGACATTGGTTCAGAAATAAACTGCTCATGCAGAGAAAAAAACGTGCTGCCAGCCCAGGCCAGAAGTGATTGGCTCGAAAGCATAGCCTGCAGCTCAGATGGTCACCTCAACTGTGACAGTGCCTTTGTCATGTTGTCCAGGAACCCAGGAACTCTGTCTCCTTACTATGAGCAAATGATTTATGCATTTAATCTCATTTGATACTTTCCATTACTTGGGAGGGTTGTTTATTATTGTAACTGTTTTAGAGATAAGGGAGCTGAAGGCCAGGTTGATGAAGGAGTTTGCCCCAGGTCATGTGGCCATAGGTGTAGAGCTGGGACTCCAGGCCAGGTCTCTCAGGCTTCTGCGGCTCTGCCCCCTTCTCTATTTTGGGTACCTTCAGGTGTTCTGGAGGTAGCTGGTGCACTGGAGTGGGAAGAGCCAGGAGATCTGGGCACAGGCCCAGCCCTGAAGTCCAGCAGTGTGACCTTGGGAGGGTTACTTAACATCCAGGGACTCAGTCTGTTAAATGAGGAGCCAGGACTGAATGACTTCTCTCTAAAATTCGACTCTTAAGATTCACTAGCATATTACATGACTATGGTATGGGATAATAATGTTACTGGCCTCATCAGTTGACTGAGGTTTAAATGAATAATTGTATGAAATGTGACATATAAATGAAAAGTGTTATATAAATGTTGTTTTTGATGATCACTGTGACCCGACTTTTATGTGGATGGGTGGTGCTCAGAAAGGGTATAATTCGAATAGAATAAGAGGTTTCTTTCCAGCTTTTGTGTGTCCTAACTCTTTTAATGCACGTCCCAAAGTATATCCTTTGTAAAGGAAACGTAATTTATCACTTGACTTTGGGGTAGATACTCTTTTTTTTCCTGAGTTAAGATAAAGCGCACTGGAGGTTATCCAGCTCAAGTTCTAGTGATGATGGACAGGTTTAGAATAAACTGCAACTATAATCTCATTAGCTAGTTCCTACTTGCAGATCTTTTCCCTAGGGATTTTCTTCTTGCTGTGACTATTTCTGTAATTTCCTTACAGTTAAACAGAGCAGAGCGTCACATTTTCCACTGTTAAGAATGACTCTCTGAGTTAATTATTTTAGTGCTTCTCAGAGTTTCAGGCAAGTGGCTTTAAAGGCAGGGGAGCCATGGGTCCAGCCTGATGCAGCCTGAAGCAACACATTTCTTCACAGTCCAGTCCATTTATCGTGTAAACTTAGCTTTCTTTTGTTCCAGGTAGACTGCGCTTACTTTAATCTTTGTTGTTTTTAATGTGGGTTCCTAGCATCTTCAAGTAAAATTGTTGGAGAAAGGTGCCGTATCAGGTATTTCTGAGTACCCCCTGGCCCTCTCCCCGGGACCCTAGTTGGAGGAGGGCTTAGAGGCATCTGTGCCTGGGCTCTTGCGTGGGGATGGGTGAGGGAAGTGGAGATCTTAGGAGGAGGATGAAGGTGATGGTTTGATCGTTTAATTCTCTATGTTCTTCCTTTCTTTTCTTCTGGAAAGCTAGACTGTTGCACTCACCTGAAACCTGTGTGACTCTAAAAAGGCTTGTATCCAGGGAGAGGGGGAGTAGAGCTGGGGAGCATGCTGATATAAAGGACCTTTAAATCTCTCGGGCCTGCTTGCTTTGGGCTTTCCCTAGACATCTCTGGCTCTTAAAAAAAAAAGCACATGGATCCATGAACTTAATAGTATGACAGCCTAGCTCTTACAGTCCCTGTGATCTTGGGCAGCTTGCTCAACTTTTCTGGCCTCAGTTTCCAGATCCCTAAAGTAGGGATCACAGTATCTATTTTGTGAGTCGTTATAAGAATTAAATGAGTAAAGAATGAAAAGAGTAAAAAAAAATGTAAAGTATTTAGCACAGTGTCTTGTATGTTCTAAGTATTCAGCAAATCCTTGTTATTACTATGGCTTTAGCTACCATAGTCGATGTCTATAATTATGAAATCTTTCTTTCCATCCTGGATTTCTACCCTGAATGCCAGACCCATACTTGCTACAGTCTGCCGGACACATCCTACAACCACCTCAAATTCAACCTGTTGAAAACACAACTCATCTTTTCCACCTTCTCTTCAATCTAATTTTTTCTTCCTCTTATGTTCTATATCATGGTTGACCCCCCACCACCAGTCAATGTCTAGACTAGAGAGAGACCTTGGAGTCATTAGTGACCCTTGCCTCGTTTCCATGTCTGTTTATTTGGTCATTAGGTTCTGTCTTTCCTACCTTATAAGTCTACTCTGAATATCTCCTCTTTTCTTTATCCCTGCTGCCACTGCCTTACTTCGAGACCTCATTATTTCCCTTCTGGATTATTGCAATAGCCTCCTGACTTCGGTATCTGTCTCTGTCCTCCTCTCCAGTTTATTTTCCATGATGTCACTTGAATGATCCTGTTAAAATGTATAGCTGGCCATGTCACTCTCTTGCTTAAATGCTCTCAGTGGTTTCCGCATTGAAACGAAATTCCTTAGAGGAGACTCCGAGGTTCTTTGAGCCACTCCCCACTGTTCCTCCATGGAGCCTCCATCTGAGCCATTCTAATGCAGGTCCTCAAAGGCCTCATGGCTCCAAGCCTCTGGGAACTTGCACAGGTGTTCCCTCTGGAACGCTGTTCTTTCCTTGTCTATCTTTTAAACTCTTATTCATCTTTCAGGCTTCATTCTCTGTAAAATCTTCCCTGACCCCTCTCAGGAGAATTCGGGGCTCTGTGCTCTCTGTTTCCTGGAGGGCAGGCAGTATTTTATTTTTTCTCATCCATCTCTGCGTAGCTACTTCTAGCCAGTGCCCGGTTTATGGTAGATTCGGTAAGTCCTTGTTAAATGAATGAGTGAATGAAAAAACGAATGAGAAACTGATGGGTCCAACAAACAGAATAAAAGTCCCCCCAGGAGACTGGGAATAGTGGTTGTTGATAATGCTTGACCTCATTGCTCTAATCACACAGAAGTAATCTTTTACTGAAAAGTTCTACTTCAGTTAGACGAGGCATTAGGAATAAATCTGGAGCTGAAGCTGGAGGAAACTGGGCAGTGAAGAAGGAAGAGGAGGTGTAAGTTGGCCAGTTTCTCTTTTGTCACATACAGACACAGTGCCTCGCTGCCGCCAGTCGTATTACAGGATTTTTTAGAGTTGTACAGAGTACACATTGCTGGTAAGAACAGTGGTACTGTGGCATTTTCTTTATCTTTCATATTTTATTTATTTATAATTCATGAGTTACAAATGACATGTTTGTAAATATATACAGCATAATTATATAATATATATATAACATCCAAATGCAGACCTGAAGTGTAATAGAACTGGTTTTTCTATGAACACCCACACTCTTGTGCATCTAAATAGTATCCTCTCTGTGTAGTGTCATCCACATATACCGCAATTGCTCAAAGATTTCTGGAAGCCGTCTTTTGGAATAGCTTTCAAAGCATGTTAAACTCACACAAGAGAGCATCTCTTTATAATTGTTCTCCATTAATATTATCCAGTTTATTCACCTACCTACTGTGCTGAACATGATGCAAGTACTGTTTCCAAAAATTAAATTTACTTTTAAAGGATGAAGGTTTGGCACCATTGAGGATATTCCAAATAACGAGATGTTGCCTCTAGAAACAATTCCAAAGGAAGCATTCAAGAACACTTTGAACAGTGGCAGCATTGTGACCTTAGATAGGGTGATCTGCGTCAGGGACAGCTCTTACTTGGAAGTAATTATTTTGGAATCTCTTTGAAAAACCAGACTGAGTTCCACCTGATAAAGTAGACATTTTGACCTTGTTGAGAGGGAGTTAGTTTGGTGGGCCGGGGGCGTCATGTGAGCGGTGTGACAGTAGTATGAGTAGATCCATCTGCCAGGAGACTGTTGGTTGGTTAGTGGCTGCGTTAGTCTGGATCTCTGTCCGAATTTTTATTACCAGCTTGATGTGCTTATCAGATTTGCAGATGACACCTTCCTGGAGGATAGAGTTAGTTGATAGAAGGCAGATACAAAATCCAAATGATCTTAGAAAGTCTTATTTGTTGTATAACTTTTGACCTTGTAATTTTACATCTAGAAATTTATCTTAAGGAAACACTCATGAATATGTGTAAAGATATAAGAACATTCATCACAATGTTTATAATAGCAAATAATCAACACAAATAGTTAATAAATTATACATAGGAAGGAATATTGTCTGGCCACTAAAATTGTGCTATAAATGGCTCATATATATGAAAAATATATATGCCCAATTGCATTCATAGTAAGAGAAATGCAAACTAAAATTACCCTGAGATACCATTTGTACCCTCATTTGGACAAAAATTCTCTCCGTGGGTGAGGCTTTGGGGAAGCAGACCCTCTTATACATTGATGGTGGGAATGGAAACTGACAAAATCCCTAAGGAGGCCAATTTGACTATATCTGTCAAAAGTGCAAATACACATACTTCTTAGCCCACTCTTCCATCTTCATCCCTGCATCTTATAGATGTATTTTGCATACTTGTAAGATGATGGATGTACAAGGTTGTCCACTGAAGTAATGTTTTGTAATAGCCAAAGATTGGAAACAACTCAAATGTCCAAATTATGCTACATTCATCAGTCATGCAGCTGTGAAAAAGAACAAAGACACTCCATATACACAGATATAAAAAGATCTTCAAGTGGAAAAAGCAAGGAACAAAACAGTGTATAGTATGCTGTTACCTTTTGTGTAAATGGGAGGACATAAGCTGTATTTGCTTGTGTATGTGTAGGGAAATTCTGGAAGGATATAAAAAGAAATTGAGCAGTTGTTATTTACAGAGGGAGAGGATTTGCAACTAGGTAGATGGAGGATAAGAATGGGCTGGGGACATGTGAATGTGTCATCTATTAGAAGACTAGTTAATGACAATAAAAGATATTCATAATATATATTTAATAAGTGGAAAAAGGCCTGTTGAAAATTCTATAGACAATATGATGCATATTTTGTAAAAGAATATACTCATGTAAGATAAAGCTTAGAAGATTGCACATCAAAATTTTCATAGTCCTTATTTCTGAGTGCTGGGATTGCATGTTAATCATGTTTATTTACTTCCTGGACTGTTCTAAATTTTCTACAGTCAACATGTATTGTTTAGTAAACAATATTGACCGCCCTTAAAGGTGATTTTTTTTTTTAAAGCTTTTGTTTTTCCTTCTTCTCCCCAAAGCCCCACAGTATATAGTGGTATATTTTAGTTGTGGGTCCTTCTAGTTGTGGCATGTGGGATGCCACCTCAGCATGGCTCGACGAGCAGTGCTAGGTCTGTGCCCAGGATCCGAACTGGTGAAACCCTGGGCTGCCCAAGCAGAGTGTGTGAACCCAACTACTGGGCCACGGGGCTGGCCCCTAAAGGTGATTTTTTAAAAAAAAGTCAGAGATTAATGTTGGGCAGGAATCAACAAGGTAAAACTTAATCAGAATTATTCTAAAATTTTCAGTTTCAAAATAACTTGCAAAAGTACAGGCTTGTTGGGGCCAGCCCAGTGGTGCAGTGGTTAAGTTCGCACATTCTGCTTTGGCGGCCCGGGGTTCGCTGGTTCGGATCCTGGGTACTGACATGGCACCGCTTGACATGCCATGCTGTGGTAGGCGCCCCACATAAAGTAGAGGAAGATGGGCACAGATGTTAGCTCAGGGCCAGGCTTCCTCAGCAAAAAAGAGGAGGACTGGCAGTAGTTAGCTCAGGGCTAATCTTCCTCAAAAAAAGAAAAAAAGTATAGGCTTGTTGGACTTAAACATTCCAGTGGAGAGGCAAATGACCCCTGTCGGGAATCCTACTCAGAGGGCTTGTTGGCTTGCATGCATGCCAAAGCAGCTGCCCTCTAAAGCTATAATCCCCAAATAATCATACGGTAGGACAGAAAAAAAAATCAGTGGTAGGATAACTCAGTGGACTAAAAATACTTTTATTCTAGAAGAAATGCCTAGAAATTTGCTGTAAGCCAGATTAAATATTATGAAAAAGGTAAAGGTAGGTCAATAGAAGTGTGAAGCAGGTGAAGTGAAGAGTCCAAATGGTAAACACTGGCTGATGTCAGCGCACAGAGAGAGGACAAAGATGTGTTTAAATGGGTTGTTAGCTGATTGTGTAACCACCGTTGGACTCTTCATCACAGTTTGCTTGCCATTTGTCCCATTTCTGTTCTTATAGGAGAAGAGGAGGAAGTGGTCCTCCTTCCACACCCCTCTCTCTCCATGTTTACGTTGGAAGGTGCAGCATTCATCTGAAGTAGCACTTAGCCATTTTCTGGAAGTCTCTTGGGGACATGCAGAAGGAAGAAGACTGCTGGGCCAGTGGCTGTGGAGACCTCAGTGCAGTAGGAATACTGACGTAGCATTTGTAAGATATTGTTTAGTGCACAGAGTGCTCTCACATGCACTCTCTCATTTGCTCAGGTTCTGTGATGTCCCAGTTTTATTTTAGCATTCTGCTTTTTAATGGTCATATATTTAAGATCTGTAAGTTCTGTGAGGATAGGAAACATGTCTGTCCTTCTGTTTGCCCAGCACCTAGCCCAGTGCCTGTCCCCAAGCAGGCAGTCAGTAAATGCATGAACTTGATTGTAATTTTTCTCACTCTTCTGTTTTGATTGGAAGATGGTGGAATTCTCCCTGTTCACAGTTCCAGACTCTTGGACAAAGCCTAAGACTCCTCCGTTCTATAACTCTTTCCCATGTTCCAGCTTATCGCACGGATGATTGCCAGCCCTGGGTTTTGCCTGTAGTGAGAAAGGTGGAGCAGAAGATTGCTAATGACAGTAGCCTAAACCACGAGTACCTGCCGATCCTGGGCCTAGCAGAGTTCCGGTCCTGTGCTTCCCGCCTCGCCCTTGGGGATGACAGCCCAGCTCTCCAGGAGAAGCGGGTGAGTTTTGGGTGAGGGTATGTTTTCTCTTTAGAAACTGTGAAGGTAAAAAAAGGTTGAAAATTCAATTTGTTTTAGAGTAATAGGTGTTATTACGTCCATTGAACTGTCAATGAGCAAGGGTTTATGTCGAGTGACCTCAGGAACCTGAAGTGCAAGTAACGACCCATATGAAAAGACGGCTTCTTCACTTGTTTACTTTTGCCTGGTAGGTCATCAGATTTCGACTGCTGGGTTTGAGGCAGTAAGTAGAAATGCCAAGCCATGGGAATTTAATGGCATGATCAAGACATCAGGGTCTAGACTCAGACCTGCCACTACTTTTGACTATAGGCAAGCCCTTTACCCCTCTCACTCCTACGTCTCATCTACATGTTAGAAAAAGACTAGTCTGTGCTTCATAGTCCCATAAGGAACACTTGCATAAGGGGATTATTTAAGGGGCCTCTGAACCCCCTGAATTTTTTTGCAGAATTCCATGTGTATGCATGTTTCTGGGAAGAAGTTTCATAGATTTTACCAGATTTTCAAAAGGAGTGTGTGACCTCCTTAAGTTGAAGAGCCGCTGGTCTAGATGCTCTCTGAAGTTCTTGCCAGTTCTAATCTTTAATTCCTCTAGCCTTGATCTCAGCTTCTGTCGTTTAAGTGCTTCTTGGTATGTATACTGTGTCTAACTAGATAAACATGGAAAAAGAACACATTTGGAAGCAGCGAGAGAGGCTCAATGTGGCAGGAAGTGGTGTGGTAGAGAAACTCAGTGTTGTAGGGATTCAGAGGAAAGGGATACTGATAAGGCTGGCATGGGACTTGAGCCAAACCTTGGGGAATGAGGCCACACACTGGTTCTCAAAATTGGCTTACATTAGTATTACCGGGGAGTTTTAAAAACACACTGATGGCTGAGGAGAAGGGGCGGAGCAAAATGGCGGGGTGAGCTGATCCGGGATTCTCTCCCCTCCAAAATACAACAAAAGATTGGAAAAACTGAATTTCAGAGAATAAATCTAATGCCAACATGTTAGAGACCTACAATACCAAGAAGGTGGAGATCATAAACCTTGCTTATGGCCTCGGAGGCGCTGGAACGGTAGGAGAGAACATCGTGCCCTCCCCTAGAATCTGCGGTCGCTGCTGTGTGGGTCGGGAAGGAGCGGGAGAGGGGCTGCGCGACCGGGGGATCATCCAGGACTCCTGCCGCTGGTTCAGTGGAAACCCACTGACGGGGGGGGCGGGGGGGAAGCTTCCATCCACAGGGACCCCATAAACCCAGGGCCTTGGGAGACCAGAGAACAGAACTGATCTAAATCCAGATCGGCACATGAGAATAGCAGCCCCTCCCTCTGGGCAAAGCCACTGGGCGCCGCCATCTTGCCCAAAGGCACAGAGCTCATAACACGTAGCTCTCGACCCCCATCTAGTGGCGACAGGCTGTAACTGCAACCGAATTCTACCACCATGTGGAAAAACCGCTCCAGCAACCATCCAGCAATTTATAAAAGCCCCATACCAGAAGGAAAACAATAAAAACATAGAATTAAGTCCTGAGGACTTGGAAGTAGGTAAACTAAGTGATAATGAGTTCAGAGCAGCTATAATAAAAAAACTCAATGAGGTAGAGAGAAAGATAGAGAAACAAGCCAATGAGCTCTGGAGTTACTTCACAAAAGAGATTGAAATCATAAAGAAGAATCAAACAGAATTACTACAGAAGAAAAACACAATGGACCAGATAAAACAGAATACGGATTCCCTGAATGCCCGTGTAGACACCATAGAAGAGCAAATTAACATAATTGAAGAAAGACAGGCTGAATGGCTCCAGACAGAGGAAGAAAGAGAACTAAGAATTAAAAAAAAGGAGGAAAATCTCCGAGAGATAGTGGGTTCAATGAGGAGTAAGAACATAAGGATCATAGGAATTCCCGAGAACGTGGAAAAGGAAAATGGAGCAGAAAGTGTGCTTAACAAAATTATTGAAGAGAACTTCCCAAATCTAGGGATTGACGGGGAAATGTGTGTAGAGGAAGTTTTCAGATCTCCTAGATTTGTCATTGTAAAAAGACCTACTGCAAGACACATAGTAGTAAAATTGGCAAGAAGGAAAGATAAGGAAAGAATACTCAGGGAAGTAAGAAAAAAGAAGAGAATAACCTATAAAGGAGCCCCTATCAGACTGTCAGCGGATTTCTCTACAGAAACCTTACAAGCTAGGAGAGAATGGAGTGACATATTCAAAGCTTTAAAAGATAAAAATCTTCAGCCAAGAATACTCTATCCAGCAATGATTTCCTTCAGATATGAGGGAGAAATTAAATCTTTTCCAGACAAACAAAAGTTAAGGGAATATGTAACTAAAAGCCCTCCATTACAAGAAATCCTCAAGAAGGCTCTCATACCTGAAAAAAGAAAAAAGGGAGAAAGGGGTCACAATCCACAGACTAGGGAGACCGATGGATAGAACCAGAACAGGATAGCAAATATTCAACTATAGCATTAGGGTAAAGGTAAGGAATCTACCAAAGCAAGGACTATCTTATCACTCTAACTACAAATTCATAACATGAGTTGGAATAAGAAATGAAAATAAATATTTAGGAGGGGAAGAGCAAAGGGTCTAAATCAGTATTGGTCAAGTAAGTAAGAGACCACCAGAGAATAGACTATATTATACACGAGATTCTAAATACAAACTTCAGGGTAGACACTAAAATAAAATACAGAACAGAGTCACAAATCATAAATAAGGAAAAATCTAAGAAACCCAGCATAAGAAATTGCAGTATTAAATGGGTAGGCCAAAGCACACAGGAAAAGAAACACAGGAAAACCAGATAATGAGCGACAGATTGACAGCATCAAGTCCACATGCATCAATAATCACTCTCAATGTAAACGGATTGAACTCTCCAATAAAAAGACACAGAGTGGCAAAATGGATTAAAGAACAAGATCCAACAATTTGTTGCCTCCAAGAAACACACCTCAGCCCCAAGGACAAACACAGGCTCAGGGTGAAGGGGTGGAGGACAATACTTCAAGCTAATAGCAAGAAAAAAAAGGCAGGTGTTGCAATTCTTATATCAGACAAAGTGGATTTCAAAATAAGACAGGTAAAGAGAGACACAGAGGGACAATATATAATGATCAAAGGGACACTTCATCAAGAAGAAATAACGCTTATAAATATCTATGCACCCAACACAGGCGCACCAAGATTCATAAAGCAACTATTAACAGACGTAAAGGAAGATGTTAAAAACAAAACAATAATAGTAGGGGACCTCAACACCCCACTCACATCAACTGACAGGTCATCCAGACAGAAAATCAACAAGGAAATAGTGGAGCTAAATGAAAAACGAAAACAATTGGACTTAAAAGACATATATAGATCACTTCACCCTAAAAGAGCTGAATACACATTCTTCTCAAGTGCACATGGAACATTTTCAAGGATAGACCATATGTTGGGAAACAAGGCAAGCCTCTACAAATTTAAAAAAATTGAAATAATAACAAGCATCTTCTCTGATCTTAGTGCTATAAGGCTAGAAATTAATTACAAGAAAAACGCTGAGAAAGGCACAAAGATGTGGAGACTAAACAACACACTACTGAACAAGCAATGGATCATTGAAGAAATTAAAGAAAAAATCAAAAAATACCTGGAAACTAATGAAAATGATAACATGCCATACCAACTCATATGGGATACAGCAAAAGCTGTATTAAGAGGAAAATTCATCACAATACAGGCACATCTTAACAAACAAGAAAAATCCCAAATAAGCAATCTTAAACTATACCTAACTGAACTAGAGAAAGAAGAACAAATAAAGCCCAAAGTCAGCAGAAGGAGAGAAATAATAAAAATCAGAGCAGAAAAAAATACTATTGAAACAAAAAAAGGCAGTAGAAAGGATCAGTGAAACAAAGAGCTGGTTTTTGAGAAGATAAATAAAATTGACAAACCACTAGCCAGACTTACAAAGAAAAAAAGGGAGAAAGCTCAAATCAACAAAATCAGAAATGACAGAGGAGAAATAACAACAGATTCTGCAGAAATACAACGGATTATAAGAGCATACTATGAAAAACTATATGCCAACAGAATGGATAACCTAGAGGAAATGGATAAATTCTTGGACTCCTACAATCTCCCAAAGCTCACGCAAGAAGAGGCAGACAATTTGAACAGACCAATCACAAGGAAAGAGATGGAAACAGCAATCAAAAACATCCCAAAGAATAAAACCCCAGGACCAGATGGCTTTCCTGGGGAATTCTACCAAACTTTCACAGAGGATTTAATACCTATCCTTTTCAAGCTATTCCAAAAAATTAGGGAAGATGGAACACTTCCTAACGCATTCTATGAGGCCAACATCACGCTGATACCAAAACCTGACAAGGACACCATGAAAAAAGAGAACTACAGGCCAATATCACTGATGAACATAGATGCAAAAATTCTAAGCAAAATTTTGGCAACTAGAATTCAGCAATTCATCAAAAGGATCATACATCATGATCAGGTGGGATTCATACCGGGGACACAGGGATGGTTCAACATCTGCAAATCAATCAACGTGATACACCACATCAACAAACTGAGGAATAAAAACCACATGATCATCTCAATAGATGCAGAGAAGGCATTTGACAAGATCCAACAGCCATTTATGATAAAAACTCTGAACAAAATGGGCATAGAAGGAAACTACCTCAACATAATTAAGGCCATATATGACACACCCATAGCCAACATCATACTCAATGGGCAAAAACTGAATGCCATCCCCCTGAAAACAGGAACGAGACAAGGATGCCCTCTATCACCACTCTTATTTAACATAGTACTGGAGGTCCTGGCCAGAGCAATCAAGCAAGAAAAAGGAATAAAAGGAATCCAAATAGGGAGGGAAGAAGTGAAACTCTCGCTGTTTGCAGATGACATGATCTTATATATAGAAAACCCCAAAGAATCCATTGGAAAACTCTTAGAAGTAATCAACAACTACAGCAAAGTTGCAGGGTACAAAATCAATTTGCATAAATCAGTAGCATTTCTATACTCCAACAACGAACTATCAGAAAAAGAACTCAGGAATACAATACCATTCACAATCGCAACAAAAAGAATAAAATACCTTGGGGTAAATTTAACTAAGGAAGTGAAGGACCTATATAATGAAAATTACAAGGCCTTTCTGAGAGAATTGGATGATGACATAAGGAGATGGAAAGACATTCCATGTACATGGATTGGAAGAATAAACACAGTTAAAATGTCCGTTCTACCTAAAGCAATCTACAGATTCAACGCCATCCCAATCAGAATCCCAATGACATTCTTTACAGAATTAGAACAAAGAATCCTAAAATTCATATGGGGCAACAAAAGACCCCGAATTGCTAAAGCAATCCTGAGAAAAAAGAACAAAACGGGAGGTATCACAATCCCTGACTTCAAAACATACTACAAAGCTACAGTAATCAAAACAGCATGGTAGTGGTACAAAAACAGGTGCATAAATCGATGGAACAGAATTGAAAGCCCAGAAATAAAACCACACATCTATGGACAGCTTATCTTTGACAAAGGAGCTGAGGGCATACAATGGAGCAAAGAAAGTCTTTTCAACAAATGGTCCTGGGAAAACTGGAAAGCCACATGTAAACGAATGAAAATTGACCATTCTTTCTCACCATTCACCAAAATAAACTCAAGATGGATCAAAGACCTAAAGGTGAGACCTGAAACCATAAGGCTTCTGGAAGAAAACATAGGCGGTACACTCTTTGACATCAGTATTAAAAGGATCTTTTCAGACACCATACCTTCTCAGAGAAGGGAAACAATAGAAAGAATAAACAAATGGGACTTCATCAGACTAAAGAGCTTCTTCAAGGCAAATGAAAACAGGATTGAAACAAAAAAACAACCCACTAACTGGGAAAAAATATTTGCAAGTCATATATCTCACAAAGGCTTAACATCCATAATATATAAAGAACTCTCACAACTCAACAACAAAAAATCAAACAACCCAATCAAAAAATGGGCTGGAGACATGAACAGACATTACTCCAAAGAAGATATATTGATGGCCAATAGGCACATGAAAAGTTGCTCATCATCGCTGATCATCAGGGAAATGCAAATCAAAACTACACTAAGATATCACCTTACACCCATTAGAATGACAAAAAATATCTAAAACTAATAGTAACAAATGTTGGAGAGGTTGCGGAGAAAAAGGAGCCCTCATACACTGCTGGTGGGAATGCAAACTGGTGCAGCCACTATGGAAAACAGTATGGAGATTCCTCAAAAAATTAAAAATAGAACTACCATACGATCCATCCATCCCACTACTGGGTATCTATCCAAAGAGCTTGAAGTCAGTACTCCCAAAAGTCCTATGCACCCCAATGTTCATTGCAGCATTATTTACAATAGCCAAGACGTGGAAGCAACCTAAGTGCCCAGCAATAGACGAATGGATAAAGATGTGGTACATATATACAATGGAATACTACTCAGCTGCAAAACAGAACAAAATCATTCCATTTGCAATAACATGGATGGACCTTGAGGGAATTATGTTGAGTGAAATAAGCCAGCTAGAGAAGGATAATCTGTGTATGACTCCACTCATATGAGGAATTTAAAATTATGGACTAAGAACAGTTTAGTGGATACCAGGGGAAAGGTGGGGTGGAGGGTGGGCACAAAGGGTGAAGTGGTGCACCTACAACATGACTGACAAACATTAATGTACAACTGAAATTTCACAAGATTGTAACCTATCATTAACTCAATAAAAAAAATAAAAAAAATAAAAAAAACCAAAAACATACTTATGGCTGAACCCCATGCCAGACCAGTTCAGCTAGAGTCTTGGAGGGTACCACCCTTTCCTGCGCTTTCATTCCCTTTTCCCCCAGTTCCCTTCCCTCTGTGGGCATATTTTTAAAAGTTCCTTAGGTGATTCCAAAGTACAGCTCGGGAGGAGAACCACAAAGTACACAGGAAGGAAAAAGGAGAGGTATTTGGAATATTAGGAGTCCAGGAGCAGAGGTAGGAGATAAGCAGGTCTAGGTTGTAGAGACTTGCCTGATTAGAGCTGGGAACATGTTGGATCAATCAGGAAGGCTGATTTTGGCAGCCGGGGCAGGGGAGGTCACCTGAAGGTTTGAGCAGAGGAGTTGCCCCATAAAAGTGGTGTTTGCGGAGGATAAACCTGGCTGGACGAATAGGACAGGGAAGAGCTCGGGTTTTTGCAATAGTCCAGTTAAGGGTTGTGCAATTCAAACCAGCTGGCTTTATCGCTCCCCTGGGTCAGTGTTATAGTGCAGGCCTTCACGTGTGGAAGGGAAGGGACCACATCGTGGAGTCATCAGATTTATTCCGCATGCTGTTCCCCAGATGCCCTGATCAGCAGAATGCGTGGTGATACGAAGGTTGCACATGGGCATGTTCTTATGTGTATCAGGAAGCAGGGAGGCTCTGGGTGAAGGTCTTGGGACTCAGGCCAGTGATTAGGCAAGTAATTAACTTAATTAGGGTTTTATCTGGATTGGTGTGAGAGATGTACCCGACTTGCCTCAAGGAACCTAAGGAATACTGGTAAAGATGGTAGAGTTTAGAGATTGTAAGTGGCATTGGGAAGTTGCTCTGGAAATCCAGTGTTTCTACAGAGGGAGAAGAGAGTCTTGATGAGGTTTGAAAGTGGAGAACTTTGGCACCTAGGGGCTATCTTCTGAGACGCTGTTGATAAATTAGTTGGAATTCTGTTGTTGGCAAATAAAAATAGATTCCGTGTCGGGGAGCTGCTGCTTCTAAGACTGCAGTTCTTATTAACTGTGTTGGGCAAATGCTTGTTCCGCTGCCCAGTGTTCCCCTTTTGATCACTGAGTCCTGTACGACTTGGGGCTGTTGCTTGTGGAACATAGCCCTCCCTCTTCTAGTTCGTCCTGTTTTGTGTTTTTGATAACAGAACAAATGTAAATGGCAGTCTATAAATATTTGAAGACCTTTTTTTTTGGACTGGGTTAGGAGAGACTCTCTTGGCATCTACATCACCCAAGGTACCAGTTGATTCTGAGCTCGGAGCCTTTCCCCTTTTCTTGAATGTCTTCACCATCCCCAGGTTACAGTCTTAGTTCAGCCTGCCGTCATCTCTTTTGGAATCTTTTAATACTCTCTTGCCTCTGGTCTCTTCCTCATTCTAGTACATTCTTTTTTTTTTTTTAAAGATTTTATTTTTTTTCCTTTTTCTCCCCAAAGCCCACCAGTACATAGTTGTGTATTCTTCGTTGTGGCTCCTTCTAGTTGTGGCATGTGGGACGCTGCCTCAGTGTGGTTTGATGAGCAGTGCCATGTCCGCGCCCAGGATTCGAACCAACGAAACACTGGGCCGCCTGCAGTGGAGTGCGCGAACTTAACCACTCAGCCACGAGGCCAGCCCCTCTAGTACATTCTGTACATTGCAGCTAGAATGATCTTCCTGGGCTAAAAAAGAAAACTAATCATGTCACCTGCTCCCTTTCCCCTCTTCCCCCGACACACAGTAGCTTCTCCATTATCTACAGGGTAGAATCCAGACTTGTAAATCGTCATGCAGCCTATTTTGTAGCTAGCCTTCATCCTGTCCTTGCATTAGCCTCCCCCCTGCCCCCCCTCCGCCCCCGTCCCCACTGGGGTCCTGCCATTCTGAGAGCCTGCTGTTTTCTAGACCCACCAGGCCCTGTCATGGCTTAGAGCCTTTGCCTCAGCTGTTCCCTCTGCTTGGAATGTGCCCCTTCACTTCTCTGACTCACCCGTCCCCACCTCCACATCCTTCAAGGCCCAGTCAAGGGTTGCTTCCCTGTGGAATCCTTTGCTCTCAGGCAGAGCGAGTTGTTCGAGTCCTCTGAGTCATCACAGGACTTTGTTCACAGCTTGGGCATAAGAGTTCTTACTATAATGGATAATTTTATAAGTCTGTCTCCTCACAAGCTCATAACTTCCCCAGGGCAGGGATGATGGCTTCCTTCTTTATCCACAAATCTTCAGCATTTAGCTCCTAGCCTGGCCCCTCAGAGATGCTCAGATGTTTGAATTCACTCATTCAGTCAGTCAACAGATGAGTGCTCACCACCAGGGGCAGGTGCTGTCCTGGTTGTTGGAGCACAGCAGTGACCCAAACACCCCAGATCCTCTGCCCTGGCTTAGAGTTTTGTGGAAGGAAACTGACTATAAGCATAATAAATAAGAACATGACATAGTATATTAAAAGATGATAAATGCTATAAAAATAGAGCAGGGGAAAGCATGTGAAGAGGGCTGAGGGTGGGAGTGAGGGTGGATACAGTTTTGACTAGAGTGGTCATGGTGGAAATAGAAATGACGTTTGAGCCAAAACTTGAAGGACATGAGGCGTGAATAAAAGAATGAATGAACCAGAGCAGTAGTCATGTCTTCCCTTAGAATTGTCGTCTCAAGGTTTAACGTTATCAGGTCCATCAGTCATTTTGAGGAGACGTATATTCTAGATCGTCACGGTCTCTTATTGCTTCTCGAATTTGAGACCTTAGGATCCAGACCAAATGTCGCATTTTCGTCTCCTGCATGGTAATGTTTCAGCTTCTAAAATTACTGAGCCACTGTAGGTAGGAGGGCTGGTGGGCCGTTGGGTGACATCCCAGTTCCTCACTTTGTCCATTGCCTCTGGGAGACTGGGGGCTTTCGCTGTGGCTCTCATCTTTTCAACAGTCTTTTTCTTCATCTAGTTCAGCCGATGTTTACTTAGAAGCATTTGCCAGATACCATGTGAATTGTTAGGGGCGCCCAGAACTTCACTGCATCCTGGCCTCGGCTACAAGCAGCTCCTAGTCAGCTCTCCTGCTCCTCGCAGTCAAGTCATAACTTCGGCATCTTGTGATCTGAGACAAATGTTCTGGAGTCCAGCAGGGATTTCTTCAGGTGGTGTGGCTAAGTCAGGAGTACAGATTATTGGCATCGCTTCACACTGAGTCTTAATGGGTTTCCCTTGTTCTACATACCCCTCTCCAGCCCCCCAGGTCCAGTTGCCTGACTCCTTGAGAAGTCTGTACTGATTGCCTTTGATAGTGTGGTCTCCCTTCACCCCAAATACAGGACTTTCTTGGTCTCTAGAGCGATTTGCCAAAATTCAATTCACAGAATGACCCCTTGCTACATTATTGATTTGCTAAAAATTGGTTTCTGTTAATTACTGATATAGTTTAGAGCAGTTTGTGTTTCACTGAAACTATCCAGTGTTCAAATATATTTTTAGGGAGTGACAATTTCTTGAGAATTTAATATTTCAGGTGTCACGAATGTCAAAGATTGATGTTAGTGAAGTGGGTTTATCTCTGCCAAATACATTTTCAATCTAGTCTGCTGACTTTCTGACTTCCTTTAAGTAATGAATTTGCTTTCTGGAGTGGGAGGGAAGGATTGGAGTTACAAGTTGAGCACAGGAAATAAAAAAATTATGCCTGGGAGTATTTTCACTGATGTCCGTGTGCACCTCTCACGATTCCATGATGCCTTCAAACTGTGTTCAAGGGAAACCTTGCTCATTTGTATAGGAAGTATTAACCTTCCAGAATTGTGTTATGTGTTTGAAATGTGAAATAATGTATAAAGTTGACATTCAACTTAACTGATGACAAATCCGTGGAAAATATGTGCTCATTTGGGTTACATCACCTTGGTAGCGATTTGCATGAAGAATCCAGGTAGATCCCAGTGTGGGGGCAAAGCCTTTACAGTAATGGGAAGGGACTGATGCTCAGCGGGATCACTGTGAAGAGCAGAGACATCAGTGGGCCAATCGGATGTGTGCCGACCACGCTCACCCCAGCTCACTGCCTTCGCTTCTCTCTGCAGTGTACAGCTGTGCTCAGTTCCTCTTTTCCTTGAATGTCAACTTTGCTTCTGTTTCACGTTCCAGATGGTATTCTTTTCACAGATGCTCAGACCTCTGAGCACAAATAGAACAGTGGGGAACAATAATGGTGATAACTGATATCATTGCCTCGTTTTGGACTTAAAGAGGATTTCTGCTAATGGTTCATTGTTCCTCATGAAGCTGACTTATTCATCATGGTTGAATGAATTTTTTTTTCAGGAATTATCCATTGTTTCCTGTTTTACTGAGCACTTACATCAAGCATGGCTATACTTTCTTCATCTGTTACGATGATCATTTGGGTTATCGCTGTCTAGCAGCCTGACAAATTTTTGTAATATATTTCTTAATAATCATGCGTTCGTGGGATGACTCCCTTGATCACGGGCGTGTGTCTTAATGTACTGTTGGATTCCTGCAGTGCGTTGGTGTTCGTCTGGGGAGTTAGTATCAGTGTTCATGAAACAGCTTGGTCTCTGCCTTTTTTCTTTTTTCCTTTGTCATCTTTTGGCATCAGTATTATGTTAATTTTTTTAAAAAGATTTTGGAAGCTTTTCTTCTTTATCTAGGAAGATTTTTTTTTTTTACCTTTTTATTGTGAAAAATTTCAAATATATACAAAAATAGATAAAACAGTGTAATGAACAAACCCCGACGTCCATCACCTAGCTTCCACAATGGTCTGTATTTGGTCAGTCCCAAAACCCTCCGTCTCCCTGCCCAAGTTGGATTATTTTACAGCAAATCTCAGACATCTAAATTTACTTTAAAAATTATTTTAAAATACAAATAATACATGAATACGTTTTCCTTATTTTTCAGAAACAACCTATAGATTAGGCCAAGTCCCTGTGACCACTTTTCCCATATCCTAGGCCCTCCTCAGATGTTGCCACCGTTGTTAGATTGGTGTGTGCCCTTCTTCTTACTTAGATAGACTTTCTCATGTGATCTTTTTCTTTCTTTCTCCTTAATCCTTTAGACATGTTAGGCAACATGTAATGTATTATATTTCTCTACTGAAGGAGTCATGCTAAAACCGAATTAGAGTTGTGAAAGATACATGGAACAGGGTCAGCAGGGCATGGCGACTAGATCTTGACTAGTGAGAAGGCCTGGATTTGTGCCAGCTCTGCCGCTCTCCAGCTGTGTATCCTTTGGCAAACCACTTCTCTAAATCAGTTTCCTCCTGTGCAAATTGGAGATCTAGAAGTTACTTTGTGGGGTTGTGTGAGCCTCAAATAAGAATATGTGTGAGGGTATTTTGTAAATGGTCAAACATAAGACTTTCATTATTGTTCATGTGAGGTCATTTTAAGATGAGAGGAAGCTTAAAGAGAGGAAAGTATTATGCATGTGTCACCTTTGTTTTGCTGGAACATGTTTCTAAGGATTAATAAGCCTGCCTTATAGCCATGAGAAGGAGTATTGTGGATTGATGTTGATGGCAAGCTAGAAACATTATTTTACTGACTTCTGCTGGAGGGCAGTTTTTTGGTTTTTTTTTTTTTTTGGTGAGGAAGATTGGCCCTGAGCTGACATCTGTGCCAATCTTCCTCCTTGTATGTGGGACGCTGCCACGGCATGACTTGACAAGCAGTATATAGGTCTGCACCCCCGATCTGAACCTGCAAACCCGGGGCCACCGAAGTAGAGCATGTGAACTTCACCACTATGCACTGGGCCAGCCCCTGCTGGAGGGCACTTTTGATCTTGAGATGGGTGCCAAAGGAATGGGTTTGCCTTCCAGGGCACACTCTAAATGTGGCCTAGATACGTCCTCTACCTCTGTGTTCAGAAGGGAAGCTCCCCCGAGAGTCAGACTTCTAGACTTCCTGGGTTGAAGACCTGGCCCTACTGCTCTGTAGCTGGTAACTTTGAGCAAGTCACTTCACTTGTCTTAGTCTCAGTTTCCTCATTTGTAAACATGGGCAAATAATAGTATCTTCTTCCTGTAGCTGTGAGGTTTTGATGAGATCAGACCTTTAAAGGGCTTAGCACAGAGCAGGCACAAAGTAAGCGCTCTTTGTTACCGTATTTTTCCTAATATTATCTGACCTCCCCACTATCAACCAGTGACCCTGCTTCTTCTCTTTCAGGTAGGAGGTGTGCAATCTTTAGGGGGAACAGGTGCCCTTCGAATCGGAGCCGAGTTCTTATCACGATGGTACAATGGAACAAACAACAAGAACACACCCGTCTATGTATCCTCACCAACCTGGGGTGAGTTCTTTAGCTGTGGCGAGATGAGAAACAGAGAAACCAGGGAGAATTGTCCTCATGACTCTCACTGCTTACACAGAAAATGTAACCCAGCCCTGGATCAACTGACGTTTGGGAATGGCTTGAGCAGTGGTTTTGACAGTACATGAATAACCTGATGCTTAAGTTCAGATTAGGAATGCTTTTTCCCAAGACTCTTGAAAGACTTGTATTTTAGTATATGTTGAAACTTCCTTGAGGAGGCCTAAAAAGTAGAGGGAGGAAGTCCCACTTTAGTAGGATGTAAGTTTAGCATGGCTCCAACTGGTTGAACTTGTTCTTGGTTATAATCATTCTTCTAAATCTTTTCTTTTTTTTAAAGATTTTATTTTTTTTCCTTTTTCTCCCCAAAGCCCCCCGGTACATAGTTGTATATTCTTCATTGTGGGTCCTTCTAGTTGTGGCATGTGGGATCCCGCCTCAGCGTGGTTTGATGAGCAGTGCCGTGTCCGCGCCCAGGATTCGAACCAACGAAACACTGGGCCGCCTGCAGCGGAGCGCGCAAACTTAACCACTTGGCCACGGGGCCAGCCCCAAAGATTTTATTTTTTTCCTTTTTCTCCCCAAAGCCCCCCAGTACATAGTTGTATATTCTTCGTTGTGGGTCCTTCTAGTTGTGGCATGTGGGACGCTGCCTCAGCGTGGTTTGACGAGCAGTGCCATGTCCGCGCCCAGGATTCGAACCAACGAAACACTGGGCCGCCTGCAGCGGAGCGCACGAGCTTAACCACTCTGCCGGGCCAGCCCCTGTTCTTCTAATCTTAACCCTGTTCCTCGACGTCACCCGCTAGACATGGAGCCTGTGAGGTCCCTGGAAGCTGGCTTGTGTCCTTTCCAATTATGCCTCCTTGTGTTTGTAAAAGTTTTTAACCTTTTGCCCCTTTGCTTGCAGAGAATCATAATGGCGTGTTTTCTGGTGCTGGATTTAAGGACATTCGGTCGTATCACTATTGGGATGCAACGAAGAGAGGACTTGACCTCCAGGGTTTCCTGAATGATCTAGAGGTGGGTGATTAAATGACAAAGTGAACAGAATTCTGTGGTGTCAGGAGGAGCAGGGAAAAGTCTGTAGATCAGTTGATTCGAGAGTTTGAGACATCCTACCCAGACCAGATGGTGGTTTTTGAAATAGCACATGAGGAGGGAATATGCTGCCCCTTGACCAGTGTGTCACTGACTCTGTCACCCCATATTCCTACTAGTGTCAGAGCTGACATAGCTTCTGTCTCCTCAGAATGCTCCTGAGTTCTCCATCATTGTCCTCCATGCCTGTGCACACAACCCAACTGGGACCGACCCAACTCCAGAGCAGTGGAAGGAGATTGCCTCTGTCATGAAGGTAACTGCCTTTTCAGAGCATCTCTTAAAAAATGGTGTGTATTAATATTTAATGTATTCAAAAGCAATACCTGTTTACTGAAGAATTTGGAAAATGGAGATGAGCCCAAAGAAGAAAATAAATATTAACTGTAAATCTTATTACCCAAGGAAGGCCATTGTTAATATTTCAGTGTACAGAATGTCAAGCCTTTTTTTTTCTTTTTAAGTGCAGTTATACGTATGTATATTTGACAAAGATGGGATAATTTTCTGCTATTTTGTAACATACTTTATCTTTTGTTTGAACTCCTTTCATGTCATTAAATGTTTTGTAGCATTGTTTTCCATGCATGGATATGTCACAGTAGATTAATTAAATCAATTGATGGACATTTAGATCTCAGGTTTCTTGATCTTATGAACAATTACGTAATAAAACTGCTTTTTTAATTATTTCTTTGGAATAACTTTCTAGATTGGAATTTCTAGCTCAAAGCATATATATTCTTCATTAATGTGTTTAGAGAATGCTGACTGAGAAACTGTCATCACCAGGCACTGTGGAGATACAATAGTGAACCAAGCAGAGATGGTCCTTGCCCTCAAAGGCCATACATCCTGCCAGGGGAGATAGCCAAGTGCTGAGAGACAGCTGTGTGGATGGTGTTTTATGGAGGCACAGAGCCAGACTTTGGGGAGTGTATCTGTGTTGGGAGGGGTGGTAGTGGCAGAAGAAGCCTTCATGGAAGAAGTGGTTTCCATGTTGAGACTTGAAGGATGAGGATAGGTGGGGGGCCAACGGGGAAAGAATGTTCTCTGCAGAGGGAAGGATATGGTCACAAGTCCAAGGCAGAGGTCATGGCCCATTTAAGGAAGTGAAAGTAATTGTTGGTATGGTGTGGGTTCCAAGGGAGTGAGTGTGAGTGATGGGGCTAGAGAGGCAAACTGGGCTGGATCCTGTGCTGAGGTATTGAGCTTTATTCTGAGAGCAGTGGGGAGCCACTGAATTCTTTGACGTCATGGAGTGACGTGATGGGATGTACGTTGTCTTCGGGTCATCCTGGCCACGTGGCAGGGGATGGATGAGAGGGAGGCAAGATTAAACAGGCTGGAGAGCAGTTAGGAGGCACTTGCCATAAGCCAGGGAGGAGTTGATGGTGACTGGAAGGAGGTGGGTGGCCGTGGCCAATGTGCAAGGATTCCAGAGCTCTCAGGAGACAGGAGTGATGAGCCTTGGAGTGTGATTGGCCATGAGGGATGAGCTGCAGAGGTAGGAGTGGAGGATGCACCCTGGCCTCAGGTTTGGACAGTTGGGGGTAAAGAAGTGGTGCCCACACAGAGAGCAAACCCAGCGGGGGAGGAAGTTCAGTGTGGGGCACTCTTTGAGAACATCAGAGTGATAAGAATAGAGACCAGGCTGTTTCCTTCATGTTGAGTACCCTGAAGACTAACCCTGAGGTTGTGAGGAGGCCTTGGGGATGTGCCAGCACTTGACTAAGCTTATCACACCAGGAGTTCATGGGAAAGAATCCACCGACATAGGACGCTACATCCATGCCTCAAAAATTAGCCTTGTTGGCAAAGTGGCATTTTGATACTTTAGGACAATATTGTTAAAAAAATAAGGTTAACTGAAATTGTTAGATTTGTTGCTTGGTTTTTAGCTGAACAGAGAAACAGATGTAAAGTAGTGGTTGGATGCAGAAAGAAGGGAAATAGGAGAAATGGACAATGTTAGAAATTCCTTCCAGGCACCAGTTGGGAATGGAAGGCCGGTGTCTGAAGTTGGTTCTGGAAGGATTTCCTGCCCTGACTCTCTTTCCTTCCTTGCAGCGCCGGTTTCTGTTCCCCTTCTTTGACTCAGCCTATCAGGGCTTCGCATCTGGAGACCTAAACAGAGACGCCTGGGCTGTTCGCTATTTCGTGTCGGAAGGATTTGAGCTCTTCTGTGCACAGTCCTTCTCCAAGAACTTCGGGCTCTACAGTGAGTGCTCTCCTGAGTTACAGCTCCGCCCCGACCCGCCCCCCATCAGGGTTCCTAAGGCTGATTCTTGTCCCTCTCTTTAGATGAGAGAGTGGGGAATCTGACCGTGGTTGCAAAAGAACCTGATAGTATCCTGCGGGTCCTTTCCCAGATGGAGAAGATTGTGCGAATTACTTGGTCCAATCCCCCTGCTCAGGGAGCGCGAATCGTGGCCTTTACCCTCTCTGACCCTGGGCTCTTTAAGGAATGGTAAGGGGCTCAAAGCCTGCTGGGCGAGGGCTGGGAATGTAGAACAGCAATTGTCCTATTCCACTTAACTGTCTCTTCCTTTTATTTTGGCAAAGGCAGGACAAAATAACTTTGACCTCTTTGTGTCTCACATATTTCTGTAAGATCGGACTGGCACCTACTCACATGTGCGTGTCACAACACGGGGACACAACATTGAGGAGGTCCCCTATGAGTGGGAGTTTCCCCCGCTCTCCCACTACCCTGGCTTCCTCCACCTAAAGCTGGGAAACACAGGAAGAAATTCCGTATAGAATAGAATATCCAGCTTCAAGTTAGTGTGACAATTTGGGAGCTCTTCATTCTTATCTAATTTACATGGATTTTACCTTATTTTGAAACAGAGTAATTTTTTATAGTAGCTAAATCTGCAATCTCTATTTAATTAGTCCTGATGAAATATATTATCCTGCCTAGGTGAAGCCTGTCAGCACCTAGGTGAAGTCTGAGTTAAAACATAAGTAGTATTACAGCCAGTATACCCAAGACTAGCACTAAACTTCCATCAGTAAATATCGTCCTTTCCTTCTGCCGGGTAAGTCTGTCTCTCTGGTCTGCTTATCAACCTGTCCAGGCATCCACATATCATCATAGGGAGATCACGATCCCATTTTCAGTTTGTCGATTAAATTACAGTTTTTAGACCAACATGTTTTCGTGTACCATCTCTCCCATCTGGATTGGTGTTGATATTGCTGTCCACTCAGGACAGGTAATGTGAAGACAATGGCTGACCGGATTCTGTCCATGAGATCTGAACTCAGGGCACGATTAGAAGCCCTCAAGACCCCTGGAACCTGGAACCACATCACTGAGCAAATCGGAATGTTCAGCTTCACTGGGTTGAACCGTAAGTGGCCCCCCACCTTGAATGCTGGACACTGTTGGACACAGCTCTGCTCTTGTCAGTGTTCTTGGGCTCAGCTCCATTAGCTCTTGCCTGATTGGTCAGCCATGGCTTTAGACCAGAACAAGTTAGGTTTTCTCAGTGTGTCCCACCCGCCTCTGAACCCTTGGGTCTCAGAAGAGCATTGCTGTGGTCTGCCCTGCTGACTCGTAAGTAAGATATTTTCATTTTTCTGGGCTGGGAAGTAGCTCAGAGCCAGCTGGGAAGTAACAGGATTTGTAGCTTGGAGCCTTGATTTATGAAAGGGCTCTCATAAATGCTCAGGTACCTTTTGGCTTTTCCTTAATCCTAAGTATAAATATTATATATGATTATTCAGGGACCTTCTTGCTTAACAGATCTTTCCTAGTCTCCAGGCATTGCCCTGAAAAAGGTTACAAAGTTATCTCTCCATTTCAGAAATAAGAACTTAGATTGGTAGTTAGAATTAAAAGCTGATTGAACGTCTAGTGGACCCCCATGCACAATCTTGGTCAGCTGTCAGTAGGAGACATCAGTGACTGTCCCTTCTGATGACAGAGGATTCATTCGTTTAGTAAATAATAGCACTTACCGGCCAAACCGCCAGTCACGTGGTGCAGATGTGGCCACTTGCCTGCGTGTGGAGCTTGTGTCCGGGTGGTTCTTGGGACAGATGTGTTGTGCCTGGCTTGGTAGGAAGTCACAGAGTGCCGTACTGTAAACCATCAGAGTGCCTCTTTGAAACGGGCTCCGAAAAAGCCAAGGGAAATACATATAAACAAGAAAGGTGATAGAATTTGTATATTGTAGACCCCTTGGAATACTTTGGGGTAAAATGAGGCTGTCCAGGAAAGTAAAGGGGATAGCCCAGTTAGCCATAGGTGTCCTCACGACCCTGGAATGGGCAGTTAGTTCACTGGAATAAGTAAAATCATCCGTATATAAGTCTTAAAATATTAAGTGTAGTGGAAATGGTGTTTAGTAGTAATATTCTAAAAGCTCACAAGATGGGGATGTCTCCCCATAAAATATCCATCTTGTCCCACTCTCCAGAGTAGGAAATTAATTTTTTTATGAAGTGGAAAATGGTGAGAATAGACCTGTGCTTATAACACAAAAGTTATATTTTTAGCACTTAGCACCATTTACCCTTTTTAAAAACATGGGGTTTTTTTTCCTCCCCAGATTTTAAAGTTTTAACCTAGGAAGGAGAAGTTTTAAACATACAGAAAGGTTGGCGGAATTGTATGGTGAACCCCTTATACCCACCACCTAGTTTCTTCAATTCTCATGTTACATACGGTGCTTCCTTTATGTTTTATTCATCAGAATGGGGGCTTTCAACCTATAGTCCGTGGATGTACTTTAGGAGGTGTGTGAAGCTCATATTTTAAAAATTGTGTATGTGTATATTGGCCTTTTTCTAGGCAAAGAGTCCATAACTTTTACTGGCTTCTCAACCGTGACGCTCCCCTGTCCTGCAAAAGTAGAGAAGTTTCATTTTTATTTAAAAACACAGGTGGGAGCCCTGTAACCACAACATCTGCCTCTGGGGCATGGGCTTTACAAACAGTGGCGTCCCTGTGGCTCTGTTGTTGGTGTGCGAGGTTAGGCTTTATCTCCTTGGGTGACTAATTCACACAGTTAGAGTGGTCAAGGGTACTTCCGAAGGGCGGTTTGTTTGGAGGGGCCGGGATAGCACTGAGCTGTGCCAGGTTTCCACTTCCATACCAAGGCCGCATAGTGTCCTGGCTGAGCTCAGACCCTTGAGTTACACTGTCTGCCTTAAAATCCCAGCTTCACCACTCACGGTGTGACATTGGGAAGGTCATTTAACTTCCGTCTGCACCATCTATAAAATGGGGATAATATTATTATCAAGATGAACTGAGTTAATATAAAGTGCTTAGAACACTGCCTGGCACATAGTGTTTGCTCCTCTGATTATTACGATTTTTATTACCATCTTAGCTTGGGCTGCCATAACAAAATACCATAGACTGGGGGCTTAAACAATAGAGATTTATTTCTCACAGCTCTGGAGGTGGGAACTCGGAGATCAGGGTGCCAGCATGGTCAGGTTCTGGTGGGGGCCCTCTTCCTGACTTGCAGATGGATGTCTTCTGTGTCCTCACATGGTGGGTTGGGGGCAGGTGGAGAGAAAGAGAAAGCTCTCTGGTCTCCTCTTATAAGGACAATAGTCCTATCATGGGGGCTCCACCCTCATGACCTCATCCAAACCTACTTACCTACCAAAGGCCCCACCTCCAAATACCATCAGGTTGGGGTTAGAGTTTCAACATGAATTTTGGAGGGACACAAACATTCAGTTATTATTATCCCATTCCCTCAAATTGATGATGCCTTAAGGGTGCTGATTACTTAGGCAAAAATCAGCTAAAATTTTGCCATGGCTCTAAAGATTGTGCCATAAAGGAGGTCCAGGCAGTCCCTTCCTATTTCATACATGAGCATTCCTGCAAACCCATGGGAAAGCCCTCCTGCATTTCTTTGAATGAGAAAGCTGAGAAGTGCCAGATCAGAGGCCTTTGCAGTTTTTCAGCCCGCTGGTTCACGCACACAGAATTTATCCAGCACCTCTCATGCACGGGGCCTTATACGGTGTACTGTGAAAACGAAATGTCAAAGGGAGGTTGCTGCTAGGTGCTCAGGGATAAGCAAATACAGGTTAAGGAAGAGATAAAGGAAGCACTTCATAACTAGTTGTTCATATCAATGGGATGTTCTTAAGTCTGAGGGTGGTTTTAATTAGCAGGGTTTCCTGGTGAATGTAATGTGCAAGGTTTGGTTGGGAGGTAGTCCCAGGTTAAAATTCCCATCAGGAGGAGCCATATTAAGCTTTCTGGGAATTAGAAAGTTAGCTAATAAGTTTCCAGAATCTATTGAGCCAATTTCCCTATGCGTCAACTGGTTAAAATAGCTTTCTGCCTTAGTGGGAGAGGGAAAATTCTGATTGTCATGGAATCTCTGAATCTTCATTGCTTAAAAGATTCCTACTACTCTGATTGTATCTCTTTTGGTTTTCAACAGCCAAGCAAGTTGAATATCTGGTCAATGAAAAGCACATCTATCTGCTGCCAAGTGGTCGGATCAACATGTGTGGCTTGACCACCAAAAATCTAGATTATGTGGCCACTTCCATCCATGAAGCAGTCACCAAATTCCAGTGAGGAAACATCACCCAAACCAGCGCCACCAAAGCGGTCCTCTGTCACGTGTGTTCCCTGCCTGTACAAACCTCCTTGTGTATATCACAGATTAGAGACTTGAAGGATGGCAAAGACTGCTCTGCCTCCGTTTAAACTGGCCCTGTGTGAAAAGAACCTCCCTTGAAAAGAAATAGGGGCCTGGGATTAGACCCCTTTTGGAAACCAGAGCAAATTAAGATATTTATTTAAGAAGAAAAGGGTACTTTGATCATGAGACATAGATATCTTGCCCCCTCACTAGAAGCAGGAGTGTTGCCGTGTCGCTCATGTGCTGCTTCGTGTTGCTTCACTCTGTGCAAAGTCTAGTCCCAAAGATCGAGTTGTCTGAAGAGCCACGTGTGACTGTGGGTGTTGGCTGTGTCATTAAAACTCATCATGTCGACCCAGAGCGTCTGTCTTCCCTGCTCTTTCTGCATGGCTGTGTCCCTAGCCCTAAGCTTTAGGTCTTTATGGTGACCGAGGTAAGATATATATTTAAATATCTCACACACACACATATTTAACTGAAACAAAAGTTTCACAAAACAGTATTTACCCTTGTGATGTGTAGTGCATTCTGATATTTTCTAGTCCGTTCTATTGTGTTCTATTTCTCAAAAAAATAAAAGTGCTGATTGAGACCCATGGAACTGATTTTGTGATCCACTGATGGGTGGTACCCATGGTTTAAAGTGAATGCTATGGAGGGATTTACTAGATGCTAAAGAAGAAACTACAGTGTATTCTTGTGGTATGCCTCTTTTTAGTGAACTGGTGGTACCACAACTCTATGTCAGTTTTATGGGCTTGTCCTTCAGAGGCCAGCTGTCTTGTTATATCACTTTGGAAACTGGACTTCATGGATTGTAGAAGGGTTGACATCACTCGGGGTGATGCTAGGACACCAGCCCCGCCCATTGCAGCTGGAGTACCTCCTACCCTGTTGAAACAGTTAGAGCCACTTCAACATAGATCACATTTTCCACAGAGTCCAAGGGACTCTCTCCAAATGATAGTTTTGTAGAATTTGGTGGGGTTGAGTTTTCTTACAACAAGAGGGCCACTTGGAGTTTTAGAATATTGAAAGAGAATTCTTGTTATTTTAACAGGATCTGCCCTTTTCTAGGATGCCTTTGAGTTGTTATAAAATCCTACAGTCTCGAGGGCGATTGGGTCTTAGAAGTCATCGACTCCAGCCTCTCTCCCCCAGTGCAATACTCTCTCCTGTGTTGTCCCTGACTTGTCACTTTGAGCTGGGCTGGGGGCAGGCAGATGGATTCTTTCAACGGTGAAGCATCCCATTCTCACGATAGAGCCCTTTAGTTGTGAAGATCTTTTACCCTGATCTGGAGTGCGATCTCCATCTGCCCCACTCCCTGGTCCCCTCCTCCCTCCCTTTAAACCCACGGACACCAAGTCGACTGGCTCTTCTAACTGATGGCCTTTCAGACATTTGCAAGTGGCAGTTCTTCCTCGTTTTCGCTTCTCCACGTGAAACTCCTCCCTCTCCCCATTCTTCAGTGTTTCCACACAGCATATGGTTTCCAGATCCTTCACCATCCGGCTGGATCCCCCGCAGTCCATCAGAGGACACTGTGCAAGTGTGTGATTGCACTGGCACATGTGAACAGACTTAAGGGGACTGGGTGATCCTGCACTCATCTCTTCATTACCTTCCTTTCTATTGATATTTGCTCCCCTTCCTATTTAAAAATGCTTGTCGTGAGTCAGGGAAGACGGGCAAATAGGAGGCGAACAATTCTCCCTTCTGGCCATCTCTCATTCTCCCGAAGCATAGCTTTAAACCATGAATTCTCAAGAGGGTGACAGTACCTCCAAGGGGGCAAAAACTGGTTCTTGGGGGCAAAAAAGCTCTGAGTATTAAAATGGTTTGTGGCCCTCCAAAGCGCAATCCTATTTGACAAAATCTTGTTTCTTGGTATTTAATTTCTCTTGCTAGGGAGAATTTAAATGCAATTTTTCTCTTTGTTGGGGGGCACTGATGAAAAAACAGTTAAAAGCACTTCTTTAAACCAAAGTGCTAAAATGTTTCAGCATTTTAAAAACGTGCCAATCCCACTGTGACTTTGGGCTCTTCACTCTGTTTCTATATATATTTTGGTCAGTGTTCCCTCCAGTGTGTTCCAGGGTCCTACGTGTGCTCACATGAAGAAAGGGCTCTGTGTAAGCCTGGGACAAGCTGGGCGTCCTGAGTTCCGATGGTTTCTTCACTGAAGGACTCCTCAGGGCCCCTAGCACGCAGGTATGCACTGTGACTGTCAGCGGTAGGATGGGTTCACATTTTGCCTGCTCACCAGGGGGCACTCACACCTTCCAGCTCCACCACTTCCTGGCTGTGGAACCTTGAGCAAGTCACCTCACTGAGCTGTTGTGCAGACTGTAAAACAGGGACAGACTGTAATGCCACCTTCACAGGGTGGTGTTGAGAAAGAAATGAGCTAATGTATACTTTGCACAAGATTTAGCGCATAAAGCCCTCAGCAAAATAGTTATCATTTATTATTATTATTAATGAAGTTAAGAGCTATGGAGACTCCTGGGAAGAATCTTAAGTCGTTCTGGCACAGGCCACTAATCGGCCTGTGTTCAGCTTTCAGAAATTTGTAGTAGGTGTCAGATTCCAGCCTTCCACAAAGACCTTAAATGCCCAAACACACCTTCCCACCTGTCTAGCTGTTCCCTCCCTCCTGCATTGGTTTAAGACTGACCAATGAGCCTGGCCCACTCCCTGTTCCTTTCCCAGCCTTTGGTTGGAAACTGCTGGAGTTGTGTCACTTCGGCTCCTCTCCAAATGGTCTGCAGAAGCTACTTGGCGTGACCAGCACATTGTCTCGGGTGCTTGCCTGGGTCTGGCCCCCTTGACCTTGAAGGTGCCCAGCCCATGCCTCGCATATCACTTTGCGTTCAACAAATGCCTGCGCTTCTCATTATCGTCTTAGGGCTTCTTCCTTATCTGCATTCACACTCCGGCTTCTCATTTGGGTTTTACTTTCCATTTCCGCCATTCGCTCCTGCAAAATCTTACCCATCTGGCTGCCCAAAGTAGAGCCTGAGTGTTTTCCTGTGACCTTAACAGCAGCCTCTCACCTGGCCCTGAGAGGTGTGCCTCTTCAGGCAGGTGGGCCTCAGGTGAGGTAATTATAGGTGTGCACCACCCAACCTGCATCTCAAATTAAGCCACTTCAGAACTCTCAGATTCCAGGGGCAAGGAAAACAGCCACATTCCAGGAAAGGCATTTTCGTTTTATTTAAAAATTATTTACAATTTATTGAGCCTTCATAAATGCTTTATTTTAAAATCCTCTTTTTTTTTTAAACTTTTTTTTAACCTGAAGAAAACCTTGGGAGGGGAGGCGGCGAGGAATAAGGAAAGGAGTGGTGACAGGCTCCTTAGGGGACTTTGCAAAGGGAGGGGTGTACTGCAGCAGCAGTGGCCCGAGCCCCGTGGCCTAAGGGGTAGGGAAGACTAGCCAGGCAGGCTCCCTTGGGCCAGTGGCCAGCGGGGCAAGACTGCATGATGGCAGTTCTTGCTGGAAACTCACCGTTCACTGGTTTGGGTCTGAGGCAACCAGCACCAAGGGTGTCTGACACTTTGCCTATTCCTACCAGGCAAGAGTAGGTTTGGGGGTGGGTGGTGGCTGCGGAGTTATTTACGAGAAGTCATGCACTGCTGAGCCTCAGGCAGAACCAGGCAAGCGGTATGAAGCCGATAATACATTACTGGAAAAGCCATCTCCAGCTGAAAAGTCTTTACTTCCACGTGCTGTGGCCCTCCTGTCTGCAATACCTGCTCTGGTTTGGCGGGGAAGCAGGGGCCGCGTTATGTGGGGTCCAAGTTGTACAGTACTCTAGGGCGTGCCAAGAATTTCTGAGGACTTCCACGGCTTGGTGGGTGCCAGCTTTCCCCATTGAGGTGACGGACACTTGAGAAGACCACTTATAACTAAAAATCTGTCTCAAACTGCCCACTATTCACTCTGCATTGCAGAAACTTTGGGCTGAAAGTTCCACTAGTTAAAATAGTGGCTTTTAACCCTTGGTGGGTCTGAGATCTGTGAGAATTTTATGAAAGCTGTAGGCTTCTGGAAAACACGCGTAAGAACACATATACTAAATTCGGACAGTGCTAGGGCTTTCATAGACCCTCTGAAGTCCAACAATGGACCCTCTGGGGTGATGGACCCCAAGTTAAGAACCCCTGAGTTAAAGGTTCCTGTGGGTAAGCATTTTCTTTTGAGATGCAAATAACCCAGAGGAATTATCAATCTCCCACCTCTTCATGTGATTATTGATTGAAAGGGTGTGGAGAGATGGGAGTAATGGTTTTAGAGGAAAGGGGTGGTAAACCTGGATGGAAAAGTTTGGGAATGGTTTGGAGATTCAGCAGGCGGCGCTGGATCACTGGATCCCTGACTGAAGGGACCCAAGGGCTGGGAGACAGGTCAGAAAGGGAGACAGATGTCCCAAGGACAACCTTCACTTACTTCCACATTTTCCCAAAGTCTGGGTGTGTGGTTCCTCATCAGAACGATTTATTAAGTAGGTATATGCAGTCATTCTGCCACCTGGTGGTTACGCTTGGAATTGCATCTACCCCAACATCCAGGTGAAAACCCAGAGATCTAGTAAGTTCTCGGCATAAAGTACACTTAGCTGACCTGCTGGGGTGGAGTAAGGGTGGGGGTGAGAGGAATGGATGAAAAAGAAGAGTGATTCTTCACTGTTCCTGTGGGATGCACACTGAAGTCCCACGAGAGCTTGCATCCTTCTTGGCTGACCTGGGCACTCTTTGGTTTGTCATGGCTAAACTCACTTTAACAGCTTAGAATTTTTCCATATAATTATTTTTCTTTTTGCTTTGATTTGATCTTAAAACCTGAAGTTCCATCTCTGAAGTTCCATCTCTGGCTCCCAATTGGGTCTCTCTGCTCCCTGCTCCTCCTCTTCCAGAGCAGATTTATTGATGGATTGATGACTGCTGATTGGGAGCCAAAACAGATGCGTCCCTGGGAAAAACAGTGACTTGAGGTTCCATTTCACATTCTTTCCATTCCAGCTGAGACACACTTCCCAGGCTGCTGAAACCCTTATCTAACAGGAAACTGGTCACTGACAGTTTTCTGTACTGTAACTTCACATGCCAACATAGCTGAGTCCCTCTGTTCTAAAGTTCTGGAGGAATTCTTGGTGCATCTCCTGAAATTAACCTTCACACCTGCTACTCCAGCCTCCTATGTCCCTGTCTGCCGGTGGCACCTTCTGTATTAAGCTAAGCATGAAATATGGCATCAGGGGATCCCAAACAACAAAGGGCAACAGGGGTCCCAGAGTGGCACTGTCAGCTTGGGGTCATTTCTTCTCCAGTTCCAGACTGTGCTGTGGACAAGACCATTTCTAGCATGTTCCATTGCAGGCACCTCCTTCCATTACGGCCACAGCAAGGCTCTGAGTCAAACTGGAGGCAATGAGGGAAAATCTGCCAAACTGACAGCTAGGGGTGAAGAGGTGGTAAGGAAAGCAGAATGCTCTGTCACCTGTGGGAGGCTTTGGGGGGGAGCAGATGATGGGAGGGTGGGTTCTCCCCCAAAGCTCTGCAATCTCACACACCCAGCAAATGCAGTCTGCCCCATCATGTGATCAGAGGCGTTAAGTTGGAGTTCTCCTCAGAGGCTCGCTCTCCATCTGATGACCTCTTCCTTTTTCGACCACCTGAAAAACACAGTTTGTAAGGATCAATTGTAAGACCAGGAGGACATTCATACTCTCTTGGTGGTCCAAGCTCTTTTCATAATAGGAGCAGAAATGGAGACAAAGCCCTTAACAGTTTGGCAGGAAGTAATCTGCATTGTATCCTGGTGCTAATAGCATATTTACATCTTGAAGGATTAGGCTGCACTTTCCACTGAGATGACATCCCCAAAAAGCCACAAACCCAGCCTAATGCCAATGGAAGGGCGATTTCCTGGAGAGGACTGAATAAAGCCCATGCAATGCCTCAGGATCATGCTCTCCCCATCCCCTAGAGGCCCCGGGCCAAATGACTGCCAGACACTGAAAGAGGACTCTCACAGCCTTTCAGGTCCCATCAGCCAGGGGTGGTGGGTGTAGCTGGGAGTCACTCCCCGGGACCTTCATTCTCTAGCTCTAAGTAACTTCCCTTCTGCACTGGGGCAGGTGGGGGTAATTACATAATTATCCTCAAGGATGGGAGGGCACTCTGCTCCCAGCTCTGTTGTTTTTAGGAGGAAATATTTTCCACCCTGTTCTCTTGCCATTGACTTCCTTCCATAGAGGATATTGCTTTCCTTTTGTATTGAGTCTCCTGGACACATATTCTTTCTTTAAAGGTCCAGATGGTAAATATTATAGGTTTTGCAGGCCATTTGGTCCCTGGTGCAACTACTCAACTCTGTCATTGTGGCCACAGATAACAAATGGGCCTATGATCCAATAAGTCTTTATTTACAAGAACAGGCCAGGGAGGGAGGTCAGGATTTGGCTCTTGGCCACGGATGGCAGGCTCTTGTCCAAATCACCAACTGAATGGGACAGATCCCCAAACCCATCAAGGGTGCGGTACTGGCCCAAGCCGTATTATGGATTTCCACAATTGTACCTCATTAGGGTTCGCAAAAGGAGTCAGCAGTTCCTCCTCCAGGAGTAATAACCTAACATGACGTTTCTATTAGCCAGCTGGTGGGCGGCTTTTGTTTGGGTGAAAAGCTACTCACTCAAGGTTCTCAGCAGCTTCTTGCCCACAGTTTCCTCAAAGTCGCTACTGCAGGGGCTGGTCTCTGTGTCCAGGTTGATATTACAACATTCACTATCTGATGCTGAGAGAAAGGAAAGAAGACAGAACTCGAGTCTTTCCAACCTACACACCCAGGGATCTAGGTGGGGTGATTCTGGGAGATGTTCCTCAGCAGGTCAAAGTTCAAACCAAGAGCCAAGGCAGTGGTGGCTGTAGGGAGGGATGCCCAGGAAGGCACTGGCTCTAATTAGTTAGCAAGAGGCATTTTAGTGCCACAAAAGGAACAACGAGACAGAGAACAGGAGTGGGAATCCAGTATCCAAACACTGTTTGGCAAGAGAGAGAAGAAGAGAACAAGACATTCTCCACTCAGTATCTCTGCTAGACAAAGAGTACATGTGAGGACAGGTGGGGATGGCTCCTTCCTCTACCTGCACAGGCCTTGGAAAATCACCAAGTTCAATAACAAACACATGCCTTTATCTTCTCCCACCAAACCCAGTGGGGATTCAGGGAGCCACAGACTCTCAGAGCCGGGAAGTGGCTCAGGCCCTTACTGCAAATGCAATAAGAAGTTAACCAGGGATGCAAAGTGGTGTACTGGAAACTGCTCTGCACCCAAAGCGACGAGGCCTCGCCCACTTCTAATGCAGTGTATGGCCTCGGGCAAGTCATTTCCCTTCTCCAGGCCTCAGGGTCCTCATGTGTCATACAAGGAGGATAGACTATATGATCCCCAAAGACAAGCCCGTCTCCTCCATTCTTCTTCCTTTATACAATTTCCTGCTACACGCTTTAGCCACTAAATTCAGTCTGTGCAGGAGAAAAAGAACACCAGTTCTAAATCCAGGTCCTGCAATGGTGATTTTGTGTGTTCCAGATTTTCTGAGTTAGCCACAAGTTCAAATATGCTGTCTCGCTGACTTCAAAAATCTATGAGCACTCATCAGGTCATTGCTTTGGACTTGAGGGTCTCAGACTACGGACTAGGGCAGGTCTGAAAGGTTGGGTGGGGTAATTGCTGGCCTGGGGGGTGGGTGGAGGGGGCTTCTGAATGCCTGGGGAAGTATATCTGAGTGAGGCAAGCACAGAAGGATCCCAGGACTGGTGGGACACGGGGAGCTCGGGGCAACATCACCGTCAAGACAGAACGTTCAGTGTCTCAGAGGGAGGTGATACGATCTCAGACCTCAGGATAAGTCCTACAGTTACCGCCGGTCTCTGGGGCCCAAAAGAAAGGAACAGCTCTGCCAGTAAGTGATGGCTGATTTCAGTTTCTTAATCTGTAAAGTAGGTATAATAATAACTATCTAATATTTAGAGAGCATGGTCCCAAGCACCGTGGTGTGCCCTCTATATATGTTATCTCATCTATACTCAAAGCTACTTTATGCGCTGGCCACCATGATTTATATCTATCACATAAGAAAACTTATCTCTGAAGACAAGGAAACTGAATCCTAAGTTAAAGCAACTTGCCAAAAATTGCAAAGCTCCTAAATGAAGGAGCCAGGGTCTGAATCCAGGAGGAAATACAGCTCCTATCACTGCTGTACACACAGCTTTCCTGGGAGAATGGATTAAGATTGGCCTGACGCATGGCAGGCGCTCAGTAAGTGTTAGTTTCCTTCCCTGGCGGTGTAAGGAGGTGGAAATTTTACACAGGGGCTGGGGCCCAGGCTCCCCTCACCCGCTCGCCCTGGGTCATCCCAGCACCTGGTGGTGGTGACCCCTCTTGCTCCTGCCGGCCCAGGTTCCTTCCCTCACCTGCCCTGGTGGGAACAGCTGCAGGAGACAGTGAGAGTTGCTGTGTACTGTGCTCCTCGAAGTCCGTCATTTCCTCCTGGGTGAAGGCCATCTCCTCCATCCTCAGGTAAACGACCTCACCGGGGCTTCTCAGCCCATCGGGGCGGCTGCCTGAGGAGGACAGCAAGCATGTCACCCCTCTGCTTTAAAGAAGACCTGGGGCTCCATGAAGCACAAGATTGCAGCTCTGGGCCTCGTTGAGGAGGAAGGCAGAGCCATCCTCACCCCATAGTAACCCAGCCCATCTGCCTGACTGACTTACACAGCAGGCTGTTTCTGTTGTTCAGCAGGGTGATGGCAGGGTCATCCTTGGGAGTCTGGGGTGTGCCCCGGGTTGTGGGGGCCTTGGTGGAGTCTCCATCAGTGAAAGCCTCCATGTCAGGGGACTGGGGTGAGCTGTCCATGTGGCAGGCGGTGAGCGCGTTCTGGTACTGCTGCCGTGTGATCTGGAAGGAAGAGGCAGAGAAGGGCGGAAACTCAGGAGGAGCTGGGCAGAGCCCTTTCTGGATGTGGCCAGCCTTCATGACCTCAGAAGTAGCCCCACCAGGATGCTTAGAAACTCCTGGCCTCTGTGGCCTAGGATCCATGAACTGGGGGCCTTACCCAAGCTGTACCAGCCCAGTGGCTGAGGGACAATGAGAGGACCCTTTGCTTGTTTGCCACCAGAGTTCCCACTGTTCATTTTTATTGGCTCTGGACTCCTCCAGTACACCTGGAGAAGCCAAGCCTTCTTCTCCTGAGACCCTGGAGAGGATGGAGGGCATCTTCCATTAGGGTGGTTGCCCATGGAGAAGTTTAAAACATACACTATATTATTGCCAAGGGCCCTCTCCTACGGGATCAGTCAGTGGGGACTCTGGTAAGGGAAGCTCTGCTGCCCCAAGTCTTACAGTCAGGAAGCTGGAGGCTGAGGCTCAAGAGCAGGGGCATTTCTAATTTGGAGTTGGCCCATCACCAGATGTGGAATCATGCTCCTCTGTGGGAAAAGTCTACAGCAGAGGTGTCTCCCACATGTCTCGTAGGAATCATATTAATGACTTTCCTGATGTGTCAAACCTCACGGGCAAGTGAAGGCATCTGGAGAGTTAGGCTCAGCCAGAACAGAAGGGAACTTCTATAATTCCAAGCAGGAAAAATACGATCAAATGTCTTTTCTGGAAAGTGGGAAGAAGGTTTCTCCGTCATCCCTGTTCTCTGGGTGTGTGTTGCAGACTGGTGCTGTGAATGCTTGTTTCCAGTGAAAAGAGGCCAGTTTTTGCACCTCCCAGTATAGGAATGTGATACTGTTAATCAATGAATGGCACTGGGAGAAAATGAAAATGCTCATGGCACAGCACCCTTCCCAGTCCTCAGTCCCCTAAAGTGTTCGCACCCTTCTGCATGTATTTAGCTGGAGAACTGGCACAACTACACACTGCGCGCATTTTGCCTTCTCTTTCCTTTAGGGGCAGGACTGGTATTACACGTTGGAACAGTAACTATGTCTGGCTGGAAACAGGAGAGGGGATGGTTAAGATTTACACATTGGAACACAAGGGGCTTGAAGTTGGCTTAATATCTGGCAAGGGCTCCTTCAACAGTGGCCCCTTGTCAACTGCTGACTTCTCAGCACCTGCTCTCCAGGCCCTCCTTTCCCTGGTTTGGGTGTGTCCCATGCCTGGCCTCCCTGGGGGCTGTGGGTGAGGGCCAAACCCAAGGCCTTGAGTCAGTCCTAGACTGCTCATTACTCACACCTTCTGGGTTGATTCTTCGTCATCTCTGGCTCATCCCACTTCTGCCTTCCCCACCCAGCAGGTTTTCCTCCTTCCTTTTCCGTACAGGCTGTTGGTCGGATACTTTTTACTGACTGGGTGAGCTAATTTTTTCTGCTTTATTATTCTATGATGTTCTTGCCACATTTTCTAGATCCTATGGTCCTCTGATTCCTCCAAAATGTCTTAAAATCACCAACGCTAACAAGAGCTTCTTGACACAATCTCTTGTTTTAAGATTATTTAGCACTCATCCTGGATATTAGGTCACAATTTTAGCCAAAATATTTCATCTCAACAACCATTCAGGCAATGTTTCTTCTTCACAAAGAGAAATCTTTGATTTTCCCTCAAGTTGGGAACCCATTACTTAGTTGTACATTATCAATCCTCTCTTTCTTCCCTAACAAACTTCAGGAAATCTTGCCTGAAAATCAAGCAAATTCTAAGCACTACTAATTAAACACAAAAACACCAATTAAGAATGTATGTCTTTTTGCAAAACTTGTAGAACACACACATGCAGAGATCCCAGGCTTCAATCATACTACTGCCCATTCGAGGAGGCAAAAACAGTCCTCTTGACAGTTGAAATCAGTGGTTCTCAGACTTCTGCATCGGAATCATCTGGAGGGCTTGTTAAAACAAGATTACTGGGCCCCACTCTCAAGTTTCTAACATACTAGGTCTGGGGGCTGGCCTGAGAATTTGCATTTCTAACAAGTTCTCAGGTGATGCTAATGACGCTGGTTTGGAGAGACCACCCTTTGAGAACCACTGACTTAAGACCTAGTTAAAATCAGACACCGTCCTACTCAGGTTTTTGTTTTTCTCCCTTTAAAGGACTTAAAAGGATAAAACAGCAAAGTGTTAACAACTGACTTTGATATTTTTCAAGTCAAAATGATATGTCCTATGCTTTATGGCATGGAACGATGGGTCTCAACTTAGCATTTGTCAATGTTCTTGTTGAGAACACCTGACTTTTATAGCCTTGTCTGTTGGGAAGTGAGAAGAGAAATCAGGTTCCAAAATTTCCGCAAGAGATGTCAACTCTGGAGCCTGCCCTCAACTAGTCTAAAACCCTATCTTTGGTCAATCACACAATATCAACAAATTCACTGTGATGCAGTCCATGCTGATGGCTCAGGGACCTGTAAGTCTTCAGATAAAGGATCAAAGTGACATGCTAATTACTCATGACTCCAGGGACAGTGGTTCTCAACCTTGGTAGCACATTAGAATCACTTGGGGAGCTTTAAAAAAATCCTACGCTCAGGCAACACCTTTCAGCAATTATATGCTAATCTCTAAGGGGGGCCCAGACATCAGTGTTTCTTAAAGCCCCCCAGGTGATCCCAATGCAAGCCAAGGATGAGAACCACAGCTCTGGACTCTTGAAAAGTCCCTCTGCAATCAATTATTATTTTCACTCCCCTCAATAATTGCCTTCACTCATGTTAAACTTTCATATTGGACCCCCAGCTTGTATAGAGGGCTAAAATAAGAAACCTCCATATGAAGAACATAAATTCTGGCAAAACCAGATGAAGCCAATATGTATTATTTTCTGCTGATGTCTTCCATAGTCATACAGGAATCCATCAAGAAATTACCGCCAGGAAGAAGCTCCTTTCTCTAGATGAATTATACAGTTCCTTATATTGGATGAGAACTCAAATATCCACTATATTTCTCCTGTTTTGCTTTTATGACGAGGAAGCTCACAGATAAATCTAGTATTTAATTGCAGTAACAAACTTATTCCTGATAGCTTTTTCACCAAATTGGTTTGCAATGTCTTTTAAATTTTTTATTTAAAACATCGTTGGATTATTTATTTTTGGAAATCACACATATTACTGGAAATGCTACAAATATCCTAAAGAGATGGAACTGATATTAAATTTTCAGAAATTGGTGAAAGCTCTAGTGCTAGTGTTATCCAGAGGAGCTTGCTTTTGCAGATAGAGGTTGGCAGATGAGGACAGAAACTTCCATCTATTTAGTGCACTATGGCTTACAGAGCACTCAGGTATGTGTTACCTCCTTTGCTGTTTGTAATGACTGTATGGGGTAGGCATGAGAGGTCTTAATCATCCTCACTTTACAAATAAGAAAATGAGGTCCAGAAAGTTTGAGGGATTGCCTGGGGCTTGACAGTTAGCAAGCCTTCAAAGCCCTAGCCAGTGCACTGTCTCATATGGTGTGTGTTTTGCCTGGGAAAGTTCTGTTAAATAAATGGAAAACGATAGGATATATTGGAGTATACGAGGAAGCCATTTGGTTTAAAACTAATTTGGCCTGATCTTGTATTTCCAAAAGGGCCTGTTGTAGCCTGTTGAGCGTGCATTATACATCTGCTTTAAACATTTACAATGTCCCAAAGACAAGAATGATGCCCTTAAAGATAGGATGTATCTTCCCCGATATTGGCATTTCCTTAACAATAAGCATCTCTTTCTAGAAATGAGGATTATTTCTTGTGACCACTGATCTGCTGTGCCAGCAAAGCAACCTCATGACTATTGCAAAAGGGACATTCCTATCATATGTGATGTATGCTCTTTGTTCCAAGACAGTATACCACTCTGTATACCCTCCTTCTTTGATGCCCTTGGGGAAGGAAGGCCCTGGGCTATAGTCCTCAGACCTGGCTCATAATAAACTCACTCCAATTTTGATTTATAGATTGATTATGGATTATTTGCGTCAAGAGTGCTATTCACTCCTGGAGCCAGAGAGAGGGAAGGTGAAAAGAGAATGTGGACTCCAAGTTCTCAGAGGGGAAGGAAACTCCAAGAGTCTAATAACAGCACCCCTTTCAATCTGGAGATTTCATTTAAAGGGCCTTTACTCTTGCTCTCCAGGGAAAATCGTCTGAGCCTGCGCTCTGTGTGCTGCCTTTCACACACCCATTAAGGTTGCCTTTCACAATCCTTTGGAGGAGGTGCCCCAATAACTGCTTTGTAATCTTGTGGTCTGGCACATGGCCTGAACCAAGGTCATCATCAAAGCCCAATTTTCTAATGAGCGCATGGGTTTTCTGAAGGTGAAGCTTTCTTTGGAGTCTTGCAGGTTCTTCTGGCTTAAAGGACAGGAAGATTTCCTAAATGACACTTGATAAGCTCAAAAGTGCACTTGATATTACTTCGGGTTCTCTTGACTAGTTAGTTTAGATCTGGCTTCCAGTTTAGTCAAAGAAGGACAAATGACCCTTCACCTAGAAAATACGGTGTGAAACACACTGCCTACTCAACACAAAGCTTCAAGTCCCAGTTTTGCCACTTTCAAGCTGGGTGACTTTGACAAATCATTAATCTCTTTGAGCCTGTAAAAGTTGCCCAGAGATAATGAGATAACGAGAGTGAATGTGTTATACAGTTGTTAGGAATGATCCACACCCATCTCTCACAACTTAAGTTTATAATGCGCTGACATTTCAAAGAAGGGCGTCAAACATACCATCTCCTCATGTCTAAACTATCTACGTTACACCATGAGGTGGGGGTGGGGGAAGGAGCAGTGTCCTTCTGCCCCCAGAGTAAGTGTGATGGGAGGTGCTGTGAAGGCAAGACTAGCTCTTGGGAAAGTAAATCCTTAACCAAGGAAATAAAGCAAAAGATAAAGTAGGGGAAGGGAGGAGGTTCCAAGTAGGGACAATGGGAAAGGAAGATGGAGAAGAAAAGAGACAGTGAGTGAAGGAAAGAGGAGGAAGGGAGAAGGAAGAGGGTCTCTTCTGGTTGACTTTGAAATAAATTTGTGGGCTTAGGGCTCCTATCATTTGGTACATTAGCTGTGGTCCCCAAGCTAGAAGCCTCTTGGAAGTGTTACAAAGTACACTATTTTATTTAACTAATTTATTCATTTTTGGAAAGGTTCTGTCCAGGTTGTACACGCAATGAGCTGTACCACTCTCTGTTCCTTAGAAACAGTGATATGGCCCTGATTTCAGTAACCTGGAATCAAGGATCCAGGAATCCTAAGCCTCTCTTTAAGCACTGTTATGGAGGAAGGCATGAGCTGGGAATAAAGGATTACTTCTGGTAACAACAGTGAGTAGTAAATATACTCTTTCCTTGTAAGGTACTGAATTCCCTGTCATTGGAGGCATTCACACAAATGTTAAACAACCATTTGTTAATGGTGTTAAAGAGAAGACTCAAAGAGCTGCAACCAGGATCTAACGTTAGTGGGAAAAAGCACGGCAGTGTGTGTGTGTGTAGGGGTGGGGGTGGTGTGGTTGTTAGCCCAGGTATGGGGGTAGGGGGCAGAGGTTGGGGAGGGTCTGCATTGGTGGGTGGTTGTGTAAAAGGAAAGGCTCTACCCACTGGTTACCTTCTCTATGTGTCTCACAGCCTTGATTTCGAACTGCTTCCTCTTTTAAAACAATTTTTAAAAAATGATAAACTACTGCCATGTCAATGTGTCACCTTAGAAATGAGTTCAGGGAAGCAAGCTCTCCCCAGCTGCGTTTCTAGATTCGAGCATCACTTTTTATCAGTTGCCTTCCTTTGTTCAACAACCTATGAGAGGTTCTTTCTCCCTAGCACAGTATTGTCCAGTAGAAATAGGTAAATCACACAGGTAATTTAAAATTTTCTACCAGTTACATTAAAAAAAAAGTAAAAACAAACAGGTGAAATTAATTTTAATAATATATTTCATTTAACCCAACATATCCAAAATAAGTTCACTGCAACATGTCACCAATATAAAATTATTAATGAGGAATCTTACTTTCCTTTTTGTACCAAGACTTTGAATCGGATGTGTATTTTACATTCACCCCCATCAATCTGGATGAGCCACATATCATGTGCTTAATAGCCACATGTGGCTACTGGCTGCTGTATTGGACAGCAAAGGTCTAGCAGATCAACCTAAACCGTTCAGCCTTGTTTTGATAATCCAGCCTTGCATGGCCAGTAGTGTTCCCACTGCTTGTCAGAGCAGAACCACTAGTCCAGCTCAGCTCCTCTTGCACAGTTCCTGGAATGCACTGTGTTTACTTGCCTTCCATTACCCTGTTTATCAGTGTCCCCCCTCATGGTATTGTCTCACCTCCCATCTTATTCTTTCCTAATTCTTAAAGGTCCAGCATATTCTCCAGCCAATATAGTGCTTAAAATAAGTGCCATACAAGTTTGTAATCAATTAGATACTACCCTGCATTGGTCACTGTTATTTAACTTACGTTCCTTCTCCTAACTAGATCTTAATCTCTTTCTAAGGCAGAGGATATGTTTTATATTTCTTTAGTATATCTCATGGTGCCCAGAACAATCATTAGTGCTCAACAAATACTTATTGATTGGCTCATTGAGGGAATCAAACCACTGTTCAAAAGATAATATATTTTTATTCTCTCTTCATTACTGTAGACACAACCATTTCTTAGCAATGCCTCAAGTTTAAATTTTCTTCTCTTGTACTTTGGCCAGTTAAGAACTCAAGCATCCTCTAAATTACAAAGGAAGTGGAGCTTTGTTCGTCTGGAAACTAACAAAAGGTAAGGGTGCCCTTTTGGACATTTGGCGTAGCAGCCAACGTGTCCAGAAGTTAACCTTTTGGCCAGTGTGACATCTCCCATCATTTTATGATGTTCATCCCTCAAAACACAATCCTGTAATTTAGGGATTCCGCCGCCAGATGGTGATGGGGCCTGTGGCAGGGTTACACAACCCAGACTATAAGACATCTGCCAAATATTCTTAGTTCAATAGTGGTATTTACAGAACACATTTAAAAAAAATTCATAAGGATTCTTTGTTACCTTCATAACTTATTAATTACTATTAATAGTGGCTTTAATATCTTTCCCAGATAATCATTAGATACACTTTCTATCTGATTTTCTAACTCATCTTTAAGTCAAATTACTCCTGGACTTAATAAACAGTTCTGGAACGTCATTCTATTTGGACATGAAAAGCCCTTGCAAAACCTTCCTCCAGTCAGTCAAAGGGGCTTCTGCCAGTGAAAACACCCCTTTTGCATAGTGTCCTCTTTAGCTTCCTCAAAAACTCTCTTCACGTGAAGAAAGGTGGGGAGGCAGGTAGGGGAGGTGAATAAAAGAGCAGCCGCAACAACAGCCCTCACAAGTCCGTTAAATCACGAGGAGGGAGTTCTGAAGTTTAGTTTAAGGCGCCATCTTAACTGATATGAAAAAACAAAACAAATGAGAAAACCAACACACCAAAATAGAACAAACACTTGTGTTAAAACAAGAGTTTGAACTCCCCAAATTCCCTTCTACAGAACCACCCATTCCAATCGAAGTTTTTAGGAGACTGGAGCCACAAGTTTAAAGTTTTCAAATAACGCTTTAATTAGTTTCTCAACTTCTACTTTTGATATTTAATCTTCTCTATTTCCAAATGTCTAGGTAGAAAAAAGGACGATGTTCTGTGCTGCTCAGCTGCCCTGGTCACTGCCCTGGTCACCGCACCTGAGAGCTGACCTCGGATTTGGGGTTCTCAACACCCCCACTGCCTCACGTCAGGAAAGAGACTTCCCTTTTACGTTCCTCCTTATTTGTAGAGTGTTCCCTCTCCTCATGTTCTAGGGGAGGATAAGTGAGATCAGCTGTAAGTTTTAAGAAAATTCTTACAAACTTAATGCTAGGTATTCACCTTAACACATTCCTCTTTGAAGAGTTGCCAAATCCGTCTCCTAAAAGTGCGCTCCAATCTAGGCACACCTAGAGGTGGTTCAGAAAACTCGGGGCTACCACAGCTGCCCATTAAACACAACTCCTCAAAATCTGCTTCACTTTTCTCCTCAAAGCAGCAAGCTAAATCCTCATATTGATTTTCTGAACTTATGAAACAAATGGTGTAATGGACTGAATGTTTGTGTTCCCCTAAAATTGATATGCTAACATCCTCCCCGCCCCCCCCCCCCAGGTGGTAGTATTTGGAGGTGAGGCCTTTGGGAGGTCACTGGGTCATGAGGATGGAGCACTCATGAATGAGATTACTGCCCTTATAAGAAGAGGGCTTGCTTCCCCGCCTCTCTCCTCTCCACCATTTGAGGATACAAGGAGAGGACGGTCAGTTGCAAACCAGGGAGGGGGCTCTCATCAGGCACCAGATCTGCCGGAACCTTGAACTTGGACTTCCAGCCTCTAGAACTGTGAGAAATAAATATTTGTTGTTCAAGTCACCCAGTCTATGGTAATTTGTTATAGCAGCCTAAACAGGCTAAGACAAATGGAAAGACCTGAGGAACAAACTTAACAAAAATTCCCAGTGCACTTGAAATAGAATCCAAATGCCTTACTCTGGCTTAAAGACGCCAGGTAACACTGCGGCTGATGCTCCATTCTCATCTCATATCAGCCTCCGTCTTTGCACGTCATGGGCCAGCACTCAGATCCTTGAACCACCAAACTCTTTTCTGCCTCTGTTGTCTCTATCTTGAACATTCTCCCACTTCCCCTTTCAGGTCTCAGCAAAAATGTCCTTTTCTCAACCTGCTCTGATAACCATTTCTAAAGCAGCCTCCTTGCCAACTCTGCCCAGTCACTGTTTATGCCATGACCTTGTTTATTTCCTTCACAGCATTTATCACTACCCGAAATTGCCTAGATTATTTATGTGGTTACTTGTTTATCATCTCTCTCCTTCTTTTAGCACGGAAGCTCCATAAAGGCAGGAGCTTGCTGTCTTGTTCACCACAGCATCTCGCCAATGGCTAGACAGTGCCAAGCACAGAGCAGGCATTCAGTCAGGATTTGCTGAACCACTTACTCACATTGTGACTTTCAATTTCTTTTCCCACAAACCATGTGAGCAGTACTACAAACCAATAAGACTCAGCATAGTAGAGTTTGTCTTCTCCCATTTTTTCCTACCTCTCCCTCTGAGGAAGGTCTGCAATGAGGGGACTTCAGGGCTGGAAGCAACAGGGAGGAGAATCATCTGAGTCTTAACCTCATCGTCTCATTAGTCTTGTTAAGTGTCCACAGTCATACACGCCCATGGGTACTGCTGGGTTAGTTCCTAAAGTCACTTCTCTCTGGCTCCTTCAGCTCTGATTTCCCACAACTCTCCCTAAAGCCCAGGGGTTTGAGGGCTTGGACTTTGCAGACAGAGAGACTCAACTTTGAAGCCTGGTTCTGCCACTTACTAGCCACGTGACCTTATACTTCTCAAGCCCCAGCTTCTTCATCTGTAAAATGGGAATGACCGTAGGATCTACCTCACAGGGCGGTCGTGAGACTAAATGGATGATTCAGACAAAGGACTAGTAAAGCGGGTTGCACAGAGCACCCCACAAACAGTTATTATCCCACCCCACCCCCCAGGTTTGGCCTCTCTCTCTGATAACTTTGCATGGTTACTTTTATCAACTGATGTCAGTTTTAGCTCAGGGTGTCTGCAGAGTTCTAGAACACAGAAAGCCAGCCAGCGCACACCACTCTTAAATAATCAGGACACGTGTTCTGGACAGAAGGAAAGGACCTTCTCCCACTTTTGAGATTTAATACACATCTCACTACTTAGCCTGCAACTGGGACAAGGGTTACCAAGTGAACTCACTGGGTGTTTTGTTGGACTCAGATAAATGGGGCGCTCTCCTGACCTCAGGCCTAAGCATGTAATGGTTTGCAGAATGCTAGCAAAAAAAACAGATAAAACCTATCAAAGCAAGAGAAAGGAGGATGTTTTAGAAGGCCTCTGCGCAATACTGATCTCAATGAAGGGTACGAAGAAACAGCTCCCCTCCTCTTTAATTACAAGGCCATGAGCATTGCAGTTTCCCTCCACTGCATTTGCAAAGTGCTTCTCTCCAAATAGCTCAGTGATGTCAAGGGGTGTAATAGCTACACAAAGGATTTTCAGTTAACATACAGGCCGAACTGTATTTTAGAATTCAAATATTAAGATGTGCAAATACACTTTCATATATAAAATCATAGCATGGCTTGTTCTATATACTTGGTTTATTAATCACCTGCGAATTTATCTTGAAAAAACAAAATCAAACTGGTGCCTATGGCAGGAGATCCAAAGGAAACAGTTCTGCTGTCTCAGGCAAATTAATTCCATATTGCTTTGTGCCTCAGTTTCCCCACACGAAAAATGGGGATCAGGAAATCTTAAAAGATTGACAAATAACGAATAGTAATCAAGCTAACTGAAAACAGGGCCCTTATAAGGCCAGGGAACAACGGCCACCCAGCTTTACCTTGGAACCTGGGGGAATGGGCCGTATATCCTGTCCCGCTGCCCCAGCCAACTCTGCTGCTGGGCACCAGGGGATGGCCATCCCGGGGTGTTACCTTCACAAACTGCACATCGCTGAGGATGTGGACTGAGTAGTCCGGTGTGTAGAGGTTGTTGCTGCTGCTGCACAGCTGGGTGTTGCTCCCCCCAAAGTCACTGCGCTCACGGTTCGGAGACTCGGAGCGGTTCAACCCGCTGCCACGAGAAGGGGACCGGTTTACTGCAGATGGTGAGGGACAGGTGAGGGAAACCAGGCGAGAAAGGGTGGGTGGGGAGAAAGGAGAGGGAAATGAAGAGAGAGAGAGAGAGAGGTGTTGTTTACTGAGGTCCCACAGGACTTTTAGGCAAGGGTAACACAGGATGGTGGAACTGGGCCCTCAACGCCCCCATCAGAGCCCAGCCGCTCCACTGATGTTCATTCCCGTGAGGAGCAAATACCTAAGACAGGAGCTCCTGACTCCCCTCTGCTCAGGCTCTTCCTGTTCCCCACGACCACTACCAGGGAGGAGCAGGGGCAGAGGTGGTCCACTGCCTTTCTCATTTCTGGTCTTCGGGTTAAGAGCAGGAGATGAGGACTGTGCTGTGAGCGTGGTTAGCTGCCCCAGACGCTGAGACCCTATACCAGAGTGAGTGAGTGTATATAAACTTCATTAGCAAACCTTCTTTCAGAAAGGCCTAGGCCTTAGGTTTGCCCTCAAAACCATCTGTCCCAGCACAGATAACCAATCCCCTGTGGTGATGCCTTTCAGTGGGGATAACTCAGGTCTGTCCCAACAGGGGCAGGGTCCGGGACAAGCAGAGGCCTGCAAACCACATATTTAAATCACATTAGTAAACTGTTAAAATATGTTCTATCCTTGCCCTTGACAAATATACCTTCATAACAACCTGGAAGGCCAGGTCCAACTACTTAGAGTTTTGTGCCAGAAAAAGGGCTGTGTGGGGAGAACCCCTACCCTCAGGCTTCCTGGTTCCCTTTCCCCAGGGCTGTTTAGGTGGGAATTCTGGGATTCTTGTACCTGAAACGTTGTCTAGAGGGAAGAACACATCTCTAGCTGGGCACATCTCTTTGTTCCTGTGAACTCCTCACCCCACAGAGAAGGCCAGGGCTGAGGCGGGCCAAAGCAGGGCTCTCTACCATGTGGGTCTAGGGCAGGGCTCTCTCTAGGCCCAAGTGGGGGACTGGAATAACTTACAGGCCTTCTGTCAAAGGCCGCCTAAATTTTCAAACTGAGGTTCTCTTTCCATTGTCAATAACCTCTTCTTTGGGAAAGTTGAATTAAGACCATGTCACTTGGTTTCAAAATGGACTATGTGAACTACCTCCCTCAGGATCAGTACAAGAGAGGTTCTTAAGGTGGCCCGAGCATTATCTCAACCGCAGAATAACGTCGAGTGAGAGACTGCAAAGCCCCAGCCACCCCTCTGCTTCCCAACTGATGCTGCTGTGCATTTTTCCCCAAAAACGGGAGGTGGGGGGCTGTCAGCCTCTCATAACACAGGTTTAGTTCAGGGGCTCAAATGCAGAGTCCAATTCCTCAGAGATTCTGTTCCTTGTTCTTTCAGGGCAGGAGCTCGGGAATTTAATTCTGTCTGTTGAGATAATGCTGCCATCAATCAAAATATTTGATTAGTATCAATTTGGAGTGAGTCCTGGAGGGTTGACATCTGTTCAGCTGCCAAGCTGTTCTGTCTGGCAAACCACTTAGCAGAAAGATTAAAATAACAATAGATTGAATCACTTTCTCATTAGAACCAGAATAATCACTGCCTCGATAGGATTATGGAATTAAGGATTCCACTTCCAGCCATCCCCTTCTCAGTAAATGTCATTCACACATAAGCTGTTACTTAAGCCAGAAACCTGGGAGTCACCCTTGACTCCTGCCACTCCCTCAGTCCCACATCAAGTCCTCTTATCTCCTCTTCCCACACAGCAAGCCCATCTGCCTCTATCTCTGTCTCCACTCAAGTCCTGGGTACCGTTACCCTTGCCTGGACACAGTCTGTCCCCCACTTAGAATCTTATAATCAGTTCTCACCTCAGCTGCCAGAAGAACATTTTCAAAACCACAAATTAGCTTCCTTTTCTTCAGTCTGAATAAAATCTAAATTCCTCGCTTTGTCCCCTAAAGCCCCCCATGACCCAACTCCTGATTTCCCTTCTGATCTCATCTTGGGGCTCCCTTACCCTCCCCTGCTAGCTCTGCTCTAGCCCACTGGCTGCCTTGGGATCCTCAATCAGGCAAGGGTCCTCCACCTCAGTAGATGCCCTTCCTCCCCACCCCCCAGTCCCTTCCCCACCTCTACATTAGGTCTCAGCTGAAATGTCACCTTCTCTGAAGACTTTGGCCATCCTAAGAAGATTCCCCCCGTTTTCCTCTAACACTGCCCCCTGTTCACTCCTTCAAAGTACTTTTCACAAGTTTTAATTAATTACATGATTGTACTTATTTATTATGTCAACTCAGTTCAACTCTAAATTCCATGAGGGCAGAGACCTTGTCTTTTCTGGTCATCATGGTACACCCAGTATCTAGCACAGAGCCTGGCCTAGAGTATGTGCTCAATAAAAATGTACAGAATGAATGAATCAGCACCTAAGAGTCCCTTAAGGAGCTTTTATTTTGAATCTAAAATTTCATTGAGAAAAAGGTTTCAGAGCTCTCAAATCATCCTGGAATCTGAAGCCTTTCCTCTGCAACCTAAAGTCATTCTGGGGAAGCTGGCTTCTTCAAGAAGCTAGGGGTGGGCAGAAGGACACTCCAGAAATACAGCTCAAGAGAGAGAAATAGCGCGCAAAGTGTGCAATGAGAAACAAAGAGCACCGAGAGCCTCAGGCCTTGGCGCAGTAACTTGAGGAAGAGCCATAGGGAGCGTCAGGATTTTGTTTGTTTGTTAGTCTGTTTAATTTGGCCCAGTAACTTGAGGAAGAGCCACAGGGAGCGTCAGGATTTTGTTTGTTTGTTAGTCTGTTTAATTTGGCCCAGTAACTTGAGGAAGAGCCACAGGGAGCGTCAGGATTTTGTTTGTTTGTTTGTTAGTCTGTTTAATTAGAGCTTGTGAAACAGGGGGTCCTAGACTCAGGTCTCTAGGACCCCACTTATCCACTGGGGAATAGAGGACCAGACCTTTCCCCAGAGTGACCAAGACTGAGAGGGACAGTGATGGTGCCATGAATAGAGTGAAGCACCAGTGACTGCAAATGGCAGAAGTACTGGGGAGACAAATATGTATTTCATTTCTGCTCCTGGTCCCTTGCAAACTAACAGATGAGTTCTGGCTTGGCTAGACCCTTTGTGGCTGTTCTAAGGTGGTGGCTGGCTAAGTAAGTGGATGGTGCTTCCTTGGGGCTAGTTGTTATGGAAAAGCAGGGCAGGCAGTCCTGCAGGAGAGTCCTGCAGGCATTTTTGGCATGTGAGTGGAGTGGCCTGGAAAACAATACCTTGACCTGGTGGGTCTTGACCTCAACTCAGTTCAGAACAAGGGGAGAGAGTGTGAGTAGGGCCTATGGCTTCAGTTACCCTGAGAAATAACCATTGCTCCTTGATAATCCTCCACTTTGCCTGGTTGGACATGTGCTTCACACACCCTACACCTGCTGTTCCACATCGTCATCCCTATGTCACAATTTAAGATATATTCAGGGAGGATGACAGGGAAAGACAGCCCTATCCTAGAAGGTTCTGCCTGAATCACTTCCACTCTCTATTGGAAACAGAGGCAACAACTACACCCCTGTTCCCTAGAAAGTTCTCATCCTCACTGGCTCTCAGCACAGGAATGTCACTCTACTGTCACTCACAGGGACCTGCATGTCAAACACAAGCGATATCACTGTGGTACCGGGAGGAGAAACACAGCTTGCTTTCTTTTTAAAATAAAAACAATGCTATTGAAGCTTTATTCATAAAATCCCAAAGGATTCCCAACATCAAAAGATACAACTGTCTTACAAAGATCAGGTCTATTAAAAAATTTTGAAAAGGAAAAGGAACCCTGATTTCGTGACAAAGAAAGTCCCAGCTCATCCGAGTGTTCTGCAAGAACAATGTTTTCATGGCCCAGATCCTGACATTCCTCAATAGGTGGGATGCTGATGACTCGGCATTTCGGTAATTGTGCACATACATTCAGAGGTTTCTGAGCAAGGGAAATGGAAATGCTTTTAATAAAAAAAAAAGGAGAAGAAATCAGTAACATACGAGTGTCCCAGCAGCATGGCAAACTAGTTCAAGTTGTATAATTCCCCGTGGCGTTTCCTAAGAGCACAGAGGCACAGCTTGGGGGAGTAAAGCAAGGGGGGAAATTCTGTTTAGTGCAAAGAGGTCTAGGAGGGGACAGACCAAACAGCGATGCATAAAGCTGACCACAGGACCCTTCAACAGGAGGGAGGCCAAGCAGCCAACATATCCCTTGCCCACGGTTGCTGTTACATCATATCCTCAAGCTGGCCCTGGAGAGACTGGGTGGTAGGGAGCAGGATTTCCTGCTCTAGACCCCCAAGTGCTCTGGAGAAGTGTGGTAGAACTCATTCCTGCAGCCTTTGCATGGCCAGTCTGCAAGAGATACCTGTCCTAGATAGTAAGTTGGAGTGAGGTGGGGTGGAGAAGACACCAGGGTAAAATTGGGGATGGAGTGGGAGAAAGGGTGGAAAAGGATTTTACACTGTAGTTGGGGCTGGATGGAATCTGCACTTATAGGTAGGGGCCCTAAAAACCTATACACTGCTCTGAGACTCTGCTTCACTCATGACACCTGGATCTGGGGAGCAGGATCCATGATACAGAATGCTCCACTCGCCATTTCAGCTTGGAGACTGGAGGGGAAAGTAGGGTTCAGTGGCTGCCTGCTTGCATCTTTTGGAGCCTCAGTGAATGACAAGGGAAAACAGCCCGCTTTGGTCATGGTCACTGTGCCGCGGGACATCCGTGTTCTCCAAACTGGATGGGGCAGTTTAACTACATAGGCTTATTAGAGTGCAAACTAGGATTATTAAAATTCATCATTCTGGGGTAATAGTCAACATCAGACAACCAAATGCCAAAAGCTCTCTGTCAAAGCCACAATGCGAACTCTGCAAATCAGCCCAAGTTAGAAGCCCAGATGAACTCGCTCACGTTACATGGAGCTTTAATGGTTCCCAAATGTTTACCATGCAAGAGCCAACCCAAAGGAATATTTCCACTTACCACATTTCACAAAGTGAAAAGATTATTTTTAGGAACTTTGCGTATATTCTGGGAGAAAACTCTATCCTCGTCAATCTCAAAGCACGTTACAGATGGACTATCTAATACTGAAAAAGAACCCTTGCTCCCAATGCCTCTCCCTGCTCTGACCTCTGTCCTGCTTGTGTGCTTTTGTGGATTCGGAAGGACTGTCATGGGCAACTCGAAATCATTGCCACATCGTCGGGAGAAGAAAGGAGGATCTGGGGAGTGGGAATGATGACTGCAACGGAGCCACGTACTCCCAGTGGGTCGAGCAGAAGTTTCCATTTTAAATGAAAGCACCTGCAAAGCTGGCTAGTTACACTGCACTCTGGAGGTAATCCAAAAACCCTCTACTCTCCTTATTTCAAACTAAGTCTCACATAGAAGGAAGCTCTCTACGGATAATGGTGGCAATATTTGGTGCAGGGACTGCTGGCCTCAATCCAGCGTGAGCACCATATTTGTTAGCACAGGCTACTCTCAAAATGCAAATAAGGCACAGGGGGCACAAAATGCCTATGTGCAGCGGGGAACAAGGTCCCAGGCAATCGGAGAGCGGGACCTGAGAGACTTGGATTCCAGTCGTCATCCCTCCACCTTCTTACTACACCAATGACATCGACCCGATGGCCTAATTTCTGAGAGCCTGTTTCCTTACCTGTTGTTTCCCAACAAGAATTCCTGCTTGTCTCCTAAGGTGGTCGTGGGGATCAAATAAAATGACAGGGTTCTTTTAAAACTTAAAGGCCCTATTAATTTCCAGGATTCCTCTTTTTCCTGGGTAGGATGGCGGTTAGACATAATATACATAAATTAACGTATCTGGATCATAAATCAAGTATGGGGCCAGAAGGTACCCAGGGCTGCTTTCCACAAAAATCCTCTGACTAAGGCTGCTTCTTCTGGTGAAGTGGCACAGAAACAAGAGAGACAGCAGAAATACAGTAATACAGTTCTGGGGTATGTCACCCGGTCACGGGGAAGGCTTCACAGTTGGCTGTAGATAGAGACAGGACAAAAGGCGCTATGGAGAGGAAAGAGCCCAAGGAGAAGCAGGGCATCCCTGCCTCTCATTTCCTCCTGCTGTGCCCGTCACTGCTCTGCTCTGCAGTTAAACTAAGGGTAGGAATAAGCTAGCTTTGTTCTCACCTCTTTGTTGCTCACCTGTTTCCTGCTGGGTTGAACACCCACAGTCATGGAAAATGGGCAGAAGGTTAAAAGAGCCCTGAGCACATGGCACTAGCCAGAGTTGGACCAGAAATCTCAAAACCACCAGAGGGGATGGTACGGCAGGAATGAGTCACCTTAATCTCTATCTGACACTGCGTTACCACGAAGTTTTTCATAATAAATACTAATGAACTAGAATCAACTTTACTTTAACTGAGAAATTATAATTAACTAGACTGTCTCGTTAACTGAGGGTTAATTAAAAAGGAAAATATACTCCTGCCTTGATCCTCTTCTTTGAAAATCTTTAAAAAAATGTGCATTTTCCCTTTCTGCTGAAACTTCATAGCACACTCTACACTCACCAAGATTCCCTGCATGTGAAGGATCTGGAGGGTCCATGATGTGGTCAGTTCTAATTTTGCTGGCATGCAGAAGTAGACCAGTTAGCTGGTGATGGCACCAGCCTGGCATCTCACATTGATCATACTATCCTGTAGTCATCATGAAGGCATTAGCTCTCACAAAGCAAGAAAAATTTTATTTCATGGTGGAAAATCACCGTCAAGTGAGAGAGAAAACTTTGGTGAAATTTGAGAAGGTGGTTAATTTGTCTTGTGCCTCTAAACATGGAAATCAGATGGGTTTCTATGGAAAAATGTGACTTGGGAGAAAGCAGAAGTCAAGAGAAATTATTGTGAAGTTGCAAACTTGCGGGTTGGAGGTCTCAGGACATAGCCTTTTTTTTTTTTTTTGAGGAAGATCAGCCCTGAGCTAACATCTGCTGCCAATCCTCCTCTTTTTGCTGAGGAAGACTGGCCCTGAGCTAACATCCGTGCCCATCTTACTCTACTTTATATGTGGGACGCCTACCAAAGCATGGCTTGTCAAGTGGTGCCATGTCCGAACCGGTGAACCCTGGGCTGCTGAAGAGGAATGTGCGCACTTAACCGCCGCGCTGCTGGGCCGGCCCCAGGACACAGCCTTTTTGAACACTGAAGGTCTAATGCACAGACAGTGGAACATAAGTAGATTCTTGATGACTAAGGCTATGGTGGGGCCTCAGAATCTTTACTGCAGCCTTGGGATAAGGAAGACAGATGCAGACGGTATAGGAAATTGGACTGTGTTCTGATTTCAGGGCAATTTAACAAATACTTGGTTTGGTCATTACTTGCTCAATGAACCTCAGAGATCAACCTCCAGAGATGAAAATAATGCAAACAGTTAATTGATTGTTGAGATTTACTGCATTCTACTCAATCCTGGAATTACTGTGTAGCTCTATGAGGAGCTACTTTACCTGATTAAAAAGAAAGCCAGTAAAGTTTATTTAATTAACAAGAGAGGTTAACCTAATGAAACATTGTTTTGAAATTTTTATATATAGCATCCTTTGTATGACCAGAGCCAGAGAGAATATGGTCACCACATAGTAACATTACTAGAAAGATGAGGGTGGGTTAGCGGTCAGCTAAAGGCAGAGACCATATAGAAGGAAGGGTGGAAGAAAAATAGGAATACAGCATAATATTCCATTGTTTCTTTCTATTTTTCTCCTGCTGTACTCCTCATCCCTCCATTCTGTGGTCAGACAAAGGATGAGGAAGAACTCACACCATCCCTTATCCCTACTATTTCTCTACGTCCATACACAGGTACACCCCTGGGAGCTAAATTCACAAGTGGTGCCAATGAACCAGAAATGCCCGGCTGTGCATAAAAATGAGTGCTATTTGAACAATCTGCTATGCCTTAGTCATGGGAGTGCCTGCTGGGAGACACTAGCTCTCATGCGGGACAATGACAGAGACCAAAGGCCTCTTGCAAACGCCGCTGGATCTACGGAGACCGAGACACCCATACGTGTTTACCTGGGGAGCCTGCCAGAGAGTCCCCTCTGCTGAAGGCGAAGGTACGAGACACAGAGACGGGCACTAAAGAGTCAAGGGCCAAGGAGTTGTGAGTTGCAAGGGGAAGAGGAACACAAAAGGAGAGAGACAAAGAGCAAAGTGGGTGAGACAGTCTTTTCCTGGATCTTCACAGCATCACATTTCTCTGCAAAAGGGAATCTTGTCTCTGAAAACATTGAAATCACATCCTCTTACAAAGTCACTCTCCAGAAAGAGGAAAATAAAACAGACTTTGCTTCAGGTCATCTGAAAAGATGTGCAATCATCTTAGAGGGCATCAGACCTGCCAATGACAAGAACAGGCAGTGCCCCAGGGGGGAGCACATGTAGGCAGCACTCTCTCTGAGGCAGCCTTTTTGAGCCAGCAGATACACTGGGAGCCCAGCACTGCATTCCCACCAGGCTCTCCCAGCTGCCACACGTGTCCTGCTCACCTGCAGGAAGGCTGAAAGCAAAGTGCATGCTCCTGCTAGGGGCATCCTTCATGAGGCTGTATCCTGCCTCAGACTCCTAGGAGCTCCCTCTGTGGTCATGGTGCTGGGGAGAGACAGTGCATTGCTAGAGGCTTTGGATACAGGAAAGGCAACATTTCTAGCAATTTTAATGTGAATCAACTTGATGATTTAAATCATAGTCATTTCTTAGCAAGTTCAAGTGCTCCAAAGCACCTCTCTTCTTATCTCCTTTTCCTTCTCTCTCTTTCCCCAAAGGGTCCAAAATGGTGCTGGCTGTCACTTGGGGTCTGGGGTGGGGTGAAGTGTGTAGCAATATCTAGTCCTTCTCCCATCTTGACCCTTGACTTGATCAAGTAGTGTTTCTGCATGGGAATCTGTCTTCATCTCTCTTATCTGCTCATTCCCAGAGTCCCTTCCAAGGAGCTAAAGTCAGTCAGTCTGCAGGTAACAGCACACTGAAATAGGCAGCTTTCACAGTCTTATTTGCTGCACTCGAGGATTTTACTGAAATTACCTTTATATGCAGGGGAGTGCAGGGGGCTTTATACCTACTTGATAATCATTTACTTTGACACAAGATGTCAAAGAATATTTGAATGGGCCACTAATGTTGTAAGACACAGTGGAATAAGAAACCCCACAGTCTCAAGAAGAAGCCTAGCACGTCCGGGCTGCAAATTAAATGTATATCCTGCCAAATAGATAGTAGACTTGTTCTCTCCTGACTACACTCCCCTATGGGCATCTGTTCTGGCGACCCTGAGCTCAGGCCCAGTTCCTCCAGAGTGCCGGGCTCGCCAGGGTCCTCCAGCAGTCAGAACCAAGATAAAGCAGACAGGACTGGCTGTGTTTCCTTTGCCCTGGTCAGGAAAACCAGAGTGACTTACTTGTAACCTCAAGTTAACTTTGAGGCATCCATCACAGAGCCAGGATTCTGGCAAATTCGTCACCCCATTCATCACCCTCAAAGGCTGGTAAAGCTAGAGGTTGCCTTCAAGGACAGGGGCAGTTTGCTGGACCAAGATCCTAAAAGAGCCTTAAGCTCTCCCTCAATCTATAGGCCAAGGTTCTTGGCTGGTGAAAGATGCTGGGTGGCTGGACCTGGGCTGAGAGTCCACCAGGGACAACCCTGGGGTGTGGTGGCCTTTGCAGTTACTTCACACTTCACCCCACTAAGTGGGGAGGGCTTGGGGGAGGATGGAAAATGTCTCCATACCCCTGCAGGCTAATTTGAATTCTTTTTCCTCCCGAAGATTGACAAAGATGCTCAGAAGTGTGGGGCAGGGTGGGGAGAAAATTTAATGCTTCCTTTTAATCAGTTTTGAAGGAGAGATTAGTGCTGCAAGTTTACTCCCATCTCACTGATAAAATGGAAGGATTTTCATAGAAGGAACTAGAGACAGGAAGGAAGAAAAGGAGGAAACCATCTTCCAACTACTTACACATTTTTTTTTTTTTTTAAAGAAAGCTCATCTAAATTAAGTGGGCTGGGGAGCCTTATGTAGCTCCTTTCCCCCAGAGTTCCCACCTCTTCTCTTTGGTCTTTTGGCAGAGCCAGGACAGGGCCAACAGGTCTAGGTAACATTTAGAGTCACAGGAGTTACTCCACCTTGAGCAATCTCTAATGTGAGGCCGGAAATCTCCCATAGAGAACCAAGGTTGACCCAGTCTGGCAGCCCATCCCTTTCCCATCCAGAGTTCTTGTTCTGAGTACTGAACCTTCCTTCATCAACCCTAATTGAGATTTGTTGGCTTATGTAAGTATACTACTGTGCTAGGGTTTCTATTTTACAGATCTCCTTCAATGCATGTTGGGCCCATGGGTGTGGGCACCACTTCAATTTCATTTCAGCCCTCTGCTGGGCTAGGATGTGAAATTACACCACAAATTATTCCAATATTCCCATATAGAATTGCATTCTGGAACATGATGGGTCTTAAATCTGTATTTCATTGTGCTGTGTGAACTAGTGAGGGCACTGGAATGTATCTAGGTAAATCACTATTTGCTGGGTGATTTGGAGCAAGTCATTTCTTTAGTTTCTCTGTGTTAAAATGGTATCTACCTTTCAAGTGCCTAGGATTGTGATATCAAGCTTTGGGACCCTCTGATAAATCCCAGTATAAAGCATGATGTAAAGTCTTTTTTATGATGAGAGAAAACACCCCATTTGGCATTAAAATGGCCACCATAAACAGTAACAGCTCAAAGCAATGCAAAATTCAGACCAGTGAATCAAAAAGAAATCTAGAGAAATCATTCTTTCTGGATCACACTCATGTCACAATAAATGCCATGCCTTCTGAACACAAGTGCAGTAACTATGCAGGAACTAGCGAGAAGGTAGAGCACAGAAGGGACAGAGCAAACCAGCCAGCAGCCCTGTGCCAGTCCCCACCATCAACATGCTTGGCCAGCTGGCAGACACCTCTCCACCAGCTGAGATGCAGTGAACAAGGAAAGAGAAGCAGATAAGCAACATACTGCACCAGCCTGGGACTTACATCCCAAGATCTCACAGTCGCTTCTTACTAACCCCATAGACACAAAATAGCATAGTAGGTTTTCAAGTGAATTATCCTAGCAGAGAAGGGAAGGCTGAACTTCCACCAAAACACACAAGCACCTGCCTGCATTCTCTGGCAGGTGACAATAAACAGTGCCTTCCCTCACAGACTCCCTCTCTGCCATTCATCACTTGCACATGAGCAGAGAAGCAGCAGAAAACATTCCAGACACACAGAAACTAAGCTCCCGTGGTCTGTGGGTACCTGGCAGGAAGCAGTGCTCCTGGCAGAGCATTACAAAGAGGCTGCCAGCATTTGTGTTAGCCTCAGCCCAGGCTCGGAGTGCTCGGTCCAGGGCCCCAGAGTGGGCTGAGGCAGGACTACGCTGGGGAGGGCGAGGGAGGGGTTTGAGAGATACATACAAAAGACAGAGGATCCAGCCAGACTTCCAACCTTCCGCACTTCGTTATCTAAGGACAGAAGAATGCAGTGTGTTTCACAAGCAATTCAGAAAACACACATTCTTATGGGAATTCTCCCTTTTCCACCCCACCCCAGCACCAATTAACCCTGCAAAAACCAGGCAATCAAATAGAAGTGTAAAAAGCAAAATAAACTTATCTTTTCACACTGAAAAATACCACTATCATCCCTAACACATGATAATGTTACAGCCCATTGTGAACTTCCATAAAAAATCTTTCTGAATGAAATATGCTTCTTATACCCATTTTACAAAGGAGGAAACTAAAGCCTAGGAAGTTAAATGCTTGTCCAGGGTCCCTAACAGGAGTCAAGATGAACTCAGATGCTTTTTTCTACAACATTCCATTGCCTCTCCAATAAGCTATGGCTTAGGAACCAGAATACCTGAGCAAGCAGTGGTCATGATGGCTGGGACACCATAGTAGGTGAAGGCTCCATTCTCGAAGCGAAGGCCTTCCTTCCCAACCTCCACCTCCACTTTACCCTGGAAACAGAAGGAAGTGTACTTAGAGTGTGTACAAGCACTTCCAGTCCTATTGACTACCACCCTAAGCACTTCTGCCTGGATCACAAGAGGACTTACGTTCTTATCACAGGAGAATGTGAATTCTGCGCAGACTTACACTTCAGAAACAGCACATCTGACTTCAATAGCCCTCTGCAGTAAATTAATTGCTTAGTTCATAAAGCAGCATCCAGTCATGAATAACCAAGCTTTCCTTGCATACTGTACTGGACCTTCCATGATACAGCTCCAGGCACCAGCTAGTCTGGGGCCCCATAAACTGCCCTATTGGTTTAGTCTGAGATAAGACCATCTTTAAGTCTGGCTGACATAAAATCTGATTCTGCACAAAGTTTGTTGAATTCATCAGCAGTTATAATGATACTAATGGGTATCAGATAGTGTATGTCGATGGGCCTGACACTGTGTTATGTGTACTGCATGGACTCCCATTCAGTTGGTCCCACAACTCTATGAGGCCCGTACTGTTTGTATCCCTAGTTTACAGATGAAGCCATTTTGAGGCTCACAGAGATTAAATAACTTGGTTAAGGTTGGTTAGGAAGCAGCAATATTGGAAATTTCAAAGCCAGATCTTTCCAATTTCTGAACCCACACTCTTGCCACTACATTTTAATTCCTCCAAGTTTTATCTGTGAACAGTTAAGTTTATATTAAGCATAAGAGAGTCAATTGTATAGGTTCATTATGTTAGATAAATAATGTAACAGGACCCTTCTCGATTTCCGACAGTGAAGAACGTGACTCCATTTTTGGAGAAAGGAGGTCATTTTACTGAGATTGTTTGGAAGGACGGCTTAAATCCCTTAAGATTTTAAGACAATTACTGTATTCAGACTTCATAAGATTCTGTTGGGAAGAGACATGGAATAGCGACAGGGCTAATGGTGGAGCCAGGCCAGGGCACCAGCAGTATCACAAATTGGAACCATGCCTGACACTCATTTACGACAGGCCTGTCGAGGCCCCGAGGGCAGAAGGTGATCATACTTATGTGAGCACCAGGAAGATGCTACACCTCTTTCACTAGGTCATTTATTCCCTTCCTGGTCCTCTCGAGGGGGAGAAGATTCCAGGGACTGCAGAGGCTGAAACGTGGCAGAGAGTGGATGTGTTCTGTGCACCTCCAGAGAGCGGAGTGAGGACCAGTAGGTGGAAGTCAGAGATGGTGAGATTTCAGCTTGACAGAAGGAAGGGCTTTAAACAAGAAGTGTCTGAAGTTTGGGAGGCAGTAGACTGTTTCATTTCTGGGCATGTCCAAGCAGAGACAAGGAGGTCTTAGGGATGCTGTAGGACAGCAGTTTTGGAAGTTCAGTCACAGAAACTCTCTGCTGGGGAAGTACCTGCCCTACTACCCCACCACAAACATTGCTGATGTCAGATGCAATGCCATCAAGATCCCACCACTCCCAGGACATCAGCCAGTCATACATGGCCCCTGCTTTGGGTCATGGACAAACGCCCACCTCAACAGGCCTTGCTCTGGAGGCAGCCAGCCAAGCCTTGGAACCTGGCACTGAGGAGGCAGGGCCATTCCTCTCCAGCTGGAGATGCCCCCAGCTTGCCCTTAGAGGGTCCCTGGCTTTCTCACTCACCTGCAGAAGCAGCACAAAGTAGTCCACGGGGCGATTGCGCTGGTAGAGGTAGTGTTCTGGAGACTTCTTGTTCTTTTCATCAAACTTCAACTCCTGGATCACATTTGGATGTTTCAAGAGCCGAAGCAGGATCTTCTCCGACAGGTACAGAGACTTAAAGGGCTCCACTTCTAGGGGAGAATGAGAGACAGGACGAATTGGCAGCGGGGAGGAGTCAGGGTGAGCATAAGCAGGGCGTGTGTCTAGAGCCACCTCCACTCATGCTCCTGGCACCCAGCTGGCAGGGTTCCTGTGATTCCCTCGAGTTGGGGGGTCTCAGGCCTTCCCCATGTCCTCTAGGGATGTGCGTCTCTGCATTGGCAGCTCAGTAGAAACATGTCACCATTTTGCAAATGTCAGTTTTGTTATTAATTTTCTCCTTGATTTTATTTAAAGTTGGGCATGGACTTAAAAAAGAAGGTAACCTTGCCATTTGTGACAGCATGGATGAACCTGGAGGACATCATGCTAAGTGAAATAAGCCTGAAACAGTGCATGATACCACTTACATGATGAATCTAAAACAGTCAAACTCATAGAACAGAGAGTAGAATGGAGGTTGTCAGGGATTAGCGGGAGGGGGAAACAGGGAGGTATTAGTCAAAGGGACAAAGTTTCAGTTATGCAGGATGAATAAGTCCTAGAGATCCACTGCACAGCACAGAGCCTAGAGTTAACAATACTGTATCATATACTTAAAAGTTTGCTAAAAGAGTGGCTATTAAGTTTTCTTACCACACAAATAATAATAACAAACAAAGAAGGTAGGAGGAAACTTTTACAGGTGATGGTTATGTTTATGGCATAGATTGTGGTGATGGTTTCACGGGTGTATACTTATCTCCAAACTCATCAAATCGTATACATTAAATATACACTGCTTGTTGTATGTCAATCAAACCTCAATAAAGTGGTTTAAAAAAAAAGTTAGGGATGGATAAGTAAGCCTTGTGAACAACAAAGGCTTTAAAACCATAACCAAATGATATACAGAGAATTTAATCTGACTTATTTCTATGACATGAATGAAATGAAATTCCAAGTTAACAGAGACAATTATTTAAGTGATAAGTTCTCAATAATGTGAAGTATCATCGCATCATATTCACATATTAGCAGATATTCTTACATACTATGTTATGTTATATTATACCGTACCATATTATATTAACAGATACAGCTGCTTTGCTCTAGGAATTCAGGCAGCCAGTAGTTAAAAGAAATCTGTATTCAGAACTAGATAACATGTTGAAAATTCTACTTTAAAGAAGCACCAACTTAAAATTTTCTACTTTTTAGCCCCTGGAACACCACTAGCACTCATTAGACATTCAATAAATATATGTTGGATTAACTAAATATTGAACTTAACGATGGATGAGATCATTCTAGGTCAGCACATTAATCAGGCATGGATGAGAAGGTCAGAGGGTTCAAAGGCAAATTTTACCTTCTTTAGAAGAAGGAGAAGTTTATCTTTGGATCCTCTCACCTTTTTTTCCTTTCTACAGATTCCAAGATTCACAATCCACTTCTGTATTTTAAGAACTCATAGCTCACAGGCCTATGTGGTCCCTGGAGGGTACTGGAGCCCAGGGCCTTGTGGTTGGGTAGGATAACGCCTCTCCCTCCCCTACAAATCCTCTGGGGCACCCCAACTCCAACAGGATGGAGGTCGGCCTAAAAGGCTCCTGCCAGGAGGCAAGTGGAGGAAGGGAAAAGTGCAGCAATGGTTTCTTTAGCTCTTTTCTCAAGTAGAAGGGAGAAAAACAGAGTTGGGTTGTACTTACTTCCTCCTGAGAAGAACAGGCCTGGGGCTGAAAATGACAGCACGTGGCATGCCATCGCTCTACCTAAGGCAACCTCCTCATTTGGAACAGTGGTTCTCAGTCCTGGCTGCACACTGGAATTAGTTTGCAAGGTGTTAAAAATGATTGGTGCCTGGGTCCCACCCTCCAGATTCTGTTTACCTGCCTGTGATGGAGACACCAGTGGGCAGAGTCATACCTGTGGCCATGAAGCGGTGTGTGGCCAGCAGAAGCTGTGGAGAGATCTTCACCCTCATCTCCGAGTCGGAAAGTTTAAACAAGGAGAAGTCATGCCGCTTCCTCTCCCGGTGCGGGACCCTCTGCTTTTTCCGATTGTCGGCTGTGGGATCACATGGGACAGATTGTGGCTATCTCAGAATCACTATTGGGTTTGGAGGTTTTCCCAGAGTCATATGGGACAGACAGATCCTTTGGGACCACGTGAATTTCTGCCAAGTGTCAACTGTAGGTGACATTACAACATCTCTTTCCCAGGGAGTGGAAGGATGATGATAAGGGATAGAAGGTGGGGGATGCTATAATGTCTCAGCGTTACTTACACTTAGGTGGTGGATAGTGGAAAAGGGTGTATAGTGACTTGGGGTCCCCAAGACCAGGGTTCTAGGGCAGCTGTCCTACTTACAAGCTGTGCAACCTCTCTAAGCATCAGTGTTTGTTTTAATCTACACAGCGAGGTTAATCCTTAATAACTCTTCTACTCATCTGATGCAGTTATTCTGAGACTCCAACCAGAACCCATCTGTGAAATGCTTACAAAAAGGCATTCAGACAGGAGGGACATGCATTTTCACCATCGAGGGGTTTGGCGGGGTCTGGGGCTTTCTGCCTCTGTCCTTCTCCTGTCCCCGGAGCTGGGCTCACCTGGTCTCTTCCTGCTGATTTAAACCATGCTCTGAGCAGTACCTGAGGTATGCCACCCAAGGGAGGAGGTGGTCACCTCCTCTTCCCACTCACAATTCTCCTGATTCAACCCTAGCCCCCTCCGTGTGGAGAGAACTGGGGGAAATAAATGGAAGCAAGGAGAAGAAATGGGAACAGCTCTGTAACGTGCAGAGACGAGTTCTTTGGGCAGGGGCCTCAGGCAGGACCTGGAGGAACTCCAGAGATCCTATGATTGAGAAAATTTGCTTTTTCCAATTTATTTTTCTTCCTTTTTTTACGCTTGTCTGAAAAAGTATTTTTGGGGGGTATGGGAATGTTTTCTTGGGTCATGTCTCTTTTGCTTTCCTTTAGTTTTGAGCAAAATTTTGAACCTTCTAGTCTATCTCACTTGTGCTGAGGGGAACAAAGGGATGTGGGTTTTCTCCAAACTTGGTTTGGAGAAAAACAGGCCTTTGGGGAACCAAGAGTGCAGGTTGAGCAGATACAGTGGAAATTAAAGGCTCCCAGGACTCTCTCTCTCTCCTTCTGGAACTCGCTTCAGCCACACTGGTTGGAATTCCTTCTAGAAGGGAGAAAGTGCCCTTCAACCACGCTGCTTTCTTCTGGGCCTGCCTTGGACTCTGGGCCCCTGCTTAGCACCTTTTGCTCGGATTGCAACAGTGGCTAGATCCAGACCCAAATGTCCTGTGGGTCAGGGTCAAGTGAGAAGAAACACAGTATTCCCGGCTCCTTGGCCTTCTTACAGCTCTTAAGGAATCCTGCCAGAAGCTTATTTATAAGCGTGGGAAACCCTAACCTTCTCCTACAGAAAGAGGATCGCTCAGCAAGAGAGCAGCAAATATATGCATCAGACCCGTTCTTTTGCTCTCACAGGTGAGCAACCTTCTGCTTTTCATGACATGTTTGCCAAAATATCCCCTCTCTTTCCTCCATCAGAATGCCACTTAACATGTCATCATTGGAGAATCATTCCCCTGATCTCCTCTTCATTCTTTTTATTTTAATATTGAGCGTTTGGAGCATTAAGGTTGTTAGAACAAATGCCCTAGGAGGAGCTTACTCATTTACTTATTCATTACACTATTATCAGCCACTAACACTTTAGTGTGAATGTCTTCACCAATATTTCTATGGAAACACTTGGGAATCCTAAATCAAGAGTAGTGGGCAGAGGTGGAGAAGGGAAGGGGGAGGGAGAGGTCAATCCCTATTTGAAGAAGACAGGCCTGGCCAGGGCACCACAGCAATACCAGATACTGTGACATTCCTGCTGTGTTTTATCAAGGTCTGGCCCATCTTTTAGGTTTGATCTCTTCTTAGTCCAAGGAGAAGGCATTCTTCCTGCACCACGCACTGCTCTATAGTATCAAAGCTTTTTCTCCCGGGAGTTTGTTTCTAGCTGCTCAATAGCTACTTCTAGCAAACACAGGACAGGGGTCTGGAATGGGTTATCTGAGGGGAGGAAAAGGGATTGGTGCCCCACAAGATGAAATTCAGGGGAGGAAACATTTCTTGGCCTAGGGACTCCTGTGGATTTAGATAACACTCCCAAGCCCGGAGACAAAGCACGCCTTTGCAATGTTTGCAAGCAAAGCTTTGAGAAGGCTCAGTACCCCAAAGCAGTCACTATCTGCATAGAAGAGTCCATGTTGTTCCTGAGGGGCAGTGGGTGGGAGGGTGAGGAGACCAGGAAGAAGGGAGCAGGGACAGAAGCAGGGGCAGGAGCCAGGGGTGCAGAAGGGAGGAGAACAAGAAACCAGGCGGCAGAGCTAAAAAAGCATAAGGGAGAAGAGCAGTGTCTAAGAAGCGATAGTCAAGGTTTTGGCATAGGTTGCGGGTGGGAAACCTCATGACAGTCTCCATTGCGCACTGATGTTCTGGTGTGAGTGGAACCCCATGGGTAGTGGGGTCTGAGTCTAGGTGGGCGAAGAGACAAAACAGAAACAACACAGGGGACAGAAACAAGGGCAGAGCGGCCTCTGGCCATCATCCGAGGTACACTTTGTTTCCTTTAGTTCCTTTTCCATCCAAAGACCAGGAAGTCTCCTTTTCATAGTCTTGGCTCAGTTCCTGAAGGTCCCCTCCTGATAAACATTCAGCTAGCACATCCTCGGTGACTCGGGGTGGTTCAAGTCAGGGTATCTGGCCGTGCTGGCATCAGGTGACTGACACATACATGGGGCTTGCCCTGATACCCTTTCACACTGTCTATCAAACTAAGCCAGTTCTGAGAGTCTCAGAGGAAAACAGGATGACCTTGGACGATGGCCAAGGCTGTGCACTTACTATAGAGGTCAGTTTCATCCAGGATCTCTGATTTGATGATCTCCTCTATGATGTCCTCCAGTGTGACAATGCCCATCACCTCGTAGAAGGGGTCCCCTTCTCCCTCATTATTCACCCGCTGAACGATGGCCAGGTGAGATTTTCCTGAAGAACAAATGAAGTTGTAGTTAAGCATTGGGACATTTTCAGAGACCTTTCCTTGTAAGAAAATTATACAAATTTGTTCACTGACTAAGCTTGGGACTGAACCCATCCCAGGACCTCCTTAAAATATGAAGTTTGTGTACAAGCTCTTATAAATGCAAACATTATACTTTTATATCTCTGTCTCTTTTTAGGAAAGTTACCTAATATATCCAAAGCCAGTTAAATTTGTTTTCTTTGAACTTTCACATTTAGCAAATACATCTAAGCTGAAAGATGATGAATAACCTAATTGAAAGAACAATAATTGGAGTCAGAAGATTGGGTTGAAGCCGTTCTCCTCCTCCAAGCTTCCTCCCTCCCCTGACCTCAACTCTCCCACTTATTATCTGTGTGCCCGACCCTGGGCAGATCACTTAACCTCTACCGAGTCTCAATCTTCTCATCTAGAATTAGGGAATAATACCAGTGTGGTGATTTTAAAACATGGCCCCCACACTCTTTGATATGCCTCCCATTGAGAAGTGTGGTCTATAGCCCCTTCCCTTGAGTCTGGGCAGGCTTGTGACTGCTTCAACCAATAGAGAATGGGGACGTGTCTGCTATGTGACTTCTGAGGCTAGGTCATAAAAGGCATGCGGCTTCTGCTGCAGAAACATTCTAAGAAGTCTGACAATTACCCTGAGGCTGCCATGGTGGAGAGGCCACACACGTGCTTAGGCGACAGTCCCAGCTGAGACCAGCCTTCCAGGCATCCTACTAAAGTGCCAGACAGGTTAGCAAAGAAGCCACCTTGGCAGTAGATGCACAATTTCAGCTGATCTAGTGCCACCCTCTGGAGTCCTCCCCAGCCATTCAAATCATCTCCAGCTGTGGGCCCAGTTACTGTGAAGAAGAAATAAGCCATTCCTGCTGTACATTGTCCAAATGCCTGACTCACAGAATCTGTGAGCATAATAAAATGGTTGTTGTTTTATGTTGCTAAGTATTGGAGTGCTTTGTTAGCAGCACTGGTAACTAGGACAACCAGTACCCATAGGTGACTGCGGAGCTCAAATGAACGAGCAGATGTGTAAAGGCACATTGTAAACTATAATGTGTCATAGGCAGTTTTTAAATTTTTATTGCCCAACAACTTAATAATAATAATTAACATTTATCGAGCTCTAATTATGTGCCAGGCACTATTCAGAGCACTTTACATGTATTGATTCATTTAATCTTCATAACAACCCTGACGCGAGTATTATTATTATCCCCATTTTACAAGTGAAAGAATTGAGGCTCAGATTGGTTAAGTAACATGCCTCAAGTTACACAGCCCATAAATGGCAGAGCTGGATTGCAAACCCAGGTAACTGGATTCAGTCCTAACCTAGGGACTGACTCTTACCTAACAGTCCTGCTTCACCTTGGTTTGTTTTCATCTTTTGATAGACACATTTCTTAGTCTTGTTTCTAAAATGCATATCTGAGTGGTTCTTTCTTTGGCTAAGAGACATTTAAGGAAAAAATTGAGGGTACTGACTTAGATGTGTTATTCTTGCCAAAAAAAGAAAAAAGGAAGTTCATGCTTTCTCAGTGTTACCTTTTATAAGCTTTTCTCGGCCATCGATAAACATATCAGAGAAGAGAAGTAGTCAGTGTGCCAGAGGCATAATTAGCCATTAAAATTTAAACAGATGAATACCTTAAATCACAGGATAGTTACCCATTGGAATTTTTACCCAGAAATAAATGGGAAAGATGGCATTTGTATCACTCAAGAATGGTCTCTAATTCCTTCTCCACCTTCAACCTGTCCTTTGACTCACTCCCACTGATCTGATCATACCATTTCCCTGCTCAATGACCCTCCATGGCTCCCTAGTGCTCACAGAAGCAAGTCTAGATTCATTAGTTTGGTATTATCAAGACTGCAAAATGGGGCTCTTCTCTATCTTTCTAAATGCATTTCCTGCTACATTCCCTAATCATTCTATACTCCAGCTGTACCAGGTTACCTCCACTTCCTCAATTTCCTCCATGTCCACTTTCCAAGTCTTGGCTCACACTGGTCTTTCTGCTATCCTCTCTCCGCTGGCCCTTCCAGTTATAGCTCAGGTGTCAGTTCCTCAAGAAAGCTCTCCCAGATCTGCCCCATTCTGAATCTGAACCAACCTCTCCTCGCCTGTGTTTCTAAGTCCCTGATAACTACATTAGAGAATTTATCACATTAGAGAATTTATCACAAGTTGCTGCTTCTTGTAACTAGCAATGTGTGTGTCCTCTGCTGGACCATGTTTCTTCCTCAGATCACAAGATCCTTCAGGACAAAGTCTCATACACTTAGATATGCTTCCGTCCATACAACGAGCAGCCAATAAGTGCCTGATGAACTGAACTAATACTGAATAAAATCCACAGTTGATATTATAGATAATATTAAAATGAGATACTAAAATGTTTATTTTTTGATAAAATACAATGTGTTTAAATTAAACTCTGCATCAGTGGTTCTAAAATTATCCTTCGAAACAACTGCATCCTACCCATCTGGACTGAAGTGTTTTGTAGCTTAAATTAGATTATGTTCATTGTTAGAATGTGCTCAATTTAAAGGTTTTTTTTCCAACACATTGTTCTTAAACTTATGCTACCCGTTCTCACTTTTCTGCTAACATGTGCTGGCAGATAGCAAAACAAATGACTAGTATAATGGAAAAACTTGGAAAAGTGATTTCTTAAAATTGTTTTCTATAACTGGATACTTTTTGCAGTGTGGAACCTAGAATACAGACAATACAGCCATACTTCCTGCCACTAAGATGATTAGTTCATATGATAGGATTAAATAAATTGATATTTTATGATGTTTCACAAAGAGTACCATAACTTCCATGTGAAAATCCACCATTGGTCTATACTTGGTAAGTTCAATTTGAGGATACACTATGCGATCACCAGAGAATAGAGATTTTAAGTCCTAATTACATGATATTCAAGACAATGTACTTAGGTAATCTATTTAGAAACATTTTGTTACCACAATCAGTCCTTAAGATTCCCTCAAGTGCCTGTAGAGATCTAAAAACAAATGAAGGAAGTCATTCTTTCTTGGGTACAGACTAGAAGAGGAATCAGCAATCACATAACCCTGTTCTGAGCTGACACACAGGGACAAGAAAACTGCTGTTCTCATGATACACATACTTGAGGTCCTTCCTCTTTCAAAAAAGTTGGCCCGTAAGAGACCTATCTCCTCATATCCCTTCTCTTCCTGGGCCCAGACGTGTTGGAGCGGCCCCAAGTGAAGCCAATCTTGAGACATGGAAAAGTGAGTCATTTTCTCCTGCCAAAGCACTTTGTACATCCCTGTCTATTGGCATTTACAATAACAATAATAACAGCTATTATTATATTATAGCAGCTACCATTTGCTATACACTCTGGGGACCAGGCACAGTGCTAGGCACTGCATATACATTATTTCACCATGTCATTGTTCTCTATTTATATGTGATCCTCCCACTACGATGGTGAGCTCCTTGAGGGGCAATAGCTATGTTCTACTTATCTCCATTTCCCCAGAATCTAGGACAGCACCTGGCACAGAGGGAGAACGCCATAACTAGTGGGTGATAAGTAGATATCCACATGAAAAAGAAGGAAGCTGGACACCTACCTCACATCATATACAAAAATTAATTCAAAATGGATCAAATGCCTAAATGTAACAGTGAAAACTATAAAACTCTTAGGAAAAAACATAGGAGTAAATCTTTGTGACCTTGGAGTAGGAAATGGTTTTTTAGATAAGACACCAAAAGCACAAGCAAGAAAGAAAAATAAGTAGATAAATTAGACTTCATCAAAATTAAAAAGGGACAGCATCAAAAAAGTGTAAGATAACTTACAGAATGGGAGAAGACATTTGCAAACCACATATCTGATAGGGAGCTTGTATTCAGAATATACAAAGAAAATTTATAACTCATAAAAACAACTCAATTAAAAAGTGGGCAAGGGATGTGAATAGAGATCTATCCAAGCAAGATATATAATTGGCCAATAAGCACATGAAAAGATGCTCAACATCTTCATCATTAGGGAAATGCAAATCAAAACCCCAATGTGGGGTTGGCCCCATGGCTGAGTGGTTAAGTTCCCGCACTCCGCTGCAGGCGGCCCAGTGTTTTGCTGGTTTGAATCCTGGGCGCGGACATGGCACTGCTCATCAAACCACACTGAGGCAGAGTCCCACATGCCACAACTAGAAGGACCCACAACGAAGAATATACAACAATGTACTGGGGGGCTTTGGGGAGAAAAAGGAAAAAAAAAAAACCCCAATGGGATACCACTTTATACCCACGAGAAAGGCTACAATAAAAAAGACAGACAAAAACAAATCTTGATGGGGATGTAGAGAAATTGGAATCCTCGGACATTACTGGTGGGATTGTAAAGTGATTCATCTGCTTTGGAAAACAGTTTGGCAGTTTCTCAAAATATTAAACATAAATTATCTTATGATCCAGCAATTTCACTCTTAGGTATATACCCAAGAGAAATGAAAGCATATGTCCACACAAAAACATGTACACAAATGTTCACAGCCTTATTATTCCTAACAGCTAAAAAGTGGAAACAATCCAAATGTCCATCAACTGATCAATGGATATGCAATATGTAGTATATCCAGACAACGGAATATCATCAGGCTGTAAAAAGGGAATGAAGTACTGATACACACTACAACATGGACAAACTTTGAAAATATTATGCTGAGTGAAAGAAGCTAGACACAAAAGGCCACACATTGTATGACTTCAATTATACGGAATTTCCAGAATAGGCTAATCTATAGAGAAAGAAAGTAGATTAGTAATTGCCAAGAGCTAGGGGAAGAAGGGAATGGGAAGAAATTAAGGAGTTTCTTTTGGGGTGATGAAATGTTCTAGAATTAGATAGTGATGGCTACACAATGGATGGTCCACTGAATTGTACACCTTAAAAGGGTGAATGTTATGGTATGTGAATTATATCTCAATAAAGCTGTTATTAAAAAAAAAAAAGCCAAGTGGAAAAAAAATAACCAGTGCCTGAATGAACAGGTAGATTGATGGGGCTGAAAGTTGCAACCTACACACAAGTGAGTAAAAATAGGAACTCCTTCATAAAAAGAGAACAGGTTGAAATGAAAAAGCAATACTTGTTTAGACATGGGTGGTAGTGCTGGTGACATGCTGGTTTAGAGTGCTTGTTGTCATTCTGTGCTCTACGATGTGGCAGAGACCACAAATGGACACAGGTGAGGCCATTGGGAGAAGGTATCATCTTACGATTTTTTGTGGTGATGGAAATAGGGAATGAGGCCTTATCACAGATGAGAGGAGAGAATCTGAGAACAAAGAGCTGTGGGCCTGGAACATAGTAGGTTCTCTTCTTTATTAGGGATTTTATCAACCTGAGGGATGACTCATGGGTATTTAAAACTCATAAACTGGGGCAAACTGGGGCAGTGGGTGCTCAAACTTCCCAAGTGTTTCCATCTTTTTCCAGGCAGATGCTGGTTTCCAACAAGCATTATTGCTCCTCCCGTGGATGAGTGTTGTGTTTACTTCCTAAAGGCATACTTGAAGGAGCAGCTTCAATTTGGGCTATTTCTCTCTTCTGCCCTTCTATGAGGTTCTGTGAACAGGAACTGTGGCCTTCCCTGTGGAGGTGACCCTCTGCAGACTATCAGAATTTCTCAAGCGCCTTTCTCATGACTATTAGTCCATTAATTTCAGTTTCCTTCTGACTTACTAGAAAAGCTGGATGCCTGTGAAATAATTTAGGTTAACAAGGATGACGAGCATTAACGTTTGTACAGAACATCATAATTTGTCAGGAGGCTTCACATACAGTCCAGGGGAGTCTCGGAGTTTGTGAGAGGATGTTCTTGAGAACTGCGAGAATCCCTCATTTTGTGAATCAGAAATGTTTGGACAGGCCCCCGGCTTTCTTCAGAATCTACTGAGAGACGATAGGAACTGTTGTCTTATGCATGTGTCTTATGCATATTTTTAAGCAAGTTAGCCTCTTTTTTTCAACTTCCTTTAAAAGATTCTCTTTCATTTGGTGCCCATTTTCCTTGAAGAAGAAAGAAAGACCATTTCTTTAGGATCGTTACTGCAAACAAGATGACACAGGGAGAACGGCAGAGCCGCACTGAGCAGCAGATGTCGAGAAGCTGCTAAGCGCTCTGCTTTGCACACTCTCAGCCTTGACATAAGTCTGAAGCAATGGGGCCCTGAAAAAATCATGCTTCCATTTGCTAAAAATAGTCAAAGTGGCAAACTTAAAGCTTGCTAATTCCAATGGCCTATTGGATCTCGTTAAGATAGGATGAGGCAAAAGGTAATTCTTTAAGTAAAAAAATTCATGAATGCTTCTATTTATGAGGTATATTAAAAACATGTTCTTTGACCATACTGTTGTGGCACTGAACATCAACAGATGGGAAATCTCTGGGCTAAGCTGAAAGATAAAGAAACAGTAGATTTTATGGCAAATGCATTTTCTAAAAATTAAGGCTATACTTGTCTCTGTCCTAAAGAGCATATTTTATTCTGGGTTCACTGGTGTTCTACTTCTGAACTGGTAACTACAGACTCTCTGGCTTCTAGCTTGACTGCCTGCTGCGTTGCTGGTCTCCAGCCTCAGCAGAAGCCCCAGCCCCATCCTGATGGTTTGGCTTGCTGACACACCTCTCCTAGTTTCTAGCAGCTGCGGGCTCCTTAAGCCTTGGTTTGCTTCCCTCAAGCATGGACTACTTCCTCCTGGCCTCTGATTTATAATCTTTAGCTGCAATGCTGTCCATACCCTGATGAGACACAAAGTGGAGAATATGCACTGATAGCTTGAGCCTTGTCTGGATGACAATGTGAGGATGGTTTTGGTTGGAACCGGAGAAGTAATCTTCAATGAAGCATAAGTGGTCAGAGTCACATCTTCCTGGGATTAAGTCATATTATAGCCTTCCATTAAACAGGGCCAACCTCCATGCCCAATGCTTTGGAATGCACTTCACCTAGCTCAACGCTTCTCAATGCTGGCTGTACATTAGAATGATTCAAGAAGCTTTAAATACATTCTGAAGAGTGGATCCCTGCCCAGAGCTTCTAATTCCATCGATTTGGGGTGGGGCCATGGCATCAACAGTTTAAAACGTTTGCCAGGTGATGCTAAAATTCAGCCGAGGCTGAGAACTATTACTTGTTTTATAGTAATGGGTCTCAAAGCATGGTCCAGGGATCAGCAGCATCAGCATCACTTGAGAACTTAGTTAGAAATGCAAATTGTCAGGCCCTATCCCAAACCTACTAGGGTTGTGGTCCAGTGACCTGCGGTTTAATAAGCTTTACAGCTGGTTCTGATGCAGGCTAAAGTTTGAAAACAACTGGTTTATGGGTAGGCTCTATGGCACTCTGGTTATTTGTCTGATGACCTATTAATGAGGAAGAGAAAGCAGCACGGAGATGTCTGGTAAAATCCTGGTACTGGGGCTGGCCCGGTGACGCAGCAGTTAAGTGCGCACGTTCCGCTTCAGTGGCCTGGGGTTTCCCGGTTCAGATCCTGGGTGCGGACATGGCACCACTTGGCAAGCCATGCTGTGGTAGGCGTCCCACACATAAAGTAGAGGAAGATGGGCACGGATGTTAGCTCAGGGCCAGTCTTCCTCAGCAAAAAGAGGAGGACTGGCAGATGTTAGCTCAGGGCTAATCTGCCTTGGGGGAAAAAAAATCCTGGTCCTTTTGGTGCACCTGGTTTAAGTTACAAGATGCTAACTACTCATGGAAAGACAGAAAAGAATCTCCTGGAGCAAAGGATAGTTGTAGTGGCAAGCTGATGAATACTTCTCTCATATGATGTGGTAGTTATGGTATTTTGTTGACATGGGCTAGGGAGTGGTTGTTGACTGTTTAACGCTGAGCTTGGAAAGGGGTTTCTTGTAGCGTTTGCACTATCTATTGAGTTCTTCGTGTGTTTGAGGTCAATAAAACTTCCCACTAATGAAAGTCAAACTAGTGTTTTCTATCGCCCCAAGAATCCAAAGGGTGGTCTCAGTACTGGTTACTGGTAGGGCTCTATCTCATTACCACCTGGCATCAACATACCCACACAAGTCACATTTCTTAGAAGGGCAACTAGGTTTTCAGACATTGCTTTTAAAGCAGTGGTTCTCAACTGGCACTGATTTTGCCACCAGGAGACATTTGGCAATGTCTGGAGACAATATGGGTTGTCACAACTTGGGGTAGGGGATGCTACTGGTATAGAGTGGGTAGAGGCCAGGGATGCAGCTAAACATCCTACAATGCCCAGGACGGCCCCACAACAAGGAAGGTCAATAGTGCTGAGATTGGACACCCTGCTTTAAAGAGACAGAAAGTTAGGCAGTGGCAGCAAGGTCACAACTGTATTTTGGTATTCAAAGAAGCTGAAATACCCTCCAAAGGTCTTCAATAAATATAACCTCCAGATGGTTTAGGCACATCCACAAAGAACAGCTCCCAAGGACCCTGTTAGCATACCTCCTGTGCCTTGAAAAAACAAAAAGAAAATAATTGATTTGCTTTCTCTCTCTTTCAAAAATAGCTACATTACTTTGATAAGGTAACTGTTTCCAAGATAAAACATAGAAGCTGGGAAGAAAGCAGATTGCTTGGAAATAGAGAACCAAGGAAAGCAGAAATGATTTTATGGTTTCTGCCTCACTCTTGACCTTCACCTTGTAAAACCCAGTGGCTTTTGCCATGTTCTTATTCTCCCTGGCATCCCTACAGCATCTTTTATTCATTTGGTAGACAGTATTGAGTGCCTCTTCTTTCTTACCTTTGTCTTGATGACCCTCTACCACTTGAAGTGTGTTCCTTGGAGCAGCAGCATTGAACATCACCTGGGCACTTTTCAAAATGCAGGTAATTGGGTCCCACCGGCAGAATGAGGATCTTGGGTGGTGAAGCAAAGCTCAGACAGCTGTTTTAATGATATCCTAGGTGATTCTTATGCACACTAAAGTTTGAGAAGCACAGCTCTTGCCTCTTGCTACTCAAAGTGTGGCCCTTGGACCAGAAGATTTGGCATCACCTGGAAGCTTGTGAGAGGTGCAGAAGTTTGGCCCCCATCCCAGCAGTCTGAGTCAGAATCTGCATTTCCTCAAGCTCTCCAGGTGATTCTTATGCACATTTGAGTAGAACTGGTCAAGACCATCCTGGTTTTCTTTCCACCCTTAATGACTGATATTTTTCTGTTTCTATTGTGGATTCCTTTACTTTATCCTCACCTAAAGAAAAATATATCTCAAAGACTAGCTCAGTGATTCTCAACCTTGGCTGCACGTGAGAATCACCCGGGGAGCTTTAAAACCTATTGATACCTGTGTCCCACCCACAGAAGTTCTGATCTAACTGGTCTTGGGTTGGTCCAGGCATTGGGATGTTTAAAACTTCTTCAGGTGACTCTAATGGGCACTCTAAAAACCTCTGCTCCAGTCCTTGATCCTCTGTTCTTCTCTCTCCTGCTGATTAAAGATCCCCGCACAGCCTATCACTTTGTTTCTTCAAAATTTTTAATTATATCACTTTTTTTTGGTGGGGAAAATTGGCGCTAAGCTAACATCTGTTGCCAATCTTCCTCTTTTTTTTCCTCCCCAAAGCCCCCCAGTACCTAGTTGTACATCTTAATTGAAGGAGCCAACTTTAAATATTACCATCACCTCTTTCCTGAGAACTAAATTTATATCCTAACATCAGCATCTATTTTGAACTCTCATCCTGTTTTAGATATTTTGCCTGAGCTGTGTCCTTGTCTTGTCGAAGTCACAAATAGAAACACATAATCTTCAAGACCCGCTATCCCCGCTCTTCCTCCCTCTTCACTACAATAAATGGGGCCATCACCCTTCTAGTTACCCAGACTCATAATCCAGGAGTCACGTTTTACTTCCTTTTCCTTTGTTCCTATTTAGAAAAAAATCCCCATATTCTTCCAATTCATCTTTTCTTCATTCTTTCAACAAGTACCAAATGAATGCCTACTATATGCCAAGCACTCTTCTAGGCACTAGAAAGGCGGCAATGAACACATGAACAAATCATTTTCCTCCTGTAGCTTACATTCTAGTAAGTGGAGATGAGAGACAATAAGCCAGATAAATATGTAAAATCTATAGCACGGTGCTCCGGGGAAAAGCAAAGCAGGGAAGGTTGATGAGGGAGTGTGTGGGAGTGACTGAGCAGGTGTTATTTTAGGAAAGGGAGGCCAGGGATGAACTCCCTGAGAAGGTGGTATTCACAAAAATTTCTGAAGGCGGTGAAGGAGCACCATGGATATCTGTGGGACATCTTTGCAGTAGAACAAGATGCAAAGGCCTTGAGCTGGAAGTGTAACTGATGTGCTGGAGGAATGGCAGGGAGGCCAGTGCAGTGGCTGAAGAGTTTGCAGAGTAGCAGGAGTCAAGGTCAGGGAGGTAAGGGGTGGGTAGGTGCAACTGCGATAGAGCCTGGAAGGCCTTTGTAAGGACGCCTACTGTGAGTGAGATAAAGCCATTGTGGAGTTTTGTATTGTTGTGTGTATGTTTCTTTTTAGCAAAAAAGTGATATGATCTGACGTTTTAAACAGATCTCTAGCTGTTGTGTTAAGAATGGACACAAAGTGGGCAGAGGTAGAAGCAGGGAGACCTCACAAGAAGCTCTAGCACTCATCTGAGGGAGAAGTGGCTGGTGGCTTGGACGGGGATGGTAGTAGTGGAGGTGGTGAGATATAGTCAGATTCTGTAGATATATTGAAAGCAGAGTCTAGATGAGGGACTGGATGTGGGGCAAGAGAGAAAGAGAAGTTGGGGTCTGAGAAACTAAGAATGGAACTGCAATTTACAGAGTTTGGGAATATTGTGCGAAGAATAGGTTGGCGAGGAGAGCAGAACCTCAAGTTTGGACAGGTTTAAGTTTGAGATGCCTTTTTAGACCTCCAAGTGGAGACGCCAAGAGGCAGCTGGAAATATAAGTGTGGAGTTAGTGATATCTTTGGGAGAATGAAGGAAATGACCAAAGGAGTGAGAGTAGACAAAGAGATCCATTTCTGAGCCCTGGGGCGTTCCAACATTTAGAGGTCACAGAAATGCAACCAACATTCATGCAACAAATATCTGAGTGTCTGATATGGGTAGGCCCTGCCTCAGGTGCTGAGGGTATATCAGTGAATATGATGTGGGAGTAACCAGTAAAGGAGACTGAGAAGGAGAATCCAGAAGATAATGAAGTCTCAGAGATTTTCCCCCCTTTCAACTGCAGGGGGATAGTCCTTAATTTCCATGTCCTCATTGCATTCTGGATCTCTGCGCTAATATCCTAAGCAATCCTACTTTTGTTTTTTTCAGCTCTAATCCATCCTATCCATCAAAACCAGACTGACTGCCCCAAATACTACATTTATGAGGTTATTCCCCATCTTAGTAACATGTACCAGTTACCAGGGAGGATCATTTCTGAAGTCTTGCTGCCCTTAAAGGCCACCATGTTTTTTGGGTATATACGTTGCCTTCTTTCCCACTCTTTCAAAATGCATTGTGCTTATTCCCAATTCAGAAACTAACTGGTCCAAGGATACTCAGCTAATAAATGACAGAGCCAATATTTGAACTCAGGGAAGTGAACAGGACCTGCCCTAGCTGGGGTTTGTGGAAAGCTTCAAGACACAACTAAATAAGACTGAATACTTTAACCTCAGGCTTCTCAGACTCAGAACTGGTCTTGGAGGCTGCCCAGGGGGCCAGTTTGTCTCTCTAGGTTCAGGCCAAACATAACCAAGATCCCCTGCTTACAAATCACCATGCTGACCCAGAGTGATCTGGCTAAGCTTTGGATGATGATGACATTCTCAGAACATGAACCAACCTCAGATATGAGGAAGATACACTGCAAGGCAAACAGGGCTTGCCTTAGTCATCCAGAGATCATTTAGTTCTGGGCCAGGCCAGGGGCTACAGCCAAGCTAGGCTGGTCCCTGGGAGAAGAGAGAGGTGTGTCTCTTGGGGAGCTCTATTTGAAGTAAGCCAGATACCTGAGGTGACCTTAAAACCTACCATTTTGAAGGTTCTCATTCTAAGTGAAGACAGCCTACAATGATTCCAATGTTCTCCACACTGTTTCTGATCTAAACCAAGCTGATTCCAGGAGGGCACAGGTCAACATTCACTCCCTTTTCCAGTTCTCTGTTCACTGCGTGTATATGTAACGTCTGGTCTTCATCGTATCTCTGCAAATGAGGACTGTTTTTACTAGTATGTGGATGAGGAAACTGAGACTTAGAAAAATTAAGTGACTTGCCCAAGAGCCAAGAGTTAGTATGCAATAGAGCCGGAAACACACCCAGGTCTGTCTGCCTCCACAGCCTGTGCTCTTCCCAACATGCCTTGCAGACTCCACATTTCAAGGCAAATCTCAGGTTTCCTGCCTCAAGTGTGTTAATAGAAATGGAAACTTATTTTGTAAATGCTCAGAGCCTGCAGGAAAGCATGCAGAGATAATGCCTAGCACCTCACTAGTGAGTTAGCAAGAGAGGAGAAGGGCTTTGAACAGGGAAAGGGAAAGAAGGAGTCACAGGCCCACCTCCCCACAATACTTCTGGCTTCTGGTCCAACCCTTCTTCCCATTTCTAGCCTAACATTGTATTTCAGAGGACTGCTTGGAGCTTTGAGGGGTTTCGTTGATCTGACGGTGATATTTGCTTATGTGGTTGTGTTTTTTCATTTGCCTGGGATGTCTGACGAAGGGCAGAGTGATGGAGGAGGAAACCTAATGTTAACTGATGACAGGATAAAAGAAATGTAAGGAAATTGCCACAATTCAATTTTGGTCTCCCGAGCCCTATCCAAAGTATATAGCTCTCACTTTTGTCTTCTTATTATATACAACGACTTTTACATAGGCTGGATCAGAGGAAGCATTTGTCATACAAAACGACTAACTAGGTACAATTCATTTAACTAGATCGGTGAGGTCTGAGGCAAATGGTGGAGACTCCTGAGTGCTGTCCAGGCATTATCTTTAGCCTTCCCAGTAAGCTTACAATGTAGTATCATTACTCCCATTTCAAGAAGAAGGATGATAAGCCTCATTCAGAGTGGTAGCGTGACCCGCCCCAGTCACATAGCAGGAAATGGAGGAGCTGGGATGTCTACGACTCTCTGTGGGTCCGGGATCTGAGGCGGTGATTCACAGATGTGGCTTCTGGTTCTGCCTCAGTCACTAACACTGAGCAGGACACTTGTGTCTCCAGATCCCAGGTGCCTCATATACAAAATGGGGATAAATTCTACTGACTTCACATGCACGGTTAGCACAAAATGAGTTACTGTTTTGGAAAGATCTTTGCAAACGTAAAGGCTTTGCAACTATAAGGAATTATCATTGCTATTTTTACTATTTGTCCTTTCTGGGCCTTGGTTTTCTCCACCTTAAAATTAACAGATAGGGGGCCGGCCCTGTAGCCGAGTGGTTAAGTTCACGCGCTCTGCTGTGGTGGCCCAGGGTTTCGCTGGTTTGAATCCTGGGTGGGGACATGGCACCGCTCGTCAGGCCATGCTGAGGCGGCGTCCCACATGCCACAACTAGAAGAACCCACAACTAAAAATATACAACTATGTACTGAGGGGCTTTGGGGATAAAAAGGAAAAAAAAAAAATCTAAAAAAAAAAAAATTAACAGATGGGACCTGGTAATCTCCAAGGTGCCTTTTCTGGATCTAAAATTCTGTACTTTTATGAGTATAAATAGTCCTTGGCTACAAAAACAGTTTGGCTTTACAGGAGGCTTCTTTGTGATGATATATGATACACTAGAATTTTAACAGCGCCAACAGTTACAGCCTCTTGCATTTACAAAGGGTTGTGAACTCCTAATGTTTATATCTTAATATTGGAGAATTCCACTGGAATGAGATGAGAAAAAGCTGCCTTGACCCATGCTAGATAGTTTTTATCTACACAGTCAAATCAAAACACTTTCTATCAAATCAGGAAGAGAAACACAAAAGTGTTAACCTATAGTCCTGCAGCAACCACCTTGATTTGAAAAAACAAAATGTCCCTTTCTCTAGTTAAAAAAAAAAAAGCTGCACTTTGTAGTAATTGTCCTGTTCTACTTTATCAGAAATAGAGTAATCAACGCGTTTATCACCAAAAAATTTCTTGAGCCACTAAAAGGCAATTATAAAAAAGCGAACCATGTCACCCAGAGCACCATGGTAACCAGCATCACCGAGGCATGAAAAAATAGTTGTTAGTCACTAGAATCGAAGGAGGATGGCAGTTTGGCTTGCTAAGCAACACTGCAAAAATAGCAGAGTAACGACCCATAATCTGCAGGTCTGACTTTGCACGGCTTTGAAGGTGGTCCCAGAGGGAACTACCCCAGGTCCGTACACCGAACCCGTACCCTAGGCTCCCAGTTAAAGCCTAATGAATCACTTATTCAACAAATATTTATTGAAGCTTATCGTATGCAACGCACATAATTCCCTCCAAGTGTATTTACTCAGCTTCTTAGTTAAATAGAAGCTCTGAAATAGACACAGAAAGAGTGGTTTTGTGATGAGTGCGGTGGGGGCAGGGATCTGCTGGAGGTTGGCTCAAAGAGAACCAGCAGCTGATAGCCAGAGGACAGAGATAAATAAAAGAGTAGACAGAGAACTGCTTTATAATACCGCATAAAATAATTACATTCTTGTGACCATGATGCTGCGTCATCAAGAAAAGATTAAGTTATATTTAGGATCCTTTGTTCGGGAAGGCAGGAAAGGGTATAAAACATTTTAGAAATATCATCACCAAAAGTAGTTAAAATATACAGTTTTGGCATTTAGTGGAAACAAAAATGACGTTTGACAAATACCTCCTTCTGTCTAGTTCCCCATTTTGCTGGAAGGAAAGCAGCATTATGATCATTGCCCTACCAGCATTCAAATATAGCATCAGCTCCCTTTCTGCCTTGATTTTTCTAGCCTCAGCTGGAATGCTCTTTCCCTTCAGAATTGTTCATGAGAGTCCCTCTCCTCTCAAGTCCTCAGAGGAGTTTTCCTCTATCCTTTCAGGGAATTATTTCTCCCTTCTGCCTTTACCCACAGATGTCTGGATGCCCTTGCCTGTATCCCATCCAGTCTTGTATCATTTCTATTAGGGCCCTTCCTCCTTTCATGCTCCTGGAAGGCAGGGTCTTTCCCATATCCATATCCATCTGCCAGAGCCCTGGTAGGCTGGCGCTCAGTGAATGTTCCTGAACTCAACTGCCCAGATGATGTCATCAATCACGAGGGGTAGAGGGAGGGTTGGTAGGTAGAGATGGCGCTTCCCCTAAGGGATGTGAACAGTCCAGGAACCCTGCATGGCACTCACACTCTTTCCTCAGAGCCTTTGAATGTCTGCTCCCTTCTAGAAATGTCACTTGGGGAGGGAGAAGTCTATCCTCACCCAGAAGACCAGGTCAGGGCCCCTATTATATGCTCTCTTAGCTCCCTGCACCCTCTCTTCAAATTACTTGTCTCCGTTTGTAATTATTTATTGGTTAGCGTATTTCTCCCTACTGGACTGCAAGCACCAGGAGGGCAGGAGACCTGACATAGAATAATGTCAAATGGAAGGAAGGAAGGAAAGAAGGAAGGAGGGAGGAGAGAAAGGAAGGAAGAAAAGGAAGGAAGAAGGTATTTGATTGTTAAAAAGTGGAATTGAGGTGAGCTACGATATTCTTCAGACAATAAAGGACTCACAGAGGATGATAAAAAGAGGAAATGGAGGGGCCAGCCTGATGGCATAGCAGTTAAATTTGTTCGCTTGTTTTGGTGGCCTGGGATTCGCAGATTCAGATCCCAGGGGAGGACCTGTGCACCACTTATCAAGCCATGCTGTGGCAGACATCCCACATATAAAATAGAGGAAGATTGGCAATGGATGTTAGCTCAGGGCAAAATCATCCTCACCAAAAAAAAAAAGAAAGAGGAAATGTAATTTAACTATAGCCTGTGGGATTTGGATGAGGTAAAAATATAGTCTGACAATGAAGCCTGTTATGCCCTTAAAAAAAAGTGTGAATTAGAGTCTCTCTCAGGTTTTCAGTGCCCTTTCCAGCTCAAGTTCCACTGTTATCTGGTATTTCTTTTGCCAGACTGAGAAAAAAAATTATTGCAGAACACTATGACAACAACCATAATGAAAATTTTTAAAGAAAGAAATATAACCTGACAATTTTAGCTTGTATACTTATTTTCACTTTTTCTCATTTCTTTCTGTTCTTCCTCGCTGCACGTGATGGACTGAGCTCTGTTTACTGTTTGCCCTAATTATTGTTCAGAAGGTAAACATCTCATTCTAAATTTTACTAATTATTATTTAGTAACACAACACATTTTTAAGCATATTACACGTAATTATACCTGTGAAATGTAACTTAAAGTGAAAATAACTTTTTATTTTCTTTTATGGCAAACAAAGGATGTAGCACTAATGTTTTGGCAGCTTTTTATAGAATTAAGCAAAGGGATGATTATTCTTCCTGTCAAAACAGCTCACACCTGAATTTTGGAGTGATAAAGCAAAACACTGACTTTTCAACCAGATTATTACTCAGTGAAAATGTTACACTGTGTGTCTGCACCAGGAGTACTTAATGGCTGGTTGGATGTACTTTTGGCAAAAAAGAGATCACATACAACAGGACCAAAGACGGAAGAGGATACCTTTCAGCTCCATATGGCTGATCAATGTCTTTTTTGTTCACAACTGTATTCCTAGGGAGCACAGTCCCTGGCCCACAGCAGGAGATCAATAAATATTGATTGAATGAATGAATGAATCAATGAATGAGCAAAGACTGAGTATGAAAACTGCAACAGGCCATTTTACGTAATTTTACATGGCCACACTAGTCTACAGATAGAGTACCCCAACATTATGTGGATTACGTCATCTTTTGTTTAGAAAGATGGTGATACTAACCCAGGAGAGGTGAGTTGTTTAATCAAGTTAAATACCAGAGCTGTAGTGCCCAGAGGCCTTTGACTTCAGAACAAAGCTTTATTCCTTCTCCCTGTTGTCTACAAGGTTGGTTTTCTCCTAAAAACTATCCAATAGAGTAGTAAACTTTAGAAATTAAGTTCAATAAATCTCTAAGGCTCCATTTTATAAATTCGTCTTCCCAAATTATAGAACTCAACCCCAAGGGGACTATTGTGAAAATAATACCATTACATCAAAAAATCACTCTTGGGATCAGAATGGGATATTTGATTTGTGGCGGAAGGCAAGACCATGACTTTTCCCTTTATTTTCTTTTCAAGAATTGGATTAAGGTTGTTATTATGTGTAATATATTTTTAACATGACAAAATATTAAAAGCTATTATTTCAGGATAGTCGGATGATTATCTTCAGGTGATTTTCATAATATCTACTGTTCTATATTTTTCAATTTTCCATAATAAATATGCAGTATAGAAATTTATAAGCTTTAGTAAAAATTTAATAAAAGCAAAATAACCTAACCATAGTTTCTCTCTTCTCCATTGTTCTCAGTGCATTTTTACATTTCTATTACAGCACTTTCGCTTTAATGATTTAGGTATAGGTCTGTCTTATCCATATACTTAGATGATGAGCCATGACTTGTGAATTGTAATGTTGTTGGAAGTCAGGGGAAAGGTGAGTCCAGCCCGCCTTCTAGCTTTACAAGGGGGAATACTATTCTCCCATTAGGCTGTAGGCTCTTTGGGAGCAAGGATTGTATCTCATACACCCAAGCCTCAATATAGTGCTTTGAACATGAAAATGGGTAAAGAATTATTACAATAAAAATAGATATACCCAAAGAAGCAAAGAAACAAAGAACCAAATGTACCTAAAAAAACAAAGAAATACATCACTTTTCTTCTAACATTTAAAATTTGTCTTTGTCCTGCTGCATGGCCCAAAATGATTAGGCTGGAGATAATTAAAGATTCATTTACTAGAGCTCTGCAGATCCCTTCCATTGTATTACTTGTTCAACAAGCATTTATTGAAAACTTACTATGTGTCATATCCATTGTTAGATGCTACAGCTATAAAAAAAAGATAAGACAGTCTTTATCCTCCAGATGCTCATTATATGGATGGGCGGTAGTTATAAACAGATATTGATAATACAGCCTGTTAATTCAATAATAGAAGTATCGAACAATGAAGCTGGCCAAAACTAGGGTTTACAGGAGAAGCTCCCCAGAGGAGGAAGTCCCTGTGCTGAGTGTTAAAGGAGGAGCTGGAGTAGGGGTTAGTCAGGCAACACATCTTCCTGACAAAGAGTACAGCATAAGTAAAGGGACAAAAGCAAGAAATAGCACAATTCGGCCACGGAGTTTGGTGTTGCTGGAGCATAAGGCTGTGGCAGGGAGTGGTGAGTGATGGGGCTGGAGAGGAGGGCAGGGAGCAGGTCCTGAGGGTACAGCTTAGACTTTATCCTGCAGGCAGTGGGGAGTGCAGAAGGGTTTTAAGCAGGGATGACATCACCGGAGATTATTTCAGTGTCACTGGAGAGGATAGATTTGAGGGAGACAAAAATCGGAAGAAAACATCTTAGGAGGCATTTGCACAAATGGGGAATCGATTTGTGTTTATATTTAATAATCATAGCTAACATTTATTTAGGATTTATTATGACAGTTACTAAATAAGCAGTATTATGTAATATTGTCTTAACATTTCAAACAACCCTATGAGTAAATACTCTTATTATCGTTATTTTATAGCCAATGAAACAAAGAGTTAAGTACTTGCCCACGGCCGGGGTACAACCCCGGCAGTCTGGCACCAAAGCTTATGCTCTTAATCACTATTCCATTTGTTTAATTTCTGTCCCTTGCATTAGAATGAAAGCTCCATGCAGGCAGGGACCTTACTGGCGGTGTCTCCACTGTGCCTACACAACAGGTACACAGTAACTATTCCTTGAATAAAATCAATGAATAACCTAAGTGGAAGAAATGGTACAAGAAATACCTATACTTGGATGCAATATTGGCGAATTTCTTGCAGACTTTGTTCCAAATATTTGGCAGACTTTAGCAACTGTTATGGACAGAATGGTTGTAGCCCTTCCCTTCCCCAAACCCATACGTTGAAGCTCTAACCCGCAGTGGGGCTTCTAAGGAAGTAATTAAGGTCAAATGAGATCGTAAGGGTGGGGCCCTGATCCAACAGGATTGGTGTCTTTATAAGAAGAGGAGAGACAAGTGTGCTCTCTCTCTCTTTCTCTCTCTCTCTGCGTGTGCCCCAAGGAAAGGCCATGTGAAGACATAGTGAGAAGGTGCCATATGCAAACCAAGAAGAGAGCTCTCAACAGAAAACAAATCAGCTGGAACCTTGATCTTGACTTCTAGCCTCCCACACTGTGAGAAAATAAATTTCTGTGTAAGCCACTGAGTGTATGGTATTTTGCTATGGCAGCCCAAGCAGACTAAGATAGTGATTAGTAGGATGAGGGTATGGGGTGAAGCAGAGGTTTCTAGCCAGGGGGACTGGAGGGCAAGTGGTGCCACTAACTGGGGTAGAGAACACAGGAAGAGGAAGAGGAGAGATTGGTTATGGTGAATGGAATGGAGTTAGGGTTCACTTCACTGGAACATAGAAATATAGTAGAAGTTAGCTATTTAAGGACATTTATTCAATAAATGTTTATTCATCCCCTAGCCATGGTGGCCGCTGTGCTTGTCCTGAGAATACAAAGTAAATATGATTCATTCTTAGCCCTCAAGGAACTCACAGCCCAGTGGGGAGAAATATTGTTTCCTTTTGTAAACCTAGCATGCTGGCTGGAAAGACCATTTTCCTTTACCCCACTTCTAAAGATCTGGAACTCCTAATAAACATATATAGAAAATCCCATATGGAGAAGAGCTTTGGAGTCACATGACCTGCATTTGAATCTGGGCCTTGGAATATTCTAGCTGAGTGCTGACCTTAGGCAGGCCAAGGTACCCTTCTGGGCCTTAGGGTCTTCACTTGTACCTGCAGAGTTATTTAAGGATCAGATGAGAGAAGGTAGCTATAAATGTTTTGTAAAATGCAATATGCATGTTAACAATTATGGTAATTATAAAAGCTACATTTCTAACCTGTAGAAACAAGAAACAAGAGATGAATCAACCATGGGCAGCAAGTCAGAGGTGAAAGGCCATTTTGGAACCCTGTGGGTGGCAGGAGTTTTGGGATGGAGGATGGAATAAGACTGGTGTAGCTGGGAAAAGAACAGGCTTTGGGGTTCTACAGATCTAGCGTAAATCACAATTCTGTCAGTAATTAGCTATGGGAAGTTGAGCAAGTCGTGTTATCGATCTGAGCTTCAGTTTCTTCATCTGTAAAATGGATTTGATACCTACCCAGGAGGGTTGCTCTGAGAATGTAAAGGGCTTGGTGTGGTGCCTGGCAGAGCTCTTGCTCAATTAACGGTATCTGTTGTTCCTATCAATATTATTTTCCTCTCCTATTTCCTAAGGGCTTTGTTTAGGTAGCTAAGTTACTAGAGATGCAAGGAAGTGAGGCAAATAGAAGGGCTATTATGACTGGCTTAAAAAGTTATTTTTAAAGGTAAAGAAGAGTAGTTCAACTTGGCTTTCCTCTCCCAACCTATAGGGCAAACATATGTCTTAAAGAAGATGACAACTGCATTATATGGCTTGGAGCCAGAGAACACCCACCTTGATAATTATTCCTAGTATTTATTCTAGTCTAAGTAAATCTACCAATCAGAGTTAATAAGGGTTCTCTGAAGGGAATGCTTCTCAAACTTGAATATACACATGAGTCACATGGGGGCTTGTTAAAACACTGATTTTCATTCAGTGGATTGAGAGCAAGGCATGAAATTCTGTATTTCTAAAGAGCTTCCAGGTGAGGCCCATGCTGCTAATTTATGGACCACACTTTCAGGAGGGAGCAAGGCTCTGAAGGGACATGAAAAGTCTTCCTTGGTGTGGTGTTCACTGTAATGGCCTGCTTCTCTTCAGTGGTCTACCTAATTACAAACTAACTACTAAACAGAACACTAAGGAGCCTTTTTCAGACCAGATTTAGAAGTTCTGCAACAGGACTCATTTCAGATCAATACCGACTTTTTGGAGCAGCCTACTACGTGCAAGGTACTGTGCAAGGTGCTGGGGAAACAAAGGTTAGTAAGACACAGTTTCTCCTTCTGAAGACTGCCCTTATTTACCACTGCATGCCCCTGTAGACTGTTCCTTTCTGAGGGCAGTCTTATTGCCTACCCTGCTGCCTAAAGCTACACAGATGCTCAATGCATACTAAATGAATGGAGGAATGGGTTCACAGGAGCGTCCTTAAAAACGTCTTCTGGCAGCACATGACAATGAGACTCTAGCTTAACTGCACTCTATCTTAACTATCACATGAAGAGGTGGTTAAGTTAAAACGAAGCTGACAGGGTGGGCCCTAATCCAATCTGACTGGAGTCCTCATACGAAGAGGAGATTAGAACACAAGGAAAGACTCCAGGGATGAGCACACACAGCCGAGGGGCAACCCTGTAAGGACACACTGAGAAGGTGGGCACATGCCAGCCAAGGAGAGAGGCTTCAGAAGAAACCAAACCTGCTGACACCTTGAACTTGGACTTGCAGCTTCTAGAACTGTGGGAAAATAAATTTCTGTTGTTTCAGCCATCCGGTCTGTGGTATTTTGTTATGGCAACCCTAGCAAACTAACATAGATTTTCACAGCTTTTATGCCCAGATCCAAAACTCCCTTCTGTAGGGTACACAAAATGTAGGAATAATTCTAAGAGTGGATGGATGAAGCTGAGTGCAGAGGGAATGAGTCACACAAGTACCCGGGGGAGACAGACAGGAGAGGGTGAGACAGTAGCCCAGATTGAGCTAAAACAGCTGCAATATATACGTATTTCCCTCCCCTTATGATACCAGCACAAAATCTAGGGCTGTTCTCTCCCCAAATCTGAGACTGAAAGTAGCCTTTCGACTTTTTTCCCCCTTCTCAGGCTACATTTTGCTATTTAACACAATTTCACTTGTCTAAAAATACTGTGGCAGGAGGAAGACCCTAGATTTCTCTCTGCATGCAAAGTCTTTATATACAAAGAGTACCTGCTGATAAGGTAATGAGATTGAATTTTTGACAGGCAAAAAAGAGTATCAAAAATACACCATCAAATGAGATTCTTGGTAGCCACAGGGAAGCTACACTCGAAGCCCAATTCTAATGTCAGGGGATTGATTTTTTGTTTTATTTCATTTTTAATAAATATGCCATCTCATATGTACAGGTGAATGTCTCCTTCAAAATAGTCATTCTGGAAGGTTCTACATTTATTCTAACCATGTCATTGTTCTCAAATCATTTCTGGAATTGCTCTCAGTGACTGTGAGTTAGTCTTCTGAATGCTCTCAATGGTGACTCTTGAAGGTAGATTTGATTTTCAAAAACAACCAAATCTCCTCCTACGTCAGCTCTGGTTAACTAGGGGGACGAGTCAAATGTGTAAGGCCAAGAGGATTGACTCTAAAGTATCCAGGCCGATTTTTCTGGAGTGAATTGTACTCAACCCCAGAAGCCAGTTTCCAAAGGCAAACCCTAGACATGTGTGGTAAACACGTTATAGGCATGACATCAAGGGGGGGGGGCTGGTGACTGCTCTGAAGGAAACCTCATTCATTTGAATATGCAAGTTTTCTAGTGGGTCTCTTGACCAGAATACTTCCTCAGATCCAGACCTACCCTGCCTCATGGTTCCCAGAAGTACAAGGACCTCACTGTCTAAGTCAACTCTTAATCCCCAACCTGGGTACTTGACACGTCTGCAATGAATAGCTGATGGAAAAGTTCAGCATCGGGCAAGAAAGTCCAAAGTGTCTGGGGCTGACTCTATGTGATTCAAAGGCAGAATTAGGACCCAGAGAGATGCTCCCCAGTCCTAAATTTCTGCTCACTTTGAGAAAGACATTGTTAGTAGCTGGAGCTGTCCAGCAATGGAGTTAGTTTGCCCCGGAAATGGTGAGCTTCCCACCCAAGGAGGAGTTTAAAGCAAAGGCTGCTTGTTATGGGAACCAGTAGAGGTTCCTCCTGTAATGGGGAGCTATGCAATCCCATTCAAGGGTTATCCCCTGAGTTCAACCTGTACAATACCTGGCAACTGGTAGGCCCTGAAAAAATACTGGAATAGAAAGAATGAGCAATCGGGAATGAGGTACCTCTTGTGAGCCAAGTAAAGGGGAAGAGGCCAGGGGCTCGGTCAGCTGCAAAGCAGGCAGGGAAAAGTGAAATGAAAAGAGCCAGGGAGCCACGAGGCCTTCCTTGAGCTTTTGGTACAGTAGGAGAGAAGTTGCCTTGGGTGCCTGAAAGCTCACATGTTTTTGAAAGGGCAATACTTTTGAAGGGGGTAGGAGTTGAGGGAGGAGATAAACCACTGCTCACCCTTCTTAAACTCCTCCAGCACCGTGTCCAGCCGGGTATCATTGAAGACGCAGTGTAGGGGCCGGTTGTAGAAGCGAGTGACGGTGAGGAGCGGGGTGCAGTCGTCGGGGTCCACGAAGGCCAAGTCCTTGACAAAGAGAATGTCCACAATGTTGTGCCGCTGGTCGCCCTCGTACACGGGGATGCGAGTGTAGCCGCTGCGCAGGATCTCGGAGACCGTGGCGAAGTCCAGCACGGCGTCGGAGCGCAGCATGAAGCAGTCCCCGAGGGGGGTCAACACCTCCTCCACCACCTTGGTGCGAAGCTCCAGGGCGCCCTGGATGATGTTGAGCTCTTCCTTCACAAGGTCGCTGTAGGGGTCCGCGGCCCGCAGCGTCTCAAGCAGCTTCTCCCGCGTGTAGAAGGTGCTGATCTCCTGACGCAGCGCCCAGTCCAGCAAGCGGCCCAGTGGGTAACACACAGGGAAGGCGGCCGCCATCAGGAGCCGGGTAAGGCACACACTGTGCGAGGCGATGGCCAGCCCGTGCCGCGAGCACACCGAGTAGGGGCAGATCTCGGCGCCCAGGAACACGGCGCCGGTGCACACGAGCGCCGGCAGCCACGGGAAGTGAATCCCTGCCTCGCCGTAGCCTTCCTCCGGATCCCCGACGCCCGGCGGCAACGAGGCATACAGCCAGCCGGCCAGAGCCGCGTTGGCTCCGGCTTGGCCCAGGAGCAAGGTGCAAAGCAGATGGGTCCCCCTGCCGCGCACGGCCTGCACGCGGCGCGCCTGCTCCTGCTCGGCGGCCGAGCCGCTGTTCCGCAGCACCCGTAACTCCACCGGGTCCAGCGAGAGCAGACTCAGGCGCAGGCCGCTGAACAGTGCAGACAGGGCGAGCAGCAGGATAGCCCCGAGAGCCCGCAGCCACGCGGGGGGCAGCAGGTCCCCGCCCGGGCCGTACAGCCGCGGGCGGACGCGCAGCAGGAAGCCGCCAGCGGCGCCGTGGTGGTGCCAGGTGCGCCCGTCCCAGGCGCACAGCGAGAAGAGCTTCCCGCCACCGTCCGCGCCGCCCCGCTCTGCCTCGCCCTTGCGCAGCTCCCGCACCCGCACCTGAACTAGAGCCGAGCCTGCCACGCCTCCGGGGCGCAGGGGCCCCAGGACTTCCACGTCCGACGCCCAGTCGCTCTGCTCGCGGCAGCGCTGCGGCCCTGGGGGGCGCGTGGGGACAGCGCTGGGCGCCACGCCACTGCCGCCTGGGGGCTCCTCGATAAACACGAGCCGCGGAGCCCAGTCACCGGTGCCGTTCTCCCCCGGGGAAAGGGTGGGTGCAGGCACAGTCGCCGTGGGCGCCGCGGGCCCGGGCTGGAAATAGACGCGCAGGAGGAAGCTGGTGCCTTCGGCGGCACGCAGGGTGCCCCCTTCCAGGGACACGCGGCCTCCAGCGGTGTCCTCGGGCCTCAGGCCCAGCAGCCAGGCGGCGGCGGCCGGGGGCCGAGGAGACAGGGAGAAGAAGAGCAGGAGCACAGCGCCTCGGCTGCAGCAGTCCCGGAGCCTTACACCCACCGCTGCTGCCGCCGCCGCCGCCGCCATCCTGCACCCGGCGCGGCCGCACGTGATACTGCAGAAGCCGAGCAAGAGCTGGAGGGAGGAGGAGCCGGAGCCGGGAACCGGCCCCAGGCAGGTCACCACGTGTACGCCCCCTACGCGCGTGGGCTGGAGGCGGTGGGGGTTCAGACCCTGCCTGGGCAGGATGTCTTCGCCGGAGGCTGGAGATGCCCACGCATAACTGCACTCTGCATAACCCAAACACACTTCGTTGTATCTGAGTTGCAGTCTGGGGAAAGCTTGCCTTGGAGCATGGCCTCCACTCCAGCAGTAGGGCGCCGCTCCGAGAACTCCTACCCGGCAGTAATTCCTTGCTTACCCACCGCTTCCCCATTGGCTGGGGCAATTTCCCAGCGTTTTGCCTCTCGCCCTGCCTCTTGCATTCCCTCTTCTGGTCAAAGGATATTCTGGAGGCAAGTCTTCAATCTGTGAACTTTGTGTTTGGTCTCAACTCCAACTGACCTTTCATATTTCAAAAATTTCTAAATTACTTAAGTTCAATTCCTTGTTAAGATCCGAATGTCCAATAAGAAACTGTTGAAATAAATTATACCACTGTGCAATAGAATACTATGCAGCCTGAAAAAAGAATGAGGTGAATCCATGTGTTTGTGATATGGAAAAATATCCAAAGTAATAGTTGAAAAATAACAAGGTGCAGAATGATGTGTATAATATGCTACTATTTGTGCTAAAAGTATTTATGTGTAAATTTGTATGTACATATATACATATATAAAATATTAGATTTAACATACAGAGGATACACAAGAAATTTGTAATAGTGTTGCCCTCTGGGGAGCAGGACCAGAGTCTGGAAGTTTGGTTGAAAGATACATTAAAGTATATGTATAGAGAGATGAACAGGAAGTTAAAAAGATAATACAGAGACCCCAGTACCCTCACCCACCCAGTTTCCCCCAATGAGTACATCTTAACTACAGTATAACATACATAGCAGGAAATTGAAATTGGTATGATGTGTGAGTATAGTTCTATGTCATTGTATCACGTGTAGATTTGTGTAACCATCGCTGCAGTCAAAATAGAGAATTGTTCTATTATCACCCAGATCTAGCAGGGAAACTTTTTAGTGAATTCCTTTACTGAATTTACCATGGGCCTATATTACTTTGTTTTTACTTTCATGCATTTATTTAAAATTTTTATATAGTAAAATTCACTTTTTGTTTTACTGTTCTGTGAGTTTTGACAAATGCATATTCATGTAACCATCATAATCAAGAGTAGTGCCGTTACCCCCCGATATTCCCTCTTCCTGTCTCTTCGTGGTCAACCCCTCCCCCATGTCATCCTCTGACAACTACTGATTTGTTCTCCTCTGTAGTCTTCCTTTTCTAGAATGTTGCATAAATGGAATAATACAGCGTGTAGCCTTTTGGATGTGGCTTCCCTTACCTTGTTAGCATAATGCATTTGAGAGTCGTCCCTGTTGTAGTGTTTAGCAATAGTTCATTCCCTTTTATGGCTGGATAATATTCCATTATATGGGATGTATCACAGTTTATCTGTTTACCAGTTAAAGAACATTTGAGTTATTTCCAGTTTTTGGCAATTATGAATAAAGCAGCTATAAACGTTCTTGTGCAGGTTTCTGTGTGAACATACGTTTTCATTTCTCTTGGATAAATTTACCATACATCTGTATTACTTTTTAAAATATAAAAGTAACAGTAATTTGGCATACTACATTTGGCATCTCTAATTTAAAAATCATTGCTGTGTGTGAAATCTTATTTTCCATAGACTTTGTGAGACCCCAAAGATATTGATTGAAAAAGCCTTGCAAAGAATAAAGCTCAATACAGATGGTCCAGCTAAAAGTTACCTTCTTTTCATAACAAACTCTTATCATCCAGAGTGGAAATAGCCTCTTTCTGGTTTGGGATTAGACAGGCCTTAGTAGGGTGCAGGTCACATTCCTACATAGGCTGCCTTTCACACTCTGCAGGGAATGGGAAACAAAGCTGCCATTGCCGTAAAACACACTAGATCCTGTCCACTACATGTTGCCTCCTGCAAGGGCTGCTTAAGAGACAGACAGAAGATTTAATCTGAAGAGGGAATATTGAGGCATTTATTGGAAGTACAGAGGATATACAGGGGAGAAGGGGGGTCAGGCATGTGATTGTTTCTCTAAAGTGTTTGCAAAAAAAGCTCTTACTTTTCTCCTGACACTAAGATCTCTCTCCTCTCCCAACATAAGCTCCTCAGCACAAAGGAGCTGTTATCCTAAGGGTTCTCCTACATCTTTTAGATCACGAGACTTTATCATCATTATAATACCACCTAACACCTTTATCAAGCTTTAGAGTTACAAAAGAATTTAATATTTATTATTTCTTGCACACAATAGCACTGGGAAGTGGATATAATTATACTCATTTTATAAATCAGGTTAAAAGTCTGGTGAAACTGATTTGGTCTCTAGGTTAATGCTCCCTCACCCCACAGTGCTGATCGGTACCAAAATAAAACCTTTCAAAAATGTTAGATCAGGAATTCAAAGACCTAAATTTCTGATTATAAACTATTACATGCTCATTGAAAATAAAATTTTAATACAGAAAGGCATAAATAAAAATAAACTATATCACCACCAACCAGAGATAAACACTGTTAATATTTTGACACACTTTCTTTTTTATTTTCTACACAGATAACTCAGAAATGCACACACATATGTATGCCCTCATATATTTGTATATTTTATAACTGAATACGTATTATACATACAATCCTAGTCTGCTTCTGTCACTTAACATATCAAGAGCATTTTCCTGGGGCCGGCCCCGTGGCCGAGTGGTTAAGTTCCAGCGCTGCGCTTCAGTGGCCTGGGGTTTCACCAGTTCAGATACTGGGCGCGGATATGGCACCACTCGTCAGGCCATGCTGAGGTGGCATCCCACATGCCACAACTAGAAGCACCCACAACTAAAAATATACAACTGTGTACCAGGGGGATTTGGGGAGAAAAAGGAAAAATAAAATCTTTTTTTAAAAAAAGAGCATTTTCCCTAATGTAATAAAAAATTCTTTCATAAACATTATTTTGAATTAATGATAGCATCACATTATCGACATATATTTTATATTATACTATATTGAGAGAGAGAACTGTAAGAATGATCCTATTTCCATTTGCACTAGCTCTATTATTAACAAGTGTTAGGCTTAGGAAAGTCAGTCTCCTTTTCTGAGCCCATTTTCTCATCTGTGACATAAAAGACAGTTTTAAGGTCCCTACCCTTTTATGTGTCCGGTGGGTAAGGGCTAATGTACAATCTGGAATGACTGAGTACTTTTCCTTTATTGAATAGGAGATTCTGGAAAAGTACTGAGTTTCCAGAGCTCTATTGTAACTGAAAGGATTCCTGGGAACAGGTTCAGGCAGTGTGATTCTAGTAAGGAAGAGCTAGCTGCCAAAAGCAGCTCCCAGAATCTGAATGTTGACTATCTTCCTAGTTTACAATATGAGCACTTCCTAGTATACAAGATGGGCAATTCCTCACTTCCCAGAGAGATGGAGGAAATGATACTTGCCTTTAGTCTCATGACTGTGCTATTTCAGAATGTACATGTTAAATGCTTTTGTGTATTTCATTACTTGTTCATTCATTGAATAAATTCGTGTTAGTCAACAAAGTACCAGGCCCTGTGCTAGACATTGTGCATAGACAGATATCATCCTTGCCATTATGGAGCTGAGATTTGACTGAGGATGACAGACATGAACCAGAAATTGCTTACCTACCTAATTAATTAATTACTCCTATGAAGGAGATGTTCACTGTGCCATGCAAGTATATAATTTGGGGACCCATCTAGAGAGGAAGGTCTGGGAAGACTACATCCCAAAGTGAAATTGAATGAAAATGGAAGAATTTATACGTTAGGAAGAATATGAAAAATATATTTTGTGTCTTCTATTCCTTTTTGTACTACTTTTGTACTACTTTTATTCCTTTTTGTACACGGGCTGGCCCCATGGCTGAGTGGTTGAAGTTCCATGTGCTCTGTTTTGGCGGCCCCAGCCTGGCGTTTATGGGTTTGGATCCTGGGTGTGGACCTACTCCACTCATCAGCCATGCTGTAGAGGCATCCCACATACAAAGTAGAGGAATATTGGCACAGATGTTAGCTCAGGGCGAATCTTCCTCACAAAAAACAACAACGAAAAAACAAAACTATAACCATGTAATAATAATATTCTAATAATGTAATCCATTAGCATTCATTGAGTGCTTACTATGTGCCAAGTACATTATCCCTTTTAATCCTCAGAATAGGTGAGAAAACTGAGGCTCTGATTGGGTAACTCTGTGAAAGTCTCATCATTAATGGGTAGTGGGGCCCAGTTGAGTCTAGAGTCTACAGTTAAAAAAATTAGGAATGGGGCCGGCCCAGTGGTGCAGCAGTTAAGTTCACATGTTCCACTTCAGCGGCCGGGTGTTTGCCAGTTTGGATCCTGGATGTGGACCTATACTCTACTCAGCAAGCCATACCTGTGGCAGGCATCCCAAATATAAAGTGGAGGAGGATGGGCATTGTTGTTAGCTCACAGCCAACTTTCCTCATCAAAAAGAGGAGGATTGGCAGCAGACGTCAGCTCAGGTCTAATCTTCCTCAAAAAAAAAAAATTAGCTGGGGCTGGCCCCATGGCCGAGTGGTTAAGTTCGCGCGCTCCGCTGCAGGCGGCCCAGTGTTTCGTTGGTTCGAATCCTGGGCGCGGACATGGCACTGCTCATCAGGCCACGCTGAGGCAGCGTCCCACATGCCACAACTAGAGGGACCCCCAACGAAGAATATACAACTATGTACCGGGGGGCTTTGGGGAGAAAAAGGAAAAATAAAATCTTTAAAAAAAAAATTAGGAAAATAATAATACCAGGTAACCCTTACACGAGGTTTACTAGATATCAGGCATAAATTAACTCATTTAATTCTCATAAGAACCTTTGGAAGTAGGTGTTATTATAATCATTTCCGCTTTACATGAGGAAGCTAAGCTACAGAGAGATTAAGTACCCTGGTAGTCAAGATTTTACACTACTCTGCCTATAGCTGGCTGTCACACTTTTGCCTATTTACATCATTTTACATAGTTGCACTTATAATGTTCCCTACTATTGTAGTATTCTGTTTCTTTTCATTAATCATTATAGCATAAGTATTTTGCCTCATTAAAACTATTTATAAACACGTTTTCCTTCCTTCCCCTCACCCTCTGTTTTATTGTTGTTTATGTGTTGGTTTTACCACAGGTGCAGAGCATTGAGTTAATGATCTCCAGTTCATGGGCTATGAAAAGGCCTCCTCCACCCCATCCTAATCCCAATCCCATCTCCTTCCCCTTCAGGCAACCACTGCAGAATTTTGATATGTCCTTAAACAGTATATTTTCTTGTAAAATATGTAGTATTGGTTTGTGTATGTGTTTTCTTTTATTGAGATGCGATTCACAAGCCATAAATCGACACTTTTAAACTATAGAATTCAGTGGGATTTAGTATATTCATAAAGTTGTGTAACCATCATCACTATCTCATCCCAGCATATTTTCATCACCCTAAAAGAAACCCTATACCTTCTAACAGACACTCCCATCCCCTGCTAACAGACACTCCCATCCCCTGCCACAGCCTCTAGCAACCACTGATCTACTTTCTGTCCGTGTACGTGCTTTTAATTTTCATAAAATGTGCTGTAGAACTTGTTCTGTTTCTCTCATTTTCATTCAACATTGTGTTTGTAAAATCTGTCCGTGTTGCTGAATGTATGCCTGGTTTGATGTTTCTGAATGCTGGGTGGTCTTCCACAGTGGATGGCCACGTCATTTTCATCCATTCCTTTAGAGATGGACACTTAGATTACCATCAACTTCCCACTACTGCAAACAAAGCCACAGTGAAATCCTTGACCATTCCCTATTGGACCTGTGAGGGATTCCTCTGGAGTGTACCCGCTGTGGGACTGTTGGGTAGCAGTGTATACATATACTTAATCTCACTCAGCACAGCCAGATTACCCTCCACTGATGGTGCCTCAAGTTGCCTGCTTTCCGACATCTTAGTCTACACTTAGTATTATTCACTTCCCAAATTTGGCCAAGCTGACGTGGAGGAAATGCTATCTCGTTTTTAAAATTTGAATGTCTCTGATTCCTAGCAACTTTAAGCATCTCTTCATATATTTGTTAGCCTTTCAGGTGTGAAATTGGGTGGAATGGGGCTAAAGTTTTGGGCTGGCATTTAAAGTACATCTGCTCTTTTATAGGACATGCATTCAACAGTGCTTCATATCTGAAAACACTAACCCGTGCTTTACTCTGCTTGAAGCCCTGGACCCTACTCAGACAGAATCGTGGAGATGGAGCTTTCCAGTAGAGCAGGGGTAAGTCAGTCTGGACTTGATCATGTCTACATCAAATAGTTAATTGTGTGCACAGCATTTCTATTGGTTAATAAGGGATGCTCCTGCCTGGGGCAGGGAGGGTTTGTTTGTTTTCTCCCCAAAAGGTCAAGAGTTTTTTTGGAGAATGATTACTCCCCAGCATCTGGGCAGTCAGAAGGTCAATCCCACCTTGACCACTAGTTAATCAGGTTATTCAACACTTGAATCAGGTAATTCAGTGTAGGGTACCAGACTGGGTCATGAAGAGCTGCAAGCAGAAGTGATAACCCCCAGCCAAATAGAAATAAATATTGAAGATATTTTCTTTACTGAGAGGAGATGGAAGAATGGAAAGTTATTCATACGTGATTGGCTTGAGTGTCGTTTATCAGGAAATCTGGTTCTCAGATGGGCAGGAGGGAAAAGTCAGTCTGATTAAGACGGCCTAATGCAGGCAAACATTCATTTATTTTCTGCACAGAGCAAAGATTCTCAAATTTTATTATGTGTAAAAATCACCTGGGGCAAGCTTAGTAGCATAGTGGTTAAGTTTGCATGCTCCGCTTGGGCGGACCCAGGGTTCGCAGGTTCGGGTCCCGGAGGAGACTTGTTAGACGGCTCATCAAGCCATGCTGTGGTGGGCACCCCACATACACAATAGAGGAAGATTGGCACAGATGTTAGCTCAGGGCTGATCTTCCTCACCTAAAATAAAAAATAAAATCACATGGGAGTTGTTTTTTTTTTAACAGATTCTAGAAGAATACACAGGAAACTGGTAACAGTGGTTGCACCTAAAGAGAAACTGGTAGCTGGGAAACAGGGATGGAAGAGAGAATTTTCCCTTTGAATCTTTTAAATTTTGTACAGTTAACATATATTTCCTATTTGAAAATAATTTACATTTAATTAAAAAAATGTGCATTCCTATCTCCATTTTGCTTCTGTGGGTCTGGAATATGACCCAAGAATTTGCATTTTAACAAACATCTCATGTGATTCCAATACAGCTGATTGTTGGCTCACGTTTTGAGAAAGAACCACATAGACGAGTGGTTCTTAATCTTTTTTGGATTTACACACTCCTGCGAACTTCTGATGAAACTAGGGGTCTTTTCTCTAGAAAACTGCACATGTATTCAAGGACAAAATAATTTGAATATGTTGTGAATACAGTTGCAGGAGGTCCTTGGGAATCCCAGTGGCATCATGTCTGTGACTCTTATGTTAGGGACTCCTGATATAGAAATTTTGTTCTCTATCATGGCAAGGAGTTTTTTTAAAGAGAGAGTTTCAGAGAATTGAGAACATTTTTAAGTGTGACTGTGTGTGCATGCATGTGTACCCATGCGCCTGTGTGTAAGAAAAGAGCAGAGGTGATTTCAACTTTTGATGAAAGGGTTCCTTCTCCATTTCTAGAACCAGTTGCTAACTAATAAAGGAACAGAAGATAGATCCCTCAACAATTCCTTCCAGCTACATCCTGTCCACAAACACGTTAATGAAATTTGCAGATGACCCCAAAAGAGGATATGTTGCAAACACCAGGAAAGCCAAAGAAATTATATAAAACATTAGCAATATGGCAGAGAATGACTCTCAACTTGGAAAATTTTCAAGTAGAGGCATCTGGAGAAAAGTAATTGGAAAGAAAATTTTTCATGGGGAGGGCAACACCTGGAAAGTAGTAATGGCTGTAAGAGGCCCAAGGGTGATGCTAAATGGCAAATTAGATACATGTCTGTTGTATAATATTGCCAGAAAAATATGACACTGGTCTCTTGTCACAAAGCAAGAAGATAATAGCTCTTTCTGTTTGGCCCTAGTGAGATAGCACCTGGGATGCTGTTTTCAGTTTTGGACACTTCATTAGTGGAAAATTGTTGATTAGCATTTGGGAATTTGGAGGCAAAAACCAAGAACAATTAAAAGCATTTATCTGACATGACTCAACCATTCAAAACCAACTGCACAGAGGGAAAGAGAAATAATGAAACCCCATACTTAGATTATGTTGCTGAGAAATCAAAGAATTCGAGGTCTCTTCATTTCAATTTCAGCATAGAACCACTGATTGTTGGAGCTGGGAGGGACTTTTGAGATGAATTTTGATGGCCTTTGAGTTCCTGGGCAGTGCTAAAATTTTGTTAGCTGGGCAGATTGCTCTTGGGCTATGCATTCCACAGAGATCTAGAAAGGGTATTATTATGATATTGTTATGATGTTATTCACCTGATTAAAACCCTACAATGGCTTCCCATGGCATTTAGAATAAATCCAGCCATTTAACAGTGCTCACATTGTTCTGCTGAATTTGGCCTTTGCCTAAATATTAGCTTCTAACACTGTTCCCTCAACTCACCAATCTTCACCCACACTGGCCTCCTTGCTCTTTATAGAACTCTCCAAGATCTTTCTAGCCCCATGGTCTTTGCATTTGCTGTTTATTCACCCAAGTTCGTGTATTGATTTCTCCTCATCTCTCTTCCTTTTGTAACCAAGTTATCTAAAGTCTCCATCCCCACTCCATCATCCTGTTTATAAGTGTTATCACAATCTTTAGTTATCTTTATTTACTTTCTTGTTTATTGTCTTTTTCCCCTATCAGGATGTAAAGTCCAGGAGAGCAAGGACCTTTTCTATCTTGTTCATTCCTATATTTCCAGTGCCTTGCATGAAGTCATAGCTGACGCATATTGAGCTCTTATATTTTCCTGACCCTGTTCAATGATTTACAGCTCATTTAATTCTCCCAGCAACCCCATAAGACTATAATTATTTCCATCTTATAAATGGGGAAGCTGAAGTGCAAAGAGGCTAAATTTTGTGTGTGTGTTTTTTTTCTGAGGAAGATTTGCCCTGAGTTAACATCTGTTGCCAATCTTCCTATTTTTGCTTGAGGAAGATTCACAGTGAGCTAACATTTGTGTATGTCTTCCTCTATTTTGTATGTAGGTTGCTGCCACAGCATGGCTGCTGATGAGTCATGTAGGTCCATGCCCAGCAACCGAACCTGGGCCACTGAAGGGGAGAGTGCCGAACTTTTTTTTTTAAAAAGATATCTATTGGTTTTATTTTATTTTATTTTATTTATTTATTTTTAAAGATTTTAGTTTTCCTTTTTCTCCCAAAGTCCCCCCTGGTACATAGTTGTGTATTTTCAGTTGTGGGTCCTTCTAATTGTGACATGTGGGATGCTGCCTCAGCAGGGCTTGATGAATGGTGCCCTGTCTGAGCCCAGGATTCGAACTGGCGAAACCCTGGGCCTGCGAAGCAGAGTGCGTGAACTTAACTACTCGGCCATGGGGCCAGCCTCTAAAGAAGCTACATTTAATTTGCCCAAGATTAAACAGCCAAGTAAGTGGTTGGGCTAGGGTTTGAATCTTGCCAGTGTAACTTGTCCAGGGTCTGAGAAATTAATGGAAGAGCTAAAGCCAGCATCTAGGGCTTCTGGCTGCCTGGGGCTTATCTGTCTAGAGAACAGGCAATGGATTAATTACTTGGATAGTTATTCACTGTTATCTTTTCCCCTGTGAGAAATTCTGGTAAATGAGGATTTGCTTCCGTATTTGAGAATGTGTGATCTTGAGTCATTCCTTTTGGGGATAGTGAGGAAAAGAGACAATTTAGGAAGGGGGACAGGAACAAAAACAGAAGGTAAAACATATGGCAGAACAAGATTTCAGCTTTTTGTGACACAGTCTTGGGGGAGGCAAAGGAAGCTAAGAGGAAGTAAAGCAAGAACTTGTTTTCTGGACCATTAGGAGGTAGGGAATTGGGCTGGTATAAGAGGAGTTGAGGGCCATGTGCCTTGGCATGAGCTTATTTATCATGGGCCAAAACAAGACCTATATAACCCCATATTTGGGAGAGAGGACTGAGAAATACCTGTTTAGCTAGGCAAACAGAATAAACAAAGTGTGTCTAAGGCCTTTTTGTATTGAGCATCCAAGTGACTCACTCTCTGTGAACCTGTGGGACCAAGGATGTGGGAGTCAGTGACACCCCTATGTTATAAAATCAGAAAGACATGTTTGGATGGAGGAACCAACAGGGACATCTTCTTAGTTTGCAGATTATCTGCAACCAAGCAAAACAAATTTCCAAGCATCTTGTCAAAACTGCAAGGTTTTTAGCAAGCATGGGATGATACATTGAAATTATTTCGACATATCACTATTATTCACATGAGTGAATGTTAAAATTAACTGCCTTAACTGTTTTATTAGTAGGAATGAAAACATCTATAAGGGGTTTCATTGGTTCACTCATGATAGCCTTGGTTTCTTTAACTCTATCTTCCCTGACTCCAGTCTTGTTTTGTTTCTCCATTCTTCACAATGCAGAGACTGATCCTTTTTTAAAAATTTCACTTTTTTTTGTTGACTTTATTTTTTAGAGCAGTTTTAGGTTCACAGAAAAATTGAGAGGAAGGTTCAGAGATTTCCCATATAACCTCTGCTCCACATATGTATAGATTGCTCCATTATCAACATCCCCCACCAGATTGGTACCTTTGTTACATTTGATGAATCTACATTGACACATCATAATCACCCAAAGTCCATAGTTTACATTACTGTTCACTCTTGGTATTGTGCATTCTACAGGTTTGGGCAAAGATATAATGATATACATCCATTTCACTGCCCTAAAAATCCTCTGTGCTCTGCCTATTCATCCCTTCCCCATACCCCCTGGAAACCATTGATCTTTTTACCATCTCCATAATTTTCCCTTTTCCAGAGTGTCATAGAGTTGGAATCATAGAGTATGTAGTCTTTTCAGCTTGGCTTCTTTCACTTAGTAATATGGATTTAAGTTCTTCTATGTCTCTTCATGGCTTGATAGCTCATTTCTTTTTAGCACAGAATAATATTCCCTTGTCTGCATGTTCCACAGTTTACTTATCTATTCACCTACTGAAGGATATCTTGGCTGCTCCCAAGTTTTGGCAATTCCCAATAAAGCTGCTATAGACATCTGCGTGCAGGTTTTTCGTGGACATAAATTTTCAACTCCTTTGAGTAAATACCAAGGAGTGCAATTGCTGGATCGTGTGGTAAAAGTATGATTAGTTTTGTAAGAAACCACCAAACTGTCTTCCAAAGTGACTGTACCAATTTGCATTCCCACCAGCAATGATGGAGATTTCCTGTTGTTTCACATCCTCACCAGCATTTGGTGGTGTCAGTGTTTTGGATTTTGGCCATTCTAATAGGTGTACAGTGGTATCTTGTTGTTTTAATTTGCGTTTCCCTGATGACACATGATGTGGAGCATCTTTTCATATACTTACTTGCCAACTATTTATTTTCTCTGGTGAAGTATCCATTAATGTCTTTGGCACATTTTTTAATCTGGTTGTTTGTTTTCTTATTGTTAAGTTTTAAGAGTTCTTTCTACATTTTTTCCAACTTTTTTGAGGAACAGTTGAAGAATAAAATTGTATATATTTAAACTGTACAATGTGATGACTTGATATACATATACATTGTGAAATGATTACCATGAACAAGTTAATTAACTTGTCCATTACCTCACATAGTTATTTCTTTTTGTGTGTGTGATGAGAATACTTAAGATTTCCTCAGCAAATTTCAAGTATACAATACTGTATTATTAACTATAGTAACCATGCTATACATTAGATTCTCAGAACTTATTCATTTTATAACTGGAAGTTTGTACCCTTTAACCTACATCTCTCAATTTCCCCCCTCCCCCAGTCCCTGGCAACCACAATTCTACTGTTGCTATGAGATTGACTTTTTTTTAGATTCCACATATGAGTGAGATCATACAGTATTTGTCTTTCTCCATCTGGCTTATTTCACTTAGCATAATGCACTCCAGGTTCATCCATGCCGTTACAAATGGCAGGATTTCTTTTTTTTAAAGGTGGAATAATATTCCTTTGTATAAATATACTACATTTGCTTTATCCATTCATCTGACAATGGATTCTTAGGTTGTTCCCGTATCTTGGCTATTGTGAATGATGCTGCAATGAACATGGGAGTACAGTATCTCTTTGAGATACTGATTTTGTTCCCTTTGAATATATAGTCCAGAGTGGGATTGCTGAATCATATGATAGTGCCATGTTTAATTTTTTGAGGACCCTCCATACCATTTTCCATGATGGCTATACCAATTTACATTCCCACCAACAGTGTATAAGGGTTCCCTTTTATCCACATCCTCACCAGCATTTGCTATCTCTTATCTTTTTTATAATAGCCATCCTAATAGGTGTGAGGTGATATCTCATGGTTTTGATTTGTATTTTTCTGAGGATTAGTAACGTTGAGCACCTTCTCATGTACCATTTGTATGTCTTCTTTGGAAGAATGTCTATTCAATTTCTTTACCAATTTTTAATTGGATTGTTTTTCTGCTATTGAGTTGTATGAGTTCCTCATATATTTTGGATATTAACCACTTATCAGATGTATGTTTTGCAAATATTTTCTCCCATTCCGTGGGTTGCCTTTTCATTTTATTGATTATTTCCTTTTCTGTGCAGAAGCTTTTTAGTTTGATGTAGTCTCATTTGTTTATTTTAGCTTTTTGCTGTCTGTGCTTTTGGCTTCATATCCAAAAATCATTGCCAATATCAATGTCAAGGAGCTTTTCCCCTACATTTTCTTCTAGGAGACTTAAGGTTTCAGGTCTACAATAGTATACAGTAATGTCCTAGGCCTTCACATTCACTCACCACTCACTCACTGACTCACCCAGAGTAACTTCCAGTCCTGCAAGCTCCACTCATGGTAAGTACACTATACAGGTGGAACATTTTTTATCTTTTATGCCATATTTGTACTGTACCTTTTCTATGTTTAGATACATAAATACTTGCCATTGTGTTACAATTGCCTACAATATTCAGTACAGTAACATGCTGTACAGGTTTGTAGCCTAAGAGCAATAGGCTATAGCATATGGCCTAGGTGTGTAATAGGTTATACCATCTAGGTTTGTGTAAGGATACTTTATGATGTTCACAACAGTGATGAAATTGCCTGATGATGCATTTCTCAGAATGTATCCCTGTCATTAAGAGACACACGATTGTACTGCTTTGATTACTATATGTTTGTAATATAGTTTGAAATCAGAGCATATGATGCCTCCAGCTTTGTTCTTTTTTCTCAAGATTGCTTTGGCTCTTTGGGATCTTTTGTGGTTCCATATAAATTTTAGGACTGTTTTTTCTATTTCTGAGAAAAATGTCATTGGATTTTTTTCTCATCTTTCCCTCCCAGTTTTAATGAGATATAATTGACATACATCAATGTATGAGTTTAAGATGTACAGCATCATGGTTTGACATGCATACATCATGAAATAATTACTGCAATAAGTTTAGTTAACATCCATCATCTTATATAGATACAATAAAAAGAGAAAACAGAAAAAGAAAAAAAAGAATTTTTTTCCTTGTGAAGAGAACTCTATCATACAGCAGTGTTAACTACAGTTGTCTTGTTGTACATTACATCCCTAGTACTTATTTATCTTGTAACTGGAAATTCATACCTTTTGATCACCTTTCTCCGATTCTTCTTCCCCCTACCTCCGACCTCTAGTAACCACAAATCTGACCTTTTTTTATATGAGGTGTTTTTGGTTAAGATTACACATATAAGTGAGATCATACAGTATTTGTTGTTCTCTGTCTGACTTATTTCACTTAGCATAATGCCCTCAAGGTCCATCCATGTTGTTGCAAAAGGCAAGATTTCTCTTTTTTATGGCTGAATAATATGCCACTATATATATATATATATATATATATATATATATTTACCACAACTTCTTTATCCATTTATCCATTGATGGACATTTAAATTGTTTCCATGTCTTGGCTATTGTAAATAATGCTGCTATGAACATGGCGGTGTAGATATCTTTTAGAATTAGTGTTTTCATTTCCTTTGGACATATTCCCAGAAGGGTAATTGCTGGATCAAGGGTAGTTCTATTTTTAATTCTTTGAGGATCCTCCATACTGTTTTCCATAGGGACTGTACCATATAATCCCACCAACAGTGCACAAGGGTTCCCTTTTCTCCACATCCTCACCAGTATTTATCTCTTGTCTTTTTGATCATGGTCATTCTAACAGGCATGAGGTGATATCTCATGGTGGTTTTGATTTGCATTTCCCTAGTGACTAGCGATATTGAGCATCTTTTCATGTACCTGTTGGCCTTCCATATATCTTCCTTGGGAAAATGTCTATTCAGGTCTTTTGCCCATTTTTAAATTGGATTATTTGTCTTTTTGGTATTGAGTTGTATGAGTTCTTTATATATTTTGGATACTAACCCCTTATCAGATATATGGTTTGCAAATATTTTTTCCCATTCTATAACTCGTCTTTTCACTTTGTTGTTTCTTTTGCTGTGCAGAAGCTTTTTAGTTTGATGTAGTCCCACTTGTTTATTTTTAATTTTGTTGCTTGTGCTTTAGGTGTTGTATCCAAAAAATCATTTCCAAGACCCATGTCAAGGAGTTTTTTCCCTGTGTTTTCTTCTAGAGTTTCATGGTTTCAGTTCTTCTGTTTAAATCTTTGATCCATTTTGAGTTAATTTTTGTAAGTGGTGTAAGATAGGGGCCTAGTTTCATTCTTTTATATGTGAATATACAATTTTCCCAGCACCGTTTATTGAAGAGACTGTCTTTTCTCCATTAAGTATGTTACCTGTGGGGTTGTCATATATGAACTTTATTATGTTGAGGTATATTCCTTCTATATCTAATTTGTTGAGAGTTTTCATCATGAAAGGATGTTGAATTTTGTCAATTGCTTTTTCTGCATCTACTGAAATGATCATATGATTTTTACCCTTCATTCTATTAATGTGGTGCATCACATTTATTGATTTGCATAAGTTGAATCATCCTTTCATCTCAGCAATAAATCCCACTTAATGTGGCATATGATCCTTTTAACGTGCTGTTGAATTTGATTTGCTAGTATTTAGCTGAGGATTTTTGCATCTATGTTCATCAGCGATACTGGCCTGTAATTTTCTTTTCTTGTAGTATCCTTGCCTGGTTTGGTATCAGGGTAATGCTGGCCTCATAAAATGAGTTTCGAGGTGTTCCTTCCTCTTTAACTTTCAGAGAGAGTTTTAGAAGGATTAGTATTAATTCTTCTTTAAATGTTTTGTAGAATTCACCAGTGAAGCTATCTGGTCCTGTGCTTTTATTTGTTGGGAGATTTTTGATTACTGATTTAATCTCTTTGCTTGTTATCGGTCTGTTCAGATTTTCTATTTCTTCATAATTCAGTCTTGGTAAGTTATGTGTTTCTAGGAATTTGTCCATTTCTTCCAGGTTATCAAAGTTTTGGTAGGTTGTGTTTCTATTTTTGTTTGTCTCAAGATATTTTTTTATTTCTTCTTTGACCCGTTGATTGTTCAGGAACATGGTGTTTAATTTCCACATATTTGTGAATTTTATAGCTTTCACGCTATTATTGATTTCTAGTTTCATACCATTGTAATTAGAAAATATACTTGCCTTGATTTCAATCTTCTTAAATTTGTTAAGACTTGTTTTGTGACCTAACATATGATCTATCCTGGAGAGTGTTCCAGGTGTGCTTGAGAGGAATGTATATTCTGCTGCTGTTGGATGGAATGTTTCTTATATGTCTGTTAGGTCCACTTGGTCTAAAGTGTAGTTCAAGTCTCGTCTTTCCTTATTGATTTTCCGTCTTTCTTAAAAGTGTTAAAGTCCCCTCCTATTACTGTATTGTTGTCTATTTCTGCCTTCAAATCTGTTAATAATTTCATAATATATTTAGTTACTCCAATGTTGGGCACATGTATGTTTATAATTGTTATATCCTATTGATGAATTGACCCCTTTATCATTATATAATGACTTTCTTTGTCCCTTGTCACAGCTTTTGTCTCATTACAGCTTTTGTCTGACATAGCTATAGCTACCCTTCCTCTCTTTTGGTTTTCATTTGCCTGGATATCTTTTTCCATCCCTTCACTTTCAGCCTATGTTTGTCCTTAAAGCTAAAGTGAGTCTCTCTCTCTCTCTTTTTTTTTTAAGATTTTATTTTTTTCCTTTTTCTCCCCAAAGCCCCCTGGTACATAGTTGTATATTCTTAGTTGTGGGTTCTTCTAGTTGTGTAAAGTGATCTCTTGTAGGCAGCGTACAGTTGGGTCTTGTTTTTCAATCCATTCAGCCTCTCTATGTCTTTTGATTGGGGAATTTAATCCACTTACATTTAGAATAATTATTGATAGACAAGTACTTACTATTGCCATTTTGTCAATTGTTTTGTTTGTTTTGTAGTTCTTTTGTTCCTTTCTTCTTCTCTTGCTATTTTTCTTTGTGAATTGATGATTTCTTGTAGTAGTATGCTTTGATTCTTTTCTCTTTCTCTTTAGTGTTTGTACTATAGGTTTTGCTTTGTGGATACTATGAGGCTTTCATATTATGTCTTATAATAGTATATTTTAAGTCAATTACAACTTAACTTCAATTGCATAAAAAACCTGGACACACATATTTTATGTTGATGTCACAATTTATATCTTTTTATATTGTGTATCCATTAAAGGAATATTTAACTATAGTTATTTGTAGCACTTTTATTCTTTAGCCTTTACACTAGAGTTCAAAGTGATTTGTATACCATCATTACAGGATTAGAGTATTATAAGTTTACTAAATATTTACCTTTATCAGTGAATTTTAGACTTTCCTATGTTTCTTGGTTACTAATTAGTGTCCTTTCATTTCAGCTTGAAGAACTTCCTTTAGGAATTCTTGTAAGGAAGGTCTAGTTGTGATGAATTTCCTCAGTTTTTGTTTGCCTGGAAAGAAACTCATATTTGTAAAACAGAAATCTGATTACATCAATCCTTTGCTTCCAATGGCTCTCTATTGCTCTTAGGATAAAGTTTAAATTCCTTAACATGGCTCATCAAAGTCCTTCATGAATGGCCTTCTCTGCTTCATCACTCTGCTTCTCAATGGTGGTAAGTGGCAGAGCTGGGGTTTGAATCCAGATAACGGACTTCCAGAGCCAATATTTTTAATTGCTTCCCTGCATTGTCTCAGGAATCAGCCATATTGAATTTCTCTCATTGTCTCCCATGAACTATGCTTTTTCTTGTATTTAGGCTTCCCTATAACCTGTTGCCTTGGCTGGAATTTCCTCTGTCCATCTCTTGACTTGGAAAACCCTTCCCTATTTATCCTTCAGATCTCAGTTTTGAAGTTTGTCTAAGAAGCTTTACGTGATTCTCCAAGTCTGAGTCAGAAGGCCCTCCCCTGTAATTCTATAAATCCCTTTTCTTCCCCTGACATATAACTTATTCATTATATTATAATAGGCAGTTTATTTATTTACCTCCTTGACAAGAATTCGGATTCTGTGATTTCAGGGACTGCGAATATCTTATGTATTATTATATCCCCAGTGCCTACCACAGAGTGGGCACTGGGAACATATTTGTTGTATAAACGAAACATAAGATTTAAAATTCCTTAAGAGGGTATTCTCCTATTCTGAAAGTTTTTAGAAACTTAATACCGGGGGTTGGTAAGGGAATACTATAATTAGTTTCCTGTTTGGATCTCTTGGAACACTTCAAAGCACAACCTAGAAAGAACTTAAAGGCAGCGGAGGTGCTCAGGAGAGACAGAGACAGAGAAAAAGAGAGATCTGGGATGGGCAGAAGCTGGTGTGGCTGTGCTCCTAGGGCATCCCCCTCAATGGCCCATCTGAGCTGGTCTGTCGGTAATTTGGCCGGGTTGGGGGGCACACCGTCCCTAGGGGGCGTCTGTGAGCACTGAGAAGGCGGCTCCCTCGCACCCAGGAGCGTCCTCACAGCGGGTAACACTCTGGTACTTCACCACCCGTGAGGGCATCTCGGGCCTCCTCACAGCGGGTAACCTCGCGGTGCTTCGTCACCCGTGCGGGCGTCTGGGGCCTCCTCACAGCGGGTAACCTCGCGGTGCTTCGTCACCCGTGAGGGCATCTCGGGCCTCCTCACAGCAGGTAACCTCGCGGTGCTTCGTCACCCGTGAGGGCATCTCGGGCCTCCTCACAGCAGGTAACCTCGCGGTGCTTCATCACGCGTGAGCACATCTCAGGGCCTCCTCACAGCACAGGACGTTCGCGTTCGGGAGCTTCCCAGCGCTCACTGAAAGTTCAGGAACTTTTCCTACGTCGTCGAATACGCAGTGGCCCTCCGACACGTGTTCTGCCTCTGCTTGTCTTGCCGTGGGGGCCGGAACGCCTGCCTGGAACCGAGCGAGCCCGTGGAAGAATGGCGGTCCCCTAACTGGCGCCCCTGAGTGGGAAGATCCCGGCGAGTGAAGCAGAGCGGCCTCCGCCCGCGGGAGGCGTGGGGAGCCGGACTCCGGCCCGGCCGGTGCCTGTCCCCTGTGCGGGGCGGAGGATAAGGGGAAACCCGGATCGGGAAGCGCGGGAAGGCTCTACTTCGGCAACACGGGGCCCCAGGAGGGGTGATCTTGCCCAGCAGTCAGTGGTGGAGCGCCTCCGAGCCGGTGGGCAGAGGCGGCGGCGAGGCCGACGTCGGATGAGGGCCAGGGAGCCCGGGCTGAGAGCCGCCCGGCGGCTCAGAAGGCAGGTGAGCACCACCCCCTTGGAGAACTCCTGGAGAGACGAATTGGGGAGAGGGTATCCCGAGAAAATATGGACTCCCTGCTCCTTAGGGGGGTGGGGACGGGGAGCACAAGATGTGGGGTATGGCCCTGAAGGGATCAGATTTATGTTCACCGTTCTGAAAGACTGTGGAAAACACTAGTCGTATTTGGACTTTCAGTTGCTGCAAGTGGGTGACCCTTTCTGGAAATGAGGGAGAGCTGAGTGGGTGGGACTCAGCTGAAGCACCTAGTAGTTATAAATGCTGGTGTAAAATCACCATAGAAGTGACTGTGGCCCTGGCCGTCAGTCTCCAAGCTTGTCTGCTTAGCCCGAGGCCGGAGATTTAGATGGATTTGTGCTTGCTGCCTCCTCGTTCCGTGCCTCCTGCCTGCCCTCCTTGCCCTCTTCCCGGCCTCACCTTTCGCTCCTCCCTTTGCTTGGTCGTCTCATCACTCCCTCCTTCCTCCCATTAAACCAGGAGTTCTTAACCCTAGAATTCCGGGGGTCTGTGAACTAGGATGGAAAGAAGATCACATTTTTATTTTGTTTAACGTCTGAATAAACTCTTGCATCATCATTAGTTATGAAAGTAATCGCAAACCACAGTCGTATTAGCAGTGCCTGTGACTCTGGCATCAGTAGAAATCGTGTAGTATTAACCGGAGCTGTACTTTTGTTAGCATAGAAATTACAGACGTCGTCATTCACGTTGTGGTATTTAGAAATGTTTTTGCTCACTATTGTGAAATTATGCATTTGACTTGCTACCTGATCTTTTATTCAATGTGTTAACTTTGAAACATATTTAATACTGTATCCCTAATTTTAAAAACATTTTGATACTGTAGTTCAATATAATTCGTTTCCTTTGCATACTTCTCATCCATTCCTAATCTTACTGTGCTGCATAGAAGGAAAATCGATGCTGATCTTGAGAAAGTGAATGACTGAAATCATTGGGCCACAAATGTTTTTTCCAGTTTAGGTGGTTTCCAGTTCTTCTTTCAACAAAACTGAAGGAGGACCTAATGTAGTTGTTAGTTGCTAGATAATTAAAAGTAATTTTTTTTGTGTGGAAGATTAGCCCTGAGCTAACATCTGCTGCCAGTCCTCCTCTTTTTGCTGAGGAAGACTGGCCCTGAGCTAACATCTATGCCCATCTTCCTCTACTTTATATGTGGGACGCCTACCACAACATGGCGTGCCAGGAGGTGCCATGTCCTCACCTGGGTCCAAACCGGCCCAGTGAACCCCGGGTCACCGAAGCAGAACCTGCGCATTTAACCGCTGCACCACTGGGCTGGCCCCTAAAAGTAATTTTTAATAATACTTTTAATTTCTGTGATTTTTGGCATATAACTCTGGAGGAGATAAAAAAATTCTGTTATGTTGCGATGACAAAATTGTTACTATTCCTATCTACTAATTTATGTGAACACACTTTCTCAAAGCTTACTTAAAAATAAGTAAAAAAAGTAAAGGGATTGATTTTGTACATCGACTAATACTATTAGTAAATGCATAGATTCACATTCATCTGAGATATGATGCCAATAAAAATTTTTTAAAATATCCATATGAATTTTATGTTTATGCTATTTTGCTCAATTGGGTACTAATACTAATTGTAATGCCAATGTAATTCAGAAGAAAATTTTTAATACTCTGAGCCTACTAGGGTCACGGTAAGTAACACCTTGATTTTGGCTGCTAGCCTCCAGAACCGTGAGAGGATAAATTTCTGTTGTTTTAAACCATCAAGGCTATGGTGATTTGTTGCAGCAGCCGTAGGACAGTAATACATAGGGTTTATAGCATATGCAAACATTCAGTTTTAGTAGATACTGCCACCTAGTTTTCCAGAGTGGTTGTAACAATTTACACTCCCAGTAGCAGTGTATGAAAGTTCTGGTTGCTCTACATCAAAGATTGGGGGCCAGATATTAAAGAGTCAGATAGTAAATATTTTAGGCTTTATATGCTATACGGATTTGTGGCAGATACTCAGCTCTGTCATTATAGCATGAAAAAGGCCATAGATAATACCTAAATGAATGAGCATGGCTATGTTCCAATAAAACTTTATTTACAAAAATAGGTGGTGGCTCCTAGTTTGTTGATCCTTCCTCTATATCCTCACTAACCCTAGATATTTTCTATCCTTTTCATTTTAGGTATTCCAGCTCATGTGTAGTGGTATCTCATTATGGTATTAAGTCACATGTCCCTGATGACTCATGAAGTTGAGCATCTTTTTGGGTGTTGTCCATTTAGATGTACTCTTTTGTGAAGTGCCTGTTCAAGTGTTTTGCTCATTTTTAAAATAACAGTTTGAGATATAATCCACACACCATAAAATTTATCCTTTTAAAGTATACAGTTCAGTGGTCATTAGTATATTCACAGAGTTGTGTAACTATCACCACTACCTAATTTCGCAGCATTTTCATCACTGCCCCCCCACCCCCCAAATCCCATACCCATTAACAATTACTCTCCATTCTTTCTACTCCTAGCAACTACTGATCTACTTTCTGTCTCTATGGGTTTGCCTATTCTGCACGTTTCATGTAAATGGAATCACACAAATGTGATCTTTAGTGTCTGGCTTCTTTCACTTAGCATAATGTTTTCTAAGTTCATCCATGTTGTAACATGTATCAGTCCTTCAGCCCTTTTTATGCCCAGATAATATTCCATTGTATTGGATACACCACATTTTCTTTATCCATTCATCAGTTGATGGGCATTTCGATTGTTTGCAATTTTGGCTAATATGAATAATGCTGCTATGAATATTTGTGTGCAAGTTTTTGTTTGGACATATATTTTTAATTCTTTTGGGTATAGACCTCAGAGTGGAATTGCTGGGTCATATGGTTACTTTATGTTTAACATTTTGAAGAACTGCCAAACTGTTTTCCAAAGCAGGTGAATCATTTTGTAATCCTACCAGCAGTGTTTGAGGGTTCCAGTTTCTTTACATTTTCACCGTCACTTGTTTTTGTCTGTCTTTTTTTTTTTTATTATAGCCATCCTAGTGGGTGTGAAGTGGTATCTCATTGGGGTTTTGGTTTGCATTTCCTTGATGGCTAGTGATGTTAAGCATCTTTTCGTGGTTTATTGACTAATTATATATATTCCTTAAAGAAATGTCTATTTAGATTCTCTGACTGCTTTTTAATTGAATTGCCCATCTTTTTATTGTTGAGTTGTCAGATTTCTTTATACATTATGGATACAAGTCCCTTATCTGATATTTGCAATATTTTCTACCATTCTGTGGGTTGTCTTTTCACTTTCTTTATGATGTCCTTTGAAGCACAGAAGTTTTTTATTTTGATGAAATCTGATTGATCTATTTTTTTTCTTTTGTCACTTGGGCTTTTAGTCATATCTAAGAAACCATTGCCTAATCCAGGTTTACAAAGCTTACCACCCATGTCTTCTTTTAAGAGTTTTATAGTTTCAGCTTTTAGGTTTAAGTTTCTTACATTTTGAGTTAATTTTTGTATATGGTGTCAGGTAAGGGCCCAATTTTACTCTTTTGCATGTGGATATCCAGTTGTCCCAATGCTTGTTGAAAAGACTGTTCTTTCCCCATTGAATGGTCTTGGCACCGTTTTTGAAAATCAGTTGACCATACATATAAGGGTTTATTTTTGGACTCTCAATTCTATTCTCTTGGTCTATATGTCTGTCCTTATGCCAGTACCACATTCTCTTGATTATTGTAGGTTTGTAGTAAGTTTTGATGTCTGGAACCATCAATACTCCAATTTTGTTCTTTTTTCAAGGTTGTTGTGGCTACTCTGAGTCCCTTGCTTGTCAAGTAATGCAAAAAAGACAGTTGGAATTTTGATAGGGATTGCATTGAATCTGTAGATCATTTTGGTGAATATTGCCAGCTTGACAATATGAAGTTCTTTGATCCATGAACATTGGAACAGGGGGATGTCCTGCCATTTATTTAGGGCTTCTGCAATCTTCTTCAACAGTGTTTTGTAGTTTTCAGTATATAAGTCTTGCACTTCTCTTGTTAAACTTATTCCTAAGCATTTATTCTTGTTAATTGCTATTGTAGATGGAATTATTTTATTATTTTCCTTTTTAGGTGTTCACTGCAAGTGTGTAGAAATACAGTCTACTTTTGGGTGTTGATCTTGTAGCTTGCAACATTGCCAAACTTATTAGTTTTAATTGTTTTTTAGCGGATTTCTTAGAATTTTATATATACATATAAGATTGTGTTATCTGTGAATAGAGATCGTTTTGCTTCTTCCTTTCCACTCTGGATGCTTTTTAATTCTCTTTCTTGCCTAATTGCCCTGGTTGGGTTAAAACCTCCAGTAAAATGTAAAATAGAAGTGGTGAGAGCGGACATCTTTGTCTTGTTTCTGATCTTAGGGAGAACACTTTCAGACTATTACCCTTAAATATTATGTTAGCTGTGGGTTTTATGTAGATGTCCTTTATCATGTTGAGGAAGTTCCCTTCTATTCCTAGTTTGTTGAGTGCTTTTGTTATGAAAGGATGTTAGAATTTTTCAAATATTTTCTCTTTCTACTAAGATGGTCATGTGGTTATTGTCCTTTATTCTAGGTATATGGTTTGTTTCATTGATTGATTTTCATATGTTGATAATCTTTTTATGTGTTCCCTTTTGCTCACTTTAAAAATGACTTTGTCTCTCATTTTTATTTTTATTTGTAAGAATTCATTATATCTTCTCTTGGTGTCATTGTGTTCTTAACGATATCTTTTAATGAGCAAAAGTTCTTAATTTTTTTTTTGTGAGGAAGATTGGCCCTGAGCTAAAATCTATTGCCAATCTTCCTCTTTTTCCTTGTGAAAGATTGTCAGTGAGCTAACATCTGTGGCAATCTTCCTTTATTTCACGTGGGATGCCTCCACAATGTGGCTTGACGAGTGGTGCTAGGTCCACGCTGGGGATCTGAACCTGTAAACGCCAGGCCACTGCAGTGGAGTGCACAAACTTAACCACTATACTACCGGGCCAGCCCTGAAAGTTCTTAATTTTAATATAATCCAGTTTACCATTTTTTCTTTATGGTTAACATTTTTTGTGTCTTATTTAAGAAATCTTTATCTACTCCAAGATTATGAAGATGTTTTCTTATGTTTTTTTTTCCTGAAAGCTTTATTGTTTTACTTTTCACATTTAGATCTGTAATCCATCTGGAATTGATTTTCAGGTGTTAGTGAGAGGTCAAGGTTACTTTTATTTTTATATAGATATCTGATTCACTTTTCCTTACTGGACTGTCATCTTTTTTTCATGAATTAGGTGGCCACGTATATGTGGATATGTTTCTGAGCTCTCTATTCTGTTCCAATAGTATTGAAAAAAATTGTTTTAAACTCTTTATGGGTTCAGTTCACTTTTTGTATTATTTTATGGCTACTCTTGCTAGTTTAAAACCATTTGTCATAATTTTTAAAGTTAAGGTGAAATTCATATAATATAAAATTAGCCATTTTAAAGTGAACAATCCAGTGGCATTAGTGCATTTACAGTGTTGTGCAACCACCACCCCTGTCTAGTTCCAAAACATTTTTACCACTCCAAAATAAAACCCTCTACCCATTAAGCAGATACTCTCCATTTTCCCTTTCCCCCTGCTGCTGCCAACCACCAATAAATATGCTTTCTGTCCCTGTGGATTTACTCTATGGACTCATTCTGTGTATTTCATATAAACCGAATTATACAATGTGTTACTTTTTGTGTCTGGCTTCTTTCACTTAGCACAATGTTTTCTACTTTTATCCACATTGTAGCATGTATTGTTAGATTAGTTTTTGTTTTTCCTTGCACCAATGTCTTCATTCCTAGGGTTTTATGATAGTCCTTCTTAACTGATAGTTCCGTCATTTTATTCTTTTTCAAGATTGCCTTGGCTATTGTTGGCCTTTTGCATTTTCGTATAGATTTTAGAATTAGCTTGTCTATAATACGAAAAAAAGCTGGCTAGGATTTTAATTGAGATTGTATTAAATCTGCAGATCTGATTGGGGAGAACTGACAATTTAACAATTCCTTTTCATGGATATAGTATACCCCTCCATTTTAGTGTAAAAGTCTTGCTTGTTTTTAAAAAAACTTATACCTGGATATTTGACGTTTTTGATGCTATTATAAATGGTATCCTTTCTTAAAATTTCATATTCTGTTTACTTGTTGCTGGCATATAGAGATAGAATTATTTTTTTTATATTGACTGTGTATCTGGCTACCTTGCTAAATTCACTTATTCTTACAGTTTAACTGTAAATTCCTTTAGATTTTATACATCACAATCATTTGCTGAATATGACAGCTTTATTTCTTCCTTTTTAATCCTTTTTGTCTTTTTAAACTAGTTAATTTAGTTTAATTGCATTGGCACTATTCAATATTTCTAGCCGGCATCCTTATTCATTTCTGATTTCAAGGGAGTCTTTTTTTTTTTTTTTTTTTTAAGGAAGATTAGCCCTGAGGTAATATCTGCTGCCAATCCTCTTCTTTTTGCTGAGGAAGACTGGCCCTGAGCTAACATCTGTGCCCATCTTCCTCTACATTATATGTGGGATGCCTGCCACAGCATGGCTTGACAAGTGGTGTGTAGATCTGCACCCCAGATCCGGGCTGGTGAACCCCAGGCTGCTGAAGCAGAACATGCGAACTTAAAGGCTGTGTCACTGGCCTGGCCCCTCAAGGGAATCCTTATGTTTCATTATTAGCAATGATTTTTTTGTGTTCTTTTTATCAGATTAAAGAAGTTACTTTCTATATTACTTTACTAACATTTGATTTATGAATGTGTATTAAATTTTATCAAATTCTTTTTCTTCAACTGTCAAGATGATCATGATTTTACTTTACTCTTTTTTCTATTAATGTGGTGAATTACCATGATTAATTTTTTTTACTTCCATTTTAATTTTTTTTGTTCAGATGAATTTCATATCACATACAATTACCATTTTAAAGTGTACAGTCCAGTAGCATTTGGTCTATTCCCAATGTTGTTTAACTACCAGCTCTCCCTGGTTTCTTGTCATGACCCCATAAAAACACCCATACACGTTAAATAATCACTTTCCATTATCTCCTCCCCACTCCTGGCAACCTCTAATCTGCTTTCTGTCTCTATGGATTTGCCTATTCTAGATATATCATATAAAAGGAATCATAGAACACGTGACCTTTTGTATCTGGCTTCTTTCACTTAATGTGTTTTTGAGGTTCATCTAAGTTGTAGCATGTATGAATACTTCTTTCCTTTTTATGGCTGAATAATATTCCGTTGTATGGATATATCACATTTTGTTTATCAGTCTGTCTGTTGATGGACATTTGGGTTGTTTGAGTTTTTGGCTATTATGAATAATGCTGCTAAAAATACTCTTGTACGTGTTTCTGTGTGGACAGGTGTTTTCATTTATCTGGGCTATATACCTAGGAATACCACTGCTCGTTCATATGATAATTCTGTGTTTAACTTTTTGAGATCCTATAGACATTAAAAAGAAAATAGAAAGATATTATGAACAACTTGATTTCAGTTAATCTGAAAAGCTGGGTAAAATTCACAAATTCCTTGAAAAACATGAATAGTCTGTAATCAAATATTTTTTTTAAAGATTGGCACCTGAGCTAACAACTGTTGCCAGTCTTTTTTTTTTTTTTTTTTAATGCTTTTTCTCCCCAAATGCCCCCAGTACATAGTTGTATATCTTTTTAGTTGTGGGTCCTTCTAGTGGTGGCATGTGGGACACCACTTAAGCGTGGCCTGACGAGCAGTGCTATGTTTGAGCCTAAGATCCAAACCAGGGAAACCCTGGGCTGTTGAAGTGGAGCACGCAAATTTAACTGCTTGGCCACTGGGCCGGCCCTCCCTTTTTTTTTTCTGTCACATATTTTTTATTTCATTTTTCTCCTGTGCTAATCTGTTCATTATATATTCTTTTACCATTTCAGTTACTCTAGAGATTACAACATATATTATTGACCTGGTACAGTGTAATTAAAATTATTGTTTTTATTATTTTTCCAATGCTTGAATTTCTGGTAAATAACATTTCGTATGTGTTGGCATAACCTGTTGCTGGAGGAATTAGGTGTGCCCTGTGTGACTGCATGGAAAAGGGACTCTTGGAAGCTTGCGCTGGTTTCCTCTGGGCTTTGCCCCATGTAACATTTCCCTTTGTTGATTTTTCTTTCAGTCCTTTCACTGTAGTAAATTATAGCCATGAATATGACTGTAAGTTGAGTCCTGTGAGTCCTTCATGCTGATCTTTGAACTTGGGAGTGGTCTTGGGGACTCTCAACATAGATGTTGAGACATGGTGCCACACATGCATCAAGAAGCTATGAAAAGAATTATTACTTACATAATGAGCCTATCTGGGGAGAGGAGGGCTAGGCTCCCAATAGCTCCAAAAATGACTTGCAAGAACAAGGAGAGGTGACTGGCTTTGGCTTTTATTGTGGTTAGAGGTTGAGCTGGAGTGAGAGTTCTCATGTGAGCTGGGACTTGTGTATTTTAAATTCCTTCCTATGCCAAAGGAGGGTGTGCATTTGCATTCTTATCAGCTTTCTCAGATATGGAGTTTGAAAACCATCAGTAGTCAAACATCAAAAAGGGGAGTCAGACTCTTTATTATAATTCAGCTCTGATATTTGACAACTGAAATGTTTCGTGTTTCATTTAATTGAATTTGAACTTGTTTAAGCCACATGGCATTTTTTGAGGCCTGCAATCTGAGGCTGGTAAGGGAGTTAAAGTTTTATTGAATGCCTTGTTCAAGAGCCCAGTATTGTGTATTTTGAGAATTTAAATGAGTGTCTTGGTCACTGTAAACAATGTTTGGAACAACAAAGGTGAGAAGAAGTGTCTTGGTGAGGTTTTGTAGTGTGCTTTAGTATGTGCAGAGATATATGTGACCTTGATATTTTGGATATCAGTAGGGCATAAGATTCTGAGAGTTCTTTACCTGGAATGGGGCTACCTTGGTTAAGAAATTATTTCTGTCATTTGCGGTGACCCAAAGCTCTGTAAAAATGTATAGAGTTGACTAGACTCTATGCTTTCATTAGTTTTGCTACCAAATGAGTAGTGGTCCCTTTCCCTGCCCTGTCTGTTTTCCAACAGGAGGTTGTATTTATAGTTGCTTGCAGCATCATATTTATGTCTAGAATTTGAATTAGTAATTAAGAAGTTGCATTTATCAGCTCTCTTTTGCTCACTTGAGAGAATTTACCTAATTCTCTGAGTCAAGATTTCCTCTCAAGTGGGACAGATTGTTGACCAGGGCATCCAGTGCTAAGATGACTGCTTGAAGTTTGGCCAGTTTTGCTGATCCTTGGATTCCATCCTTTATCAGAGATGTGCCATTAAGGAATGAAAAGCAGCGGGTCTCCATTGAACTTAATCATGTATAATGGTGGTATTGCTGCCCATAAAGTATATGAACTCCCTTTGCTGTTCATTCAGTTGATCCCAAGGGGCTCCCTAGGCATCTGGGAGATGAATGACCTTTTCTAGCTCCATGGCATCTGTCAAAGGACTGAGGTCAGGGGAGGCCACCCCTCCTGCAAGTAGGATACACCAGAGGGCCCAGGTTTGGTTCTATCTGGTGGATACTGTTTCCATTTAGCAAGGAGGCCTCAATGGCCATGCTGAGTTTGTGGGTGCTGCTTCTATGACCCAATGCATAATGGGCAGCTGCGTATGGGGCATCACTGGATCATAGTGTGTGAGAGCCTCTGTTTCCAGGAGAGCCCAGTAATGAACTAATAATTGCCTCTCTAATAGTGTGTACTGTGTGGGGTTGAGGAGAGCAGTTTCTTGCGTCAAAAACCCATGGACAATTTATGGCCATCATCGGTGATCCAGAACTCTAGGATCTATGAGAGGAGGTTGCCTCTTGTTGTAGGCAGAATAATGGCCCCAAAGATGTCCATGTCCTATTCTCTGGAATTTTTTTTTTTTTTTTAGATTTTTTATTTTTTCCTTTTTCTCCTCAAAGCCCCCGGTACATAGTTGTATATTCTTCGTTGTGTGTCCATCCAGTTGTGGCATGTGGGACGCTGCCTCAGTGTGGTCTGATGAGCAGTGTCATGTCCGCGCCCAGGATTCGAACCAACGAAACACTGGGCTGCCTGCAGCGGAGCGCGTGAACTTAACCACTCGGCCACGGGGCCAGCCCCCCTATTCTCTGGAATTTGTTACCCTACATGGCAAAAGGGACTTTGCAGATATAATTAATTTAAAGGCTTAGTTGATATGGGGAGATTATCCTGGATTATCTGGCTGGGTCCAGTCTAATCACAGGATTTTTAATAGGTAGAGGACCTTTCCTGGCTATAATCAGAGGGAGATTTAGTTATGGAAGAATGGTCAAGAGGTGTAATTTTGCTGCCTTCGAAGATGAGGGAAAGGGGACATGAGCTAAGGCATATGGGCAGCCTCTAGAAGGTGCAAAAGGTAAGTAAATTGATACTTCCCTAGAGCCTCCAGAAAGGAATGAAGTTCTACTGACAGCTTGATTTTAGCCTAGTGAGAACTATGTTGGGATTCTGACTTACAGAATTCTAAGATAATAAATTTGTGTTGTTTTTAAGCCACCAAGTTTGTGGTAATCGTTACAGCAGTAATTGAAAACTGAAACACCACCACAGTGAAGTAGCCTCTGCTGTGTTGGAATTTGGACAGATGCTAGAACCGTTTGTTGTAGGAAGCTCTATTTAAAGTGAGCTAATTTGTGATCAACACCCTAAATGGGCTTAAGTAAAACGTTTTAATGAGAAATATGTTACTTCTAGAACCCAAAGAGGCCTAAAAGATGTTGAGCTTATTTAATGTTGTGGGTGTTGAGAGGATCAATAGCTATTTCTTGCCAGTGTGAGAGATGGAGGCATATTTGTTTGTTCTTTTGTCCTCTATTTTATTTTCCATAACTCCTATCAGAGTATAGGGGGTATCTTATTTAAATTTAGTAGGATTGGCAGGTATAACTATAATTAGAGCTTCAGTTTCATTTAAGGCAATGGAGATTTGCCAATTGGTGTATTTCAGCAGATGTTAATATTAATTTAGAACCTATGTTGTAGAGGCACAGCAGCCAATTTGGCACTCTTTTTTGTTTTTGTATAAATTATTTTAGTAAAGTTTAGATTTCCAATTGGATTAAATTGTGAACCTCTGTTCCAGATTTTTGCTTCTTTCCTCCATAATTGTATATGTGTGTGTTTACTGGATATATTTCTGGGGACAGGGTCCTCTCTACTCTGCTTGTGTTTACAACTTTCTTCTTCCAGAGATTCTCAAATCCATATCATCAGGGTTAGGGGCCTAATCCGTGGCAATGGTAGTTTGATTGGGTTTAAGGATTTTGGGCTTAACTCAAGTTTGAATTACCTCCTTGGCTGGGCCACAGGGGTGCTATGAGTATTCTTCTCTATATATCTGAGGATCAGGATCTTTTTTGGAAACAGAAGGCTTGCTGGCAGCAGGAGAAGCAGAGGTATTTAAGGCATAGGTGCTACTGGGCTATATGCACTTGGGAGAGTGGACCTCAGCATGCTACATGGTGATTACTCTTCCTCCAGTCAAGTGATGACTGAGCTGTGTATCGCACAGTGTATCAGTCTTTTCCCTGAGTGTTCTATAGAATAGTGACCAACACCTGATTGAGACATATAACATTGGTCACATGGTAAGAGTCATTTTTCCTCAGTCTAGTGTTAGTCATGGCTTATACTGGAATTGAGACACACAATTCAATATGAGACACACTGATAGGTCCTGGTCAAGACACATGACCCAGGGCTGCTTTAAGGAGGAACACACTCCCATACCTCTGTCTCTAAATGCTAATTATTGAAACCCCCAACTTCGGTCACTTAACTCTCTAACAGAAGCTTAGTAGGAATCAGAACATGCACTACAAAACAGCACAGTTCCAAGCGTTAGCAGGCTAAAGCAAGAGAAGAAAGACCCCCAGTGGCAGTAGTCATTATCTGAACATCCTGCTCACAGCACCAATTGTGTTATGGTTGCCCTGTGGGGGGCAGGATCAACCTCCTCCACCAAAAAGTTCATTCAGATGTTGAGACTGATTTTAACACATGAACCAAAAGGATAGAAAAGGATTTATTATTCACATAATGAGGTTTTCTGGAGGAGAGCAGGGCAAACTCCAAGCAGGTCCAATAATGGCTTGAGAGAGCAAGGAGGAGAGACTTGCTTTAGCTTTTATTGTGGAAAGAGAGTGGGAATGGGGTGAGAGTAGCTACGCATGGCCAGGGCTTGTGTGGTTTGGACTTACTGTTGGTGCCAAAGGAGAGAACATGCAGGCTGTCTTATTGGCTTGTCCATATGTGAGGCAAGAAGGTAAGAGGAGGGTTAGGGCTTGAAAGCTGCCAAAAACAGAGTCAGACTTTTTATTCCAATGGATCTTTGATCAGTTTTAGAAAATCCTCAATCATTATCTCTTCAGATATTGCTTCTGCCCCATTTTCTCTCTCCTCTTCTTCTGGAACTCTAATTACATGTATGTTAGCTCTTTTAACTGTATCCCACATGTTTCTGTGGTCTGTGTGTTCTCTCTGTTTCCTCTGCCACTTCCCAACAGTCTTTTTCTTTTTGGATATTTTCTATTGATTTCTCATAGAGTTCACTTCCTGTCTTCTGCTAGGTCCATCTATTTTTACACACATCATTGAGTTCTTAATTTTATATATCTTATTTTCAGTTTTAGACTATCCATTTGATTCTTTATATAAATTCTCTGTTGAAATTTTGTATCCTTTCATCTCTTTTGTCCATCTTTTCCTTTATTTTATTTAATATATGAATCATTTAAAGTCCTTGTCTTCTAACTTCAATATCTGGATCACCTGTGGGTCTGTTTTTTTGCTTTTTTTTTGAGGAAGATTAGCCCTGAGCTAACTGCTGCCAATCCTCCTCTTTTTGCTGAGGAAAACTGGCCCTGAGCTGACATCCATGCCCATCTTCTTCTACTTTATATGTGGGACGCCTACGGCAGCATGGCGTGCCAAGCAGTGCCATGTCTGCATCCAGGATCCGAACCAGTGAACCTCAGGCTGCCATAGCGGAACGTGCTAACTTAACCGCTGCGCCACTGGGCCAGCCCCTGAGGGTCTGGTTTTATTGGTTATCAGTCAAATGGTTCTGACTTCATATACTGGGTAATTTTTGTTTGAATGTCAGATAGTTTATATTAGACAACCCCACCCCCCCCAACTTTAGAGGCTTCAGATGATGGTATCTTTCACCAGAGAGATAAGATTCTGAGAAGATAGACTGGGGTCTGATCCCCTGAATCCAGTTACAGGCACCTTTAGATCAAGGCTGGTTTGCAGTTTTAGTCAGATCTAGTCCACCTTTGTTTTCGTTGTTCCTAGGATATGGTCCTTCATGGCTTTTCATTGAGAGCAAGGAGGTGGGGGATCTTTTGTTTAGAACCAAGACTGCAGAAATTTTCACTGTACTTTGCAGAGGTATTTCGATTAGGAGTAGCCTTCTACCTTATGAAGCTTCAAAATATCACACACCTTTTAAGGAAGAGACTGGCTGTGGGTTGGAGGTTTCTCAAGTCTCCAGTGTGGGTGCTCTGGTCCTGCACAACTGCCAAGACTACTGGTTTTTCTATTCTCCAGAAGCAGCCTTCTGATAAGCCTGGATTCTCAGCCTCTAGCTGTGCTTGTTTTGGCAAATGCCCTGAGGAAAAAAGTGCCCATACTGGCAAAAGCTATCCAGCAGCTGGTAGCATTAATCCGTCATTCCCTCCAGGGCTTTCACCTCTTACTGGCTGTATCCAAGGTCCTTTTTCTTAGCTAAACTTTGTCTCCTAAGTACCCATAGACTCTAGGAAATTTCGCTCTGCTTTTTGGAAGTTTTGGCTTATCTTCAGAATTCAGCAAATACCTTGAGTAAGAAACTGGCCTTGATCTGAGGCTTCTCACATCTTCAATTTTGTCACTCTAGCCCAAGTAACTGTCAAAAATTTTGTTCACTTCTCTGTCCTATAGCAGCATTCCTGTGCTTGGCCCAATTCCAGATCTCAGCCATCAACCTGTGCCCAGAAATAGCAAATGCCCCTAAAACATCATAGACCCTTAAATCACCTCTGAATGGTTCTCTGCTTTCTGGAATTTTGTTCCTGATATTCCTTGTTGCCTTCACAGCTCTCTGGTACCTTTAGCTATATGATTTTTCTAATTTATCCAAATTTTAGTTGTTAAGTGGTAACGTTTACTTGCTTCAGACTACTCCATCCTGCATGGAAACATAAGTGTTCAAAGGTCCATATTTTTTAAAAAGTCTTTTGGTGGGCTATATGAACAACCTTTTGAAAACCCCTAAACTAGAAAGCAGTTAAACAGACAATACTGCAGTGTGGTAAGTGTTATGACATATTTAGGAGAGTAAGAGCTACCTAACCCAAGGTTAAAGAAGGTAGATTTGGGGACTCAGGGGACACTTTCTGGAGGCAGTGTTGTCTAACATGATAACCTGAAGGTTAAGCAGGAGTTAGTCAGGCCATAGTTGAGGGTAGATTTTTCAAAATTTTTGTTGGAATCCCTCACTTTAGCTAGCTGACTGCACCTGGCCTATACCTTAGACTTTCCAGATAGTCAGTCCTGAGTACTTGGGAACTGAATACCATGTTTTCTGGTGTCCTGAGGTCTGGATGTGCCCATACCACACTTCCTATCTGCCTTCACAGTTGACCCACCTTTCTAAAATTCTTATTATCACACATAAATTTAGATGCTAGATTTTTTGAAACAGTACATTTTAAATCAGATCTGCCTTCTGGATTCAACTTTGGGTTCTAATTCCACCATTTAGGGTAGCATTATTTTAAAGGAACTTTGCTTCCCAGCGGAGTACTCACTTTCATGGGACACCAGGATAAAGAAGAAAAGTTTGCAAAGGTCCTTGCCTGACCTGTCCCATGCTAGGATGCAGCTTCTTTCAGAAGCTAGAGAGAGTGAAAAATGTTTTCACAGTCTTTGAGGCTAGGAAGTAGAACATGGTACCTAGGAAGGTTTGACTGTAAGTTGGCTTTTTCTGTATCTTCAGATACCTGTGTTCATCTTCCCAGTCTAAAAGTTAGCTGGGATGGGTGTAGGTAAAGCCGTGAAGTCCTTAGGAACTTTGATGCTATAAAACTTCCTTCTGTACACCTTTCTCTTCTCACTTTTACTCTTTCACCTTAGAGGTCAAAGAAAGGAACAATAGGAGTCTTTACAACCCGATAGCTCACCAACGCTTAAAAAGCATTTTCATGACTACAGTGCAAAACAACTCAGAGGAAGTAAGGGACTTCTTAAGGGACAAGATGGGCATTTCTTTGTGTCCTTAGTAGGCCCAAGGTGGTCTGGTGGAGTCCAGAATATTTTAGACCCCGTTGGAAACAGGTTTGCTTTCATTGTTTGTTGTTGTTGTTAGTGCCATTGAGTCGATTTTGTACCCTGTGTACAGCACAGCTGAACTCTGCCCAGTCTTTTTGCGCTCTCCTCTCACCTTCTTGCACTACAGTGTTCTGCTGCTATTCATAGGGTTTTCATGGCCAATTTTTTCAGAAGTAAATGGCCAGGTCCTTTTTCCTACTCTGTCTTCGTCTGGAAGCTCTGCTGAAACCTGTCCACAATGAGTGACCCTGCCGGTACTTGAAATACCGGTGGCATAGCTTTCAGCATCACAGCGACACACAGCTGCCAACTGTCAACTGTCAACACACAGCAACACACAGCTGTCAACACACAATTTGACAGCTGACAGACAGGTGGTGTGGTTCCCTGACCAGGAAACAAACCCCAGGTATGGTGGTGAGAGTGCCAAATCTTAACTACTAGACCACCAGGGCTGGCTTCTTTTATTGTAGTTTCTCTTATTCTGCCATGCCATGGCCCAGTGTTTTTAATGCGTCTCTCACTCCTTTGACCAAAGTTTGATCTGCTATCAGTCATTTATGAGTTTGAATAGGCTGGCTCAGCTGGGACTAGTAGAGATCTGTTCCCAGAAACTACTTGTTGAGAATACCTTCTATATATTTAAATTGTCTTATGTTTTTGGAGTTTTTATTGTGATCATATAAAATTTTAGCAACGTGGATCAACTAGGAGTTAACTGTCCGCTTGAGTTTCTGTAGGAAAATGTATTTGACTTTAAAACAAACCAATGAATACAGCTTATTTGTAAATTTTAAAGTGACCATATTTAAGGGTTTTTTTGAGAGGGGTTAAATATCTTGATTTCTAATGGGGATAAAACACCTTTTATCTAAGTCATTGTGGATGCAGAGAGGGCTAGGGGCGTTCTGGTCTGTACTCTCAGCACTATGTTTCTAGTGGTTAGGGTTGAAAAGGAAGAAGCAGTGGTACTGTTGAATACCCAGGTACAGCCTCAGGCTTGGCTGATATATAGATCACTTCGTGGGGTTGGCATGGTGGGGGTTATCTGGATATGGATATATCTCCTGGGCCCTGAGGCCACTGGGCTAGAGAAATAAAAAAACGCTCACACAGAGGAAGAGGGGAGAGATTTGTAGCCCAGCTGACCTTAAGGGGAAGGAGGAATACCTTGATCAAGGCTGGGAGATAATACCAAATTGTTTTCCAGTTTATTTTCACCTGAATCATTTTATTTTATCTTCACAGTAATTACAGGGTTTGTTTGTATTCCCATTCTACAGATGAGGCTACTCTGCCTTAAAGGTATTAAGTGGCATGTTTCAGGTTTTTCAGCCCAAGTCTTTCGATTTCAAAGCTATAATCTTTATCTGCTCTACCTTGCTGCCTTATTAATGTTATTTTTTTATAAATGAGGTTTTGAAAACAAAGTGTATCATTGGCTCTTGTCAGTAGAAGTATGGCTGTATTTTCCAGTTGTCCTTTGTTTCTAATAAATATTTAAATACAATATTATAAAGAATTTGAAAAATATAGAAAAGAAGAAAGACATCATCTTTAATCCAGTCTTTTTTTCTTGCCTTTTTAAAATAGTTGAAATAATAACTGTGTGTTTATGTATAATTGTATCTTGCTTTTTACATTTAACATTACAACATCAGCATTTTCAAAGTTTTAATAAACCATTTATAAACCTAATTTTAATGGCTATTTGATAGTCCTTTGTGTGGATATACCGTAATTCCATTCTGCTGAGGGGCAGTATAGTGTAGTGGTTAAGAATGCAGACTATGGATTATTTGTGTTTTGATCCTGGTTCTACCATCTTTTAGCTATCTGTATGACCTTGGACAATTTAATTTAAGTACCTCAATTTCTCCATTTTTAAATTGAGAATATAGTACCCACTTGTTGAAAGGATTAAATGAGTCTACACATGAAAAACTCTTTGAATATTGCCTATTCATACAAAATAAATGCTATTTAGGTAAAGGATATTATTACTGTTATTTTTCTACTGATAAATATGTAGGTTATTTCATTTTCTCATCTGATAAATAATGCTGTTACAAATATCTCTGTTCTTATACATTTTGTGGGATTTTGTTTACTTGCTTAAGATAGACTTCCAGAAGTGGAATTACTGAGTCAAAGTGTATTTTTTAAAGCTCTTGAAAGGTCTTACCAAATTGTTTTTCAAGTGTGTTGCTAATTTACAATTTACCTTCTTACTTGCAGCGTGTTAGAATGATTATAGCTCTGTCCTGTGAGTGCTGTTGGTAAAATGTAATAAATAATAGCACAGCTTTTCCTTGATATATATATATTTTTAAATTCGAAGATTTATCTTCAGTTAGAAATATAACTGCTCACTGTCATATATCTAAGTGAAAACCCATTCTTTTGTAGATAGACTTAAGTAGAAAGCCATGTTTTCTGTGTATAGACTCAGAACAAAGGGAGTAGGTGGACAAAATAAAATACTTCGTGTTACTAGGCTGAGATTACCTGATACGTCTGTCTCCACAATGGAGGTCATCATGTCAATGGGAAAATAATGATAATACAATCACATTGAGCACTTACTAGGTGCAGGCCCGATAGTAAGGAATTTGCACCTATTGTGATTGACAACTTATCAGATAATATTATTATTACTGCTATTTTACACACAGAGAACTGAAGCTCTGAGAGGCTAGGAACATGCCCAAGATCATCAGAATGGGGATTCAAACCCTGGCAGTATAATGCCCAAGTGTGTACTCTTTACCACTACCTCATTTTGAGTATTAAAAGTTGTTAATTAAGGTATACTCTTACTGGATATAATTTTTAAAACATAATTCATTGATCAGACAATACTATTGCATTCACCTGAGAGAAATATCCCTAGAAAGAGGTACTATGCCCTAAATAGGTTTGCCAGGAGGTGAAGACTCAGGAGGAGACCTAGAACCTCATTTGGAGTTTAAAGTGTTAGCCTTGTCCGTCAGTGGTGGACCTGGACAAGTATTGGTCCAGTCATACTGGCAAGCATCTTGGCTAGTGGACTTGGAAAATCATAGGGATACCCGGGGTTTGGACTGAGAAAGGAAAACATTTTTACCTTTCTCTGCCCATGGTTCCTCTCCTTTCTCTCTCCTGTAATTGGCTATAATCTGGGGCTGAGGTTTAAAAAGAAATCATAATTATGTTATTGATTAAAATCTAATAGTCTGTTTTCTTGATCAATTTTTCAGTTGTTCTTCTGTAGCTATATACTGTTTTAAATTGTTTAAAAATTAAAAAAATATCTTTGGGGGCCGGCCTGGTGGTTAAGATTGCACGTTCCGCTCAGTGGTCCTGGGTTCGTTGGTTTGGATCCTGGACCTATGCACTGCTTGTCAAACCATGCTGTGGCAGGTGTCCCACATGTAAAGTAGAGGAAGATGGGCACGGATGTTAGCTCAGGGCCAGTCTTCCTCAGCAAAAGGAGGAGTCTTGGCAGCAGATGTTAGCCCAGGGCTAATCTTCCCCCCCCAAAATTCTTCCTAGTGTCTGTGTTTTCTTTTAAAACTGGCAGCTGTAAAAAACAAAAGTTGTTTTTTACTTGAGCATGACCCCTAATTGACTCTCCCCACCTCCGCCCCTGTTTTTATAGGAAGAATGGAATGTTCCTATCCTCTTCCCTAAAACTTATTCTGGGACTGGGTACATAATCTCAGAATTTTTAAAAAATGCATTTTAAGTCATGGCTTGCCCAAGTTTTCAAATTCCTATTTTTGGATGACAAAGGCAAAGTATTTTAAATTTTATTTCGATGTGCATTATTCATCTTTCAAGGCACAGTTCAAGTCTCATTCCATCAATAAAGCTTTGCCGACTGCTCTGGCCTATCTAATATTTCTCAACCCCGACTCAACATTTGCTATATAATCATGCACTGCTTTGTGAAGTAGCTTATATAGTTTTCTATTTTTTTTGACTATTTTCTTCTGTAATAGTAATACTATTTTTTAAAATATTTGTGTGCCCTTTAGATTTAATGTTGATTCTCAGGTGTTGTATGTGTGTGTGATGGTGGTAGTGGGGTTGAGTAGCTGCTTATCAGACTTTACAGATGAAGAGGGTCACATGTACCTTGGAAAAGCATAGAACTTCTGGTCCCCTGCTCTAGCCAGCAAAGTAGAGATTACCACGTGAGTGGGGATAGAAAGGGAGAGGTGAAAATGAAGAGGGAATTCCTCCTTAAACAAGGGTTGGGGAGGGGTAGGAGCAGGGAAGATACATATCAGAAACTTCAGAGGTGTGTGAGATGTTTAGGTTTATCAAAAGAAGTTTGAAAAGTATTGCTCTAGAACTGTATTCTCCAATAAGGTAGCTACTAGCCACATTTGCCTTTTGAACACTTGAAATGTGACTAGAGTGAATTGGGTTGTGCTATAAGTATAAAATAAATGCTGGATTTAAGACTTAGTACAAAAAAAAGATTGTTAAATGTAAAATATCTCATTAATAATTTTTATATTAATTACATGTTCAAGTGATAGCATTTTAGATATATTGGGCTAAACAAAATATATTATTAAAATTAATTTTACCTGGTTTTATTTTACGTTTTTAAATATGACTGCTGGAGAATTAAAAATTACATGTGTGGCTCATATTTGTGTTTCTCATATTTCTGTTGTGCAGTGCTGCTCTAGAACGCAAGTTCTGTGAGTGCAGGGGCTGTCTCATTTGTTTCTTTAACACCTTTGGCCTAGAGCAGTGCCAAGCACTTGGTAAGTATTCCCTGAATGCTTGTTTAATCATGTCTTCCTCTCCAATTAGATTATAAGCTTCTGATGACTCAGGACTGCATTTTAATGTTTTGAGTACCTCTCAATAGGCTTAGCAGAGTGTCACATACATAGGCATTCAGGACATATTTATTAGATGAATGAATAAAATAATGCTTTCTGATGGAAACTTCCCAAATGCTTATTTCCTCTGTTATTAGCCAGTTCCCAGCTGGTTTTCAAACACCTCCAATGTGATATGTCTGGCTATTTGCCCCTCACCTTTCTCCTTTTTAGTCCTTTTCCTTCTGCCTGTCCCTCTAAACTCTTCTTTTTCTTGGATATCTTCAAACCAACATGGTACGTACGTCCTGACAACTTTTGTTTATTCCTTCAAAAGCCATTTAGTCAGCCATTTCTAGCTATTTGTTCATCCTTGCAAATTTCAGTTAAAGTTCACTGGAGGGAAATGGAGCTTGCCAAAGGCTGAGAGGAGGATCTAGCTTTCCTCTCTCTCTGCCCAGACACCTGCACCGGCCTTTCTCACTGGGGCTCACTATAGTGTGATTTACTCGGCATATTGGAACTCTCTACAGGCCATTATCTTTTATAACCAAATAACTAAACAGGAGTGAGAATAAGAGAGAAAAAAGAGAATGTGAGCCAAGGAAGAAAAAGTGCACAAACCCACAGACAATCTGAAGATCTGGGGGTTGGTTGCCAGCCCTAGTTCTTACTAGGAGTGAAATTTTGGGGGAAATCTCTTCTCAGAGTCTCAGATCTTCAATAGAAAAACTCAAGGAGGTAGGATGATTTCTATGGTCTCCTCTGGCACTAAGAGTGTTCTCTAACCACTGACCAGAAAGGGCAGAAACGAGAAACAAATGAAGATGAGATCATTGTGAATTCAGGATGGAAACTCCATTGGTTGACCCACCCTTTGTGACCTTGTGTGCTATATTATTCCAACATCAACGTTGTAAACTCTCTTACCCTTTAATTCTACTTGTTATTCTTTCCTCCCTAGTATTCCTCTGGAAACAGAATATGCATAAGAAGGGGGCTCCTCCAGGGTTTGCTTTAGCTCTAATTACTTTTGGTTGGTCAACAGTTGTGTTTTTTCTTTTTCTGTTTTTTATTGTGTTAAAATACACATATCATAACATTTACCATCTTAACCATTTTTAAATGTGTAGTTCAGTGGTATTAAATACATTCACGTTGTTGTGTAGCCATCACCACCATCCATCCCCATACTTCTTTTCATCGAGTATATCTGAAACTCTACACTTATTAAACAATAACTCCCATTCTCCCCTCTCCTATAGTTTCTGTCTTGATGATTTTGACTATTCTAAGTACCTCATATAAGTGGAATCATACAGTATTTATCTTTTTGTGACTGGCTTATTTCACTTAGTTTAATGCTCTGAAGTTTCATCCATGTTGAAGCATATTGCAGAATTTCCTTCCTTTTTAAGGCTGAATAATATTTCATTGTATGTATATACCTCATTTTGCTTCTCCATTCATCTGTTGATGGATGCTTGGATTACTTCTATGGTTTAGCTATTGTAAATAATGCTGCTATGAACCATGGGTATACAAATATCTCTTTGAGACCCTGCTTTCAATTCTTTTGGATTTATAGCCAGAAGTGGAATTGCTGGGTCATATGGTAATTCTATTTTTAATTTTTTGAGGAACCTTTATGTTGTTTTCCACAGCAGCTGTAGCATTTTGCATTCCCACCAATGGTGCAGAAGGGTTCCAATTTTTTTCACATCCTCATTAACACTTGTTGTTTTCTGTTTTTTTGATATTAGCTATCCTAATGGGTGAGGTGATATCTCATTGTGGTTTTGATTTGCATTTCCCTAAATATTAGTGATGTTCCTCATCTTTTCATGTTCTTATTGGCTATTTGTATTTCTTCTTTGGAGAAATGTTTATTGAAGTACTTTGCCTATTTTTAAATTGGGTTGTTTGTTTTATTGTTTGAGTTTTAGGAGTTCTTTATATATTCTGGATATTAATCCCTTATTAGATATACGATTGGTAAATATTTTCTCCCATTTTGTGGGTTGCCTTTTTACTCTGTGGTTAGTGTCTCTTGATGTACAAAATTTTTAAGTTTTCATGAAGTCCAATTTGTCAATTTTTTCTTTGGTTGCGTGTATCTTTGGTATCATATCCAAGAAATCATTGCCAAATCCAATGTTTTGAAGCTTTCATCCTATGTTTTCTGCTAAGAGTTTTATTGTTTTAGGTTACATTTAGATCTTTGATCCATTTTGAGTGAATTTCTGTATATGGTGTTACATAAGGGTCCAACTTCATTCTTTTACATGTTGATATTCAGCTTTCCAACCACCATTTTTTTATTTTTGAGGAAGATTAGCTCTGAGCTAACTACTGCCAATCCTCCTCTTTTTGCTGAGGAACACTGGCCCTGAGCTAACATCTATGCCCGTCTTCCTCTGCTTGATACGTGGGACACCTACCACAGCATGGCTTTTGCCAAGTGGTGCCATGTCTGCACCCGGGATCTGAACCAGCGAACCCCGGGCCGCGGAGAAGTGGAAGGTGCGAAATTAACCGCCATGCCAGTAGGCCAGCCCCCCAGCACCATTTGTTGAAGACTGTCCTTTCCCCATTGTATAGTCTTGGCACCCTTGTCAAAAATCCTTTAACCGTATATATGAGGGTTTCTTTCTGGGCTCTCTGTTTTGTTCTGTTGGTCTGTATGCCTATACCACATTGTTTTGATTACTGTAGTTTTGTAGTAGGTTTTGAAATCAGGAAATGTCAGTACTCCAGATTTTTCTTCTTTTTCAAGATCATTTTGGCTATTTGGGATCCCTTGAGATTCCATATGAATTTTAGGATAGACTTTTCTATTTCTGCAAAAAAAGTTATTGGCATTTTGATAGGAATTGCGTTGAATCTGCAGATCGTTTTGAGTAATATTGACATTTTAATAATATTAAGTGTTTCAGTTCATGAACATTGAATGTGTTTCCATTTATTTAAGTCGTCTTTAATTTCTTTCAGCAATGTTTTGTAGTTTTCATTGTACAAGTCTTTCACTTCTTTGATTAAATTAATTCCAAGTTATTTTATTCTTTTTGATGCTATTATAAATGCAACTGTTTTTGTAACTTCGGTTTCAGATCATTCATTCTTTGTATATGGAGGTGCAACTGATTTCTGTGTGTTGACTTTGTGTTTTGCTGAATTCACTTCTTTTTTTTTTTTTGCTTTTTGGTGAGGAAGATTGGGCCTGAGTTAACATCTTTTGCCAATCTTCCTCTCTTTTTTCCTTTCTGTCTCCTCAAAGCCCCAGTACATAATTGTATATCCTAGTTGTAGGTCGTTCTAGTTCTGTTATGTGGGATGCCATCACATCATGGCTTGATGAGCAGTGTATAGGTCCGCACCCAGGATTTGAACCGGTGAACCCCAGGCCACCAAAGCAGAGTGCACAAACTTAACCGCTCGGCCGTGGGTCCGGCCCTGAATTCATTTATTCTAACAACTTTTTTGTGGAGTCTTTAGGTGTTTCTGCATATAGGATCATATTATGTGCAAACAGAGATAATTTTACTTCTTTCTTTCCAATTTGCATGTTTTTTATTTCCCTTTCTTGCCTAATTGCTTTGGCTAGAGCTTCTGGTACTATGTTGAATAGAAGTGGTGAAAGTGGACATCCTTCCCTTGTTCCTGATCTTAGAGGAAAAGCTTTCAGTCTTTCACCATTGAGTATTATGTTTGCTGTGGGTTTCTCATATATGGCTTTTATTATGTGGAGGTAATTTCCTTCTATTCTTATATTGTTGAGTGTTTTTATCATGAAATGGTGTTGAATTTTGTCAAATGCTTTTTCTGCATCAATTGAGGTGATTATGTGGTTCTTTCCCCCCTTCATTTTGTTGATATGACGTATTGCATCAATTGATTTTCATATGTTGAACCATCTTTGCATTCCAAGAATAAATCCCACTTGATAATGGTGCAAAATCCTTTTAATATGCTGCTGAGTTCTGTTTGCTTGTATTTTGTGGAGGATTTTTACATTAATGTTCATAAAGAATATTGGTCTGTAGTTTTCTTTTCTTGTAGTGTTTTTATCTGGCTTTGGTATCAGGGTTATGCTGGCCTCATGAAATGAGTTAGAAAGTGCTCCCTCCTCTTTAATTTTTTGAAAAAGTTTGAAGATGATTGGTATTAGTTCTTCTTTAAATGTTTAGTAGAATTCACCAGTGAAGCCATCAGATCCATGGCTTTTCCTTGTTGGGAGATTTTTGATTACTGATTCAATCTCCTTCCTAGTTATAGGTGTATTCAGATTGTCCATTTCTTCATAGTATAGTTTTGGTAGGTTTTGTGTTTTTAGAAATTTGTCCATTTCTTCTAGGTTATCCAACTTTTTTTCGGCATATAGTTGTTCATAGTACTCTCTTGTAATCTTTCCTATTTCCATAGAATTGGTAGTAATGTCCCCACTTTCATCTCTGATTTTAGTAATTGGAGTCTTCTTTCTTCTGAGTCCATCTAGCTAAAGATTTGTTAATTTTGTTGGATCTTTTCAAAGAATCAACTTTTGTTTCATTGTTTTTCTCTGTTATTTTTCTGTTCTCTATTTCATTGATCTCTGCTCTATATAAGTTCCTTCCTTCGGCTAGCTTTGAGTTTAGTTTGTTCTTTTTCTAGTTCCTTAAGTTGTAAAGTTAGGTTGTTGATTTGAGATCTTTCTTGTTTTTTAATGTAAGCATTTATAGCTACAAATTTCTCTCTTAGCACCACTTTTACTGTGTCCCATAAATTTTGGTATGTTGTGTTTTCATTTTCATTCGTCTCTAAGTATTTTCTAATTTATCTTGTGATTTCTTCTTTGATCCATTGGTTGTTTGAAAGTGTGTTGTCTAATTCCCAAGATTTTCCAGTTTTCTTTATGTTATTGATTTCTAACTTCATCTGTTGTAGTCAGAAAAGAAAGTTTGTATGACATTTATATTTTTAAACCTGTCAAGACTTAATTTGTGGCCCAACATATGGTCTATCCTGAAAAATGTCCCATGTGCATTTGAAAAGAATGTATATACTGTTATTGTTGAGTGGTCTATATATGTTCATTAGATCTACTTGCTTTATTGTTTTATTTAAGTCCTCTGTTTCCTTACTTATCTTCTGTGTGGTTCTATTCATTATTGTGATGAGGTATTGAAGTCTCCAACTGTTATTATGGAACTGTTTCTCTCTTCAGTTCTGTCAGTTTTTGCTTCATATATTTTGATGGTCCGTCATTAGGTATGTAAATGTTTACAATTGTTATATCTTCCTGCTGTATTGAACCTTTTATTGAATTATTTATTTTATTATATAATATCCTTGTCTCTTGTAACCTTTTTTGATTTAAAGTCTATTTTTTCTGATAGTAGTATAGTCGCTCCTGCTCTCTGTTGGTTACTATTTGCATGGAATCTAGTTTTCCATCCTTTTACTTTCAACCTTTTGTGTCTAAAGATACTTTGGACACTTTGTATCTAAAGTGAGTCTCTTGTAGACAGTATGCAGATGGATCATATTTTTTTAATCTATTCTGCCAATTTTTCCCTTTTAATTGAAGAATTAATCCATTTATATTTAAAATAATTACTGATAAGGAAGAGCCTACTTCTTCCATTTAGCTGTTTGTTTTCTGTGTGTCATAAATGCTTTTTATTCCTCAGTTCCTCCACAGGCCTCAAATTGTGGAGGAACTGAAAGAACCATGGTTTTAATACCTAATAATTAGAAATACTTTTTGAATGCGTACACGTTATGATTTGGTACCAAGATGAGAAAGATTAGTTATCAAATGTTAAATAGTCTTCAAGGGAATTAAAACATTCTTGAAAAAAATGAAGTTATTTAAGGGTTCATTTTTAAACAACTATTTATTAAGCACTTAATATTTACAAAGTACAGTGCTTGGCTCTGTAGGGATATAAAATAAAATAATAACAATGGCAGCCACCATTTTTTGAGCAAAAACAAGCACGGTGTTAAGCCATTTACTCTCTTTCTGAGACTTCCTTCTCAAATAGTTTTGAGGAACCATTGCTTCAAGGCTAAGCATTAGGATTCCATTAGAACTGAGAGAATAGAGTAGATCTGAGAATCTTAACTGTTGATACAGAAAAGGATGGAATAGAATTGTGACAGATGAATATGAGGCATGTGATGTTTTGCATCAGTATTCTCCAACCTAATCTCTTACAACTCTCTCTCTGGTTTACTAAGCCCCTGGCACAGTGACCTTCTTATGCTTCTTCCCAACACACCAAGTTTGAACTGCCTCACAGCCTTTGTACTTGCTGTGATTTCTCAGATACATTTCTCCCAGCTCTTCGAATTGCTGACTTCTTGACATTTAGGTCTTGGTTCAAATGTCACTTCCTTGAAAGGTGCCTTCTCTCACCATCCCATTTAGTGTTCTCCCTCTTTTACTCTGTATCACTTTACCCTGTTTTGCTTTCTTTATAGCATTGAATTATTTATTTGTTTACCTTTGTATTGCCTGTCTCTCCATTATAAGCTCCATGAATGCAAGGACCTTATATTTTTTACTATTCTACCTTCAGCATCTAGAACTGGGCTTCACATATTTAGGCATTCAGTCAGTTCTTGTTGAGTGAATGAACGAAATCTCATTTAACAGATAAAGAAACTGAGGTTCAAGGAATTTAAGTGTCATGTTTAAGGTCACAGAGCTATTAAGTGTAGGAGTTTGGACTTCAGTCCAGAGCTGGAATTTTAACAACTGCCTAGCTTGCAACATGAGACTGGCATACCCATAGTTAACCATAACACAGGGTGGCAGGGAGTGAGGGCTGTGTTACATATGCAGGCCACGTGGTCATGATAAGGAATGGTTCCTGAATTTGGTCAGAGGTTCTTTGCTTTTATGCTTCAAATTGTGGCTGTTCCACTGTTCCCCAGAGTCTGGGAAAAATTAAAGGGAAATTTTCTTGTTATTTAACTGCTCTAATGAAAATTGTAAAAGAGAGGTTGAAGTAATTATTTGGTAGTTGAAATTTGGGGAATGCATATAAGTCTCAAATGTTCATTTTGTTCCTTTTCTCTATAACTGGGTACTTTTGAGGCTCTACTATATTGCAGATATTAAATAAATACAGATGAGTTTTAAAAGTTGTAATGGCATAATAAATTTTGGATACTCACCATCTTGGAGTTGGAAGGGACTTTGAAGAACTTCTGATCCAGAAAGCTAAAGACACTTGTACATGGTCACACGACAGTTACTGGCAAAGCTAGTCAAGAACCCAGTTCTCCTGGACTTGCAGTCATAGGCTCTGTGCACAGCCCCACTCTGCCTCACTTTTCGGTTGCTAGGAGCAGTCTCTAAAGGATATGCTGAGAAGGCCTCTGGGTCTCCTCTGACATCAACTTTAAAATATGTGCCAGCGTGAATTTTCGTATACAGAGCATGGGATTTTTCAAGAAAGTCACGTCTGTTTTATTTACTCAGTGTAGTCCCTGACAGCAATATGCAAATATAGAATTTATTTAGTCTGCCTCCCCTGGTGACTTGCCAATCTCTGAGGGGGGAGGAACACATTTTATGTTTCCCATGGGTTTTCTTTGTCATAGCTTGATTTCCCATAATGAAAAGGGTCCTGGGTAGCCCCATATGGGACAAAGCTGGAGATTATTAAATGCTTCTGTCTTATGTACATTGGGCATTGTATTTACTTACGAAGTTCCTCCATGCACTGAATTTAGAACTTGCCAAAATCTATCACTCAAAAATTGGTTTCTTGGGTTTTCTGAGGAACTACAGTATTTGACAAAGGAAAGCTAGTCTTTTAGTTACAGTATAAGAACTTGGAACCCAGGTTTTAGTTACAATTTAGGAATCTCTCTTAGCTAAGTGTACTCCCTTAGGTAAAGAATAAAAGCCTTGATTCTTATTGAAAGCTATAAATTCTTTCACCTCTCTTTTTCCAGCATGAACATGTTCTTTATCAGAATGAATGTTCTTGGTCCAAAAATCCAGCATCATCCTGCCTTTCTGTATGTAATTTGCTTGTAGCATTTCTCTGAGATAGCTCATTTACGTGCTATCACTTTCTATGGTATCAGTAAAGAACAATGCAACCTTTTCATGAAAAGAAGGCATTTCTTCCTTCCTCCTACTCTGTTGTTCTGAAATGAGATTTATTTTTTTCTGATGATAAACGAATATCCAGGGAATTTATACAAGCTCCGTGACTAGGAGAGAAATAATAGTTTTCATAAATTGTGATTTTGATGACTTAATCAGTTATCTTTGGTATTTTGAAGTCTACTAAACAGGTCTTTTTTAAAAAGGGAAATATGTACCTAGAATATAATCTCTTTTCAACGTTTCGCTATTACTCTCTTCCCCCATTGCAGAATACCCACTTGGTACTTGTAGTACTTGTAGTAAAGGAATGATCTGAACCTTTGATTTATTGAACGCTTACTGTGTGGCAGCTACTTTTACATACTTTAACTCATCTAATCCCCTCAACAATTTTATGAAGTGGTTATTTTTATTTATTTATTTATTTTTTAAAGATTTTATTTTTTCCTTTTTATCGCCAAAGTCCCCCAGTACATAGTTGTATACACTCTTCATTGTGGGTCCTTCATAGTTGTGGCATGTGGGACGCGGCCTCAGCGTGGCCTGATGAGCAGTGCCATGTCCTCGCCCAGGATTTGAACCAACGAAACACTGGGCCGCCTGCAGCGGAGCGCGAGAACTTAACCACTCGGCCACGGGGCCAGCCCCTGAAGTGGTTATTTTTATGCTAATTTTTACTAATGAAGAAATAGAAGGTCAGAAAGTCCAAGTAATTTGCCTGAGTTCACACAGTTAATGTGGTAGAACCTAGATTTGTTAATTTCTCTGGTTGTGAATGCCAACTGCCTACTCAATATTCATCTTCTCCTCTTTCTTATCAATAGAACCTCAATTTTATTTGAGGTATCAGAAGACTATTTCTCAGCCTCCTTTTCAGCTAGGCGTGGCCATGAGATAAAGGTGGAAAATTGTTTTGTTTGTTTTTTAAAGATTTTATTTTTCCTTTTTCTCCTAAAGCCCCCCAGTACATAATTGTGTATTTTTAGTTGTGAGTACTTCTAGTTGTGGCATGTGGGATGCTGCCTCAGCATGGCCTGATGAGCGGTGCCATGTCTATGCCCAGGATTCGAACTGGTGAAACCCTGGGCCACCGAAGCAGAGCGCTTGAACTTAACCACTCGGCCACGGGACTGGCTCCTGGAAATTGTTAAATGGGACTTCCAGGAATGACTCAGCTGGGACTTGTCCTTGTTCTACTCATTTTCCATGTTCCTGTCAAGAAGTTAGATGTGATGGCTGGAATTCCAGCAGTTATCTTGTGATCATGAGGGAAGCTTGAGATTGGAAGCTACATACCAATGCTAAGGATAGTGGAGTAGATAAATAGGAGTCTGAGACCTGATGACAATGTGGTGCCACCGTAACAGCCCAGGACTGCCTACCTTCAGACATTATGTTAATGAAAAAGAGATAGGGAAAAAAAACCAAGTGTCAGATCTGTGTAAGAAGCAGCTGATTGTAGTTCCTGATTAAGACAGACTTCAAGAACTCTTCTATATTTACTACACTAGACCAGTTCTGCTGGTCTGTATGCCATTTTTTGAATAGCTGAGTGACTAACTTTTTAAGTTTAATCCAGTGTCTTACTATTCAAAGTGTAGTGGGTGGACCAGCAGTATCAGCATCACCTGGGAGTTTGTAAGAACTGCAACATCTCAGGCATTACTGTAGACCTACTGAATCAGATTCTGTACTTTAACAAGATTCCCAGGTGATTCGTATGCCTATTAAAGTTTGAGAAACACTGGTTGCCTTATGGTCACAAGAAGTTCTTAGCTGAAAACAACTTCTACAAAGTATACTTATAGGTATGCTTTGAGTTATGCAACAGATGTTATTTATGATAAACAGGAGACCAATCCAAGTTTTGTAAATTAAATCATATTAAAGACACTGGGACAGACGGGCAATTTCTTTTTAAACTTTTTTTGGCTGACAGCTACTATGTGTCAGTCATTGGGTGAAGCATTTTACTTGCATTATTTCTTAAAACAATCTAATGAATTATCGTCATCATCATCATCATCATCATCATCATCACTGCTATTTACAAGTGAGGAAACGAGAGATCAGAGAGTTTAAGTAACTTGCACACTCTCAAACAGCTAGTTTGTGGCAAAACTGGGACTTGAATTAAAATCTGTCAGATTCCAGAACCTGCATTCTTAAGCATTTAAAGTAATCTCATGGTGTAGCCTTTGGTAAGATTTCTATTTTAATGAAATGCTCTCTGATCTTTTTCTTTACAGATTTTTGATATACTGAAACAAGTTATGTAGTAAATATAATAATGCTAAGTTATCTATTAAACATCATTTATTATCAGCATTAACAGCATTATTTCTGTGAGAACTCTTTAATTGAACTTACATAAAGTAATAATGATAATACTCAGAATGAAATTTGCATTTTGGAAGTTTCTGATTACCCTTCTTTGATCTTATAGTTTAAATTTTATTTCTTAAACTATTATTTTTTCTGATTATGTAATTAATATATGTTTATTATAGAATGTTTTGGAAATATAGAAGAATATAAAGAATAACATAAAAATCACTTGTAAACCCAGAAATAGCCATGTCTACCTTTCAAACTCTTTTTTTTCTGACATACATATTACTTTACACATATTCATTGTCAAAGAATTGTGAAGAGTCCTGCTGTCCCTAATTTATTGTTTAGAGTTTTACGTATCAGATTTTCTTAAAGTGAAGTGCACATATATTAAATTGTATTATATGATAGACATCTTGATGTTTCCATCCTCTTCTTAGGAATTTGAGAATTTATATTTCATTATATTATGCTTATGGCACTTATACTATCAAAAGTCAGCTAATTGTTCCAAAAACTACCAGGATGCACAAATGCTAATTATTTCTATTATTACATGCCTTCCAACATGGAGAGCAGGGGTGGTATCTGAAGTACCCTCAGAGGTGGGAGGGCTTGTAGAGATCTTACCTGGTGAAGAACTACCCTCTTCCATTATCCTATCTTTTTTCACGGCTTCATTCAGCGAGACTGAGCTCACTATTTCAAAAGGCATCCATTTCATTTTCATTGAACATCTTTACTTGGTAGATTTTCCTTAAACTGAGCCCAAACCTTATTTTCCTTTTCTTTCTACCTGTTGGTCCTAAGCTCTGCTCTCCACAGCAAAACACAACAAAGTACTTTAGCTTCTTTTTGATTTTTCTTAAACTGGAGTATAAGCGTCCCAGGAGAATAAATGAGATGATCTACATTTTTGATTTGTGTTTTTGTGTATTTTTTTTGTGTGTGTGTGAGGAAGATTGGCCCTGAGCTAAAATCTGGTGCCAATCTTCCTCTTTTTGCTTGAGGAAGATTGCCGCTGAGCTAACATCTGTGGCAGTCTTCCTCTATTTTATATGTGGGGTGCTGCCACTGTATGGCTTAATGAGAGGTGCGTAGGTCTGTGCCTGGGATCTGAACCTGTGAACCCTGGGCTGCCAAAGCAGAGGGCACAAACTTAACCACTACGCCACAGGGCTGGCCCCAATTTTTGTGTATTTTTAATGTACATTATTTGGTACAGTAGTAAATGTATGTAATTCATAAACTAATAATGTATATTTTATCTGTTAAAATATGGTCAAAAAGTTTGGAGACCACTCTTCTATCCTTCAAATATCCTTCCAATATCTGAAGCCTCTCTTTTATAGTAGCTTTTCCAGCTAAGAAGTCTTTGGGGGCCTTTTTTCAAATGATCTTCATAAGATATTGTTTCTAGACTTCAACCACCTTGTTTTTTTCTGCAGAAGCTCTTTAGCTTATCAGTGTGCCTCCAGATGTGGCCTACCCAGGCAGAACAACATTTTGTGAGGACTGACTCTAATGTTACATTGTACCATGAGTTGTTTAACTTTCCTTTTATTGCTAGACATTTATAAATAATGCTCTGTGCTCATATTTGTACATAAATTCTTGTGTATCATTCTGATTATTTCCTTAGGATAACTTCCTAATTGGAATTATTCTGTTAATAAATAACAATATTTTTAAGGCATTGATATATGTTGCCAAATTCTCCCCTAGAAAGATTATATCACTTTATTCTTCCACTAGAAATAGATGAGAATATCCAGTTATTATAGCCTTGACAGAAATTACTTATATTATTGGGGATTAATATTTTATTTTGCTGTTTTCTAATTAGATGGACAAAATGAAATTCATTGTTTTATTTTTAATTTCTTTGATTCTTGGTGGTCTAATTGTTTTCTGTAATTAATTTATAAATTGTACCAAATGCTGTCTACTCTGTACATTATTTATTTTGGACATTAAGTATTCAATATTTGCTAAAGACCCTTTTCCTTGATTTAATTTTTGGGCCAACTACAAATAAATGCAAAAATATTAATTAAGGCATTCCATAGAGGTAGGTTGTTGTCTTTGTAGGAATAAGGAAAAAGAAGCCTAATATTTGCAAGTTTGGATTGGTGTACACATAATTTTAAAATGCAGACCAGCAGATCATCTGAAGAGAAATACAGAAACACTTTACTGGTATAAAGTCAGGATTTCCTTTTTTCCGGGATCCTAGCAAAATTGTTTTTCCCTCTGTCACAATAAATTTTTTTTATTACGCAAGTTGCTCTGTAAGCGTTAGATGTGTGCCTGTGTGTGCGCGTGTGTGTGTTTGGACTTTATAATGCCATAAAATGGTAGAGATTACTGTTTTTATGTTATTTCTCCTCCCACCCACTGGGAGATATCCTGGTTTGAATGGGGGATAAATTAACTCCCAGGAGTTTTCCAACTTGTTCACTTTAAATATTTTCCCCTGTAAAAAACTCACCTGATGACAGTCACTATCCATTTTCTCCTCTTTGTTCCATTCTTTCAGAATTCACCTGGTAACTTAAAAATTATGACTCTGGGTAATATAGCACCATGATTTAATATATCTATTCCCAGCACATAATCTTACAGTAATCAATGTAAATGCTTGCAGTCATCAGTTTTTGCTTTAAATTTACAAATACTTCCCTCTATTATAGTAGGATAATATTTCTATATTACAATATTGTTTTCAGTATCTAAGTCACTTCCCTGGTATCTAATCTGTTGTACTAGGGTACTTCTTTTGAACTAAATGGCACCCCTGTGGCTTGAAAAGAATGAAGTTGCCTTTCTGTGTACATGTGTCACTGTCACACATTTAATAACCCCTGCAGTGAATGGAACTCAATATTGTTTCTTGTCTGCTGTTACTAATAGCATTTATCCTATTTGCCAGTTATGAGATTTTCAAGACTGTAAGCACAAATCAAAAAAACAAGATAGATTTTTTAGAAACTCTAGAATGCATAATAGAACATTATAAATGTAATTTGGATGAGGCTATGAATGCTCAGGTAAGAAAAGAAGGTGCTAATAGGTTATATGAGACATTTGTATTAAAGGGATCAGTGTGTAGTGAAAAACCCTGGGCTAGAAGCAAAATTCCTTTAAAAAATTATGACTAGATAATCATGCTACACAAGTACCCAACCATGAAATTTTAACACTTTTCTATAGGGTTTTGTATGCTAATGAGATAAAGACATTTAATGATAGATAGAATAGTTCTTGGGCTATGGGGCAAATAGGCATTAGTAAAGGAAATGTATATGAAGGACTGAGCATAGTGTTTAGCTCATTCTAGGTGTTGGTAGATGGAGTTATGATTATTGTTCTAACTAGTAATATTATATATATGTGATAAAATAGTTCGAAAATCAATTTTATTCATTTTTCAACAAATATTAGGCACTAACTGTAGGCAAAGTACTACTTGTGGTAATAAGAATGAATAAGATACTGTTATTTGGGGCATATAAGCTATCATTACTAAAGATTACTAATAAAATAAAACTTTTAGTATCTTTATTTTGCTGTTTTTTTCCATATCTATGTTCATGATACCACGTACTTTTAATCAGTCATTAACATTACTAGGACTTCACATCACACGCATACACATACACACCCGCCTATAACAATCTCTTCCCTTATAGAATTTAAGGGAAGAATATAGAAATATCTAAGAATATAGAAGCTCCCAATAGAAGAGTTTTCTTACAGTCCCATGTCCTAGATATTCTGCCCTGAGGGAGCCTGGTCTGAGCTGGTACCTGGGATGATGGCTGTCCTAGGGGCAACAGTACATTCATCTTGTTGGGGAAGAGGGAATGGAGAAGACCCAGTGAGAATGCTACAGCTGGAAAAAGAGAGGATTCAAAGTGAATGAGCTTTACATATCCCTGGGATGGACCCTGCGAACAGGGGGTGGAGGGTGAGGGTGGGGAGGAGAAGGAGTAGAGGGGATTTAGCAAGATAGGTCAGGATTAATAAAAAAGGAAGGAAGGGAGTGGGCTGTCTCTGGATTCCTTTTTGGTCCAGACAACTGAAGCAGATGTTACTTAAGTAGGTTGGCCATAATATGTTCTAGCTTGTCCAGGAGAGTCTAGTTTATACCTTGGTCCTTATGTACTTATTAATAGTATTCCCTTAGCTCTCAGAAGTGTCAGGTTGAAAGATAAATTATATGGTAACCCTACCCTTAGGATACTAAGTTGTAAGGGTCAACAAAGTTCCCCTGGCTCATGCCATCTACGTGACTACCTACAGAGAGAACGGGGATGCGCTGAGAGGAAATGATAACAAAAGGAGTTAACTGCAAACACTAAGATAAACTTTAAAGGTTTCACCTCAGCTTGTCTTCATCTTGATAGGAAAAATTAGAAACTGAATGCAAATGTACTCCAATTCTCTAAGAGCCATAATACTGGGTTTTGGAGGAACTGGATCTAACTCAATGACTAACTTGCTAATATGATTTTTCCTCTTTGGTTTCTGGAAGAGCCTCAGTTTCCACATGTGTAAAATGAAGGACTGAATTAAATTATTTCTTAGGTCCCTTGCAGTTCTGATAATAAATGTTTACTTTTTCACGAGAAGTTGACTGGAAAAGAGCATCCTTGCAGAATTTTGTTCTAGTTTAAAAAGCTATATCCATGTAAGTGAGATCTCTACATCTGCTGTTGGTGAATTGCATTTCCAAGCTGAGTGTTGTGTGGTTTGACTTTATACTACATGAAGACTTGCTATAGTGTGCTCTGTGGAAATTGAGAAAGAATGGCTTTTCAGACAGCTGTAGTGCCATCCTTGTTAGAGAACATCATTATCTGCTTTTAGTCTTCTAAGAAGTGATCTCAGACAGAATGGGAAGCTCTGAAAACATCCAGCTTCCCCCAGAGATGTGATCTCTTGCCAAGGCAGTTCTGATGCAGGAGCTCAAAGCCCCTTTTCTATTTCTGTGTCCATTGATTGATAGATTACAGCTCAGGAGCTCCAAGCTTAGTCCTTAGTTTCTATTCCTGTCTCCTTGGACTACTTGCCTCACACTGTTAACAAGCATTTTGCTATTCTCTATTTATACAAATGGTACCAGAGAAGTTTTGTGACCCTAGATTGGTTAATGATCTGTTTGCCTTAATCTTCTATAAAAAGGGTTTGATTCAGATTGGATCTTAGAAGTCACGTCCCTGGCATCAGTGAGAGTGCACATATCCTCATTGGCCAGAGCATCATGGATTCCTTTTTGTTCCCACCGTGGTTAAAGGCCACTTCTTCCCTGTGTAGTAGTCATTTTTCTAGAGGGTCTATCAGTTACTGGATCGTTTATCGATCACTCCATCCATCCATCTATCCATCCATCTGCCTATTTTATGTGCCCTGCCTAAAGATCTGTATCAAGTAACTCTAAGAGAGAAGACTTGTATCCTTTGTTTCTCTTGGGAACTAATCCCATACTTGTAGGGGCGGCTTTATATCTTGGACCTGATTCTCCCAGATTTTAGTGCCCAGATTTAGAACCCTATTTTCTTAGATTGCTTATAATTTGTTAAGGATTTACCCTTAACTTGCTTTACAGTGATTGCATTTGGGCCAAAGGCAGAAGGAGAAGAAAAATTCTCAGGCTATATATATATATATATGCTTTTTACTTAAAAAAACTTTTTTATTATGGAGAGTTTCTAAAAGACTCCGAAAGTAGAATTATATAATGAACCCCCATGTATCTATTACCTAGATTCAATAATGACAACATTTTGAGAAGTTTTTCAGTGCTCTTCCCTCTCCTTTTTATTAGAGTATTTTAAAGCAAATCCCAATACGTAATTTCACTTATAAATACTTCAAGATACATAATTAAATCTGAGGACTTTTTCTTTTTTTTTAAACATAGCTACATGACAGCCTGAGTTTGGTTCCATCTTTGATGTCCTTGTTTTTGCTTAACGGGAACTTTCACAATGGGAAGAGTATATGGGAGGAATGAAGGGAAGTTGGGGTGTGTATATGGGGGCATGGGAGTTGAGCAGTGAAGGTCAGAGTTCAGGGGAATTTTAATCCCTTAATCCCTCTTTTAAAATTAGCTACGGGTGATCAGATGATTTAAACTCTAACTGCTTACCCCTAATACTGCCATATTACAGTTACTATTTAATCTCACTTGTAAGCAGATGCTCTTCTAGGGCTTCCCAACACAGGTCCAGAGCTTGAGGACATTTTCATAAATATTCCATTATGTATCTCTAAAAGATAGGGGCTTTTTAAAAAACATAATAACTGTAGAGTTATGTCACATAACCACATCACATTAAAGAATTAATAGTAAGTTCTTAATATCAAATAACCAAATTTCCAATTGCCTCACTCTGAATTTTTTTTCGTTTTACTTGAATCATGTGATTGGTTGATATATTTTTAAAGTCTGTCTTAATCTAAAGTGCCCCTGCCTTGCAGTTTTTGTGGAAGAAACTAGGTAATTTGTCCTGTAGAATTTTCCTAAGTCTAGATTTTCCTGCTTGCATCTCTTTGATGTTTAAAGTATTCCTCTTCCCTCTGTATTTTCCTGTAAATTGGTAGTTGAGTTTGGAGATTCTTTTTTTTTTTATCCTCAAGACTTTTTCATAGGTAATGCTGTGTTCTTCCACCAGGAGGCACACCATATCTGATTATCTTTCTTTTTGCAGTGTTATTTTCCCAAAGACCTGTGATTCCTCTTGGTAGGGAAATCTGTGCATTAAAGATGTTCATTGCTGCTGGGTTGGTCATTTTTTCTAGGTTATTTCAGTGGATGGAACTAGGAAATCTGATTGTTTTAAAAGATAAAATATCCTGAATTCTCAGTAATACTTCCAATTCAAATTCAATACTATAGGTTTACTTAACCTCATCTTTTTGTGTATCTGTTTTGTATTTTTTTTTTGGTGAGGAAGATTGGCCCTGAGATAACACCTGTTGCCAATCTTCCTGTTTTTGCTTGAGGAAGAGTGGCCCTGAGCTAACATCTGTGCCATTCTTCCTCCATTTTGTATGTGGGTTGCTGCCACAGCTTGGCTTCATGAGTGGCATAGGTCTGTGCTTGGGATATGAACCTGCAAACCTGGGCCACCAAGGCAGAATGCACTGAACTTAACCACTATGCCACTGGGCTGGCCCCTGTTTATTTGTTTTTTAATATTGTGTGTTACTCTAATTTGCTTTCCTTTCTTCTATGCTGAGAACTCTGGTTCTCATGAATGCTGAATATGATAGAATAAAATAGGATATTACATAAAAGTTAATTTCCTTTATTCCACATTACACATGTAACAGTCTAAGAATAACAAACATCAACACTACCACTAACAATTATGACTATTAGGACGTATAAACTAGTATGGTTTAAAGTCACTTGAAATAGTTCTTCAGTGTGTAGTTATACCTCCACCAGATATACATTTAGGTTGCTTTGTTTCATTTTATTTTCAATTTTTAAGGGCTGCTTTGAAAAAAAAGTGTTCTATAAAGTAAAGTATTTACATGGTTCTAAGTCAAATCAGTAAAACAAGCTATGTTTTAAAAGTTCATATCTCCATATAATATCTAAGTCTACTTATACTTTGATTTTTGTCTGTTGGCTTTCTATGTGAGCAGTATTAAAATTAGCTATAACACTTCTTCCCTTTCCATTCCTTCTCCCCCAGCATCTGATTTGAAGTCATATATCCTTTTACTCCCAGTTTATCAGTAAGCTTATTCTACTTTTGTTATCCTTTCCCATTTTTTGTTAGTTTTACTGGATCTACATTTACAGCATATAGCCACTGCCTACTGTATTCTCTCCATTATAACTATCATTTAGTCTGAGTTCTATGAGTAAATATTTAATATTCACCACCAGTTCTTACATAGATCTCTCTACAGTCATTTGGGTTGTCTAAAGTTTATTCTGTGATGGCTTTCTCTGGAAGCTTTCATGAAAGCAATATTCCTTGAGTTCATATGTGTCCCCAACAGTTTTTCTGTGGCCTACTAGAAAGTCAGTTTGGCTTGATATAAAATTCTCGGCTTATATTTTCTATCCTTGAATAGCTTAATATGCTATTTGGTTGTCTCCCAGTATAAAGTGTGGCTGTTGAAATTGATGATAAATCTGATTTCCTGTCCCTTATAAGTAAGTTGGTCAAAGGATAGTTTCTTTTTTTCCCCTCAGCTTTATTGAGCCAAAGGATATTTTCTTTTCTTTTTCACCCAATGTTTTACTAGGATATGTCATTGGTCATTCTGTGATGCAATGTGTCCTTTAAATATGTATTTTTTTCAGGAAAGTTTTATTGAATTATAATTTTTCATATTCTGTTCAACTGCTTTGGTTTTCTTCCTCAGGAACTCCTATTATATATTTGCTGGATCTTTTTTTTACCTATTTTCTTTATCTTTTCCTTTTTTTCCTTCTTTTTATCTCTTTTTCTCTTTTTTATCTGTTTCTTTTAAGGCAGTATTTTTTATGTTATTCACTCTTTCAGTTCTTTTAGTCTTCATTTCTGAAATGATATTTTTCTTTTATTTTTAATTCTTTTCAGGGTTTTGTCACCCTATTTCAGGGTTTTTCTAATTGTGATTTTTGCTTTTCTTTCACATCTTTTATCATTTTCTTAATTTCCTTTACCATGTTTTGAAATATTTGGTTATAATTTTCATAGTTTTCATGGACATGTCTTTTCTGGCATGATTTTTTTTATTTATAGAGAGATTATTCAACTTCTACTCTCTTATTTCTTATTATATTTTTGCATAAAGTTGATTGTGAGTCTTTTTCATTGCTCATTTTTGTGGAAAATTAGTTTTCCTAAACTTTTAGGAAGGAGAGTTGGATTAGGAGAGCTTTTCTAGCTTTACAGTTCTAGAGCTCGTGTGTGTGTGTGTAGCATTAAAAAGTATGGCCTATTGCTTTCTGAGCTACCCTGGTTTTGTTTCCCTCCTCCAATTTTATCTCAGCTTTTTGTTTTCTTTGCCTCAGTACTGTATGTACTGTACAATATGGATTCTTTTCCCAGATGTTTCTCCTCATTATGGGGTTTTATTTGTGGAAGGGAGTTTTGGCTGGTTGGTTTTGTGAGTTCACAGGGCCCAGAGTGCTTCAGGCCCTTCAGACTTCCCATGGATCCTTGAACCCACCCACAAATTGAATTATACAAAATCTTCCCAGTTTTCTGTTGCTGTTTTCAAATATGCCTGCTGCTTTTTATATGGAGTCTGTCTTAGAGAGAGAGAGAGAGAGAAAATGAACATAAACAAGAATGGGCACACACGAGTTAGGGGATTTCTGAGATGGCTTCAGGAGCCAAATTCTCTATGTCTTGCTCTCTAACCATAGTATTCTCAGTAAAAGTGAACACAATCATGGGTATAGACTTAGTCTTTATACACTAGAAAATGTTGTATATCAAATTCAAAATCTATGGAGAAAATCAAATTATCAATATTGCTGAAAAAGGAAATAAAATTTGTTTTGCGCAAAATATATCCTCTGTTGTACAGAAGAGAATGCCATTTAGATTGAGGAGGAAAAGCTGATAAAAATGTTAAAAGACATGTTACATTGATTGAAATGTTTATTATCTCTAAATATGTGAGCCTACTTATATGTTACATAGACTGGTTCAGAAGACCTGAGTGATTAAGAGCTTAGCCTCTGGAATGACAGACCTAGATCTGAATCCCCAGACCACTTCTTACTAGCTGTTGACTTCCAGCAAGTTACCTAATCTCTCCAAGTGTCAATTTTTTTCTTCTTTAAAATGAGGCTATGAGAACCTGTCTCTTAGAGTTATTATAAAGATTAGATGAGTAATGCATTAAAATGCTTTGCATACTATCTGGTACTTAATAAGTGCTTAAGAAAGCTGGTTATTTTAAGTATTATTCTTTGTCTGCATGGGTGGGTAAATGGATTTCATACCTGAGATGATGAAGGAAAGGCTTAGTGACATCAGCTTTATTTTCATGTTGATGCTTCCTCTGGCAACAGTTTTCACCTGCCAGCACAGTATTGTGTGCTTACTCTTTCTCTTTAGTAGTGTGACTTTATTTTGATTCCATCATGCCTTGCATACAATTGGTACTAAAATAAATATTTGATAACTGTTTTTGTCTTCACAGAGTACGAGTAGCACATTACATGTTTTTAGGTAATCTGATTAAAGCTCAAGTGGATCATTCCTGATTTTGTCTTCATGAAGATCATGCTTTTTCACTATGTAGACTTTCAGACTTCCCAGCAACTGGGGGTTGTTCCTCATGGACCTGCTGGCTGTTGCTATGTTTGAGATTGCTCGTTTATCTATTGTTACTTTCACAAAGACCCATAGATACATCTGTGGGCATTAATTTTCATGATGTTTCTGACTGATCTATTCCATATTTTACAATTGCTTATTCATTATCAGTAACAAAGCTTCTATATTTCTGTATTCCTTGTGGTGTTTACCTAGTCAATTTCTGTCTTCTTTGGATTTGGAGCATCATTTTATTAATGACATAGTAGTATCACATTTTCTTTTTCCCTTCCTTCTATGGGCTGTATGTTAAGTGCTGTGTGGAATGCAAAGATGAGTTTCACTAAAATTTTAAAGAGCTGAAGAAGTTTCAATACTTAATTGCTAAAACTTAGATAAATTTAGCCAAGAGTTGCAGAGCAGAGCTAGTTCTTGAAACCTCTTCTACAGTAATAGAGCTCAGGTTCTACTTGCTGTCCCCTAAAGTAATGCTTCTCAGACTTTAAATCTGAATTTTAATCACTTGGGGAGCTTGTTAAAATGTAGATTCTAATTTTGTAGGTCTGGAGTAGAGCCTGAAATTCTGCATTTCTAACCAGCTCCCAGGTTATGCTGATACTGCTGGACCTGTGGAGCAGAAGTATGATCTGACCAGATATGCAATTAACTATGAAAACACATTTTGCCTTCTATTTACATTTTTTATGGGAATTAATTATATGAAATATCTTAGAGCTGGCAAATTATTTATATTAAATATAAATATCAAAGATAAATGAGAGGAAGATCTATTTACAGTTTTTAACTTCACTGAGGATGGATTAGGAAGCATATTTAAATTAGTATTAGAGGTTTAGTTTACCCATTAAATTTTTTTCTACCATTGCTAGGCATTTTTTATTTTTACATCTACCCACACAAATTATCACAGTGATCCTGTAAATTAGATTACTGTTCTTATTTTGCATATAAAAAATTAAGATTCAGAGAAGTTAAACAAGTTCTTTAAGCCTTCTTAGTAAATAGTAAAGATGGGGTGAACTTAAGTCTGACCTCAAAGTTCATTCACTTGGCAGTGCAATAAGCTGCCTTCCTCAGATTGTTTTCCTAGGAAATGGGTTTTATATAAATGTTAAACATGTCTTATGGAACCCTCTAAAGGAGTTTATGTATTTATCCATCTATGAAAATTTAGATAGTTTAGCTTGGTGAGTCTTTATAGAGTTCTGTGATGCTTATAGTGGTGATGGAAGGGGTGTGTATAGTGTGTGTGAGTGTGTGCGCATATGCTTTCCTTAAACGAGATGCAGTCTTGTAAGGAGATATTTACTCCTCTTTAAAACCATGGGCCTTGAATAAATGATTTCTGAGATTCCTTCATGCCCAAATATCCTATGATATATGTGATATTTTTGTTTTTGAAAACATTGTGATAGATGGGGGATTTAAAATATTTCCACCAGCAGATGGCACTCCAACATTTCTACAGCAACCAACCCTTAGCTTGTCCCCCCAAAGTAGAAACTAGGCAAAACTGGAGACACATTAAAAAAAAAAAAAGAAAAAAACCCAAAAACCCAACTCATTAAATTATGAAGTATTTCAGTCATCACTGTGATGGAGAATTACATATGTATCAAGTAATATATACAAATTAATATTGTCATAATCCCTTACAGTGCTCCACAGCACTTTTCACCAAACTCTATTATAGTACTCTTCAAATGGATTTGTATTTGTTAACCTGTTCATTTTTCCAGCTAGACTGTGAGGTGTCCAAGGGCAAGGATATTCTTTGGATCCCGAGAAGGGGGAGCAGACATGCTACCTAGCCCTTAGTCAGCACTCAGTAAGTATTTCTCTCTTTCATTCCCAAGAAAATTGGTAAACTTTTGCCTTGAATGCAGGAGAATGTTTTTGAACATTGGTTCATGCAAAGCCTTTTGTTTTCTTTTTTTCCCCTTTCAACAATTGCCTTATAGGTATCAATTCTAATGTGTTTGATGTATGTCCTTTGATATCTTTGTATCCTTATAAAGTATATTGTTTTGCACTAATGTTATTAGACTATAGATCTCATTCTGGTTTTTTTTTTGTTTCTCACATATCGTCATATTTGAAGGCCATCCAAGTTGTCATATGTACATTTAATTCATTTCTTCTAACTGCCACCCTCTTTATTTCACCTGTCCATTTCCCTTGTGATGGACATCTAGGTGCCTCCGTTTCCTTAGTATTAAAATCAAGGCTTTACAGACCGTCCTCATTCAAGTCCTTTTATGAGCCTTTGATGAGTTTCTTGGGGGTTTATGTCCATAGTGGGATTGCCGAGTCTTAGAGGAATACGCATACGTAATTTCAATAAATATTGCCAAATGACTTTCCAGAATGGCCCAACCAGTTTACACTCCCATCAGCATCCAAGAAGGTTTATATCTTCCCACATCCACAGTTAGTGTTATCCGTTATTCAAATTTTGCCAGTCAGATGGTGTAAAGTGAAAACATTTCTTGAATGAAAGAATAATCAGTTGAGAATCCATTAAAGCAAATCGGATGTATAGTATTTTCCCCCTTTAAGCATAGTCCCTCACTATCTGAACTTCCATTGTCTAAACTTAGGAACAGAATAGATTACGATATTTTTTTTGAGATATCCCTTAGTATTTGAACTCCTGCTCTTCATTACCTGAAACCTAGGAATCAAATAGATTCAAATAACATGGTATTCCTCGTCATCTAAATTTGCTCTCTGAAACTAGAAACCAAAGAGAATTAATAGCAGGGGATCCAGAATATGCCCAGGCCGCACTCCAAATCAATTATCAGAATATCTGGGGGTTGGCCTGGGCATGATTATGTTTAAAAATCTTCTCAGGTGAATTTAATGTGTAGCCGGGGTTGAGAATCACTAACCTAGACTCTCAAATTATTTTCATGTCTTCCTGAAAAGGAAGAACATTTTTAAGTATTTAAACACAGGAAATCTATTTTATTTGTGATGGCCAGGCTTCAGAAAATCAAAAGAAAAATTTAAAATGTAAGTGTCTGATGAAAATGAAACATACTTTCTTAAAGTAACAGCACATCAATGTCTCTAGGTAACCAAAAAGACTAGAAGAATTGGAAAGTTTTGGTAAGAGTTAAGGCTGGTAAGATTTAGCATAAGTGGCACTGAACTAAGGAAGGACTTGGATCTGCTATGTGGGGACAAAAAGAATTAGGGATCTAGATGTTAATTCAGGTGAAGTAAAATATTCAATTAAGTATGTACCAGTAGAGTCTGTTAATTGATTTTAATTATTGAGGAGTGGATTGAACCTGTGGTATGCTTTGTATTGTCAATATTTGTTTAACTGTCCTTATTATGAAATAAGCATATTAGAGTATTTAAAAAGGTCAAAGTGCACTGTTAGCCTGGGTAACAAAAGAAAATACAGTCACCGCTAGTTACTTTTTTGGGGTCAGCAAACACAATTATGTTCCAGGCAAATGTTTTCTTACAAGTCCAATTTTTAAATATCAAGATTAAAATAGTAGAATATTGAGATAAATATATATGATTTAGATATTTCACTTTCTTAGAAATTATCTTTAGCATTAATTAATACTTAGAATTGTCTAGGAAAGTGGTATGTATGAACAACTTATACAAATATATGTAGTTAATGAAGTTATAGAACATGTGAAAGGAAATCTGAATTTTTCTCCTGGGACATTATATATAAAAGTTCTCAGGTATTTTCAATAACAAACATACCAAAACCATAGTCTAGTTATCAGTCAGTAGAGCAGGCTTTCGTCTCAGGTTCTTCAAGAAACAGAATTTTGAACTTTTGACTCTGGATTTCCTTACCTGAATTACAAGGATAAAGCTTGTCTTCTCTATGCTATGAGCATAAAATGGAATAGTATACATGTAGTTATTATTATACTATTTCAAGACCTTAGATTTCAGGTGTATAATTTCTTCCTACCTTATCTATGCAAATTACATTTATTTCCACAATGAAACCCAACTAATGAAAATGATAGTAGATTAGCAACTATGTGCCAGGAACTAAAGACATTACTACATTTACATTACTACATTACAACACATGTGGAGGGAAGCATACTTATGCCTATTTTACAGATGGGGCAGTTGGAGCTCAGCAAGAATAAATGACTTGTTCAACAAAGGTCACGTGAGTTAAATTGTGAATTGGGTTTTAATCCAAGTCTATTGGACTCCAAAGCCTGTGCAATTTCCAGTATAAAATGGTGCTTTTCAGGACTTCCCTGAATGTACAAAAGGCAAAATGGGCTAGGGCTGGTAAAACCACTCTTCAGTGGGTGTGACTAAGACGTGAATAATTTTAATCTCTTTTTTAGTTACTTGGTTTTCTACCTTTAGTAGTTCCTCAAGTAACTGTCATCCCTACCCCCAAACATGCTAAGGGATTTCAAACTGAACTCATTAGAGTCAACTACATTTATTGTGGTTATGATCTTCCCCACATAAGTTTACTGCTTGATGGCAACAATGAGAACAAAAACTGTCCAGCTAGAGTTTTCTTATGTAATGAGATTGAACAATCAGAGAGTTATAAATTCCTTTCCCCTTCAACTTTCCATACGGCAAAAATCTTGCCATCCCTTGCTCCTCCAAGCAGGACAGAGACACAGTCTTTGATGATAAAACAGCACACTTTGTTATTCCCCAGCATTGTCCTTTACCTACTCCTGACCCCCCTTTCCTAGTGGAAAATTGAGGGAGGCATGTAAAACCTACTTAACTTTTCTTCCTTTTTTCAGATGCTAATTACAGGCAGAAGAGTCTGCATGGTTAAAATATGTGGTATATACTTGTTTTATTTTTGCATTTATTATTGACATCCTATTAGAGTTGACATTTTTTTCAAGTTTATCACTAAGTTATTTATATTAACTTAATTCTTGACCAAGTCATCAATTAAGGGTATGTATATGTGGCAAGTGTGGGAGAGAGGGAATAAGAATAAACAAGAAACAGATAGCACAGTTAGACGTTTTAGAGTTTACAAAACACTTTCTTCATACAGAACTTTATTAGATCCTTACTCTAGGATATTATATTAATTTTAGCGTAGGCCACTGAGGCTTAGACCAGTTGAAAAGTTTACCCAGGGTCTTAAAGCTAGGATCTGGCAAAGTCAGATTTTAAACTCAGGTCTTCCAACTCGCAGTCCAAGGTTTTTCCTACTCTACATTGACAAATTGTTAGAGGGTGCGCAGTAATTTAGCCACTTAGAGTATGGTGGTTAAGAACACCAACATGGCTTTGGAATCAGGTGGCCCTGGGTTTCAATCCCATGCTGCCACTTATTAGCTGTGTACTGTGAGAAAGTTGCTTAACATCTCTGAGTCTCAATTTTCTCATATGTAGATTAGCTATAATAATAAATTATATCTACCTTTCAGAGTTATTTGAAAAGATTAATAAGAGAACATATATACAGCCCTGAGCACCATGCCTGGACCATAAGATCTCAATGGATAGTAGTCATCATGGGCAAGTACACAGGCAGCGATGAGACAGTGGACTGGCTGCTATAGCTTCATGCTTTCAAGTCGCAGTTATGTTGGAAGGAATCTTTTTCTTGCTATTAGACATTTATGTATAGTTTTCTCAGAAGGGGAAAATGGTCATGGAAATAACTATGGCTTTGAATGTTTAATAGAAGGAGAGGGAGGTGGCATATAGAGTCAATGAGTTTGCGACAGGCTAAAGGTGAGAAAAAAGCATAGGAAAGGTGGAAGGAAATTACTGTAGTCAAGATGACTATACTAAAAAGCATGCACATCTTGCAGCAACACTGTATACTACAAAGCAGAATTTGGCCATAAACACAGGATATATCAGTAGTCCCAGTCACCAGTCCTAATACGTATTTTGGCCACTGGCATATTTCCACTTGTCTGAGATAAAATGATAAAAATGATAATACTGATTTTTCATGAAGCTAAATTTATTCAGTTTAAATGCTCTTTATTTTGACATATCTTTTCAGCTTTTTTTGGCTGTTAAAATGTTCTTTTTTGGGGGGAAGTAATAGTGATAAGTAGTCAATAGATTTTTTTAAGGTCCTTACTAGACAAAATAAAAAGTTGGCAAATCTTTGTCAGCTTTTCCCCACTAAGTAATATTTATTTTGAAATCCCAAAGTCTAGAAATCACTGAACCAGTTAATCTTCAAGATTTCTTACAGGTCTGGGAACCTAGACTCCTAGATAACCAAGGAATTTATCTATAAGGACATTCACTAACATCAGGCAGAGCATTTCCAAGGAGACTTCAATGCGTCTAATTCCCAATAATTCATATTTTATACAGGGGCCCAGTTCTTGTCTCCTAGGAAATTACAATCTAAGACAGAACAGAGTTGCAAATTGTTGTTACCCAGCACAAAAATAGGAGAGAAACGTCAATCTAAAATACATATTAATAATGAGCTACTTACAGCCTATAATTTAGGGTAAGATGGGAGGCAAGACCAAAAACCATGATATGGGAGGCAGGGGCATTTGGAAAGAGTAGCCTTGTGGATGTCTATGCCCCAAATAGACCAACAGACCAGATAATCAGGTCATCGTGGAGTCAACCAGGGCTATATGGAACTCCTTAAATGTTATCGAATTGCCTTCTTTGCCCCATGTCCTGAGGCTGGACATGACTATAGAATTTCAATGGCCAGAGAGATGGTTTTCATCAGGACATAAGAAAAAAGCACTTTGTTTTGTTGGTTTGACTTTTATGCTACATACAGGTCCCGATGAAAACATTAAATATTAGTTAAAGTAACTAGGCTACCAAACAATTACGGAACATTTGGGTCAGTAAGCAAAAATTATAGATAAAATTTATAATTAGACAAATTCTCATTCTACTCAAGTTCGTCTTTACTTACAAGAGTAGATACTTTTGAAAGGTACATTCATTATGGACATCTAGTAGATGGATGTTTTCTTTATTTAAGTGGTCTTCCACTGGCCCCAATTAATGTGGCTTCTGAAAGTATATTCACTTTTAAGCCAGGGGGTGTTTAGGCCCTTGGAAAATCTGTCTCCTTGTTAAAAACATATAATTGGTTTTAATTCTGAATACAGAATAAACTAATGGCTTCTGAATTTGAAGGATAAGAATTTCCTGAAGGAGATGACCAGGAAAATGCTAATAACTGGAAAAACAAATTACTGAACAGAAACCTAACACAAAGTTTACTGTGACAAAAGTATTTATTTTTTTCACATTCTTCTTGAGAGCAATATGATTTTAGTGCATTGAGCATGATTTGACTTAACATTAATTTATTTCACAGACATTTATTGAGTGCCTACTGAGGGTTTGGGTCTGGAGATACAAAGATAAATAAAAAATCTTTGCTCACCAGGCTGTCAGCATCTCTAGGAGGTGCTCAGTGCACATTTTAAAATTACAGTTTCTACTGGAACTTCTACCGTACCCCAGTCACACACAAACACACATATATTCTAGTGGATCTAGGTGTGCGAGAAATTTTCAGGAACTGAAGGAAGCAGGCCTTAGGGCTGAAGCCCACATCTAATACTTCAGTATGTAACGTCTTGGTTTTTAAAATCATCTTTAAATGATATGCCTTGAATTTTTTTTCTCTTTTGGCCTCATTTTATGCAGTCCTACTTCTGGAAGGTCTTCATGGCACTTCCCAGTCTAACCCACCCTAAACTGTGGATTTCCTGATTGCTTAGTTTGGTAAAAGCACCTCAAGGAACAACAGTTGAGGGTCATCTACTCCAGCCCTTTTCAGATTCCTTAATTCTATCTAGAGGGAAGAGGTGGGAGGGAATGGGAGACATGTTACTATTTCTGCATTTGTCGGGCTCTGAGACTGCCCTTTGCACGTCCACCCTTGGGGAAAACCTTTGCTCTGCATTTTAGAGTTTTGTCTGTTTGATATCAGGAGGCCCTGGGATGCTCATGTGTACCCACACTGCATAAAGTAGTTCTCATCTGCCAAGTAAAAGGTCCGTTTTGTTCCAGAAAGAAGACGAAAGGGGGGCCCAACGGTGTGAGTGCAGCAAAGTGTGCCGGGCCTCTTTCCGGCGCTTCACTTTGGGACCCCGGAGCTCAGTCCGAGAGATGCTGTGGGTCAGGGCTCCATGAGCTGGCGCGGGTGGTGCACCCCCTGGCTCCCAGCTGTTTCATGCATCCAGGAGCTATGTGCGGGCGGACTCTGGCTGTGACCCCAGGCCTAGTATGAAAACCCAACTGTGTCAGTCTGTTCCTCTCAGGCAACATTAGGGCGTACTTCCCCGCAGGAGGGGCAAGCCCAGGGTTGACCTCTAGGAGAGGCTGGAGGGACGGCTCTACTTGTGCCGTGGAGTGGCCACGCAGTGGCTCAGAGGGGCGCAGCGCCACTCAGACTCTCCAAATACAGACCAGGTTGCTTTGACTTGGCCTAAGTCAGCATATATTGGAGCCCCCAAGACACTTTCGCCTCGGCTGCAGGCAGAATGGAGCCACGACTAGTCTGAGCTCTTTTGTCCCTACGAGCAGATAAGCCCTTTGCCCTGGTCACTCCGTGTATTCCTTCTTGGCCACCTTTTGCCCTATCGAGGTCAGAGGATGCTTCCGTGTGGGTGCCCAGCGCGTCACAGAGGTCCAGACTTGTGTCCATGGAGTCTCTCTCTGCGCTCTGTGCTTTAGCTGGTATCACAGTTGCTGCCGAAGGACCCCTCTGCAACTTAACCACCCTTGCTCTTGCTGCTTCAACCCCAAAGGAAGGCCCAGAGCGGACGATATGCCTGACGCCGTCAGGACAAACGGGCGCGATGCGGGTGCGGACTCTTTACCCCAGCGCGCCCGCGGCTGGCGTGGGGCTGTTGTGTGTGGGTCCGAGCTAGAACCGCCCTTCCCAGAGCCTCGCAGGGAGGAAAGTAAAACAAGACGTTCTGCACCGTACCCAGAACGTTACAACAGTTCTGTTTCTCTCTCTGTCTCTGCTTTCTGACCCTAGAGGGTTAAATCAGGAGGGTACAACGCCACCCCTTCCTCCTACTTCCCGCCTCTCCCCCCACCCCCTTACCTTTAAAAAGTTAAAAAATGTCTGCAGTCGAAATCTCTTAAAGGGGCGGTGCTGGTGAACGAGTACTCTTGGCACGAGTCGCTGAGAAGGCTGGCTAGGGGCGTGAGTTCGCTCCACCAGCACCAAAACACTGAAGAAGGAAAAAAAAAAAAAAGAGAGAAGGAGACAGAGTGAGAGAGGGGGGAAAAAAGGAAGGGGAAAAAGGGGGGAAAAAGGCAGACAGACACACACTTTAGATAAGGACAATTAGTCACCAGCGAGATCCTGTAGGAAGAGGTTTGAATCAGAGGGATTTAATGAGGGTGCTCTGTGCCTTCCCTGAAGCCATGCCCTCCAGCAACTCCCGCCCCCCCGCGTGCCTAACCCCGGTGGCTCTCTTCTTGGCTCTGTTGCTCCATCTCTCCCTTTCCTCCCAAGCTGGAGACAGGAGACCCTTGCCTGTAGACAGAGTTCCAGGTTTGAAGGAAAAGACCCTGATTCTACTTGATGTGAGCACCAAGAACCCAGTCAGGACAGTCAATGAGAACTTCCTCTCTCTGCAGCTGGATCCGTCCATCATTCATGATGGCTGGCTCGATTTCTTAAGGTAAGGCAGGGGCTTCGATGGATCATTTTTTTCTTTTAAGTAACAACCCCCACCCCTTCCAACTCCCCATTCCAAAAGGGGAAGAAGAAGAAGAAAATAAGCCAAGCGGATCTCTCAAAGAGAAGAAAGGAGGTTTTCCTCCTCCTGGAATATTTGCTGTGAGGCTGTAACTGGTGATTGAGTAAAGCAATGTTTTCTATTAAGATGCACATGTTTGCAATGCAGAAGGCATTTCAGAAACTTATCAGTTATGACTGAAAAAATGTTGTGCTTACATATATCCACAATTAGCCTCCCCGTCTCCTTCTGAAAAAGAAACAAGAGGTTCAGGGCAGTTACAAAAGCGAAGAAAAGATCTTGAGCAACAAAGACCCGAGAGGAATGTGTGTGTGTGTGAGAGAGAGTGAGTGCGTGTCTGTGTGTGTCTGTGAGTGTTTAAGCGGGGATCGCACGAAAGTGGAATTTTCCACGGAAAGATCGCTTCGTCAGTTCTCTTCCACTCCCAGACGGAAAACGAATTTAAGCAGGGGGCTTGAACAGTGGGCAAGTTGGATCAGATTTTTAAATTTTTATTTTATATCCTCCGCTGTCGTCTCCAGACTTCAGGACTTTGTAAGACGCTTTTTATAGATCGAATCGCCCCCAGTCCCTCCTCCTCAAAATCTCCTGCGGTAACTGCATAGTTTAGTTTTTCTTTAAAGAAAAAAAAAATCCTCGCTTCGGTCACAGTGTATATAAGGAGAGCGTAAAGGGTCCTAGAAATACTTCGGGGATGTTTCAGAAGTCTGAACCCGGCACCGGCGGATTAGCAAACCCGGAGGTTTGTGATCACCGACTCTCCCTTACTCTAGGGCTTGGAATCTAACTGGGCTCACCCTCTCCCTGGGTTGTTACTGTTCAGCAGTTAGGCAACCATGATCCCTTCCCGTTAAGGACAGAGTTGCAGTGTAAAAAAAGAAATAAATAAATTGCCTGCAATGTCGAATCCAAGTGTTGAGTTTTTAAAAATTCCCTCCAAGTTGGAGCCTCAGCTGTGGGCTCCCTCCAAGAGCTTTGAGGGCTCTCAGTCCCCCTTTTCTGCCCTGCGGCAGAGTCCGGCAGCGCGTCTTTCGTGAGTATCTTTCACTCCTTGGGAAATTCGAGTTTTGTTTCTTGTGTGCGCCAGCTCCTCAGTCTCCCGGTCTTCTCGGCTTCGGCGGGGTCAGCGGATGCGGCAGGTAGCGACTGGCGCTTTGTGGAGCGCTCCTTCCACGTGGAGCGCTCCTTCCACGTGGAGCCAGCGTTGCGGGAGGACTGAGTGGTTGCCGCTGCCGCCGCCGAGGCCATTTCGGTTTGTGCCGTGCCGGTGCCTCTGCTGGGAGGGCGGGAACAGCTCCGCGGAGCCCGGCTTCCTCCTCGGAAGTTCTGACTTGCAGCAGAGCGCGTCTCCGAGCACGTCCGAGTGTGGGGGGCGTCAGGGGTTTCCCGAAATATTCGCCCCACTTGCATTGCACTTCTCCAGCTGCGCGGACTCCTTCAGGTTTTTTTCTTTCTTTCTTTTTTTAAACTATCCTGTTCGCGCTAAATGTTTGCCGCAGAAAAGATTCTGGAAGGCGGCTTTTCGGGGAAGAAGCCGTGGCGGGGCGCATTCGCATTGGCTGTGCAGGCTTCCGGATGCACAGTTGTTGGAAATGCCGTTTCCGCGGGGCCGGACTCTTGCGGACATCGCCTCTGCCTGCCGCCGGCCCACGCGACGCCCCGACTGTGCCCGCCCTGGAACTCGGAGTCCTGGAGTCCTTGGCCAAACGACCCTTCTGGCCACCGAACTTCTCGGGACGGCCACGACTCTTGTCAGAAACTCTCCGAAAGCGGAGTCTCCGGGTTTATCCCCCCTCTGTATCCACCTCATTTATGATACTCTTTAGTTTCTCCATTTGGATTTGGATTTTCAGACCTGAACCAGCAAAGCGCTAAAAATAACTTTCAGATCCAGAACTCAACAGCTGATCCCTGTAGCATTAAGAGCATCTGCAATGCTCCTTCTCTACCCTTTCCTGAAGTTTCAGCGTTTGGCTTTTCAAAAACCTATTTATGGAAATCCTGAACCTAAATAGATGTAAATGCTATTTTTCTGGTGCTTCTCGAGTCTCCTCCGAGGCACAGGTTCCACATTTTGGCAAAATTCACGTTCTCTGGCTCTTCCAAACGGCCCTAAGTGAGAAGGAAAAAAGATGGAGCCCAACTTGGAGGGTGGAGACGAGGATGTTACCTTTCCTGAGATCAGGCTGAATTATTTCAGGGGGCAAAGAGACATTGCTTTTACTGTGCAAGGCGGGGGTGGGGAGTGTTCTCTGAAAGGCAAGGATTAACTCCGGCAATCTCTCTTGCCCAGGGATTTGGGAGATGGATGCGGTTGTTATAAGGCAGTGGAAAAGGAAAATCAACTTAGGCATTAAAAGAAAAAAGTCGGAATCAGCTTGATCTCACGTGCCTGGTCTGAGAGAAAGAAGGCAGGTTTCGCCTTCTCCGCAGTGGTTGCAGCGCCCTGGGGCGGAGGACGTAGATCCCGGCTTTCAGCCTGGAAGTCTAGGCAGAAGTCTGAGCGCCGGGTCCGCGCGCTGCGCGTCTCCGCCAGGAGCGCTTTCCCGGCGGTAGCGGAAGCCGGGCAACTGCGCCTTAGCCTCGTGTTCTCAGCAGAAGTGTCCTCCTCACGCCACACGCACAGTCTGTTAACAAACACACTAACCCTTTGCAAATAAGTACCTTTGGCATGCAGCGTGGGGGTGTCTGAGGGAGGGGGCCGCTGCCGGCTGGGCGCAGAAGGCGTAGCCCCGGGGAGCCAGGTGGCTGAGGGCAGGGCGGGCTGGGGCGCCGGGCGCACGCGAGACGCCGTGGAACGGCCAGGAGTCCGCGCGGGCGCCGGGCTGGGGCGGACACAGAGCCCCCTGTCCCCGGCTAGGTGCTCTCAGAGGAAGAGGGCCTTGCTCGGTGCCCCGCGCCCTCTCGCCTTCCTCCTGGATCCTTTCCTCTCTCTTTATCTACCCCTGCAGCTCCAAGCGTCTGGTGACCCTGGCCCGGGGACTTTCGCCCGCCTTTCTGCGATTCGGGGGCAAGAGGACCGACTTTCTGCAGTTTCAGAACCTGAGGAACCCGGCGAAAAGCCGCGGGGGTCCCGGCCCGGATTACTATCTGAAAAACTATGAGGATGGTGAGAAACCTGCTTTCCATTCCTGCGGGGTAGGGGAAGTTTGGGGAGTGGGGGCGAGTACTCGTTGTCTGTATAGTGGTGGGGGGAGATTTAGAGGAGAGACTGGTTGAAGTTCCCCTGAAAAGCTGGTAGCTGCTGGCGAGGTGACACGGGAGTGTGGGACTCCTGACGTGATTACGCAAAGGGGGCTCACCAGGTTGTCCTTGTCCTGGCTGCCGGCCTTTTGCTGGGCGGCTGTGTCTCCGAGGCCGCGAACTGGTAACCAAAATTTCTGGCAGGCAGTCCTGTGGGGAGACGACGCAATGGGTTTCTTGAGAAAATTCACTCAGGTTCATAGGCTACTAAAAGGTCAGGGTCACGTTTCATTCCTAAAATTCTAGAAAAAAGTGCCTTTTTGTTTTTCTTACTTCTTGCTTTCCTGAGCTGAGGATATGGAAGGATTCAGCCTTTTTGAAACCCTCTCTAAAGTTTTCTCGAATAACCGTTTTAGATTGGTCTCTTGTGGGGAAGGTTTGAAAAGCTCCACAGTGAGTTCTCCTTCAGATTACCTAATCTCAGAGTCGATTTTTTTTTCTGTTTTAAAGTAGGATGGTGAATGCCAGCCTTCTTTCTTGCTAGGATCAGATGAGTTAAGTATTGGAAGGGCTTTGGAAACTCCAAATCCTATTCCAATGTGAGAGGCCTATCTTTTTAGGTTTGAACAGTCTCATTTTAACTAGAGAAAAAATGAAAATGGTATTAAAAATTTGTTTAGAGGATTTGGTGTTAATATCTATGAACTTTCTATGTGGGCGGCGGGACATACTTTATTTCGAATAGGCAAAATGGGAATGGGTGTGTGCTCAGCCACTGAGGCTGTTCAGATTGGGTAGAAGAGGCATTGGTGTCCATTCTTGCAGGACTGTCTCTACCCTGCTGTTCTTTCTCATAAGTGAGCTACAGTTTTATTTTTAAAGGGCTCAGGGACAGGTTCTCAGAGCTCCCTGGATTTTGTTACATCTTGTCCTTATAAATCAGCAAAACGAGGAAATGCTGTTGTATTTTCTGGGGCTTTCACTGGATGGGAATTCAGGAGAGGTATTGGGATCTATTTCAAGGGTGTCTGAGAAACATTTTTTAAAATACTAGAATGGAGAAAGAGAGCAAGGCTGAGGCTTCTTGAGTTTGAAGCCTGATTAGGACTTACACTTTTATAACATTTGTAAAGTATGTAGGTGTTTAAGGCTACATCTTTTCAAAGGTAAATGTCATTGCCATAAAAACATGGATTGAAGTATAGTTTGCTGTCACTCAGCATAAAATGTTGAAAGGTAAAAGATAATCCTGAACAGCAGCTCTGATGGTAATTTGACCCAGGGCCTTATAGCTCCCAGGGTCCCTGTCAGCTCTGTGATCAGACACAAGAAGGGAGAATATTAATGGTTTTCTTGATGAAACAGCTCTTCTTCGAATCCATTTGAACTACTTCCTTTTTAGTTTGTGGAAAAACTTGTAAGAGCCCTAGTTACCACTGGGGGAAAAAGAGACCATTATAAGTTATAGGAATTGACTTTTTTCTCTCAAACTTGTACCTAGGATTATATTACTGATTCATTGAGAACATGAGATCTGCTTAAAATGAAGGATACAATTAGTTTCCCTTTGTAAAAGGAGAAAGTGGGCATCATGAGGAGAAAGGAAATTGGCAGAAGGCTGTGCCCGTAAAACTTCATAGAATTAAAAACAATCAGAAATGGAAAAGATCTAAGAGGCCATCTTCAATCCTCCCACCACTTCAGAGGCCAGTACAGGATCATTCCATATGGAATCCTTTTCTTATTTTGTCCAACCTGGTATTAAATATCTCTAGGAATGTAGTTTTCACCACTCCTGTGGGAGAGAGTTCTTGTGTCCCATAGATTTGTGCTGGCAAATTTATCCTGAATTTTCCCTTTATAAACATTCTCCGAGTATTTGTGCTTATCCCTGTTTGCATTTTTTAGACATCTACCTTCAAAATAATTTCTGTCTTTGGTGTGAGTGTCAGCTTCAAAAGTAGGTTTCCTCATAGCTGTTTTTTATCTAGACTACCTGGATTTAATTCTTTTAAAACTTTCTTTAAAGTCAGTCTTTCCAGACACTAATCTGTTTTATTGCTCCTAGCTGAACTCCTTTTGATTTATGTCTCCCTGGTAATAAGATGCTCTGAACTATATCAGTATTTGAGGCCTTAGCAGAGTTAAAGAGAGTAGGAATGCCCTATTTCTGCCCTTTGATGCTTGCATATTCTTAAATTACCCATATTGTTTTTGTTGTTGCATTGCAGAATTCAAGGAAAAAATGTTTCTGGTATAGTCTTAGCAATTTTGCAAACATTATACTTCAGTTGTCACTTTCCATCCAGTGATAACTGTCATCATCATGAGTATCTTAAAATAATTAGATCTTCTCAGTAAATGGACCTGTCGTAGGCACTTGGCCATAAGCATCTTGTTAAAAAAAAGATTTATTGACTTAAACATAATACAGAATAATAACATACATTTTGAGTAATGAGATACACTTACTGGCACATTATGAAACTGAATGATGAAGAGAATAGGGAATTTGGGCTTAGAAAGCGTGCATTGCAGGCCTGGCGCTATCACCTATGAATGTGTGGCCCTGGCTTGCTGCTTCTCTGTAACATATGGATGATAATAGCTGCTGTGCATTGCTGTGAGGGTTCTAAGAGGTAATATGTGTAAAATATTTTGTCAATCGCAAATCACTATATGAAGGCTAAGGATTCTTTTATTAAAGGCAATTTAATAAAAGTAAGAAAATTTATAACATATATATTTAATATTTTAAAGTGGGATTAAGGAGTGAATAAGATTCAGTGAGACAGAAGTTTATACAGAAGAAAGGAGATAGATTTAGGGAATTTTTTGAGAGGATTAAGAGAACGCAAGGAGAATTGCCTTTAAGGAATGGAGGTGGAGATCATAGGGTGGCTTTCTTTTGCGTGTGTGGTAATGAGAGAAGAGACTAATTTTTAGTTTTGTTATATACTAACATTAAAATGAACTCTTGTTCCAGCTTGGGTAAAATATACTTTTCTGGTTAATTCTTTCATATTGCTACCTTGATGTGATTTTTTATTGTGGGTGCTTTCCCCTGAATTGATAGTGCAATTAACAAGTCATGTGGCTTCTACTTTCCAAATACTTTTTTTTACTGAGGTATAATTGACTATTTTTTTAAATACTTTTTAAGCACTTTAGTGCAACTGTGCTTTCTCTAACTTTCTAAAGCCACTGTTACGTATCACTTTGGAGCTTCTCTGGTTACTCCTTTAATACAGTTACTTATTCCACTCTATGCTTAGGCAACTTGAATATCATACAAACATGGTGATGATGGAGGAAATAAAAATAGGATTATTCTTCATATCTTGGAATCTTACCCTTTGCCTAACTTCCTCTCTTCTATGTGATATTATGCTTTTCTTTCTCCTAACAAAGAAATCTCAGGTTAATCTTTTGTTCTTAAGTTTATTTTGCTCCAGTCTGCCCCTTTTGGTTGTATATCAGTGGACTTTTTTGTATGCCTGTCTGTTTACTGCCATAACCATATCTTTAATCAAGATGTACACTATTTATTATGTGCATCAAAAGCCAGCTTAATATTTCTAAAATGTCATAATTTATCCTGTCACTCTTTTGCTTAAAAACCTTGATGATTTTTGGATTGCTTACAGAAAATGTTCAAACACCTGGACTTGGCATTCAAAGCCTTTCCCTTCTCAATCCTGGCTTTCCTTTTGTACCCTACATTTCCATATACCTTTTATAACAGCCCTACTTGATTTTCACTGTCTCCTTAAAGCACCTTAATTTTCTCAACCCCATACCTTTGTTCAGCCAGTATACCTCTGCTTTGAATGTCTTTCTCTTGGCTCTGTGCAAATCTCACTCCCTCCCCCACCCAATTCCTGAAGGCCCATTGCAAATGCCCCTTATTTTCACAAAGCCTTTCTTGAACAGGTCGTTCCATAGTGATCTCTTCTTTCTCTGGACTGTTTTAGCTTTTACTCAATAAGCTGTTCTTTTGGCCCCTTCTGCGTTGTTTTGCTCTTTACCTTTTCATGTATATGTTTGTTTGTTTTACCTTTCCATCTAGAATGCAAATTCTTTATAGGAAGGGACCATAGCTAATTATTGTATATGCTCAATTTCTAGCATTGTGTATGGCAAATAGTAATAGTACTTGTAGTAGAACAAGTAATAGTACTTGTTCAGTTATATAATAAGGATCGCTGACTTGGCACCCTTTATTCCGAAAGTTTGCCAACACAAAAAGAAGTACAAAGAAAGACAGGAAAGGGAGCCAGAGAAGTAGGACTACAAATGGTTAGTATATTCTTTGTTACACTTTCCATATTTTCCAAAGGGTTGGTAATGAGTTTATATGACTTTTACCATCTGGGAAAAAAATGAACACGATAGAAGAGAATAGAAGAGCTTCAGCAAATATTTGTGGGTACATAGTAGATTAAGCACACTCTTAAAGGCACTGGGAAAATAGAGGTGCCCAATGAAGAGATGAGTGAAAGCATACATGAAGATTCTATTAATTTTTCACCTTCAATGCATATTCCCATGAAGTCCCTTCTTAATGCTTGTTGTAATGATATTTTTCATTATTTTAACCATGGACTCTTTATCTTTGGTAGTCTAAGTTGTCTTGGTTTCATGCTATGCATTAAAGGAACTTTACCACCTGATTTAAAGCCTTGCACTGGACCCATACTGTTTTTTTATTGTTCTGTTTCTTCTTTGCCTTTACTTTTGCTTTCCCTTGTTAGCCTTATGTGGTTTCTATGCCTAATTTTCCAATTTCCGATTTAATAGTGCCTTTTCACAAATTTAAAATGTTTTTTCATCTCCATCTCCTGAAGTTTTTCTCTTCAGAGAGCTTCTGAAATCCTACAACAATGTCAGTATGCTTCATAAACTCTAAGGCACTATACAACTATTATTATTGTTCCCCTTTCTCCAGGAAATTTTCCCAGTTTTAGCAGAGGCGAGGTAGTTAATTCTTTTTCTTTGTATTCCCATGCCATCAATCAAGACATAGGACATAAGAACAGCACGACTGCCAAAATACATATTTGCCTTGAACTTATTCACCTTTCACTATCTCATTTTATTTCAAATAAATGTTCCTTGAAATTCAATTACATTTAACAAGTATTTATTGATGACCTGCTCTGTGTTTAGTTTCATGCTGGACAAAGAATGGCAGAATATAAAATAAATAAAAGATACTGTCCCAAAGCACCATTAGAATACAACAGTAATATTTGCTGAGGCAAGATTCACTAATCAGAGTTAATATTAGTAGGTGAAATTTTAAGGTAAAACAGGATATTTGCATAGCCTCAAAGATACTCCTCCACAATATTTATTAATTATTGTGGTGGTTTTAGCATATGTCCACAATTTGTTTGATACTTCTTCTTCTAGGAGGTGGAGCTTGACTCCCCTCCCTTGAGTGTGAGCTGGATTTAAGGACTTGCTTCTAAAGAAAAGAGTCTAGAAAGGGGAAAATAGTAACTTTACAGTGGAGAAACTCACAGATATCATTTTAACAAAGTGATCGTGTTAACATCAGCAGATAAATCATGTTGATATCGTGTATTCCCTGATATGATGTGATGAGAAGGGCACTTCACCTTTGTAATATGCTTCCTCCAAATTCGTAACTCTCTATAAACATGAGAAAACACTGGTGAACCCCAAGTTGAAGGACATTATGCAAAATACCTGATCTGTACTGTTCAAAAGACACTGCCCCTGCTGTCATGAACTGGTAGCTTAGGTGGTGAGATAACATTTGTACTAATAAAACTGAAGAGTAACACAAAGATAATATAGAATGAAGTGCTAAGAGGAACATAATAGTGTGCCAGGGTGTAAAAGGAAAGGTAGAGATGAATGCTGGCCAGATTTAGATGAGAGTGAGATTGGGCCTTGTGAAAGATGGGTAGACTTTGGAGAGGTAGAGCAGAAGAGGGAAAGAGCATGAGGCAAAGCCCAAGTATATGTTTGCACAGTAAGGAGACTGCTCTGGCTGCATAGGTTGTACATATTAGAATTATCTTAGTTGATGTTGCTAGAACTCAAATTCTTTTTTATAGAAGCCTATTTGCACATTTTTTGTTAAATTCAAAAATGTTTATAAGTTAAAAAATATCTAAAATAAAGTACATTAGAAATTGTTCTAAGAAAAGCTCATATTGGTAGAATTATGTCTAAATTGGGTTTTAAGAAGTTCTAATGTATTTTTGTCAGCTCCAAAATATGTAATTAAAAAAGAAGAAAGTACCTGTGTGAGAGAAAAGGTTGCTTGGGTAAATCCAGATCAGATTATGAGAATCTTGAATTTTAGGCATAGTAAAATGGAATTGGCCATCTAGGAAAATAGAGGCCATTATAAGTTCTTTTACTCCATTGGAGAAGGGAAGGACACCTTTTCAAGATGGGTAATGACCTTTGCCCTCTCCTATTCTCCTTTTCCAAATCACTGCACACATTCATGTACTCGAGCTAAAGTGTGTTATAACTGAACTTAGTGGTGTTTGAGTTATGAAGCTTGTTTGAAAGACAGATAATTTAAAATCGAATTGTTAATTTAATTCTTATTTGTAGGGTATATAAAATAAAGAAAAGGTTTTAGAATTTGCTTGACAATTTTTATGCTACCCTTCCTTCTTTTATAGAGTAAAAACAGGCAAGTATTTTAGAATATTCATTCACTCATGAATTTACTCATTGAGCAGGCATCTAGTATCAGACCCCTGCTTGACACTGAGGCTGGGAAGGTGAATGAGGCCCAGATACTATTGTCAAATTACATACTACTGAACTCTTGTTACTTCAGCAGCATCAGCCAAGAGCTGTTTCTAGAGATTTTTAGGCCCAAGAAAAGCCTCCATTCCACCTTCATCATTTGGCTTTCCATGATTTGTCTGCTAGCAACTTTAGAAGGATTTGAAACAGTTTAATATTGTATTAAAGGATGTCAAAGATCACCTGAAGTTTTATGTATGTTATTCTGCCTTTTGGAAACAAAATGGATGCATTTTCTGTAATGTTTGAAATTTGGTACCCAGGTCCTGCGTGCTAGCTGCAGCTCACTGTACCTCTGTGAATTTGAATGTAGTATCTCATAGAGTTATAGTCATCATGTCCTTCAGTCACAGTTTAGTCATTTTGGCCACCTCTGTAGTGTTGGAAGTGGTAGGGATCAGGAAACTCTGGTCTATTGCTTGTAAGGTGGCTTAATTAATTTTAATGAATCAGAAAGTCCAGTAAATAAACCTTTCAGTCACAACCACACTTGTATAAGTTATCACCTGGTCACTGGGGCCGGAGGTAATCTACAAACAGTTGTGTGTTCCTGTACAACACAAATTGTGTTACTGTTGCCAATACCAAGTACCATTATTTCTCTTGCCAAATTTGTTTAAATTCTCTCTCCTATTCTCCCAAGCCCTCCTGGTAGAATGGGTACCTCATAGAAGAAAAGAAGTTTCTTTCAAAATTCCCTAAGCCTGTTCAGATTGCCAGTCACATGGTCTGGGCTCCTGGAGTTAAGACCCTATTCTGAGAATCCTTCATCAAAATGGATTATATGTTTAGAATCTTAACTTTGGTTCTTCTTAGTGCTTTAATCAAGTTTTTTGCTATCTCAGGCTATGAGTCAATGGATTGGAACTCTGAGCAGAGGGTGTATGTGTCTGTGTATGTGAGAGAGAGGGAGAGAGAGAGAAGAGAGAGTGAATGAATGAATATATGAGCATGGAGAATTTGGTGTGTTGTGTTTCTTGCGCTCATCCATGGATGGTGATGTAGGCACATTTCCAGACTAGTGGCTGATAGTGTAGAAGGTATAGATACCATGTTGAAATCCTTTGTTCTTTGGTTTTGTGATCTGATTGAGTTGGGTTCAGTTCTGTTCAGCTTTCTTTACTTTAGTATGGTGAAAACAGTGTAATTTTGCTTAATTATATAAACATATTTTGGTTATCAACTATATACCAAGCTTAGTGCTAGGTATTGGGGCTACCAAGAGGAATAAAACATGAACTGTACTCTCAAAGGGCTCTGGTCATACATATTCAATAGAATTTCACAGTAGTCTCTGTAACATCTCTCTACTATAGTCAGTCTAACCTTTGGCCGGTCCCTCTACTTTGCTCACACTATACCCTCCACCTTGAATAGTCATCTTCCCTCTAGAATTCAGAATTTTACTTGTGCTTCAAAGCTCTGCCCAGGTCTCCTATCTGATTAAGCCTTTTGCTAAGCCAATTCACATTAATCCCCCTTCATTCTCTGAATTTTTCTGAAATTATTCTCTGAATACTCAAACTAATTTAGTCCAAGTGCCTCAGAATTTATGTTTGATTGACTTAAGCAGATATCATTTTTGTCTCTAGGGATTTACAATCAAAACACACTGGCATGGACACATGCATAAAAATCCATATAGAGATAACCATCATCACACTACATGGAACAGACACATTAAGTCAAATAAAGTATTTATGTTATTTATAAACTTTAATGCATATGTTTTGCTTTTTGTGTGGCAAAGAATGAAGAGCAAAAATATAAGCTGCATCTTTAGAAAAGACAGGGTACATTTCTGTATCTAAATGTTTGTTTTGAGGGAGTTGAGAGTTAAACCAGTACCTTATTTTCACTTGCTCTGGAAATGCAAAAACACCTTAGAGGATGGTAGGTGAGATTGGAAAGCTGGGAAAGGTAAATTGTCCAGATTTGGGGCATTATCTCTGAAATACTATGGAAGAATGGATGTTTCTCTGCAGCTTAATAATAGTAACAATATATTAATAATATTACTTAACATTACTGAGTGCTTATGTGCCAAGTACTATTTTAAGCAATTTACGTGCATTAACACATTTAATCCTCTCAACCCTATGAGGAAAGTTTTCCCCATTTGACAAATGGAGAAATCGAGGCACAGAGTGGTTAAGTAACTATCTCAAGACCACCCACCTCATGAGTTGTGGAGCAGGGACACAGTGACATCAGTGGTTAAACTTGCAGACTTAAATGGAGTCTCTGCTTGAACTTCACAAGAAGACTGGTGCTAGTCTCAGTTCTTCTGCTAATTAACTGTGTGCCATTGGGAAAGTTGTTGACCCTCGTGAATCCTTCCTTATCTGTAAAATGAAGAAAATTGACTACATTGTCTACATATAGCATCTAATTCTAAGATTCTGTGAGTTAAAGATATCCTCAGACACACAAGATGTGCAGGAAATAATAGAAATGAGAACAGGATAGGATATGTTCAAAGGTTAGAGGCTGTAGAACAAGCTGTAAGGGCTGTAGGAGTTCAGAGAAGGGGGTTAAGTGAGAGCTGGAGTAGTCAGGATAGGTGCCTAGGAGGAGGGTCTTGACCTGGCCTTAACGGTAAATAATAAAATGTTAATAAGAGCTACTGTTTGTTGAGCTCTGTGTTTTACATTGTTACCTCATATAATTCTTAAATCAATCTGATGAGAAACTTTTGTGTGTGTGTGTGTGTGTGTGTGTATGACGAAACTGAGACTCAGAAAAGACATGTGACTTGTTCAAGGTCATACAGATGAGTGGTTGGTAGAACTAGGAGTAGAACCCAGTATGGTACTCTCTTCACCATACTTAGAAAAGAGAGGGATCCAGTCTTTGATTCATTCATTATTTCATTGATTCATCCATTCATGTATCTGGCACTCAAAAGCCTTATGCTTCACATTGTGGAGCATTAAAAAAATGTGTTCCGTAGTCCTTCCCATGAAGGTGTTTGAAGGTCTTGTTGGTTAGGACACAATAGTTTTTAGGTAAAACAACAAAAGAATAATCACATAGAGACATAGAGACATAAACAAGTGGAAGAGATGGTTGTCACACTTTATGACATAGTGAAGGAATAGAACAACAATTAATTCAATATGGGATAGAACATAGTTTCTCTGGGAAGGAAGTATATTTTGGAAGCAGATGGATTGAAGAGAATAATAGAAGTGGATCAACAGTGTTATTGATGTAAGGAAACTGGCATAAAATTAAGAATACTTGAACAAGTTGTTGGAAAGTTACCATCACATTGTTGGACAATTTTAGAACTACTTTATTATTTTTTTTATTTTTTATTTATTTTTTTTAATTAATGTTATGATAGATTACAACCTTGTGAGATTTCAGTTGTACATTTTTGTTAGTCATGTTGTGGGTACACCACTTCCCCTTTTGTGCCCTCCCCCCACCCCCCCTTTTCCCTGGTAACCACCGATCAGATCTCCTTATCAATATACTAACTTCCACCTATGAGTGGAGTCATATAGAGTTTGTCTTTCTCTGACTGGCTTATTTTGCTTAACATAATACCCTCGAGGTCCATCCACGTTGTTGTGAATGGGCCAATTTTGTCTTTTTTTATGGCTGAGTAGTATTCCATTGTGTATATATGCCACATCTTCTTTATCCAATCATCAGTTTCTGGGCATGTAGGTTGGTTCCACATCTTGGCTATTGTAAATAATGCTGCGATGAACGTAGGGGTGCAACGGACTCTTGAGATTTCTGATTTCAGGTTCTTAGGATAGATACCCAGTAATGGGATGGCTGGGTCATAGGGTATTTCTATTTTTAACTTTTTGAGAAGACCTAAAGATTAGGCCTGAGACAATAAGTCTTTTGGAAGAGAATATTGGCAGTACACTCTTTGACATCAGTTTCAAAAGAATCTTTTCGGACTCTATGACTCCTCAGTTGAGGGAAACAATAGAAAGAATAAACAAATGGGACTTCATCAGACTAAAGAGCTTCTTCAAGGCAAGGGAAAACAGGATTGAAACAAAAAAACAGCTCACTAATTGGGAAAAAATATTTACAAGCCACTTATCCGACAAAGGGTTAATCTCCATAATATACAAAGAACTCACACTGCTTAACAACAAAAAAACAAACAACCCGATCAAAAAATGGGCAGAGGACATGAACAGACATTTCTCAAAAGAAGATATGAATATGGCCAATAGACACATGAAAAGATGTTCATCATCGCTAATCATCAGGGAAATGCAAATCAAAACTACACTAAGATATCACCTTACACCCGTTAGATTGGCAAAAACATCCAAAACCAAGAGCGACAAATGTTGGAGAGGTTGTGGAGAAAAAGGAACCCTCATACACTGTTGGTGGGAATGCAAACTGGTACAGCCACTATGGAAAACAATATGGAGAACTACTTTATTTTTTATTTATAAACTGGAACCATACTCTGCCTTATTCTTCCTTCAAGTTCTAAGCCCAGTGAAACCTTGTGAAGGGTAAAGGGGACTGATAAAGGTGAGGTTTCAAGAAACCCCTTCCTTAATACCTCCTTCCCTTATCTTTCTCTTTGAACTGAGATTTTGTTAAATTCAAGTAGAGAATACTTTTATAGCCACTTAAAAAGGAAGAAACCAAGGAACAAAGAGGTTGTATATTCTACACAAAGTTTCAGGGGTTGTTTAAATAGCTGTGCTGGTAAGTGGCAGAGCTGTAGATGGATCCAGGACAGTCTCACTCTGAAGCTGGTGATTTTCACTGCTTCTATTGTAGCATGACAGCACAATCTTCCTCATTCTTTTACCAAGACAGCTTCAAAGGCCTTTCCTCTAGGAGTTTATATTAGCTTGAGTCTGATTTGAAAGTTTGAGAATGGGACTAAATGAAAGTTGTTATGATTTCCCTTATGGCTGTTTCCATCTGGTTTGGGCACCCATCACCTCACATCTCTTCTGTTGCCTCTCTCTCAGGGAACTGGGTTCCTTGTCTCCAGCCTTTCTCCATCCTGCTGCCTGATTAATCTTTCTGAAGCTCCACTGTCCTCCTATCACTGCCTGGCTAGCAGCCTTTAGGGACATCCCTCATCTGCTAACGCAAGTGCTCCTCACTCTCCTCCAGCTTTCCAAGGCCCTCTAGAGTCAGCCCACCCTCCTTGGCCAGCTTTTTCTCTCCTGCTCCTCACAGGAACCTATGTCTATTCACAAGCAGATGGTGTAGCTTCCTGTCACAGAGCTCTTGCTGTCTCTGCCATTCTTTTACTTTCTAATCCTCTGGACCCCCAACTCCTTCATCCATCTGCCCACTTTCTTCCCTTTTCTGAATTCTTCCTACCTTTCAAAGCCTTGCTCAATTTTGTCTTTCTTTATGAATTCTCCACTGTTTTAGCTCAAAGATTTAATTAATTCATTAATTCCTGAAATATTTATTGATCCTGCCTTTCTAAAAATCACTCCTTTGGCTATTTTCATATTCTGCCTTATGTTTTTAGGCGTCTTTTTGTGTACATTCATGTAGACTTGGCTCTACTGCTAGATTATAGGTCACTGTGAGAGTAGTGATTATTTCTACAATATTTAGTAGAGTGCCTTTTGCATTGCAGCTCCTCTCAGTAAATACTTGTTGACTGATTATTTGCCACTTATTTGGTAGCTTAACATGCCAAAAGGAATAACCTCTTTTCTATCCATTGTTTCTGCTTTTTTTTTTAATTCATAGTATATTTCTGGTTAATGCTTAAGTTTTTCTTGTTTTTTTTGGTGAGGAGAATTGTTGCTGAGCTAACATCTGTGCCAGTCTTCCTCTGTTTTGTATGTGGAGTGCTGCCACAACTTGGCTTAATGAGAGATGTGTAGGTCTGTGCCCAGGATCTAAACCTGTGAATCTCGGGCTGCCAAAGTGGAGCATGTGAACTTAACCACTATGCCACTGGACTGGCCCCATGCTTAACTTCTTTATTCATATTTTTACTTTTAAAGAGTCATGCTTTTATTTTATTAATTATCAATGTAATGCATGCTCATAAATATAAATTTAATAATACATATATCAAATAACCCCCCAGCCCCCTCCATAGATATAACCACTTTTAACAGTCTGGCATGTATCTTTTCAGACCTTTCTGTATGCGTATAGATGAATATAAATTTTTAAATATGTAAGTGGGATCATATTGTTGTACAACTTGCTTATCTAGATAACCTTTTAGTCAGTAATATGGTTTGTTTTTGAGTGGCTAAAGAATAATTCATATGTGGATGAGCTGTAATTTAACCATTCTCTAATTCTTTCATTAGTACTTTTTTGCAAGAACTTCTCTGTTTGCTATTTGTCTACAGCTTCTAACCAAGCAGTGCTGTAGTATCATATTTCTCTCTGCATATTGGAACTTGATCTAAATTATTTATTTTTCCCTAATGTCTTTTTAAACACCCTTATCCATTTTAATCCTTTTAGCTATAATACATTCTTTGAGCAAATGTCAAGAAAACAGCCGTAGCAAAACTAACCCTGTGCATCAAAATATGGTTTCCTTTAGCAAAACAAGTGCTTTGTAAATTTTTGGATGCAGATGGAAAATGACCCTGAAAATATTTTGACTTTTTGTTCAAATAGTTTTTGGTTCAAATCACTGTGTGATTTGAAGGAAAACCTAGCTGGATTTCTTTCTTTTTTTAAAGATTTTATTTTTCCTTTTTCTCCTCAAAGCCCCCCGGTACAGAGTTGTATATTTTTAGTTGTGGGTCCTTCTAGTTGTGGCATGTGGGATGCCGCCTCAGCATGGCCTGATGAGTGGTGCCATGTCTGTGCCCAGGATCCGAACCGGCAAAACCCTGGGCCGCCTAAGCGGAGTGTAAAAACTTAACCACTCAGCCACAGGGCCGGCCCCTGGATTTCTTGATTCTCTTTGAAAGTCTCTCATCTCATTAAATCTTCTCTGTGAATTTGAATACTAGTCAGCTAAAGAAGGGAGATTTATAAAGACCTGGCATAATATTTTGTTAGAAACAGTCTAAAGAAGACAGAAGGTAGCCATTTTTGAATAGCTCACTAATCAGTCATTTGCAGAAGAAAAAGAATTACACTTTACATTTGTAATGTTCTTTAAAGATTATAAAAACTCCTCTGATCCTCACAGAAACTCTATATAGTAAGTCTTTTGACATTTACATTTTATAAATGAGAAAACAGACTCAAAGAAGTTGCTCAAACTAACATGGCTTTTAAGTGGCAGACCTGGGATTAGAAGTCACTACCTCTACCTTAGAGCCTGACACTTAAATGAGGTATCACAGCTAATGATAATCCCTTCACTCTGCTGCAGTGAGCCAGGTGGCTGCTTATGTTCTCCAATGGTTAGGCCAATCTGAAACAGGTTCTCTGGGAGGCTAGAAAGGGTCTATGGTTTTTATGAGAGGCCATGTTTGCTTGTAGGTATGCTAGGGTCCAGTTTAGTCCCAGATTCTTGCATCTTTTTGAACAATTCTTCATTGATAAACTCAACAGGGTGCAGAATGCCATTCTTGGAGATCTGGCACCTGAATCCCAGATTCCCTTGAGACTGGGCTCCAAACCAGAGTGAGGTTAGAAGCAGCTCAGAGAATAGGACAGAGGGGACTTTGAGAGCACTTCGTGGGATGCTGACATCACTACGGAGATGTCCAACAAAGATTTGAAAACCTTTTAAGTGCAGACATTCATTAGCTATCATGGTGCACCTAGTGAGAGGGAGGCGGAGTCTGTTTCATTTACCTTGGAGGAGGCCCATAGGGTGTAAACAGAGGAGCTGGCAACAGAACGTGAGCTTTTCGGTGACAGTCACTAAACCATGCACACTTTAAAAAAACGCTTGTAATCACCATTGATAAATCTTTGCATATCTCTCAGTGTCCTAATAGGTACACTGTTTTCATCTGGGTGTTTATTTCCTTGAAACTGTTGAAAAATCAGATTGTGGGCTTACTTTCCTGGGTATTAGGAATCCCCTTGGAAGAGTAGACTCAGGTTAAATCCAGTGAGATATAGATTCAAAAGGAACTACTGGCCAGGTTTAGCCAAGTTAAAATCCATAGGTGAAACTGAACACGTAACCTAAAACCTTTAGAAAAATAAATGCTATTGTTTCATAGAACATTTGTAGAAGCAAATGAATGGCACTGCAGTCCAAAGGTCAGGATTTTCAACAACTTGCAGCAGAAAACTTACACTTATTAAATGTCTTCACTAGGGGTTTTTGTGTTAGTGGATGACTGAGGTCTTTTGTTTCTTCTGTTTTCCTCATGGCAGTAAAGTTGAAATTTAGCAAGCTTTCAAAATGAAATTTCTCATAGAAGTTATAACCACAGGTTTTAAGTTTTCATCACCTAAATGTGGAACAGAATGAGTGAAAACTTGGGGGGAGGGGAAAAGAGTGTTGAGGACACATGTGGTGTGTATCAAGAATCCGTGTAAATCAGGAAGGTGTGGTAAGGGGGATTTCCTGTGTTACAAAATTGCTGAAACAGTGATTCCCCACCCTCCATGGAGACCTTCCAGATGAAGGTGCTGGCCTTTCCTGACACCAGGCAGAGGTGGTTTGCCCTTTGCCTGATACACTGTAGTTTCCTTGAAGCTTCAATCAACACTCTGGCGCTAGGAAGAACTTATCCTGGGGATAATGTGTTCCTTGATTGTGTCCTTTCTTTTGTGCCTCATGAGTTTGGCAGGTACCTACCTGTAGGATCATGCCAGACTAGTAAATTTGAACCTGTTCTTTTTTATCCCTGCTGTAGGACAATTCATTTCCAGGTTTCCAGGTATTATAATAATAACTACCAATTATTGAGCACTCATACATCCCAAACACTGGGCCAAAGCCTTTCAAAGGTGATCATGTTTTTTCCTCACAACCCCGTGAGGCAGGTACTATTAATAGTCCCATTTGATAGAAGCTTATAGAAGTTAGTAGTTCTTAATTCTGGCTTCACGTTAGAATTAGCTAGGGGCGCTTTAAAAAATATTAAGTCCTAGCCCAATTAAATGAGTCTCTGGGGTGGAGTTGAGGCATCATGATTTTTAAAAATCTCCCCAGGTGCTTCTAAAGTACACACCAGGGTAAGAACCCTTGGGTGAAGTGATTTACATAAGGTGCCCCAGCTGGTCTGTTGTGGTGTTCAAATCTAGACAGTCTGAATCTAGAGGACAGGCATAGCCAACTCTGCTGTTGTGGTGCCTAAACTTTAATGTGTCTGTGAATCACCCGGGGATCTAGTTAAAAATGTGATTCTGCATTTCTAAAAAACTCCCAGGTCTTGCCCATGCTGCTACTGGGTACTAATGTTAGTACCTGTGATAGCCAGAAGGGGAAAATGTTCACCAGAAGGCAGGAGCAAGATGGGGAGCTGGGAGGGGTTTCTCATCCATTTTTCTTTAGTGGTGATGGCAGGGATCACAGACTCATTATACAAACTTCTCAGTGTTTTCCTAGGGCTAATTAACCTGTTTCAGATTATTTCTCTTTTCTGAGAACCCTAGGAACTTCAATACTGTGGCAAAACTAGTAAAACTTCCCTTGTTGAGGCATTTTCATCTGTTAGGTACAGATGTGGTTTGTAATTGCTAAAGTGGTCAGCTTTCAAAACCTTTTTCTCCTCTTCTTTAAGGAGACTGAAACAGGAGTTTAGATAGATGAGAAATTATAAGAAATCCATGAATTTTCAGTTAAATGCTCATTGAATAAATATTTGTTAAGTACCTACTATGTATCAGCATTGCAATATGCTCTCCCTATAGGATGCAAAAATGAATGGGTCATAGTCCTTGCCCTGATAGAACTCACACTTTAGTGAGAAAAAAATAACATATACAAAGATAATGATATAGTAGAAATATGAATAGGTAAATTACAGAGAAAGATGCAATAAACTTTACCTGAAGTGGGTGAGAAAGACTTCATAGGTGTCACCAGACAAACTTGTTATTTCTGATTGTTGTAAATGTTTATAAGAGTTTAGGTTATTAGACCATTGCTGTGATTTCTTAAAGTTTCCTTTGTATTACAGAATGCTTTTATAATTTTGAGATTAAGGGTCCAGGTGATTCTCATCAATTACATGCATTAAAAAAGTTGACATTAAATGTGTTTTCTTCTGGAAACAACATCAGTAACATCATCAGCCTGAATTTATTGAGCACTTCCAAGGTGCTATAAGCATCATCTAATTTAATCTTTTCTTTTTAATAGCTTTATTGAGCTCTTCCATACATTATTCACATTCCATACAATTCACATATCATTTAAAGTATACACTTCAATGGTTTTTAGTATTTTCATAGAGTTGTACAACTATCACCACTATCAATTTTAGAATATTTTCATCACTCCAAAAGGAAACCTTGTACCCTTTAGTTATCTCCCCCAAACTCCCACACCCCCAGCCCACCTGGGCAACCGCTAATATACTTTCTGTCTCTCTGGGTTTGCCTGTTCAGGATATTTCAGATCAATGGAATTATACAATATATGGTTTTGGGGACTGACTTCTTTAACTTAATGTTTTCAAAGTTCATCTTTGTTGTAGCATATATCACTACTGCATTTCTTTTTATCCATGAATAATATTCCACTGTATGGATATACTACATTTTGTTTACCATTCATCAGTTTAATGGGCATTTGGCTTTTCACTTTTTGGCTCTTATGAATAATGTTGCTATGTCGGTTTTTGTGAGGATACACATTTTCATTTCTCTTGGGTGTGAACCAAGGAGTGGAAATAAATGTTGGGTCATATGGTAATTCTATGTTTAACTTTTTGAGGCACTGCCAAATTGTTTTCCCCAGCGACTGTACCATTTTACATTCCCACCAGCAGGGTGTGAGGGTTCCTGTTTCTCCATATCCTTGCCAACACTTGTTATTGTCTCTTTTTGATTCTAGCTATCCCACTGGTATCCCACTGGTGCAAAATGGTATCTCATTGTAGTTTTGTCTTGCATTTCCCTGATGGCTAATGATGTTGAACATAATTTCCTATGCTTTTTGGCCATTTATATATCTTCTTTGGAGAAATGTCTATTCAGATCCTTTGCCCATTTTTAAATTGAGTTGTGTTTTTAATATTGAGTTGTAAGAGTTCTTTCAATATATTAAATGTAAGTCCCTTAGTGGCTATATAATTTGTGAAATTTTTCCCCTGTTCTAATAGTTTTCTTTTCTCTCTTGATCTTGTCATTTGAAGAACAAATTTTGGTGATGTTTAATTTAATTTTCACAATGTCTCTGGGAGGTAGATTCTATTATTATTTTAATTTTATAGAAGAAGAAATTGAGGCTCAGAGAGGCTAAATCTCTTGGACAAGGCCACACAGTTAGTAAGTAGCAAAGCCAGGATTTTTTACCCACCTCATACCCCTCATCTCACCTCTGGTAGGCAGTTTGACTCTAACACTTGATTCCTAATGCTTCCTTTAGATTACTTTTTCTAAAAAAGTGAACCCAGAGCACAAATGCTCAAGAGAGAATGCAAACCTTCTAGGCCTCCTTTATTGGCTCTGGTTATTGACAGTGACATTGTCTCAGGTATTTACCTCAAGCCGAAGCTGTATGTTGAGGTGGTACCTCAAAGGGAACAGTCTTCTTTTCTTTGCCAAAAACTCAGTGAAAGAGGATGCTTTCCTTTGGTCATGGACATCATGGTCTTGGGCAGGAGGGATGGAGCCCATGGCTAGAAGTAGTCTATTTAGTCATGGTATGATTCTTGTGTGTGTGTGTGTGGGTGTGTGAGTGTGTGTGTGTTTTAATTGTGGTAACATTGGTTTATATCATTATATAAATTTCAGGTGTGCATCATTATATTTCAGTTTCTGTGTAGATTACATCATGTTCACCACCCAGAGACTAATAATCCATCACCACACACATGTGCCTAATCACCCCTTTTGCTCTCCTTCCTCCCTACTTCCCCTCTGGTAACCACCAATCCAATCTCTGTCTCTGTGATTGTTTGTTGTTGTTTTTACCTTCTATTTATGAGTGAGATCATGCAGTCTTTGACTTTATTCTTCTGACTTATTTTGATTAGCATAATGCCCTCAAGGTCCATCCATGTTATCACAAATGGCCAGATTTCATCCTTTTTTATGGCTGAGTAGTATTCCATTGTGTATATGTACCACATCTTCTTTGTATATTCATCCGTTGATGGACACCTAGGTTGCTTCTAAGTCTTGGATTTTGTGAATAATGCTTCAGTGAACATAGGGGCGCATATATCTTTATGCATTTGTGTTTTCGTGTTGTTTGGATAAATACCCAGCATGGTAGTTCTAGTCTTAATTATTTGAGGAATCTCCTTACTGTTTTCTGTAGTGGCTGCACCAGTTTGCACTCCCACCGGCAGTGTGTGAGAGTTCCTTTTTCTCCACATCCATTCCAACACTTGTTATTTCCTGTTTTGTTAATTATAACCATTCTGATGGGAGTGAGATGATATCTCATTGTAGTTTTGATTTGCATTTCCCTGATAGTTAGTGATGTTGAACGTCTTTCTTGTGCCTGTTAACCATCTGTATATTTTCTTTGGAGAAATGTCTGTTCAGATCTTTTGCCCATTTTTAAATTGAGTTGCTAGTTTTTTCGTTGTTGAGATGTATGAGTTCTTTATGTATTTTGGATATTAACCCCTTATCATTGTATGATTCTTTATCAAAGATTGTTGATGAAGGAATTCATTACTGTTGATCTCTTCAGAGAATTTTTTTTCCTTCTTCTTACTGAAGTGTATTGACCTTTTTATTTTACCCCACAGATATCTTTTCCTCTTCTCTGCTTTTTGGACTTTGCTTAGAAGTCTAATTTTTCTTAAGATAGGCAAAAATTCACCCTTATTTTGAGACCCAGCCTTTTCCCTCAAAGAACATTTTTTTTTAGTTTATGAGTATGAGGAAACATTTTTGATACAATGCCAACTCTTTCCTGCCTGTTTAACTGTCTTTGGTATTTCTCACTTTCCCTTTGGTCTTACTGTCCTTTCCCAGACCTTCTACTAAAATGGCAGGTCAGTAGCCCTAATTTCTTTAAAAGGAATAGAATAAACAGTTCTTGAGTACTTGCCCTCTGCAAGGCACTTTATATTATATCTCATTTAATACTCAAAACACCATACTAGGAAGGTTTTCCAAATATCGCCACTTAAAGATGAGGAAACTGAAATTCAGGGAGGTTAAGTAACTTGTCCCAGCTTTACAACTAGGACTTGGAAAAGTTAGAACTGATAATTCTAAAAGCTATGGGTTTTTTTTTTGTAGCAATACATGGTTGCTCCCAGTCCACTATTAGAATCTTATCATATCTAGTTCAGTGATGGGTACATAGTGGGTGGTCAAAAATGCTTACTCACTTGTACTGAATTCCTATTATAACATACCCTTACTACATTTAAAAGCCAGAGAGAGGGCTAATGGTCCTCTTACTATAAAATAATGATGCCTAAGGCCTAATTCCACACTTCATCTTAGAGTAGATCTCTGTCCTTGGGGTCTCTGCTTTTGAGTGTGTGGTGATGTTTATTAAATCACTGTACATCCTGTGCCAAGCATAGGGCCTGGCACATAGTAGGTACTTGATAAATATTTGTTGAGAGAATAATGAATAGGTTAGGTTGTGGTGGTCTGGAATCCATCAAAATTGTAAACAAAGGTCCTTAATTCATGTAACTTAAGGGTAGTTGTCCTTCCAGTGGTTGTTTCTGGATCTGCGTTTGCAATCACCATTAACCAAAAGAGTCCCCGAGTCTACAGAGAATGTATGCATCTAATGTAATAAAATATTCTTATGCGGAACATAGAGGCCTTGAGGAGCTGCAGTTTACATGTGAAGAAGGAGCTCTCACATCTTGAGAGTCTTACTGTTTTAGACCTAGCTTGTTTATTCAGAAGGAAAAAAATTACAGGGAAAAACTAAAACAGACAAAAGCTAAATGGACGACTGCTAGTAATCTGATATGAGGAGGGAGTAGAATTCCTGGATTCTGTTCCCAGCCTGGCAGCTGATTTATTCCACTACTTCCCGCCCCTGGTTTGTTCCCCCAGTAGTCTCATTTCCTTTGCTAGTACAGGAGAGGGCTGCGATGAGGATATGGAAGTAAGCATTGTGAAACCTTGATGACATCGGTAGACTGATGATTACTACCATGGAGACCGTGACATGCTCACCTTCTGGAAGTCCTGGTTTCCTGAAGTTGGAAGGGCTCTGGAAGTAACTGGGAGCGTAGGCTGAGAAGTAAAATTTTCTTGGGAATGAAGGAATATAGGGTAAGTTTTTGTGTTATGCATATTAACCTGTGATCCCTTTTCTGGAGTTGTTAGTCATGGTCAGAAGTATTTGGACATGAAGGCATGCTCTTCCTTTATCTTTTTTTCACAATTGTTTAATGTTTGGGAATTGATGAACTAAAGATAAGGGTCATGTGCCATTGGGCTAATCCCATTTCCAATATACCAAAGCCATTTGGGAACCAGTTGTAAAAGGCTTTCCTTGAGGGGTGAAATTGGATTGAGGTTTGGGATCAGATTGTGGAAGACAATCTGAGAGTTAACTTGAAAGTTAAGGGGTTTGGACTTTATCCCTTAAGCAATAGAGAGTCAAGGAAGGACTGTGACTAAGAAAATTATATGTGATATTTTAGGAAGATTTATCTCATGGCTCCTCACAGGACAAAATAGAACAGTGGTAAATTCCTAGCTGCAGAGGGACCAAGGAGAGGCTAGTTAAGATATTCAGGAGTGAGATGAGGACAGATTACATTAGTGAAGCAGAAGTTGGAAAGAAAGAGATAGGGAGTCATTACAAAGGAAAAATTGACAGGACATGGTAATTGATTTGATACGGATAGTATCCTTTGCAATTAATTTGTGCTCCAGTTGTAACATGAAAGGGAGAGTTTTTCTTTTTTTTAAAGAATTCACTGGGATCAAACACTGCTTATAAACTGAGGGATTAATAACATCGGCATGAGTCAAACTTAATTTGTAAAAAAATTTCGTCAGTGCCAGAGCAGGTTTTTGGCCCTGTCAGTTTAACTGGAAACAATCCCTTTTCTACATTTTTTTTTTTTGCCTGTCTCCTCTCTCAGAAGGCAAAATAAACCCAGACAATTGGATAGTGGAAGAGGGGGTTAAGAAATGTTTTCCAAGTATTAGTACATGGGCAGAAAAACTTTTGTATTTAAGATTTCCCCAGATATATATGACATATCTGTGTGACAAATATGTATGAATCTAGTTAACATATGGGGGAAAATATTTCCTAGTAGGTAATACTGCACCCTTAAACCTTCCATATTGTCCTATGGTTATATCTTCTTGCTTATAAATAGGGACTAGTTGACTGAGTAGGTGGTCTAGATAATTGTCATCATCATCACTATTTTTGTCATCAGGTGGCTATTTTTATTACTAATGACTTTTATTAAATGTTTAATATGACCCAGACATTGTACCCACATTATACCTACTATTTTATTTAATTCTCATAACCATCTTATGAAGTAGGTACCATTTTTTATTATTGCACAGATGAGGAAACTCAGGCTCAGAGACATTAAATAACTTATTCAAGATCATGCAGCCAGTAAGTGGAAGAGCTAGGACAGAACTTAGGTCATTTTGACCCCAAAGCTCTATTATATCTGGTAAAACACTTTCAAGTACATCTCCAGCAGGCATGTGGGGAGTATCAATTTTAGAGCTAAAAATCAGCAGTGTTAGTATTATTGTATCTCCTAAAGAGAAATCTGATTATGAGGGTAAGGAATTATTTACAGAATGTTTGATGCCATTTTTCTAGGTTCCTCTCACTTTGCTACATCCTGAACACATTTCCATAAGTCAGTGACTAATAGTAATGAGTCATTATCTGCCCAGGTAGGTTTTTGTTTTTTTAATTGTAGCCAAAAAAAAAAAAAAAAAAAAAAACTACGTAAAATTTACCATCTTACAACTATAATGTAAATTCAGTAAAGTTGCAGGATACAAAATCAACATACAAAAATCAGTTTCATTTCTATGCACTCATAACAAACTGTTTGAAAAGGAAATTAAGAAAACAATTCCATTTATTTATAGAGAATAAAATACTTAGGAATAAACTTAACTAAAGAGGGGGAAGATGTGTACACTGAAAACTACAAAACATTGATGAAAGGAGTTAAAGAAGACTCAAATAAATGGAAAGATATCCATGTTCATGGATTGAAAGACTTATTGTTAAAATGTCCATGCTACCCAAAGCAATCTACAGACTGAATGCAATCTATACAGAAATAGAAAAAAAAGTCCTAAAATTCACTTGGAATCACAAGGGACCCCAAACAGCCCAACTATTTTGAGAAAGAAAAACAAAGCCGGGAGCACCACACTTCCTGATTTCAAAATATGTTACAAAGCTACGGTAATTAAAACAGTATGGTACTGGTGTAATGACAGGTATATAGACCAATGGAACAGAATAGAGAGCCCAAAAATAAATCCATAAATATACAGGCAACTGATCTTCAACAAGGGTGCCAAGAATACACAATGGGGAAAGGATAGTCTCTTTAACAAATGGTGTTGGGAAAATTGGATATCTACTATTCATAGGAAAAAGAATGAAGTTGGACCCTTATCTCACACCAGGCAAAAATCAACTCAAAATGGATTATAGACTTAAACATAAGACCTGAAAGTGTAAAACTCCTAGAATAAAATACAGGGAAAAGCTTCATGATGTTGGTCTTGGCAATAATTTCTTGGATATGACAAGAAAAGCACAGGCAACAAAAGCAAAAAAAGGACAAACGGGGCTATATCAAACTAAAAAGTTTCTGCACAGCAAAGAAAGCAACAGGGTAAAGAGGCAGCCCCCACAGAATAGAAGAAAATATTTGCAAACCATATATCTGATAAGAGGTTAATAGTCAAAATATAAGAAACTCCTTTAACTCAAGAGCAAAAAATCAAATAACCTGATTAAAAACTGGGCAAAGGACTTGAATAGACATTTCTCCACAGAAGACATACAAATGGCCAACAGATATGTGAAAAGTTGGTCAATATTACTAATCATGAGGGAAGTGCAAATAAAAAACACAATGAGATATTACCTCATACTTGTTAGGATGGCTATTATCAAACAAACAAAAGACAAGTGTGGGGAGGATGTGGAGAAATTGAAACCCTTGTATATGTTGGTGGGAGTATAAAATGCTGCAGCCACTATGCAAAACAGTATAGGGGTTCCTCAAAAAATTAGCAATAAAAATACCATATGATCCAGCAATACCACTTCTGGGTACTTATCCAAAAGCATTGAAATCACGATCTCAAGGATATTTGCACTCCTGTGTTTATTATAGCATTATTCACAATAGTCAAGATATGGAAACAACCTGTCCATTAACAGATGAGTGGATAAAGAAAATGTGGTATATACATACAATGGAATGTTATTCAGCCTTAAAAAATAATGAAATCCTGTCCTATATGACAACATGGATGAATCTTGAGGACATTATGATAAATGAAATAATCCAGTCACAGAATGGCAAATACTGCATGATGCCACTTATATGAAGTATCTAAAATAATCAAACACGTAGAAGCAGAGTAGAATGATGGTTGCCAGGGACTGGGGTGAGAGGACATAGAGAATTTCTATTCAACGGGTAAAAAATTTCAGTTATTCAAGATGATTAAGTTCTAGAGATATGCTGTATAACATTGTGTAACATCTGCTGTAACAAAACTGTATCGTACACTTAAAATTTTAAGAGTTGACCTCACCTTAAGTGTTCTTATCACAATAAAAAAAGATTTCTATCATAACAATATTATAAAACCTGAAGGTTTATTATATGAATATATTAGGGTATTAAAGTGTTCTCTGTGACTATTTTTGGTGTCCTAACTCAAATGTAAGCTCTATGAAAGTAGAGTCCTTCTCTTTTATTTTTTCCCCATATCCTGTGCTTTTAAAATGGTGGAAAACCAACAGTAGATAATTAATACTTTGATTAATGAAGAGATTGGTTAATTGTGAGAAAAGTAAGGACATTTCAAACTGATATTTTTGAACATTTACTATTTGCCAGATTCTGTGCTAAAGGTTTAGTATAGTTTGTTTCGTTTGAATATATACAAGACCCTGAGAGAAGGTTGTTGCTACTCACCTTTTAATGATGAAGTATCTGAGATTCAGAAACATAAGTGAGTTGTGTGAGATATTATGGTTAGTAAGATTTAAAACAAGATCTTTGATGTTTCTGAGTGTTTGTTTTTTCTTACTTCAGAGATTTATCTCTTTAGCTAGTAGTAAATTATTGTGACCTTGTAGCAAAAATTTACTACTTTAACCATTTTTAAGTGTACATTTCAGTAGTGTTATTCCCAGGTAGTTTTGAGTCCATGGAAAGGATATATCCTCTCTATCTTCTTCATCTTTGTCAGATTCATGTTTTACATTAATAATTCTATCTTACATTTACATGGTGTATTATTGTTTACTAAGCACTTGACATATAGGTGTCATTTAATCTTCAAACCACCGTCAGGTAGGTGCTCTTCTTCGTATTTCAATGAAGAAGAAACAGACTTAGAAGTGAGGTGACTTGCCCAGTTCAAACAGCTTAAATTGCTCAGAGCTGGACCTTGAACTTGGTACTTCTAACTCTGTGTTTAGTACTTTTCCTACTGTAACCTGTTAAAGTTACTAGGGTGTTCTAGGAGTTGGAGGAACCGCAATTTGCTAATGCTGGTGATTCAGAGGTGAATAACACTATGCTTGCTTTTAAGGAACTCCTCTTGTAGGAAAGACAGATTTGTGCATAATTCATATGAAACAGAATGTTAATGTTAACCTAGAGACACGTGCAAGGTTTGGTGTTAGCAGAGAGACATGAAGAACTAAGTCATCCTTAACTGGAATACAAATTTTCGTCTCTCCTTATATATCTGTAGGACAGTATTTCTCTAACAGGAATCTGAAAACTCCTGGAGGGTAGTATGCCTCTGTCCATGTCTTCTCAGCTGTCCAGGAATTCTTTACTAGAATTAAAAACTTTATGTTTCATCCTAATGGTAATCTAACATATATGTGGATCTAGCTACATTCTAATTAATCCAGATGAACACTTCTGCCACAGGATTTTATTATCTGTCTTTGTTGGTCTTTAGGATTGTATTGGTGCCAAGACCTACTACTTTAATTGTCTGAATTTATGGGGAAAGAGCAGGGGTAAACTTAATACATGAATGATGTGATTTGCCGAAATGAAGGCACAGTCATGTCAAGAGTGGGCTATAGGAACAAAAGTTTAGAAATAGTTCAAATAGAGGGAAGTCATGGGGGAATTGAATGGTCTATAGGGCCTACACCAGATTCAAGGTGATTATGATGATAATGATGACAATGACAAGGATGATGATACTGGTTATGGTGACAGTTAACATTTTTTGAGTGCTTACTATGTACCAAGTACTGTGCACTTTACAGATATTAGCTCATTCATTTATCATAATAATACTATGAACTAAACATTTTTATTTCCTTATTTTCTATGTAAGAAAACTGAGGCATAACTTGTGCCATAAATCTTAGCTATAATCACATCATGAGTGGTGATTTGGTATTTCAATAAAAATGATGCCATCCATCGCCTTAAATTGATGGCAGTAATTTAAATTTTATGGATTTTTTTGGTTTGTTTCTATTCAACATATAAATTTGTTTGTTTTTTGTAATTGCTTGAGAACTATAGGTAAAGGCTGGCTTTTATGTTTTTAAATACTTAGATAACATGATGATAAAAGTAATTTATTTTAATTTTGAGAGCAGTCCATGAAAATTTCTTTTTTCCCCTCTTTATCTTTAGTTTTTAAATTCTCTTCAATTTTATTTATTTTTTATTGTGGTAACATTGGTTTATAACATTATGTAAATTTCAGGTGTACATCATTATATTTCACTTTCTGTGTAGATTACATCAGGTTCATCACCCAAAGACTAATTACAGTTCATCACCACACACAGGTGCCTAGTCACCCCTTTCACCCTCCCTCCCTCACCACCAATCCGATCTCTGTCTCTATGTGATTGTTTGTTGTTGTTTTTATCTTCTACTTATGAGTGAGATCATATGGTATTTGACTTTTTTCCTCTGACATTTCACCTAGCATAATGCCCTCAAGGTCCATCCATGTTGTCACAAATGGCTGGATTTCATCATTTCTTACGGCTGAGTAGTATTCCATTGTGTATATATACCACATCTTTATCCATTCGTCCATTGATGGGTACCTAGGTTGCTTCCAAGTCTTGGCTATTGTGAATAATGCTGCCGTGAACATAGGGGTTCGTGTATCTTTATGCATTCATGTTTTCATATTCTTTGGATAAATACCCAGCAGTGGAATAGCTGGATTGTATGGTATTTCTAATCTTAATTATTTGAGGAATCTCCATACTGTTTTCCATTGTGGCTGCACCAGTTTGCACTCCCACCAGCAGTGTATGAGAGTTCCCTTCTCTCCACATCCTCTCCAACAGTTGTTTCCTGTCTTGTTAATTATAACCATTCTGACAGGAGTGAGATGACATCTCATTGTAGTTTTGATATGCATTTCCCTGATAGTTAGTGATGCTGGACATCTTTTCATGTGCCTGTTGGTCATCTGTATATCTTCTTTGGAGAAATGTCTGTTCAAATCTTTTCCCATTTTTTAATTGTGTTAGTTTTTTTTTGTTGAGATGTATGAGTTCTTTATATGTTTTCTATATTAACCCCTTATCAGATATGTAGTTTGCAAATATGTTCTCCCATTTGTTAGGTTGTCTTGTCATTCTGTTGATGGTTTCCTTTGCTGTGCAGAAGCTTTATAGTTCGATGTAATCCTACTTGTTTGTTTTTTTCTATTGTTTCCCTTGCCCTGTCAGACATGCTACTTGAAAATATGCTGCTAAGACCAATGTCGAAGACTGTACTGCCTATGTTTTCTTCTAGAAGTTTCATGGTTTCAGATCTTACATTCAAGTCTTTAATTCATTTTGAGTTAATTTTTCTGTATGGTGTAAGATAATAGTCTACTTTTGTTCTTTTGCATGTGGCTGTCCAGTTTTCCCAGCACCGTTTATTGAAAAGACTTGCCTTTCTCCATTGTATGTTCTTGGCTCCCTTGTCGAAAATTAGCTGTCCATAGATGTGTGGGTTTATTTCTGGGCTCTCAATTCTGTTCCATTGATCTGTGTGTCTGTTTTCTGTTTTTGTGCCACTACCATGCTTTTTTGGTTACTATAGCTTTGTAGTATATTTTGAAATCAGGGAATATGATACCTCCAGCTTTGTTCTTTTTTCTCAGGATTTCTCTGGCTATTCGGGGTCTTTTGTTGTTGCATATAAATTTTAGGATTCTTTGTTCTACTTCTGTGAAAAATGTTGTTGGAACTTTGATAGGGATTGCATTGAATCTGTAGATTGCCTTAGGAAGTATGGTCGTTTTGGCTATGTTATTTCGTCCACTCCAAGAGCATGGAACATCTTTCCACTTCTTTGTGTTGTCTTCAATTTCTTTCAACAATGGTTTATAGTTTTCAGTGTACAGATCTTTTACCTCTTTGGTTAAGTTTATTCCTAAGCATTTTATTCTTTTTGTTGCAATTGTTAATGGGATTGTAGTCTTGATTTCTCTTTCTGCTACTTCATTGTTAGTGTATGGAAACACAACTGATTTTTGTATCCTGCAACTTTACCATATTCATTTATTATTTCCAGAAGTTTTTTTGTGGATTCTTTAGAGTTTTCTATATATAAAATCATGTCATCCGCAAATAGTGACCGTTTCACTACTTCCTTTCCAGTTTGCATCCCTTTTATTTCTTTTTATTGCCTGATTGCTCTGGTTAAGACTTCCAATACTATGTTAAGTAAGAGTGGTGAAAGTATCCTTGTCTGGTTCCTGTTCTTAGAAGGATAGCTTTCAGTTTTCCTGCATTGAGAATGATATTAGCTGTGGGTTTGTCATATATGGCCTTTACTATCTTGAGGTGCTTTCCTTCTATACCCATTTTATTCAGAGTTTTTATCACAAATTTGTGCTATATCTTGTCAAATACTTTCTCTGCATCTATGGAGATGATCATGTGATTTTTATTCTTCATTTTGTTAATGCGGTGTATCATGTTGATTGATTTGCAAATGTTGAACCATCCCTACATTCCTGGAATAAATCCAACTTTGTCATGGTGTATGATCTTTTTAGCGTATTGTTGTATTTGATTTGCTAGTATTTTGTTGAAGATGTTTGCATCAATGTTCATCAGTGATATTGGTGTGTAATTTTCTTTTTTTGTGTTGTTCTTGTCTGATTTTGGTATCAGGGTAATGTTGGCTTTGTAGAATGAGTTAGGAAGCTTCCTCTCCTCTTCAATCTTTTGGAAGAGTTTGAGAAGGATAGGTATTAAGTTCTCTTTGAATGTTTAGTAGAATTCACCAGGGAAGCTACCTGGTCCTGGGCTTTTAGTTTTTGGTAGGTTTTTCATTGCTGTTTTGATCTCCTTACTGGTGATTGGTCTATTCAAATTCTCTATTTCTTCTTGATTTAGTTTTGAAAGGTCGTATGATTTTAAGAATTTATCCGTTTCTTTTGGATTATCCAATTTGTTGGCATGTAGCTTTTTGTAGTATTCTTTTATAAGCTTTTGTATTCTGAGATGTCTGTTGTAATTTCTCCTCTTTCATTTCTGATTTTATTTATTTGAGGCTTCTGTTTTTTTTGTTGGCGGGTCTAGCTAAAGGTTTGTCAATTTTGTTTATCTTTTCAAAGAACCAGCTCTTGGTTTTATTGATTTTTTTTCTATTGTTTTTTTAGTCTCTAGTTCATTTATTTCTGCTGTGATTTTTATCATTTCCTTCCTTCTACTGTTTTTGGGCTTTGTTTGTTCTTTTTCCACTTCCTTTAGGTACACTGTTAGGTTATTTGAGATTTTTCTTGTTTGTTGAGGTAGGCCTGTATTGGTATAAACTTCCCTCTTATAACTGATTTTGCTGTGTCACATAAGTTTTGGCATGTCATATTTTCATTTTCATTTGTCTCCAGGTATTTTTGGATTTCTCCTTTGATTTCCTCATTGACCCAATTGTTGCTCAGTAGCATTGTGTTTAATCTTCACATATTTGTGGTTTTTCTTTGTTTCTTCCTGTAGTTGATTTCTAGTTTCATACCGTTGTGGTCAGAAAAGATGCTTGGTATTTTTTCAAGCTTCTTAAATTTATTGAGGCTTGTTTTGTGGCCTAACATGTGATCAATCCTGGACAATATTGTCTGTGCTTTTGAGAAGAATGTGTATTGTGAGGTTTTTGGATAGAATGTTGTGTATATATCTACTAAGTCCATCTGGTCTAATGCATCATTTAAGGCCACTGTTTCCTTATTAATCTTCTATTTGGATGATCTATCCATTGGTGTAAGTGGAGTGTTAATGTCCCCTACCATTGTTGTGTCACTGTCTATTTCTCCTTTTATGTCCGTTAATAATTGCTTTATATATTTAGGTGCTCCTATGTTGGCTGCATAGATATTTACAAGTGTTATATCCTTTTGTTGGATTATTCCTTTTATTATTATGTAGTGCCCTTCTTGTCTCTTGTTATAGTTTTTGTTTTAAAGTCTTTTGAATGATATAAGTATTGCTACACTAGCTTTTTTTTCATTGCCATTTGCATGGAGTATCTTTTTCCATCCATTTGCTTTCTTTTTTACCCAATCAGCCACCCTTTGCCTTTTGATTGGAGCATTCAGTCCATTGACACATAAAGTAGCTATTGATAAGAATGTGCTTATTGCAATTTTGTTACTTTTTTTCTGGGTATTATAGTCGTTCTTCTCTGTTCCTTTCTTCTTCTCTTGCTCTATTCCCTGAGGTTTGATGACTTTCTTTATTATTATGTTTGAGTTCCTTTCTCTTATTTTTTGGGTATATTTATTATAGGATTCTGGTTTGTGATTACCATGAGGTTCATATATAATAACCTACATATATAGCAATGTCTATTAAGTTGATTGTTTCTTTAGTTTGACCTCTTGCTAAAAGCTCTACTTTTTACTCCCTTCTTCCTACATTTTATATTTCTGATATCATGTCTAACCTCTTTTTGTGTGTGTGTGTGTGTATCTTTTACCCTCTTATTATAGAAATAGGTAATTTTAGTAGTTTTGTCTTTTGTTCTTCATATTATTTTCATAGGTGGTTGATCTGCTACCTTTCTATATTTTTTGCCTTTACTAGTGATTTTGTTGCTTTTTTCTTTTTTGGATAATTTTCTTATTCCTATTCGTGGTCTTCTCTTTCCCACTTAAATAAGTCCCTTTAGCATTTCTTGTAAGACTGATTTCTTGGTGATAAACTCCTTTAAGTTTTGCTTGTCTGGGAAACTCTTTATCTCTTTTCCATTCTGAATGATAACCTTCCTGGGTAGATTATTCTTGGCTGTAGGTTTTTTTCCTTTCAGCACTTTAAATATGTTGTGACACTCCCTTCTAGCCTGTAAGGTTTCTGCTGAGAAGTCAGCTGGTAGCCTTATGGAGTTTCCTTTGTATGTAACTTGTTGCCTTTCCCTTGTGGTTCTTAGGATTCCCTCTTTACCTTTAATTCTTGACATTTTACTTATAATGTATCTTGGGCTCTTTGGGTTTATCTTCTTTGGTGCTCTGTGTGCTTCCTTTACCTGGATGTCTGTTTCCTTCCTTAGGTTAGGAAAGTTTTCAGCTATTATTTCTTCAGATAAATTCTCTGCTCCTTTGTCTCTCTATTCTCCTTCTGGGACACCCATAATACAAATGTGAGTGTGCTTGATGTTGTCCCAGAGGTCCCTTAGAGTGTTCTCATTCTTTTTAATTCTTTTTTATCTGTTCAGCTTAGGTGATTTCCTCTAGTCATTTGTCCAGCTCACTGATCTGTTCTTTTGTATCATCTACTCTGCTATGGCATCCCTCCAGTGAATTTTTCATTTCCAGTATTGTATTGTTCATTTCTGATTGGTTCTTCTTTTATATTTTACAATTCTTTGTTGAAATTCTCACTCAGTTCATCCATTCTTCTCCAAAGATAGGTTAGCATCCTCATGACTTTTTGTTTGAAATCTTTGTCAGGTAGATTATTTGTGTTTCACTTAGTTCTTTTTCTGGACTTTTGTCTTGTTCCCTTACTTGGAACGTATTCCTTTGCTTCCTCATTTTGCCTCTTTTTCTGTGCTTATATGTAGGTATTAGGTAGGTCAGTTACATCTCCTGATCTTGGAGAGGTGGCTTATGTAAGAGATGTCTTATGAGGCCCAGCAGTGTCCTTCCTTCTCTCACCAGTTCCAAATGTTCCAGGAGTGTCCCTTGTGTGGGCTACATGTGTCCTTCTGATGTGGCAGGGTTGCTCTTACTGCAGGTGCACATGGAGGCTAGACTGTCCCTCTGGCCAGCTGGTTGTAGCACTCAGCTGCATGTGGCTGATATGGACCCTTCAGTCACTTTATTGGGCATGGAGAGCTCCAGTGAAGTTGGCTGCAACATCTAATAGCACATTCCTGTTGCAGTTTTTCTGTTAAGTGAATAGGCCCCCAGTGTGGTTGGTTGCTAGGCTCAGGGGCTTGCAATTGCTGTGGGCCTCTGGCCTGCAATGCTCTTGTTAGCTCTCTGTAGATTGCAGCTGAGTGGGGCTGGCCCCAGGTACTGGAACACCCAATTGTTTCAGGCTTTGGAAAGTGGGCTGATACCCTATGTGGCTGTTTGAGAAGCACAAATCTTCTGCAGCTGATAAGCCCCGCTGCCCACAGGGCCACACACACAGTCAACACAGTCCTGCCTTGTGTGTGTGCCCTGACCCAATGAAGTGGACCCAGTTGCCCCACTGCAGAGGCTCCACACACTCCACCCATGCCCCACACTCCACCTGCTCCTTGCACACGCCCTGCCTTGCAGAGGTGGACCCACCCACTCATCCAGCTGCAGAGAATCCAGACACCCAGGCTATGCAGGCCCACAAGTTTGAAGGGCTTGCTGTTGGGTGGGGCCAGTCCCTAGGGCAGGCTGTCTGTCCTGGCTGAATTGTGTTAAGTCAACTCTAGTGGTCTAGTGGGTGGGGCAGACCCCGGACTAACAGGCCACGGGAAGAACTCCAATCACGTTTGCCAGCCTCTATGTCAGCTTGCCTGTGCTAGGTCACAATAATGGCTGCTGCCATTGTCTGTCTCTGGAGAGGTCTCACCTCTCACTGAGATGTACCTAGAGCCTATCAGATGGGTCTGTTTTCACCCAAGGACTGTTCACCTCTCTTGTGATTTTTGGTTGCTTTCCAAAATGGGTGAATTTGTGCTTGGGCCCTTTAATAGCTGGCTGTTTTCCCCTTATGACCAGTAGCTTTTCTGGGGGTATTCACTGTTGTTGTTAGTAGCCAGAAAAGCCAGATATTGTGACACTTGTCTCAGTTGTGCTGAGTCCAAAAGCTGCTTATAGCAGTAACACTCCCCTACTCAGGTCCCCCACTCCTCTGGGGAAGGCTTTGTCCCTTAGGATTGCTCCTGGCTGGCCATGAAGTGCTGCGGCTTGCCAAGGTGGCTTTTTTCTCTCCAGAAAGGAATTTCTGCCGCTTCCACCTCAGTCATGACTGTCCCTTGTTGATGGAGTTCTTTTTATTCAGTTTTCAGTTCTCTCTCAGGGGTAATTGTTCCAAGAATAGTGGTAAATTTGTTGTGTCCATGGGAGCAGGTGAGTTCAGAGTCTGCCTATGTTGCCATCTTGACACCAACCTCCCTCTTTGTCTTGAAAAGGAGAGGAGCTATATCTGAAGCACACTGCCAGGGAACATCATAGATATTCTAATCTGTCCCTCTTGTCCTCTATCACAGCATTATGCCACTCTCTGGGTCTAGAAACTGAAATAGTGGACTCCCAACTTTTTTGACATATACTTCTGTTAGTAAAAACTTTTGAGCACATCCACAGATTTTCTTTATTTATTTATAAATTATATATTTGCATTATTATATGCTCTGCTAATATAGTATAGTCACAACAATATAAATTATAACGTAGTAAAATGTATACATAGATGTCACATTATTTTCTTCTCACATCCTTGGTGCACACATAACCCATTTTCGAGACCACTGGTATAGAAGACAGAGTTTTAGATTAAGATTCAGCATACTGGATTCTATTCCTGGCTCCACTGACTTGGCCAAGTAATTTATTATTTCTGGGCCTCTGTTTATTCTTAAAACTTGAATTTCCTAGGCTGTTTTTTTCCGTAAGCAAATTATAACTTTACTCTTTGTTACAATATGGTTAGTCTAGGGTTGTAGGTAATGATTGGTGTGCATACTAATTGTAGGAGTCAGGACATTTGAACATAATTCTTGCCAACATTATCCACATTTTATTTGTGGTGGGTTAACTCCTTGGATTTTTTTAGCAAAAGATGTTCCCATGATCCTGAATATATATGAAATATAGCTTATCAAATATCGTTTGTGAAACATTTGTTTAAACCAAGTTAAATAGGTTTCTTTAAGGAGTTATTAATATACTAATATGCAATATAAATGTCTAAGAGAGGGATAAAGTATGTATTTCATGAGACCAGTGTTTCACAGAACATGCTTTGAGAATCCCTGGGTCTCAGAATTTTTTTGGAGTCATTGTGGTATAGCAGTTAAGGACATTGGCTTTAGAGTCAGACAGACCTGTATTTGAACTCTGAATGAAGCTAGAAAAACTCCATAGGGAGGCAGGCACTTGGGGAGATTAATGTGGGGTAACAGAAGCATCTATGTAGGCAAATTCTCAGAGACTTGGAGGCAGTCTTTCTGCTTCTAGAGCATCTCTTGGGCCCCCTTTGATGAAGAGAACAACAAGAACTCCCCATCAGGCAGCATGGTCAATTAATTCAGAGGAGGGCAAGATATTCTAGGATATTTCAAGGGATTCCCTCTCTCTCAAAAAGGACCCACATGAGATGCACTGCTCTCTTCAGAGCCATGGTCAGAACCCACTCGGAAGATTATGTTCTACATAAACAAAAATAAACAAACTGGCAAGCAAAACAGAAAAAAATCATACTTGGCATGGAATTGGTTATCTGTATCAAGCAGTCAAGTGAGTTCTTTCAGGACACTAACTTTGGCACTTCTTAACTTAGGGTTAAGCTGCAGTCTTCATGTGGGTCTGATGTCATTTTGTGTTTAGCTCTCACTAGGCAATAATCAAACTTTGCAGCAGAGAGCACTTTATTAGATTTCCACATAATGTCAAAACAACTTAAGTAAGTTCATGCTTTTTAATGAGGCCCTCTCCTCTCCTCCCAAACATGGGGTCTTTTCCTCCTCAGTTGTCTACTCTGACACATAGAAAAGGAGAGAAAGGTAGGTGTCTCTGCCTTTTGGGGGAATGTGGGATCTTCCATTTAAACTTACTCTTGCGTGTTTAGCTTTCTTGGCCTGTTTATGTAAATATAAGAAGCTAGAAGCCAGTGAAAATAAAAATCATGAAGCTATCCATGAGACATGCAGAAGCAGCCTCCTTGAATGATAAACAAGCTCAGCTGCAGAAAGATCTGTGGTCTGATATTCATTACTGAAAAACTTCCATTGGATGGACAGTTTGTCCAGATGAGTTAATTGATTTTAAGAGCTCTCTGTCCTCTTAGAAATATACCATTCCAAACTAGCTGAAAACATGTTTACTTTGAACATTCATCAGTAATTCTGGGTCAGTCACCCCACAGCTTGGTTTGCTTTGGTGCCAGCTGCATGTGGCAGAGAAGTTAACTAGATGTCTCTCATTGTGTTAAAAGAGGGGAAAGTCATGTAGGGGAACGGGACTCTTGCAGAAAGAAGGATTATGGAGTTTCCAGTTCTCCCCAGGACTGGGAAGCCATGAGCACAGAGACTAGTTCATATGAATCCGTAAGGAATTCAGAGGCTTTTTCCAAGGACAGCTTCTCATCTCTGCAAGTGAATTTCCATTTCGATATTCTGAAAATATTTGAACAAATTATTTCACTTACCCAAAGGCTATTTTTCTATCTCAAATTTACCCTGCCTTCCAAGTCCTATTTGAATCCTACCTTTACTCCCAAACTTTCTCTTATTGCAATGGCTTTATTAATTTCTTGTTCGAAGTTCTAAAGTGCTAGGATATTATAGCCGTGCTCTTTTCCAATGTATTGTATTGTCTCGTGGTGTTGAAAGTATACTAAGTAGGTCTCTCATTTAGATTTGAGTAAGGAATTGCCTTGTGAGTAGGTAGAACAAGTGACAACCTTTGCAAATGATTTTTAAAAAAATTTCCTCTTCTTCTGCCACCTTTCCATCCCATTTTTATTGATCAGCATTATTTAGGTAAAATTTGTCAATTTTAAGCATACAATTTGATACATTTCGACAGCTATATTCATTTGTTAACTACTACTGTAATCATGATATAGAACATTTCTCAAAAAGTTTCTTCTTGTCTCTTTATAGTTAACGCCCCACTGTAATCATGATATAGAACATTTCTCAAAAAGTTTCTTCTTGTCTCTTTATAGTTAACGCCCCACTCCCCCTAGGAACTACTGATCTGCTTTCTATTACTATAGTTTTACATTTTCTAGACTTCTATTTAAATGAAATCAGGCAATAGAAAGCCTTTTAGTTGGGCTTCTTTCACTTAGTGTAACCCTTTGAAGATTCATAAATGCTGTTGCATGTCTCAGTAGTTTGTTTCTTTTTAATGTTAAGTTGTTTCCATTGATGGATATACTACAATTTGTTTACCCATTTTCCACCTGATGGAAATTTGAGTTCTTTCCAGTTTTTGGCTTTATGAATAAAGCTGCTATGAAAATTCGTATCTTTACATGGATGTATGTTTTTTTCCTTTGGGATAAATACCTGGGAGTGGAATTGCTGGATTGTGTGGTAAGTGTATGTTTAACTTTTTAAGAAACTGACAAACTTTTTCTCAAAATGATAAGACTATTTTGCATCCCCATCACCAATGTATGAGAGTTCCATTGCTCCACATCCTCATCAAAGTTTGTTATGGTCAGTCTTTTTAATGTAAGCTATTTAGTGAGGGTGCAGTGGTATTTCATTGTGTTTTTACTTGCATTTCCCTAATGACTAATGATATTGAGCATGTTTTATGTGCTTATTTGCCATGTACATTTTCTGTGGTGAAATTTCTGTACAAATCTTTTGTCTTTAAATTGGGCTTTGTCTTATTAAATTGTAAGAGTTTTTATATATTCTGGATACAAATCCTTTGTCAAATATTTATTTTGTCAATATTTTCCCCCTTCTATCTGGTTTAACTGCCATTTTCTTAAAACATGTCTTTTGAGGAGTAAAACTTTTTAATTTTGATGAAGTCCAACTCATTAAAAAAAAGTAATTTATGCATTTTGTATTCTAGGGTTTACAAAATACATTTTTAAATGATCAGAATCTACTTTCAATTAATATACAGTTTCATGTGTAGTGTAAGTGCCATATTTCTTCCTCCCATCCATGATGCTGTTGATGTCATATTTTAACATATGTTATTCACAAAATTCATTGTTCTTATTTTTGATTGAACCATTCAGCTGTCTCTTAGAGTAATTAAAAATAAGGAAAAAGGATTTTGTTTTACCTTCATTTACCTTCTGACACTTGTCAATGTTTTTGACATCCAAGTTTCTGACCTATATCATATTCCTTCTGCCTGAAGACTTTCTTTAACATTTCTTAAAGAGTAGGTATGCCAGTAATGAATTTGTTTGTCTGAGAAAGTATTTCTCCTTTACTTTTGAAGGATGTGTTTGGATAGTATACAATTCTGGGTTGACCATTTTTTTTTCTTTCAACATTTTAAAGACGTCACTCCATTTTCTTCCATGGTTTCTGATGAGAAGTTTGCTGTAATTCTTATTCTTGTTTCTCTGTGGCAATGTATCCTTTTTTCCTCTGTTTTCAAGATTTTCTCTTTATCTTTGGTTTTTAGCATTTTTACTTTGATATTCCTAGGGGTGTGTGTGTGTGTGTGGTGGTTATTTATCCTGTTTAGTGTTACCTGAGTTTATTGGATCTGACCATGGTTTGTTATTTGTCACTTATTTTGGAAAATTCTTAGCCATTATTTCTTCAGCCCTGGTGTCCCTTTGTTTGCCTTTTAGGATTCCAGTTATGCATGTAATATACTGTTTGTTATTGTTCCTCTGCTCTTGGGTTCTCTGTTCTTTTTTTTGCTCTCTTTTTTTCTTTGCATTTCATTTAAGTAGTCTCTGTTTGACCTGTCCTCTCTTGCTTGCATTGTTTCTGACAAAGAGTCTGCTGTGATTCATATATGTGTATTATATATCTACATATATATATATATATTTTTTTCTCCCCTATATCTACTGTGCCTTTTTGCTCTGTCTACTTTTAAGAGTTTCTTTTTATCTTTGGTTTTCAGTAATTTGATTATGATGTACTTTAGTATTATGTTCTTTCTGTTTTTTTCTTGGGGTTCTCTGAGTTTATAGATTTCATCTAATTTGGAAGTTTTTTTTTTTTTTTTAAAGATTGGTACCTGAGTTAGCAACTGTTGCCAATCTTTTCTTTTTTTCCCCTGCTTTTTCTCCTCCAGTTCCCCCAATACATAGTTGTATATTTTAGTTGTGGGTCCTTCTAGTTGTGGCATGTGGGATGCCGCCTCAGTGTGGCCTGATGAGTGGTGTCATGTCTGCGTCCCAGATCTGAATCAGCAAAACCGCAGGCACCGAAGCAGAGCTCATGAACTTAACCACTTGGCCATGGGCTGGCCCCTAATTTAGAAGTTTTGACCATTACTTTTTCAAATATTTTTTCCCTGTCTTCTCCCATCCCTTTTTTGTACCAATTACTCATATGTTAGGCTGCTTAATATTATCTGATAGCTCAATAATGCTATGTTAAAATTTTTTCAGTTTTTTTCCCTCTCTATATGTCATTTTTCCTCTCTATATGTCATTTTGGATAGTTTCTACTGCTATGTCTTTAATTCCATTAATCTTTTCTTCTGCAATGTCTAAGTTACTGTCAATCCGGTCCAATATGCTTTTCATTTCAGTTTTTTTTTGTTTCTAGAAATTCAATTTGTTTCTTTTATATCTTTTGTTTCTCATTTTCACTCTTGTGCTTTCTTTTATCTTCCCAAACATATAGAATATATTTTTAATAGTTTTTTCATATCTTTGTTTACTACTTGCATCATCTGTGTCATTTCTGTGTCTACTTATATTTATTGCTTTCCCTCCTATTTATAGGTCATATTTTCTTGCTTCTTTGTATGTCTAGTAATTTTTAATTGGATGTCTGACATTTTGAATTTTACATTGTTGGATGCTAGATATTTTGATATTCCTTTAAATATTTTTTATCTTTTAGGGGGATGAAGTTAAGCTCCTTGGAGCCAGTTTGATTTTTTTTCAAGCCTTTCTGTTAAGCTTTGTTAGGGTGATCAAAAAAAGTCTTTAGTCTGTGGCTGGTTTGGCTTCTCTACTGAGGCAATACCTTTCTGAGGCAGTACTTTCTACATCCATACCCTTCTTACTCGATGTCTTGTGTGTTATGAAGTCATTTCAGTCTGGCTGGCCAGAACGCAAACTATTCCTGGTCCTGTGTGAACTGTGGTGATTGTTCCACTTTCTCCTTCCTGGTGGATCTTTTCCTTGCCCTGGTAGATTTCTCACATATGGCAGGTCATTGCACAAAGATATCAGAAAACTGCGCTACAGATCTCTGGAGCTCATGCTCTTTGTGTAGCTCCCTCTTCTCCTGTACTATCTTCTGTAAATTCTAGGTGCCTTGACCTCTCCTAATTTTGAACTCTGTCTCCTCAACTCAGCAAGACTGCTGAGTTCTGTTTGGGTTTCCCCTCCATGTACTACAGCCTGGACGCTCTCTCCAGGCAGTGAGATAGGGTGTCGTAGGGCTCACATTTTTTGTTTTTCCTTCCTCAGGGATCACTGTCCTGTGTTTTCTCTTTGCCTATGTCTGAAATCACTTTTCCATGTATCCAGGTCCTTTTTTCAGTTATTTAAGTTAGGAGGGTTAATCTGGTTCCTGTTAGTCTATCATGACTGGATACTGAAATTCATAGTATGATTTTAAATTTCCCAGAATGTCTCCCTGTCCCCAAATATCATCCTCACAGCCTTTCAGGCTGCTTATAATCCCACCACTAAATAATCATTAATTTGGATCTTTTGGTATTTGAATATCCTAGTAAGATGCAAAAGTGCCCCGTATGAAAGGAAGCATAACAGTGCAAGTAGCTCACTAAATATGGGGCATCTGAAAGCGTAGAAATGTTATAGAACTGTAACTCTAGGTACCTGGTTTCAGTCTCAGATCTACCACAAACTGTTTGTGAAACCTGGTCAAGTTATTTAACTTTTTTGGACCCAGTTTTATCATTTGTAAAGTATAAGCAAAGTGGAATAGGTGATTAGATGAAATTAGTGATTAGTTGGCCTCTGGCTGAGAGCAGAAGTAGGCCCATGCTTTACTGCTTAAGGAACTTAAATATAGTTGGGGAAACACAACTAAATTTCTTTAAAACTCCAGCAATTCATAAAGGACACTGTAGTAGAATACAATCTATTCTAAGTGCTGTGAGAGTACAGATATGTTAATCTGTTATGTTAGTACACACATAAGCTCTGAAAGAATGAGATAAGACTTTAAGGCAAAGATGGAACTCTGGGTATTCCTGAAAGGTTAGGTACTTTTGGATAAGCCAAAGGGGACAAAAGTAAGGGGAACAAGATGTTCACCTTTGTTAGAAAATTTTCATTGTCTAATGAGAAGGTAGACTTCTGAGACTGGATCAATTTCAGGGTATTATTTATGAAAATGGAAGTAATTATTCCTTTTCCTATGTCACTAAGAGCTAACGATAATTGATATTTTAATAGTGGTTATAACTCTTGTGGTTATTTTGAGATGGCTATAATATAATCTTTTTCAGCGTTATGAGTTTTGCAGACCCTTCCTACTGTTTCTTAAATAAATCCCAGGTCTAATTTGTACCCCAAATAAAATTTACTGAAATTCCATATTGTTACTCATCCCTTCGACTTCTCCTGTGTTCCCTACCTTGGTTAATGGCATCATTTCCTACCTTGTTTCTTAAGGAAAACTTTGAATATCTTTGATTCTTTTTTGAGCCTAATCTCTCGTATTTGTTAGGCTGTCAGGTATGCTTGTCCTTAACTCTGGAATCTTCTTTCTTGCTACTGCTGTGCTGCCAGCTTCTTACCTCTCTCCTTGACTGTTATGACAGATTAATGGGTGTCTCTGTTCCCCAGCTCTCCCAGTATGTTCATCGTGCTGCTATCAGAATTATTCTTGCGGCTAGCCTTCAGTAGATCACTTGTCTGATTCAGAGCTTCTGACATCTCTTCAGAGCCTGGAAGATAAAGCTCAAGCCATAAGGCACTTGTAATTTTGCTCCCAGTTGTTTTTCCCAGTTTATTCTCACCCTACTGTACTCTAGTCTTAGTATTCTAAATATGATATGTGGAGAGGGAATATTCCAAACAGGAAGCAGAGTTAGCAAACACATGAAAATATATAATGTATTTAGATTCTCCATCAGATAGACTGCTACTTATCTTTTAGTAAAGACTTGGCTAAGATGACCCCCTTTAATATATCCTGACTTAATCCCCTTTACCTGCTTATGCAGGTTATAAGTGCTTGCCACATTTTTTCGGAGTTATTTGTGTTCTTACTTGTTTCCAGAGTAGGTTGTGAACTCCATGTGGTTAGGGACCAACATGTATTCATCTTTGCATTCCTAGTGTCCAATATAGTGTGTTGAGTGCCTTGTAGGACCTGACAACTTTGTTTGAATTAATCACCAGCACACATAACTAACACGCTCTCTTGAAAGCCTGGTTCTTTCCAGGACTCCTAGTTCTGTAGGTCCCTTGAGGCTGCCACTAGGAGGCTCCAAAGCCATCCACATGAGGAAATTTGGTTTGCTTCCAAGTTAGGCAAGCAACTGATTATGCTTGACAAATTCTTATCAGAAGTTCAGATGTGTAAACCTTTGTTTTAATTTCTTTAGAATTCTGTTTTGTTTTCTGGTTGACTTTGACATTTAGCAGCTTTGGATTACACATTACCCTTTGGAGAACTTATACCTATGTGGTGATATGCCAGGGATATAAACATTCTAGTACCAGCCAATCTACCCATACCATGGGGGAAATCACCTGTCAAAGAAGCTAAGTTAGTTTTTTCAGGCACAAAATGAAGGCAAGGGCTATTGAGTCAAATCCAGTGCCTAAACATTTCTTCTCTTCTTCATCAAAAAGCATGTATTAAGTGTAATTGTTGGCTCCTGTCCTTGCCTGTCGTTCATTTACCTTCAAAAAATTTGAATACATCAGATTGCAGCAGAAATTGCTATCTAAGATTATTGCTGTTCAGTGACCAAATATACCAGACCATTGGCTCTAGTTGGCATTCATGACTGCTGCTTTGGTGCAGTAACTTCTAAGCCATTTCTTAGAAGGTTGTGTCTTCAGGGGCTTATTGAAGTTGGGATAACCATAGAGCTTCTCAGTGGTTTTTACTGTTTGTATGTGAGGAGGTAGATAGAGAGGAGCCCATTGGTGCAGAGCTCCATTGGTTTCTTCATGCATCACTGTATTCTCTTTCCACATCTAAATTCTCTCTATTCTTCAAGGCTGAGTTCATCTTCCATGAGGATTTCTCCAGGCTGTACCATTCTCTCTTTTTTCTGAATTTAGAATAGCTAAATCTTAGAGTTGGAAGAACCCGTTACTTCACAAGTCCAATGTTCTCAATGTGTGAATCCCAAGTCTGGGTTAAAATGGCCCCAGATACACTGAGTGAACCAGCAAATGTCTTGGTTTTGACCAAGCTGCTTATGTAGCTGTTCTGGTCTAAGCTACTCTTCTAAGAACTAATGCTTTTACATCAAGCTGTGTGTATCACTGCTGCAGCTACTTATGATTACACAGATTGTCCATGAGGCAGTTTATTTAGCGCTTTTGTGAAGAATCAGTCACGTCAAACAAAATATCTTTGTGGATGGAATCTCAGCAATTGCAGATGAAAGAAATGAAGTAGATGTGATACATTCTGATACTTTGTATAGATTAGAATTAGATCCAGTACTTCAGGGATGTTCACTTGAAAATAGACTTCAGGTGGATTGGATATGAGTCCTGGTGTAGAGATGAAAAAATCAGGGCTGTGGTCAATACTGTGAGGATAGCTTTAGAAATATTTAGCAGGTGAATGATTTATGCTGAGTTGTTGTGGGAAGGCTGTGCTGCTGGGTTCAGCTTCCAACCCAATTGTAGCACATGTTTTCATGAACATTCTTACGCCGGAACAATGGTGTCTTCATCTGGGAATGATGTAATACTGGAGAAATACTGCAGACCACAGAGGAGGGAGCTGAAGCAGAGTTGAATATTCATGGACATCTGCCAAGTATCCATATATATTTGCATATATTTAGTAGAAATGGATAAAAATACTTGCTGAGGCAGATTCTGCCAGGGTGTCATTTATTCTGCTGAGTGGTGGGAAGAGTATCAGCAGTTAGAGGCCTGCGTTCTAATCATTGCTTGGTACAAAATGCTGTGCAATCTTGGGCAAATCACTTCATCTCTGGCCCCAGTTTTTTAATCTGTGAATTTTAGGGTATTTTATCCCTACGGGTCCGTCTAGAGCAGAAGTCAGCAAAGTGCAGCCTGTAGGCCAAATCTGGCTCCACCTGTCTTTGTTAAATTTTATTGGAACACAGCCGTGCCCATATATTGTCTATGGCTGCTTTTGCATTACAGCAGCAGAGTTGAGTAGTTGCAATGAAGTCTGTATGGCCCATAAAACCAAAAATATGTACTGCCTGGCTCCCTATAGAAAAAGTATGCCAACCCCTGCTCTAGAGAACATTTGAAAATATTGGAGGATTTTCAATCATTGAGACTAGGGATGCTACCAGTATCTGGTTGGTGGGGGCCAAGAATGTCGAGTGTCTTGTAGGGCAGAACATAGTGAAGAGCTGTCTTACCTGAAATTCCAATAGCTCTCTTTTAAGGATCCCTTCCCTATTTTTGATTCTAAGGAGAACCACTTTTGAAAACTATAACAACTCTCTTAGGCCACTAAGGCAACAGAGTTTCCCAAGGTAAATGGTTTAGGAATTTTTTTAACCACTCCCCATAATCTGAAAAAGAGTATCCACCAAGAATTTAAATCAATTATTATGGTTAACGGTGAAATGTTAGAAGCATTCCTTTAAAATTAGGAAGAAGCCAATAATGCCTGCAGGTCAGCTTTGTACTGGAGGTTCTAACCCTCACACTAATGTTGAGAACTGTGAAGGACGAGATTTTACCCTACTTGCAAGCTACAAGGTAGCCTGCCAGAATTTCATGGATGCTGGCAGAAGATATAAGACTCCTGTGTCAGACACAAAGGAGTTTATTTTTTACAGCAATAGCAGTGGCCAGAGTATCAGCAAATTTTTTGCACTGTTTTCCCGAGTCTCAGTTCCCATAGGACAACAGGAAGAGTGCTAGGTGATACTTGCACATGCAATGGTTGTATTACAGGAGGGAGCCCTGAGTTAGAGAACCTGAGTCTTTTATGAGAAGTAAACAGGCCTGACCTTTGTTCTGAAGGGAAATATTATCTTTATTTTATTGGACATTACGCATGTCGGCCCTTTGCTGTGGAGGGAGGTTCTATCTCTGTTTTCTAAGACTGTTCAATATATAAACATCTTTGCAAAGATAATCTGGAACAAAGGCAGCCAGTGTCGCTGATTGTGAGATAAGCAGAAATGCAAGAGTCCTATGTCTTCCAACAAATAAGAAAAGTAAAATCGATAAAATATATAAGAATTAAGAAGGAAGAAACAAACTTGTTTTTATTAGCAGATATATGATTGTATAGCGAATTCATGAACATCTAGTCACAAATGGTTAGAAATAATAGTTTGGCAAGATTGCTGGACTCAAACTCTATATAGTAAAACCAGTTGCATTTTTGTAAAGTAGGCACAAAAATTTAGAACATATTATAAAAATGATACCATTTATAAAATCAACAAAAAGTGTAGTACCTGTGAATAAAGCCAAGAATTTTTTTTTTTTTAAAGATTGGCACCTGAGCTAAATATTTGGTGCCGATCTTTTTCTTCTTCTCTCTCAAACCCCTCAGTACTTAGTTGTGTATTCTAGTTGTGAATGCCTCTGGTTGTGCTATGTGGGACAGCACCTCAGCATGGCCTGATGAGCCATGCCATGTCCATGCTGAGGATCCGAACCAGTGAAACCCCAGGCCGCCGAAGCGGAGCGCAAACTTAACCATTGGCCACGGGGCGAGCCCCTGAGAAATGTTGAACCAAATTTTAGTAGAAGACATTGTAAAACTTTATTGAAAAACACATAAAAGAAGACCTACATGGCCATTCATAATGTCATGGATAGGAAGACTAAATATCTTGAAATAATCTCCAAATTAATTTATAAATTCAGTGCAGGTCAAACTCCTACAAGCTATGTGTGTGTGTGTGTGTGTATGTATGTGTGTATGTGTAACTTACTTAACAGGTTGATCATCTCAATAGTTGCAGAGAAAGCATTTGAAAAAATTTAACATCCATACATGATAAAAACTCTCAGCAAACTAGGAAGAGTAAGGAACTTTCCTAACCTGATAAAAAGCATCTATAAAAATGCTATAGTAACGTCATTCTTAATGATGAAAGACTGAACACTATCCATCAAAGACTGAGAAGAAGGCAAGAATGTTCACTCTCACCACTACTATTGAACATCATACTTGAAGCCCTAGCCAGTACAATAAGGCAAAACAATGAAATAAAAGGCATGCGGATTGGAAAGATAGACATAAAACTGTCTCTATTTGCAGATAACACAATAATCTACATTAGAAAATCCCAAAGAATCTATAAGAAAGTTCCCAGAACTAATAATGAGTTTACCAAGGCTGCAGGATACCAGGTTAATATACAAAAGCAAACCATATTTCTATATATTTACTTTCTATATATTTAATGAACACTGGAATTTGAAATTTACAAAAAATACCATTTACAATAGCACCAAAAGATATAAATCTAACAAAATTTATGCAGAATATTTATGCTGAAAACTGTAAAAACTGTGGTGAAAGAAATCAAATAAATGAAGAGAGCTATATAACATGTTCATGGATTAGAAGACTCAATATTGTTAAGACTTCAGTTCTCCCTAATGTGTGATCTACAGATTCAACTGAATCCCAACCAAAATTACAGAAAACTTTTTTTTTCCCACAAAGGAACTGGAATTGGCAGAACAATTCTGAAAAAGAACAAAGTTGTAAGACTCACATTACCTGATTTCAAGACTTACTATAAAGCTTCAGTAATCAAGGCAGGATGGTGTTGGTAAAGGATAAACATATAGATCGATGGAACAGAATAGAGAGCTTAGAAATAGATGCACACAAATATTGTCAACTGATTTTTGACAGAAGTGCAAAGAAAATTCAATGGAGAAGGGAAGTCTTTTCAACAAATGGCACTGGAACAATTGGAAATTTCTATGTGAAAAAATGAACCTTGATCCATACCTCACACTTTATACAACATTAACTCAAAATTGATCGTTTACCTAAATATAAAACGAAGATTATAATACTTCTAGAAGAAAATGTAGGAGAAATTTGTGTGGCCTTGGAATTGGCAAAATGTTTTTAGATACAATATCAAAATTATGATCCATTGAAGAAAAAAATTGATAAATTGGACTTAATCAGGATTTAAAACTTCTGCTTGTGAAAGATGCCATGAAGAAAATGAAGAAGTGAAGCCACAGACTGGGAACAAATATTTTCAAAATAAAAAACCTGATAAAAGATTTGTATCCAGAACTTATAAAGAACTCTTAAAATTAAAAACAATAGAAAATAAATAACTGAATAAAAAATTGACAAAAGATATTAACAGACACTTTACCAGAAAAGATATTTGGTTGGAAAATAAGTATATGAAAATATGTTCAACATCATTGTCGTTAGGGAATGAGATTAAAACTGCAATGAGATACCACTACAAATCTATTAGATTATCTAACAAACAAAACTGACCATACCAAGTGCTGTTAAGGATGTGGAGCAAACAGAACTCTCATACATTGCTGGTGAGAATGCAAATTAGTACAGCCACTCTAGGAAAGAGTTTGGCACTTTCCTATGAAGCTAAATGTACATTTATCATATGACTCTGTAGTCTCGTTCCTTGGAATTTACCCAAGTCAGTTGACAACTTATGTTCACAGAAAATCCTGTATGTGAATGTTTATAGAAGCTTTATTCATTGCCAAAAACTGGAAACAACACAGATTTCCTTCAGTGGGTGAGTGGGTAAACAAACTATGGTACATCCATTCAATGAAACACTATTCAGCAATAAAGAGGAATGAACTATTGATTCACAACAATGTGGATGAATCCTAAATGCATTTTGCTAAGTGAATGAAGCCATGTCCCAAAGGCCACATATTGTATCATTCCATTGATATGACTTTCTGAAAAAGACAAAGCTATAGGGGAAAATCCCCAAACCAAAAAATAGCAGGTCAGTGTTTGGCCTGGGGTGAGAATGGAGGGAGGGATGGATAATGAAGAAGTAGTATGAGGGAGTTTCTTGAGTGATCAAGATGTTTTGAGTAGTAATATGCTAGTGGATACTTGATTCTATGCAATTGTAAAAACTCATAGAGTGAATACCACAAAGAGTGAATTTTACTGTCTTCAAATTTAAAAAAATCAACTGGATTGTTGGGTAAACCAAAAATGGAATGTAAATTTTACAAATGAATCTTAACTGTATTCCAGTGAATGACACAACCACACTGAAGGCTTGGAGAAGAAAGGAGCTGACCTAAGCAGCTTTATTTTGACTGGATATTGTAAGGCTAATGAAAAAAGAACTGAACAAAAATGCTATACTGTAGTTGGTAAATTTCTTTCTCATAGGATTAACAATTCTGAAACTGCATGTATACTACTGCTGAACAAGCAGGTAAATATATTGTTGTTGATGACAAGCAGGTTTCTCACTGTCAGAGAAAGAAATTACAAATAAGCAAATGGGAATGCTAGAATGAACCCTTTGGTATTAGATTGGAGTTGGATTCATAAATATGAACTAATATGTGAAAAGACACGCAGATAGGTACAGAAATAAATATACAAGTACAGGGTGTATATGTATCAGTTACTATATACATACACATTTCCTAGCTCTGCCTACTAAGAGGGCCTAGAAATTGTCAACTTAAAAGGCAAATTTGTCTGTTATTTTACCCCAGAATGAGTTTATTTGGGAATAGCCAAAAGACTTGCAATTCAGGATGTGCGTGTTATGGCAAATCATAGGCAAATCCAGAAAACAGAGGAGAGCAGCTTGCTTTTATAGAGAAAAAGGGCAAGTAGGGAGGGGCTGTTGTAAGTGAAGGTCCGTTAGGGGATAGTAACAGTTCAGGACGGCAGAGGGTCCTCGTTGGCTGAGCTGCAGTGTTTCTCACTGGCTGGGCTGTTGCCCGGTGGGGAGAGAAGGCTTCCTTCAGTAGTAAAGTAGTTTTACTTCCTGTGGAAGACGCAAGAGTATGTCTCTTCCTATTTGGAGTAATTGATTATGTATGCTAGGGCATGAGAACACCTCTTACAGGCCTTCCTGACTCCAGTTTAGTTGATGTTTCTCTTACTCGTTTCACAAAGTGGTCACATGCCTGTAGCAGTGAGCACATGTTGTGCCCAGATCTTGATTTTAAAATACCATTCTCCAACAAAAGGAACCAGGGCTCCCTGGAGAAGTGTATGATTCCAGGACTGGGGGAGGAAAAATGCAAGATAATCTTGGAACATTTGTGATATTAGGAAGTAAGGAAATGCTTTAAAAAAAAATGATGGGAGTATGTCAATAAGACAAAGAAGCTGACCTGGAAAAGCTCTCAATGGCCAAAGCTGGAACAACTTATGCAATAAAATAAATAAATATGATGACTTAAAGAATGAAATAAATGTTTACAAGTCCATGCTGATATAAACAATGGTTGAATAAATAAATGGACAAAGGGCATCTCTTCCTTAAAGAAGAATTCCAATTAGTAAATGTAGAAGGAATGAGAAAACAGAAAATTACCATTAGAATATCAGAATAATTATTACTATAGGCAAGATCCACTGATGAATGCTAAAATTAATGGGTAGAAGTTTACAGAAAAATGCAGTATTACATAGCCTCAAAGTGGCTTCTGCAAAATATTCATTAATTACAAAGGCAAAATACTAACTTCACAGTGGAGAAATGTGTCAGAAACAACCTTAACCAAGGGATCAAGGTTAACATCATCATTAATAAGACCTGAGAATACCTTTGTGGTGTCCCTCTCCCAAATCGGTAACTTATTCCAACTATGAAAAAACTTCAGCCAACACAAATTGAGGGACAATCTACTTGAACCTGATTGGTATCTGACCAGCACTGTTCAAACGTGTCAAAGTCATGAAAGACAAGGAAAGACTGAGGGACTGTCACAGTTTAGAGGAGATTAAGGAGACATGGAAACTAATGCAGTGTGGAATTCTGGATCAGGTTCTGGACTACAAACAGGGTACTAATAGAGAAACTTGTGAAATCTAATAAAGTCTGAGGATTAGTTAATAGTATTTGTACCAATGTTGATTTCTTAGTTTTTATAATTGTCCCTTGGCTGTAGAGAATGTGTACTAATAATATATCTGTTTAATGTTTATAATAAAAGCATATATGCACATACATACATACATAGAGCTATATATTACTTGTAGGATTTAGAATGGTGGTTATCTTTCTGAGGGTGGAGAGGGGACAGAGAATGTCATTGTAGAGAGGTAAGCAGAGGGCTTCAAGTATTTCTGAACTATTTTATTTCTTTAAACAAATCTAGAGCAAATATGTCAAAATGTTATGAAAGGGTAGAGCTGAGTGAGGGTACGTGAGTGTGGGTGGATATTCTTTGCACATTTCTCTGTTTGAAACATTTTAAATGAAGCCAATATAAAAAGGAAGGATTTTTTTCTAAAAGTGATATGCTGAATGCCTAGGATAGCCATGAGTCTGGATTTGTAGATGCTGGCCTGCACAATTTTACTTATCCAGATATAAGTTACATAGTATTAATTGGAATTGAAAGAAGGAGGCAACTCTAAGGGACATTTTGAAGCCAAAGTTGATAAACTTGGTGACTTGAAGGGAAAGGGAGAGAAAAAGAGGAATAAAAGAGACAGGCATCAGAGATTAAGGCAATGTGTGGTTGACTAAATCAGCGAAATAAAGGACAATCCAGTTGAAGGGAGGAGAGGTTAGGTGATGAGTACTTTGGCTTGGGGCTATAGGCTCTTAGGACAGATGCGCTTCTAGGTCTGTGAACCTCTTTCAAGGGTCTGTGGAGTGGTCCAGATCCTTCTTTTCTTGTGGCTGTTGGAGCACCTGCATTGAAGCCAGGAGGGAAGGGAGTGGCTCTAGTCTCATCCTTGGTCAGTTTGAGGACAGGCAAAGCATTCTCTCAGACCTGTACCTCATTCTTCTGGAGCTGATACTGCAATCGCAGTATACAAAATTATATCAAAGTTGTCATATCTAATCTCATATAATCTACAGAGAAAACCAAACATAGAATATGTAACAATGGCATTGCAGTCTCAAAATTTTAAGGGGATTCATTCATATTTTGTTTTAATTTTTGAGAAGCTCTGTATTTCTGGTTATTTTTATATATTTTTATTACTTTAAAGAATTTCTGATTGTGGTAAAATGCACATAACAAAACTTATCATCTTAACCATATTTAAGTGTATGATTAAATGGTATTAAGTACATTCACATTGTTGTGCAACAATTACCATCATCCATTTTCAGAACTCTTTTATCTTGCAAAACTGTACCTCTGTACCCATTAAAAAATAACTTGCCATTTTCTTTTCTTCCCTGCCCCATGGCAACCACAATTCTACTTTCTATCTCTATAAATTTGACCACCTTAGGTACCTCACACAAATGGAATCATGTAGTATTTGTCTTTTTTGTGACTGAATTATTTCACTTAGTGTAATGTCCTCAAGGTTCATCCATGTTGTAGCATGTGTCAGAGTTTCCTTCCTTTTAAGGTTGAATGATATTCCATTGTATGTATATACCACATTTTGTTTATTTATCCATTGAGGGACACGTTGGTTGCTTTTACCTTTTGGTTGTTGTGAATAATGCTTCTGTGAACATTGTATTATTTTTGTTACTTTTTAACAATTTTTTGAGCTATAATTTCCATGCCATAAAATTCACCCATTATAAGTATATAATTTCTGTGAATATAGAGTTGTACAACCAACATCACAATCCAATTTTAGAACATTCTCGTGCCTGTTTGCCATCAATCCTTGCTCCCGTACCAGCCTCAGGAAACCACTGACAGCTTTCTGTCTCTATCAGTTTGATTGCCTTTTCTAGAAATTTTAATAAATGGAGTCATACAATGAACAGTCTTTTCATGTCCAGCTTTTATGTTGTTGAGGTTATCCAGGTCTAGCATTTATTGGTAGTTTGTTTCCTTTTTTTTGCTGAGTAGTAGTCTGTTGTATGGATTGACCACATTTTGTTTATCCATTTACCAGTTTATGAACATTTGGGTTGTTTCCAGTTTTGGCTGTTATGCACAATACCACTCTGAGTATTCAAGTACAAGTCTTCGTGTGAACATATGCTTTCATTTCTCTTAGGTAGATTCCTAGGAGTGGATTTGTTGGGTCATACAGTAAGTTTCTGTTTATCTTTTTAAGAAACTGCTAAAGTGTTTTCCCAAGTAGCTGTACCATTTTACATTTTCACTAGCAACGTATGAGGCTCCTGTTTCTCTACATCCTTGCTAATACTTGGTATTGTCAATCTTTTGGATTGTAGCCATTCTAGTGGGCATAGCACCTCATTGTGGTTTTAGTTTGCATTTGACTAATGACTAATGATGTGCATCTTTTCATGTATGTGTAAGCTTTCGTATATCTTCCTTTGTGAAATGTCTATTCAGATATTTTGCCCATTTTTTAATTGGGTTGTTTGTCTTTTTATTAAGTTGTAAAAGTTTTCTTTTATTATATATATGATTTTCAAATATTTTCTCTCAGTCTATGGCTTGTCTTTTCATTTTCTTGTTTTCTTTTGAGGAAGATTAGCCCTGAGCTAACTGCTACCAATCCTCCTCTTTTTGCTGAGGAAGACTGGCCCTGAGCTAACATTTGTGCCCATCTTCCTCTACTTTATATGTGGGACGCCTACCACAGCATGGCTTGTCAAGTAGTGCCATGTCCATACCCAGGATCCGAACCGGCGAACCCCAGGCCACCGAAGTGGAACGTGCACACTTAACTGCTGCGCCACCAGGCTGGCCCCGGGAACAGTTTCTTAGTCTTTCCTTGACTTTCATGGCCTTGACAATTTTGAAGATTACAGGACAGTTATTTTGTAGAAGTTCTCTTAATGTGGGTTTGTCAGACATTTCTTTGTGGTTAGATTAGGCTCTGTCCCATAAATTTTGATATCTTGTATTTCCATTTTCATTCAGTTCAAATCATTTTCTAATTTCCTAATTTCCCTTGTAATTTCTTTGACCCATAGGTTATTTAGAAGTGTGTTGTTTAGTTTCTTAATATTTGGGGATTTTCTAGAGATCTTTCTGTTATGGATTCTTAATTTAATTCTAGTTGTCAGAGAACATACTTTGACTTAAATTTTTTTTTAAGTTTATGAGATTTATTTTATGGCCTAGCATAGGACTGTTCTGGTTGTGTTTCATGTGTGCTTGGAAAGTATGTGTATTCTGCTTATGTTCGGTGTTTTCTATAAATGTCAGTAGGTCGAGTTGGTAGATAGTATTTTTCACATCTTGAATACTTTCACGGACTTTCTGTCTAGTTCCATCAAATATTGAGTGAGGTATTGAAATCTCCAACTTTAATTGTTGAATTCCACTTTCAGTTTAGTCAGATTTTGCTTCATGTATTTTTGAACTCACTTGTTAGGTGCATATACATTTATAGTTGTTATATCTTCCTGATTTATTCACCTTTTCATTACCGTGAATTGTCCCTGTTTGTCTCTAGTAATATTTCTTGTCTTAAAAAAGATTTTGTCTATGATGAATATAGTCATGTCTGCTCTCTTATGGTTATTGTTTTCATGATATATCTTTTTCCATTCTCTTATTTTCTACCTCTTTGTGTCTTTAAATCTAAAATGTGTCTCTTTTCAACAACATATGTTTGGATCTTGCTTTTTTAAACTCAATCTGACTATCTGTATCTTTGATTAGAGCTTTTAGTCCATTTGGATTTAATGCAGTTATTGATATGGTTGAATTTATCTGCCATTTTGATGTTTTCCATATTTCTTATAGTTATTGCCATCTTTCTGTTAAACAAATTTTTTAGATTCTTTTTTAGATTACTTATTTAATTTCCCTTCTGATTTTTATGTTATATTATTTTCAGTTATTTTCTTAGTGGTTGCTCCAGGGATTACACTATGCTTCTTAACTTATGACAGTCAAATTTAGGTTAAGACTAACTTCATTTTGATAAATTATAGCAACTGTACTCCAATACAGCTCATTTGCATATTCCCTCTAGTGTGCTAATTTTGGTCTAAGTATTTATGTTATAACTATAGCATATTTTCCTTTTCATATAATCTTATGTATTTAAAAAAGTATAAAACATCTTTTATATTTACATACATATTTATCATTTCTGATATGTTTCATTTCTTTCTGTGTATTTGAATTACTATCTTGGATCTTTTTCTTTCAGCCTGAAGGACTTCCTTTTGTATTTCTTATATTGCAGATATGCTAGCAGCAAATTTAGTCTTTTTTAATATAGAAATTTCTTTATTTTGCCTTCATTTTTGAATGATAGCTTTGCTGTATATAGAATTCTTGGTTATCTGAATTTTTTTTTTTGGTGCTGAACATGTCATTGCATTGCTTTCTGGCCTTCGTTGTTCTGGATTAGAAGTCAACCATTAATTATATTGCTGGTACCCTTTACCAGATGAGTATTTTTCCTCTTGCTTTTAAGATAGTCTTTTTATCTTGATCTTTCAACAGTTTTACTATGTGTTTAGGTGTAGATCTCTTTGTAATGATCCTACTTGGAATTTGTTGCTCTTCTTGGATCCATGGATTAATGATTTTATGATTAAATCAAATTTGGCATGTTTTTGACCATAATTTTTTCAAATAATTTTCTGCCTTTTCTCTCTTTCTCTTCTCCTTCTGAGATTCCCATTACCCATCTGTTGTATTGTTTCATTTTATTCCATAAATCTCTGAGGCTGTGCTCATTTTTCCTTGATCTTTCTTTTCTCTGTTTTTCAAGTTAGGTCATTTCTGTACATCTGTCTTCATATTCTTTAATTTTTTCTCCTCCCCTTTCTGATCTGCTGTTAAGCCTTTCTAGTGCATTTTTCGTTTCAGTTACTGTAGTTTTCAACTCAAAAATATCCGTTTGGTTGTTTTTTTAAAGAAAAGTTTCTGTTTATTTCAGTCTCCTATTTATTGAGTCATTGTCAAGTTTTTCTTTAATTATTTAAACATGATTTATTTTATTATTATTTTTTTTGGTGAGGGAGATTGTCCCTGAACTAACATCTGTGCCAATCTTCCTCTATTTTGTATGTGGGACACCACCACAGCATGGCTTAGTGAGCAGTGTGTAGGTCCATGTCCAGGATCTGAACTGGCAAGCCCTGGGCCACCAAAGCAGAGTATGCATACCTAACCACTACATCACCAGGCCTACTCCCTTTTAAGTTTTTAAAACATATTTATAATCTCTGCTTTGAAGTCTTTGGCTTCTGGGATCACATATATTTAGTTCTGTTGACTACTTTTTTTCTTGATATGGGTCACACTTTCCTGTTTTTTGCATGACTTGTAATTTTTTGTTGGAAACTGGACATTTTAGTTATATTGTAGCCAATCTGTAATCTTATTTTTTCCCCGTGAGAATTGTTGTTGTTTTTACTTTTTAAAAAATAAATTACTTGGACTTAATTTTTCTATCTTGTGCTGTCACTGATATTTCTTCTCAGTTTTTAAAATTATTTAAGAAACTTTTTTAGCTTGGCTTCCTAAAGTTTACCTCTGAGTCTTCACAGCTTAGTGATCAGCCAATGATTGTTCAGAATGTGTATTTCAAATTCTTTGAGTCATTAAGGCTTCTACACTCTGCTGGTAGATTTCTGTGAGGATTGGTAGGAATATTTAGTTTTGCGGCAGTTTTTAAGTCTGCCTTGCCTTTTACTTTCCTCACAGCCTCTCGGGTGTCCCCTGTGTTTGTGTACAGTCTCCCGGTTAGCCAGTTTTGTGTGAAGAACTTTTCCTATATTGAGTTTCCCCTGCATGTGCACATAGCCTCCTAGTCAGCCAAGGATATGTGGAAAACTTACATAGCTCATTTTTATGTCTTTGAAGATTCTAGGACTCCCTATTAAAATTTTTGGCTGGTCTGCCAGTCTGCTGCTTGCCCCAACCAGAACTGCAACCTTAGGCTAGCGGAACTGTGGGTTACTAATGGTTGAAGCATGGAGAAAGACATGTAGCAGAAAGAAGAAAGAACAAAAATACAAACACTGCCATGCTCATGTGTCCAGAAATAATGATGGGCAATGACTTGACATCAGGGTATCAACTTTGGTACGAGATGTTCTCTCGCTTGGTACCTCCCTCAGGGTATGTGTTGGGTCTTTTGGCATCCTTGAACTATATATCAGGGTAAAGATCATAGGGGAGGTGAGGAGTTGACATACGGATAGCTTGATATTTGGAACCACTTTGATCATTTAACAACCAAGAATATCAGCAAGGAGGGGAGTGCTAGTAGGGAAAGAGTAGAGATTTAGAGATCATCCACACCATCAACTTCTCAGTTTGGTAGACCAGGAAAAAACTGAAGCACAAGGATGTTAAGTTTTTAGTCTATGGTTTCGTGGTTATTTGGTAAATTAGTTGAAATTCATATCTAAGTCTTCTGGCTTTGAGTCTTTATTCTTTCTCTTATGGCTGGCAAAGAACACAAGAAAAGTATATGTTTTTGTAGAGCCATAAAATTCTTGAGTTAAAAATGACCTAAAGGAATAATAATATCCTTTAATAATAACTTTCTGATATTATTATAATTATTATTAGCAACCACTGAAACAACCAGCACTTGTTAAATGCCTAATATGTCCCTATCACTGTGTAAGCTCATCACAAATATGCTATTAAGTTTTCTCATTTTTAAAAATTAGGGAAGGCATTAAGAGCTTTAGTGATTTGTCCAAGAGATGTCATATAGTAAGTAGTAGAGCGGGGATCTGAACTTGTATCTGTTTGGATTCAAAACCTGTGCCTTTAACTATCTGTTATATTATAGGTGATACAGCCTAACCCTATACCTGGCAGGTTTTAAAGCCTATACTGGAATCATTTATTGTGTATGTGTCACCCAGTCTGTGCTGGAATACCTCCAGGACTGGAAAATTCACTCCATCCTCAAGTAGCTCTTTTCCTTATTTGATAGCTTCTGGTAGTTTTCTCATGTTGAACTAAATGATATGTCTTTTGGTTATTCCCATAATGTTTGGCTTTCTGGATTTACACAGAATAAGTCAGTTATCTCTTCTGTATGAAAGCAAGTCTTCTTTAGTTTTTTCTTTGCTAGGTTCAACACTTTCAATATTGTCAACTATTTAAAAAAATAAAAATTATTTCCTATCTTTATACTTTTCCTTGGATGCACTCTAGACAGTTAGTATCCTGCTGAGACTGTTGCAGCTGGAAATAAATGTAATACCACAGGTTGGATACTAATAACAAAAATAATAATAGCTACCCTTTATGGAGCTCTTATTATGTGGCATGCATAGTGCTAGTACTTTACATATCTTTTTTTTGGGGGGAAGATTAGCCCTGAGGTAACATCTGCTGCCAATCCTCCTCCTTTTGCTGAGGAACACTGGCCGTGAGCTAACATCCGTGCCCATCTTCCTCTACTTTATATGTGAGATGCCTGCCACAGCGTGGCCTGACAAGCAGTCATACTTTTTGCACCCGGGATCTGAACTGGCGAACCCTGGGCCGCCAAAGTGGAACATGTGAACTTAACCGCTGCGCCACTGGGCTGGCCCCTACATATCTTCACGATAACAAGAGATGAAGAAATTGAGGCTTAGAGAGGCTATGTGAACTTGAGCACGTCACTTAAGGTTTGTGGACCTCATATATACAATAGAGATAATAATTTTATTTTCTCAAAGATTGGCACCTAAGTTAACAACTGTTGCCAATCTTATTTTTTTTTTCTTCTGCTTTTTCTCACCAAATCCCCCCAGGACATAGTTATATATTTTAGTTGTGGGTGCTTCTAGTTGTGGCATGTGGAACGCCACCTCACCATGGCCTCACCAGCGGTGCTGTGTTCATGCCGAGGATCCGAAGCAGCAAAATCCTGGACCACCGAAGCAGAGCGTGTGAACTTAACCACTCGGTCACGGGGCTGGCCCCCAATATTTTTTTTTTTATCATTTGGCATTAGAAAAACAGATTAGGATTTCAAAAATAGGTAACTATTAATGGCTTTTGCAAATGATGCATTTGTCTCACATAAGAAATCAAGAGATGGGCAGTCTAGCACAAGTGTGGTAGCTGTGGTAGCTCAGTAAAGACATTGGGGACTAAGGCTCTTTCCATCTTTCTCTTCACTATCCTTAGAGTGTAGTAATACTTTGCCCTTTTGCTTCTTGACTCATTGTCACAAAATGGCTACTATACCTCCAGGCCTCATATTTATGTTTCAGGCATGAAGAATAGGAAGGACTAAAAGACTGAAGGAAAAAACTTTCTCTTAGTGAGGCTTTGTCTTTTAATTTGACAGGGGAAATCCCCCTAGGGGATGGCCTGTAGCTCATTGGCCAGATACATGTTACATGGCTACCCCTTGCTTCAAGGAATGCTGGGAAATTGAATATTTTAGCTTGTCAGTCAGTAGAGGAAGGCAAAGGAGAAGGGATTGTGTTTAGGGTTTGGGTCAGCTAGTCAACAATGTCTGCTGTATGCTTTGAGAGGATTGTTGGAAAAATTCAATGATACAGTGTAATTTAAAAGTTTTTTATAGAGTGTAATTTAAATAAATGTAAACTATTTATTATTCCTCTTGCCTTCTAGTGGATGGTCTTAAAAACTAGAGTGTATCCTTGAATTAATTTATTCTAATTTTGTATTGAAGCATCAGAAAATTTATGAGATTAGTTAGCTACTTGTGTTAAATGAGTTCACTTTATTGCCCACATTCTAGAAATTGGTATAAATATGTTTAGGCATAAATACTGCGTTATTTCCAAGCAGCTCCCCTGTTTTCATTAAGAATAAGTGAGGGCCATTTCCATATCTGGCTGGTCTTTGTGTACTATACATCCTAATCCTCATTGTTATGGGTTTGTATGTATATCTGGGCTTTTCTTTTAGGGCTCCATTGATGGATTTGAAAGTTATCTGTCTAGAATGTTACACTCTTCATGTCACATACCCTATTTTCTCCTAGGTGTCATTGAGCATTGCTTAAAGAGCCAAATCTTTCCTATTGGTACCATCAACAGGGGCATTAGTTTTTCCCTTCCAAAGCCATTGGTGTCAACAGTAGCAGAGCAGTCATATTTTAGTATTTTCTCCTAAAATTTTTCAGTTTGCTAGGTAAAACTTGGAAGTTTCTAGAATTGTTATCCTAATTGCTGCTGATAGTATCCTGTTTTTATATATAATCAGCTGAATTGTGTTTTAATTTGTAAAAATAAACAAATAATTTCAGGACATGAAAGCTCCTTGCTAACTGGGGAGCATTCTAGATGAACGTGTTTTTTTTTTTGAGGAAGATTGTTTTCTGGAGAATACATTTCGCTGAGTGAAAATTATACTACAATATAAAAAGCAGTCTATCACTCAAATAATTAGGAAAGAGGCAGATCTGCAAAGTGACTCTAACTCTACTCTTGGTGTCTTCAGTGATCCACAAAATACTTCTAGATTGAAGGAGAGATTACTGAATCAGAATGTATCCAGAGGTACATGAAAAATACCAGGAGAAATTCTAAGCAGCTAACCTACAGAATGGCAGCCCCAATTTGAGCTGAATGGGCTGCCTGGGTGGTAACTTTGAAAATAGGCCAAGTATCCTGAATACACATGCTGGAGCTATCACCTGGTCCTATAGCCTGAAGTAGAGGAAATGACTTTCAGAGTCACTGGTATTCAGACAAAGGTGTATTATTTTTCCCCATGGAGAATGGTAAAAGATGTTAAGAAAAGGCCCTAGGAAGTAAATGAGTCCTGGAAGTGAGCTAAGAAGGGGAATAGAGGAATGAGAATCTTAAATGAGGTCAGAGAAAGCTAAGGAACAGAAATCTCCAAAGAATTTGGAAATGATCAGAGGAAATTGCAAGATGTATCATGGAGTTGGAGACCCTTCAGGTTTATTACTTCTGAATCTCTTCATTCCGATGAAAATGTTGGTAGTTTATAAATTCTGTCATTTTGGGTGAAACAAGACTTTGATGTGTGTATGGTTTTTTGTTTTGTTTTTGTTTTTGCTGCCTGCCTTCTTTTTTTCTTTCTGTAGACATTGTTCGAAGTGATGTTGCCTTGGATAAACAGAAAGGCTGCAAGATTGCCCAGCACCCTGATGTTATGCTGGAGCTCCAACGGGAGAAGGCAGCTCAGATGCATCTGGTTCTTCTAAAGGAGCAATTCTCCAATACTTATAGTAATCTCATATTAACAGGTAAGGCTATTGGAATTGGCTGAAATCGTGGAGCACCATAGATTGATGGCCTTCATCAGTTAGCATCTTGATGCTTGGAAGACACTAGAGTAGGATCCAGATGAGCCTACATCTGTCTGTCTCCACCCATTATATCTCTTTTTTAATTGTGGTGGCTCTTGTCTTCCTGTAAAATATTTCTTGTAGTTTGCAGATGTATTTTGGCTTGAGGTTATGGGTGATTCAGCATGTGTGTTCTCAGAAGATGGAACCTATGAAAACTGAAGGAAGCCTTATAAAAATATGACTTTTTAGATATGTTCCAGTAGATTTGAAAGAATTACTAAATTTGGTGTCTAAGAAGCAGCTATTTTTTCTTTCTGCGTATGTCCTTTCTGTGAACCCAGTGAATATAAAGATGAAATGTAAAAGAGATAATGATCCACAGGCAGAGCTGAGAATGTTCTATTCCTGGTGGAGTTTGAAAATATCTGGGGAATTTTATTTTCTTTTTAAGAGCAAAGAGGCTATGCAACTGAGTCATACTCCCTTACATCCTTGGTTCTAGGAGGGAAGTGAATGTGTGTCAGAGCTCCAAGGAGAAACAACTTTTTGCAGGGCTGCCTGCAAACTTTGCTGGTAAAAAGCATGTGAGTTGCATGCCTTTGTCAAGCTTTGGAAAAGATTCTAATAGACTCTAATGTGAGAATCATGAAGGACTTGAGATGAACTAGGAGGAGCAGTGCAAGTTACCTCCGTTTTCTTGAGGGCATGCAAAGCAGACCTGCATTATGTTGATCCAAATAAACTTTAACAAATCAAAAGTGTTTGTTTACCCTTGTTTATGATTATTTAAAAAATAAAAAGATTGACTATCTGACAGGCTATGAACATCTCACACACAGTTTGGTAAACTCCAAGTGAGGAAAATTTTAACTTTTTTACGGGCCTCCTGGTATCTCAGCAGGAATTGCTGAGTGGCAACTAGATTGTTTTGCTTTTGAAAAAGCATAAGACTCCTCCAACTTTTCATCTTGTACCTGGTAGAAAACCCAACAGAATGAGATGAAAGCCAGATTTAAATGTGGCTTTGGTGAGCAGAGAAGAGGATTATGAATTTCATAAGTATAGGCCCTATTTTTTGCTCTTTGATATGTCATTAGGAGGCAAAACTTAAAAGTAATTTTTGGCCAATTATGTATGCATGTATTTCCCTAAACTGGTTAGTGAAACTATGTTTAAGTTTAGATATTTGGGAAGAACATAGATTTTTCTCCAAATTTCTTCAGTCTACCTCAAATGTACATGTATTTAGCATTTTTCAATTCAGTTATTGGAAATGAAATATTTTTATTTCATCCTTATTCTAATATTTTTAGGCACATATTAAAGAGGTCAGACCCCATGTTCTTTAATGTGGCATAGAAAGGGCTTAGGGTAATTCTAACCCTAAACTGTGGATCCAGAGTGTGGCTTGAAGGCATATTATCTTTGAAAACACAAGTGTTCTGTTGAGTTCAATGGAATCTTTTCTAATTCTCAGTAACATAATCCCTTTGGATGTTTATCCGCAGTTCAAACTGTTGGAATCAACATTGTCAACTTTTACCCTGACAACTTGCTTACTTTCCACTAAACAAACTTACTCGAGAGAAGAGCCTCTTTCCTGCTCTCACTTCTCCCAAGCTGCTTCAAAGAGTCCTCAGGCATTTTCCACATTTTTCACCCAAATGCCTGTGCAGAGGTGGTACCTTGCCGCAGACAGAGCATTTGGTGTGCCTGGGTGTGTTTATATGAAAGTTCAAAAGGTTTTGTTTCCAGGTGTTGGGAAGAGATGGAGTCATTTCAATTTAGCACCAATGGTAAAACTATTTTAATGTCCTTTAACTAAGTCTTTGATTTTACACAGTGTGGTTTTCTAATTGTTATGAAGTTTAATCCTTGATTTCTTGTATAAATTTTGAGAACATGGTCTCCAGACAGCTAAACATAATATTTAAACATAACTAAACTAACTTTTGTAAATATTTCCCTTTTCGGTGATGAATGTATATTGGTAAGGAGGGTGAGGTTGAAGGGGCAGAGACCTCTCAAATGAAGTGACTTTCTTTACCAACATTTTCAGAACACCTACTCTAGGATTTCTGTTTGGTGATGTTCCACTTATTTTATATAACTATGGCATAATGTTTGAAATATCTGCAATGAAAGTATTTATGTGGGAACAGGATGAGGAAATTGGGCCTTCAAAATCTCAGAAAGAGATCACTTTTGCATACCTCTGCCCCCGCCTCAGCTCTTCTCCCCAGTTCATGTATATGGGTAGCAGTGTATTATATTTGTTTCCTGGCCTTGGACACCTAAGTTCACAGTATAGGAAAAAAATTTATAAAGTGACTGAAAAATCAGTATAGTAAGAAATTTGTAAAGTGATTGAAATGTTAGATGGTTAAAAGCATGTTAAAAATGATGGTTGTTGCCCTCCACCTCACAGGCAAGCCCTCATTCTTAGATGTTCCATCTTTAGCTGATGTGTCTGTCAGCCTTGAGGTAAGAGGCATGCCTTCATGTTATGTATTCCAGCTCATGATCTCTCTTAAACAGCCACCCCTCAGATGAGGGCAAATGATATTTTAGCTTTGAGCGTCTTCTGAACATTTAATAAAAGGAAACAACTCTACAGTCCTTAGTGACAGCCCAGTTAATAGAAACTAATAATTCTTTAATGCATATATCTTATTGAAATATTCTCGTTATATCATATTTTTAGAAAAGTGGATTGTGGTTTTGCATGGTATTAAACATGTCTTAATGTTTTCATTTGAATGATTTACATAGTATTAGAAATAATGTTAGCCTCACCTAATCTAGAGGGTTTTTGAAGTAAATTCTAACGTTATGGGAAGGTGATGGAGAAATTCCGGTAGAACATCAGTGATAGAACTATTTTACATGGTGGTGAGTCGTACACTGCGCTTTTCACACTAACTCACCAACATGTGCATGTTTGCTTGTTCTGCAGCTTCTTGAGTCTAAGTGTGCTAACGTAACTGTGTATGTTACTTAAGGCATGATAAATGAGAGGGAGAGTTGGATAGGATCGTTTAAGAAAGAACAGGGATCATGTCTTCCATTTCTTTGTGCTCATGATTCTTAATGTAATAATGCTCTATAAATGTTCTGCTGTGTATATAATAAATGAATTTACTTGAAGACTACTTTTTAAGGGATAATTTTGACATCTATTAAGTAACTTTTATAGGTTCAGATTCAGTTATTTGTCTCCCCTCACCTTGCCACCTCCCTCCCTTTTTGAGGTGTAAATTGAACTTTTGTGGCAGATCCCTGTACTATAATCAAATGAAAGACAGAAAACAAAAGTTAACAGTCAGCCTTAAGGGACGATACATTTTCTAGGATTTTGTTTAGAACATAAACTCCTGGAGGGCAAGGAATATCATGTTTGTGTAGCATTCTGCATAGTATCTAGAACATAGTGAATGATCCTGAAATGAGGTCGGATTTTAAAAAACTTATTTGTGCTGCGAAGTCATCTAGTCAACCCTCTGTAACCAGGCAGCCTGAACCATTGCCACTATAAATGGATGGCGTTACTCAAGATGCTTTCCATTATGCCTTTATGAGGACCCTTGTCATGTTATTGGTTGCCACTTTTGGTTTTGTACCTCTTTTTTCAGTCATTAGATTCCAAAGCGAACTGGGATTCCTGTAGTTAGCTTCACTGTGCTACTGGGGCAAATGAATTGAGCAAAAGAGGCTCCTACTTCCCTGTTGTGGCTTGTTCCTCTAAATTCAATTGAGCAAAAGGGCTCGGATCAGTGAAAGGAGAACTGTTTTGTCAGTCCTACAAACCATTAGTGCTTAAAGGACTATTTCAAGGTCTTTAAAATTATTTGCATTATATTCTATAGTATTGAATACAACATACTTTAACCATTTCCCTATTAATTTACATTAATTTATATACATATTGATGCATTTATTTCTGTAGAATAGATTTCTCAAAGTGCGATGTCTGGATCAAAAGATATGTATTTTTGAATTTTATAAATTGAGGTTTAATGAGGTATAATTTACACACAGGAAAAATAAATTTTGGCAAATGTACATTCTATAGAGTCATATAACCACCACCACCATCAAGATATAGAAGATTTCTGTCACCCTAAAAAGTTCTCTTGTTTCCCTTTGTAGTCAATTTCCTATCCCTTCCTCCACTCCTTAAATGTCATATAAATGGAATAATAAAGTGGTTGTGTGTGTCTGATTTCTTTCACTTAGCATAATATTTTTGAGATTCATTCATCTCGTTGCATACATCAGCATTTAGTTCCTTTTTATTGCTGGGTAATATTTCATGTTAGGAATATCCTACAATTTGTTTATCCATTCGTCTGTTGAAGGACATTTGGTTTGTCTCTAGTTTTTGGTGATTATGAATAAAGCTACTATATATGATTGTTCTCAGATTTTTGTGTTAACATATGGTTTCATTTCTCTCAGATAGATGCCTTGGAGTGAGATTGCTTGATTTTGTGGTGTTTGTTTTAACTTTAAAAGAAACTGTTGTACTATTTTTCCAAAGTGGCCGTACTATCTTGCATTCCACCAACAGTGTATGTGAGTTCTAGTTCCTCCACATCCTTGTCAACAATTAATATTGTCTGTCTTTTAAGTTTTAGCGAATAAGCAGTGGTATCTCGTGGTTTTAATTTGCAATTCACCTTATGACTAATGATATTGAGCATCTCTTCATATGCTTATTTGCCATCTATATATTTTTGTTGATGAAGTGTCTGTTCAAGCATTTTGTCCATTTTTGAAAAGTAATGAGTTTTCTTTTCTTACTATTGAGTTTTTAAGAGTTCTGTATATATTTTGGGCTACAAGTCCTTTATCAGACATGTGATTTGCAAATATTTTTTCCTCTGTGACTTGTCTTTTTATTTTCTCAACAGTTTCTTTCAAAGAGGAGAAACTTAATTTTGATGAAGTCCAATTTATGAAGTTTTTCTTTTATGGTTTGCATTTAAAATTTTAATGCATCTTGCCAGATAATTTTCAGAAAAGATTGTAGCAATTCCCATTCCCACTAGCAGTGTATGAGAGCAATTATTTCCTAGCATTTTCATTAGCACTGGGTATTAGTGCTCTTTTCAGTCTAACAGGTGAGAACTATTATCTCACTGTTGCAATATGTATAGCTAGGATGAGTATGTTTTCACATATTCATTAGTGGTTTGCCTTTTCTGTTTTGTGAATTACCTGTTCATATTCTTTGACTTTTGAAACGATTGGGTGTTGATCTGTTTCTCATCAGTTTGTAAGTACTCTTTGTGAATTAGGATTGTTAATCCTTTGTTATATGGATTGCAAACCATTTTCCTCCTTGGATATCATTTATTTGTCAACTCTGTTTTTAATTTAGAGTTTTAGTCTTTTACTGTGACTGGAACTTTTGATTATATACAGTATGGTATAAGTATATAATATTGTTTTCTTCCAAGTAGCCAGCCAACTTTTTATACATTATTTTTAAAATAAAATATTCTTTTACCACTGAAATGAAACATCATGTATGTTATATATTATACTCCCACACATATTTTTACCTATTTCTGAACTCTATTTTCTGCTCTTTATTTCTGTGCCAAAGCTATACTGTTTTGATATCTAATAAGGCATACTAACCACTCCTTCGTTTTTCTTTTCTGAGGTTTTCATGGCTATTTTCATATAATTGCTTCTGAAATGAGCTTCTCATTTTCTCCAGTTCGGGAAAATTCATCACTGGATTATGATTGGAATTGCATTCAATTTATATCCTAATTTGGGAAGGATTTATATTTTTCTGATATTGTCTTCCACTTAAGAACATGCTATATCTCTTTACTTGTTCAATTCTTGTTTTATGTTGTTTGATAATATTTTATAATTTTTTCCTATAGCTTTCTTGTTAAATTTATTTTTTAATATTTTATACTTTTGCTGATGTTGAGGGTGAACTTCTTTCTAACTTATTTCCAGTGTAGAGAGAAGCTATTGATCAAAGACAAAGATAGATTCATCCCTTTTCTAAATTTTTACCAATTATTTTTCTTTTAATTTCTAAAAACTTTCCAAACAATATTGAAAAATAGTGGTGCTTTTCACATGATTTTAGTGAAAATGACTTTACTGTTTTACGTGCATAAACATCTGAATATTTATCTACTAAAACCAATAGCTTTAAAATCAAAAAATATTTTTTGACTTTATTATTTGTGATTATAATAGAGATAAAAATATTTTGATTAATGTTCTTCTAGACATCTCTCTATCCATATACATATGTGTATACATAAGTCATAAACATGTAGGAAACACATAATACATAATTTTATACAAACCAAGTAATAAAACACATGCCTGTTATTTTGTAACATCCTTTTTGTTAACAATATTTTGTGGACATCTTTCTAATCAAAGAATATACGTTCATATTCTTTTTAATGGCTATGTTAGAATCTCATTATATGGGTATATTGTAATTATTTAACTGATATTATTTGTCTATTGATAGACATCTTGCTTGTCTCTAATTCTTCATGATTGTAAACAATGTTGTGATGAACATCATTGCATATATATCTTTGTACAATTCCTGAAAGTATGAGTGCTGTGTGAAAGGAATTACACATTTAAAATTTAGATGCATTTAGTAAGTGGACTTCCAGAAAGGTCATGCCAGCTTATACTTAACACGAACAATGTGTGAAAGAACTCGGTCATCTTGTCTCTTGCTAATGCTGATTATTTTCCAGTTTTATCTATGTTAGTGTAATGAACCATAATTGATAAGGCATTGTTGCTTTTAATTACATTTCATTGATTACTAGTTAGGTTAATGATCTTTCTATAGTTTTTGCCACTTTTATTTCTTCTGTGAATTTTCCATTTCTTTAGCCCACTTTTTAATTGGGTTATTGGTCAATTTCTTATTGAATTATAAGATCTTTTTATATTTTAGGGATAGTAATCTTTTGTCATGTATATTACCAAAAAAAAAGTCTTCTTGGGCTTTTTAAATTTGTTTTTGTTGTATGTATAGTTTAGTAGTCTTTTCATTTTGTTTTTCTTTTCTCTCTCTGTTCTCACTCCTGTCAGGCTAGCAGTCTGGGAATTGTCTCTATCCTGCCCTTGATATGCCTCATCCAGAACCAGGTTTGTAGTGATGTTTGCTTCTACTCTGTGGTGATATTTGGGGTGTTGTACATCCAGTCCCTGGGCCACATGGCTTGCCTGAGTTCTAAGTGTTCTGTGGCCCCTCTCACTCTTCTCTGCCACTTCCTGTCATCTGCTGCCTCTGGGAGCAGGCCACAGTGCTTTTTTCTTTTTCCATTTAGTGAGTCTGGCTCTGGTCCTCCATTTCTCCCAGGTCACTTTTTTTTTTTCTTTTTAAGATTTTATTTTTCCTTTTTCTCCCCAAAGCCCCCTGGTACATAGTTACATATTTTTAGTTATGGGTCCTTCTAGTTGTGGCATGTGGGACGCCGCCTCAGCATGACATGATGAGTGGTGCCATGTATGCACCCAGGATCTGAACTGGCAAAACCCTGGGCCACTGAAGCGGAACACATGAACTTAACCACTCGGCCATGGGGCCGGCTCCCCAGGTCACTTTTTATCTGCATTATCTCTTAGCAGTCAACCTACTGGCTGCCACTGTGGCAATGATGAGGTTGACAGGTTTGAAGCAGGGACTACTTTAGATATGGCAGTCGGGGAAGACCTCTCTTAGCGGAGACTTTCCAGCTGTGTAATCAATTGTAAGTATGTTCTAAGCCTCAGTGTCCCCATCATTAATAGATGGGTAATAATATGTGCATTACTTTTCTCTTGGAGTTATTTTTGGGAATCATCGTCTCAGAGTGTGTCAAAGCTAGAGGAAAAATGTCTGTTCTTGTATTTGAATAATAAGATAATGAGTGTGAAAATACTTCATAAATGGTAAGAGATCTGTTTCGTCTCTTTATAAATGAAGGAATCATAGCGGTCCCTTGGTGCAGGAATACGCAAGTGGTTGGGCAGCTTTCAATTCCACTTAGTGCATTGATTCAGTGTGTGAGTTTTGGAATCGGACACTCTGAGTTTGACTCTAGAACAGCCACTTACCAGCACTCTTATCTTGGGCAAGTTTTTTAATTCTCTCTCTCTTTTTTTTTTTCTGCCTGTGATTATCTTTATTAAAGGCAATGAAGTGTCAGTTAACACAATGAAAAAGTACACAAGGGCAGCTGTAAAAAAATTATATTTTTCTACTGAATTTGTGAGTTTTTGTGTTTTGTTTTTTCAGAACATTTTGATTTCTAGCTAGCTTTAGCATAGCCTGATGTTGAAATTACTTCTCTGATAACCAGTTGAGGACAGTGGAATATCTAAGAGCTTAGAATATGTAAGGTGTCTCTGTTTCCCTCCCTACCTAACCAAGCCTCTAACCAGAAGTGGGTGGCCTGCAGAACCTTCCTGATCCCCACCACATAATTAGCATTTCCTGGTAAATAAAGGATAGGTTATATTCTCTTTTTAGCTTTAGTTTCCTCAGGTTAAAATGGTGATTGTATCTTACCTACCTCAGAGAATGTTTGAGGATTAAATGAGGTTATGTACACAATGCTTTTAGCACAGTGCCTGGCACACACTAAGTATTCAATATATGTTAGCTTTATTATTCTGATTAATCTTACTATGCTTTCAAATGTAAATATTACTCTTGGGTACCTCGGTTTCTTTTCCAGTACTGACATCTGTCTGCTTTTAAAACCTCAGTTGACACACTATGGTAGGATAAAACCAATCGGAAGCACTTTTGAGCTCTCCTGTGAACGTGTGGTAACTTTATGATAAATCTCCCTGCCACTCTGAACCTTGGATTTCTATTATCTAGGATGCGTGTAAGGATTAGTAAAATAAAGCACAAAGAGTCACTTAGTCCCCTGGAAAATAAAAGTCTGAAAATGTGTCATGTGGGAAACATTGTTCCTAATTTTCTGGGAAAGCATGTTGAGCTCCTTGAAGGCATGATATTAACTAGATGAATATGAGTTGGTAATAGAATTCTTCCTGATTACCCTAAGATGAAGTTCTGAGACACTCTTTGTTGTTGGTGCTGTCAAGTCAATTCTGACTCCCAGTGACCGTGTGTACAGCGGAGAGTAACCCTGCTCAGTCTTATTATACCTCCTTCTCATCTTCTGGCACTATATCAGACAATGGCTGCTAGTCGTAGGATTTTCATGGCCAAATTTTTCCGAAGTGGGTGGCCAGGTCCTTTTTCCTAGTCTGTCTTAGTCTGGAGGCTCTACTGAAACCTGTCCACCATGGGTTACCCTACTGGCATTTGAAGTATCAGTGGCATAGCTTTCAGCATCAGAGTGACATGTAGCTGCCACAGTATGACAACTGACAGACAGGTGGTGTGGTTCCCTGACTGGAAAATGAACCCGGGCTGCAGCGATGAGAGCACTGAATCTTAACCACTAGACCATCAGAGCTGAGGCTGAGCAGAACAGAAATTGGATGGTATTTTACATATTTAGAATTACCCTAATGCTGTTATCAGCACAATGAAATGTCTGCGTAAAAGTCAGTGGCTATACACAAGTGCACGGTCATGAGGTTAGATAACACAAGACTAGAAGTTTGCCTTTACTTCAACTGCTGTATGGTTTTAAGTATGAAGATATACTCTGTTGCTTGTAAGTCCTCTTACAAACCATCATGTAAGTGAAAATTTTTTTTTCTTTTTGGTGAGGAAGAGTGGCCCTGAGCTAACATCTGTTGCCAGTCTTCCTCTTTTTTGCTTGAGGAAGATTGTTGCTGAGCTAACATCTGTGCCAGCCTTCCTCTGTGTTATGTGGGATGCTGCCACAGTGTGGCTTGATGTGCGGTCCTAGGTCTACACCTGGCATCCAAACCCAGAAACCCCGGGCCGCTGAAGCAGAGTGTGCAAATTTAACCATTAGGCCACTGGGCTGGCCCAAGAATATTTTTTTTTATAAATTAAATTTCTTATTATTAGACTCAACAGACATAAAATTACATTTCAGTAAATATGATTAAAAAAACAAATGAGAGTAAAGGATATAATTACAAAAACTGTACATTTTGTGCATTAAAACATATTATTGGCAATTAATATAATCATTAAAAGATATTTTTGAAAAAGTGCTTATGTTATGCTTCTCTCAAAATTAGATTTAGTTCATATCCTCTGCCTGTATTTTGATCAGGTTGTTTGGGTATCTTTTGTTGAGTTGTGTGAGTTCTTTATATATTTTGGAGATCAACCCCTTGTCTGATAAATGATTTGAAAATATTTTCTCCCAGTGGTGGGTTGTCTTTTTGTTTTGTTCATGGTTTCCTTTGCTTTGCAGAAGCTTTTTAGTCTAATGTAATCCCATTTGTTAATTTTTTCTTTTGTTTCCCTTGCCAGAGTAGACATGGTATTCAAAAAGATGTTGCTAAGACCAATGTCAAAGAGTGTACTGACTATATTTTCTTCTAGGAGTTTTGTGGTTTCAGGTCTTACATTCAAATCTTTAATCCATTTTGAGTTAATTTTTTCCAAAGAAGATATACAGATGTCCAACAGACACATGAAATGATGTTCAACATCACTAATTATTAGGGGAATGCAAATCAAAACTACAAAGAGATATCACCTTACACCTGTCAGAACGGCTGTAATTAACAAGACAAAAAACAGCAACTGTTGGAGAGGATGTGGAGAAAAGGGAATGCTCATACACTGCTGGTGGGAATGCAAACTGGTGCAGCCGCTATGGAAAACAGTATGGAGAGTTCTCAAAAAATTAAAAATAGAAATACCATACAATTCAGCTATCCCACTAGTGATCCAAGATCCAAAGAACTTGAAATCAGTGATCCAAGGAGATTTATGCACTCCTATGTTCACTGCAGCATTATTCACAATAGCCAGGATGTGGAAGCAGCCCAAGTGCCCTTCTACACATGAATGAATAAAGAAGATATGGCCTATATATACAATAGAATACTACTCAGCCATAAAAAAAGACAAAATCATCCCATTTGCAACAATATCTATGGACCTTGAGGGTATGATGTTAAGTGAAATAAGCCAGACAGAGAAAGACAAATACTGCATGATTTCACTCATGTATGAAAGATAGCAAATACATGGATAAAGAGAACAGATTAGTGGTTACCAGAGGAGAAGGGGGTTGGGGGATGGGTGAAAGGGATAAGGGGCACATATGTATGGTGATGGATAAAGATTAGACTACTAGGGGTGAGCAGGATGAAGTGTATTCAGAAGTTGATAAATAGTAATGTACACCTGAAATTACACAATGTTATAAACCATTATGATCTCAATAAAATTACTTGAAAAAAAATTAGACTTGGGAGCATTGACTGATTTCTCTTCTAAGTTGATGGAAGCTTTGTCTTTATGGATCACAGAGTGAGCTTCCTTATTTGCAGGAGTCTTTGTGTTAGGAGACCTGGAGAGATGATGATTACTTCTTGCTTTTCACTCGTACTCTATAAAAGATGATGTAGGAAGGAATCCTTTGAATTTATTTTAACTTTAGCTTTCCTGTTTTCTCACTATGCAAAGCAGTTTCACATAGGTTTCTTCATTTAGGCTGATGGCATCACATCAAAACATAATTGAAGAAAAACAATTTATTGGACAGTGAATTAAATGCAGACAACCTTCTGCAGGTCTGGTTGAACCCAGTGGTGGATTTTAGTGTATTTAGGTCAGTGATGGATCTCCAAGGTTCCAGGCAGGTGTGGGAGAGGGTGTATGGGCACTCCATGAGATGTGGGAGTTTTGTTAATGGTGTTACTCAGTCACATTGTCAGAAGATTAATAGTGTTGTACAGTTTTTATTCTGAGAATAAAGAATTTTCATAATTGGGAGGAATGGACAATGTTTCATCATTCATTAATTTTTCGTGTGTTTGAACATATTGCGGTTCACATGTGCCCATTTAAATGGATTTCGAAAAAAAAACTGGATTAAATATAGTACTAATAATGCCAGCACAAAGGAACAAAAAGAAAATCACAAAGCCAAAAGTTTTTTGGGATGAAATCTTTGTCAGCCATGTAATGAAGTAAAAATAATTGAACAAGAAGTTGTCCTAAAATTGTCTGAATTATCAAGAAGAATATTTGAAAATTCAATTTACATATTATTTTTAATATGTCTTATTGAAAGTTTGTATAATAGCCAGACATTAATAGTATGTAATACTATTTTAAAAATAGCAAAAAAGTTTTTGAACCATTATAAAAATAAAAACAATTAAAAAATATTTTTTATTTAATTTTAGCTGATTATTAAAACATTTTTATTTGACATGTTTTATAATGTATCTAACATATTACTGCAGTAGGTGCATGTGTAATATATATGTAATATATTAATATGTGTAATATTCATGGACATGGATGATTTATGATAAAAAATGTTTTACTGCTATGCAATCAAAAAAATCTGGAGACCAGAAACCTACGAAGTCCTTTGTTCCTAAAAGCAGCATAGCAGAGTAGATATGAACAGGAACTTTAGGGTTAAATAGACCTGGTTTTAGATCCTGTACTTACCATGTACTAATTGTTTGCACTTGGGAAAACCTACTTAATCTCATTCCCATTTGTAAATTAGGGAAAATAACATCTTATATGGTGTGAGGATTAGTTAACTGATGTTATGGAGTGTTTAGTATAAAGCCATACACTCAACGAATGTTAGCTATTGTTGTTGTTGTTATAATTATATTATTATTAATAGAGAGATTGTCTATCTTTTAGGGGATCCTCTATAAATAAACCCATGTCTCAAATACTACCACAATGCAAAGTGAAGAAGAGCTAAGTAGATTTTAAAAGAAACAAGTTCTTAAATTTCATGGTTGTTGTCAGAACTAAAGTTTTCCATGCATCTGTTTTGTGTATGTGTGTGTTTGTGTGTGTGTGTGTGTGTCTGTCTGTCTGTCTGTGTAAGGTTCAAGGCTTTGGAGGAAGTAGAAAGTTTATTATAGGATTATAGGGGCATGAGCACATCAATGCACTTGCCACTCTTCTTCCCCAGAGCAGCTCTAGTCTCTGTTAGGGTTCTGAAGAGGAGAAATGCAAGCATCCTACAATTTCTTTAGTCTTTTGCCTGTTTCCCTTGGCTATAAGAGCTTCAGCTGTCATATGTTTCCTGTTCCTTTTCTTGGTATGACGAAAAGAAGCTTCACACATAATCTGGGGGAGTGTGGAACTATGGTGGGAGTAGGGAGTGATAAATTGTACTACGCAGCAGGGAAAAATAACATTTTGTTCATTTGGAATAGCCATTTGATTCTCCTGTGGCTTATATTGTAAAATATATTATTGTTACAGTGATTGATGGTTAATATATTAGGGAGAATTGTTTTGAGTTGAGAGACCTGCATTTCAGCCTTGCCATTTGCTTCACTTGTGTCCTGGAGTAAGCCTCAACTTCCTCATTCATAAAGTTGGAATCATAGTATCTGCCTTTTGTCAATATTCATTCAACCCACATCTGAGCTCCTATCATGTGCCAGCACTGTGCAGTCCACTAGGGATTGGTAGGTGAGAAGACTTGATCTGATCCCTGCCCTCACTGTTGTTAGAGTCCTATAAGGAGATAAACCTGCAATCAATTATAGCTCACTGTGATTAGGGCTATGTTAGAGGAATAGAAGCCTGAGTTGGCCTAGGGAAATCAGAGGGATCTTAATGAAGGAAGTGGTGCTAATGACCTCCAAGTTTCCTACACTTAACCTAAAATTCTAGATAGCACTTGTTTCAGAAATTAAAGACTGTTTGGCAAACTAAAAGGGATAGGCACAGGAGCAGTTTTCTTCAAATGTGTTGGCAGTCTCTGATGCCTTCAAATAAAAAAATTCATTTTCAGGTACATAACAATCCTTTTTTTCTGTACAGTAGGATGAGAGGCACTATATGTAGGTAGCTGCATGTGTGGTTTAGAATTAGAATGGTTGAGCAACTTGGAAGATCTCAATCTTTCTTCCTTCTTGTTCTTTTTCCTCATCTTTCTCTTTTGCTTGTGTGAGGGTGTGCATCAGTGCCTCACTCTCTGTTTCCTCCCTCCAGGTTTTAATCCACACTTATAGCTTAAATTGACATCATAGAGAGGTAGGTCCTGATTTTGTGGGGTCTGTTGCTTATAGAACTTTTTTTTTCCCGCTTTAAGAAAAAGGATACAAAATTATAAACTCAAAATTATATGAAAAAGTTTATATAGAAAATCAAAAGACCCAGAATACCAACACAATACTAAAGAAAAACAAAGTCAGAGGACTGACAATACTCGACTTCAGGACTTACTATAAAGCTACCATAATCAAGATAATGTGGTGTTGGTGAAAGAATAGACAAGTAGATCAATTGGATAGAATAGAGAGCCCAGAAATAGACCCTCACAAATATAGTCAACTGATCTTTGACAAAGGAGGATGGGTAATTCAATGGAAAGAGGTTAGTCTTTTCCACGCAGTGTGCTGGGACAACTGGACGTCCACAAACCAGAAAAATGAATCTAGAAACAGACCCTACACCTTTCAAAAAAATTAACTCAAAATGCATCATAGACCTAAGTGCAAAACATTAAATTATAAAACTTCTAGAAGATAACGTAGAAGAAAATCTAGATGATCTTGGGTTTGGTGATGAGTTTTTAGATGTAACACCAAAAGCGTGACCCATGAAAGAAAAAGTTAAGTTGGACTTCACTAAGATTAAAAACTTTTGCTCTTCAAAAGACACTGTTAGGAGAATGACCAACTGGGTCCAGAAATACTTTGAATTCTTAATTTTTAATTTGGAATAAAATAAAATGATGTTTTATGTTTGATTTGTCAAAAAATTATCTTCCCTTCCTTGTCAGATACACTGTGGTGTGTATTACAAAAATGAAGTTGCTGGTCCTCTACAAACTTATCAGAAATTTCTGTTTTATAAAAGGGAAAATGACTAATAATGAAGATTTGAATGATGCTTTTATGAATCTTTTGGATAATTTCAGTAGAATTTTTGGGTTTCTTAGTCCATTAATAAAGAAGAGATGGAATAAAAATACTTTTCTTTTGTCATCAGGATTTAAGTATAGTGTTTATTTTATCCAGTAAAATCTTTATTTTCAATAGCCACTTTCCATTTACTCTGAACATATTTTCCCAGGATTGTTATTTTCTCAACTCATTTTGTGAAAGTGGGACTCTATACATCTTCATATAGATGAGTCTTACTTCTTTATAAATAGTCCCCTTTCCAATGCATTGAAGTCATACTTTATGTTGGAAGGGAGGAGGATGCTTATTATTCTATTCTCCTAAGGCAAGGAGGACATGGCATAACTGTCAAGGGTGGAACTTCCACATACACCCTGAGGAGCAGTTTCTGCATTAGTGCTGTGGTTGCTGCTCCCTTCTCTTCAGAGAGGACTTTGGGCTGAAGAGCTGACCAGGAGCTGAGAATGCAGTCTCCTTTTCAAGTAGGCTTAGTCAAAGGAAGAGTATGTGCTAAGAAGGAAGCTAATGCTAATGGGCATGCCTTTTTATTTTACAATAGCTTCAAGGTTATATTCTCCTAGGAGGAGAAATCCCCAAACTATCATCCTTGTGTCTTTGAGTCATAAATTCTGTTTATGATGTTTAAGAGATGTTTGCTTATGACAAAATTATTTGCTAGCATATGATTTCTGGAAAACAAATTGGTCTGCCTTTCTTACAGATTTTTTATTCACGCTTTTTCCTTCCTTCACACATAACTGAGTCCAGGCTTATATTTCTTGATCCTCCATATGAGAAGATGCACAGAACCTGGTTTTCATGGTACCTCATACAACCATTCTCATATTCAACAGGGATGTTTACTACTCTTATTTCTTCCAACTTAATTGTTGTATCTGTGATACAACTCCATTTGTTTTTCATGTGCTGGCACTACTCAACCCAGTGTAAGGAAAATTTTTCTTCATTTCTCTTTAACCTCTTTGTAGAAGAGGAGTATGGAAAAGAAGAATGGGGCTCGCATTCATTATGTACCCAAGACACGTTCTGGAGTGTTTGGGAGGGTATTGAATGCTGCCACTTTTGTTCCATTTTTTTCCTCTTGAGAAGAAGAGGCAGTAAAGAGCCAGCCTCATATAGCACAAGAGCTTCCTGTTTAGCATTATCATTCATTCTTGGAGTCATCCCATTTTCAACTGGGAAATAATCCATCCTACCCTATCAGTTGGGAATGACTCTTTTGTTTACCTAGATGAAGTCATCATTTGGTATTTAGTACTATAGACAAGAATTCCAAGAAACTCATAAAAACCTAACCAGATAAAAACTTTTCCAAATTAAGTATACATTTTTAGCTGGCAGTATTATTAGGAATTAAGACCAGCCCTGCCATGTTATAGGTAACTAAACTAAGGCTGCATGTTAAAGGTCACACAGTTGCCTAGGTGGGACTAAAATCCAGGCTTTGAATTCTTGAGTTCATTGCTCTTACCCACTACACTGCAAAATGCTTTCTCTCCTACAAATGAAATAACATGGGAAAATAATTGTACAATTAAAAAATTAATTCATATATGTACTCCAAAATGTTTATTGTGAGGCTCCTCTGTCTAATGTAGAGATCAGCATTCAACGTGGAGGTGAATATGTCAGTGCCTCAGTTCCAGGTGAGCCTGTTTTCTGTTGGTGTGACCAACAGGCAGATCCACGACAATGCTGGGAGGATAAGTGCCCTACTCTCAGATGTAGGGACCCAGAGAAACTGCTTGGGGGATAGGGAGGTAGACATTTTACCTGAGTCTTGAAGGAAGAATATGAATTGTAAAATGCACAAGAGGATACAGTTTAATTATACTGAAAATGTGACATCATTTAATCCTTTATGACCTACTGAGACTTTCAAGTCTCTGTAGTAAAGGCATCACTTACAAGAACTTCCAATTTAGGACACCATTTCAGGCTACAAGGATTAAGGCTATAGGATAAATCCAAGAGGGACTTTTTAATTCTTTTTAGGTCTTTTGTCTTTATTTTTGGTGTTTAGGTGGTAGTTGCTTATGTGGCCTTTGCTTAGGGTAATGACTAAATTTTAGACATAGATAGTGGAGAAAAACAATATCCCTCTGTTAAGTGCTTGCATTTTTAATAGAATTATAATTATTTACCTAAGTGATAAATTAGTCATGAAATATTATGTAGAGAGAAGTTGGAAGAAACAGATTTCTCAATATGAAGGACATACTGTGTTACTAAAATAAACTATGCATTTTTTTCTCTAAATAGTGTCTCCTCTTTCTCTTACCTGTAGGTTGCCACAGATCACTTTCAGTATGCGCTCTCTTTTTAGTTTATTTCTGTTAGTCTGAAGTTATGAAATACCTAGTTAGTACTTTCATGCTAATCTCTCTCAGCACAATAAGCTTTTAACAGACTCTCAAAGCCTCCCAGCACAAGTCTGTTTTCCAACTGCCTAGTTTTGTCTCTCTGTATTTCTTTGTTCTTAGCTGTTTCCTGTCTTGTAGCTCAAAATGACAGTATCTTCTCTTAACTCTCCAGAAGCTCTGAACTGTTTCTTAAAGAGGAGACATTCAATGTCATTGTCTGCTTCAGCCATTTGTAATTCCTTCATCTAGAGAGGAATATTGCTTGTTTTATTTTACAAGAGTTAGATTTATATTTTTATGTCCTATTTGAAAAGCAAAACTGATTTAAGCCTCTTATAAAGATCTCCTTACAGTTAGTCCTTTCTTGCTTCTCAGTGGACTATTAATATTTGCAGAAGGCTGGTAGGATGTACCTTAAGAAAGATGAATCCAGGAGATAATTAATGTTCACTTTTTTCCCCTTCATTCCAAGAAAACAAAATATGCTCAGTGTGCATTTCCCTGGAGGATACATGTAAAATGTTCATCCAGAAGTTCCATATATTCCAATAATATACTCTTGGGATTTGAGCAGTCTTTTATCCTTCAATCATATATTAACTAAAAATCAAATGTAGATAAGGCACAATGCTAGGAGCCATGGAGAAAAAAAAGTTAAATATATGTTCTTTATTTCCAGGGTAGCTAAAACACAAAGTGTTAAAATATTGATTAAAGAATAAATACCAATATAAAAATGTCATTTAGAATTACAAAGTTAATACACAAATGTGAAATTAAATTGTTAAAATTTATGTTTGGTGTTGATTGAGGCAGAAGAGGACTTGGCTCTCTTGGGAGAGGAGTCTGTGAAGAGAGCACTAACTCATTTTCTGAATTAGCTTAGAAATGATAAAGGGCTAGAAAACCAATGGCAGAAATTTTTAAAAATCACGGTATTGGAATAGAAACTATTAGTACATAAAGGTGTAGTTAACCTTTCAGAACTAAGGGAGCCGATTAAGGGAAAGTTTAAGTATTCTGTTTCAAAAAATGACTAGACAGGTGCTGGCCCTGTGGCATAGTGGTTAAGTTCAGCATGCTCTGCTTTGGCAGCCTGGGTTCATGGGTTCAGATTCTGGGCATGGACCTATACTGCTCATCAGCCATGCTGTGGTGGTGACCCACATATAAAGTGCAGGAAGATTGGCACAGATGTTAGCTCAGGGCTAATCTTCCTCAGCAAAAAACAAAAACACTCCCCCCCCCCCAAAACATGCTTAGACTATTATCAGATTAATGTCAGAGAAAAGGACACGGAACATGTTCTAGAAAATTAGTGAAATGTAGTATTTTAAGAATTTAGGAGTCAGAAAGGTCAGCAGGACTAGAATTTTGACTTTGCTTTTTCCTGAGGGAGATTTGCCCTGAGCTAACATCCATTGCCAAATCTTCCTCTATTTTGTATGTGGGTCGCTGCCACAGCATGGCTGCCAATGAGGGGTGTAGGTCCGTGCCCAGGAACCAAACCTGGGCTACCAAAGCAGAGTGGAGCATGTGGAACTTCACAACTAGGCCATGGGGCCAGCCCCCTAGAATTTTGACTTTTAACATTACCAGTGGGACTTTGGACAATAACTTCTTTAAGCTTCAGCTTTCTCAGCTGTAAAATGAGAATAATAATAGTGTCTATTTCATAGAGTTGATGTGAGGATTAAGTAATATGTATGTTTAGGGCTTAGCATAGTGCCCAGTTTATTAGCCCTCAAGTAAGTGGCAACCATTGTAAATATTATGTAAACAAAGCTTGGAAAAATAGTAGGGGTTTAAAATATGGTAATATTATTTTTATGTTTACACTGTTTTTCTCTTATGTTAAAATCAGAATTGTGCTTCTTATATCAGTTCATGCACACTCTAGCACTTTAGTCAGCTGGTGTAGGTTTAAAAAAATTGGTGAAATATTGATAAAATGTCATTAACTTGGAATTTAAATTGCCCCCAAACTCTGTTAAAATCTACATCAGTGACATAATTATCATAAACAAAGCTGATTTTAGGGGTTTTTTTATTATAGAGATTTCAGAATAGATTTTTTTAAATGAGATAAATGGAGTGGTTGGCTATTTTAAGAGCTTTTTAAGAACTAAGGTTTTCTACAAACCTAAATACCAGTATAACAGATAATTTTTGCATTCTTTAATGATTCAGATAATAAGATAGAGTTGAGAATAAAAGAGATATATAAGAATATACACACATGCACATACATTTTACTTTCAAATAGAGAATATACCATCTTTTAAAAAGTGCCCCATGGAACATTCTCTGAACTTGAATAAGTAAAAGTTCGCAAAGAATATCTCAATACAGTCTCTAAAGAATAAATAGTATATAATAAAACTAGAAATTAATAACAAGAACAACAACAATGAAACCCTTCCCCAATCTGGAAATTAGAAAAAAATACAAAAATAAAAACAAAAAATAAAAACCCAAGAAATCTCTCTTAAACAATTACTGGATTAAACAGAAAATACAAACACTCTAAAGTTATAAAATTTCTAGAAAACAATGGTTATGAAAATACTAGATGTCAGAAATTATGGGATACAGCTAAAGCTCATAGTGCTTATAGGAAAAATTAGAGGCCAAAATAATTATCTCAGTAATGATAGAATGAAAATCAATGTGCTAAAGACTTAAAAAATTCAAAAAAATGAAAAAATGTATCTATGCATATTGATAATAGTATGTATTTGCAGAAGAAATTCAAGAGGGAAACAAAAGTGGTTATCTAGGGCTGGACACAGGTGGAGGCATGGGATGAATAAAAGGTTGAGAGGGAAACTTTGTTTGCCTTTTTATGATGTTTTGCTTCTTAAACTGTGTGAATGTATAATTTGTTCACAAATTTGAATAAATTTTAAAAGTACATGTAGCTAGTTTTGTTTCAGGAAAATACTCTCATGCAAAAACTTAAGACAACTCGGATAGCTAGTTAATAGATCTGAGAGAGGAATTCTTGAGAGGTGGAAAAGGCTGTGCTTTTCAAGAAGTATTCTTTTTAGAGAATGAAGTGAGTCAGTTTGCATGGCCTAATCTATATTATATAATTTAAGATTCTCAGAAGTCAACAATTCTCATTGGAACCACAAAAGCAGTTAATTTATCTTTTTAATGCCTTTTATGTCCTAGGTGTGTTATTCTAACCTTTCCAACAACCTTGCAAAAATTGGTGATGATATCCTCAGTTTACATCTTAAGAAACTGTGGCACAGAAAGGCTAAGAGGCCAAGCTGGCTTTGAATGTTTGACTCCGAAACTCAGTGAGGCTACGTCCTTCACACCATGCTGTCTCCAAACTCAAGTTGATTATGCTTTCAGATATTCTGAAGTAGTAGCGTTTCAGAACTATTCATGCTCATGTACCTGAGGGTTCTCTGAATATTTTTCCCCTATGAATTTTCCTTTGGAAGTAGTAAACTGACATTATTCCCAAGGGCGAGTGGAGGTGTTTTGGACTGAGCACATTAGGACCACAGTTTACCGTCTTTAGAGAAATGGACTAGATGAGTCATGACACTTATTGACCTGCTTATTAATGATAACAATAATAGCTACCATTTATTGAGTAATTATTTAGTAATCGTTATACATTTATTAGATCTTCTAATGTTTACCGTATACTAAATTTTGTGGGTTGTTATAAGGTGTTGAGAGGGAGGAAAAAGGGTTGCATGATTAAGCAGATTTGGGAAATGCTGAGTTAAAACCATTTTGCATTGAAGGACTTATCAGAACCTCTAATATGCTGATATACATGTGAATTTAAATGAGGGAGATATAGAATGTGGTTTTTCCTAACCTTATTTGACCAGACCAGTAACTTTTCCCTCCCCTTTTCCTCCCCACTTCCCCTGCATGCCTTGAGATTGGCGTGATCTGAAGAATATGCTTGCAAAAACACTGTCTAGAAGGATTTGTTTGGAAACCTCAGGAGGCTCAGCATTTGAGCTCATGCGTATAACAAAGATGAGAGAAACTTTTGAGTAAATTAAAGAACCTTTAAAAAGAAAGCTCATAGAGGTTAAAAACCCTTAGTGAATTTTATTCTAAGTTAATGAATAAAGTAAGATGTCCTTTATTGAAAGAGAATATGGTAAAAGGACAAGAAAAAAATTATATGGCAGAATGCAACATCAAGAACATTTGAATTAGGGGGCATAGTAATAATACTCATGTCTCCATAAAAGGGTGAATTAAAAGCAGCTAGGACAGAAGAATATGCTGGCAGAGGTATCAAGAAACACCACTATATATATATACACACATACAATGGACTACTACTCAGCCATAAAAAAAGACGAAATTGTCTTTTTTGCAACCACATGGATGAAACTTGAGGGCATCATGTTAAGTGAAATAAGCCAGACAGAGAAAGACAAACACCATATGATTTCGCTCATGCGTGGAATATAAACAAACTTACAGACAGAATAAATTAGTGGTTACTGGGGGAAGGGGGGTGGAGGGTGGGCACAAGGGGTGAAAGGGCATACTTATATGGTGTATGACAAACAATATACAACTGAAATCTCACTATGTTATAAGCTATTATGACCACAATAAAAAAATAAATTAGGGGCTGCCAGTGGCTCAGTGGTCAGGTGCGCACGTTCCGCTTCGGCGGCCTGGGGTTCGCCAGTTTGGATCCTGGGTGCGGACAGGGCACTGCTTGGCAAGCCAGGCTGTGGTAGGTGTCCCACATATAAAGTAGAGGAAGGTGGGCACACATGTGAGCTCAGGGCCAGTCTTCCTTAGCAAAAAGAGGAGGATTGGCAGATGTCAGCTCAGGGCTAATCTTCCTCAAAATAAATAAATTTAAACAAATAAAAAGAGGAGACAAGAAATACATTCACAGTAAAAAAAAAAAAAAATAAATAAAACAAACAAAAAACCCCCCACCACAATAGGGAATGGAGCACAGAATATCAAATGCAACGTGTGTAGGAGACTATGTGCCCTTCATTTTTTTTAAATTAGAGCAACTCCACTTTTTAAGGAAAAAGAGAATTGGGCCAAAATCACAGCAGGTAGTGGCTGTGACTTTTAAGAACTCTGTTATTTATAGATTGATGAAGATGTGAGTATTCTGGAAATAATTGTAGACTTTAAGTCTGGAGACCTGGGTTCAGTTTTCGCTCTGCAGGTACCAGCTAAGTGGCTCTGGACAAATAACACAGTGTTACTTAGCGTATTTCACAAGGTTCAGGTTAAATGAGGTGGTGATCATGATTCTCTGTGCTACATAGTAGGAGCTTAATAAGTTTAGTTGTAGTTCTGTATCTCTTTGAGTACATAAAAGAAGATTAGGATATTTTAGAACTTCTGTTTCCTAAATTTATGGGACACTATTACAAGAAGCTGCTAAGAACTAATAGTTCGAAAGGAGTATTTTTATCACTGATGGAAGTGTTAGTCTGTAAATAACATCTCTGAAGGCTTATTACCATCAAAAGAAGAAAGTATCCTTTTTTTTTAGTTTTGCTTACCCCTAGTTAAGGTACAATCCAAGTGTGAATTAAAAGACTATCTGGCCTCAGAGAGAGTCCTGTGGGAAGGAGGCTGAGACAGAGATGGCTGCTGTGGGTTTTGAGGACTGATGGACTAAAGGAGTAGTTCTCTAACTTAAATAAGCATAAGAATCCCTTGAGGAGCTTGTTAGAGAAATGCAGATTTATAGGCCACAGCCCCAGAGCTCTTGAGTGGAGGCAGTAAATTCCATTTTTATCAATAAGCACCTCAGATGTTTTTGATGCAGATCTTTGATCACACTTTGAAAAAACTGAGCTATAACCTATATAAAACTATCATAATAATAGTGGAATAAGATACAATAATGTGCAGATGAAAGAATAGTTTTTAGAAAACTTATTAATATTTTTATGTATTTGATCACCATGTTAAATTATTTGAAATATTTTTTCTTATCCTCATCTGTTGATTGGTTCATGTATTTCTCATGTAAGCAAGTATACTTAAATTTTATTTAGCATTTATAGATCTTTAAATTTATACTTGTGAAAGGGAATATTCCGATAATGATTTACTACTTTGGGGAAAGTCTTATTGCAGTAGAACTTCCCAAATGCTCCAGGTTCTTCTTGAGCAAGTGCCCTCATTCATTCAGAACATATTTATTGGGAATCCAGTATATGCCAGGCAGCATTTTAATTGCTGCAGAATATAACAATGACCATTTTAGAAGGAAAGAGGAAATCATCTCAATGAATAAAATATATATTCTGTTAGATGGTGATGACTATGGAGAAAAATAAAAGCAGAAAAAGGAGCTAGAGTGCTGGGATAGGTATTCCATTTTAGGTAGATTGTTGAGGGAAGAAGTCACTGGGAAAGTGACATTTGAGGAAGACCTAAAGTAGTTGGGGAGCAAGTCACACAGGTAATAGAGGAAGAGTGTTCCAGGCTGATGGAGCATGGTGGGCAAAGACCCTGAGCCATGAGAATGTCTGCTGTGTTCCAGGGACGTCTGGGAGCCAGTGTGGCTGGAGAGGTGTGAGCAAGGGGAGTGTAGTAGGGAGATACGTTCAGGGAGTCTTGAGAAGGGAGGTTCGGGAAGTAAGAGATGGGAGGGGACAGATGATTTATGGCCTTGGGAATTTTTCAAGTTAGAATAACTATCCTAAAATAATCAGAAAGCATCACAGCATTCTGAGTTGGGTTTTAATAATCTTGTTAAGAATTGCCACACAGGACCATTATTGTGATAAAATAATTTTCAAGGACTGGGAAATGTCTTATTCCTCTTTGAAAATCCAGAACCTGCAAAGTAAGCATTTCATAAATATTTTGTTGAGCTGCATTTGTAAAATGAATTTTCAGAAATGGGGTTTGGGATTGAGAACTCCACATTAAGGATTTTTAGAAGAAATTCTTTGCAAGTTGATTTTGATAATAAATGCTAAAATTCCACCAAGTTTTGATAGTCATTTCTTGATGTGAACTCCAGGTCCTCAGATGAGTTAATTCAAGGCCAACACAATCACAAAAACATTCTTTTGGATAAAAGATATGCCTTTCCCTTAGTAATTTTTTAAACTGAAATACCTTGTGCAAATTTTAGTTTTTATTATGGATTGCACTCATTCTACCAAATAACATGTTTATTATTACTAAGGTTTTTTTTTAAGTCTGCGACTTAAAAAATCATAAAGAAATCTGAGCTTAATTTAGAGTTTCTAAATCTTCTCGAACTTGGTGGATGGGTTGCTAGAGGGATGTAGATAACTTTACTGAATTTACAATCTGGGGACATTTCAGATAATGGACTGTTAGCTATTCCCTGAAGACAGTGGAAAGCCATTGGATTGTACTAATGAGAGTGTCATTCTTAGATTTGGAGTTTAAAAGGATCTTTTTCCTGCCTGTGTGGAGAATGGGGAGTATTCAAGAAAGGGGGACAGGAGGCCAGAACAATGATATTATGGCAATTGTCTGGAGAAAAAAATGAACAGGGCTAAAGAAAATGGAGCTGAGGAAGAAGGAGAGACTCAAGAGTTATTAAGGAGACAGAACTGAGAGGTCTTGGTGACTGAATGAATATGTGTGTTTGTATGTGTGTGTGGGGGCAAGATGAATGGAGATCAGGATACGAAGAGTGACGAGTGTAGGACAAATCTCAGGTTTCTGGGTATTACCAGATCGCCACTTCACCAGTGTGTGTCCATTTGTATGCAAGTTCATAAATGTCCTGGAATTATTAGAGTTTACAGTCCAACTCAGTGAAAAACAACAAATAAGAAACAAGAAAGAAATATAATTTAGTGGCTAAAGACAGTCAAGTTGTTTTGGGATTGAGCGCAGCTTTTATTCTAATACTCTTAATAACTGTTTTTGAAGTTATCAGCATTAATTGGGATCTTCGTTTTATTTTCTCTTTAACTAGGAGATGGATCTGGAAATGAAAAATCTTTCTCTGGGCTAGTCATCAGGGCAGTAGCAAACCAGAGAACATAAAGGACTTAAAATTTGAGTTCTTTCCTTAGGTCAAAAGGCCACAGAGGATCCTACCCTGATACAAAGCTCTTCATTTGATCGCAGCCTTCATGCATCACTTCTGGTATTATGTGCACATTTAAGAGAAAGGGAGCCAAAATCAAACCATAACAAAGAGAATTTCAGCAGTCACGTTAGGATATGCAGAGGACTATAGTCTGCCCTCAGATGCACACCCAGAATTTCCATTGACGTCAGTACTTATTGCCCACATGTATCCAAGGGCAGAATCTGGCCCTTAGAAATTAAATTAAAGAATTCCCTGTGTGGGACGCCAGAAAGTATCACAGATCTTCTGAGAGTGACAAGCTACTAATCACGAAAGGGAAGTTTTTCTATGGTAATGTCAACACTGATGGATTAAGATGGCCCATGTATGTAAAATATGGACCCTTCCCATTACTGTTTAAATTTACAAACATTTATGATCTGCAAATGTGTTTTCAAGAGTACACATGACTTTTTAAACATCGAGAGATGACTCTAGTGATGTTTTCATCCTTTGCCTGTTGTATGCTTTTAAAGGCACTGAAATTAAAATTCTAAACCCTAACATTCCAAAGTCACTCTCATTCTATAATTTTAGAATTGGAATAATACAAAGAAAAATAAACATTCTCCAAACTAGTGCTACATTTCTTCCATTGTGGATACATTTTGCACAATGAAGGTACCTAGAGTTTGAGAATTGCTAGTAATCTTTTGGACTCAATAAATGGGAAAATGATACACTGCATAATCTTTTGATTTGGGAGTTGGATGGAGGTCAAGTTCTTGTCAAGCCTCAGAAGGAGAGAAATGGTCCTCTTTTTGTGCAGTAGTAAATTGAATGGAGTCTTCGTTTTGTCACACCATCACTTTTGTTCTTTGAATGAAAGAAAACATACTGTTCTTTGAATGAAAGATGGGATTAGGATAATTTGTTTTCTATAAGAAATACAATTCAAATATATACATAGGTCATCACTTAAACTCTTCAGATTAAAGTACTCCTGTGTATTACCATACTTAAGCTGTTTAATGCTGATTAATAATAATTCCTTTCTCCCAAACCTTCAATTCAGTTACAGAAGCATTTATTGTGTGACTCCTTTGGGCTAGTCTCAGGGATGGCATGCTGGGCTGAAAACCCAGCCCCAGCTATCTGGGTACTTAACGTCTCTTGATGGGGGCAGACATATTACACTATGCATGGAAGACAGAGAACATATAAACAAAATTCTGGGAGACAATAAAGAAGGAGAGAAAAAGTTCAAATTTTCCTACTGTTTTGGAAAGGCTTCAAGTAGTCCTGATCTTCTGTGGTGCACTTTGAAAATGAGTGTGGTTTTGACTGGTGACAGAAGTGTGGGTAGAATAATGAGAACAGTATTCCAGGTGGAATGATAAGCCTGAACAAAGAATTAGATGAGTGCTTGATAGGGATATTGGGGATCAGGAAGGTGTCTGGGGTGGTTAGGACATAGAGTGCACTGAGAACACAGGGTGAGATCAAATAGTTGAGACCAACCTTTGGCCCTTGAATGCCAAGCTGAGCAATTTGGATTTTGTCTGAAAGCACTTCCCATTTCTTAGTGTTTTTGGCCAATCTCGGTCAATATCAGGTTAAAATTCCAGTTGTTTCTCTTAATAAAAATAGTTTCACAGGTATTATCTTTAAGCCTCTTATACTGATATCCAGTTTTTATTTTTTCACTTTCTTTCAATATTTTTAATAAATGTGCTTCTTTACCCATTCAGAAAAGTTTTAATATTGAATAAGCAGGTTTAGGAACCAGTATGATGGCTATCATAGAAGGGATTCAAGGTGAAAAAGGGTGATGTGAAAATCTTTGGGTGAGAAGGAAACCCATGAAGTAGAAACAGCTTTCAGCTCTAATTTCTTGCTGTAGTTTTCTCTTGCTTAGAGATGGTGTAGGTTACCAGCACAGGCATGCAACTAGCCCCAGCCTGGCAAACTGTGGTGCTGGGAAATATCTTGGGCCTCTGTGTTAGCCCCAATACACAGACTTGGACAAATTATGCCACTTCTCTGGACCTCTGGTTCCTTCTGGACTTCTGGACCTTCTCTGGTTCCTTATTTTGAAAATGAGGAGTTAGTCTAAGTAAGCTCCAGGTTCTTTTCCTCTTCCATGATTCAATATTGAGCAGTCATGGCTGCACCTAGCAAAGAAACTCCCCTCTTGGATTTGTCTTTGTTGCTGCTGAGCATTGCTGAGGCACACTGGCATCTCGCTTTGGATGCACTCACAGATTCCTGCATCTGGCTTGCTTTGCTCCCTCCCCTTGCCTCACACCTACAGGCCAAGTAAAGGATGGTGGAGGAGATGGAAATGAAGGGTGCTAGAGGAAGAGAGGAAAATTGTACTTTGACCTGGAGATGTGAAGGACATAGACCAGGGAGAGGGAGAACTACAAAATAGGCACAGCTGATCTTTCTCACTGCTGAGTTTGTTGTTTTTTTATGTATCTTCTCTGTGCCAAGCAGTATTGACTGGGGCTGGTTGGTCAATTGGCTTGTTTTTGCAGGTTGTACTCTGTAAACTTCTTTAGATAAAATCACTCTGTTTGCTAGCAACCAAAGGCATGCATTTATAAGAGGTGCTATCTATGGTCTTACTAATTTTTTTTTTGTTTTTGTTTCTGCTTTTTAGAATTTTGTCCCTTGAGGGCTAACATTCAAATCGCTGGCCTCCTTCAAATCAATTTCTAACCAATGGAGCCAACCTGCTCAGCAAAAGTGGTTCCCCAGGGAGGCTCAGTGTTGGCTTGTTTGCAGAAATATCTAACTTTAAAAATAACCCCCTGAGTATAAGGGGAAACCCATGCCCTGAGAACATTTGGATCCTTTTCTGTGAGGACTTTTGAGCTACCTGGCAACTAATGTGCATCAAGTGGTTTGTTAGTGAAAGGGGCCAATACATATTTGCATAGAAAAAAGGCCACTTTACCTCTTAATTTCTTCCAGCATTTTCCTGAGGTGGAAAAAAGCCTGAAATCATTGTCATTGTCCTTAGTTCCCTAGAATTAAAAATATGGACTTCAGTGCCCTTAAATGCACTGGTTACCAAGAAAAGCAAATGCTTCTCTGTGGCATTCTCTTGACATTCTGGAAACATTACTCTGCCTAGCATTTATTTCAGGATTGGGAGTAATCGAGTTTTATGGTCCTCTCTGTAAAGGGTACAAGCCAAACAAATCTCGGACTTCTGGCCTGGCTGTTATTGGCTTTTTCCAATAGCTGTACCATCCATTTCAGATTGCAAATGGGGTAACCAGGCCTGAAATGACTCTTGGAAGAAGAACTTAAGCAATTACTTAAAAAAAAAAAAAAAGTCTTTTGTAAGTTCCCATACAGCCTTGCGAGAGCCTTCAGTTCAGACTTGCAAAGGGACAATGCCTTCTGGCTCAAAGGCATTTTTAGCCTTTTGCAAAAGTCTCATTGTTTTCTTTGACGTTTGTTCTTTTACCTTCAAGACATTTTCTTTTCCAATATTGGCTCCAAAATCATATTTTTTGGAGGAAAATAAACTCAGAGTCCCTCTCAACAAACACCTCTTTCCAAGAAAAATAAATGACAAGATAGCTGAGAAGGGATGGAGGACTTTTCACTGCCCTCTGGATTCCTCACAGTGCACCCAGGAATAGTGTCTGGATTGAGGAAGCAAAGACCTTTACTGTTGTTAGTGTTCTCTGTGCCCTCAGTCTATCTATCTTTGCAATCTTCTCCCTTTGTTCTTCTCATAACTGTGAACTATATTGTCCATCGTGTATGAGGCCTTTGTGAGTTTCTGAGTCTAGGTTTATTTAAAACTAAAATCTGATCTATTCTCCGTGTCCCCTTTATTCTTCAAGCTTAGGCAGGAAATCTGAGGTAGTACATCATCATAAAAATAAAGAGGTGAAATACATAAAAGCTCATTGTAAATTGGGAAATGCTATTTAAATATAAGAGCTTATCTAAAGTGAAATTGGAGGTGTCAAAATTGACTTTAGTGGAGTCATTTTAAAATGGAGTCAGCTGCCTTTCCAGAGAAACTGCCTTGCTGTCTTGAATTTTGGACTGGGTCAAACCTTTGGACTGGACCAAAAGGACAATTGTTTTACAAGCAATTGTTTGAGAAATCAGCAGGAAAACTGACATCCTGATCACAAATACTGAGGACTGTGGACTTTCTGAAGGTAGAATCAATAGTCAATCAATGTTTAGCCAAGACTAGCTTCTACCTCCAATTCAAAGTAAAATTCTTTGTAATACAAACCTCCCTTTGCCTTTAAAAGCTGCTGACTTCTCCCTAGTGGGACACTATTTGGGTTTCTACGTGAATCTGCACTCCCCAAATTGCAATTCTTTGATCCCAAATAAACACTTTGCCTCTTAAACTGGTTTCTGTTTTTGTAGGTTGACAAGAGTTTAAGAAAATCTCCTAGATCTATTATGTGATTTACTTTAGGTACTTTGAAACGCCCTATTTTTCACAGTTGATTTTCATTCAAAAATTTTTAGAATAGTGACCTTGATTTTATCTAATACACACTTTCCTTTGAGCAGAAATCCATTTAAATAATCTTAGAAAGATGGATACTCTTTTCATCCAAGTCTGTAGTATCGATGAAAATAATCCATAACCAATCTATAATGAAAATTTGGGTGAGTTTATTCTGAGCTTAAATCTGAGGATTATAACCCGGGAGAGTCTTTCCACAAAGGAACAGAGCACTCCAAAGAAGTGGGGGTACACAGGGTGGTTATATACCCTCAAAGAGTATGTTTCACATATGATTGAAATGTCCCTTTTACAATAGTCACGAGGCTGCTCTGTCAGCACAGTGATTGATGGAAACGGCAGATAGGTCTGCTGTCTCAGTGAACGCTGCGGGGTGGCAGGTGTGTTGCCTTGGGCTGGGTGGTCACAGATGAGCACTGCAGTCGGTTCCCAGCCTAAAGAAAGATGCTTAATCTTTAAGGAGATGCCAACGTTGGGAGGGGGAGAGAAGTTGCACCTTTACCTCAAGGGCCTTTGCTCTTGCCATAGGGAATCTCTAAAGCAGATATACAATGCATGCTCAATGGCCTCGGTCAGGCCCTTTTGGAAAGACAAGGTCAGGCCGAATTAGGTTTACACAAAATGGCTTCCTCATATACTCCAATGTATCCTATTACTTGCCATTTTTATTTGTCAGTAGAGTATAAGAATCCGTATCTCTTTTGTCAGGTTTTGCCAGTGTTTCACATCACTTGAGATGTCAATTCTGATTTTCAGTGTAAGGATCTCTTGCTGTAATTGAAGGCTATAGCTTTGTCCCATTACAATGGAAACAGGACAGCCATTCACCACTATCAGTGTAAGATTCCTTTAAGTTCTTGAAGGCTCACCTTCTCTGGATGAATATGTTTAGTTTCTTTACACTTTCTGTATAGTGATTATTTCCAAAAATTTTATTATTCCAAACATCTTCTCAGTTTCCCAAATCTTGTTTTAGTTTTGGAACACCCAAGTAGAGATGTCTAATTAAAGGTATGCTCAATGCTGGAAGATGAATTTGTCTCTCTGCTGTTCTCTTCTTTTATATGTGTTTCTACATATAGCGGTCACTTCTTTTTTTGCTACCAAATGACACAATGTACTTTTTGACATTCAGATATTTTTCTATTTTGCATATTAAGGCCTTAATTTAGGACCTGAATAAATAGGAACTTTGAGATTCCTAGGAAATAGGGTTAAGTAGTGGCATAACTAACAGTGTTCATACTTCCTGTGAATTCATTTTTTTCATTCATTCAACAAATAATGTGTATCTAGTATGTGCCAGGCACTAGAAATGTAGCAGTGAACAAAAATGACAAAATCTCTGCCCTCCTGGAACCAAAATTCTAGTCAAGAATTTCTCACCCCCCAACTTTTTCAGTTGAAGTTTATATGGCCTAAGAATGTAGCTAAGACTGGATATGTAAGGTAAGTGATAGCAAGTTACCTGCTTAGCTATCACAGAATAGCTGTGAATTTGAGGAAGTAATGTTAGCTAACTGCCTAATATTCAGGAGCTTAACTGGAGTGTTCAGCCTTAGCAAAGACACCAATAGGCTGTACAGTAACCAGTTTGTAAAATGACAGGCAGTGTCATTGTCTCTAGTCATCTGAAGGGCTGTTGGAGAAGAATTTACCATGGCCTGTAGGGTCTAGGGTCTCATGAAATATCACTGCTACAATTTAAAAGGAGATGTGTTTTAATTCACTATATGGAAGGGCTTTGCAGTATAGCTGTCTAAAAATGAATGGATAGCTTTAGGAGACTGTATCATCATCATCATCACCATCATTATTTTTTGTAGTAGAATAGTACTCTAGTAGTTAGTTACCTGACTAATTTGTCCAGGTAGTGTACTAAGGGCTTGAAAGACATTATTTTTAATCTTCAAATCATCCTGTGAAGTATCATTATCCCTGTTTCACGGATAAGGAACCTGAGACTTAGAAAGTTTGTGAGTTCCCCATTCTGCATCTAGGCTAAATGACAGATGGTGATGTTGTAAACAGATTGAAGCAGTAAATGGGAGGAGATGGACCACTATTCATCTTTATATTGTACAATGTAAGTTTTAAATGCAAGTATAAGATCTTTTAACTTGTATACAGAACCACAGAAATTACGTGATTTGTATTTTGTAGCTCATACATCCATATGTATTTTGATCTTACCACAACAGTGGCAATGCTGTGCAATCCATCTCAACAGTTTTTACTTCATCTTTTGATAATGTGCACAGTCTACCAACATTCTCTACCTTTGGCTTACTGATAAATAAGGAAGAACCAAAAAGAAAACTATGGATTGTCCTCTTTCCCTTTCTTTCCATGTCATCATTTTCACTGTAAGTGGTTGGTTAATATAGGGGAGGAACATGAGTAAGAAAGGATATGATAGGGTTCCTTGGTTGTTTGAGTTTATTAGAATGCCATTGCCTTCTTTCTGCATTCAGAGCAAGTTCTGCTTTGAATGAAAAGTGTGACTTCTCAAGGCTGGTAGTGCCTCCTCTTTCTCAATCGTAGATGTAACATGCTTATCCTGGACTCAGTTTGAGTCTCCCTGAACTCCCACGTATTGTGGATCCATTGGAATTTTGTGCTCATAGAGCATCACGAAGGCTATATGTGAAAGGGGTGATAAGAGATGGCAGGTGAACAGGTAGTGGGTGGGGGGGATACACATATTATGCATATCGCCTTTACTGATACGCGTGTTGCATTGTTCCATGGATTTAACTTACAAGACACAAGTTCAAAGATAACATCATTAAGAATTTTAAGATGGCAATGGCAGAGCATTAAACTAAACACAGAGCCCTCATAAGCATAGGGTTTTGACTATAAAGTGAGCATGTTATAATGGGATATCAAGGAACTGTGGCAGACATGAATATTGTGTGCATCTCCCCTGCTCACACTCCTGTTCCATTATCCCATCAGACCTCAATTACAAAACACAAGTTCAAAGATAAAATTATTAATTTAAAAATGGCAACAATAGAGATTAAACCAAGCATAAGGCCCTTCTGAGTATGGGCACCTGTGTGACTATATAGGTTGCATGCCTTTGAAGCTGGTCTTGGCTGCTTCACTCACTTTCTGATACTTAGGATGGGATGACTCAAAGGTTGAACCCAGCTGGGCCTGTCAACTAGAGCACCTACCTGTTGTCTCTCAATATGAATTGGATTTCTCCAAATGCGGTGCTTGGGTACCAAGTGGCAGAGTCCATAGAGGGACATTTCAGAGGGCAAATATTCCAAAAGAACCAGGTGGAAGCTTTTTGGCCTTTAATGACCTAATATTGGATATCACCTAATATCACCTCTGCCATACTCTTCTGGTAGAAGCAGTTAGAAGACTACTCTGATTCAAGGAGGAGGGACGTAGAACCTGCTTCTCAACAGGGAGAGTATCAAAAATTTAGGATCATGTTTTAAAACTGCTTCAGTGCTTAAAACTTACCAGGTGCTCAGGTGTTTTCACACTCTTCTCTTTCTCTCCTCTCCATTCCCATTTCCTCACACCTAGTTCTTTCTCTCTCATCTCCCTTCCTCCTCCTCCTCTTTCCCCTCTTTGTCTTCCTCTTCTTCCTCCTCTTCCTCTTCCTTCTCTTTCTTGTTTGTTTGTCTGTTTTTTTAACTCTCATTGCACCACACTGTTTTCATTGTTGAACAGGAGAAAACATTTAGAAAGTTGGAGAGAAACATGAAAGTGGGTGAGAAACAGAGAGGAGGAGAGAAAGTGGGATTAGCACTAACCTCTCTATTTAGCTGTGCGAATTTATGGCACTATTTAAAAATTTCAGACACCTAGATTATCTCCATTCACTCCATCTCAGCCCCACCTTCATTTCAAGAAAGATCTGTGATTATACAAATTTCCGTTTCTTCCTATTTATTTCTCATCTATTTGCCTTCGAATATAAGCACTTCTACTAGCCCTGGTCTCATGTTCTCTGCACTTAATTTCTCTATCAACTCTACTACATTTCTGGACTCTTCTAGAATTCAAGCAACATGGCTTCAAACATTCTATAACCAACATTATATATAAGAGAGAGAAACTTATTCCAAATAAACTGAAGCAAGATGTGGCTGCAAGAGGAATTTTGGCCTATAAATGTAAAAAAATCTCATTGTATATTCTAAGAGAATGCATTTGGGAAGAGCATGTACTTCAGTGGAAACTGATAGAGCTGGTTTGTATAAAGCATCTTTAACCCATCTGCCACTTGAATGATGGCTTCTGACTCAGTCTCCTTATTTCAAAGGATACCACTTGAGTATTGCCTTAAATCTCAAACACTACTCATAAAACAGCACTTTGATTTGCTAAGTGGGACTAAATCAGAAACATGTAGACTTGGCATCACTCAGATTTACAAAATGATTGAGCAGTGTCAGAATAATGCCAAGTAAAACAGTGTGATGAACTCTAAACATTGTTTTCTCACATACCTAAGAGTACTTGATTCCAGGCTCTCCAGGGTCAATGCCAAAGATACCCTCGCCCTCGCACAATCTATGGCTTTGAGAGGGAAATGTATCATGGTGTTTGTCCCCAAAACCATTATGTCCCACATGCTGTAAGCCTGGTTTATATTGTTTACTAGATAATTAAGAAGCAAGACAAACATTTTATACTGATGTTATTTGTTTTTTGGCCAAGATAATTCAAACTAGGTACATTAAAGTAGTGTCTCACAGGAAACATTAGGCTAACAGCTTAAAATCAAATGAAATCTTTCTTCTTTTCTTTTTTTGTGAAGAAGATTGGCCCTAAGCTAACATCTGTTGCCACTCTTCCTCTTTTTGCTTGAGGAAGATTGTCACTGAACTAAATCTGTGCCAATATTCCTGTATTTTGTATGTGGGATGGCGCCACAGCATGACCTGATGAGCAGTGTATAGGTCCGTGCCTGGAATTCAAACCTGTGAACCTTGGGCTGCTAAAGTGGAGCACGTGAACTTAACTGGTATGCCACCAGGCCAGCCCCCTAAATGAAATCTTTTTACAGTAAGAAATTATCTTTTTTCTCTATAGCCTAAGACAGGTGTTTTCATTTTTCTCTCTTTTAAGATCATTACAATGTCATGTCCATACCATTTTATATTCCACTTTTCCCAGGAATTATAACAGCATGAAGAACATAGGCTTAGGAGCCAGATGGACTTGGATTTAAATATTGGCTCCATCATCCACCATCTTTATGCGTGTGGTCAAGTTGTTTATCCACTTTGGTCTTCAGTTTGTTTATCTGTAAAATAAGGATAACAACTGACCCCCAATTATAACTTGGGTTCCACATGACTAGTCTCTGTGTAGCATCTTATTCAAAGAAACAGTAATTTAGCAGAAAAATGTAACTGAAGGTAATTAAGATATTTAGTATTTAAAATACAAAATTAAAAATTTTAAAAATAAAAGATTCGGTTGCTTTTATTGATGTATAGTTAGCATACAATAAATTACACATATTTAAAGCATAACATTTAATAAATTTTAACATTTATATACGCCCATGAAATTATCACCACAATCAAGATGATGAACACATCTATGTTCCCCAACAGTTTCCTCATGCTCCTTTGTAATACCTTCCTTCTGCCCCACCCTGGCTCCCTAATCCCTAGGCAACTAACCTGTTTTCTGTCATTATACATAAGATTGCATTTTTAAGAATTTTATATAAATGGAATCATACAGTATGTACTGCTTTTTTGTTGGCTTTCACACAGCATAATTATTTTGAGATTCACCCATGTTGTTGCACGTATCAATATATCAATAGTTCATTTGTTTTTATTGCTGAATAATCTGTTGTATCAACATACTGCAATTTAATTACCCATTTATCTGTTGATGGATATCTGGGGTTTTTTTTTCAGACTATCACAAATAAAACTGCTATGAATATTCTTGTACAAAACTTTGTATGACTATATGCTTTTATTTCTCTAGCAAGTGTGTGTTTAACTTTTTAAGAAACTACCCAACTGTTTTCTATAGTGGTTCTGATCATTTTACTTTCCACTAGTATTGTATGGAAGTTCTGGTTGCTTCACATCCTTGTCAATACTTGGTATGATCAGTCTTTGTGATTTCAGCCATTCTAATAGACAGGTAGTGCCATCTCATTGTGGTTTTAATTTGCATTTCCCTTATGAAAAATGGCGTTGAGCATCATTTTATGTGCTTATTTGCCATCGGTATATTGTCTTTGGAGAAGTTTTTGTTCAAATGTTTTGTCCGTTTGAAAAAATTGGATTGTTTATTAAGTTTTGAGAGTTCTTCATATATTCTAGATAAAAATCCTCTATCAGCTGTGATTTGCAAATATTGTCTCCTGGTCTGTGGCTTGTCTTTTCGTTCTCTGAACAGTGTCTTTCATACAGCAGAAATTCTTAATTTTGATGAAGTCCTGTTTATCATTTTTTTGTTTGTTTTCTGGGTCAGAAATTCTTAATTTTGATGAAGTCCTGTTTATCATTTTTTTGTTTGTTTTCTGGGTCATGCTTTTGGTGTTGTTACATTCTTAATGCACAGAAAAACTTAATAAAAAGCCTTTCGACATCTCTCTCTAAATTGCTCTGGACAGGGGGCCAGCCCCATGGCCAAGTGGTTAAGTTCACGTGCTCCGCTTTGGCGGCCCAGGGTTTCACTGGTTCGGATCCTGGGTGCCGACGTGGCACCACTTCTCAGAGGCGGTGTGCCACATAGCACAACCAGAGGCACTCACAACTAGAATATACAACTATGTGCCTGGGGGGCTTTGGGGAGAAGAAGAAGAAAAAAAGAAGATTGGCAACACATGTTAGCTCAGGTGCCAATCTAAAAAAAACAACAAAAAAAGACTGCTTAAAGCAGTAATTATATATTATATTGGGCTGGCCCCATGGCCAAGTGGTTAAGTTCACAGGTCCCACTGCAGCGGCCCAGGGTTTTGCTGGTTCAGATCCTGGGCGGACATGGCACTGCTTGCCAGGCCACGCTGAGGCAGCGTCCCACATGCCACAACTAGAAGGACTCACAAGTAAAAGATACAACTATGTATACAGTATATGTATAATATGCACAACTATGTATACACTGTGTACTGGGGGGATTTGGGGAGAAAAAAAAGAAGATTGGCAACAGTTGTTAGCTCAGGTGCCAATCTTTAAAAAAATAAATAAATTGCTCTGGACAACAGTACTGAAAACCCTTGCTCTATACTTTCCTCAAATCTCCTCCTTACCTAGATATGTAGACTCTTTTGTTTCTCTGCCTCTACCCCACTTTTCTGTTTTAATCATGGATGAAATATCCCACTCTTTTTTTTTTTTTTTGAGGAAGATTAGCCCTGAGCTAACATCTGTCACCAATCCCCCTCTTTTTGCTGAGGAAGACTGGCTCTGAGCTAACATTCATGCCCATCTTCTTCGATTTTATATGTGTGATGCCTGCCACAGCATGGCTTGCTAAGCAGTGCGTAGGTCCATCCCCAGCATCCCAATCAGTAAACCCTGGGCCGCCAAAGTAGAACGTGCAACTTAACTGCTGTGCCACCGGGCTGGCCCCCAAAATATCCTAATCTTATTTGTCCAAGTGAGCATAGTTTGTTTTTTTTCAGTTTGCCAAATAAGAAGCTGCTATAGTTAAAGTAGCTGCAGTGTCTACATAACCTTCTTTGGATGAGAACCAACATGGACAATGTGAGCATTAGATGAGATGATACATGATAGTGCTGAGTACAAAAGTAAATGCTTGAAATGGCTATCATTATTGCCATTTTATGCTGATTTAGCTAAACACTTTTCAGCATCACTCACAACTGTGAAGTTGACTATTGGTACTATATAGATAGATTTATAGTGTGTATATAAGAAATGTAAGCATGGAAGAAAGAAGGAGAGGGAAGAAAAAGTTCTTTTTTGGAACATACTCTTAAATATAAGTTGGTTTTTTTTTCCTGAGGAAGATTAGCCCTGAGCTAACAGCTGTGCCAGTCTTCCTCCACTTTGTGTATGGGTTGCCACCACAGTGTGGCTGATGAGTGGTGTAGGTCCATGCCTGGGATCTGAACCCACAAACCCAGGCCACTGAAGCAGAGCATGCCAAATTTAACCACTACACCACAGGGCTGGCCCCTGTAAGTTTTTTTTTTTTTAGCTGGAAAATCACTTGTTTTCCATAGATGTAGTAACCTCACATGTGAGGTATCACCTAAATAAGTAAAGATGTCTAAAATCTATAAAGTGATTTGAGAGCTAAGAGGCCTAGCTCTCATTACTTGATCCCAGTATTGTCCTGCAAGCCAAAATATTTCAGTTACTTTTTCTAGGCAAAGATAGGAGAAAAAAAAGTTCTCTTATGGCCTTTTTAGGTAGCTATTCTCAATTTCCCCATGAAATAGCCTGAAATATTTAAAGGACTTTTGAGATCCAGGTTGGTTCTAGACCTTTCTTAACATGATCTTGGACAACATCTCCAGCTTCCTAGCTGGCCTTAAGAATCTATCTGGAACCCAGAGGTATCAGGACTAACTGAGTTCTATGATCCTGGGTTTTGTTCAGAACAGGGTTAGAGAGTACTCTCAGGGGAACATGGGCCTCACAGAATGAGTTGGCAAAAATTCCCTCCTCCTCCATTTCCTGGAAGAGGTTGTAAAGGATTGCTATTATTTCTTCTAAATGTTTAATAGAATCCACCAGAAAAGCCATCTGGATCTGATTTTTCCTTTGAGCAAAAATTTTTAATTACTAATTTAGTGTCTTTACTCATTATAAGTGTATTCAAATTTTCTATTTCTTCTTGAGCCAATTTTGGTCATTTATATCTTTCTAGGAATTTTTTATCTCATCTAAGTTGTCTAATTTGTTGACATAAAATCGTTCGTAATATTCCCTTATAAATCTTTTAATTTTTGTAGGATCAGTGGTGATGTGTCCTTTTTCATTCCTGATTTTGGTGATATTTCTTCTCATTTTTTTTCTTAGTGAGTCTTACTAAAAGTTTGACAGTTTTTTAACCTTTTCTTAGAAGCATTTTTTGGTTTTATAAAATTTTTTGGTTTTATCTATTGCTTTTCTGTTTAATTGATTTGCAGTCTAATCTTTATTATTTCCTTTCCTCTCTTTGCTTTGGGTTGAGTTTACTTTTCATTTTCTAGGTTCTTAAGGTGGAAGCTTAGGTTGTTGGTTTGAGATCCTTTTTCTAGCAGAGGCATTTAAAGTTATAAATTCCCCTCTAAGTATTGCTTAGCTAAAAATGGATAAATTTATTGCTGGCTATTTTTTACTTCAGAAGATATAGTAGTAGTTTTTAATCTTGGTTTGGCAGAGACTACCCAGATATTTGTTCTGTTTGGACATTTGGGTTGAATATTTACTGCCCTGCCAAAGCTACAATCTTTAGGGGCATATACACTGTTGCTGGGAATTCTCTTTTGTCCCAAACATTTGTCCTCCAGAGAAAGTCTTACAAAACCATTTCCTCAGCTGTCTGCCTATACCTATTCACTTTCTCCCCTGCATTTGTGATTTTCTGTGACTTCTCATTTTACTAGTTCAGTTGCTTTCCATGATCACTTAAAGCTGAGAGAGGGTAGGAAGTGAGGGATATAGTGTTCTAAATGATGAAAGGAACTCATCAGAGTCAGACATATCTTTTGGATGAATGGGGTGATGTGATTTCAAAGGTGTCAGGAAGGCATTCCTCATTTCTTCTTCCCACCCACCTTTTTCTGGTTGATGCCCACTCATTCTTCAGTCCTTGGCTTAGATATTTCTTCTTCTAGAATGCTCTGAGCCTTTGCACTTGGTTAGACTTCCCTGCTCATAACACCATGTCTTAACTCTATCAGTAATTTCCACACTTTAGTGTAACTGCTTGTTTATTTATCTGTTCTCCTTGTTTTCTGAGGACAGGGCCCATCAGTGTGCTTCATATTGTGTAAAATACCTGGCAATATTGTGTGCTCATGTGGAATTAAAAAAATCGCTCTCTGAAATTTAGTGGTTACAGTTTTATTCCTTTGTATGTTTTTTACTCATCAATGTAAATTTGTTTTTCAGATCCTTTCCAGAAAGCAGGTTTGGTTGGGAGGGAGCTCGGGGTACCTTGGGAGCACCAAAGGAGAAGTGAGCACAGAAAGGGGCAAAGGGCTCACTAAAGGCTACCTTTACCTTTGAGCTTAACATGGCTTATTGGAATCCTTGTTTTTTGATAAATTTGTCAACATTTTTATATTACCTTCAGTGATGAAATGGAAAGCATGTATGTTTAATTTGTTTATCTCACAAAATTGAGCTGGTGATCTTGTTTTACCTGAGAGAAATATGTCTAAATTTAAAATTATCTGACAAACTGAGAAAAGGGGAAGATATGTAAAAAACGAAATTTCAATTTGGGGTAATTACTGTCTTTTTTTTGTGAAGAAGATTGGCCCTCCGCTAACATCTATTGCCAATCTTCTTCTTTTTGCTTGAGGAAGATTGTTGCTGAGCTAACATCTGTGGCAGTCTTCCTCTGTTTTATGTGAACTGCCACCACAACATGGCTTGATGAGTGGGGCTAGATCTGTACCCGGGATTTGGCCCCTGAACACCGGGCTGTAGAAGTGGAGCGTGGGAACGTAACCACTACACCACCGGGCTGGCCCCATGGGGTAATTACTTTAGAAGACACAGGTCAGAGATGATGTCATGTTCTAGGAGTAGTATTAATGTCTGTAAAATGCTTTAATCATGAGAATAATAGTAAAAAAAGGTAAGAATTGCTAAAATTTATAAGGAAATTTTCTCTGATCATACTCTTTCTAAAGAGAGCTATAATTCTATACTTTAAACCAAGAATTGCCACATTTTTATGCATATGGAAGGCTTGACACACCTTTTTTATTTTTTTTTAACTCAAATTATTTTGAGTAAGAAATTCTGGTAAGAAATAATAACACTTCACCTATATGTATCACCTTAGATTCCTTTTGGTTGATAAGATGTAACTTAAGAATAGCAACACCTGTACTTTGCTTTATAATTTGCAAACCAATTTCTTTTTTTTTCTTTAAAAATTATAAAAGAAGTTCATTTGGCTGGAGAAAATGACAGGATATACTGTATATGTATGTATTTAATATATAAAAATACATATAAAGTATAAGTATATATAAAGTATATCTCCTCCCTACATTCTCTAATCTCATTTCTGTGGAATCAATACCATTAACAGTTGTGTAAACTTCTAGACTTTTTTTAATTCACTTATAAACATATTTATGTGTGTATATATAACATGTAGCAAAGGTATAAATATAAAATATCTATGTATAGGCACACATTTATTCACAATTAATTTAGTTATTTTAATGTACATCTTGGACATGTATTTTTATGAATTTATGATAGTATTTCTGATTGATACTTTACCAACAATAGAATTGATGGAGTAAAGGCTGTTCACATTTTAAGTATTACAGGCAAATTGCCTACCTAAAGGTTTATACTCCGTCCAGCTGTGTATGTGACTATCCTTCCGCCTGCCTCCTCCTGCCCCACACCATTGCCAACATGGGTGTTATCAATCTTTTCAGTTCTTGTTAAGCTGAAAAGTGGTATCTCCTTGTTTAGTTTGCAATTTCCTGTTCTCTAGTGAGGTTGAACATCTTGTATTTCTTCTGCAAATTGCCTGTGTATGCCTTTCTATTTTTTCCTTTGATATTTGTATTTTTCATACTGATTTGTGGAAGTTCTTGAATTATTAGAGGTATTGACATTTTTGTTAAATATTTGTAATAAATATTTTCTCTCAGTTTAACATTTATCTTTTAACTTTGTAGTGTGTCTCACAAAAAATTTATTTTTGTTTTGTCAAATCTTCAAGATTTTCACATGTATTCTCATACAATCCTTAAAACAAAGCTATGCAGATAAGAACTATCATCTTTGTACAGATGAGCCAGCTGAGGTTCCTAGAGCTTAAATGACTGGCCCAAAGAGAAGGGACTCACATCTAAGCCTATACTTCTGGAGATGCACACTGTGACAAGGGAAACTATAGAGGATAGGTGAATAGGCTCAGGAGCCACAGAACTAAGAAGGAGCCACAGAACAAAGTTCCCTTTCAAACTGACTGCTCCTCAGGACCCAGCCATTGGTCAACAGTCTTTAAGGAGGCTGTGCCTAAAGCAGCGGTAATAGTTTTACAACGGCCTCTAGGTGGTTCTGGTGATATGAGGTGTTTGTAACTCCTTTGGCTTAGATTTGACACCCATTTCCCTTCTTCGCCTCTCCCTGCCAACTTTCTTTTATGGCTCTTGGCTCAGATCTTGGATATTAACTTTGCTTATTTCATGACTTCTGGCTCTGACCATTGGCTGGGCCTATGAACAGATTACTGGCAGCAATTTCAATGGATCCCCTGGTTCCAGATCTAGGATTCTGGCCTTGGTTGAAGGTCACGGTGTTGGGAGGGGGTCTTAGGCCTTTGCATCAGTGGATGACAGACAAATGGAGAGTTGGAGAAAATGCAACAGAATAAACTTTATTTAAAAATGCCCTCAAAATGTCTAATGAGAAATTTCAGCTACTGGATACCAAAGACCAGTAAGGAAGTAGGAGTAGGTTGGCAGAGTGGTACATTTTGTTCTTTTTCTGCCTGGAAAGAACTAGTTATGGGCAGTTTACTCTGTCAGCATGGATTGAAGTCATATAAATTCTCCTTAATCATTCTGTCACCTTGTGTTTGAGAGGAACAGGGAGACTAGAGGAAACTGGAATGTTCCTCCTAGCCAATCTGAAATCTAGAAAGTAAAGTTATTGTCAAATGAAAAAGCAAAGTACAGAACATTGTGTATAGTATAATCCTATTATTATAAAATAAAACCCTACTCTAGAATATTAATATTGGTTAGGATTCTAACTTATAAATAGTAAAATCCAACTCTGGCTAAGTGAAGCCGGAAACTTCCTGTTGGGGATTTTGGTGGCACACTGATAGAAATCTTGGAACAGTTTCTGACCATTTCTCCCTCCCCCTCCCACTACACCATGAGCTTACTATAAACACATACAATCTCGTACCCAACCATGGGGAAAAGCCAAAATTTTCTAATACTTCTCAGCAGATGGAAGTTTCTATCTTATAAGTTAATTTTTATTAACAAGCATTTCTATTCTAAAGCATTTCTATTTGTTTAGATATTGTTTACATACAATATCTCATTTAATCCATACAGCAATCCTGTTTACAGATAGGGAATGTGAGACACAGAGAGTTTAGGTAATTTGCCCAAGCTCACACAGCTAGTAAGTGGTAAAGCAGGGAGTCCAGAGTCTATGCTCTTTACTGTCTTAACCGCTAGGCTATGCTGCCCATCATGGGTGAAAATATGAGAGAGGGTAAATGTTTTCTTTAACAACAGGTAACATTTATTATAGATAATATTTATTGAGTGTTTATTATATTTCAGGACATGTACTACATACTTTACATGTAAAATGTTAATCTTCATTACAGTACTTTGTAAGAGGCACGATTTTTATCTCTATTTTATAGATGTAAAACCTGAGGGTAGAGAGGTACAGGAACTTGCTTAAGACCATACAATCAGTAATGGCAATTCTAGGATTTAAGCATAGATCTGTTTGTTGCCAGGACCTATGATATTAGCTATCCTCTATAGTTATAAAAAACAAACAACAAAACCCAGGTTTATTTAATATTCAAAGTATTGAACTTATAAAATCTACAATTATTAAGTTCACATACTGAGAGGCAGCTTTCAGAAATTTTTGAGAGAGCAAGAGGAATGGACACACTTCACTTGAGGACTTAGTATGGAGGCAGTGTGGTAGAATGGACAGCATAGTGGATCATCTGGGAAATGGCATACTAGAGTTGGAGTCCTAGACCTGCCACCAACTCATTTTGTGACTTTGTGGAAGTTAGTTCACCTCTCTGAGTCGGAGACTTATCTATAAAATTAATGCCTAGGATTAGATCATCTCAAAGGAAGCTTCTGATTTAATGTTCACTGATTATCATCACAAATAGATTATAAAGAGGAGATGTTAGACTGTCTTAGGGTTTGATCTTGCCTGACTGTCCAGTTGGACATTATGCTATCTGGGTCTTTTTTGGATTATTTTCCAACTGGTGGGCTCCCTTTGTTGTGGGCAGGCAGATTTCCTTCCTGCCCAAGTTCCCTCCCTTTATCACCCTGTCTCTGGTGTACTACTCCTTCTTCTCAATATCTGGGTTTCTTTTCTACAGGGCTCTCTGTGTAGACTATGTTCTTCCGTAAACCAGTACTCCTGGCCTCAGCCTTCTCTGAGTTATTGGATTATTTGTCATCTGTATCTGTCACCAGATACTTAGTTACCGTGAATTATTTATTGTTGCCCATGTTTGCATTTTATGTAGAATTTTAAACACTACAAGCTCAAACTTTTAAATTCACAGTTGATTTTAAACATAAAAATATGTCTCCCGATATGTACCACAAGGACATTCATTTATGTCCGTATTATCATTTTTATGTCTTTTATGATTTATCATATTTTACTGTATTTGTGTTGTGTCCCCTTTTTCTTTTGAGATGAGCCTTCTTTTTTATACATAAGTTTTTTTTAGGGGGGAGGGTTACATTTCATTATTGCCTTTTCTGGTATTTTTCTAATTTTGTTCTTGTTAGACAGGAAATATTTTTTAAATGTGTTTTTGAGAGTTGGGATTTTTCTCATACAATTTCTCTAAGTTTTCATTTTTATTATATCTGTATGGGATTCCATATTGCTATACATTTTCATATATATTCAATTATGTGAAATGTTTGTGGTTCTTATATTACTCTTTTCTATGTGTCTCTTATGCCTCTACAACTAGACTAAGTTTTTTGAGGGCAGCACCATATCTGTAGCACCAGCTCCTGTCCTGGTATCTTTATGTAGGAATGGTCCCTTCAGTGAAAACTCTGTGAAAAGTGCTGTGCCAAAACTTGTAGTTATAAATTATAAACCACTCTTCTTGCCTATTTTTTGTACCTAGGTCTTTTTCCTCTTTCAAAATGATGTATCAAGTTGTTATTCCCAGCAAATAAGTCTTTCACAGTAGAGAAGCTAATTTATTGGGGTGGACATATTAGTGTTTTTATTAAAAAAAAGAGAGAAAAGAACTATAGAGGTACCTCTGTTAGCCTTTATCTTCACCAAAGTAAAGCACAAGTAGATACTTGAAAATGTGATAATTAAGAAGCTACCCTTTCTTGATGCTAACAAGAATGAAAGAAGATACATACAAAGAATGGGCAAAGTAGAAAATTCTTGAAAGTTTAAAAGTGGGGAAGGAATTTATTTTAGATACACATTTATTTAGACCTCTGGCATCTGCTGATCCTGAGTATGAAAAGTTCCCCACAGGTCCTCATGGTAGGATTGAACACTTCAATTTTTAAAAAATTTTCTCAAGGAATGAGGACTCTTGCTGTAACCATTGTGCAGTTCTGGAACTGAACCTTGAATAATGGTCTTTATTGGCATGAACAATGGTCTTTATTGGTATTAAATAGGGATTGGCAAACTATAGCCCAAATCTGGCCCACTGACTTTGTATAGTTTGTGAGCTAAGAATGATTTTTACATTTTTAAATGATTGGGGAAAAAAATCAAAAGAATAATATTTTGTGATGTGAAAAATATATGAAATCCAAATTTCACAATCCATAAATTGGAACAAATCCATTCTCATTTGTTCACATATTGTCTATGCTTGTTTTTATTCTACGGTGGCAGAGTTGAGTAGTTGTGACAGAATCCACTTGTCTCACAAAGCCTAAAATGGTTGTTATGTGGCCCTTTACAGAAAAAGTTTGCTTTTATACTCCTAGTATAAGGGAAGATAGGATAGGAGACCAAAAAAAAAGTGGGTTGGGGGCAGAAATGAGGATAGACGATAGAGGCAGAATTCCTTTCCTGCTCCCTTTTTGTCCTTCCCTTGTCTCACCTGTTCCCCAAAAACCTCTCTCTTTTTCTCTTTCACACCCCCTCTCCCACTGCACCCCAACTCTGTGTTCACAAACACATATGTGTTTTGAAATACAGAAAACAAGTCTTTCATTATTATGAGGGTTTGTAGTTTCTTTTAATTTTTTAAATTATATTTTCCTTTATTATTTTAAATCTGGAGTTTCAACCATCTGGGAAAGAAAACTGGGGACCTCAGCATGTAGGCTGTCCATTTGGCAACAGCTAAAAGTAGTGCTAAGACTAATCAAGAGGAGTGAGACTGAAAATGAAGCTTTGTTGGCCTGTTTTGGGAAATTTGGACCAGATCCGACAGCTTGAACACCGTTTTTGACCACCGTGCTGGGAATCCTGTTTTGTTCCACTGTTCAGAAAGCCTTTAGGGGTTAAACTTCTGTCATTCAGTTCTTCATGGAGAAACAACAACACAAAACTAGGGGCTCAATTTAGAGGAGAAGCTGAAACTGATTCAAACAAGATTTCATTAACTAATTTGGGGAGCATTTGAAGCTGTTCTGAGCTATACAATTACTCTTTTTTTTTCTCATCTCCACTGGCACTCTGAGAATCAGATCACCTGGGGAAAGCAGCTTTAAAAAATTCCAGATGGTGTGTGTGATGCTCCAGCTGTGGAGAATCTCTCCCAGTCAGGCAATCTGCCTTTCTGCCGGAACCCTCTAAAACTGTGCTGCCCATTTGTCATGCTTCTCCAATTGCAGCCTTCTGGATAGCTTCTCTTTGCCTTGTCTGACTCTTCCTTTCCAGTTTTTATCATCCCCCTCCATGAGCTAATGTAGTAACATCTCTTCATTGGCTATAAATCCACAGAAGAACCCAATATAAAATATGGTTTTGTGAAGGAAAATTGGAAAACATCTGTTTTTTTACCCATAAGATTCAGTGTTCACTTGTCTCATATGACGACGTGACTGTGCATGTGTGAAAAAGAAAAGAAACAGGAAGAAGGGAGGGAAAGGCTAGGATGAGGGTGAGCAAGAAAGAATTCGCGCTTGTGTTTTTGTAGCCAGCTGGACCAAATAACTTCACCTCCATGTCAGCTTGATTAGAATCCTGGGTTTATGTTGAGAAAGGTCAGTCTCACTGACTAGAATGAACTTGATGGGGCTACCAAAGAAGTGATTTCTCCTGAATTGGTCCTGGCTATTGTCTTGATTATAAGCTTTGTCTGGAGTTAGTCCTAGTTTATGGTGGCAAGGCCTGAAAGCTTATGGGCATCTTTTGGTCTCCAGAGGGTTCAGGTGGGCTTTCCTTGAAACTTGAACAGTGTGGGCAAGTAAAGGGAGGAATCAGATAGCAAATGAAACCCCATGCTGTTGGCTACCTGCTGCCCTTGTTGTGTCTTTCTATAGTATTCTACATATAGAATTTCTTTTTATATTTATATAATATATAATTCTCTCACTCTGCATATATATATATATATATACACACACACCTTTCCTAATTTGTAGAATATTAAATGGGGGTGAATTTTTGAACCTTCCATTTTAGGTTCAGGTAAGGTACATGGGTCACTTCAGTTTTATTTTACTTGGTACTTGGTACCTTTTGAAATCTAGATGGAAAATTACACAAATTGGCGGGAACTAAAATTTCTTTTCCAATATTATCATGTTAAAAAATTATATAGCATAAAATGCAAAGATTGTAAGTTTACAATTTGATTAGTTTTGTTAAAAGTATACACCTATGTAACCACCACCTCAGACAAGATCTGGAACATTTCCATCATCCAGAAAGTTTCCTATTGTCCCTTTCCAGTCAATCCTCATCTTCCAAAGGCAACCACTGTTCTGATTTCTATCACCATAGATTATTTTGCCTGTTCTTGAACTTCATATGTATTTTTTGTGTCTGGCTTTTTAAGCTTAACATAATATTCCCATTACTCATCCATGTTGTATGTGTCAGTAGTTCATTTAAAAAAATTTCTGAGTTGTTTTCCATTGTATGAATACCCACAATTTGTTTATACGTTCTCCTGTTAATGAAATTCTAACTTATTTTCAGTTTTATGGTCATGCTTCACTTAACAATGGGGATATGTTCTGAGAAATGCATCATTAGGCAAGTTTGTCATTGTGGGAACATCATAGTGTACTTACACAAATCTAGATGACATAGCTTACTACACACATAGGCTATATGGTGCTAATCTTATGGGACCACTGTCATATATGTGGTCTATTGTTGACCAAAACGTCATTATGAGTCATATAACTGTATAGAGTGAAAGTTTTAATCATGATGTCTGATTTATCAAAATTTTCTTTTGCAATTAATGCTTTCTGTGTGCTAAGAAATCCTTGTCTACTCCCAAGACTGCAAAAATGTTTTTCCATGTTTTCCTCTAGACATTTTACTAGGCTTAGCTTTTATACTGAAGTGTATGACCCATTTCACATTAATTAATTGTGTCGGGGAAAGCTTAATGTTTATTTTTTCCATATTTTTCTAGTTATTCCAGTGGCATTTGTTGAAAACACTGTCTATTCCTCACTTAATTATATAATTGAGGATTTAGGCTATTGGTCTGTAGCTTTTTTTTTTTTGTAATGTCCTTTCCAGATTTTGGTGTCAGAGTCAAGCTGGCTTCTAAAATAGGTGGAAGCATTCTTTTTTCTTCTTTTTCTGGAAGAGTTTGTATAATATTGATATTGTCTTCCTTGAAGGTTGATAGAACTTACTAATGAACCCACCTGGGCCTGGAGTTTTCTTTGTGTGAGATTTTTATTATAAATTTAGTTTCTTTAATACATATAGGGCTATTCAGATTTTCTATTTCTTCTTTAGTCATTTTTGTTAATGTTTTTAAAGGAACTTGCCCATTTTAAGTTGTTGAATTTATTGGCATAAAGGTGTTCATAGTATTACCTTACTATCTTTTTAATGCTTATAGGATCTGTACTGATGCTTCTCTTTTATTCCTAATATTATTAACTTGTGTTTTTTCTCATTCTTAATTATTCTTGGTAGGTGTTTATTAGTTTTATTAATCCTTTAAAAGATTTTGGCTTTGTTAATTTTCTCTATTGTTTGCTGATTTCTACTCTGATCTTTATTATTCCTTTCCTATTACTTTGCATTTAATTTGCTCTTCTTTCTCTGGCTTCTGTTTTTCGTTTTTTTGTGAGGCATATTAGCCCTGAGGTAACAGCCACTCCAATCTTCCTCTACTTTGTATGTGGGATGCCTCCACAGCGTGGCCAATGAGTGGAGTAGGTCCACACTCAGAATCCAAACCCGTGAACCCAGGACCACCGAAGCACAGTGCGCAGAACTTTAACCACTCAGCCACAGGGTTGGCTCCCTCCTCTAGCTTCTTAAGGTGGAAACAGATAACCAATTTTAAGTCTTTCTCTTTTCTCTAATATAGGAATTTATAACAGAGATGCCCTTTTTAAGGACAGTTTTGGCTGCATTCCACAAATTTTGATATGTTTATTATTATTCAGTTTGAAATATTTTCCAATTTCTCTTATGATTTCTTCCCTGACCAATGAGTTACTTAGAAATGTGTTATTTAATTTCCAAATACTGGGGATTTTCTTTTCATTTCTCTCTTTTTCAAATTGGATTATTTTTATTCATCTGTCTTCAAGTTCACCACTTTTTATTCTACATTCTGTTTTTAAGCCCATCTAGAGAATTTTTAATTTCAGTTCTAGAATTTCTATTTAGTTTTTATTTATATATTGTTTTCATTTCTCTACTGAGGTTTCTTATCTGTTAACTCATTAAAAATATATTTTATTTTAATTTTTTACGTATTTATAATAGGTGCTTAACGTCTTTGCTAAGTCCAACATTTGGGCCATTTCTGATCTGGTTTCTATTGATCAATTTTAATTTTTTTGTTTATTTATTTTTGACTATAGATAGCATTTTTCTGTTTTTTATGTATCTGCTTGATTTTTAAATTGAATAGACGTTGTGAATAAAAGTATTGTAGAGCTTCTGGATTCTGTTTTCTTTTTATGGGTAGTACTGATTCTCATTTTAATAAGCAGTTCAGTTACAGGCTGGTCACCTTAAACTTTTGTAGGCTTTAGGCTTTGTTCAGTATTGTGGAAAGTTCAGGGTGTTTCTTAAGCCCCTCTAGTTTGGCAGGACTTCACTTTCAAACTCTGTCTCCCTTCTGGGTCTCATTAGGATTTGGTTTCAGGCTCTGTTAGGGTAGATTTAGAGTAGCTTTTACACTAGTGTTAGGTTCTTACTCCTGTGGTGTGGCCTTCTGTTGTCTCAACTGAATGCCAGGGATGTCATCAAAGTATTAACAGTCTCTTACTCTGAAAGGGCCAAGAATTCTGCTTTTCTTCTAGCATACTTATCCTCTAATATCTCTATTCCCCTCTCAATCCCATAGTAACTGTTATCTGGTAAACCTTGCAAGGTCTCACTCTGAACATGTACAGCCTCACCCTTAGTCAGGGATACACACAGGACCTCCCACGTGGACTCCTAGGGCCTTCTTCTCTGCACGGCTACCTTTTCTCTGATGCCTTGCCTCAAAGAGTACAGTTCAGCCAACCTTAAGTCTGATTTCTGTCTCCTCTGGTCAGTGGGACCACCTTGACTCCAACTCTCTGCATTGCAGTTGGGAGATCGTATCCAGTCAGAGAGCTGGTTGATCATGGGGCTCACCTCATGAGTTCCCTTTCTCTCAAGGGTTGCAGTCATGTGCTATCTGTTGTCCGCTGCCTAAAAAGCGTTGCCTCAAATAGCTTGCTCAGTTTTATAGTTGTTTATGTCAGGAGGGCTGATCCAGCACCAGTTACTCCAACATGGTTGAAAGTGCAATTCTAGATCTACCATTTTGCTGTGTTCTATTTGTCCTGTCTTCTTCTTTTTCCCTTGTTTTTCTCCTTTCCTGTTTTCTTTTGGGTTAATCAGATTTTTAATGTTTCATTTTAATTCTTCTAAAGACTTTCTAGCTATAACTTGTGTCTTATTTTTAAGTGTTTGCACTAGAGATTACAATATGGATCTTTAGCTTACCACAATCTATTTAGAGTTAATATTGTAGTATTTTCAGTAAAATGTAAAAGTTTTATAATACTGTAATTACATTTACATCCCCCACCCTTTGTGATATTGTTGTTATATATTTTACGTCTACATATATTATAATCCCACAATATAATATTACAATTTTTTCATTAAACAGTCAGGTTTTTTTTTGGTGAGAAGGATTGGCCCTGAGCTAACATCTGTTGCCAGTCTTCCTTTTTGCTTGAGGAAGATTGTCCCTGAGGTAACATCTGTGCCAATCTTCCTCTGTTTTATATGTGGGATGCCACGACAGCATGGCTTGATGAATAGTGTATAGATCTGTGCCTGGGATCAGAACCCACAAATCCCAGGCCACCAAAATGGAGCATGCAAACTTAACCACTATGCCACTGGGTCGGCCCCAAACAGTCAGTTGTTTTTTTTTATTGTGGTAAAAAACACGCATCATAAAATTTATCATATTAACGATTTTAAGTGTATAGTTCAGTAGATTTAAGTATATACAGTCAGTTGTTTTTTCAAGGAATTAATAGAAGGTAGAAAATATCATCTGTTAGAATTATCCACATTTTACTATTTCCGCTTCCCTTTATTTCTCTTTGTAGGTATGAATTTCCATCTGATGTCATTTCTTTTCAGCCAGAGAACTTCTTTTAGCATGAGGTGTGTGTCTGTTGAAGACATCCTCTCAAATTTTGTTCATATGAAAATGTCTTCAATTCTCCTTCATTTTTGAAGGATATTTTACCTAGATATGGAATTCTGGGTTGATGGTTTTTAGTTTTTTAATTTTTGATTTTTATTTTGTTTTTGGTTTTTAAAAAATATTGTCCCACTTTCTTCTTGCCTTTATTCTTTGTGTTGAGAAGTCAGCTTTCATTTGTAGTATTCTTCCTTTTTGTGTAATGAGTCATTTTACTCTGTCTGCTCTCAGGATTTTCTTATTACCTTTGGTTTTCTGCCATTTTACTAAAATGTGCCTAATGTGATTCTCTTTATATTTTTCCTGATTTGGGTTTGATGACTTTCTTGACTCTAAAAGTCAATGTTTTTCATCAAATTTGGGGATTTTTCCTACATTATATTTTCACAATTTACCCCCCACAATTTCATGCTCTTTTCCTTCTGAGATTCTTATTACACATATGTCCAGCTATTGGATATTGTTCTACAGATCCCTGAGACTCTGCTAATTTTGTCCAATCTTTTATTCTCTGTGTTCTTCAGAATTAATACTTTCTATTGATCTGTTTTCAAGTTTGTGATCTTTTCTTGGAAGGGCTCCAATCTTTTGTTAAGCCCATCTATTGAATTTTTTATTTCAGATATTGTTCTTTTCATTTCTAGAGTTTTCATTTGGTTATTTTTCATAGTTTCTATTTTTCTGCTTAAATATTCCATCTTTTCATTCATTATTATCATCTTTTCCTCTAGTCCTTGATTGTATTTATAGTAGCAGCTTTAAAGCCCTTGTCTGCCAATTCCAGTGTCTGCATCATTTTGGGGTTTCTATTGACTGCTTTTTCTTTTAACTGTGGGTCACATTTTTTCTATTCCTATGTCTGGTAACTTTGAAATTGTATCTGGACATTAGTTTGATACGTTGTAGAGAATCTGGATTTTGTTGTCTTTCTCTGAAGAGTGCTTCTTTTCTTTTAAATTCAAGCAGACAGCTCAATTATTGGTTGGTCAACTTAAACTAGTGTAGACTTTGTTTTACACTTTGATAGAGCAGATCTATTTTAGTTTTTCTTTTAGTCTTAGAGTGAGACATAGACTATACTCACATGGCATTACTCCTTTTTGCACTTTTACTGGACAGTCCAAATGTTTATCAAGCCTCTCTAACTTGCAGAATTGAAACTCAAAACACTGTCTTCCTGCATTGGGCAGCAGCTGAAATCTCTGCTCAGCCTTTTCAGCTTTCCAGCAGACTTTTTGGAATCTCACAGTTCAATGGTCAGTTTATACTTAGATTTTATACTTGGATTAAAATGATATGCTTAGAACTTATGCTTAGTTTTGAGAGCTCCCTCTTCTGTTTAGTTTTTTCCTCTCTTGGATTTCCTATCTCAATTTCTGGACTCTTTGCCAACCTTAATCTCTGTGCCCTTGGGGTTTCTGCACCGTTCTGCATAGACTGGGGAATGCCCTGAATAGATTATTGAGTAAATTATTGTATATGGCTCATTCATTTCCTTTCTTTGGACTGAATCAATGTTGCATGGATAAAGGGGAGAATGTTTGTTAAAAAAACAGTTGTGCCAGTAAACACTCTGTCATGGTAATAAGCCTACATGGCCCTTCTGTGACTGGCCTGGAAAATGATTGGCAATGCTAGATTGGCACTCCGTATCTCACCAGGAGCCAGGTTAGGAACATCCTGTCACCGCAGATTATTGAGCAACCTATATCACTAGGGTTTTTTTTAACAGGATTCCCCTGAGAGTATGTGCATTTCCCCTTCTTGTTTGGTCATAGTAGAATAGGTGAGGTGCCCAGATAAGTGGCTTTGTGAAACTTCACAAACCTTGTGAAATAGAATTTATATGTCTTCTTTGATTGGCACTGTTCATGAGAAAGTGTTTCTGGTATGTTTGCCCAACACATTTCATTTTCTTCCTTCTGATTATAGCATTTCTGCTACCATCCCAACTTTTCTTTGGAGAACCCTTCATGTTATTTATGTGGAACACTCAGTCTTCATACTTGTGCTCTCTGCTTATCTTCCTGATCCATACCCCATCTTTCTCTCCTCAGGAGTGGAAATGTGGCCCCAAATTACCACAGTGATTCATTGAAATATAGACCAGGATATAAGTAAGACCAAATAGAATTCTCCTCAGGATATTTCTGTTCAGCTTAGACCATGAGCTCCTAAGGCAAGAACCACCTTTTGCTCACCATTGCATCCTCTGCACCTAGCACAGGCCTGGAAAAATGTGAATGAATCTTGAATAGAATGAGTGGCCTTTGTCAGAATCATGCAATGATGGTGTCTTTGGCTTTCCAAGACTGGGTGTTTCTTTTCCTACCTGATAGCATCTCTCTAAGAAATATGAGTTAGGCATTGGCAAAGGTGTTCATCAAATGGACCTCACCAATATATCATTGGGTGCATGACTGAGAGAGAAGAAAATCCTGGAGGGAGTACATTTGAAGCTAGACCTTGATTTCCCTAGAGGAGTACAATTTTGATCTTTGAAACAGGTGTGTGTGTATTTATGTGTGAGGACACGTGTGCACATGTATGTGTGTGTGTGTAAACTGAAAGATGAACAGGAAGTTCATTCCTTTTCTTAGAGCTCTTTCCTTCAAGTCTTTGTTCCCCATTCTGCCCCCAGGACATCAAAGGACTCAGGAAGGTCTTTCTCTAGATATGCCTATTTCAAGTATATCAGCTAGACACTCAGTATGGACAACCTTGAGAGATAAAAACTCCAGGAGGGACCCAGTCACCGGGGGAACTCCTACGTTTTGTGAGTTTTGCCTCCAGCAGCTTGACTTGTTCTCACAGTGAATACTGGGGAAAAATCTCTTCGTGTTTCTGGCAGGGGAAGGGGAAAAGAAACCATCTTGAAATATGCCAAAGCATTCTGTTCTTCTTAACAAGATCTGCCCTCAGTAGAAACTATTTAACCAAAGCCTAACTTGCTGGAGTTTTATCAGAGCCTAAATGACTTGGGAGAAGGGAAATACCTAACTCCAGCCTCCTCTAGCCGTCCTGTTCCACCTAGAGAGGGGAGAGGGAGTTGCTGAGAAGTACCTGTGAAGTTTACAATCAAGAGGTACAGGCTCACTAAAAGACTGATACCTAATCATAGTACTACAAAATGCTTCCCCTCCCTGTACTTTACCACCACATCACTATAGGCCTACAGCAATTCTAATACACCATGTCTAGCTATCAAGGAAAAATTACAATGGGGATCAGCCCAGTGGCGCAGCGGTTAAGTTCACACCTTCCACTTCGGTGGCCCAGGGTTCGCTGGTTGGGATCCCTGGTGCAGACATGGCACTACTTGGCAAGCCATGCTGTGGCAGGCATCCCACGTATAATGTGGAGGAAGATGGGCATGGATGTTAGCTCAGGGCCAGTCTTCCTCAGCAAAAAAAGAGGAGGATTGGCAGCAGATGTTAGCTCAGGGCTAATCTTCCTCAAAAAAAAAAAAAAAATTACGAGACATACTAAAAGGCAAAACAACCACACAGTTTGAAGAGACAGAGCAAGCATCAAAACCAGATCCAGATATCACAGGGATGTTGGAATTATCAGACCAAGATTTTAAAGCAATGATTATTAATATGCTAAGGGCTCTAGTGGATAAAGTAGACAGCATGCAAGAGCAGATTGGCAATGTAAACATGGTGGTCAAAATTCTAAGAAAGAATCAAAAGAAATGCTAGAGATAAAAACCGCTATAAAAGAAATGAAGAATGCCTCTGATGGGTGTATTAGTATTAGTATAACCTAGATGAAATGCACCAGTTCCTTGAAAGATACAATCTGCCAAAAATACAAGAAGAAATAGACGATCTGAATAGGCCTACATCTATTAAAGAAATTGAATCAATAATTAAGAACGTTCCAAATCAGCACCAAGCCCAGATGGGTTCACAGGAGAATTCTACCAAATATTTAAGGATGAAATTATACTAATTCTCTACAATCTATTTCAGAAGATAGAAGCGGGGGAACTACTTCCTACTTATTCTGAGCCCAGCATTTCCTTACTACCAAAACCAGACAAAGACATTACAAGAAAAAAAAAATACAGAACAATATCTCTCATGAACATAGATGCAAAAATCCTCAACAAAATGTCCTTCGGTAGGTAAATGGATACACTGTGGTACATCCAAACAATGGAATATTATTCAATGCTAAAAAGAAATGAGCTATCAAGCCATGAAAAGACATAGAGGAAGCTTAAATGCATATTACTAAGTAGAATAAGCAAGTCTGAAAAGGCTACATACTATATGATTCCAACTACATGATATTCTGGAAAAGATAAAACTATTGAGACAATAAAAAGATCAGTGGTTGCCAGGGGTTAGGGAGGAGGGAGGGATGAATAGGCAGAGCACAGATGATTTTTGGGGCAGTGAATCTACTCTGTATGATGCTATAATGATAGATACGAGTCATAAATTTGTCCAAACCCATAGAATTAAAACACCCAAGGTGAACTCTAATGTAAGCTGTGGACTTTGAGTGATAATGAGTCAATAGATGTTTATCAGTTGTAACAAATGTACCACTCTGGTGGCAGATGTTGATAATGGGGAAAGTATGCATATGTAGGAGAAGGTGGTATAAGGGAAATCTCTGTATCTTCTGCTTAGTTTTGCCATGAACCTAAAACTGCTCTAAGAAATAAAGTCTGTTTCTAAAAAGTGAACATTGTATCATTCTTTAATAAGAGAAAATAATAAAGTCTTTAGCATTTAAATGCTCATTTGATATTTGACTAAAGTCTTGGTACTCATTTTTTTAACTTCCATTATATCTCATGTAAAAATACAACCATTTTTATTGTATATATTTACAGTTAATTATTTATTTCAAGTAAAATGATATGGATTGTGACTAAATGTGCTCCAAACTCTTCTAGGCAGAACAACATATACATAAGATGAGGAAGATCTAGATCCTACTTTCGGAAAGATTTCAGTCACAGTTGAGAAACATCAATTTGGGAAACAGACATGGCACACACCAGTTTAAAATAAAGTACCAATGTTTCAGAATACCTGCTCTTTGTTGTTTTTTTCTTTTGTAGTTCAGGGCCGTGATAGTCCTTTTCCTGACTAGTTATTCTTAGTCCACTTTGCTTATGGATCATCTAATTTGGAATAAACTCAAGTCTAACCCAAATAAATCTCATAGCCAAGAAATGAGTAACGATGTGAAAGCTGCTCCCTCAGAAGACACCCAAAGCAAACCTTTTAACAAACACCAGAAGAACAATAAATAGCTTAATTAGCCTATTCTCCATCAAAATTTCAGTGATTCTAAGAAGATGTACCTCAAAATCCACTAATGTTCTTATCCCTGAGTAAGACTCAGAGCCCTCTCTCTTGGAAATGGCTTGCCAGCCTTCCAGTGGAATAAAAAGTTCTCATCACCTTCTGTTTTCCATCTTGCTTTAAATCCTATTCACAGATTGTGTTAAGGGTCACTTTGACATTCATTTCTCAAATCAGACTTGGCTAGTGCTCTTTATGAATCTTCAAAGCACAATTCTTGAAAAAATGCTACTAATTCAAGTTTTGAAAAATGCACTCCTTGGGTGATCCCAGAAGTGTTTGGCAACAACTGCATTATTAGACAAAACAGAAATAATCATCCAGCTGAGAAAGAGCTTATTTTATATACTGTTTGGTAGAAAGTTAAATTGTTCCTCATATTCTAACATTGATTGGTGTCCTGACCTTTCCAAATATTTAACCTGTAAAGACATTTGAGAAGCCCAGGACTTGCTCTCTCTGTCTCTTCAAAATGATAGATTTCACGTGAATTTTTACAAATGGGATCTCACAACTCCCTATAGCTGCAAAGGAGCAGCTGTCTTAGAAGGTACAGAGCGTGAGAAAACACTTTCCAGAGAGCTCTGGGACTTCCCATTATCTGGAAGTTTTTAAGGTCTTAAAATTTGTGAAGAAAATGAAAGTTTTATTTGTTTATTTGCTTTTAAACGAAGGGTCTACATCATGATAATCAGCTGCACCTGTTTGGAAGCAGCCTTTCGCAGTTTTCATTTAGCATGCTGCTGCGTGTATTTGCTTAATTCCTCACAGAAATGTGTCATCAAATAAGAAATGTATAAAATTACCATTTAAAAATAAATAAGCAGTTGGCATTTTCAGAAGAATCATTTCCATAAAATTCCAAATTTTATGAACTAATGCTAAGCATTTTCAAACCAGTTGTTTCAAGGATTTAAAGAAAATTTATTACTGTTAAATCTTGGCAAGATGACCAGTGATAGAAGATTGTATACATAGTTTCAAAATTTTTGTTTTGGATCATCAGGGATTAAGCACAATGGAATATATTCTGTGAAATCAAAAGTAGAGCTGGGGCAAAGAGTTCTCAAAGAGCTTGGTGTTCTGTAAGGCTCTCATTAGAAATGGTAGGAGAACATAGAAATGCTAGCAACAAAGATGTGGGGCACATTACCTCCGAATGCCAGCTGTAGGATTCTGCCTCATTCACGACTAGATTAATTACCAGGTTATCTCCAGTGAACTAGCCTTTGGGGGATGAGTGAAGATATTTAAAGGAAGAGCTAAGTAGCCCAGTGGATGGAAACTAGCAATTTATAGTTGCTTCATATTCTGATGGTTGAGTAGAGGCCCAGGGCAGTGGACTCTTGGGATTATACGGAGATTAAGCTATACCTTTTACATTCCAATGAAAAGGAAGTATGGCAGCATGTTAAATTGGAAGTTTCTACTAAGGCATCAATATACAGCAGATGTCACACACTAAAGCAAAGTACCGGGCCAAGTTGCAGAAGGATATATACCTGGAAACTGGTCACCTAATCTTAAAAACTCCTCTTCCATACAGAGGCTTTTAAAGTGTGGATTGTTAGATATTTGAGGAAGACTTTTTAAGGAAGCTTTATTTGGAGAAAGTGGTACTGTGAATCTTTTTCTCCACACTTCTGTCCCAAAAGTGGGGTGAGTGCTTCCCTCTTCACCTAAGGTCAAGAGAGAAGAGCTACCTGAGGCCCTTAATATGGATTTCCCACCATTGGGTATGGGAGAATGCACTGGGAGAACTGACTTCTCTTCAGGAAATCTAGAAATCAAAGAAAGATGGCCTAGCTACTTTTGTGGTGGGGCAAAGGAGGATCGCTACTGCACTGGAATTTGACTGAACTTTTGAGAGTAGTTTTGGGGAAAGAATCCATGAGTGTTTGTAATGGGTCAAATGTGGGGTCATATGAACAAGGGACATCTTAGATCCAGTGCAATAGAAATTCCTAGACAGGCAAACAGGCCTCGGCAGAGGTGGACTACTGTGTCCCTAGAGCCTGAGGACTGCCAGAACAGAATGCCTTCTTCCAGGTCGAGGGAATGAATGTGACAAACTGCCAGCATTTGAGGATGTGTGTAGTGCTTTGAAAAATCTGTGAAGACACCTACAAGAGAAAAAGTAGCTTTAAGCTTCTACCAGGCTCAGAGAATGAAGCCAAATTATAACCATACTAATTAAGTAAGAGTTTTCTTGCTTCCTTTACTTTTGCCTTATCCTTCTGCAGAGCCTTGAGCAGGAGGTAGATGTAATTTTGAATGAAGTGTAAAGCTTTGATTATACCCTGGGCTTTGGGATTAGATGTTTTGTGAACTGTGAGACTATGGTTAAGTCTTAAAGTGACCATAGAACATTTGCTACTTGAGAGTGAGACTTAAAAGCCATGGAACTGCCCAAGTTTCGGTCCAGGGGCATAGGAAATGCTTCCCCCACAAAATACATTTTAAAGGAATAGGGTGAGACAAAAGTATGCTATCCAGTTATCGCCCATGATTCTGCTTGTTCAATGTGCTGGTTTTGGAAAAGTTTTTTTCAAAGTTTGCAAATTATGGTACAGAATCATTTTAGAAGAGAATATCATGATGGTTAAGAACACGAGCTCTAGAATTAGACTAGGCTCAGATCCTGGCTCTGCCACTTTTTAGTTATGTGATTTCGGATAAGTTACTTAACTTCTTTAGAATCAATTTAGTTATCTGTCAAATGAGGCTAACAGTAGTAACTACCACAAAAGGTTGTTGTTAGCATTAGATGGGATAATGCAGGTACAATGCACACCTTGGTGTCTAGCTCCAAATGTTAACTGTATAACAAATTTAGACTTTGAAGAGGTTAGATTTTGCTATAAGGTAATTTAATCATATAGATTTTAAGTAATAGCCAATTGTGAGCTAGATTGGCTTTTAAGCTTTTGGCTGTTGAAAATATCATCAAAATATTTTTCAAGTGTAAATTATCAATGATTATTATTTGTATTTTTTTAATGTGCCACTATGAACCATGCTAGAATACAAATGCTTGTATATCTTTGTTCACTGATGCATTCATTTCTGTAGAGTAGATTTATCAAGGTGGGATGTCTAGTTCAAAAAATATATGTATTTTTGAATTTCCCCATAACGTCAATCTTATTAAGATATAATTTACATATGGCAAAAAATGACTTTAGAAAAATGATTGTAGTATACAGTAGTCCCTTCTTATCTGTGGGGAATACATTCCAAGCCCCCTTGTGGATGCCTGAAACTGCAGATAGTACTGAACCCTATATATACTATGTTTTTCCTATACGTACATACCTATAAGGTTTAATTTATAAATTAGGCACAGTAAGAGATTAACAACAGTAACTGATAATAAAAGATAACTATAACAGTATATTGTAATAAAAGTTACCATAGATTTTAGCAACACCAGCGTATGATTTTTTTTTTTTCCTTATTAAGTCCAGAACTTTCATCTATTCACTTAATGGAAGCACCTTATGGCTTCTCTTTGGCATATCTGAATTGCCAGCATCACTACTCTTGCGCTTTGGAGCCATTATTAAGTAAAATAAGGATTACCTGAACACAAACACTGTGCCTCAACAGTCGATCTGATAACCGAGACGGCTACTAACTGACTAACAAATGGGTAGCGTATACAGCATAGAAATACTCGACAAAGGGATTATTCACATCCCCAGCAGGATGGAGTGGATGGTGGGAGATTTCATCATGCCACTCAGAACAGCGTGCAGTTTAAAACTTATGAATTGTTTATTTCTGGAATTTTCCATTGAGGAGTACTACTGTATAGTCATGTAACCACTACCACCATCAAGATATAGATTTAAATCACCCTGAAAAGTTCCCTTGTGCCCCTTTGCAATCAATCTCCTCTACCTAACCCTAGTCTTTAGCTGCCTCTGATCTGATGTCTATTCCCAAAGTTTTGCCTTTTCCAGAATATCATATAAATGGAATAATAAAGTGGTCATATGTGTCTGGCTTTTTAGCATAATGCTTTTGGAGATGTATCCCTCTTGTTGTGTATATCAGCATTTCATTCTTTTTTATTGCTGAGTAGTATTCCATTATAAGGATATTCTACAGTTTGGTAATCCATTCATCTATTGATGGACATTTGATGTGTTGCTAGTTTTTTGTGATTATGAATAAAGTTGCTGTAAACACTTGTTCTCAAGGTTTTTGTGTGGACATATGTTTTCATTTCTAACTGCTTGGGCATTTATTAAGTGTATGTTTGACTTTTTAAGAAATTACCAAATTTTTTTCAAAGTGACTACCATTTCACATTCCCACCAGCAGTACACAAGAGTTTCAGTTTCTCCACATCATTGCCAACACTTGGTATTGTCAGTCTCTTCAGTTGACATTCTAGTGGGTATCTTGTGGTAATTTACATTTCTCTAATGACTAATGATGTGGGTCTTTTCATGTGCTTATTAGCTATTTGCATATGGTGAAATGTCTGTTCAGATCTTCAGCTCATTTTTTAATTTGGTTGCTCATCTTATTGTTGAATTGTGAGAGTTCTTTATGTATTCTGGGTACAAGCCCTTTATCATAGAAGTGGTTTGCAAAAAATACCTTCTCTTAATCTGCAGCTTGTTGTTTCTTAAAAAAATTTTCTTAAAGGTACCTTTTGGAAGAACAAAAATTTTTTATTTGATCAAATCCTTTTAATCAATTTTTTTCTTTTATGATTGTTTATCTGAGTATATCTTTATTTTGCCTTCACATTTGTATAGTTTTGCTGGATATAGAACCTTTGGTTGACAGGTTTTTTTCCTCCAGTACTTTGAATATGCCATTCAGCTGCCTTCTGTCCTCTACTGTTTCTGATTAGAAGTCAGCCTTCACTGATATTGCTATTCTTCTGTATGTGATGGATAGTTTTTGTCTTGATACTTTCAAAAATTTATCTTTGCCATTGTCTTTCAAAGTTTGACTGTAATGTGTCTAGGTTTGGATCTCTTTGTGTTTATCTTACTTGAAGGTTCTTGAGCTTTTTGGATATTTAGGTCAGTGTATTTCATCATTTCGGGGACATTTTCAGTCCTTGTTTCTTCAAATACGTTTTCTGTCCTTTTTATCTTTGCTCTTCTTCTGGGGTTCCCCTTATAATATATTGATATAATTGATGTTGTCTTACAGGTCTCTGAAGCTTTGCTCATTTTTCTTTAATCTCTTTTGTCGTTTCTCCTTCATATTGGATGGTTTCTATTGATCTCTCTTCTAGTTCACTGATTCTTTCTTCTGCCATCTCTAGTTTGATGTTGAGCTCATTTAATGAATTTTTCATTCCAGTTATTATATTTCTCAACTTTAGAATTTCCATTTAGTTTTTTTATAATTTCTGTTTCTCTCTTGAGATTTCCTATTTGTTGAGTCATCATTCTCATATTTCCCTTGAACTTACTGAATAAACCATTTATAAAAGTTCTTTGAAGATATTTATAATAGTTACTTTGGAATCTTTTACTGCTAAATCTAATATCTAGGCCCACTCAGAGTTAGTTGCTTTTGTCTACTTTCTTTTCTCTGAGTGTTTCTTTGCATGCTTTATAATTATTTTTTGCTGCTGTTGTTGTTGCTTAAAGCTGGATATTTTAGATATCATATTGTAGCAACTCTGCATTCTTATTTTTTTTCCCATTAAGAGATTGTATCTGTGTTTTCTTTTTGACTTTTTCTTTGTTTTTGCTACCTTGCCTCTACCTACACAGTGGAATCTGTCTGCCCTCTGGTGTTCAGCTAATTGATGTCTTTGCTTAGTTTTCTGTTCTTATTTTTATTTTTTTATTTTGACTTCCTAGGGATTGCCTTGTGCCTACATAGGTTAGTGGTCACTAGTAGTTTGAGAAGAAATTGTGCACTAGTTCCCTCAAGTGCACAAGGTTTCCACCTTCTATTGATGAATCTGTATGTGGCTTGAAGAGTATATTCAAGTTCAGCCAATTTACAGATCTGCTTCACTTTCTGCCTGGCTCTTTCTGGACTTCTCTGTGTATGCCTGTCAGCCAGGGATGTATGATGAGCTTATCTAGCTCTTATGTATCTCTTTCATTTCAAGGCTCTCTGTGTTCAGTTTCTGGCTAGTCCATCATTTGCACCAACTGCAACTGCTCTTTGGAGAGAGTAGTTGCTGATCTCTTTACTCCACGATAGCTGGAGGTCTTCCTTATCTTGATGTTTTAAGACTGTTGATTCATATTATTAAATTTGTTTCATTCTTCTTTCAGTCTGTAGGTATGTCTGCAACATTTCTTTTTTTTGCTGAGGAAGATTTGCCCTGAGGTAACATCTGTTGCCACTGTTCCTCTTTTTGCTTGAGGAAGATTTTCCCTGAGCTAACATTGTGCCAATCTTCCTCTATTTTGTCTGTGGGTCACCACCACAGCATGGCTGCTAGAGTGGTGTAGGTTAACACCCAGGAACAGAATCCGGGCTGCTAAAGCGGAGCGTGCTGAACTTAACTACTAGGCCACAGGGCCAGCCCCCTGAGATTTGTTTTTTCAAGGTTTTTAAAGATTTTATTTTTCCTTTTTCTCCCCAAAGCCCCCTCCCCCAGTACATAGTTGTGTATTTTTAGTTGTGGGTCCTTCTAGTTGTGCTATGTGGGACGCCGCTTCAGTGTGGCCTCATGAGAGGTGCCATGTCCGTGCCCAGGATCAGAACTGGGAAAATCCTGGGCCTCTGAAGTGTAGCATGTGAACTTAACCACTTGGCCACGGGGCAGCCCCTCCTCCGAGATATTTTTAAAGGTGGATAATTGAGTGAATTATTGCATGAATCCGTGAATATTTGAGAATATTTTTCTGTTTTCTTTACATTTGAATGACAGCTTGGCTTGGTATAAAAGTTTGTGGTCATAATCATTTCTCCTTAAATTCTGTAATACATGGTTGTCTTGCATTTGGTGTTGTAGAGAAGAAATATGACTTTTGTATCTTTATATATAATTTTTTTCTTGCTTGAATGATTTTAGAGATTTTTCTTTATTGTTTCAATTTGAAAGTAGAATATATCTTTGTATAACCATTTTTTAATTAATTTGCTCTAAAATTGAAATAAATTTAACCAGAAAGAGGTGAAATCTAAATAAAGAAAACAGTAAAGTTGTACTGAAGTTCATAAAGCCAGATCTGAATAAACAGAGAAGCATACCATGTTCCTGGAGAGGAAAACTAAATGTTATTTCTTCTCAAATGCTGTGTTACTTCATCTTTCATCATATCAGGCAACACATAACATATGTTTGTCTCACCTTTAGTAATGCAATTATAATCTGAATCTCAAAGGGGTTTTGAGGTAATAAAATTGGACAAATTGATTTTAAAGTTCATTTATAATAGTAAATATATGAGAGTATCCAAGAAAATTTTGGAAAGAATATATTATAAATCTAATGTTTTTAAAACACTGAGATACATAAAAAGATCAATGGCATAGAAGAATGAGTCTAGAAAAAGAAGTAAGTATATATGGAAATTTAACATGTAAAAAGATGGTGACATTTCAGATCAACAGGGAAGGATAGATTCAATAAATTGTGCTAAATACGTGACTATGCAACTTTAAGAAAATGACTTTAGATTTAATTTTCTACTTCATGTCACATACAAAAAAATTCCAGATGAATTAAAAATCTAAATGTAGGGGGCCGGCCCTGTGGCCGAGTGGTTAACTTTGCGCACTCCGCTGCGGTGGCCCAGGGTTTTGCTGGTTCAGATCCTGGGCGCAGACATAGCACCGCTCGTCAGGCCATGCTGAGGTGGCATCCCACATGCCACAACTAGAAAGACCTGCAACTAAGATATACAACTATGTACTGGGGGGATTTTGGGAGATAAAGCAGGAAGAAAACAAAAAAAAGATTGGCAACAGTTGTTAGCTCAGGTGCCAATCTTTGAAAAAAAAAATCTAAATGTAACTTTTTTCCCAATGATAGAAATGCTATAAGAATGTTGAGGAATATTTTTAAAATTTTGGGTATAAATACACATCATAAAACTTACTACTAATAAAGGAAATGTATAGTAGATTTGACTATATCATACTACACTTCTGTTTTACAAATGCTATATAAAGTTAAAAGATGATCAACAGATTAGAAGAAAATGGATGAGAAATACAGAAGACAAAATGTTGGTGAACCTGTGTGAAAATGGACACTCCTTGTGGGAATATAAATTGGTATAAATATTAGGAGGCACATTCTTAGCAATCCTAAATGTAGGACTCTATCTTATAGAAATAATTCCATGAACATATTAATATGTATTTTCTTTGTAGCATAGTTTAAAATATCAAAATTCTAGAAATAACTCAATGTGAAATAATAAAGGAATGATTGGATACTTTTGGCACATCTATTCAGTTGAAATGCATACAGCTATTGAAAGGAATGCAGTAGAACTATATATACTATTATGGAAAGATGCCTGTGGTTATGTTTTTAAATGAAAAAAAAATGCAGTTTGAAGAACATCTATATAGCATGACCCAAATTTTACAAAAAGAAAAGTATACATTTGAAGATCTACGGATATATATATACATATGCATGTATATAATCTATAATCTACCTGTATAGAATCATAGAAAAATTGTGAAAGAATACATGTTTATAGTTAATAGTAGTTAGATCTAATAAGTGGGTTTTAAGGGATGGAGGTAGGCATTTACACTTGAAAATCATTTTTGAAGAATAATTAAGGATAAGTAAATATGCTCAAGATATAATTAAAGTATAAAGAGTATTGCTCTGACTCTTTAGTTATTTTGGTTAGGCCAGGTCAGAAATAAGACAATGGGATTGAAGAGCTGACTTCTTTCCTTCCTTCCACTCTTAGCATTAACCCTCCCTTTCTATTGCTTGATTCCAAGACTCCCAGAGCTCATTTCTACTGAACTTGCTTCCTTTCTCTGTGCTGCCATCTCTAGCTTGGACTTTCTACAACACATTGCTGTTTGAGGATCTTGCTGAAGCTGTACTCTACTTGGAAAGGCCAAACACGTATCATGGCCCAGAATACCTGCTGCTTCAGACGGGAAATGGCATATATATATATTTAATGTCCTTCATTTGTGTGGAGCTTTACATAATGATTTTACATGCACTGTCTTACTTGATTATTCCAATAGTCCTGTGAATTGGGCAAGGCAAGCATTCTCATTTTAACAAAGGCTTGACATGGCTGGTGTCTTACTTGAGACAGGCAAATAAGGAAGTGAAACATAGATCTAGATAATTACTCAGTTAGAATGAGAGCATGACCAATAGGAGGTGAAATAACTCCGAAGAGTAGGTAAAGCACTGGCTGGGAATCAGAAGCCTATGGCTTTGAACATTTCATTCTACCACATCAGACCTCTGCTTCACACTAAAAAGATTAGTTGGAGTGGGAAACTCAAATGCCTATAAGGATTAGACAGACATTTAAATGAGTGGAACACAGGGTATAAGATTATAAAGGAGTGGAAACTGGTGAACTAGAGCTCATGTACTCCCTCCAAAGACTTGGAAATTTAAAAAAAGATTAATGCTGTTAACGCTGATTCATGCTGTTAACACTGAGGCTTTGGCAAGTCTGTTGGCCAAATCCAGCCCACGGGCTTCCAGTTTGTAACTCCTAGATTAGTTGATTTCTTTTCAAGTCATAACATCCTCTTATCCTTTTGTAACATGGAAAATTGATTGAATGAATGAGGGGAGCAGTTGGTACAGGGTATTGAATTTATAATATAATTTTATTTTTAAAAACTTTTTATTTGGGAACATTTTAGCAATTTGTGATATACAGGAAGTTGCAAAGATAATACAGAGAGATCCCAGGTACCCTTTATCTAGTTTCCCCCATTAGGTACATCTTGCATAACTATAGTACAGTATCAAAACCAGGAAATAGACATTAGTATGAAGTGTGTCTATAGTTTGTTTTCATTTTATCTTATGTGTAGATTTGTGTAACTGCCACCACAATTTATATAACTATTCAATCTTCTTGTGTTACCCCGTTTATAGTCCCACCTACTCCTTTGCTCCCACAGATGGATGTACCACAGTTTGTTTAATTATTCACCTATTTAGGACATTTGGTCATTTCCAGTTTTTGGCTATTGCAAATAATGTATAAACACTTGTGTACAGGTTTTTGTGTGGACTTAGTTTTCATTCTGGGATAAATGCCCAGGAGTATGATTGCTGGGGGGTATGGTGAATGTATATTTAACTTTTTTAAGCTGCCAAACTATTTTTAAGAGTGACTGTGCCATTTTATAATCTTACCAGCAATGCTGCTTTGCATTCTTGCCAGCATATAGTATTGGCACTGTTTTTATTTTAGCTGTTCTAACAGGTATGTAGTGATATCATCATGGTCTTAATTTACATTTTTCTGTAGCCTAGTTATGTTGAACATCTTTTCGTGGTCTTATTTGCCATCCATATATCCTTTTTGGTGAAAGGTCTCTTCATGTCTTTTGTTCGTTTTCTAATTGTATTGCTTGTTTATTTTATTGTTGAGTTCCCTCAGAACTGTGACTATGTCACCTTATATGGCAAAGGGGAATTTAGGTTGTAGGTGGAATTAAAGTTGCTAATCGGTTGACCTTAAAATAGGGTAATTATTCTGGATTGTCTGGGTGGATCCAACATAATCACAAGCATCCTTAAAAGTAGAAGGCCAAGATAGAAGAGTAAGTCAGAGAGATTAGATGTGATATGAGAAAGACTCAGACAGTTGGTGCTCTATCTGTTGTTGTTTGCTTTGAAGAAGGAGAAACAAGGTCAGGAGCCAAGGAATGTGAGTGGCCCCCAGAAGGTGGAAAAAGCAAGTAAATGGATTCTCCCCTAGAGCTTCCAGAAAGAAATGCAGTCCTACCAACACCTTAATTTTAGCCTAGTGAGACCCATTTCATACTTCTTATTTTCAGTAATATAAGATGTGAAATTTGTACTGCTTAACCCACTTAATTTATGGTAATTTGTTGTAGCAGCAATAGAAAACTAATATAAGTATCAAGGTGGGAATTCTGAGGTACTTCCATGAAATCTTTAGGGTTCCATGGTATCCACTTTAAAGATTGTCGATTTTTAATGCTTGAATCGCAGTGTGTTTTTTTTTTTTGCTTTTGTAGACCCATAGTTTCTTATGTGCTGATGTTTTTTTCTCTCTCTACCTCTTTCTTTAAGCAGTGGGTGAACAGAAGGGGGACCTTGTGATCTCAAGAAGTAATAGAACAGGTTGAAGACATTTTCTAAACATTGTCCTATGTGCAAATATGTGTCTGCTGAATCTAGATACAACAGCTGTTTCTCACTTTCTTATGATGTGCTCCAAACATTCAGCAGTATCTATGAAAAACACCTTTAAAATGTCTTATTTATGATGTGGCAAGTGGAGATTAAGATTATTGTGCTTATACTTGAGCCAGATATATGTGGTGTGATTGATGCAGATATTCAAACTAAGACTAAAAACGAGGGTTGATTCGTGCATATTTTGTGAGTGTTGTGATTGCTCTCATACTTAATAAGGTAGTGGAAATCTCAGGAACAAAAATGACTGACTAATAGCTTGCCATATTTGAACTTCTGGCATTCTCTACATATGCCTAAAAAGTGCTGAGCCTATTCCTTTTCCATTGCCAATATGTTACATTTACCTTCGAGATGGACATACTGACAACTACGAATTGTTTATCCTTGCATTTGAGGACTTTCACACACTTCTCTGATTTATTTCCCAATAGTATCCTCTAAATAACTCAAATATTATAAAAACTGGTTGTTTTCTGGTCCCCACAACTAGTTGCATGTTTTCTTTTCTGTGCCTCCCTCTACTTAGAATTCTCTCCCATCCTTCCTCCATCCTAGCCTACAAAAGTCACAAGCATTTTTCAGATCCCAGCTGAAATTCTATCTCCTTACATGAAATGTCCTGTCGTTCCCTCTGAGTATGAGGGAATTTGTTATAGAGAGGTTAATTTTCTGTGCCATGTATTATGAAAATTTGAGTATTTATAAATTACAGAAGCTTTCTGAATTATTTTTTTTCATTTCTTTAGGACCTAATATAAATTTTAGGTTCTCAGAAGATATTGCATAAGGTTATATGAAATAACTATTGGAGTATAAAAACTAGGACAATTGACATGGGCCCACCCATACAGAAAATTCTTCCCATTTGAAAACCAGCTTTTGGTGACTTGGTTTCAGTGTTCATATGTGTGCCTTTCATTTTGTATTAATGTATTTTTATTCCTAACGTAATGGTTTCATGTATTTGATATTGATGTTTCAAAGAACTAGATTATTTAAGAGCAAATAGTATATAATAGTCTCCTTGGTAATGTTACTTTAGAACAAAGAAGGGGAAAATGTGACTATACTGTTTCAGAGCTCATCTTATAATTGAAGAACACTTCAGAAATTATTATTCTCTTTTAAGGCTTGGGAAGCTAAGAGGGGTAAAGGATTAAGATTCTTCCAAGGTTTTTTGTCCTATTATGGGCAAATTCGTTCTTGTTAAACATTCATATTTCTCCTTTCAGTTGCTCAAATGAACCAAAAACTAGCTTTCAAGTGAAACCAGATAGATCTTCTACATATAACTCTCATTTCTCCACTTCCATTTCTTCAAGGAGGGGGAAGGAGGGGTCGACCTCAATTGTATTCATTCAACAAATGTTCATCCAACATAAATGTTTGTTGAGCACCTAGAACAGTGTCTAGCCCAGATATTAGTGACTAAGACAAAATCTCTGCCCTCATAGAGCAATCGTAGTAGGGACCTTTTCCAAATCATTAATATATCATATTGTCATTGAAAGTCTATGCTGTCTTATCTTTATATTCTTCTCAAATCTTTGTTGACCTCAGCTACCGTATGGGAGTTACTTCTACCTTCCTCTATTACTTTACCTTATTTTTGCTGTTACGTTGTACTTTAGAAGCCATGTTCAACACTCTGGCCTCAATTCACTGTCATTCATTTTTTTGCTGAGGAGGACTCACCCTGAGCTAACATCTGTTGCCAATCTTCCTCCACTTTATATGTGGGCTGCTGCCTCAGCGTGGCTGACAAGTGATGTAGGTCCACACCTGGGATCTGAACCCATGAACCAAGGCCACTGAAGCAGAGCATGTTGAACTTAACCACCACACCATAGGGCCAGATCCTTCACTGTCATTCTTGATCTTCATCTACATATCACTGTTCTTCATGGCCAGAACCTGGAGCTTACTCTCAAAGGAGATTGAGGACTTCTACATTTGACTAAGAGGAAGTGATAGGGATTGGATTTGCCTTCCTACCTGAAACATCTGCAATACCAGGCAAAAGATATGAAATAATAGTTTGAAGATAGAACATCAGGCAACTCAGGACAGTGATCTCTGAGAAAGGGAAACAAATGAGATAAGCTCTACAGTTGCACCAACTTACTGCTTAGAGAGAGTTTCCAGACTTCATTGGAGGAGCAGGAAACCAAAGCTGACCCCAATGATCTTCCTGAGATGAGGAGATGAAACTGGGAGTCCAGGGAGGCCAAGGTGGCTAAAGTGTGCATCTGTACAAGGAGAGAGCTTCAGAGATATTCAAAGGGTCCCTGCTGAGTTTTCAGCTTACTATTGAGCAGCACATATGTGTAATTAATCTGTCAGAAGCCGTGGAATGTATACCCAAAGGAAGCAGAGGAATAATCTGTGGGGTTTACACAGGTCTTGGAATTGTTCATGTTCTCACCAAGCAGAGTGAAAAATCTTATAATCAATGGGGCATTGGATAAATTACTCAGAAAGATATTCTCTCATTGGTAGGGTAAAATCAGTACTAGGTCCAAGGTTGCTCTGGTCCTGCTTAACAAAACTAAAAAGCAGACATCAAAAGAATCAAACTGATTCCAAGAGGAAGGAGATCAGGAAAGTGACTGAGTTGTTTATGTGCTTCAAGGCTCATCTCTGAGCTGGACATGTATGAATCTGATCCTAAACACCATATTAAAAACTTTGAGAACTGAACTAAGAGCTAGACCACTGATCCAGTACCATACTGGCCACTGGGGGTGGGGTGGGGGCATGAATGCAGAATATGTTAAAATAGCACAACACAAAAAAAGAAAAGTACAGGGCAATATCACTGATGAACATCAGTACAAAAATTCTCACAAAATACTAGCAAATTGAATACAATAATACATTAAAAAGATCATACACCATGATCAAGTGGGATTTATTCCAAGGATGCAGGGATGGTTCAACAGCTGCAAGTCAATCAATGTGATACACCACATTAACAAAATGAAGAATAAAAATCACATGATCATATCGATAGATGCAGAGAAAGCATTTGACAAGATACAACATCCATTTATGATATAAACTCTGAGTAAAATCAGTATAGAGGGAAAGTACCTCAACATAATAAAGGCCATGTATGACACACCCACAGTTAATATCATTCTCAATGTAGAAAAACTGAAAGCTATCCCTCCAAGAAAGGAACCAGACAAGGATAAGCGTGGCCACTTTCACCACTCTTATTTCACAAAGTATTAGAAGTCCTAGCCAGAGCAATCAGGCAAGAAAAAGAAATAAAAGGGATACAAATTGGAAGAGAAGTGAAATGTCACTATTTGCAGATGATGTGATTTTATATATAGAAAACCCTAAAGAATCCACAAAAAAACTTTTAGAAAGAATAAATGAATACGGTAAGTTGCAGGATACAAAATCAACATACAAAAATCAGGTGCATTTCTATACACTAACAACGAAGTAGCAGAAAAAGAAATCAAGAATACAATTCCATTGACAATTGCAACAAAAAGAATAAAATATCTAGGAATAAACTTAAGCAAAGAGGTGAAAGATTTGTACACTAAAAACTATAAAACAGTGTTGAAAGAAATTGAAGAAGACACAAAGAAATGGAAAGATATTCTGTGCTCTTAGATTGGAAGAAATAGCATAGTCAAAATGACCATACTTCCTAAGGCAATCTACAGATTCAATGCAACCCCTATCAAAGATCCAACAACATTTTTCACAGAAATAGGGCAAAGAATCCTAAAATTTATATGGAATAACAAAAGACCCCGAATAGCCAAAGGAACCCTGAGAAAAAAGAACAAAGCTGGAGGTATCACACTCCGATTTCAAAATACACTACAAAGCTATAGTATCAAAACAGCATGGTTCTGGCACAAAAACAGACACACAGATCAATGGAACAGAATCGAGATCCCAGAAATAAACCCACACATCTATGGACAGCTAGTTTTTGACAAAGGAGCCGAGAACATACAATGGCGAAAGGCAAGTCTCTTTAATAAATGGTGTTGGGAAAACTGGACAGCCACATGCAAAAGAAGGAAAGTAGACCATTATCTTAGACCATACACAAAAATTAACTGAAAATGAATTAAAGATGTGAATGTAAGACCTGGAACCATGAAACTTCTAGAAGAAAACATAGGCAGTATACTCTTCAACATTGGTCTTAGCAGCATATTTTCAAGTATCATGTCTGACTGGGCAAGGGAAACAATATAAAAAATAAACAAATGGGACTACATCAAACTACAAAGCTTCTGCACAGCAAAGGAAACCATCAACAAGAGGAAAAGACAACCTAACAATTTGGAGAAGATATTTGCAAAGCATATATCTGATAAGGGGTTAATATCCAAGATGTACAAAGAACTCATACATCTCAACAACAAAAAGCTAACAACCGAACTAAAAAATGGGCAAAAGAGAGAGGGGTGGGGAGAGAAAAATGGCAGGGTGAGCTGACCCGGGATTCTCTCCCCTCCAAAATACAACAAAAGATTGGAAGAACTGAATTTCAGAGAATAAACATAATGCCAGCTCGTTAGAGACCTACACTACCAGGAAGGCGGAGATCATAACCTTGCAGACGGCCTTGGAGGCGCTGGAACGGTAGGAGAGAACATCGCTCCCTCCCCTAGAGTCTGCGATCGCTGCGGCGCGGGTCGGGAAGTAGCGGGGGAGGGGCCGCGCGACCAGGGGATCATCCAGGACTCCTGCTGCTGATTCAGTGGAAACCCGCTGATGGGGGGAAAGCTTCCGTCCGCAGGGACCCTATAAATCAAGGGCCTTGGGAGACCAGAGAACAGAACTGATCTGAACCCAGACCGGCACGTGTGAGTAACAGCCCCTCCCCCACAGCAAAGCCAGTGGGCGCAGCCATCTTGCCCCAAGGCGGAGAGCTCGTAACACGCTGCTCTCGACCCCCATCTAGTGGCGACAGGCTGTAACTGCAACTGAATTCTACCACCATGAGAAAAAACCGCTCCTCTACCATCCAGCAATTTATAAAAGCCCCAGACCAGAAGGAAAACAATAAAAACACAGAATTAAGTCCTGAGGACTTGGAATTAGGTAAACTAAGTGATAATGAATTCAGAGCAGCTATAATCAAAAAACTCAATGAGGTAGAGAGAAAGATAGAGAAACAAGCCGAGTTCTGGAGTTACTTCACAAAAGAGATTGAAATCATAAAGAAGAATCAAACAGAATTACTTGAGATGAAAAACACAATGGACCAGATAAAACAGAATACGGATTCCCTGAATGCCCGTGTAGACAATATAGAGGAGCAAATCAGCATAATCGAGGACAGACAGGCTGAATGGCGCCAGACAGAGGAAGAAAGACAACTAAGAATTAAAAAAAATGAGGAAAATCTCCGAGAGATAATGGATTCAATGAGGAGTAAGAACATAAGGATCATAGGAATTCCCGAGAATATGGAAAAGGAAAATGGAGCAGAAAGTGTGCTTAATGAAATTATTGAAGAGAACTTCCCAAATCTAGGGATCAACGGAGAAATGTGTGTAGAGGAGGGTTTTAGATCTCCTAGATTTGTCAATGTAAAAAGACCCACTGCAAGGCACATAATAGTAAAGTTGGCAAATAGGAATGATAAGGAAAGAATACTCAGGGAAGTAAGGGAAAAAAAGAGAATAACCTATAAAGGAGCCCCTATCAGACTGTCAGCGGATTTCTCTACAGAAACCCTACAAGCTAGGAGAGAATGGAGTGATATATTCAAAGCTTTAAAGGATAAAAACCTTCAGCCAAGAATACTCTATCCAGCAAGAATTTCCTTCAGATATGAGGGAGAAATTAAATCTTTTCCAGACAAACAAAAGTTAAGGGAATTTGTAACTAAAAGCCCTCCATTACAAGAAATCCTCAAGAAGGCTCTCATACTTGAAAAAAGAAAAAAGGGAGAAAGGGGACACAAGCCACAGACTAGGGAGACCGATGGATAGAACCAGAACAGGATAGCAAATACTCAACTATAGCATTAGGGTAAAAATAAGGAAACTACCAAAACAAGGACGATCTTAGCACTCTAACTACAAATTAATAAGACAAGTTGGAATAAAAAATGAAAATAATTATTTAGGAGGGGAAGAGCAAAGGGTCTAAATCAGTATTGGTCGAGTAAGTAAGAGACCACCAGAGAATAGACTATATTATACACGAGATTCTAAATACAAACTTCAAGGTAGACACTAAAATAAAGTACAGAACAGAGTCACAAATCATAAATAAGGAAAGATCTAAGAAACCCAGCATAAGAAATTGCAGTATTAAATGGATAGTCTAAAGCACACAGGAAAAGAAACACAGGAAAACAAGACAATGAGTGACAGATTGACAGCATTAAGTCCACATGCATCAATAAACACTTTCAATGTGAATGGATTGAACTCTCCAATGAAAAGACACAGAGTGGCAAAATGGATTAAAGAACAAGATCCAACAATTTGTTGCCTCCAAGAAACACACCTCAGCCCCAAGGACAAACACAGACTCAGGGTGAAGGGGTGGAGGACAATACTTCAAGCAAATAGCAAGAAAAAAAGGCAGGTGTTGCAATTCTCATATCAGACAAAGTGGATTTCAAAATAAGACAGGTAAAGAGAGACACAGAGGGACAATATATAATGATCAAAGGGACACTTCATCAAGAAGAAATAACGCTTATAAATATCTATGCACCCAACACAGGAGCACCAAGATTCATAAAGCAACTATTAACAGACCTAAAGGAAGATGTTAAAAACAACACAATAATAGTAGGGGACCTCAACACCCCACTCACATCAATGGACAGATCATCCAGACAGAAAATCAACAAGGAAATAGTGGAGCTGAATGAAAAACTAAAACAATTGGACTTAATAGACATATATAGATCACTCCACCCTGAAGGAGCTGAATACACATTCTTCTCAAGTGCACATGGAACATTCTCTAGGATAGACCATATGTTGGGAAACAAGGCAAGCCTCTACAAATTTAAAAAAATTGAAATAATAACAAGCATCTTCTCAGATCATAGTGCTATAAGGCTAGAAATTAATCACAAGAAAAAAGCTGAGGAAGGCACAAAGATGTGGAGACTAAACAACACACTACTGAACAAGCAATGGATCATTGAAGAAATTAAAGAAGAAATAAAAAAATACCTGGAAACAAATGAAAATGATAACATGCCATACCAACTCATATGGGATACAGCAAAAGCTGTATTAAGAGGAAAATTCATCGCCATACAGGCGCATCTTAACAAACAAGAAAAATCCCAAATAAGCAACCTTAAAGCACACCTAACTGAACTAGAGAAAAAAGAACAAATGAAGCCCAAAGTCAGCAGAAGGAGAGAAATAATAAAAATCAGAGCAGAAATAAATACTATTGAAACGAAAAAGGCAGTAGAAAGGATCAATGAGACAAAGAGCTGGTTTTTTGAGAAGATAAATAAAATTGACAAACCACTAGCCAGACGTACAAAGAAAAAAAGGGAGAAAGCTCAAATAAACAAAATCAGAAATGAGCGAGGAGAAATAACAACAGACCCTGCAGAAATACAACAGATTATAAGAGAATACTACAAAAAGCTATATGCCAACAGAATGGATAGCCTAGAGGAAATGGATAAATTCTTGGACTCCTACAGTCTCCCAAAGCTCACTCAAGAAGAGGCAGACAATTTGAACAGACCAATCACAAGGAAAGAGATTGAAACAGCAATCAAAAACATCCCAAAGAATAAAACCCCAGGACCAGATGGCTTTCCTGGGGAATTCTACCAAACTTTCAGAGGGGATTTAATACCTGTTCTTTTCAAGCTATTCCAAAAAATTAGGGAAGATGGAACACTTCCTAACACATTCTATGAGGCCAACATCACGCTGATACCAAAACCTGACAAGGACACCACGAAAAAAGAGAACTACAGGCCAATATCACTGATGAACATAGATGCAAAATTTCTAAACAAAATTTTGGCCACCAGAATTCAGCAATTTATCAAAAGAATCATACATCATGATCAGGTGGGATTCATACCATGGACACAGGGATGGTTCAACATCCGCAAATCAATCAATGTGATACACCACAGCAACAAACTGAGGAATAAAAACCACATGATCATCTCAATAGATGCAGAGAAGGCATTTGACAAGATCCAACAGCCATTTATGATAAAAACTCTGAACAAAATGGGCATAGAAATAAACTACCTCAACATAATAAAGGCCATATACGACAAACCCACAGCCAACATCATACTCAATGGGCAAAAACTGAACCCCATCCCCCTGAAAACAGGAACGGGACAAGGATGCCCTCTATCACCCCTCTCATTTAACATAGTACTGGAGGTCCTGGCCAGAGCAATCAGGCAAGATAAAGGAATAAAAGGAATCCAAATAGGGAGGGAAGAAGTGAAACTCTCGCTGTTTGCAGATGACATGATCTTATATATAGAAAACCCCAAAGAATCCATTGGAAAACTGTTAGAAGTAATCAACAACTACAGCAAAGTTGCAGGGTATTAAATAAATTTGCATAAATCAGTAGCATTTCTATACTCCAGTAATGAACCAACAGAAAAAGAACTCAAGAATACAATACCATTCACAATCGCAACAAAAAGAATAAAATACCTTGGGGTAAATTTAACTAAGGAAGTGAAGGACCTATATAATGAAAATTACAAGGCCTTTCTGAGAGAATTGGATGACGACATAAGGAGATGGAAAGACATTCCATGTACATGGATTGGAAGAATAAACATAGTTAAAATGTCCATTCTACCTAAAGCAATCTACAGATTCACTGCCATCCCAATCAGAATGCCAATGACATTCTTTACAGAATTAGAACAAAGAATCGTAAAATTAATATGGGGCAACAAAAGACCCCGAATTGCTAAAGCAATCCTGAGAAAAAAGAACAAAACGGGAGGCATCACAATCCCTGACTTCAAAACATACTACAAAGCTACAGTAATCAAAACAGCATGGTACTGGTACAAAAACAGGTGCACAGGTCAATGGAACAGAATTGAAAGCCCAGAAATAAAACCACACATCTATGGACAGCTTATCTTTGACAAAGGAGCTGAGGGCATACAATGGAGAAAAGAAAGTCTTTTCAACAAATGGTGCTGGGAAAACTGGAAAGTCACATGTAAAAGAATGAAAATTGACCATTCTTTTTCACCATTCACCAAAATAAACTCAAAATGGATCAAAGACCTAAAGGTGAGACCTGAAACCATAAGGCTTCTGGAAGAAAACGTAGGCAGTACACTCTTTGACATCAGTATTCAAAGGATCTTTTTGGACACCATGCCTTCTCAGAGAAGGGAAACAATAGAAAGAATAAACAAATGGGACCTCATCAGACTAAAGAGCTTCTTCAAGGCAAATGAAAACAGGATTGAAACAAAAAAACAACCCACTACCTGGGAAAAAATATTTGCAAGTCATATATCTGACAAAGGCTTAATATCCTTAATATATAAAGAACTCTCGCAACTCAACCACAAAACATCAAACAACCCAATCAAAAAATGGGCTGGAGACATGAACAGACATTTCTCCAAAGAAGATATACTGATGACCAATCGGCACATGAAAAGATGCTCATCATCACTGATCATCAGGGAAATGCAAATCAAAACAACACTAAGATATCACCTTACACCCATTAGAATGACAAAAATATCTAAAACTAATAGCAACAAATGTTGGAGAGGTTGTGGAGAAAAAGGAACCCTCATACACTGCTGGTGGGAATGCAAACTGGTACAGCCACTATGGAAAACAGTATGGAGATTCCTCAAAAAACTAAAAATAGAACTACCATACGATCCAGCCATCCCACTACTGGGTATTTATCCAAAGAGCCTGAAGTCAGCAATCCCAAAAGTCCTGTGCACCCCAATGTTTATTGCAGCACTGTTTACAATAGCCAAGACGTGGAAGCAACCTAAGTGCCCCTCAACAGACGAATGGATAAAGAAGATGTGGTACATATATACAATGGAATACTACTCAGCTGCAAAACAGAACAAAATCATTCCATTTGCAATAACATGGATGGACCTTGAGAGAATTATGTTAAGTGAAATAAGCCAGTGAGAGAAAGATAATCTGTGTATGACTCCACTCATATGAGGAATTTAAAACTATGGACCAAGAACAGTTTAGTGGATACCAGGGGAAAGGTGGGGTGTGGGGTGGGCACAAAGGGTGAAGTGGTGCACCTACAACATGACTGACAAACATTAATGTACAATTGAAATTTCAGAAGATTGTAACCTATCAATAACTCAATAAAAAAAATTTTTAAAAAATGGACAAAAGATTTGAACAGACATTTCTCCAAGGAAGATATACAGATGGTCAACAGGCATATGAAAAGATGTTCAACATCATTAATTATCAGGGAAATGCATATCAAAACTACAATGAGATATCACCTCACTCCCGTCAGAATGGCTATAATTAACAAGACAGGGAACAATAAGTGTTGTAGAGGATGTGGAGAGAAGGGAACCATCATACACTACTGGTGGGAGTGCAAACTGGTGCAGCCACTATGGAAAACAGTGTGGAGATTCTTCAAAAAATTAAGCATAGATCTACCATATGATCCAGTTATTCCACTGCTGGGTATGTATCCAAAGACCATGAAAACATGAATGCATAAAGATACATGCACCCCTGTGTTCACTGCAGCATTATTCACAATAGCCAAGACTTGGAAGCAACCTAGGTGCCCATCCAGGAATGAATGGATAAAGAAGATGTGGTATATATACACAATAGAATACTACTCAGCTGTAAGAAATGATGAAATCTGGCCATTGGTGACAACATGCATAGACCTTGAGGGTATTATGCTAAGTGAAATAAGTCAGAAGGGGAAAGTCAAATACCATATGATCTCACTCATACATAGAAGATAAAAACAATAACAAACAAACACATAGAAACAGAGATTGGACTGGTGGTTACCCAAAGGGAAGGAGGGAGAGAAGGAGAACAAAAGGGGTGCTTAAGCACATGTGTGTGGTGCTGGATTGTAATTAGTCTTTGAGTGGTGAACATGATGTAATCTACTCAAAAATTGAAATATATAACTATGTACACCTGAAATTTATATAATATTATAAACCAATATTACCACAATAAAAAATAAAAAATAAACATAATTGTAGGATACTGAAAATAAATAAATAAATAAATAAATAAATAAATAAATAAATAAATAAAATAACACTGTAAAGTCCTTGAAAACAGAGCTCTCATTGAAACCATAACCCAAGGAGGACTGCTTTGAACTTGTGGCCTGAACTCATCTGGGATGATTGCCTGCTAAAACAAAAATATCAACATTCTCCATAGGACTTTACAAGGCCAAGAGTCTTATGTCATACCATTCAAAATGTCCAGGATATATCCAAAATTATGTGGCATACAAATAATCAGGAAAAATCTCAACCTTTCACTGGAAAAAATGATCAACAGATGCAAATGACAAGATGACACAGATGTTGGAATTATCTGACAAATTCTCTAAGGTAGCTATTATAGTAATGCTCTAACAAGTAAAGGTGGAGACTCTTAAATATAGACTGTCTCAGTAAAGAATAGAAAATAAAAAGCAGAAGCAAATGGAAATTTTAGAACTGAAAAATTTAATAACTGAAATAACTCTGAAGAAGCTTAATAGCAGGAGAAACTATCCAATCTGAATAAAAGTGAGAAAAAAGATAGAAAAATAATTTAACAGATCCTCAGGGATATGAGGGTCAATACCAAAATGTCTAACATTCGAGTCATTGGAATCTCAGAGGGAGAGGACGAGAAGTGCAGTGCAGAAAAAATACTTTAAGAAATAATGCCTGAAACATATCAGATTTGATGATAGACATAATCCTACTGATTCAAGAAACTCAGAGAATCCCAAACAGTATAAACCCAAAGAAATCTACAATGAACACATCAAGATCAATCTGCTGAAAACTTAAAGCAAAGAAAATCTTGAAAGCAGCTAGAGAAAAATGATCTATTATTTATAGGAGAACTACAATTCACATAACTCCATATTTCTCATCAGAAACCATGATAGGCAGAAGGAAGTGGGACATTTTCTAGGTGCTGCCAGGAAACCATCAACTGTAAATTCTGTTTCAGGTGAAAATATCCTTCAGAAAGTAGGTGAAATGAAGATGTTCTCAGACCAACAAAGATTATTCATTTCTAGGAAACCTATTCTAAAAGAATTGCTAAAGGAAGTTCTTCAGATGGAAGGGAAATGGTACCAGGAGGAAAGTTGGAAGATCAGAAATGAAGGAAGAGGAATAGAAATGGTAAATTTTATATTATGTGTATTTAACTGCAATAAAAAAGTAAAATGATGGGAAAAGTTATACTATAAAAACACTAATTTAAAGAAAGTTGGAGAGGTTACAATAATATCAGACAAATAGACTTCAGAAAAAAGAAAATTACCAGGGATAAAAAAGGATATTGCAAAATGATAAAATGATCACTTCACCATGAAAAAATAATCCTAAATTTGTGTGCATCTAACAACAGAGCTTTAAAATACATGGAGCAAAAACTTACTAGGATAAGTTTAGATAAGTTACATTAAAAATGATTCTATTTATGTAAAATTGTACAAATGTAAACTAATCTACAGCAACAGAAATCAGATGAAGGGTTTCCTGGGTACAAGAGGCTGGATTACAAACAGGCACAAGGAAACCTTCAGGGGTGATGGATATGTTTGTTATCTTGATTGTAGTGATGTTTTCGTGTGTATGTATGTATTTTAAAATTTGTCGAATTGTATACTTTAAATATATGTTGTTTGTTATATATTGATTATACCTCAATAAGGCTATACGCATACTTAAAAGAGAGAGACTGGGACAAATCTAATCTTCCACACTTGTCTTAGTTCATAGACTCCATGTTTCTTGCTGTTCCTACTCTTCTTCCCAACAAATCTGCTGTTTACCTTTTTTGGATCTCTGGTGTCTTGACCACTTGAAACTCTTTCTTTGCTTTTGGATAGCCCCTTTCTGGCCATACATCAAGGAAAGCTAAGGGACTGAGGGAAGTGCTAGAATTTCTGACTTTGCCATTCCAGCTGAAAAAAGAGAGCCTAATCTAAAGGGAGAGGATATGTGAAGGAAAGCTTGTTAAAAAAATTTGTTTTAAGATCTTGAATCTTGAAGTCACAAAACTGCTAGTTATTTATAAGCTTGGTCTACTGGAAGGAAGCCCCCGCCCCCCAAAAAAAAGCACATGAAAGGATGCTCAATATCATTAGTCATTAGGGAAATGCAAATCAAAACCCCAATGAAATACCTACTTCACATTCACTAGGATGGCCATAATAATAATTTTTAACATAGAAAATAACAAGTGTTGGCAAGAGTGTGGAGAAATTGGAATCCTCAAACAATGCTGGTAAATTGTATTCTTATGGTCTGAATGTGTAATATGATATCTCTGGGATGTGTTCTGTGGTTTGTTTGGGTTGATGCATGTGTGCTTGTATTTGTGTTCGATAAATGATTGTTGAAGGGCTTTGTGAATAAGTGCTGCCTTTAGGACAGTGTGAATTTGGGAGTAATGTAAAACAGAGGGCCCAGGCAAGTGTTAGGACTCCAGAAGAGTCCTAGAAAAAAGGCCACACTTTGGAAGATTATAATTAATTGGAAGAGTAACTTGTGTAGTTATAGTATATTAATAACTAATTAACACTTGTATAAATATTCTGAAATTTTAAAAGCATTTTACCATTTATAGTCTCAGTGATGTAAGTGACATTATCCTTATTTTATGAAGGAGAAAACTATTTACATTTTAGTGCACTTAGTGCTAACCTAATGAAGTTTTTGCTGGGTTAAAGATCACTTAATACTACCAACATGAATAAGAGATGATCCTTTTACTCCTGAGTTTTCTTTCTTTGAAGGGTAGGATCCCTCCCAAGTCTTCTAGAGCTTTTGCAGTTCAGGGCAAACACTTGTCCCTCACCCTAAATGCTTCTGGGATGAAGAAGTAATTGAAAAGTAAATATTGTTTTGGAGACTACTAATATTATAGAGAGAAATTAATACTGAACCAGATATCTTGGGGCTCAGGGGGCAAACCCTTTAAGATAGAATGTGTAGAGTTAATGTACAAGACATTGGAGGTCCATCACCATGTGTACTATGTCAGATATAGAGATTCAGAGAGAGAAAGGCTGCTGGGAAATGTGAAATTGTTAATATGGATAATTTGACAGTAATCTTCACTCTCTGTGTAAGCCTTGAATATGTTATTATAAGTTGATGTTTTCTCATCTATAAAATAGAGATAATAGTAATATCTACTTCAAAGGGCTTCTCTGAGGATGAATAAAGATCATGCATACAAATCAGTTAAAATAAGAGCTGATGCAGAATAGCCACTTGATACATATTAGCTATTAATATTAATAAATTGTCATGGATGAAGACAAGATTATATACTCTAGTAGTAGAAAATCTGTTAGAAAACTCTTGGAAGTGGGGGGAGGACAGTCACAGAGAACATCTTTAGGTAGATAGAAAAGACTTGGAGGGAAGAGAGACTCACCCAGGAAAATCTCCATGAATGGATGTTAGAACCACCAGCAGTGCAGCGTGATCTGAACTAAAGGTTAGGTCTTGGAAGAATAAGAGAGAAAAGATTTCTACTTGTAAGTAATCATGAAATAAATGAGGTAGAGTATTCTCTGGACTTGGGGATGGGAATAGAAGCAAGGGTGAAATTAGGAAAGGATATGACAGCCTATAAAAGTCTTGTCATTGCATTTTTCTTTGTCAGGCTGATTTAGGTAGTGAGATTTTGTTCTTGAAAGTGATTTGTTCTAGATCATCATACACTGTAATTAAATAGAATCAGAATTTAATTAAACAGATATTTATTGAGCACCTCATACATGTAAGGCAATGTCCTATGTAACTTTGTTAATTTTGATATTTTCAGTATAAGACAAAGTCCATGTTCTTCAGGAGCCTACTTAAATGAGCAAATGAGTATGCAATGCAGATGATCAGTTACGGATTAGGGGTACAGAGACAATTGATGAGGAAAGAATATATTCTCCCAACAGCATGGTCTTAAAGAAGAAAAATACCTGAAATCACTCTTGAGTGATGTTGGTAATACAAAGTGGTTAGGACAAAGTGCTTAGTGACCTTGTTTATGAAGACTGCCCAATTTGTTTATTCACTTGCTTTCCCTGCTAGATATGGTTACATGTTGAGCACTATATTGATTTGCTGTTGTTATGTAACTACCTCAAAATTTAGTGGCTTTAAACAACAAATATTTATCATTGTTCATAAGTCCGAGGGTCAGCTGCCTGAGAGTTAGTTGATCTAGACTGGGCTTGGCTCATCTCTGCTCTTTGGACTAGAATTCAAGTTCTTGTAGTGATGACAGAATGCAAGACAGAAGATGGAAACATGCAAGGCCTCTTGAGGCCTAGGTTCAGAAATAGGTCACTGTCGTTTCAGCTTCATTCTGTTGACCACAGAAAAATCACATGGCCAACCAAACCTAGCGTCAAGAGATAGGGATACTTGGCCATTGGAGGTGGAAGAAAGTGAGTAAAAATTTCTGAACAGTTATCTCATCTGCCAACCCCAAGCTCTGAGAACCCTGGCAAAAGGCTCTTCAGAAAGCCAAATAGTTTGGAGCCCTTTACACTGACCATGTAAGTCATGCCCCTGGCTGAAATTAGAACTTGAACAGTGCTTTCTATTTAGACAGCAAATTAAAATTACCAAAGAACTTTCACATATGGTATTTCAGAACTGCTTGTTAATATAAGCAGAGATTATCATCCTTAAATTAAGAGTCAGAGACATGAAATGGCCATCCCATGTTAACAATCTATAGGAATAAATAGACAGGAATGGTGTCCACCTGGTTTGATGCAGAAGAAATTCTGAAACATAGTTATGTACTCAGTAGCCATCTCAGGGACCTAGATATAGCAAATTGTCCTTTGTCTTCTGGTCAAAGGCAGGGAGATTGGAAGAATGGCTTCTACATATTTCCTTCTCTTTGTCTAGAATCTGGACTCTGCACTCAGAAATCATGGTTTTCTTTCTTTGACATCATATGGGTAGAAAACCTTGTTTTGGTTGCTTCTACAATTTCCTCTCATTCCAAAAGACTAGAAGATTGGAACTGATTACTACTTTACCTTTGAACGTAACCAGATTTGAAAGCATTTGTCAACTAGCATTTGGCAGTGGTTAGAAAATGCCTCAGTTGATGTAGCTTCTAGTTTCACTTGAGATTTGGTTTGGGTATGTGGCAGTTACTATTAGTTTCCTACCCAGCAGCCATTCTTGCCCTTCTTCCTTCCTAACAGGGCCTCAGTTTTGTTCAGGAACAGGCAACTAAATGCTTCAGGGGGAGCTGATTCCTTCCTAACCTTAGGTAGATCTTGATTAGTTTAAATCAATCATGGTAATTCTAATCTTTTTACCAGTGATTGGTTTGGGAATGGCCAATGACATAAAACTTGAAGTCTTCAGGGAGGCTTCTAGGGTAGGTTTCTTCACTTTCAAAAGAAGTGCACTGAGAAAAACAGCCCCTTTTCTGCCTCCAGACACAACTATGTGAGGAGACAATGCCTGCAGCTGCTGCAGCCATCTTGCTACCATTAAGGAACATATCTGAAGACAAAAGCCAACATCTAAGGACAGCAGAGCAGAAATTGAAAGGATTCGCATCGTTAAAGATACCACTGAGCCACTGATTTAATCAACCCTAAAAACAACTTACTTCAAAACTCTGCTTTTCATGTGAGAGATTACATTTACATATTGTTAACACTGTTTTTTCCTGTTGTTTGCTGCTGAAAGCACCCTGATTAATTGAAAGTAGCACCCTATAGTGAGATGCTCTACATCTTGCCCTGCCTTGACCCTCAAGGAGGCAATAAATAAGGTGATTAGGAGCATGGGCTTTGAAGTGTGGCAGACCTACATTTAAATCTTGACCCTTACCTTTTATTAGCCGAATAACTTTCAATAAGTTATTTAACCTCTCTAAGCTTCCTTTGTCTTCTCATTCTATGAAATGGGAATAACAGTATCAGCTATTTTACAGTTATTAGCATTATGTAGGATAATGCATTCACAGCCTTAACACTGTATCTATCACAAACTGTGTTCAATAAATTCTTATTATTTATTAATGTTTACAAATGCAGATTGATGGCACTGTTCATACCATTTGTGCATTCAGGAAATGCTGATTAGGCACATAGTTTGTAGATTGAGTGTTGAAGACAGTGTGCTTCTCTCCTGTGGGGACAGAAATCTAAGTTGTGAGAAGAGTTATATTTATGGGAGAAAGTTTTACAATTTACAAAAAACTGTAAAGCTCTTAATGGAGGGATCGGACAGCTGAGAGTTCTTTACTTCCATGTCCCTTGCGTCTCCTCTGGGGGGAGGAAATGGACTACCCCATCCTGCTACCCTGATCTTTGAGATATGCTTCAGAGGGCCCTGACTCCACTTTCCTAGGCAAGAAGCAGCCTCCTGTACCATAGTTGGTTGTTCTAGTTTACCAAGTCATGTCCATGGCCTGAGTGTTCTCTGGCCATTTAAGCTGAGCTGAGGCAACATTTTCAGCCAGTATTTAAGACAGAAGCTAGTGGTTATTCTAGAAAACCACTTAGAATGCCTCCCTTCACCTATCCCCGGGTATACCAGGCAGGATATCCCTGCGCGGAAAGAAAAGCTGTGTGGGCGTTGCCAACATAGTCTTGTGTGTTTTTCACACAAGCTTAGGAGACCTCTATCATGGTGTCACTTCTAGGTACCCTGCCCTCCTCCAACACACAAACATACACCCAACCTGCGCTTCCTCTAGGTATGCCTCAGCAAAGAGCAAAGCATTTTATTTTAGTTGTGGTAGGAGGTAAAAAGCTTGGGAAGCCCCACTCTAGAGAAGCTGCTGTGAGACTGCCTTGAAAATAGAATGTCAGATCATCTTTCAATCCAGGGGAAGCACACTGAAATGCACTGGGATACAGAGAGAAAGAGAATTGGGCTGGGAGCCAGGAGAGCAGTATTCTAGAACAGACTTACTGTGGGACCTTAGGCAGTCACTTAACCTTTCAATGTCTATTTACTCATCCCCAATTAATGACTATACATAAACTGAGTAGTTATTTAATTTAATAATTATGAATATTTAATTTATGAACTATACATTCATTTGAATAATTAGTTAATATTTTATTATTTAATTAAGTGCCTCTAAGAGATCAGAGACTGTGTCTGGTTCTACTCATTATTGTAACTGCTAGCACAATTCCTGACATAGAACAAATGCTTAAAAATAATTATGACTGAAGAAATGAGTCTATAATATGAATGGGCTCTGGAAGAGGATCCCTAAAGTCCTTTCCTGTTCTGTAAATAAAGGGAAATTTCCATTTCCTCATGCCCTCCTTAATATCAAACCAAATAGTGCTTCTTTGAGAAGGAATACAAATGCCTTTCTACTTGAGGGGGATGCCATCTCAGTCTCTGAAGCATCAAGACACTAGCAGCACTAGAAAGAACTTCTGAGGAAAATCTGGCTATTTTAACTTGGGAAGAGTGAATTTGGTAAAGCTTGAAAGTATACTCCTATATGCACTTAAGTTGAAGACCAGGATAGAACCATATAAAGATAAAACTATTATCTTGGACTGTTTGGTCTCAATCAGGAATAAGAGAAAGCCAATTCTAATGTTAAAATAAATTTGGGATCTTCCATAAAATTAATTGGAAAACTGAAGAATTCTATAGGAGAAATTGACTCCTATATGTGAGATGCCTCTGTTGCAGAGGACATCTTGAAGTAATATGCAACTCTTGATGACACCTCTTCAACACTTAGTAAATCTGACCTTTCCTTTTATCTGTCATTATGCTGAATCACATGGCCCAGCAAGCAGCTAACACATTGCAACCAAACTTCACAATTGTAGGCTGGGAACATGTGCTCCTCACGTTGATTAGTCATATTACCAGTGTTTAAACCCATTTCCTGTTACCTTCGAGGATGGAGGTTACTTGACAGGAAGTCATTCTGCTGTCATCCAGCAGGGCTGCCAATACAATTCTTTAAACTTGTCACTGAGTACAGAGGCAGCCGATTTTGCTCTGCTCTAAAGCTTTTGCACGTGTTGAGTAATGCAGGCATTTAGTATATCATGGAAGCACCTAGTTTTGATACTAATGGAATGTGCATTTCCTTGAGATTTCTGAGTTCTCAAAGGTTTTGGCAAATGCTGACAGTGAAACTGTTTTAGTTAAAAATAAGCTTATTTTGTGCTTAAAGGGTCATTTTGCATTAGCTGTGTCTTCAAGTCAATTTTGAAAAATCACCTATTTTGGGAGTGGGCAAAAAAGAAGTCCCAAGAGGTAGCACATTTCCTCTAATAAATTCAAGCAACTTTTTCTTTGTATTGAAGATATTATTTGTCATACATTTTCCTTGTCATACGAAGCATTCCCAGACCATCATTTAAAACATATTGGTAATTTGGCCCTTAATTTTGGCACCTGTACATCTTTTAAAGCTCTGGTCTGTGTTTGGAGACTTAACTACTCTGTAAGTTAATACCCTTTTAGGGCCTAAACACCACCATTAACAGCAAATTGCCCTCTCAGGATGCTGGATAGAACCATTTTTTATATTTATTTGTTTAATCTTTATTAGCCAAAGGTTGTCCAACAGCTCTGAGGGAGTGAATTGCCCATGAGGCTTGGAGGCACGTTTAAATCTTTCCCTATAACTTCAGGGATAGGAGGACGTTCGAGTACTGTAAGTAGTTTGGGCTGCTTATGATTCCAACCTCCATTTCTAGGAAGCCTTGAAAATCCAGCCATAAGCTGCTCCCATTCTCTGGCCTGTAGGCTTAGTAAGTAATTCCTAGATTTTCATAGCTGGAGGAGACCACAGAGATCATCTGGTCAAAACTACTTATTTTACAGGTAGGAAAACTGAAGTCCAAAGAGGGGAAGTGATTAAGTTGCTGGGATCTTAAGTTATTTTTCTTCCCTGGAGATGTTTGCTTTTTAATAGAAGTCTTCTAACACAAAATCTTCAAGAACCAAGGGAAAGGATTCCTGCTGATGGAATTTCATGAACTGTCAGGTGGTAGGGAGCTATTCCTGGACTGGGAAGCTCTTCAAGTAGGTGTCTATTCCTTCTGCTTTTCTTTCTTATTCGTACTAACTTCTCCTGTGCTAGGAAATAAGACTCCTTAAAATTAAAGAATCTTCATTCCATGTAAAGGCTGTGTTTGTTTCAGGATAACACCTAATCACAGTGTCTGGCATGAAGCAGGTGCTTAAGAATGTGTATTGAAAGCATATATCAAAATGGCTTTAAAGATTCTGATCTAATCAAAAGTAACATTCTGTTGAAGGAAGAGCATTTTACTTCAGAGTCCAGATTCCTGGAGCCAGCCCCATGGCCAAGTGGGTAAGTTCGTGCACTCTGGTTTGGGGGTCCTTGGTTTTGCTGGTTCGGATCCTGGGCATGGACATGGCACTGCTCATCAAGCCATGCTGAGGCGGCATCCCACATGGCACGACCAGAAGATCTTACAACTAGAATATACAACTATGTACTGGGGGACTTTGGGGAGAAGAAGAAGAAGGAAAAAAAAAAAAAAAAACCAAGAAGAAGATTGGCAAAAGATGTTGGCTCAGGTGCCAAACTTAAAAAAAAAGTACAGATTCCCAATACCTAATAATAGCTCTGCCAAATGTGACTGCTAATTCCTGAGTTATCAATATTCTGAAATTGTGCAATTAACATTCATCTTCATAAGATTTTGTGTCTATTCTGAATACTTCTGAATACTTGAATAATCTTTTGCTGATTCTTGGCTGGTAGAAATTGAGATGAGAAAGAAATCCTAGATTCTTAGAGTTGGATGGCTTCTTAGAGGTCATCTAGGCCAATCCACTATCTGAACCCTGCTTGATTTCCTATTGCAATAAACCTGCCAAATTGTTAACCAGGTTCTGCTTAAAACTCTTCCTGGGTGGGGCGGCTTTCCATACCGTGAAGTGATCCAGTCATCTTTGAGCAGACTTAGAAAGTTATGCCTTTAAAAACAAGTTTTTGTCTTTAGCTGTATCCTACATCCTTAAAATTTCTACCCGTTGGCAGTAGTTCTGATCTCTGGAATCACAGGAGTGAAGTCTAATCCCTCTTCCACAAGACTGCAATTCATGGGTCTATTTTGTTGCAAGCTTGGAGGGTATATTGTTAACATTATTCCTAATGAATTCCTTTATTATTATTATTTATTATTTCTGAAGATTCCTAAACAGGCTGATTCCATGGTAATTTTTCTTCCCAAGTATGTTTTATTTACCTTTATAATATTTTGTGCTTAAAGATTTTCAAAGCAGAAGCTAATAAACACATTTAGTCTCCTTCCTAGTCTTTTGGTTTTCCAAAATGAGAGTTGCTTTATGTTTTTGTTTGTAACTTTCAGTTATAGAAAAGTTTCTTTGATGTCCTCTTTAAGCAGAGTAAAGAATCTCATTCCCCAAAGAATCTCACTGAGTTTCAGATTATTTCTTTATGGGAGAACAGCTATGGTCACAACAGAGAGGATTCTAAAGATCTGCCATTAATAATTGGCCTTTGAGTGATTCCATTTTCAGTCCAAAATAAGTGAATAAATGGACAATAATAGAGTGTATCACTCCTCTGCTCAAAAGGTGTCAGTTGGCCATGACTGTCTTCCATTTATGTCTAAATATTACTGAATGTTACAGTGCTACTCACAGTGTGATCCACAGATGGGCAACATCAACATTACCCAGGAGCTTGTTGGAAATGAATTCCCAGGGCCTACCTAGACCAATTGGATCAGAATCTTTGGTCCCCAAAATCTGTGTTCTAATAATTTTTCAAGGGATTCTTAAGCATACTAAAGTTTAAGATGCATTGGTGTAAATGTCTTAGACTGTCATTCGACATCTACTGAAATACCTCAACAACCTTTCTTGTTCTTTCCTTATTATCTACCTCTTAAGCTTTGTCCAAATTCGAAAACTTGATATTCTGTCATAGATCCTTAACTTACTTTCCTACAAATTTTTGCTCACACCATTCATTTGGCTATGAATGTCCTTACTGCCTTTTTTCCTTAAGGCCCAGTTCAAATGTGACCTCTTTTATAAGGATATCCTGAAGTCCCCAACTGTGTCGTCTCCTTTTTCTAAAACTGGCATAGCAATTTGCATCTCTCTGCACATTACATACTTCTCTAAAGTAAAATTTTTCCTTATCTTTTGTCTAAACTTCCATCTACCTCCCTATTTCACTCTGAGCATAAATTCTTAAGGAGAGGTCTCTTTTTTAACTTTTCCATAAGCATGTAGTCAGGGATCAGCAAATGTTCGTTGAGCAAGTGAAATAATCTGCTAACAATGGAAAAGGAGCATACTCAGAATTTATAGTTCTGGGTTCTGGTCTAATCTCTGCTATCAGTCAGTTTGATTTCTTTGAGCAAGTCTGTTCATCTCTCAGGAAGTCAGTGTTCTCATCAGCAAAGTAAAAGGGTTAGAGTAGTTGATTGTTTCTCAAACAGTGGTCTATAGATGAATGCCAGGCTGTGATGAAGTTTTCAGCAACTTAGGATGAAATGAGAAAATAAAAACAATGTGGTAAGTTTTTAATGAGGCTAAGTTCATTTAATTTTTAACTTCCAAGTTTATGTTCTTCCCACATTTTTGTTATTAAAATGTCTATAACATTATGAAATGGTGCTGATAATTGATGGTAGCTGCTATTTTAAATGTCTCTATTTTGTTAAAGCAAATGACTGTGAGAAAATGAGCAACTCTATTTTGGTGCTTTTAATGTTTGTTTTTTTGAAATGTTACTGGTCCATGAAATCCATAAGTATGTGAATGACTTGCTTAGATGCTCTGCAAGTCTTTGCCCAGGGTTAGGATTCTATGGTCTGTGAGTTGTGGTTGGATCGGGCTTGGACCTGAAACCCCTTTGGAGAAGCCTGGTGCTGCAGGAGTTGAATTTTGGAATTCTGCAAGAGACTGGCTGCCTTGTCGCTGTGGTCCACTGTTGAATCAGTACTTCGGGATGGTGGCAAGGACATGTGGCTGCCAGTAACCCTGCTCTGGGGGCAGATTGAAAGCTGGCCTTGGTTCTCAGTCCTCTTTTAAAATCCTTCAAAACAGCTCTAAAAGGTTTTGCACTGAAAAACTACATAATTGAACCAAAATGGAGATTTTCATAATTCCTCCCAACCCTTCTTGAAAAGTTTTTGGTTCACACTTGACAGGGCAATAGGAACTTTCAGATATAAGTTAAGGAAGTGGTGTCATTAATAGTAAATGGCAGTTTTTCTAAAATGATGCATGTTTTCAGATATAGGACTGAATTCTATTACGGTAAAAAAGGGGCCATTTAAGAAAAGCTTATCAAACTGTCCTCATCCTCAGAATTGCTTCATACTATTTCCATTTCAGTCCCCATAGCCATTCCAGTCCCCCAAGCACTGAGTCTGGCTGCTTTAGTATTCAAGCACATTGACTGAAGAGGCTTTCTGTATCTAATTTTACAGTAGCATATCACTTCATTATTAACACATTAAAGGCAATATGCTTCTAGCTTAGAAATCTGATACTAATTGGCTTTGGGATATTTTATTTAAAAAACATTTTCCAAATGGGACTGTGAATTGTTCAGTTTCTTTATTCAGGGCTAAAGAAAACAGTAATTCTGCCAGCAAAGTTTGTCCAGCAGGGCAGAAATATTAGAATCTTCGAGTTTACCTGTCAATCTTATATTTTCATGTCCTTTGCCTAGAAACAAGCCTACAAGCTAATTGACTTCTGTTCCTTTCCTGTTGGCTTCTCATTTTTCTGAACATGGAGACTCAAAACAAAGATAAAATTCCAGAGGAAGCTGGCATTGATCAAGGTTTGGATTAAATTAAATTAAGTGCTTTTTATTGAACTCAGCAGTATTAGTTATTAAAACCAGAAGGCTATACCCTGCCTAGTGTAAAAAAAGGAAAACAATGACTCATACTTTGGCACAGATTTTATTGGGAAATTAAAGCACTCGTTTTCTTTTATTCCATTAAAACTTTTGCAGACAAACATATGTAAACAAGATTAGGAGATGGAAAGCAGTGAGGAAATCAGTCTTTCTGGGCTCTGGTGCTTTGTGGGTTCTAGCTTTCAGCTGAAGAACTAAAGGGAAAAAATCTTATCTGGGAAGAAAACAGGAAAGCATACTAGGATTTTCGTTTTGGGAGGACATAAGTCAGATGAGTTGCCAACGTACTCTTTTGTTTCTGGATGAGTTGGAATTATGTATATAGGGAAGGGAGAGAGGACAGCAGTATAGTGTAGCTTAATGTTCATTAGCTAGGACGTTAGACCCTCAAAATCGCAGCTTTAGGTCGACCCCTTCAGGCTGGTTGACCTTCGACAAGACTCTTAACCTCTCTGCTCCTGTTTTCTCAGCTGTGAAATAAGGGGCTAGACTGGTTAGTCTCTAAAGGCCCTGCTCGCATTCTGTCATCTATTTCTATGTTTTGTTTTGTGCTGTGGGAGACCACCATGACCCATAGTGAAAATAGCAATTAACCCAGGCTTGCCCAGGCCAAATTTGTCCTGCCATCTATTATTATTTTTAAACATTAACTAAAAAAGTCCATACTTTATTCAGATTTCCCTAGTTTTTCTGTTTTTTTTTTTTTTCTGTTTAGGATCTCATCCAGGATACCATACTACATTGAATCATGGCTTTTTTAAAGACTCATCTTGATTGTGACAGTTTCTCAGACTTGCCTTGTTTTTGATGACCTTGACAGTTTTGAGGAGTACTCATCAGATCTTTTACAGAATGTCTCTCTATTGAGATTTGCCTAATGTTTTTCTCATGATTAGACTAGGGCCACGGGTTTTGGGAAGAAAACCACAGAAGTAAAGTACCATTCTCACTGCAGCACATCAAGAGTAATACTGTCAGCATGACTTATCACTGTTGATAATGACCTTGATTACCTGGCTGAGGTAGTGTTTGTGAGATTTCTCCACTATAAAGGTACTTTTTTTCCTCCCCTTTCCATACTGTACTTTTTGGAACGAAGTCGTTATGTACAGCCCACACTTAAGGAATGGGGAGTTATAATCCACCTCCTTGAGGACAGAGTGTATACATAAATTATTTGTGTTCTTCTGTATGAGGGATTTGTTCCCTCTTGCTCATTTATTTGTTTATTCAATCGTTTATTAATATCAGTATTTTCATGGATATTTATTTTATTTTTTGGTGATAAGGCAATGCTTCTTTATATGTTTCATTGCTCAGATTGTTCTAGCTTTGGCCATTGGGAGCTGTTTTGGTTGGCTTTTATGTCCCTTTGATATACTTCATCATTGGGTTTTTGTTCTTGAGCACTTCCTTTTGCCACCTGTTTTTGTAAATAAAGTTTTTTTGGAATACAGCCACACTCATTCTTTTGCATATTCTCTATGGCTGCTCTTGCACTACAAAGGCAGAGTTAAGTCACTGTAACAGAGACCATATGGCCTGCAAAACCTGGAATATTTACTATTTGACCGTTTACAGGAAAAAGTTTGCTGACTCCTGATTTAGACCATTTTCTATGTATTCTAGTAATGCACTGTAGCTTTAACTTGATGGAGTATAATTTCCAGGATTTTCAGATTTAACTTTAAGTCATTTTTTTCATTCAGAACATGATCTTGACCCTGAAGTATAATCACCAGTGGCACCATCAACAAGACTTTGTTAAACACTCCTGGGTTTGGGTGGCTATGTTCCTTTGACTATGACTGCTTCCTTGCCCAGATACTTGACCATGTTGTTGCAAAGTGCCTTTTCTGTTAGCAGTTTTTTCATTGAAAGGAAAAATTTAAAGATCAGGTCTATTGTGTCTTTATTCCTTTTACTAACTTGTACGAAAAGAATTCATATAACCAAGGTCTGAATTTTTTTTAAGGTCTGAATTGTTTAAATGGCTGTGTACTTGAGAAATTCCTTGTTGATAGCACTAGTTCTGCCCCTAGAAGCAGACAAGTGGAGAATTTGATGTGAAGTGAAGAATGTTGACTAGAGTTTTGTACAAGTCCATCAAGCTTATTTCATTGGTAAATTTACTCAAATTAGAACCAAAGTTTTCAGTAGTGAAATATGAGTGCATTAGTCCACTTCTCTTAAGTGTTCTCTAAGCCATATGCTCTGACCTGTAGTGAGAGAAAATAAATCATCAGATTCCATAGTGGTTTAATATGTCTAAACATCTGGATTTAGACATAAATCTTATTTCAGTATGGTTTTCACACTCCAACATCATCATCTCACCAATGAATAAAGTTGTCAATAGAGGATGATTAGAGAAATGGGGTGATTTATTTCTTATAAGTGTATTAAAGTCCCAGTGAAGCAACGTTGGTGTTATAAATTCAAATTTCATTTCAACTCTGTAATTACACAGATAGGATGCACACAGGGGACAGGATTTGGCCCTTAGTATGGACTTATACAGATTTTAGCATAGTGGTGCTTTATATTAAAATTTTACTATAAAAATTAAAATAATGGACTGAGAAAGTTAAAGTTCTCCTAGGTACATTAAGCTTAGCACATAATATAAAGTCCTATTTCTTTCTTTTTTCACTGCCAGTCTTTTCAATTATGTAGTCTGTCCCATAGCCTCCACTTTCAATTCCTGCTCTCATTAGTTCTCTGAAATCTGCTTTTTTCTCTGATTGCTTGCCTGAGCCAGAAGTCTTTTTTTTTTTTTAAGATTTTCTTTATTTTTTTTTGCTTTTTCTCCCCAAAGCCCCCCAGTACATAGTTGTATATTCTTCGTTGTGGGTCCTTCTAGTTATGGCATGTGGGACGCTGCCTCAGCGTGAGCCAGAATTCTTGAAGGTCACCATGACCTCCTAATTGCCAAATCCAATTGTCTTTTTCCAGCCTTGGTTTCCTTGATTTGCATGCAACATTTGATACTGTTTTGCACCTCTGAGTGTGTTTGTGTGTGTGTTTTTTCCTTTTTTTTTAAAATCCTCTATGAAGTTTATTTTAGTATGAATAACGAAGCTCTGGAAATTTCAGGAAAGATAAATGCAGACATGAGAGAGGTAATAATAGATATCAATAAAAAGGAAGAACATGATTTTTCCATTTGGCTTTATGAACAACACACTTGTGTATGTGTGTGTGTTTTTTTTTTAAGTCTAGTTCTTAACCCTTAGCTTTTGTCACTCTACACAATTTTCCTTGGTAATTTTGTTTCCTACTTTGGCTCCATCTCTGTGCAAATGATGGTCAAATCTAAATCTCCAGGCTGATCTCTCTCCTGGGTAATTATCTCCACCAAACATTTTCACGTGGTGTCTTGGGTCATCTCAAATTTAGTATATTTTAACCTGTCATTCTTCTTTCTTAAATTTCGTTCCTTTCTTCTAAATTTCTTGTTTCTGTTAATAATCCCACCATTGTCAGGGTTGTCTGGGCCTGACATTAGAGTGACATTTGATGCACCTTTTCTCTTGCTCTTCATAGCCTGTGAATTAACAAGTTCTAATGACTTTCTCCTTGCATTGCTTTTTTTATGCTGCTCTACCTTTCTGTAAATATTTACTGAGTACTCTCCACCATGTGCCAGGGATTATTTTAATTTTCCTCTTTCTCTCCATTATATCCTGGTTTATCACTCGACGTCTGCACAATTACAATGACCACCTCAGATTGGTTCTCTGCTTTTTTCTTTCTGGACAAATCCATCTATCGTACCCCATGCCAGATGACATTTTTAAAAAATGAATTCCATAATGTCATTCAAATAATTATAGTGGCTCCCCACTGTAAAGAGAATAAGGTAAAACTCCTAAACTTAATGGTAGAATCTTTCCACAGTTTGGCCCAGGCTTCTCTTTGGAGTATTAGCTCTCTCTTCTTTTCTGTATAATCCTCTTTCTACCAAAGCAAGCGTCCTCATAACCCACTAAACTCACCTTTTGTTTGGGCTTTTCCTCTTGAAAATCATGGTATTCATAGTCTGCTTACCTAAAATGCCTTCTTTATTGTGTTCTACACTGCAATCTGCACATCTTTCAAGTCCCAGCTCACATCTCACTTCCAGTGAGATTACGTCAGTACAGAGTGGCAGCGTGGTAGATAGAAGGAGAAACAAGAGATTTGAATTCAGAGGACTTACCTCTGCTAGTCACCATCTGGGTGACTTTGGACAAATCACTTTGTCCAACCTTTGTTTCCTCACCTATAAAAGTTAGAGTATACTGTTACCTTTACAGGGATGTTGTAAGGATTAAATAAATGGACCTATGCAAACTCTCCAGGCACCTAGTACTAGTAATTGCCCACAAACGTTTGTTGCAGTTGAGTCTCCAAAGCCAAACTGCAATAGCATTTTTTATACAACTCATTTTTTCCTCTATATATTTACTGCCTACTTATGGTGAGTTATCTCTTTGTAATCTCTCTCTCTCTCCCTCCACACACACACACACACACACACTCACTCTCTCTCTCTCTCTCTCCCTCTCTCATCTAGCAGAATGCTTTGGGCATAGCGTGGGGCCAGTGAATGTTGATTTATATATTATTTCACCTGATGGCACAAGGTTTAATTGGAACCATCTCTCTCCTTTTCCCCCAACATCAATCATCCCCACATACCACCCCCACTCCCATATACACATATCCATATACTTGGATCCAAACAATAATAGATAAATCTAATTCCAGCCTTAATTGGAATTCTGTCTTTGAACTGCCTTCCCTTTGGGCAGAATGGAAGGGGAATAAGACTTGTCCTTTGATAATGATGGATGTCTTTAGAAGATTAGAGTCTCTTTAGTATCCTCTGGTATCCAGGAGGTGTCGCTATAGCCTTATTTGCCTTGTGAAAGGGTAGCACATACCTTTAGCATAAGTGGACCACTTATGGTAGTATAGAACTCTTGGGGTCTGAGTTATCTTCATCTGACCTTTCAAATAGCGTGTACATGACTATCAAGGGGAAAGTATTGAAATTCAAGGCACAAATCCTTATGTAATCCTGAGAAGTGATGGGGAGTTACTGGAAGGCAGAGTGATCTAGTTCACTTGTTGTGTATGGAAAAAATGATTTGAGGTCTAGCATCCAGAACAGTTTGGAGCTAAATGAAGGAGGATCTGTGTTTCCAGGGAGCTGAAGCCAAGGCGTGATCATTATTTACAGGCATGTTCATGCCCTTCTTATAAGAAGCTTTTATAGGCAGGTAGTACTGGCCAAAATCACGTGAAGAAATCTGTGGTCTTCTTTCATCTCATCTACATCTAGAATTCTCCTCTAGGCTCAACGAAAACTAGCTGAGCTTCCCTTCAGGCAGATACTTGGAGGCTATCACAGGGAAAAAAAACCCCTCAAAATTTTCTCCTTTAATTTGGCAAAACTAAACATACAAAACGAAAGTTTTCAAAAAATACCTAAAAGGAGAGTCTTTGGAGGGCAGTGTGTTTGTCTGTACTCCCTTAATCCAAATCACAGCTTCCTCTGTTCTATTTGCTTGTGATAACATATATCCAACTATGTGTTAGCTTGACCTTCTGACATCAGGATAAAAACCTTGTCAAATTTCAGCACAGTTAAGCTCATGTGCACTGTAGTACCTGGAAAGGAGACCTCAGAAAGGAATGGTTTGGGCATGACTAGTGGGAACATTTTTCCTGTTGTATTGGAAATAAGCCAGTGCTCCTGATGGAAGGAAAAGGTCACTATGCTGTGGTACATGCCTTCTGTGAGATGAGGCTCTGACCACTAATGACACTTGTGCTTTTCATTATGACAGAGGTGTTAACCACATCATGCTGGCTGTGCTCCAGCCCAGGCCATTGCAGCCTTCTGCTTCTGCAGCCTTCCTCCTCTTCGCCTTGGTTGGCTGTAGAATTCTTCACTTCCTGTCCTAAACTTTTGTGAGGTGTCATGACTGTTAAACAGCTGCCATGTTGCAGGCCAGATGTCGCTGCACTTTAGTGTGCATGAAATGTTCCTCTTATAAAATATTAGATAGCTTAAAAATCTGTTTTGAAGGTTTGTAAAACACTTAGGATTCTTTCAGATAAGAGGACTATTTGTATATTCTTAAATTGTGTGTGAAAAAAGGGCCAAAGTGTAAAATACAAAGGGTGAAAATACTGTAGTCCCTAAGTCTCCTGATTGTGAAAATAAGTTGCCAGCTATTTTGAGGGAAACAAGTGGATATCATCCAATTAGACTTTCAAAATCTATAACAAGTTTTCTAATCAAAGGCTTTTAAAATGCAGTCATTGCATTGATTTTGGAATGGGAAGGGTCTCTTTTCACTGAAGTAGGTCATTTAGGTTATTTAGGAACAAGAAACAAAAGGAAGAAATAATACATACTTGTGTTATTTTAAAAATTGTTTTCTTAAGGTATAATTTACGTAAGAGTGAAGTAAAAGATCTTAAGTGAACAGTTTGATCAGTTTCCACAAATGCATACCCTTGTGTAACCCTACCCCTGTCAGCACCCAGTGCATTTCCATCATCCAGAAAGTTTCCTCATGCCCCTTCCCAGTCAGTGCTCTTGAGGTCCCACCCTCAAACAACCACAGGAGTCTGATTTCTGTCACCATAGATTGAGTTTGACTATTCTAGAACTTCATAAAAATAGAATTATGCAGCGTGTACTTTTTTGAGTCTGGCTTCTTTCATTCAGCATAATATTTTTGAGATTGACTCATGTTGTTGTTTGTATCAGTAAGTTGTCCCTTTTTTGTTGCTGAGTACTACTTTATTGTATGAATATACCATGGGTTGTTTGTCCATTATCCTATTGATTTATATCTGAGTTGTTTCCAGTCTTTAGTTATAATGAATAAAGTTTGTATGAATGTTCTTGTGCAAGGCTTTTTCAGACATAGATTTTCATTTTTCCCGTATAAATATCTAGGAGTGAAATTGCTGAGTCATAGGGTAGAAAAATGTATGTTTAATGTGTTAAGAAACTGCCACACTATTTTCTGAAGTGGTTATATCATTTTACACTCCCACCAACAATGTATGAGAATTTCAGTTGTTCCACATTCTCTTCAAGAATTCTTTTTCGTTTTACTAATTCTGGTGGATGTGGAGTGGTACTTGATTCTTTTTTTAACTTTCTATTTTCAAATTTTGGCTTTACGGAAGTTTTAAAAGTTTGGATTTGAAAGTTCCTATAGACCTTTCACCTAGCATCCCGTAACATTAACATCTTACATCATCCTGGTACGTTGATCAAAACTAATTGTTTTGTAACTAATTGTTACAATGCTATTAACTAATCTATAGCTTTTAATTGGATTTCCTCAGTTTTTCCATAATGTCTTTTTTTTTTGTTCCAGGATCAAATCCAGGATAACATATCGCATTTAATCTCATTGTGACTTTAATTTGCACTTTTCTGGTGACTAAGGATGATCATTTTTTCATGTGTTCATTGGCCATTTATAGATGTTCCCTTGTAAAGTGTCTGTCCAAGTGCTTGTTTTTGGGGTGGGGGTGGGTGGGGATTATTTGCCTTTTTATCATGAATTTTTAGGAGCTCCTTATTTTGTTCTGGATATGAGTCCGTTATTAGATATATGTGTTGTGAATATTTTTTTCCAGTCTGTAGCTTTTCTATTTATTTTCTTAATGGTGTCTTTTGATGAATAGAAATGAATACTTATCTTAAGAAGGAAGTATAATGTTAGAGTTCTCATGGATCAGAAAGGGGGGCTCAGATTTAATATTTTTAAAATTAATCCGTAGAGAAGAACATATTATGATTTCTTCAAAGACGTGGGTTGAACTAAGTTTGTCTGGACTCTGAAATAATAACCTGAAGGGGCATATATCAGGAATAAGCCTAATAATAATAATAATAATAATAATAATAATAATAATAATAACAGTAATTGCTAATACTTGTTGGGTGTTTACTATGTAGCAGACCCTTTACTTATTGCTTTGAAGGCATTGTTTCATTTTATTCTCACAATAATCCTATGAGGTTGGATTATTATTATCCACATTTAAAGGTAAGGAAACCAAGGCTTAACGAAATTAAGTATTTTATTCAAATTATTGCTAGAAAATGGTAAATTCAAAGTTTGAATTCAGGCAGTCTGACTCCAGAGTCTGCGGGCTTAATTGCTGCACCATTCTGATAGAAAGAAAATCAGTGAACTTTAGTGTGTGTGTGGCTATGAACATGGAAATCAAGAGCTATGGAATACTGTTTTCTGATGTCATTGCTGTGGCAAAAGGTGTATATTGATAACTTTCTGGGAAACACTATTTTATCATTGGATAAAACAAATGCCTACCTAGAGTAGCAAGTGTAATTTTTTTTTTTGGTGACCATACTTCAAAACAACGGAATCAGAAGGAGGAGATATGGTGGTGGTGGAGGTGTTCAAGAACAAATTACACAGACTGGAAGTGATGTATGAAGCTGAGAGGGACTACAACCAATGTATAAAAGTATTCAGAATATGGACAAAATGAGCATGGTCTTAGTCACTGGATTTCAGAACTGTAGCACAAAAGGACCATTATTGAAGTTTTTCCCATTGATGGAAGGTTAAGTAAAATAAAAGGAAGACTTTTTTGTTACACAACTTGTGGAACTTATTAACTGAAGAGGTAGTGAAGGACAAAAATAGAAATATATTCAGATGAAAGGTTGAAAGATTTAATGAATGGCAGTTCCATGAGTTATTTAGGGGAGCTAGTCTGTGACAGGGAGGGGCAGGGACATTCCTAAGTTTTGAAGTTGACATCCAAGAGGACAGCTATGTTCAATTTTAACAAATCCCATGGTAAAACTTCAGAATGTTCTAATGTCTGAACAACTTGTTTTTTCCAGAATATCACATTGTATTTTTATGTTATTGTATATGCAGCTCTCTCTGGCTCAGGTGCCATAGCCCTCTTCATCCTTTAAGACTCAGTTCAAATACACCTCTTTTGTGAAGCCTTACCTAACAATTCCAGGCAGCTCGTTACTCCCTGCTCTGTGTTCCTTGTAGTGTCCTCTATTTTAGTACTGATCACAGTGTTTAGGCAATCTTACAGCCTAAATTTTTACTGTTTGGTGAATGACTGGGTGGGGAGACCTTGACTCTAACTAGTGTGGCAAATCTTTCGGTCAAAGAGATCACAAGAATATATAATCCTCCTATATATCCAGAACTAGAAAACTTGATATTGGTTAACTCTGGTGATTCCCACTACAACTATTATCCCTATCGTGAGCTAAGGCTCAGAGAAGTTAAACACTTTGTCCAGGGTCAAACAGCTGCAAAGAAGTATAGCCAGGATTGGAACCCAATGATGTCTATCTTCAAACCCCATGCTTTTAAACATTCAAATATGAAGACTTTTTGGCTCCTGTATCACGTTTTAATTTACTCCACACCTGGCTACCATTGAGAATACCTGTAGGGAAGAGGGATGTTATTCCTTTTCTTAAGCCTCTTTATAGGTATCATTCTCCTCTCCCTTGTATATACTTTCTTGTATAATAAGCTGCTTGACTGCAAGCCTTTCTTTCTTCTTTCATTATTTCCACCATTGATCCACAGTGCCTTGCACATAGTGGGTGCTCACTGAAAATTTATTGAATTGAATAAAATCTTACTGTGCTCCAATGATTCAACACAGAGGCTGGGCTGTGGCTTGGAAATAAAACCTTCATTTTTCAGCTTCCCTATAGATCTCCCCACTAAATGATTGGCAGCAACATAATCTCATGCTTGTGTTCTGGAATACGTTAACATTTTATATTTTAAAATGTCTTATTTGGGCCCTTTTAGAGAGTTATTACTAAGAAGTTCTTTAAAAGAAAAAACACAGTTCTATGAAAAAACAACTATTTAAATTTTAGAATTGGTCCTACAGAAGGCAGAAAACTAGAGGGGAAAAGGGCTATTCTAGTTCCCTAGGGCCCAAGGGAACAATAAAATATTTTCTATAGTGAAATATATTTTTGTTATTTTTAACATTTATTTTTAAAAACTAACCTTGCCTTATATATGAGTTTATCCTGTATTTAGGAATATGCAGGAAAATATTGTCTCTGTCTTTAAAAAATTAAAATCTGATTGGGAAGACAAGATAAAATTAAAAGATGCAATTGATAAAAGATGCATTGATTTATTTCTACGTGAGTGGAAAAGAGACAGTGCTATATGGCTTTAGAGAAATATTTGTGGAACTGACAAAATGGAAGAGGTGGCTGAAACCTGAAAATGGTCAGGAAGTTTTGGAGAGAGTGGAGTTGTTTGGGTGCAGACTGCTTCAGACTGCTCCCAAGCAGTTTCATGTGGCTGGAGAAAAACACATCACCTTGCTAACTAGTCTCGCTTTCATTTCATGATCCTTAACCTGAAATAGGTTTTGGTGATGCCTAGCAATCTTACTATTTTTCTTGTCTATTCACTCTCCTATTCTCACTTTATCTTCTCTCCCCAAAACCTACAACATTTCTTTTCCCCTCTTTTCCTTTACTTTCATTGGCATGCAAACATGGATCCTTTTAAACTTAAGTCAGACCATGCAGTTCTTCTGCTCAAAACCTCCCATTGGCTTCCCATGTCTTTCATATTAAAATACAGAGCATGCTCTTATGTGAGGGCTTTTGCATTAGCTATTCTTCTGCTTGGAAATTTCCTCCCTCAGATCCCTATGTGGCTTGTCTCTCTCTTACTTCAGGTCTCTGTTCAAATGTCAGAGAGGCTTTTCCTGGCCACCTATACAGAATATCAGTCCCCATTCTGACCTCAGCACTTTCCAGTCCCCTTACTCTGCTTTATTTCTCTCCACATTTTATATTTATTTGTTTATCCATTTAATATCTGTCACTTCCCATTTGAATGTAAGGGACTTTGTTTTGTTCTGTGTTATATTCTCAGAGCCTACATGTTGCAGACACTAGCTAAACTTTGAATGAATGAATGAAATAGGCATTTGAAAAACAAGTAGACATTTAATAGATGAAGCTTGGAAAGTCATTCCATGTTAGGTAAATGGTGTGGGAAAACAAGAAGAGGTGGAGATATGCATGATTGTAGAGATGGAAGACCAGTGTGTCTAGGGCATCAGGTTTGAGTTGGGAAATGGTAGGACAAACTTACAAAGTTATGTTGGGGTATGCTGTCAAATGTTCTGAAGAGCAAACTAAGGTGTTTTATTTGTATGTGTAGATAATGTGAAGTGATTGCAGGTTTTAGAAGAATGGAGTGTGTCTTTCCTGCCACTAGGACAGAATCCAATAGGCACATCCCGTGGAAGCTAAAAATCTCTCCAGTGTCCCTATTGTAGAGCTCCAGAAGCTTGCCTTATTTTGGAATATAGATGAAAAGATTTTAATTAATTTTCATTTTTGAGATAGAAGACACATTTGACATCATATTGTTCAAACTACTACCATGATGCTCTAAGTGCTTTCATGGCAGAACCATTATTTAGTACATTGTCTGGCTTTTAGTAGGAGCCAGTAAATATTAGTTGTATGAGCACTATTTGTTGAGTGGAAACAAGTCCTAAAGAATTTGAATGACTTACCTTAAGTTCAGCCAAAAGTGTGGTTCCCAACTTTAGTCTTTTGGCAATTGTTCTTCATGGTTTCTTCATAGCAAGTAATTCAAAAGATTAACCACATAGTCCAGACTCTAGACTTAGATTTCTTTCCTCCTTAAATAATTAACTATTACAACACAGCAGTATTTGTTGTATTAGATGTAAATAAATAAATGAGATATACTGTGGATTAAAATGGAATGGAATAGAACTGTAAACACAAGTTACCTATTCCTAGTTGATTACTAGAATGCATAGTGAATTTTCTTTACCATAACTTTATCTTGGCCTCTGCTTGGTTGGTTACTGGCTATTTTGACATTAGAAAGCCACATTTATTTTAGGTGCTTAAAAGCTGTTTTCTCCTGATTCTTGACTCTCTTTTCTTCTTTCTAATCAGGAAGAAATAAAATTTATTTTCTTTGCTTTTACATGTTAGATGTTCAGTGACTTTACCCTAAAAACTGAGCCAGTAATTCATTTATCTGTGAGCGTCTAGAAAGTGTTAGGGAATCTATTGAGTTCACAGAGAAACGTTCTCTATAGGGCATCCCTCCAGCTCTTCCATCTATTTTTATTGTTGTTTTTGTTTATGTTTTTGATTAACTTAAACATCTTATAACTTGGCAGCTTTACATCCATCTCTCTTCTCAGTGTTGCAGATTCCTCACAAGACAGTATCTCTGCGTGTATATTCTATAGTGGTTGAAAGAGAACTTAGATGACATTATTCAGATCAGCAGGCGTTTTTTGTGTGTGATGGATGACCTTTTATCTCCACCTAAATTTCTGATGGGGGTTAAGCCTTTTTCCTTTAAAAAATATTTTAAAACATATATTGATCAAGATGAAACAAAATTTTCAAGAAAGAAAGGATAAAAGAGTTATTTTCTCACAGTGATAATTTGGAAGCAGTGATTTAAGAGTAGTATGGAGTTAGTCAAGTGGACCATTTGAGCAAAGGAGGGCAGTTGGAAAGATGTCGCTTTAATCCAGGCTTAGGTGTTAGTGTTAAGGAGGTATTAGGGACATAGGAAAGAATGTGTGAAAGCAAGGGTAGGATTGATATTTTTTGAAGAGTAGGAGGGAGAATTAAAAATAGCTGTAGACATAAGGCATTCAGGAAGGCAAACTGGTTTTAGATATGCTGGGTATAGGAGAGAAGGACATAGAGGTAGAAATAGCCACTAGGCAGGTGATGATATTGGACAAGACGATAGAAGAGATATCAATTTTGGGAACAGTTTTCAACTTTTACTGGTCTAGTGTTCTTTTACCTGAAGACTGTCTGGATCTCCTGGTGGAGCCAGAGTGAGAGGGAACAGGAGGAATTAACATTTCTTGAACCCAGCAGTAAGTTGGATACTATGCTACCCTTTCATAAATGTTATTTCAATGACTCTTACACTCCGCCTGTGAGAGTATGAGCCTCACTTTCCAGATGAGGATGTTAAGGGACTGGCTGAAGATCTCATGCTAGCACATGGCAGAGCCATGGTTAAACTGATTAAACAGGGTTAAATTTTGTTTCCAAAGACCATGCTTTTCCCATTTATGTCATACTGATTCTGACCCCTAGAAAAGGGACAACTGGAAAGGAACTTTGGGAATAGTGATTAAGAAATACACAAGGATGGCGAATTAGGGATGAGAGGGCAGATGAAGAGCATGAAAGAGTTAAGTTAGTTGTCTAAGAAAGAAAACAGGGAATAGCTTAGGCAGTGTGAAAACCTGATTGACTAGTAATAGGTTATTCAAAACCAGGTTATAAAGGGCCAGCCCCAGTGGCCTAGTGGTCAAGTTTGGTACACTCCACTGTGGTAGCCTGGTTTGGATCCTGGGTGTGGACCTATGCCACTCATCTGTTAGCAGCCATGCTGTGGCAGTGGCCCACATAAAAAGAAAAAAAGAGGAAGATTGACAATGGATATTAGCTCAGGGCAAATCTTCCTCAGCACAACAAACAAACAAACAAAAACCCAAAAAACGGTTATGTAAATGTGGAGTTAATTCTGTATAAGATCTCTTTTCAGTTGTCTAGTGGCTGATATGGTTCAGTTTTTCTTTCACTATTTCATATACTTAATATATTGGAATGTTACCATCTACCATAAACATATTCCTATCTTTGACTAAAGATTCTACGGGGGATAGCTACTGAAACTGTCAGAATTTGGGAAGGCTCTAATTATAATATCCCATCATACTCCATATTAGCAGCCAAACCACCACAGAGATTGAGCCGTAGAGGAAAAACATTTTGACTTTTCATCCAGAATATATAGCTACTAGACATAAATGTTGTCTTAACTGTTTATTTAACATTAAAAGTTGAACTGTGCAATAATATTAGTTTCAGCCATATGAAATTGCCAATATTCCATCATTTTTAACAATGATAATAACAAAATAATGAAAACAATAGTTTATTGGCATTACCAAATCATTATGACATGCTAAATGCTTACCATGATTATTACATTTAATTCTTGAAGCTAAACTATGTGATAAATACCATTTCTTCTTTTAGAAATGGGGCTAAGAAATGTTAAGAATTGTCCACGGGTACATAGGTTGGAAGGTAGCAGAGTTGGGATTTGATCCAAGGTCTCTCTGACGATTAGCAGCTGTTTGGTCCTGTCCACAACATCCATAAGACATTTGGTCCATGCCAAAAGGTCCTTCATGTTTGGTCCTGTCCAAAATGTCTGTGAGCATATTTGGTCCATACCAAATAGTTTTGGATAGGACAACTATCAAGGACGTTTTGGCATAGACCTAATGTCTCCATGGATGTTTTGGACAGGACCAAATATGACCATATATTAAGGATCTTTTGGCATGGACCCAGTGTCCTATGGACATTTTGAACAGGACCAAATGGCCCTGCAAATATCAAGGACTCTTTGATGTGGACTAAATGTCTTATGGGCGTTTTGGATAGGACCAAATGTCTTGCAAGGCTCTCTGACTGTAAATGCCCTTCCTTTCAGTATACTAGGTTGATTCCTTAGGGAGAACTATAAAAATGAAGACATTTGTAGTAATGATTACCTCTCTGTGGTATTCATCTCACATTGAACGTGTTATTTACATTAAGACATGTAAAAATTGATATCTTCCCTCTCTAGCTGCAGGTGCCTTCCGAATATGGCTTCAAGATTAGAATAACTTTCTTTATTCTGAGCCAATCCAATGTGGCTTTGTGTGTTTTACTTTGCCCTCCAAAAACTCCTTCTCTAGACATTTCTGCTTTTGTTGCTTAAATGTCCTTTTGCAAAATAGAGAGAATGTTTGAAACAGTATATCAATAAGAGAGAATTTCTTTCTTTTCTATTCAATGTTTCTTTTTAATAAGCTACTATAGTAGTTATGTTTTATAAAGTTGTCAAAAGCACTGAATCAGGGAATACTGAACCACTACTTCTGGGTGAAATACAAGTTTAGGTTCCTGTGAGCTTCTGGTTACATTTTTGTCAACTGATCAGTACATAGCCTTGTTTTATATGTGTTTCTGTTTAAAGAAACCTTATTTAATATGTACTTCATACAAATAATTAATTGTACACAGTATTTCTTTATAATAAAACACTAGCTAAAAAGGGTGTAACATTTTTCTGACTCTGAGTGATGTGACTGTAAGTATTTTTGGCTTTTAGCCTCACAACAATGCTGTTTGCTATTCATTTTATTTTTTCAATTTTTCTTTTTTTCAGCCCTGAGGTAACTACTGCCAGTCCTCCTCTTTTTTCCTGAGGAAGCCTGGCCCTGAGCTAACATACGTGCCCATCTTCCTCTACTTTCTATGTGGGACGCCTACCACATCATGGCGTGCCAAGCGGTGCCATGTCCGCACCCGGGATTTGAACCAGTGAACCCCGGGCTGCTGAGAAGCGGAACGTGCAAACTTAACTGCTGCACCACCGGGCTGGCCCTATTCATTTTATTTTTATTGGTCATCATCTCATGAATCCATAAATTTAGCTGCTTTTCCATCTTTCCCATAGCTTTACCACACACTATAAATGTTATTTTAGCACTATCTAGAGTGATGTGGCCTCCTTTCTCTGGTGGTAATTTATTTTTAATTCATTAACATTGAACTCAAGGCCAACAACACTGGGACTCACTGCCTGAAGGAAGCTTATCTGATACTCGTATTTCCTCTGTAAGGCTCATCACAGCATTCTTGGACTTAGGAACACTAGAGACCACTTCAGCACTGTGCTTAGGCACCATTTTAAATAGCAAAACAACCAACCAGAAATACAAAAATATGAAAACATGGCAGGAAATAGGCCAGGAAAAGCATAATTGTTTACAGTTTGAGAGCTGAAACAAGAAGACAGATATCACCTCATTTGACCTCAGCTGGGAACCTGTCAGCCAGGTGTCAAATTTTTTGCCACTCTGCATGTCCATGAATGAGCAAGAGAGCACCACAAGTATTGACTCTGGGGTTACAAATAAATTTTAGCAAGTGGACAAATTTGAAAATACAGAATCAGCAGAAATAAGGATCTACTGTAATTGGATTTATTACAAATCACAGTTTTTTTATGCATTGCAATTTTCAGGACTTTTATGATGCTTCAAACGAGTTAGGAAGAACAAAGTAACATCTTAAAGTTGCCACATGCTGTATTACTGTATATTTCTTCGAGTAGTCCTGTAAAGGAAAATTTTGAATTTATTATCAGGTTACTATTAGACAAACAGAAGCTGAAGTAAGTAAAGCAATTATTTTCAAATCACAGAGCAAACCATTGGTTAGCCAAAATGCAACTGTAGCAAAACAGCACCAGATTGCCAGGTAATTGTTGCCATTTCTATTGATACTACCCTATGCCCCCTTTTTTTTTTTTTTTGAGGACCTGTTGATGGAAGTGATTTCTTTGAGACTATAGCCTTTTTTCCTTGATCCCTTATGTCTGCTCAAAGGTGCATGTTTATTTAATGAAAACTTATTGAAGGCTTTATCTAACAATATTTGCATTTTTTAACATTTGCATAATAAGTATGATGTAGTGGTTAAAACCTCAGGCTGTGGAATTAAGCCTGGCTCAAATGTTGGCTCTACCTTATACTAGCTGGTGGATTTGTGCATGATATTTATTGTCCCTAAATCTGTTTCTCCATTTGTAAAACTGGTGAAATAATAGTATATTATTTCATATATACTATAAGTGATTTTTATATAATTCATATATATAAATAATAGGTTGTGAGAGTTAAATGAGATAATTTGTATAAAATGCATAACACAACACTAGGTACATATAAGCATTTAATAAGAAGTATGTATTATCATTACAAAGAACCTGTTTTAAATGAGAACACAACAGTTCTCTAATGCAGGCAGTGTTTGTATCACCTCTGTTATTTATTATCTGGGTTTTTTTTTTTTTTTTTGAGGAAGATTAGCCCTAAGCTAACATCCACTGCCAATCCTACACTTTTTGCTCAGGAAGATTGGCCCTGAGCTAACATCTGTGCCCATCTTCCTCTATTTTATATATGGGATGCCTGCCACAGCATGGCTTGATATTATCTGTTTTTATAATGAAGTCTCAGAGAAGTTAAGTGACTTACTTCCCAGGCTCTATCAGCTTTAAGTCTGGTGAGCTGTCCCTCCTGTGAATTTACAATGAATCCTGTTCTTCCACTTTTAGAGTATTAATTTACGAGATAATGTAATGAGTCACTTGAAAAGACATGTTGTCTTCATGGTTGACTTTCTGATTGCCTAGCTCATTGCCTGGCAGATATGAGGTCCCCAGTGTATGATTACTGAATGAAAAGATTAAATGCCTGAATCACCTAGTTTTTATGTAGTATATCAGCCCTCCTGTTTTCCATTTCCATTCTTAATTCCCAGTATTATTGCCCTTATACCCATGCTTCTTAGGCACTACACTAGATTGAAAGAGCAAAGACAAGAAAGAGACACAAAACACAGTTCCTTTTCCAGGAGTGTACAGTCTATTACAGATAGCAGATGGATAGTATATTGGTTTCCTGTGGCTGCAGTAACAAACTACCACAAACGTAGTGGCATAAAACAGTAGAAATTTATTCCCTTATAGTTCTAGAGGCCAGAAGGTGTTGGCAGAGCTGGCTTCATTTGAAGGTTCTCCACCAGATTCTGTTCCTTAACTCTTTGAGCTTTTGGTGGCTCCAAGTGTTCCTTGGCTTGTGGTTGTATCACTCCAATCTCTGCATGTGTGGTCACTTTGCCTCCTCCTCTTCTGTCTGTTGTCTCTGTGTCTCTTATAAGGACACTTGTCATTGGATTTAGGGCTCACCTAGATACTCCAAGATGATCTCATCTCAAATCTTTGCCTTAGTTACATCTGCAAAGGCCCTTTTTTCAAATAAGATAACATTCACAGGTTCCAGGGATTTGATGTGGATATTTCGAGGGGCTGTTTTAAATCCTCCCACAGATAGCAACTACTGTCAAGTCCATTTTTATGAGGGTACAAACAGTTCCTTACTTCAGGTGTGAAGAATGATTCTGTTGCCAAAAACAAACAGGGAGATGACAGTCTGTGCAAAATGCAGCTCAGGCATGTTTAAAAGTTGTCTTTTTAAAATATGTTAGGTTCTGAGTACCTTCCCAGCCACCCATGCGAAGATTTTATTGAGAAATTTAATATGCAGTTCCCCCTCCCCCACCCCAATCCCAGAAAAGATAGGGGAATAGAGGCTCTGGAACCGGATTCCTGGGCTATAAATCCCTAACCTACCCCCATCATTTCTAGCCATGTGGCCTTGGGTACATCTTGCCTGTAAAATGGGAATTATAATAGTACTTACCTCGTTGGCGTTGTTGTAAGGATTCAATGAGTTGATACATGTAAAGGATTTAGAACAGTGCCTAGCGCATAGTAAGCATTTAATTAGTTAATGCATATTAACTATTACTAGCTATTGTTGTAATTGCCTTTGTTGGAGATACAGGAGAAATATAAGACATGGCTGCTTTCTTTGAGGTCTCCAAAATCCCGTGGAAAATATGGGCCTAACATGGCTGAGTTCTGGTTGCAAGATGAGAGACCATAATCAAGAAGTGTATCTCAGAGGTTGTTATGGTAAATCTCCTGTGAGATAAGTAGGACTAAACTGGTGCTGTGGTAGGGAGTGGAAGAGAAGGGTGGGCTAAGTGAAGAGTTTTAAAGGAAAAATGGGACAAGACTTGGCAACTTTATTCCCACCTTGTTGTGGTGGGAAGAACAATCTTTCTTTTAGTTCCACTCTATTTCTAAAACCAGCATTGGTTAGCCTTTTTCTCTAAGGTGAATTAATTATAAGATTCCTTCCAGATTTCACATTTACTCAATCTGAACTCTTCTGATTTTTGAAGAAATACCCCAGGTCCAACAATTTGTTTGGGTGAACTGAGTGCCGGAAGCCTAATCTTGTTCCAGCCTCTACTGCTGTCTGAATCATTCTCTGCTGAATAATCTACCCTTACACTCACTGACTGCTGCTTTTATAGCTTTGAAACATATGAGCTGGGTTTCAGATACCTCTATCTGAGAGAGGACTTCCTGAATAAATTATATATGCTTAAATTTTTCTGTTCCAGTCCCTTTCTCTGATGGAAATATAGAGAAATAGCCAAGAAAAAGGAAGAGCAAAAGTCTTGTGAAAATATGTGGCTGTTGTTTCTTTTCTTTAAACAGTTAGTGTGATCTCACGGTAGTTTTTCTTTCTACTTTGTAAATGTTCAGCAGAGTACGCACTGATTCAGCCGGAAATATCAACAGTATAATCTCAGCAACTGTTGCAGTTTCTCTGTTAAATCTAATAAAATTTCTTTAAAAGCAGGCACCCAAACAAATGTGAAAAAAGAATCTTCTTAGGGAATAAAGTTGAAGAAGATAAAATTAAAACCAAATTAGAAGAACATTCTCACATTATTTTCATAGTTCAGCCTTCATATAGTTGTTATTCATTAAAAGAAGATAAATCTAACATTTCATCGCTATACTGAACACCAGAATAACAAAACTAATAGCATTCAGTTTTCCCACTAATAAGGGTTTGATATTATCTTTGTTCAACATCGGTTCCCTGCTTCCAAAATGGTACATCTGCAGTCAATCTCTAGTTAGTGGTTGTAGCTGGAGAGAGATTTATTAACAGTAAAAGGGAACAAGGCCACATGACTTTTAGTTATTTTATAATGAATATATTGGTGCCTAAAGTAGAATTACCATGACTAAAATATAACTCAGAATTTTCCATATCTCTTTCTATGATCACCAGGTAAATTCTTTTCTCTATAAGGTTGCTGCAGTCTTTTAAAATCCCACATTTCAGATATTTTATTTGGCATTACAAATCATTCTTTTTGCTCACTCAGGCTCCCCTGTATTTTGAACCTCTCTTTTGTCGCTGTGTATATGTGTGGTGGTGCTCATAGTGGCGATATGGAAGATGATGAGGATGAATATAGTCTTTTTTTAAAAGAAATTATTTCCTTTTTGTCCATTTTGCTTATTATAGGAAATTTGCAAAATATGGACACATAGAAAGCATGATTAAAAACATTACCCAAATATACTTCTGGAAAATTCCAGTGAAAAACCTGAGCCCCTTATTTTTTTCCCTTGGCAAAAATGCTCTATTCTTGTTCTTAGGAATTGTTCACACTAGAGCAAATTTGAAACTTACCTTTTGTTGTTACTAAGATGTAGTCATCAAGACCTTCTAGTTCAGAAGTACTGTTTACTCATCAGGTGCTTTTGTCATTTTTGTAGGCCTGAGTATTTTACTTTGTAGGCAGAATCTTCACTATACACAAGAATTTACCTTCAGAGACAAAGGCATTTGTGAGCAGGAACTTCTTTGAGCATTCTCAGAAGTTGATACATTGGTGGGATATTCTGAAATTAGTGAATTAGCTTGGCGCTTTTACTGGGTAACAACTTTCTTCTGAAAGATTTTCTTTCTTTGCATCAAAGTTGTGACCTGTAGTTGATCTAGACAGTAGATGGCTTATTTTTTCAGGTAATTTGACATACTTGTAATCATGGTTCTATAATTCAAATGTAGACAATTGCAAACACTGTCAATTTTGTGTTACTACTTTGTTGAGGTTTTCTTGACAAGGGCTACTATAGCCTCTGATTGATAGATGGTACAATAAACCTTAAATTTATAGTTCATTAGTATAGTTTATTATCATTCCCACTTGATTTATACAAGTCAGTGCAAAATTACATTGTACAATAGAAGCCACTGCAGCTTTGTAAGAAAAACAATTCACAGATTTTTGTTGTTGTTGTTGCTTAGTGAAATCTAGAAGAATATATATACAATTCAGCCTGATGGTGTTACTATTAGATGACTCAGGAATCAATATATAAAATTTATCATCTTACAAAAAACTTGTCATCTGTATCGAAAGTGTTTTGATCTGTAAACAAGGAATATGCTCACATGGAGTTGTCCCCAAAATACATATCTCATAAATACATTAAGAGGTAACTGCATCAACATGAAACTATATTTCTGGGAACTAAAATGCTTTCTGCATTGCTAATTAGGGGTGGGATTTGCTATAAAGAAAACAGAACTAGGATATAAAGAAAATATAACTAGGATGGTTGTCTTCTTCCTTTCTGTTGGCACTCTTAAATTTTTTGGGATAGAGGTTGAGGGGGTGGCTTGAGCTAAGTAAGAAAAGAGAGGAAGAAGGATGGATGATAGCAGAGTTATTTTATTTGCTGCCTAAATAACTTAATGATGCAATGTCAGATAAATATCCAATGGAGCAGAATAGAGATCTCAAAGAAAGATCCCTGTGCATGTGTTACTTCTATGTGATAAGGTGGCACCACAAATCAGTGGAGCTGTATGTGAAAGATAAGTCTATGAAGTTAATAGAAGAAAGTGTAAGTGAATATCTATGAAATCTAAGGGCTCAAGAAATGACTTCTCAACAAAATTTTAAAAGCACTGTATTCCCCATAAGGGAAATACTGATAAATTAAAATTAAGGATTTTTTTCAATGAAGCCTCCAGGGACAAAATTAAAAGACAGGTGACAGAGGGAGAGAATATATTGGCAATGTCTATAATTAACAGGAGATTAATATAATGGGTATATATGGAACTCCTGGAATCAACAAGAAGAAAAAAATATGTGAAAGATAGGAACAGAAAATTTACTTAAGAAAAAACCCTAAGAATTAACCAGCGTATGCTCAAAATTATTAGTAATTTTGAAGATAAAAATTGTAAAGACCATGAGATACTACTTTCTACCTATCAGACTGGCAAAGTTAGAAAGTTTGACAAAGCCAAGTGCTGACAAGCGTGAGGAATAGGGGAACCTTCATGCACTGCTGATAGGATTGTGGACTGGTGCAGCAACGCTGGAGAGCAAATGAAGAGTATCCTTAACTCTCTCACTTTGAAATTCCACTTAGGTGTTTTTACTCCCATGGAAATTCTCATGTGGGTCCATAAAGGGACATGTACCAGAGTATTCATTGCAGCTTTATTTGTCGTGGGGGCAGTTGGAGCAATCTGGGTGTTCATTACTGGGAGAGAACATAGATAAAATGTGGTGATTGCACAACAAGGAGTATTATGCAACAATTAAAAGCAAGCAATTTTTTGTTTTACCTAACAGTATGGATGGATCATAAAAACATTGTGAAAGAAACAGTGATACAAAGTACAATACCATTTATGTGAATTAAGAATACACATACAAAATAGGACACATTTATAGAAGCACATGCAAAGAAAAATATATTAAACACATTTAAGTGATTGTTCGTCTTCAGAATAGTGGGGCTTGAATGTGGAACGGATACAAAGAGAAATAAAAAAAAAATACAGTAAGAGAGGGGCCTTGCAAAGATCAGTGAAGATGATGTGTCATGAACTGAGTATAATTAATTCTAACCTCTGTGCTTGAGATCATAACCAAAAAAAAAAAAAACAAAAACAATGTTATAACAATAACAGAAGTTAAAAACAAAAACATCTACAATTTCTCTACAAATTCTGTATTGTTTGCAAGAATAAATTTCATTGTTGTTGTTGTTAGTCTTTGTAATTCTGGTGCCTGGCACATAGTAGTAAGTGCAAGTAAATTTTTGTTAGTTAAGTGAGTAAAATGAGTGGATGAATGAATACAAATAATTATTTTTCAATAATCCTATGCTCCTTGTAGTTGTTATCTCCAAGTTTTAAACTGCTCTGAATCAGGGAAGTAAACATAGCCTCCCCATTTTGGTGGTTCTATGCACCGTATTGCAAACTGTTTTAATTAAATTAGAGGCTTCTTTATAAAATACAAATTTGATTACTTCCATGACCAAATGCTTTATTGGCTCCATTTAAGCTTTTAGGGTAAAAATGACTTTTAAAACTTAACATGCATGTGATTTGGCTTCTGACTACATCTTTTTTCTTCATCTCTTTCCTTAAGCACCCTGAGCACTATACCATAGGGAACTTCTTTCATATCACAAATGTGACATTTTGTTTGATAATTATTTGCCTCTACAACATTCTGATCCTGGAGGAATGCTCTTTCACCCAAGAAATTTATGAAGTGGTTTCAGATACTTGAGGCAATTAAAAGAGTTTATTTGGAGCTGGCCCAGTGGCATGGTGGTTAAGTTCGCATGCTTTGCTTTGGTGGCCCGGGTTTGCAAGTTTGGATTCTGGGCACCAGCCTAGCACCACTTGTCAAGCCACGCTGTGGTGGCATCCCGTGTAAAATACAGGAAGGTTGGCACAGATGTTAGCTCAGTGACAATATTCCTCAAGCAAAAAGAGGAAGATTGGCAACAGATGTTAGCTTGAGGCCAATCTTCCTCACAAAAAAGAAAAACAAAAAACCAAGAAAGTTTATTTCAGGCCAGTTATTTGTGTTAGCCACCATCCTGGATTCAAGGGATGCAATCAATGATAAGGGAAAAGAGTACAATACTTAAGTCAATGTGTTTTTTAGTATCAGCTCACTTTGCTTGAGCAAGGTTACCAAATTATTAATTTTCCACTAATTTAACCTTGTCCTTGCCTTCACTGAGCCAGAGAAGGTTCCATAATTATAAATGTCATAGTTGCAAGGGGCCTTTAAGGTCTCTCTGGGGCAAACAATCAGGTCACTGGTTAGAGACTGAAGGCGATAGGGGCAAGTGACTGGCTTACTACCACAATGCGTTCTGTCTTCAATCAAGTTCTTTCTAGAAACCACATCGTGCAGGTTCTTAGTTAATCTCAGGTAAAGACTCACCATGAACACTTACCTAGAAAGATAAAACCAGAACCATATAGAAGACAGGGTTAAAATATAGACTTGTCCAATTGCCACCTTGAGGCTTATAGGATTTTTCCTTTCCTATTGAATAGGGAAGTCTGGGCAAAAATAGTTGGTATTGGGCTTCAGACCAATGCAGCTATTAAATATTTGAACTAGGAATAAACAATGGACGTTTCCTTTCTGATACTGAAGAGCAGGTGGAAAAAAGGAAATTTTAGTATAGAAAGCCCTCGGGTTACTCACATTTGACTTACGTAAACTTGGCTTTACATAGTTTTCCACAAGCCAAGATAAATTTTCCTGGTGCATAAGCATATACATCACGTTCAGCCTTCAGTAGTTTGTTGTGTGGAATGAAAAGACCTGACAGGAATCTCATTGGGAAGTCTCTCTCTCTCTCTCTTTTTTTTTTTCCACAATAGCCATTTAATTATCTGGTAACGTAAAGTGACTTTGATTTGTGTAAAAAAACGTACTTACATAAGAGTTTCCACAATAGTAACTTTATAGAAGTCAGGGAATACTAATGATAGGAAACTGAACGGTGTAGCTGTGGGGATCCATACAGTGCTGATTATCTGAAAGCAAACTAAGCATATGCTTAGGGTGCTAGCAAAAATAGGCTCACTAGATATTTTTTTTTAAAAGGTGTAAAATTGGGCACCATGGGCAAAATCAGAAATATATTGGGCTTCCTTATACTTTTTGTTTCCTTTACAGGCTAGCATTGTTTTCATTTTGAATTATATAGCGAGAGATGTGTAGGGAAGGAGAAGTCCATAATTTTTCAGTCTTATAAGGTCTTAGTCAGTCCTTAATCTGAAAAATTCATTATTCAAGCCAGGAGTGAATGAGTCATGTGTTTGATAGACTTGTTTCCAGTATTCTCTAAGGCCTCAGAATTTCAATCTTGAGTAGATCAGATACTCCCTCTCCTCCTGCTTCTATACCCCCTGGTCAATTTGGAAAGACACCCATCGTAATTGAGTTGTTTCTGAACTCTCCCAAGTTAAAATCTTATGAGGCATCTATCTGTAACAAGTGGCAGTTTGGGGTCACTAGTTGTTACTCAACTGAATCATCATCCAAATATTTTGCTTTATTTGCTTTACCAGTTCATTATTTAAATTATTTTTTTTTTTCCAAACTTAGCTTGGAATCTGTCTGAGGCTTGACCACATGTGAAGTTTGACATTTTAAAGGTCAGCTGGTTTGAGTTATTTGTGTGTAAGAGTCAACAGATTTGTTTTTTCTTTTTAAATGGGGAAATGTCTATTGTTTTTTCCACTTGGAAAAATAAATAAAACATACAAATATCTCATGAGCTTTCTTCAGACTTTCCCAGAAAGAGTCTGTATTTGTGCTGAGACAAAGCACAGGGAAGTTGCAGCTTCAGATGGTTTGGTGACAGTTCACATTGCAATAGCTGGAGGGTTAGATAAGGGGAAACCTGTGGAAGGAAGATTTCCAGTGGTTTAGCTGGAGAGAATAAAATCTGATTTCTTCATGTCTGTATTATAGCACTCTACAGGATCATAAACCCCAGTACAGAACCACATTTGGGACATGGCTGAGGTGGGGCTAACATTATGATGTTAGCTAAGCTGTTTCTGGGATATTCTATTGCCTCTTAGCTCAGACCAGTTTAAGTATCTCTATCATTTTTTTAGCTTAAGCCTCCATGGCAACTGCTAGCTGAAAGGTCAGAAGAAAACATTTTGAAGTCTACCACCTTCTCCTAACTGCTGTCTCCTCTAAAGCCTGATTCACATGGCAGAGGATGACCTTAGAATGCTCATACATTCCCTTGCATAAAATCCTCTTTTTTCCATAGCCTGGAAGAGCCCTGCATGATCTGAACCCCATCCTAGAAGGATTTAAATGCCAGCTGAGTTGAAGGGGTGGGCTAGGGAGGGTGTGGACCAAGGGACCTAGCCATTGGTTGGTAGAAAATTTACAATTAAAGAAAGCACCACCGTTTAACTATCTTTTCTTTTTGTCACCCTGGCAGCTTTCCTATTGCTACCTCTGAAGTCTTTTCATTGTAATATTAACAGCTGTAATTCAGTACATTACTGGTACCTTTTAAAAATGTGGCACTTTGGGAGAATATGCTCAGGGGAAGGAATTGTTTCCTTTCTCTCCCATCTTACTGTGTTTCAGTCTGGTCTCTTTCTGCTTCTCTACCTCATCTCTTTTTTCAGTTGCTTTAATTTGTCAAGCTGTTTCTGGCCTCAGGACCTTCACACAAGCTGCTCCTTCTGCCTGGAAGCTCTTTCTCCTCTCTTTGCCTGGCTAACTTCTACTAATCCTTTAGAACTCAATGTAATTCAGTCCTCGTCAATGAGGACTTCCCCGGAATGACTGAATGAATGAGAGATACAAAGAGGGACAAGGCAGGTTAGTAGCCCTCAGGGCACATATAATATTGCTAAGATGATATGTTCTGAATACATGAAAAGTTCATGATACAAGACAGCTAGTAAGTTAAGAGACCTGAGTGCTTAGAAGAGGCAGTGACTATTTTTAGCTGAGGTTTTTATTGTAGACTTCATAGAGTAGGGTAGGTTTTGAAGAGAACTTGAAGGATAGTAATACTTATGTTGGTGTAGAGGAAGGGTAAAGGAATATTGTTTGGGAAAAGTGACTGGGAGTTGGATTGGAGTGGAGACACTGATTAGGGAAGAGAATAATTTACCTGTAGAGGTGGAAGAGACCTTATATTCAGATTCAAATGACTTCAATTGAATGCCTACCATGTGTCAAGAATGTTAATTTTTTTAACTTTATTTATCCCAACTATATGAAAACATTATTACTTATGTTTATATTCTAGATAAGGAAACTGGGGTTCATAGAGGTTAAGTGACTTGCCCAAGATGGCAAAATTAGCAAGTGACAGAACCTGGTATTTTAACCCCTGCCTCCTTACTTGGAGCCTAGTACTCTTTCTACCTTCTCATGCTACTTCTTACGGTCCCCAAATAAGAGCTGGGCTGGAAATAGGTTGTAGAGGACCTAAATGTGAAATGTGAACTTTCTTTTTTAGGCAACAGTACCTATTAAAGATATTTTGATCAGGTGAATTACATGATGAAAGTAATATTTTAGGAAGATTATTCTGGTAGGCATATGCAGGATAGGTGAGAAATGGGAGAGTCTGTTGACAGAGAGGCTAGTGAGGAAGATATTGTAGTAGTCTAGGTATGAGGTAATACGTGGCTGTATCTGGAAATTGGAAACATGGGAAGTAAGTTATGTATATTAGGAAGAATCAATAGTACTTGTTGACGATTTGATATAATGGGCAGGAAAGAGAAGCCAGGAGCGATTCCAAGGTTTTGAGCCATCTAGGAGAATGGTTTACCTCCATTAAGAAAGAAAGGGAAACTAGGGATTTTCACTGATTTAGGGGAAAATACAATGAAATTGGGTTATTCATATGATGCTAGCAAGACATAGCATTGGAGATATTCTGCAGGCATCTTAAGATATGACTGGAACTTGGGAGAGAAGTCAAGGCTTGAGAGATTTAGTTAATAGTTGACTAATAAATGGAATGGCAAATGTCATGAATACAGATGAAATCTCTAAGAGTAGAGGCGTTTGATAGAACTAGAGCAGAGGATTGGGAACAGATCCTCGGGGAATACTAACATCTAGAGGGAAGGAGGGATAAACGGTACCTGAAATATAGAGAGCAGAGTGATTAGAAGGTAGGAGAGCCAGACTAGAAGAACACTATGGAAAGGAAAGAAGGTGCTTTAAGAAGTCAAGTGTAATGAGCTATGTCTCGGTGTCAGGTGCTTGATACTTGCAGATAATATGGTTTCTAAGTTATTATTAAAACAAGTTATTAGCTAGGAAAAGGGCCAAAATGGAAGTAATGCCAAGGAATACCAAGTAGCTCAATCTAATTACACTTTCAATAAACTCATTTATTTATAATGTGTAACAGCTATTTTCTTCCTAAAGCTTAGATCTCTGTGCAGAAAACTTTAAGTAGAGATTGCCTATATTATATATTCACCAGAAGGAAAATAATAGAAAATAACTGGAAAATAAAGTATAACACAAATTTAGAAAACTATAGCAGTTAAGGGAAGAGCAAAATCAAAATTCAGAAGAGGGATGGTCCCAGGTCTCTAGACAGGCACTGAGGTAGGAAAAAAGTTGTGTGTGGATTCATTGAGCTCTGTGTGTGTTCTTCATTTAGTAATAGACATGCTCTTCTCAAGTTGTGTGAACATTCACCTGTGTTTCCCATTGACTTACGTTACAACGTGAAATATTTTATCTTCATCTGGCATTGAGTCTAGATAATAGACCCTGCTGTGCCTAATGAGTGTTCTTTGCTAAGTCATTAACTTTATCTTGATTTTTGGTTCCTAGTCTCTAAAGGCGTCCTGAAGCCTTTTGTAGCCCACACAGTCTATGGTTCCATGACTGATCCTTAATTAGAAACTGCTACTGCTGATATTCTCCACCTAAAGAATCATTCTGACACATCTTTTTTGAAACTCCTTATTTTTCCTTTTAAGTCATGGAATGCCTCTACTGGGCAAAAGGCTATAAGGGGGCATTGATACACATACTTTGGTATTTCTTGATGTTTCTACGTTTCTAGTCACTCACGTGGCTGGTACGTAGAAGCCAAGTACAAAACAAGAGTGAATGTGAGGATGAGTGAGATGAAAGGCAGGAATAAAATTTAATAAATAAATACATTCTTAGTGCTGAAAACAAACAAACAAGCACAGAAAAGAGACTGGAAGAAAACATTCTAAAATGTTAATAGTAGTTATCTGCAGGTGTGAGAATTGTGGTTTGTTTTATATTTTTGTATCTTTTTGCCTTTGCTTTTTGTATTGTTTAAATTTTCTGCAATTATCACATTTTAACTTTTACAATCAAAAAAATGATAAAAGTGTCTTGTTTTTTATGCATATTCCAAAGGACTTTAACATGATTGAAGTTTAATAAGTCTATCTTGATTTATTGACTGATATTTAATGAAAGTAATGAAAATGGTGTGCTGTAGAGAAATCTTATGTGTTGTGTGGGTCCTGAGGATTGTTAAAGTGACTACCAGTATTCTACAGGTGGGGTTGAGGTGAATTAGGTTCCCAGTTCAACAAACATTCACAGAAAATATACTCTGCATAACATGAAGGGGATTTACAAAGATTAACAAGCATTCCAGGAGGTAACATTCCATTTAGGGAAAATGAGAAATATACATATCTAACTGCAATTCAGAGAAAATGATTTCATGCTGTATTAGAGGTATAAACAGGGCTGTGGGACTACAGATGAAGGGGAGAGTAGCTCTGTCTTGGAGAAGTAGAGGGATACATTTTTAAATGTTCTCTTTTCAGATTATGTAATAACTAATATCTCCCAAATTTAATCACTTTCAACCCACCTTCATAGTTTCCCGCTTATCTGCATGCCATCTTTACAGTTGATCCATCTTTTTAACTTTAATAATTCAGATAAATGAATTATGAAAGTAAACTTTATTTTAGTACTATAAATGGAAAACCCTTTCACTTGCCATGAAAAGACAGAAACTAAAAATATAGACAGTATAAATAAAACAGTGTTACTAAATTATATCTAGGTAGTGTTGCCTGTTCCTTGGCTCTTAAACTCAGTCCTTATAAAAAGAAAGCTTAGCAAGTGTGGGAGAGATGCTAATGACATATTAGCATGGCAGTGAGACTTGCTTCTTAACAAATCAGAAAATTAGAAAAAGAATTGAAAATAGAGTGGCTTTCTCGCTATGTGATTCTATGCTATTTAATGACTCTCTCACCACTCATGGTACCAGTCTCACCTCTTTAGAAGTACTTTGGTGAAATCAACAGTCCAGATTAGGTCTGATGGATATAATCTCAGTAGAAAAGAGGCAGATTTCATGGAAGAAGTGGTGTCTGAGGCTTTTGGTTGGCAGAATCTGAGGCATGGATATTCCTGTGGACAAACTGTGCACAGAAGCATACTGGTTTCTATGGTGGAAGTAGAAAGAGGTGAAGGAGGAAGATTTGTTTATATTTTACATTCTTATTTTTCTGCCCCCAGAACTCATTTTGGGTCCAGAAGGAAGGAGGAGCTGAATGCCTGCTTTCCTGTATTTGTAAGGCCTTCTTCTTAGTTGTCTCCATCTAGATGAAGGCCTCCACTCCCAATCCTCTGTGAGTCTGCTTTAGACTATAAATGCCTCTGCAGATGTGAATAATGGGTGCCTTTTCTAATGCAGATGACATTTATATACTGAAAATGGACTTCACTAGTGGGGTTTGCTGGAGTTTATCAACTTCAGAAATACAACTTTTCAACTGTAGATCATTAAACACATTAGTGTCATTTCACAAACCATCTTGGGCACCAATAGTGCTTTGATACTTTGAAATCCAAGATAAATGCTGTCAGTCAAGATAGAAAGTGATATTTCTTTATGGGCTAGACCTTTGAAAATATACGGGTGTTGCACTTGGCAGCATATCAGCAGCCACAGGGACTCTTTTCCCACTGGCCATTTTTTTCAGAGATAATTTTGACAAGAGATTGGAGGGAATCCCTCTCAGTTCTCTGGGGAATGTGAAATTACTAGATTTATAAGATCTATCTTGTTTGCCTTAGAAGAGCCCAACTTTAAGCTTGGTAAGAACTGTAATTTGTAGCAGAATGCAAAGTAATAATGAAACTACTTCATTAGAAAGTATGAATTCACATCTCATGTAAATGTTCACAAAACATGATCAGTGTCTTAGTCACCCTCTCTCAGAATAATAATAAATATATTGGCTGTCATGTTTTTAGTACCTTTTCTGCTTACTGTATGCCAGACATTGTGTTTTTCACTTCACACACATTATCTATAATCTTGACATCAACTCTGTAAAGTTGATATTTTTCCCTCTTTCAGATGGAGAAATTGAGGTTCTTATGGAACTGACCAAGGTCAGTCACATAGCTAGAAGTGGTAGGAGTCCGTACCTCCTAACTCTACAAATCTGTATCTTTAAATTTGGTTCCTAAATTTGACATGATACTCCAGGTAAGGTGTGATAGGAATATAAGCCAGTAGAAATATTATAAACTTTTTATATTAATGTAGCTTAAGTTTACATTTTCCTTTCTCCTCCTTCCTACCCCCTGTGGCGTACGAGCATTATGTAAGCATAAGAAGGTGCTAGAACTCGGCATTTAGAGTCAGACAGATCTGGTTTGAGTCCAGCTCCATCACTTACTAGTTCTCAGACTTGGCAAGAGATGTAATCTCTCTAGTACTCAGTTTTTTAAACTATAAATCCGGTGTAATAACAGTACGTGTCTCTTGAGGTTAGTATTATTAAATGAGATACGATAATTTAAGTGCTTAGCACATTGCCTAGCATGTAGTAAGTGCTCAATAATAGACAGCATGAATAATAATTATTATTCATTTATTTAATCAAATTTCAACTTTTCCTGTTACATCAGCTTCTCTTTTGTTCCACAGTTCTCTAATAGTTGACTAATCCTTGATTTTAATTTGTTCTCTACAATGCCCAGCTAGTTCTACAAATGTGTTGAAAATATGTCCTATGCAAATTACTTGGCTTGGTTTAGCTATTGTACCTGTTTATAAATGTATATGAAAATGTGTGTTTGTCTGTTTGAGTGTGTGTGTTTGAGTGTGTGAGTGACATATATGGGAACAATGAAAGACCTCTGTGACACTAGCCTTCTAGGGCATTATTTTGTTACCAACCCTACTGATCCTCTCTTGGGAATTCAGATCCATCCTTAAACAGCTAAACTTTCTGGAAGATTGTGACTCAGATTGTCAAAGCTTACAGAGAGCAAATGCTAGAAGAAGAGACAGCTTCTCCAGCTTCTACCTTTCTTCTCTCTGCAGACGTGAATACTTCCCACAAACCCGTGTATGAAATCTGGGAGAAGCAGGGAAACTGTTGAGCTATTTATTTCATTGCAAACAAAGGTTAAAAGAGTCTTTTCTGAATATTTTTCTTGGAAGCCAAGAATGAAATATTATATTACTTGACCAATGTGTTTATTTTGAGGGAATTTAAGATTTAACTACCTTGAATTGTATCTCTGTTCATTACATGCCTACATGATCTTCCTCTAGCCCAAGCTATCCAATGCAACAACTGGGAAAACCTGCTAGGGAAGAAGTGGGGAGGAGGAGTGAGACTCAAGAATCAGAAACCACTTTATTGATGGGGCATGTAGAATTAGCAGACTGCTGTGAGGGCATGCATTCACAACAAGGGGACTTAGATAAATCAGATGTTTGATGGGCTCAGGCTAAGATGACCTTATCCATCCTTATCACAATGAAGATAGCCCTTTTAAGAGGACTGAAAATACTCCAATCTAAATTTACTAATGTGGCCTTTGATAAGGTCTAAATGTCAATCTCTTGACTTCAGCTATAGCACTCTTTCCCTCATTCAGTTTTTGCCGGTGCCTTAGCTTTCTTGTTTAGTGGTTATCCTGAAGTTTGTATTCAGAATCTCATGTATAAGATAGTCCATTTTCTGATGGCCTCTTATTTCCTTAGTCTAAACTGATTCAGTCCCTTTCCTTCTCCCCTCCTAAGTTGTTTTTCTCATCTTATTCCATCTTGTGTTGTGAGTTTGTGGTTAAAATGACAAGATTATCTTTGTTTTTGGTGTTTTCTTTCCCTCTAGCTTAATGCTATAGTTGAATATTTGCTATCTTATTCTGGTTCTGTCTACCTATTTATCTCCTTACTCTGTGTTTTGTGTCCCCTTTCTCCCTTTTTTTTCCAGGTATGAGGGCCTTCTTGAGGATTTCTTGTAGGGAGGATCTCATGGCTGCAAAGTCCCTTAGCTTGTATTTGTCTGAGAAAGTTTTTATTTCTCCATCATATCTGAAGGATATTTTTGCTGGATAGAGTATTCTTGGCTGAAGATTTTTGTCTTTTAAATATTTGAATATGTTGTTCCATTCTCTCCTACCTTGTAAGGATTCTGTGGAGAAATCTGCTGAAAGCCTGATAGGGGTTCCTTTGTAGGTTATTTTCTTCTGCCTTGCTGACCTTAGTATTCTTTTTTTGTCATTCATTTTTGCCACTTTTACTAGTATATGCCTTACAGTGGATCTTTTTACATTGACAAATCTAGGAGATCTGGAAGCCTCTTCCACACAGATTTCCCTCTCTTTCCCTAGGTTTAGAAAGTTCTCTGATATTATTTCTTTGAACATGCTTTCTGCTCCGTTCTTCTCCTATTCTCCTTCTTGAATACCTATAATTCTTATGTTGCATTTACTCATTGAGTCGGATATTTCTCGGAGACTTTCTTCATTTCTTTTTAGTCTTATTTCTCTCTCCTCCTCTGTCTGGAGCATTTCAACATGTCTATCTTCCATTATGCTGATACGCTCCTCTATGATGTCCACTTGAGCATTCAGGAAATCTGTATTTTGTTTTATCGCTTCCATTGTGTTTTTCATCTCTAATATTTCTGATGGATTCTTCTCTTATAGTTTCAATCTCTTTTGTGACGTAGCTCCTGAACTTGTTGAATTGTTTCCTTACATTCTCTTTTACCTCGTTGAGTTTTTTGATGATAGCTATTTTGAATTCATTGTCATTTAGATTACATATTTCTGTGTCTTCAGGACTGAGTTCTGGGTGCTTGTCATTTTCTCTCTGGTCTGGAGATTTGATGTAGTGTCTGATGTTGGAAGGTTGGGTCTTATGCGTTCCGATATTATTCGGTTGCAGTTACCACCTGTTGCCCTTGGGTGGGGGTTGAGAGCTGCGTATTCTGAGCCCTCTGCCTTCAGCCGAGATCCCAGGCAGTGCAGGCGAGCTGTGTGGGGCACGTGGGGGGAGGGACACTTTCTCCTGCATGCACACCGGGCTTTCTCAGTCAGCTCTCGCTATCTGGTCTCCTGGGGTTTTGGCTTGATGAGGTCACCCCCCCATAAAAGCTTTCAGCCTGTTAGAGGACTTCTCTCTAGGCTGCAAGGGCTTTAGGGAGTCCTTGATGATTCTGCGATTGAGTGACCCCTCCACTGCTCCTTCCCTCATGGAGCCTCCCGCTGTCGCAATTGCAGTCTTTAGGGGAGGGAGTGAAGCTCTCTCTTACCCCGTTTCAGCTCCTTTGAGGTGATCTCCAGCCTCTCTGCCTTCCGTCATGTGGCTGCGTGTCTCTCTGAAGTTTTTGTGTTGTTAGGACGTTCTCTGTTGGAGTATGGATGCCTCTTTTTGTTGTATGTTGGAGAGGAGAGAGTCCTAGGCAAGTTCATGCCACAATGATGCTGATGTCACTCCACCTTAGCTTTCTTTTGATTCCAAAGATGCACAGAATTCATTCCCACTTCAGAGATTTTGCACTTGTCCTTCCCTCTGACTGTATTGTTCTACCTCCAGATCTTTTCATGGCTGCCTCTTCATCATCAAGGCTTCAGCCCATATGTTAGCTCTTCAGAGAGGCCTTCTCTGACTTCCTTTGGCAAGAATGCTATTTGCTGCCCAATATTCCTTCTCCCTTTCTTCTCTTGTTAGGCACATTGGCATACAGCCAAACAACTATATTACCCAGGCTCCCTTGCAGCTGGATGTTGCCCTGTAACTAAGATGTGGCTAATGAAATGTAAGACAAAGTGTAGTGTGATGCTTTGAAAACAACCCCTAAAGGGAAGGAGGTGCACCTTTCTTTCTCCCCCTCTCCATCCTGATCCCTGGAACACCAAATGTGGGGACTGGGCTCCGGCAGTTATCTTGGATCATGGGGAAAAGGGCATACACTAGGTATGCTGGAGGAGTGATCCAGAAAGCCTGAGCCCCTGATGAACTTGTGAGTCTCTAACGTAGCTCTGGGTTGTCTACTTCCAGTCTTCTTTTATTTTATTTATTTTATTTATTTTTTTTGCAATATTGATTTTATTTTATTTTATTTTTTATTGAGTTAATGATAGGTTACAATCTTGTGTGATCTCAGTTGTACATAAATGTTTGTCATTCGGGTTGTAGGTGCACCATTTCACCCTTTGTGCCCACCCCCCACCCCACCTTTCCCCTGGTAGCCACTAATCTGTTCTCTTTGTCCACATTTTTAAATTCCTCATATGAGTGGAGTCACACAGAGATTATCCTTCTCTAACTGGCTTATTTCACTTAACATAATTCCCTCAAGGTCCATCCATGTTGTTGCAAATGGGATGATTTTGTTCTGTTTTGCAGCTGAGTAGTATTCCATTGTATATATATACCACAACTTCTTTATCCATTCATCTGTTGATGGGCACTTAGGTTGCTTCCATGTCTTGGCTATTGTAAATAATGCTGCAATGAACATTGGGGTGCACAGGACTTTTGGAATTGCTGACTTCAAGCTCTTTGGATAGATACCCAGTAGTGGGATGGATGGATCGTATGGTAGTTCTATTTTTAATTTTTTGAGGAATCTCCATACTGTTTTCCATAGTGGCTGCACTAGTTTGCATTCCCACCAGCAGTGTATGAGGGTTCCATTCTTTCCACAACCTCTCCAACATTTGTTACTATTAGATTTAGATATTTTTGTCATTCTAATGGGTGTAAGGTGATATCTTAGTGTAGTTTTGATTTGCATTTCCCTGATGATCAGCGATGATGAGCATCTTTTCATGTGCCTATTGGCCATCCGTATATCTTCTTTGGAGAAATGTCTGTTCATGTCTCCAGCCCATTTTTTGATTGGGTTGTTTGATTTTTTTGTTGTTGAGTTGTGAGAGTTCTTTATATATTAAGGATATTAAGCCTTTGTCAGATATATGACTTGCAAATATTTTTTCCCAGTTAGTGCGTTTTTTGTTTCAATCCTGTTTTCATTTGCCTTGAAGAAGCTCTTTAGTCTGATGAAGTCCCATTTGTTTATTCTTTCTATTGTTTCCCTTCTCTGAGAAGACATGGTGTCCGAAAAGGTCCTTTTAATACTGATTTCAAAGAGTGTACTGCCTACGTTTTCTTCCAGAAGCCTTATGGTTTCAGGTCTCACCTTTAGGTCTTTGATCCATTTTGAGTTTACTTTGGTGAATGGTGAAAAAGAATGGTCACTTTTCATTCTTTTACATATGGCTTTCCAGTTTTCCCAGCACCATTTGTTGAAGAGACTTTCTTTGCTCCATTGTATGCACTCAGCTCCTTTGTCGAAGATAAGCGGTCCATAGATGTGTGGTTTTATTTCTGGGCTTTCAATTCTGTTCCACCTGTTTTTGTACCAGTACCATGCTGTTTTGATTACTGTAGCTTTGTAGTAAGTTTTGAAGTGAGGGATTGTGATACCTCCCATTTTGTTCTTTTTTCTCAGGATTGCTTTAGCAATTCGGGGTCTTTAGTTGCCCCATATCAATTTTAGGATTCTTTGTTCTAATTCTGTAAAGAATGTCATTGGGATTCTGATTGGGATAGCGTTGAATCTGTAGATTGCTTTAGGTAGAACGGACATTTTAACTATGTTTATTCTTCCAATCCATGTACATGGAATGTCTTTCCATCTCCTTATGTCCTCATCCAATTCTCTCAGGAAGGCCTTGTAATTTTCATTGTATAGGTCCTTCACTTCCTTAGTTAAATTTACCCCGAGGTATTTTATTCTTTTTGTTGTGATTGTGTTCTTGAGTTCTTTTTCTGTTAGTTCGTTGTTAGAATATAGAAATGCTAACTGATTTATGCAAATTGATTTTATACCCTGCAACTTTGCTGTAGTTGTTGACTACTTCTAACAGTTTTCCAATGGATTCTTTGGGGTTTTCTATATATAAGATCATGTCATCTGCAAACAGCGAGAGTTTCACTTCTTCCCTCCGTATTTGAATTCCTTTTATTCCTTTATCTTGCCTGATTGCTCTGGCCAGGACCTCCAGTACTATGTTAAATAAGAGTGGTGATAGAGGGCATCCTTGTCTCGTTCCTGTTTTCAGGGGGATGGCACTCAGTTTTTGCCCATTGAGTATGATGTTGGCTGTGGGCTTGTCATATATGGCCTCTATTATGTTGAGGTACTTCCCTTCTATGCCCATTTTTTTCAGAGTTTTAACCAAAATGGCTGTTGGATCTTGTCAAATGCTTTCTCTACATCTATTGAGATGATCATGTGGTTTTTATTCCTCAGTTTGTTGATGTGGTGTATCATGTTGATTGATTTGCGGATGTTGAACCATCCCTGTGTCCTTGGTATTGGTATGGATCCCACCTGATTATGATGTATGATCCTTTTGATCAATTGCTGAATTCTGGTGGCCAAAATTTTGTTTAGAATTTTTGCATCTATGTTCATCAGTGATATTGGCCTGTACTTCTCTTTTTCTGTGGCGTCCTTGTCTGGCTTTGGTATCAGCGTGATGTTGGCCTCATAGAATGTGTTAGGAAGTGTTCCATCCTCCCTAATTTTTTGGAATAGCTTGAAAAAGATAGGTATTAAATCCTCTCTGAAAGTTCGGTAGAATTCCCCAGGAAAGCCATCTGGTCCTGGGGTTTTATTCTTTGGGATGTTTTTGATTGCTGTTTCAATTTCTTTCCTTGTGATTGGTCTGTTCAGATTGTCTGCTTCTTCTTGAGTGAGCTTTGGGAGATTGTAGGAGTCCAAGAATTTATCCATTTCCTCTAGGTTATCCATTCGGTTAGCATAGAGTTTTTCGTAGTATTCTCTTATAATCCGTTGTATTTCTGCAGAGTCTGTTGTTATTTCTCCTCTTTCATTTCTGATTTTGTTTATTTGAGCTTTCTCCCTTTTTTTCTTTGTAAGTCTGGCTAGTGGTTTGTCAATTTTATTTATCTTCTCAAAGAACCAGCTCTTTGTTTCATTGATCCTTTCTACCACCTTTTTCGTTTCAATAGTATTTATTTCTGCTCTGATTTTTATTATTTCTCTCCTTCTGCTGACTTTGGGCTTCATTTGTTCTTCTTTCTCTAGTTCAGTTAGGTGTGCTTTAAGGTTGCTTATTTGGGATTTTTCTTGTTTGTTAAGATGCGCCTGTATGGCGATGAATTTTCCTCTTAATACAGCTTTTGCTGTATCCCATATGAGTTGGTATGGCATGTTATCATTTTCATTTGTTTCCAGGTATTTTTTTATTTCTTCTTTAATTTCTTCAATGATCCATTGCTTGTTCAGTAGTGTGTTCTTTAGTCTCCACATCTTTGTGCCTTTCTCAGCTTTTTTCTTGTAATTAATTTCTAGCCTTATAGCATTATGATCAGAGAAGATGCTTGGTATTATTTCAATTTTTTTAAATTTGTAGAGGCTTGCCTTGTTTCCCAACATATGGTCTATCCTTGAGAATGTTCCATGTGCACTTGAGAAGAATGTGTATTCTGGTTTTTTAGGATGAAGTGATATATATATGTCTATTAAGTCCAATTGTTTTAATTTTTGTTTAGCTCCACTATTTCTTTGTTGATTTTCTGCCTGGATGACCTGTCCATTGATGTGAGTGGGGTGTTGAGGTCCCCTACTATTATTGTGTTGTTTTTAACATCTTCCTTTGGGTCTCTTAATAGTTGCTTTATGAACCTTGGTGCTCCTGTGTTGGGTGCATAGATATTTATAAGCATTATTTCTTCTTGTTGAAGTGTCCCTTTGATCATTATATATTGTCCCTCTGTGTCTCTCTTTACCTGTCCTATTTTGAAATCCACTTTGTCTGATATAAGAATTGCAACACCTGCTTTTTTTCCCCTTGCTATTAGCTTGAAGTATTGTCCTCTACCCCTTCACGCTGAGCCTGTGTTTGTCCTTGGGGCTGAGGTGTGTTTCCTGGAGGCAACAAATTGCTGGATCTTGTTCTTTAATCCATTTTGCCACTCTGTGTCTTTTTATTGGAGAGTTCAATCCGTTCACATTGAGAGTGATTACTGATGCATGTGGACTTAAAGCTGTCAATCTGTTGCTCATTATGTGGCTTTCCTGCTTTTCTCTTCCTGTGTGCTTTATCCTACCCATTTGATACTGCAATTTCTTATGCTGGGTTTCTTAGATTTTTGCTTATTTATGTTTTGTGTCTCTGTTCTGTTGTTTAGTTTAGTGTCTACCCTGAAGTTTGTATTTAGAATCTCGTGTATAATATAGTCTATTATCTGGTGGTCTCTTACTTACTTGGCCTAGACTAATTTAGTCCCTTTGCTCTTCCCCTCCCAAATTATTATTTTCACTTCTTGTTCCAATGTGTGTTATGAGTTTGTAGTTAGAGTGATAAGATCATCTTTGCTTTGGTAGTTTCCTTACCTTTATCCTAATGCTGTAGTTGAATATTTGCTATCCTGTTTTGGTTCTATTTATGTCTCCCTACCCTGTGGTTTGTGACCCCTTTCTCCCTTTTTTCTTTTTTCAGGTGTGAGAGCCTTCTTGAGGATTTCCTGTAGTGGAGGGCTTTTGGTTACAAATTCCCTTAACTTTTGTTTGTCTGCAAAAGATTTAATTTCTCCCTCATATCTGAAGGATATTTGCTGGATAGAGTATTCTTGGCTGAAGATTTTTATCTTTTAAAGCTTTGAATATGTCATTCCATTCTCTCCTAGCTTATAAGGTTTCTGCAGAGAAATCCGCTGAAAGTCTGATAGGGGCTCCCTTGTAGGTAATTCTCTTTTGTCTTGCAGCCTTGAGTATTCTTTCTTTGTCATTCCTTTTTGCCATTTGTACTACTGTATGCCTTGCAGTAGGTCTTTTTACATTGACAAATCTAGGAGATCTGAAAGCTTCCTCTACACACATTTCTCCCCCAATCCCTAGGTTTGGGGAGTTCTCTTCTATAATTTCATTAAGCACACTTTCTGCTCCATTTTCCTTTTCTACTTTCTCGGCAATTCCTATGATCCTTAAATTCTTTCTCCTCCTTGAATCTGCTATCTCTCTAATCCTTTCCTCATTCCTTTTACTCCTTAGTTCTCTTTCTTCCTCTGTCTGGAGCCATTCAACCTGTCTATCTTCGATTATGCTAATTTGCTCTTCTATGGAGTCTACCCAGGCATTCAGGGAATCTGTATTCTGTTTTATCTGGTCCACTGTGTTTTTCATCTCTAGTAATTCTGTTTGATTCTTCCTTATAATTTCAATCTCTTTTGTGAAGTAACTCCAGAACTCGGCTTGTTTCTCTATCTTTCGCTCTACCTCATTGAGTTTTTTGATTATAGATGCTCTGAACTCATTTTCATTTAGTTTACCTAATTCCAAGTCCTCAGGACTTAATTCTATGTTTTTATTGTTTTCCTTCTGGTCTGGGGCTTTTATAAATTGCTGGATGGTAGACGAGCGGTTTTTTCGCATGGTGGTAGAATTCGGTTGCAGTTACAGCCTGTCGCCACTAGATGGGGGTCGAGAGCTGCATGTCCTGAGCTCTCCGCCTTTGGGCAAGATGGTGGCACCCAGCGCGGTTTGCTGGGGGGAGGGGCAGTTTGTCTGGCGCACCGATCTGGATTGGATCAGTTCTGTTCTCTGGTCTCCCGGGGCCCTGCGTTTATGGGGTCCCCGAGCACGGAAGCTTTCCCACCGTCAGCGGGTTTCCACTGTACTGGTGGCGGGAGTGCTAGATGATCCCCTGGTTGCGTGGCCCCTCCCCTTCTCCTTCCCAGACCGCGCAGCGATCCCGGTTTCTAGGGGATGGAGCGATGTTCTCTCTTGCCCCATTCCAGCTCCTCCGAGGCAGGCAGTAGGGGCTCCATCTTCTGTCTTTTGATACCGTAGGTCTCTGAGTCCTGGCATTGGGTTCATTAGCTGAAATTCAGGGTTTTGTTTTTTCAGTGCTTTGTTGTGCTTTGGAGGGGAGAGAGTCCCGGGTCAGCTCACCGCTCCATTTTGCTCTGCCTCCTCCGAACCTCCAGGCTTCTTTTAAATGAGAGAGAAATAAACTTTATCTCATTTAAGCCACTGCTATTTTTGTTTCTTTTGTATATTCAGCCAAACTTATGACAAACCTATTTAAAGTATCCCTCTTCTGCCTGAAACACCATGCTCTTTCATACCATTATTTTATGATTTGTCTTCTTCATGGCACTTTTTAACAATAGAAAGTTCTCATTTCTTTCTTTCTTTATTGTTGGTACATCCTATCTAGAATGTAAGGTCTGTGGAGAAGGGACCTTATCTTCCTTGTTCACTATGATGTCCTCAGATCTAAAACAATGTCAATAAAAAATTGTGCTCATGGTGGCAAGATTGAGTCCTCTGGACACATAAGGGCAAGGGTAAATTGTGAAAGATAAGAGGTTTCAGGGTTTTGTTGGAGAGAGTGTGGTGGCAAGGAGGATTATGAGAATAGAAGGAAATGTAAAGAGAATGAAAGAGGATATTACTCAAGGTACAGAAATGGAGAGCACAGCTCCTTCCAAAAAGACTCCTTCATCTCAGTGTCCTCAGCATTCACACAGACCTGTCACTTAGGGGTGCTCAGCAAGTGGCTAATTGCGTAGACAAAGTATATCCTGTCTCCTCTGTCTTGGCATCATCAATGCTGCACCTTATCTTATGTTTCATAATGAAGGAAGCAGTCTTTTCCATTATATTTCTTCATATAAGACAATAGACTTTCTACACCAAAGTTACAAAAGCTGTAGAAAAATATCCATGTTAAAATCAATCTGAAGGTATCCTTTCTATCACAGAAAAGTAAAAGTATGCTTTCAGAAATGTCAGAAGGTAATTTCAACAAATTGGTGACTTTTAAAGCTTACTGTGTTCTCCCTAATGCTGTTAGTGTTGTCATTTTTGAGGAAACCTTGATATCTTGCTATCATGAGTGTTTAATTAAGAAGATTTGTAGTGATACATTTGATGCCACTAGTGCTCTCAACAGAGCAGAAAAGGGAATGAAGATTTTTAGGCCTTCCCACTTTATTACCCATAGACCACTCTAAGCTCTTGGTGCTCTTTTCTTCCCATTCCATATTCCTTATTAATGATAATAACTACTATTTATTGAGTGTTTATTATATATTTGACACTATGTTTAGCGCTTTGCTTACATTACCTTTTCAATCCTGGCAAAAACCATGTGAATTTGGGAATTTTATTCCCAAATTAAAGATAAAGAAGCTGAGGCTTAGAGGAGTTAAATAAAGTGTTCAACATTGCATAGTCACCAGTTGGACAGAGCTGAGATGAGGACCCAGGTCTATTGGGCTCCAAAGCTTGCATTCTTAACCAGCTGCACTGTCATATGACCAAGTTATACTGCCTCCACACTGCCTGTTGTGTCACTCCCTAGTTGCCATGTATTATCTAGATAAGTCTTGCCCATTTCTCCTAATTCCTCAAGCTCCAAAATAGTCATTCCTTCAACTCCCTCATTGTGGAACTATATCCTTTTGCTCTTAACCAAATGGGTCCACAATCTCACGCAGGGCTGGTGAATAATACAGGATACCACAGTGTACAGACCTGGGTTGGGGATAGAAGGGACAAGACTCAGGCACTGTGAGCACATTTTGGTGCAGTGAGATGGCTGAGTCTGTTAGGTCCCTGCTGTGTTGGACAGAAGCATGGTGAGGTAAGCCAGCAGTGATAAGGTTAAAGGGTCACAGTCACAGTGGCAGAACTGGATTAGATATGTCCATGTGGGATAAGACCAAGTCAGCAAGGTTCCAGTCATGTGGGAAGACTCCTATCCCAAAGCCTCTGCACCAAGGCAAGGGCCTAAGGGATTCTAGCTCCCACCTGGATCTTATAACTGAAGCCTTTCTTTAATTGGGCATCTCAGAACTTCCAGGTCAATCCTGCTACCAGAAGGAAGCTCAGCTCTCTTATGTAAGAAATATCTCCCTTGCCCACCAGGAGCCTTTGGCATCTTTTTTCAACTATATAATAGTCCCTTGGACTTATATGGGGCTCTGGCAGAAGTAGGGGGAAGAGAAAATGTGAGTTGGGTGTCATGAGTCATTATTCTATGTCAGAGCTTATGATCACTACTGTTGTGGACTGAGTTATTTCTCCACCAAAGTCGCATGTTGAAGCTTTCACCCTGCAATGTGGCTATATTTGGAGATAGGGCTTTTAAGAGGTAATTAAGGTTAAATGAGGTCATAAGGGTAGGGTCCTAATCCTATAGAATTGGTGGCTTTATAAGAAGAAGAAGAGGGAAGAGACTTTTGCTCTTTCTCTCTCCATGCACATGCACCAAGGAAAGGCCTTGTGAAGACACGGTGAGGAGGCCATCTGCAAGCCAGAAAGAGAGCTCTCACCAGAACCTGACCATGCTTGTACCCTGATATTGGGCTTCCAGACTCCAGAACTGTGAAAGAAATTTCTGTTGTGTAAGCCACCCAGTCTATGGTATTTTCTTACGGCAACCTGAGCTGATAAATACAACTGCTTTATCTTCAGAGCCTTTGTCCTCAGTGGCTGGCCATTTTCTTTGCACAGAGCAGCAGGAATTCTTTAAGTCCCTAGGAGGAAAGCAAACTGAGCGAAGTAATTCACACTGAGTTGTGAATGACTGACAAGTCTAACCTGGGGGAGCCAGGATTTGCCATTTTAAAGTGAGATTTATACAGCCAGTCTCTCACTCCTTCCCCACCCCACACCCAATCCTGGCCCATTTTTGCTCAACTACACACACATACATGCACACACACACATACACAAATACACACACACATCCTTTTGGGCAAGTAATCCTTCCTCAATAGCCCTTGGCTTTCTTGACTATCCTATTTTCACACACATGGGGGTGGTGGGACATGGGGAAAAATAGGTGACCTTCTTAGCACTTCACTTGTAAGGGAACCCACCTCTGAGAGTAGACTGTTTTTTTCTGTCCGTAACATATGAAAAACAAAATCCTGTAAAACGGAATCAAGAAGAGGTCATTCATCATCCCCCTGTCACTAAGAACAGCAATTCAAGACAGCAGTCATTCTGTGTAGGGTTGAGTGGTTAAGGCTTTGGAATCAGCTACCTGGGCTTGGATCTTGGCTCCACAGGTTATAGCTATATGAATTTGGGCAAGTAACTTTACCTCTCTAAGCCTTCATTGCCTCATCTGTAAGATAGGGTTTATGATAATGACTATTCAAAGGGATGTGGGGATTTAGTTGGGAAATTTATGTTAACCTTATAGCAGAGAATCTGGGTATCTAAATACTCAGTAAATGTTAGCTTTATTCTTATTTACTAAGCACCTCCTGTAAACGACACTATACTTGGAAATACACAGAGAAATAGTGCTCTGCTCCTGCCCTCAGGGAGCTTACAAGTATGAGAATAGCATACAAGATTCCTTTGAGATGAAGAGACCCTCATAGACACCAAGTCTTTTAAAACATCTTCAAAATTCCTGTTTTCCAGTAAAGCTACTGTCATATTTTCCTGCACACTCAGTTTATCTGTCTTCTTAAGCCTTTTGAAGTCAGCTACACTAGGCTTTTTTGCATCTTTCCTTCTAGTCCTCTGCACAATGTAGCCAAATATTATACTTCATGTATTATTTTTCTTGTCACTTCCCTGGTGCTTCTCCAAAGCAGACTCTTTTCTTGCATGCAAAGGAGGGAGACTTCCTTGGAAGAACATCTAGTCCAAAGGCTCCACGTATCACATATGCCGACTTTGTTGTTTCTTCACAAAGACAATCTATTTTCTTGAAAAAAACCAAAACCAAAACAAAATAAAACAGCTCTGTAAGAATGATCAGAGTATCTTAGTGGTACCAATTAGGGTAAAAATACTTTGCCTCTCTTTTCTGTTGGAGCCAGGGCTACAGTATTTCTGTGGTCACACTGTTGTTGTCCAGACAGGGTTATTGCAGTGTACTTTTGGTTTGAAAAAGAAAAGGAGGCAGTATTTGTCTCCTCATGCTTATAAATGGCTCTTTCACCGTCTCCCTCATCTTGCACCCCTCTTCCCTCTCTAGTTAAGCTAGTAGTATGTGGAAAGGGCTAACCACCACTTCTTGACACTTGTGCTTAGAGGCTTGGCTTAGATAGCCTTCATAAGAATATTCCTTCACTATAGTCTCTGACATAAGGTGGCGCAGAAAGCTAGACAGAGGCCAGTGAGTGTGTAAACAGTGATGCCAATAGTTAGAACAAGTAAAGGGGAAAAAAAGTCTTACCACTTCTCAATGGGCTAAAAATCACAATGGTACTATGTGGTTTTTAGAAGAGGGAGCATGTTGTCAAATCATGACTTATCATTTGAATTACTAATTTTCTTGAATGAGTTATTTGAGATGGAAATTTTTATTTATTTATTGAATGAGCATGTCAACATTACACTGAAAAAAAAGGCGCTGGTACATTCTGCCATTGTATAATATCATATGAAACGCCAGGTAAATTGTATTGCTTCTGTGATTGTCTGCTTTTAGAAAATCAGTCTTAGGAAAGTTGGTATAGCACAGAGATGGTCAGAAACATTTGGAAATGTTGATAACATAGCAGGAAAATTATAATTAATTCTTTGAAAAAAGACAGTATCATTTTATCTTTTTCTTTCATTTTAATCATTCAACAAATATTTACCAAGTACCTTCTACTGTATTTCAATGAATCTAAGATTTTATCCATTATAAGATGCATCATCATTTCAGGTACCACTAGAGTGGCAGGCAGCTTCTGATATGGCTCCCATGATCCCCACCTCCTAATACTATGCCCTTGGGTAATCCTCAAGTGGGCTGGACCTAGCTCTTGCTTCTAAAGAATAAAATATGGGAAAACATATGGGATGTCACTTCATGACTAGATTACAAAAGACAATGACTTTAATTTTGCTAAGACTCTGTATCTCTTTCTGGCACTCTCCTTTGCCTTCTTGCTTGCTTGCTCTGATAAAGCAAGCTGCTATGTTGTGATATGCTCTATGGAGAGGCCCACATGAGAAACTCTGGGGCAGAAGACCCAGTTAAGCTGCTCCTGGATTCCGTATACATAAAAAAGAAAAAAGGAAACACTAAGATAAAATCAACTTTTGCTGGGGCTGGCCTGGTGGTATAGTGGTAAAGTTCACAGGCTCCACTTCAGCGGCCCAGGGTTCTCAGGTTCAGATCCCAGGAGCAGACCTATAGACCACTCATCAAGCTGTGCTGTGGCAGTGTCCCACATACAAAAAATAGAAGAAGATTGGCACAGATGTTAGTTCAGGGCCAATCCTCCTCAAGCAAAAAGAGGAAGATTGGCAATACATGTTAGCTCAGGGCCAATCTTCCTTAACTGTCCCCCGCTCCCCACCCCCACCAAATTCAAACTCTTACGAAAGATTCTCAAGAGTTCTGTTTTCTAACTTAATATGGAAACACTTAGTCTTTTTTCAGTTTCAGCTAGGCATAAATGCTGTTACCATGTGTGTGTGTGTTTACTGGAATTTTTATAGCATTTTTTCCCGTTTACCATGCTTCTCCATTTTTGTTTTATGTTTTCCCTTTTTATACCTTTTTCTTTTAGCTACTTTTTTTTTCTTCCACGGGCTGAAACATGTCTTTGTAATGTAATCGTTTTGTCCCCCCTGATTTTTCTCCCCAAATCCCCCCAGTACATAATTGTATACTTTAGTTGTGGGTCCCTCTAGTTGTGGCATGTGGGAGGCCGCCTCAACATGGCCCAATGAGCAGATCCATGTCCGTGCCCAGGATCCAAACCAGTGAAACCCTGGGCCGCCCAAGTGGAGCACACGAACTTAACCACTTGGCCACAGGGCTGGCCCCTGCAACGTGTCTTTATAGAAAAGATATGTGCTTCAAGGCGAAAACTTACTGACTTTGTAATCTTACTTAATTTTTCTGAACCTTATGTTTCCTCTGTGTAAAATGGGAATAATAATATCTGCTGTGTTAGGCGTGATCTTTTTATTTCAAGTGTCAGAAACCCAACTCAGACTAACTTAGACAAACAATAAAAGTAGAAGTTTACTGATTGAGGTAACCAGAAAGGGGTGGAGTTGAGGCTTAGGGATTACTGACGCAGGGACTGCAGTGTCATAAGAACTGTTCCTTTCCATCTATAAACTCTACTACTTTCTGGTTAGCTTCTTTTCTCAGACTGGCTTCTTTCACATGACTGGAAACTTGGTTACCAGCTGCTCCTATTTCTTATGTCTCTGACACAGCTTTGCCACCAGACAGGGACTGAATTTCTTTCTCAAGCTCTAATTTAATAAATGCCAAGGAAAGACTGATTGGCCCGCCTTGGGTTACATTGGTTGTGGGAAAAGGCAGAGGCCTATATTTGGCAACCCTTAAGAAAACTACCTGGTTATAATATATGTGGGGGGCATTCCACCATTTTTTGGAGGATTATTATGAGAGTTAGAAACAAGATTCTTCTAAAGTACTTCGTTTATACTATTGTTGTTATTTTTTTTTCTATGAGTGTAAAAGGAATAGTCTCCTGTGTATATGTGAAAATAGAGACTGTAGTCTGTGCTTTAGCTTCATCACCAACCAGTTTTGAGAATTGGGCAAAATATTACAATGTGAATGGTAAATGTTAAACAAGAGATTAGTATTATCTAATTGTCTCTCTTTAGGTACCATTAAATTTTCTCTGAAAACGATTTTGGCATTGAAAACAATCAATATAAGATTAAAGAAAAACTTTGAGGAGGGAAAATAATTACCCACAATCCCATTTACTTAATGCAGTTTTGCATGTTCCCTTCCAGGCCTCTTCCACATCCCAGAAACATCTATAGAGTTATAATTGTATTCACCTATACTTTCTATCCTGCTTTTAATATTATGTAATAAAATTTTCCATCTTTCTTGGTAGCAGTCAGAATGATAATGTCATGACTATATACTATTCCATTGTGTTGATAGATCATAATTTAGGCTGTACTTCCCCTTTATTGGCTGGATTTTGCAATTTAATTTAATGTAATTTAATTTATTTTCAGCTATTATAGATAATGTCATTTTGTAAATTCTTAGTAGTATACTGGATTAAAGATAGATTGTACTAGCATAAAGTTCACAAATGGGCAATTATAATACTGGCTGATAAGTGTTCAATAAATACTTGCTACATGAGTGAATGTGTCAAAGAATGGGCTTCATGGAAGTAAGCAAACTTTAACATGGAAAGAGCAATGGCTGAGTGGAAAAGGAGAGAGAAAGTTATATGCATTTGAAAGTTATGGGGAAGGAGAGAGCTTGTGTTGCAATGTAAGATGCTTTTGGTATCAAGAACTTTGACTTTTCTATGTACCTTGGACAATGCCTTTACCCTCCTGCACCTCAGTTTCTAGAGGATTCCTAAAGTTCCTTTCAAATAAAAAATTATTTGATTGTCTGATGTCAACAGTGTACAGACAGTCTGACCAGAGAGAGGATATTGATAATGTTTTCCTGATACAGATTACAAAGCTGAACAGAGCAACATATAGTAATTGTGAGCAACTTAACTATCTTGATGGCTGCTGGAAACTAGTGTCAGCCAAAGGCAGACCATCTTATACATTCTTTACTTGTTAGATTGGCAGTTTTATGTTTAAGAAGGTAAAGAGAGAAAGCAATGAGAAAATCTTTCTATGTCGTCTATAAATGTGATAAGTAGGGGAAGCTATCAGAAGATCAAATGTGAGCAAAAGGTCATTTTTTTTTAAAGATTTTATTTTTTATTTTTCTCCCCAAAGCCCCCTGGTACAATATATCTTTTAGTTGTGGGTCCTTCTAGTTGTGACATGTGGGATGCCACCTCAGCATGGCTTGACGAGCGGTGCCATGTCAGCACCCAGGATCCGAACCGGCAAAACCCTGGGCGCCTAAGGGGAGTGAGGGAACTTAACCACTCGGCCATGGGAGTGGCCCCAAGAGGTCATTTTTTTAAGGGAAAAGGAGTGAATTCTGGAAACAATAGAGTGATTTATATGTTCCACTATATGTAAAAACATGTAAAGAGTTATAAACCTTGTCCTTTGTGAACATTTAGAAGAAAAAGTAGTGATCAATAAGAGCCAACTTGTGTTCACTAAGAAGAAACCCTGCCAAAGTAAATTTACTTCCTTTTTGGGTGGGGTTAGTGTCTTGATGTATTGGAGAATTCCATACACAAAGGATATATTGATTTCAGCAAATCAATTTACAAAGGCTTCCATGTCATATATCTTGTAGCTAAAATGATGAATTTACACCTAAATGAATTTGCAGTTGATTGAGCAACCATTGTGGTGTGACAGCAAAACAATCTAAGCAATCTTAGGCTCCATTAATAGATGTGTAATTCCATAAAAAGGGAAATAATGGTCCCCCTAGTTATTAAAATTAATAGTGCTCAGCAAGGTCCTTGGCTCTCCAGGTGCCCTTTCCTTCCAAAGTCAGCACTGAGGAGAAGATAAAAGAATAGATGTGTGAACTTAAAAAGGTCAGAGATGAAGAAACTTGAAGCTAACCAAGGATTTCATGGGTGGATGAAGAAAAGGGAACCTTTCTTCTTAAGCCAAAAGGCAGGTTTTTGTGATAGTTTCAGACCAGGTACAGTGAGTGTGTATATGGGTTTCCTGAGGAATGGTATTGTATCTCGTTGATATAACTTTATAACCCATTCTTACCCCTAAAGCATGGCGCATTATGCCTGGAACACAGGAAGTACTCAGTAAACAACTTGAATAAATGATAAATGCAAATGCATGAATGGGGATGCCTTCCAGGCTGAGAAGATGCCCTGCCAATAGCTCTGTCCCTTAAGACCACTGAAACAGTACAAACTATAAGTCACCCAAGACAGTGCTACTGCCTCTCATTGTGCAAAAGCGAATACTCCAATGGTAGAGTTTATGGACATCTCATTCAACTCTCCTTTTCAGACAAGGAAACTGAATCCCCAGAGAGACCAACAGCTTGTCCAGGATCCCATAGCTAATTGTAAACACAGTTGGTTTAGAAAATGCTGGTGTCTTAGATCCTAGTCCAGCAAAGCTTTCCCTGCCTCCTTCCTGCCCTGCTGCTCTCTGCCTCAGCAGCTTCATAGACAAGTCATTTAAAGTATTTTCCACTTAAGCACTTGATGAAAATGCACTCTTGTCAGTTACTCCTGAGCTCGTTCCCTGTCTCCACCCTTTACATTCCAAACTGATCTGCATTCTTGTTCTTGTACCTATTTGGCCTCTCAGTAGCGGCCTGTTGAGAGGCCTTCCCTGTACCCTTCACTGTGCCCAGTCTGGGATTTTTGTCCTCAATACTCTCCCAATTCTTTCTTTGTTAAAAAGACAAAGATGATGGTTTTATTAGTCATCTATTACTGTGTAACAGGCTACCCCAAAACTAAGTGCTTTAAACTGTAAGCATTTATCATCTCAGTTTCAATGGGGAAGGAATCTGGGAGCAGCTTAGGTGGGTAGTTCTGCTTTAAGGTCTGTCATGAGGTTTCAGTCAAGATATTGGCTAGGGCTGCCGTCTTATCTGAAGACTCCTCATGGAGAGGATCTATTGACAAACTCTTTCACATTGTGTTGGCAGGCCTCAGTTCCTCACTGGCTGTTGGTCAAAGGCTTCAGTTCCTTACCACGTGGAATATTTCATAGGTTGCCTGAGCGTCCTCAAGACAGGGCAGCTGGTTTTACCCAGAGCTAGTGAAAGAGAGAAAGAGAAATAGGGAGAGGGAGAGAAAAGCCATTGTCTTTTATAATCCAGTCTTGGAAGTGACATACCATCTGCCACAGATTGTTTGTCACACAGACATTCCTGGTACAGTAAGGGAAGAGACTGCATAAGGGTGTGAATACCAGGACGTGGGCGTCCATGTTGGAGGCTAGCTACCACAAGAGTACAGGAGTGCTCTTTGGCAAGGAGGTCCAGACACAATTAAAACTTATTTTAAAAGCTGTTTTAATGTGGAATACATTCATGCCCCAAATCAAAATAGTATAAAAAGATATTCAATACAAGTCTCTCTTGCTTTCCCTCATCCTTCCCCCTTCTCATAGATAACCATTTTTAAAGTTTCTTGTATATTAATTTAAAGCAGAGGTTGGAAAAATTTTTAAATTAAGGATCAGATAGTAAATATTTGGGCTTTATGGGCCATACAATCTCTGTTGCAACTACTTAACTGTGTCATTCTTGTATGAAAGCACCCATAAACAATAATAAATGAGAACATGACTGTGTCAATAGAACTATATTTATGTATGCTGAAATTTGAATTAAAAAAATTTTCTGTGTCATGAAATCTTTTTCTTTTGGTTTTTTCCAGCTGTTAAAAAATGAAAAGACCATCGTTAGCTTGTGAGTTGTATTAAAACAGCTTATTTTTTCTCCATTAGGGACATTAAACAATTCTGGGTTACCCCAGAGCAATCCTCTTATATATACTTTCTCAATTTTGGGTTGTTGAAATTCTTCTGGCAACTACCCTTTGTCTTTAGCAGCCATTCAACATGCACACCTTTTTTTTTTTTTTTTGAGGAAGATTAACTCTGAGCTAACATCTGCTGCCAATCCTCCTCTTTTTGCTGAGGAAGACTGGCCCTGAGCTAACGTCCATGCCCATCTTCCTCTACTTTCTATGTGGGACTCCTACCACAGCGTGGCTTGCCAAGTGGTGCCATGTCCGCACCCGGGATCCAAACCAGCGAACCCGGGCCACCGAAGTGGAATGTGCGAACTTAACTGCTGCGCCACTGGGCCAGCCCTGCACACTTCTTCACAAAACTGGGCTTCTCTTTCTCTTGCTCAGAATGAGGAAACTTTTAATATGTATTATCTTGGATCAGTAGGGCCAGAGGAGACCTTGGATATCATCTTGTTTGCCTCCTTACTGCTTTTTCCATTTTATAGACGAGGCATGTGAAGTCTAGAGTTTTTAAAATTTTATCAAGGGTATAGCTAGTATTACAACCCTCATCAAGGAAAACCTCACTTTGCTTTAGGTGCTAAACAGTGGGAAAATGGAAGATTACAGGATCTGCAGTGTCCACTGTCATGGAAGCTTCCAGTTTCTCTGTTCCTTTGCCTGGCATGACAGTGATGTATGTTTCTGGAACTTTGTGTCTGCTATGAGTGTTTACAAGGGCACATTCAGTGTACCATGAGTATTAACAGGAATGTGGCAGGATGTTGATGGCTGCTAGAGAGTGTCAGGGACTAGGGACTCAAAGGAGGGGTGGGTTTGTGGTAGAAATGTGAGATTTGGTGGTAACTGGATAAATATAAGCTTGTTTGTATGTCTAGTTGGCTTTTTTTTCTTTTAACTTAGAGTTTTGGGCCAAGATTTCAGTGTCATGGAAAGAATAAGGATGATCAAGGGAGAAAATGTATTATAACTTTCATTTAATGTGTCCTAATAACTGCCTCTTTTCTTTCACCTTGTGGGCTTGGTGGAAAAAGCATGTCTCAAATTTAATGGTGCCTTGAAGACGAGTTGATGCTTTGTTGTCATGACCATTGTTGTCAAGGCTGGGAACATTGGATGATTAAGAGGGAAGGCAATGAGAAGGTATTTAGGCAAATAGGTTGGTGAAGATTTAAGCAGAGCAAACTTTTTCTAATACCTAAAAAGCTAATATGGGGGCCGGCCCTGTGGTGCAGTGGTTAAGTTCGCACATTCTGCTTCTCGGCGGCCCAGGGTTCGCCGGTTCAGATCCTGGGTGTGGTCATGGGACCACTTGGCAAGCCATGCTGTGGTGGGTGTCCCACATATAAAGTAGAGGAAGATGGTCATGGATGTTAGCTCAGGGCCAGTCTTCCTCCGCAAAAAGAGGAGGATTGGCGGTAGTTAGCTCAGGGCTAATTTCCTCAAAAAAAAAAAGCTAATCTGACTGATGCGTCCTTTTTCTCGTGCTTCATGCAGTGCTTGCTGATCATGGGGTACACTAAATCAGGATCTGTCTCAATCAGTGGGCAACCCTAGCTGTATTACACCATCTCCTCCCCTCAGTTTGTCTCTGTGTGCTCTATATGTTTCACTACTCTCTGATTGTATTTTATTTTTATTTTGTTTTCTACCTTCAATTCTTATTTAGACCTTTTCTTCATTCCTCCTATTTACCTTCACACCTCCTCCCACTGGCTCAGAATCAATTAAAAAATCAGAGTTCTTTCATTATTTCTTTTCTGAGAGCAGTCATTTTATGGCTTCATAAATTCGTTGAACAAGCTACTATTGCCAGGCAAAAAGCCTGCCCTTTTGAGGCTTACTTTCTAGCAGGGGAAGACAATCAATAATAGACATTATCACTGAATAAATGCAATATTTTAAAAGGTAATGTAGCCTACTTCTATTTCCAGAAAGATAGGGTAGATGTAGTTTTCCCTATTCCTCTTGCTAAGTACAACTAAAAACTTAGCATTAAAAATAATGCCAATATTATATATCTACATATTGGCATTAGGGCTTAGGATTCCAACATATGAATTTTGTGGGGACATAAACATTCAGTTCACTGTAGATAACTCCGAGATAAAAGAAACGTTAGAATTATCTGAAAAAGATTTTAAAGTACCCATGATAGAAATGCTTCAATGAGCAATATATATACATACATAAACTCAAAATAGATTATAGACTTAAAATACAAAACAGAAAACTGTGAACTTGCCGGAAAAAAATAGGAGAAAATCTTCAGGATTTAGAGCTAGGCCAACAATTCTAGATTGGCACCAAAAGCACAATCCATAAAAAGAAAAATTAATGCATTGGAGTTCATCAAAATTAAAAGTTTGCTCTGTGAAAGGCCTTCTTAAGAGGATAAAAAGACAAGCTGCAGACTGGGAGAAAATATTTGTGAATCACCTATCTGAGAAAATAGGATATGTGAAGAGCTCTCAAAACTCAACAGTAAAAAACTAAGCAATCCAGTTAGAAAACTAACAAAAGACATAACAGATACTTCACTTGAAGAGGATATACAGATGGCAAATAAGCACATGAAAAGATGTTCAATACCATTAGCCAGTAGAGAAATGCATATTGAAACCGCAATGAGATAGCACCACATATGTATCAGATTGGCTAAAATTAAAAATAGTGACAACAAGTGCTGGTGAGGATGTGAAGACACACACATTGCTGGTGAGAATGTAACATGGCACAGCCACTCTGGAAAACACTTTGGCTGTTTCTTAAAAACACTGAGGATGCTACCACCACTCAACCCAGCAGTTGTACTACTAGGCATTATCCCAGAGAAATGAAGACATGTTCATGCCTACATGATTGTTGATAGTGACTTATTTGTAGTAGCCTAAAATAAGAAACATCCTAGATGTCCTTCAGTGGGTTAATGGTTGAACAAACAGTGGTGCATCCAAACCATGGGCTACTACTCAGCAGCGGAAATGAACGGACTATTGATAAACACAACTTGGACTAATCTCCATATAATTATGCTGAATGACAAAAAGCTAATCCCCAAAGGTTACATATTGAATGATTCCATTTATGTAACATTCTTGAAGTTACAAAATTGTAGAAATGGAGAACAGATTGGTTTTGTGGTTGCCAGTAGTTAAATTGGGAGAGTGGGAAGTTGGTATAAGAAGGGAAGTAGGTATGGCTATAAAAGGAGAATATGAAGGATGCTTGTGATGATGGAAATGTTCTGTATCTTGATTATCAATGTCAATATCCTGGTTGTGATAATGTACTGTAGTTTTGAAAGATGTTACCATTTGAGGAAACTGGGTAAACAATACATAGGATCTGTCTGTATTATTCCTCTGAACTGCACGTGAATCTACAATTATCTCAATAAAAAGTTTAATTAAAATTAATGCTATAATTAAACAAAATTAATTAATTAATGCTATAGAACAGGGTAAGGAGGATTGGGAATTTTAGATTTGCAGGGAGGAGGTATGATTTTAGAGTGGTCAGAGTATGCTTAATTGAGACAGTGACATTTGAGCAACGATTTGAATAAGTTGGGAGTGAACTATGTGCATATCTAGGAGAAAAACCATTCAGCTAGAAGGAACAGCTAGTGTAATCAGTAGCTTGATTGTAGGACTTATAATTAACTGCTTAAATATTGTCTCTCCCTAGAATCTATGTTAACTGAAGACTAAGTCTATGTTGTATTTGCATCTATATTTCCACTGCCTGCCTGGGGACATAGACGTAGAATAATTCCTTAATTCTGTTCTTAACCACAACCTTGTTTTTCATTATATAGATTCAGTTCTCCTACTCTTCTTCCTAGAATTTTATTTGTAATATAACAAGTAGGATTACAATGTAACTTTGTTGTGCAAGTATATTCCATCACTACAAACAGATAATCTTACTCTTTGACAATCATGGTTGCACTAAGAGCTCTGAAGAGGGGGCAAACCATTTTTGTTCCCTTTAGTTTTCCTTTCATTTCATAGAATGAGGTTCAGATAGGTGCTCAGAAGTCTTTCATTTGTTCTTCCTCCTTCCTCTCTTTCCTTCCCCATCCCCTTCTTGTAGTGTGTCAATTTCACACTGCTGCCATGTTTGTGCTCAATGATTGTGAGAATCTTCTCTATTTGGGTCCATTTATTCTGTGTTTCAGAGTGGAGGACCTCAAAGGCAAAGACAAACACACTTGTTTTGCTTAGCCTGATGGCCTTTTGTAGCTTAACTTCAATTTGTCAGGCTCTCTGACATCTTACCTTTCACTAAGGAGTGAGGATGGGTCACAAAGCAGTAGATGGAGTGCTCTATCCTGTCATTCTTGATAATCATAGTAGTTAACTCTTTAAATGAGCACAAACTATGTATCAAGCACTGTGATAAGAATGTGACAATGATGTACATTATCTCTGTTAATCCTCAGCTACCCTACAAGGAAGATACTATTATTGTTTCGGCATATACTAATGAGAAATTAGAATTCCAGAGACTGAGTGGCTTGCTCAGAGTAACAGGACCAGTAAATGACAGAGCTGGGACTTGATCTGTTGTCTCTATAATATCAAAAGCTGGATAGGACATTGTCTAGATTTCTTTATCTGTTTGGATTCATAGTTGAAACTAGAGAACCCACTCCAGCTAGTTTAAGCATAAAGGAATTTATTAAAGGATATTAGTCAGTTCACACAATCTCTAGGAATGCCAGAGGGGTCTAGATTTAGCCCTTTCCTTACAGCTGATCACTTGCATCTAGCACACAAGTCTTTCCCCACGAATTGTCACCTACTAATTTATAGTTAACAATCCTTACCTTAAAAGAGGAGCATGAGGGCAAGTGACAGAACATCATGGAAAATATTCCCTTAATTAAATTCTCCTGCACCCATTGGAGGAGGTGTGTGACTGCACTGATTTCAGAAAATTTCCTCACAGGACACTGGCTCCAACTGCTAGAGAATAGACTTTGAAAAGAGGTCTGTGCTGATAAGTGATGTCACAGTTGGGCGAAGGAATATGTGCTAATGAACCATGCAAAGCCCCAGTCACTAAAATTGGGGTTTTACAGATGTGTTTTTATGGATCCTTATTTACCATGAATGTTTAGATGGTAATCGGAGCACAAATTGTCTGTTAAAATAGTTATTTCAGCCTTCCCCTGACCATCGTAATCTTCTGGTAATCCCTCTCTTGGCCCTCTCCAGCTGTCTGCCCCTTATTCAGTGAGGGGCCAGTTTCCCCTTTGCTGCTGTGAGTGAAGGCTGAACCTTAATGTGTGGCCACTTACATAGCTTCTCAGCTTACTAGTCAAAAAAGAGGCCAGATCACTTTATATGGTCACTGGCTTCTCTGGTGTGGAGAACAACTCCGTCCACTCCCAGAGCAGATGTTCCCACTGACAACAATGGCATAAATAGTAGTAATTTCCAGTCACAGATTGCTCATTATGTGCCAGGAACTGTGCTAAATGCTCAATCTGCCTTGACCCGTTTAATCTTTGTAACAAGCTCACAAGATAGGTACTGTTATTATAATCAGTTACAAATGAGGGAACCAAAGATCAGAGACGAAAAAAACCTTGCCTAAGGTTACCCAGGTTGAGCACCTTGTGGAGCCAGGATTTAGACCCAAGCGTGTAGGAGTACAGAGCCTGTGCACTTAACTATGATGCCAGACTGCCTCTCTTGACTAGAATTCTTGTGTGTTGACTTTGAGGCAGTGTCATCCAAATATTCTCCTGGCAGCTGGATGAAGCTGCTTGCAGCAGGAGAGGCAAATTCTCCTGAGAAGTTGATGAACACTGTATTCCAGAGAAGACTATGTTGTCTGCGTGAATTGCTTGTGCCCCTGGGGCTCAAAGAGGAGAAAATGATTATTTAAGTTGAGAATTCACTTGATTCAAAACAAAATTCTTATGGATGGAGTTTTCACTATTTTTAGTTCAATCCGGTTTTTATGGGACGTTTAATCTAATTTAGCTCAATTATATGAAATGTTAGTAAAAGATGTTCTGGAAGTTAGAATGGAACATATGACCCAAAGGAGGTGGGCAAGTCATTAGGAATAAAGTGTCTGACTGTGAGAGCTGTTAAACACTGGGCCATTGTGTAATATCTGGAAAATCCTGAGGACCAGCTACATTTCTGTCTCCCAGAGGTGGTTTAGGTGTGAGATTCTCTGCAGAAGGCCTCACATTTCCTTGTGATTCTTGTTCTTAATAAACTTACTTAATCTAGAGTGTCAGTTCAGGTCCTCTGAGAAACAGACACTAAGAGAGGAGCTAGACATAGGAGTCTTTTTTTTTTTTAAAGATTTTAAAGATTTTTTTAAAGATTTAAAAAAAAAAGATTTTATTTTTTTCCTTTTCCTCCCCCAAATCCCCCAGTACATAGTTGTATATTCTTCGTTGTGGGTCCTTCTAGTTGTGGCATGTGGGATGCTGCCTCAGCGTGGTTTGATGAGTGGTGCCATGTCTGCACCCAGGATTCGAACCAACGAAACACTGGGCCGCCTGCAGCGGAGCGTGGGAACTTAACCACTTGGCCACAGGGCCAGCCCCTAGACATAGGAGTTTTATTTGGAGAAACACCCATGAAGAGAAAAGGGGAAAGAAGCAGGAGGAGCAGGGAGAGCCTTCAGATGGTGATGCAGGTCTGACACTTTTAAAAGGAGCAGGCAAGGGAAGGAAAATTGGGCAGGAAGAGCTTCAGACCACAATGCAGTTCTGAGGAAGACCTGGACAGGCTGATGGGAGTCTTTAGACAAATGTTCCCCACTAGAGAAATCTGTCAGGGGGATGGCCTAGCTGGGCTGTACCTTCTGTGCTTAGTCATTGCCTGGGAGCATCACAGGGGTCAGAGGGTGGGAGGTGGGGTGGGGTGCATGTCCTCAGAGTGAATGCTGCAGTGGATCCAAACCATGGCAGCTGGAGGCTGTCAAACAGCTATGCTTCTAGCAGCAGGTTCTCTTGAAGGGAGAGCTGAGCGAGGCATCTCCATGCCTGCCACAGTTACATATTGCGTTGCCAAACTGGAGTACTTTCATAAAATTTACTGCTAATGTCATGTGAACCAAGAAGCAGACTTTCCATTTCAACAGTATTTTCTCCTAAAAGTAAATCCCCTGGCATCAAAGCGCACTGTCTATAAAAATCCCTTCGTCTTTCCCTTTCTAGACACCATATCTGGGCTTTGATTTTTTCTGGAATCTACCATTTTGGTATCTAATAATTTTTCTAAATGCTTCAAATTTCTGATCTGATGTGAGTAGAAAGAACACTCTTTACATACTTTTCACTTTCACTTTTCCATAAATATTGTTTAAAATGGTAATTTTGTCTCTTGAATATATTTAAAATTTGTTTTTCCTCTCCATTCCCTGTGCTGTTAGATTAGCTCAATTCCCTCATCCTCACTTCCCTGGATTATTTTAGCAGCTTTCCATCTGTTCTCTCCTCCTTTGTTTTGTCGCTGTTTCCTTCACCTTCTGTATGAGTACAAAACACAAATCTCACCTTTTTAGAAAACTTCAATGGCTTACTAGCATTTAGAGGACAAAACAAAATCCAAGCTCCCTAATATGGCAGGTGAGGTGATTAACTTATCCTGCTCAGCTTGCTCACCTATCTCCTTCTCTCTCCCGGCGTGCTTTCTATTCCAGTGCTATGGAACCAATTATAGTTCTGCACACTGCCTGCCTGTGTATATACTCTTTTCTTTGTCTCGACTGTACTTTTTTGTGTCCACTTGACACACTGCTACTAAAAATCTGGTCACGTATCACCTTCTCTTTGAAGATTTTCCTGATTTCTGTTCAGAATTGATCACTTCATCTTTTGTATTCCTACTGAATCTCCTACGTTTGTAATTGTAATCTCCATGTTTTGTATTATAATTATTTGTACTCTTTCCTCAAGGGCCCTGATTGTATCTTATTTTTCTTTATAGTTATTGCACCTGGCACAGTGCTTAGCCCATGAGAGGTGCTCAATAAATATTGGTGAACTGAACCAAAATGGAGTTACGTTCTTTGTATTGCGCACAATATCTACTACAGAGTCTCCTAGAGCAAATATTTGTGTAATCGAATGTAAATGAAGTGAAAATATATGTAAGGAACCATAAGAAACCTCAATTTTAATTATTCATTAACTGCACTTGTTGTTAATGCTGTTTACATCTTATCATTTTCATTATGTGAGAGCAGTTGCCTTACTTGTGTTACTATGGGGTCAACACCATTCATATGTGTATCACCTATGTATGATAATCACATGTGTACGATGTGATGATACAGTAGGCAAGAATTGAGGGCTAGAGTTATCTGGCAAGTATGGTCCTGCCGTATCATTTTCATTTCCATATAATTTGTAGCTGAACAATTATATTGGGTTGTATCTGCAGAAAAATGTTGCTAGTGATGTGTGACTGCTCTTCATTAAAATTCTCTATGGGCATTGCCATCAGAAAGACTAAAAAAAAGAAATGAAACTTCCTTGCCAGATGCCTACCAGAGTCCCTTCTTTGCAAGTGTTGCTAGTTGTTTATTTTTTCCTTCCTTCATTTCATTCATTCACTCATTCATTCATCTTTCAGTTTGTGGTGGTAAGTAGAAACAACCCATGAGAAAACTAATGATAGTAATAATAAGAGAAGATGCCAGTTATCGAGTACTCATTCAGGCACCAAACTAGGTAACTTAATCCTTAGAACAGCTCTACAAGGTAGAAAATATTATTTTCATTTTAAAGATGAAGAGTTGTATGCTCTGAGAAGTTAAGAGGTAGAGCTAGGATTTGAAGGCAGGCGTTAATGCTTTGAAATAGCCCTATTCCAGGATTGATTTCGGAATGATCTATTTCAGAATCATTCCCACCAATTCACCTTAAGATTGCTTATGTGATCTTTTTCTTTGCTTATTGCTTATGCTATGTTTTTTCTACTCAATCCAGGAATCCAATGATATCAACTTCTAAATTGGATGATGGCATACAAAATTAAATTCTGAATCACCGTCATGTGTATTGAACAGCTAATGTATATAGTTAGAGTGTTTCTAGTTTAGTTCTTATTTTGCCGCAAGAATTGTTTCTATTAAAAATGCTAGTGATTCTTCCTCAAATTCCTCCAGTTTCCAACTAGCTAATAGTGAGGAGGGTGTCTGCATTTAAATTAACAATGATAAAATAATTTTGCATGGCACTGTATTTGTGTAACATTTATAAATGGCTTCCTCCTTCCCTACTTCTCCCACCAAAAGGGCACGAATTGAAAACTCTGGCACGATCTGGAATAGTTGCCAAGTCCCCATGTGAGGCCTTTATTTTGCTTTTAATAAAGACAGACCACCATATAGCCAAAGGGGAACTCCAGTCAGACCGATAGCAGCCTCATTTCCTCCCAGTGGGAGGCATGGCAAGGATAGATGCTCTAGAGATACTCACAGCAATGCTAATGTGGGAAGGGCTCACTGAGGAGGGAGGCCGGGCTGAGCTCTGTGTGGAGGCAGGGGCCAGGCCTATGTGTTAAGGCTAATCAGAATAGATGATCTGATTATCTCCCAGAATATAAACACTCCCAAGACTTAATCGTTCTATTTATGTTGAAAGAAATCGAGAAACAAACTTCGTTATGTTATTTGGAATAAATCTGTGCAGATGGCAAGCAGAACCAGAAACTGTTTGAAGTTTCGTGACAAGCCAGGGGCATATATGAATATGATAACTTTTCCTTTTTGAAAGCACTTGATTTTATCAGCTTGTTTACCTATCTGTCACACTAGAGCATAAAGCCAAGAAATGCTTTTATAGACTGATATCTGAGAAATGCGTTCCTGGTAGCAAGGAAGTAACAAGAGAGTCATATATCAGTTTTCTGCTCTTTGTTAAATGCAGTAATAAACTAGTTCTTCAAAAATCGTCTAACTGGATATCAAATAGAGTGTGACAGTGGGCAGATTTATAGCAAAGGGTAGACATTGTCTGTGTAACAAATTGCTCTCTTGCACCAGTATTTCATGCCCTGTGTGGATAAATGGAAAGCAATTTGTCACATTCTCAAAAATTCATTCCCATTAAGTTGTTAAACAAAGCAAGTAATTGCAGTACAGAGTTTTCTCTTCTTTAATCCTCAACCAAAGGACACCATTTAGGCCTCTGACAAACCTGGATGGTTATCGCAGCCGGAGCAGAACTGGTTAAATTTTATTCTGCCTTCCAACAGGGAGCTAAAAGTAATTGCAAAATATTTTGTCCTCCTTGGCTCTGCGTGTAGATTTAAAATTAAATTGGTTCTGGTTAGCAAGCTAGAACAGGGCAACTAAATTGAATTTTCTGAGGAATGTTGTGAATCCTATGTGAAAAAAAACGCATACAGTTTGTATGTTTCCTGCTATCCTTTCTTTTGTGCTCTATGCTCTCCTGGTCCATTGTTATCTTTCCATGTTCTTCTTCGTGTTGGTAAGGCCAGCCTCAATTGTATCTCATTTGGAATTTTATGTGCATTTTTACCCGTGTATATTTCTCTGAAAGTTTCAGACATTTCTTTTTCTTGTCACCCTTTCCAAACACTCCCCAAGTGCAAATTGCTCCCTTTCTTTCTCTTCTCACTCACACATTTTTCACGGAATGAGATTACTGTTAGCATTTTATCGAGTTTGCACAGAAGAAAAGCAAACATAGACAGACCAGAGACTGGGGCATGTGAAGTGTTAGGCTGTTGATTATGTATTTAAAGCACAATCATAGACTTTTGTGCTGCTAACTTCCAGAGTGGATGATGACATTCTGAAGAAGATTCTAGAATTATCTTCTTTGAGTTAAGTTTTTTCCTCTCTCTCATTTTTCTTTCTTTCTGTCTTTCTTTTTTTTTACGAGGAAGATTGGCCCTGAGCTAACATCTGTTGCCAATCTTCCTCTTAGTGCTTGAGGAAGATTGTCACTGAGCTAACATCTGTGCCAATCTTCCTCTATTTTGTATGTGGGATGCTGCCACAGCATGGCTTGATGAGAGGTGCTAGGTTGGTGCCTGGGATCCAAACCCATGAACCCAGGGCTGCCAAAGCAGAGCATGCAAACTTAACCACAACGCCACTGGGCTAGCCCTCATTTTTCTTTTTTTAACATTTATTTTCTTAACGTAAAATTAATGTTTGTTCATTGTAGAAAATATGGAAAATTCAGAAAAGTATATAGAAAAATTGTATCAAAGTTTATTGAAGTCTGTAGATATATATAGAAGAAAAAATAATCTTACCATCAAAGACCAAAAACAATGATTTGACATATTTCCTTCCAATTTTTTTTAATGTACTTATTACTTTCTTTCTTTTTTTTTTTAAAGATTGTCACCTAAGCTAACATCTGTTGCCAATCTTTTTCTTTTTGTTCCTACTTCTTCTTCTTTCCCCAAAGTCCCCTAGTACATAGTTGTGTATTCTAGTTGTGAGTGCCTCTGGTTGTGCTATGTGGGATGTCGCCTCAGCATGGCCTGATGAGCGATGCCATGTCTGCGTTCAGGATCTGAAGTGGCAAAACCCTGGGCCGCCAAAGCAGAGAGCACGAACTTAACCACTCAGCCACGGGGCCAGCCCCTGCATTTTACTTTCTATATTGTTAGAATTATACTGTGTATACACTGTTGGATACACTGTTGGGTATTGCTTTAACCTTGGAAAGGTTTATAATGTTTTTTTCTTAAATTGATCTTTGCTGTAGGGGCCTGGGCTTGGAGTGAAGTCTACCACATACTTTGCTTCCGTTATTCTCTGAATGTTTAGCTAGCAGAGCATCTGGCATGTGACAAAATTGGCTGCAGTTTGGCAGCAGATGGATGTCCATCTTTTAGGCTCTTCTCCCTTTGCCCTTGAGTATACAGGGCAGGTATCTTAGTGCTGCCACAGTTTAGATTTCTCAGCTTCCACTAGGGTGCTTTCTCATAGGACCTATGTCACTTTTCCTATTAAATATTCATTCCGTACGTAAGAAGATACTAGATCAGGCATACATCTGATGTTACAGCAAGTTACTAAGTGTGTCTGCCCTGAATTAGGAAGTGTTTGCTATTTGGCCTTTAGGCAACATATTGGAGCCATCTTAATTTTTATTTAATGGTTCCTTCCAGGAAGATAAATGCCCAACTGATACTAAATTGTGTGAGTTTGAGAAATTCATAGTGTTTTTTGTTTTGTTTTGCCTCTTATTGTTGAAGAAACAGCGCTAGGTCTCACAATGTGTAAATCCTCCATTTTCACCTTCTAAAATTTCATTTCCCTCACTGATCTTATGAGAAAGAGAAAAAAATATTAGCTGTTTGCTTTATTCCCCTAATTTATTTGTGGATTTGAGGCTCCATCAGTCATTCAGTATGGTACTTTGCTTGCTTTTATTAAGGAATCATCTCTCTTTTTAAGCTCTTAAATACTTCCCCGTCAAGAAATCTGTTTAAAAATTTTTGAACATCCATCTCAGATGCCCCCACTGAGAGCTTTAATTTCATTTTGTTTGCTCTGATTTAGGCATTTCCAAGCCAGGGTGGGCCAGTTAGTGGTCCACGTCCCTGGGCTCTGTCAGCGGCATTTGAGTTGCTAATTTGGGAAACTTTTAGACCAGTTTTTCTCACAAATGAAGTGTCTTTAGGGTGGTATTTTCTGATATTTCAGAAGGAAACCAAAAGCTGGGAATATTTCAGTCTTCTTTGAGGTGAGTTCTTTTTCCAGGTATTGTTGGGCCCTGCTTCATCTCCACTGTGCACTAACTGAAGATACTATGAGAGATTATAGAGATTTACACACAGTTTACTTCATTACATGAAGACAGAATGCAATTGAGGTAAACAACATATAGTAAAATATACCCATTTTAATTGTACATTTCTGACAAATTTGTATAACCATGTAACCACCACCAAAATCAAGATATAAGACATTTCAGTAAGCCTCCAAAGTGCCGTGTGCTCGTCCCCAGTTAACACCCCCTCTCTCCCCAGCCTCAAGCAAATACTAATCTGTTTCTCTCACCATAGATTAGGTTGGTCTTCTCTAGAGTTTCATATGAGTAGAATCATACTGCATGTTGGGTTTGGTGATTTTCAGTCAGCACATTGTTTCTGAGATTCATTCATGTTGTTGTTGCATGTATCAGTAGCTCATTCCTTTTTATTGCTGAGTATTATTCTATTGCATGCATGTACCACAATTTCTTTGTTTATTCAATTGTTGATGGACATTTCCAGTTGTTTTGGTTGTTTCCAGCTTTTGGCTACTATGAATAAAACTGCTATGAATATTTATGTATGCATTTTTGTATGGACATATGTTTTCATATGTCATAACTAGGAGTGGAATATATGAGTTATATGGTAAATGTAAGAAACTGCCAACCTGTTTTCCAAGGTGGTTGTACCATCTTACATTCTCACCAGCAACATATGAGAGTTCCAGTTGTCCCACATCTTCACCAGTGTTTGGTATTATCAATCTTTTAAATTTTATCCATTTTGGTGGACATGGAGAGGTATCTTGTCTGTGTTTTTCGTAACAACTTTGTTGGAATATAATTGACATACAATAACTGCACCTACTTAAGGTATTCAATTTGATATGTTGTGATGTATATATATATACCTGTGAAACCATCAAAATGATCACCACAACCAAGATGCATCCATCATCACAAAAGATTTTCACCCTCTGTGCAACTCTACCCTTTTCCCTCTTGCCCGCCACTCTGTCCCCTGGTAACATTGATCTGCTTTTAATTACTATAGATTAATTTGCATTTTCTTGAGTTTCATATAAATGGAATATTACAGTATATACTTTGTTTTTGTTTGGCTTCTCTCACTCAGCATAATTATTTTCATATTCATCCTCGTTGTATTCTTTTTTATTGCTAGTGGTATTCCATGTTATGGCTATACCACAGCTTGTTTATCCATTCATCTATTGATGGACATTGGATTGTTTCTAGTTTTTGACTATTATACATAAAGCTGCTATGCATATTCTTGTTCAAGTCTTTATTTGGACATATACTTTTATTCCTTCTGGGTAAATACCTAAGAGTAGAATGGCTGGATTACATGGGTATCTTTAACTTTTTAAGAAACTGCCAAAAAGTTTTCCAAATGATTGTACCATTTTACATTCCCACCACCTGTGTCTGACAGTTCCCATTCCTTTACATCTTCACCAAAACTTGATATAGTCAGTCTTTTATTATTAGTTCTTCTAATAGATGTGTAGTGGTACTTCATTATGATTTCCATTTTATTTTCCTAAGGACTAATAATGTTGAACCTTTTTTCATGTGCTTATTTGCCATCCATATATCTTCTTTGGTGAATTGTTTGTTAAAATATTTTGCCCATGTTAGGGGGCTGGCCCCGTGGTTGAGTTGTTAAGTTCTCACACTTTGCTGGTTCAGGTCCTGGGTGCAGACATGGCACCACTCATCAAGCCATGCTGAGGTGGTGTCCCACATAGCACAACCAGAGGCACTCACGACTGGGATATACAACTATGTACTGGGGGACTTTGGGGAGAAGAAGAAGAAGAAGAAAAAAAAGAAGACTGGCAACAGATGTTAGCTTAGGTGCCAATCTTTAAAAAAAAAGAAATATTTTGCCCACTTTAAAATGTGGTTGGTTGTTTTAGTGTTATTGAGTTTTTAGTGTTCTTTGTATGTTCTGGATATAAGTCATTTATCAGATAAATGATTTGCAAATATTTTTCTCCCTATGTGTTACTTGTCATTTCATTATCTTGGTGATGTCTTTCAACAAGCAAACATTTTTAATTTTGATGAAGTCCAACTTATCAAATTTTCTTTAGATTGTGCTTTTGGTGTTCTATCTAGGGTCCGTGGGCCAAATCTGGCCAATTGCCTGTTTGGGGCAATAAAGTTCTTTTGACACACAGCCATGAGTACTTGTTTACATATTATCTATGACTGCTTTCAAGTTACAGTAACAGGGTTGAATAGTTGGAACAATGACCACATGGCCCACAAAGTCTAAAATACTTACTCTCTTGCCCTTTACATACAAAGAAAAGGTTTATCTAACCCATGACACAGAGGTTTTCGTCTGTGCTTTCTTGTACGAGTTTTATAATTTTAGATTTTACATTTAGATCTATGATTCATTTTGAGTTGATTTTTTTTTATGAGTGGAGATATGGATCAAAATTTGTTGTTTTGCACATGAACATATGTTTCAGCAAAATTTGTTGAGACTGTCCTTTCTCCACTGAATTGCCTTTACACTCTGGTTGAAATCAGTTTTCCATATATGTTTTAGTTTATTTCTGGACTCTTTATTGTGTTCTATTTATCCATTTGCCGATCTTTATGCAGGGCCATGCTCTCCTGATTATTTTTGGCTTTATACCAAGTCTTGAAATTAGGTAGTATTAGTCCTCCACTTTGTTCTTTTTTCAAAAATTTTTAACTATTCTAGGTCCTTTGTATTTACTCATTTGTATTTAAAGAAAAAAAGCCTGTTGAAATTTTTATTGGCATTGCACTGAATTCATTGATCAATTTTGAGGGAATTGACATCTTAACAATATTAAGTCTTTAAACCCATAGACGTGGTATATTCTCCAGTTATTTAGGTCTTTAATAGTTGTCCATAAAGTTTTATAGTTTTTAGTGTACAAATCTTTCAATTCTTTTGTCATATGTATTCCTAAGTGTTTCAATATTTTGATGACATTGTAAATGGTATTTTTAAAATTTTAATTTCTGATTTTACATTACTAGTATATAGAAATACTATTGATGATTGTATATTTATTTTATCTCTTGCAACATAGTAGCTTTTTTGAAGATTGCATTGGATTTTTTGTGTAAACAATTGTCATCTGAAAAAAACAATTTTGTTCCTTCTTTTACAATCTAAATGCCTTCTTTTCTTGGCATATTTCACTGGCTAGGCCCTCCACTTCAATGTTGAATGAAGTGGTAAGAATGGTCAACTTTTTCTTGCTCTGAATCCTAGAGGGAAAGCATTCACACTTTTACTATGAGGCATGGTGCTAGTTGTAGATTACTTACAGATGCCCTTTATCAAATTGAGAATATTTTCTTCTATTCCTATTTTGCTGAGAGTGTTTATCATGAATTGATGTTGAATTTTTTCAAGTTTTTTCTGTATTTATTGAGATGATTTTATGGTTTTCCCTTTTGATCTGTTGATATACTTAATTAGATTGATTGGTTTTTCAAATGTTGAAACAACCTTGTTCTTCTGGGATACATCTCGCTTGATCATGATGTATTATTTTTTATATATGGCTAGAATTTTCCTTGTGGGAAAATTTTAAATTATAAATCAATTTCTTTAATAGATAGGGTATTCAGATTTTCAACTTGTTCTTGAGTCACTTTTGACAATATGTGCTTTTCAAGGAATTTTTCATTTCATCTACATTGTCAAGTTAATTGGCATAAAATTGTTCATAATATTCCCTTATTACTCTTTTGATATACCTAAGCTATCCAGGGATGACTGTGTTTTTGTTCCTGATATTGGTAACATGTGTCTTCTTTCTTTTTTATGCTCATCCTAATTTAAGAATTTTATTTATTTATATTTTCAAACAACTATATTTCGGTTTAATATTTTTTGTCTTTTAAAAATTTTATTCATCTTAGCTCTTATTTTGATTTCTATCCTTCTATTTACTTATAGTTTACTCTTTTCCTTTTAGCATCTTAAGATAGAACCTTTCTCATTGATTTTATACTTTTCTTCATTTTCTGTTAAATGCATTTAAAGCTATAAATTTCCCTTAAGGACTGCTTTATCTGTATACCACAAATTTTATTGTGTTCTGTTTTTTCTTTTATTTAGTAAAAATTGTTTTCTAATTCCCTTGTCTTTTCTTCTTTTACTCATGGACTATTTAGAAGTATGTTGTTTAAGTTCCACGTAGTTTGGAAATTTCCAAGATATTATGTGGCTGCTGATTTCCAATTGCTATCAAAATCTCAGCAAGATTTTTTCGTAGATATAAACAAGATTTTTTTTCTGAAATTTGTATCAAAAGGCAAAGGATCTAGAATAGTTAAAAATAATTTCGAAAAGGAGAATAAAATGAGGGGAATCAGCCTACCTAACTTCAAGGTTTATTATGTCACTACAGTAATCAAGAATGTTTACTATTGACAGAGGGATAGACACATAGATCAATGGGATGTAATAGATATTCCAGAAATAGACTCCCATAAATATGCCCAACTAATTTTCCTTTCTATTTTTTTTTACTTTTTATTTTGAACAAATTTTAGATTTACAAATAAAGCTGCAAAAATAATAGACTTTCGAATACCCCTCATTCAGGTTCCCCTTATGTTAACATCTTACATGACCATAGTACAATCATCAAAACTAAGAAATTAACATTTCTACAATTCAAATTTAACCAATATTTCCACTAATGTTACTTTTCTGTTCCAGGATTTTATCCAGGATCCAACATTACATTTAGTTGTTAATTCTTCTTAGTCTCCTTTATTATGTAAAGTCTCAATTTTTCCTTGTCTTTCATGACCTTAACACTTTCATTAAAAATAAATTTTTTATTTTAGACAGTTTTACAGTGATGTCAGCATCATGGCAGAGTGAGCTGTTCTCTTTTGTCTCTCCCCTCTAAGTTACAACCAACTGGACATCCTTTGACCAACAGAGGATTCTTTACACAGTACAACAGGACACATAAGAGACTCATGCATCTATATATCTGAAGGTTGGTGGACTGGACCCCTGGGAGGCAGTGGAACTAGGGGAGCAGCCCCTCCTCCCCTGGCAGCAGTGAACCAGGATGTGGATCTTCATGTAGCAGCTCATGTGACTGTGAGTAGAGGCAGCAGGTACCTTGGCCCTTGAGACTACGAGTGGAGCAGAGGTGGTGGGCACCCTAGACTGTATGACTTTGAGCAGACATGGTAGGAACAGAAAAAACAGGCCCTGCTCCCCTCGAGCAGTGGCATGTGGAAGCTGTGACCAGAGGCTTCAGTAAGCACAGCAGAACCAGTGACCTAGCCCCAGTGGTGGCACCCCAGACACCAGCTCCACCAGCAGCAGGGGCTGCATACAAGTCCCTAGGTCCCCGGGTCCCCTGCAGCAACAGCAACACCTGTGAACCCAGCACCCCTGACAGTGGTGCAACCAGCACCCCCAGACAACCTGGAAGCAGCAGCACAGGTTGTGCACAGGGCAACAGCATCCAAGCCCATCGAGAGCCCGTGGAGAGCCAGTGGAGGAACATGAGACCCAGGAGACCCCAGAAGCAGCAGAAGTACTCGTGGCCTAGTGACCCTGGTGGTGACACCTGAGACTATAGTGAAATCATAAGCAGCAAGGCACTAGCAACATCAGAGGCACAAAGTGGGCACTGACAGTGCCTCTATCAGAGGCAGTGGAGGGTGGAAAGTGCAGGCTCTCAAATATAACAGGAAGCAGCCCAGAACCAAAATAACCAAAGCCTTACCCAGATAAGAAAAGGTGGTTGCTACCACATATGCACTGGCAGAGGATCAATTCATCAGACACGATGAAGAACTAGAGTAACATGGCAGGACAGAAAGAGAATGACAACTCTCCAGAAACCAAACTTCAAGTCACAGAAGATTACAGTATAACTGACAGAGAAATGAAAATAGCTGTCATAAAGAAACTCAATGACTTACAAGAAAACTCAGAAAGTTCAGTGAGCTTAGGAATAATATTAATGAATAGAAGGAGTACTTCACCAAAGAAACTGAAACTCTAAAAAAAATAAAAACCAAACAGAAATTCTAGAGATGAAGAACATAATTAATGAGATGAAAAATAAAACATTAAAAGTAGAGAAGACCATATGGAGGAGAGAAATAGTGAGCTTGAAGATAGAAACCTAGAAATGATTCAGGTGGAGGAAGAGAGAGAACTAAGGTTTTAAAAAATGAAGAAATTCTTCAAGAAATATCTGACTCAATTAGGAAAGTAACATAAAGATTATAGATATTCAAGAAGGAGAAGAGAGGGAAGAAAGGAGCAGACAGCTTATCCAAAGAAATAATAGCAGAGAACTTCCCAAACCTGGCAAAGGAACTGGACATGCAAGTACACGAAGCTAATAGAACTCCTAATTGCTACAATGCAAAAAGACCTTCTCTAAGGCCTGTAATATTAAAACTGTCAAAAGTCAGTGATGAAGGAAAAATATTAAAGGCAGCAAGAGGAAGAAAATAACCTACAAAGGAACCCCCATCAGGCTTTCAGTAGATTTCTCAGTAGAAACCCTATAGGCTAGGAGAGAGTAGAATGATATATTCAAAATACTGAAAAACAAAAACCATCAGCCAAGAATATTCTATCCAGTGAAATTATCCTTCAGATATGACAGAGAAATAAAAGCTTTCCCAGACAAACAAATCTGAGGGAGCTCATTGCCTCTAGGCCTGCCTTATAAGAAATGTTGAAAGGAACCCTCTGACCTGAAGCAAAAAGGCAAAGGTTTACAAAGCTTTAAGAAAGGAAATAGACAGACAGAATCAGAAAATTTCAGCTCTATGTCAATAAGTTAGTAAACATTTAATTATAACATAAAGGGTAAAGGGGAAAGAAGGCATCAAAAATAAATATATCTACTTCAATTTGGTCACAAACTCACAACACAAAAAATAATAATTTGTGACAGCAATAACATAGAAAAGGAAGAGGAAAATGATGGAACTGCACAGGCTAATGGAGATAAGATGCTATCAGAAAAAGGACTGTCTCTTCTATGAGATCTTTTATAAAAACCTCATGGTAAACACAAAACAAACAATCAGAGCAAAGTCACAAATCATAAAGATAAAACTGAGAAAAACATCACAGAAAACCACCAAACTGAAGTGGCAGACAGAAATACAAGGAAAAATAAACAATGGAATTTTATAGCATCCAGAAAAAAAAAAAAGATAAAATGACAGTATTAAGTCCTCATATATCAATAATCACTATAAATGTAAATGGATTGAATTCAGCAATTAAAAGACACAGAGTGGCTGGATGGACTAAAAAACAAGACCCCAAAATATGTTGCCTCCAGGAAACACATCTCAGCTCTAAAGACAAGTATAGATTCAGAGTAAAGGTATGGAAGATGATACTCCAAGCAAATGGGAAGCAAAAGAAATCAGATGTAGCCATACTTATATCAGACAAAGCAGACTTCAAGACAAAAAAGATAATGAGAGACAAAGATGGGCATTATCTAATGATAAAAGGGCATTCCACCAAGAAGATATAACATTTATTAATATGTATGCACCTAACACAGGAACATCAAAGTATATAAAGCAACTATTAACAGATCTAAAGGGAGAAATTGACATCAACATAATAATAGTAAGGGACCTTAACACTCCACTTATGTCAACGGATAGACCATCTAGACAGAAAGTCAACAAGGAAACAGTGGCCTTAAATGAAACAATAGATCAGATGGACTTAACTGATAGATATAGAACATTCCATCCCAAAATAGCAGAATACACATTCTTCTCAAGTGCACATGGAACATTCTCAAAGATAGACCATATGTTAGGAAAACAAAGAAAGCCTCAATAAATTTAAGAAGATTGAAGTCATATCAAGCGTGTTTTCTAACCACAGTGCTATGAAACTAGAAATCAATTACAAGAAAAAGTCTGGGAAAGTCACAGATATGTAGAGGCTAAACAACATGATACTGAACAACCATTGGATCAATGAAGAAATCAAAGGAGAAATCAAAAAATACCTGGAGACAATGAAAATGAAAACACAACATACCAAAACTTATGGGATGCAGCAAAAGCAGTCCTAAGAGGGAAGTTTATAGCAATACAGGCCTACCTCAAAAAACAGAAAAATCTCAAATAATCTTATACTATACATAAAAGAACTAGAAAAAGAAGAACAAACAAAGCCCAAAGCCAATAGAAGGAAGGAAATAATAAATAATAAAAATTAGGGCAGAAATAAAGGCAATAGACACTAAAAAATATAGCAAGGATCAGTGAAACTAAGAGCTGGTTCTTTGAAAAGATAAACAAAATTGACAAACTTTTAGCCAGACTCACCAAGAAAAAATTAGAGAAGACTCAAATAAGAAATGAAAAAGGAGAAATTACAGCAGATACCACACCTTCCATCCTAGAAGAAATAGGTAAATTCTTAGAATCATATAACCTCCCAAAACTGAATCAAGAAGAAATAGAGAATCTGAATAGACCAATCACAAGTAAAGAGATTGAAACAGTAATCAAAAACCTCCCAAAAAACAGAAGTCCAGGAGCAGACGACCTCTCTGGTGAATTCTATTTTAGAAAGTTTTAGCATTACATAAAAATTGCAAAGATGTTACTGAGAGTTCACATGTACACCATACCTAGTTTCCCCTATTATTAAATTGTACATTAGTATGGTACATTTGTTGCAATTAATGAATCAATACTGATACAGTATTATGAGCTGAAGTCCATGCTTTTTTCATATTTCCTTCATTTTTACCTAATGTCCTTTTTCTCTTCCAGAATCCCATCTAAGATACCACATTACATTTAGTTGTCATGTTTCCTTTGGCTTTTGGCTGTAAGTTTCTCAGACTTCTCTTGTCTTTGATGACCTTGACAGCAGTGAGGTATTTTGCAGAATGTCTCTCATTTGGGATCTATTTGATATTTTTCTCATGATTAGACTGGGGTTATGTGCTTTTGCCAGGAAGACCACAGAGGTAAAGTGCCATTCTCTTCACATAGTATCAAGGATATATAGCATCAATATGACTTATCCCTTTTGTTGACCTTGGTCACCTGCCTAAGGTGGTATTTGTCAGGTTTCTCCTCTATAAAGTCACTTTTTCCCCCTTCTGTTCATATTTTATTCAGAATTTAATTTTTTATGCAGGTCATGTAATGTTAAGGGTGTCTAATTTGCTATCTGACTGGAAAAGCAATTCAAGCATTTTCTTTTAACATTTGATATCCTAGCACATGACTTTCTTTTTGTAATTTGACTCTATAAATGCAGATATTTACATGGAATGCATACCCTTTGTCTTCAGGAGAAAGGGATATCTGTACTAGCTTTGTGACTATGTAGCAATTAACCTTTTTAAGCCTCATTCTAAAAATGAGGATGATAATGATACCTACTTCATAGTATTGTTTCCAAGAATTAAATAAAATAATATACATAAAGCACTTAGACCAGTGTGTGGCATTTGGTAAGTGCTCAAGTTAGCTACACCCCTCCTCTCTGCTTCAGGAGAGAGGAAGGCTCTACAAAGGTTTAACACCGAAAATGAAAGTGTTAATGGCTTTTTCAACAATGTACTTCTCACTTCTGTCACAGAAGTTAGTCACAATTCTTGGCTACAGGGATAATTAAAATCATTCAGGGGAAACAAGAGACTTGTCATAAGGCAATTAATTTTCATCGTCAGACAGTTAACTGGTTGATGAATTAGTTTGTGGTTCTTGGAAGTTGGGACTGAAACTCAACTCAGCAGAAAGGGCAGTGGCCCAGTTGTGAATATCTTGTTTGTTCCTAAATCAATCTGTAAAGAATAGTAGAGGGTTCTTCTGCTCAAGAAATGCTTAAGAGTATATAAAGTGAGAGATCAGGAAAGAAAGGTTCATAATTCTTCATTTCTGGTAGATTTCTTTACCTACTCCCATGCCTTGTATATGATAAGCACTTAATAAATATTTGCTGAATTAACTAGAAGATGGACTTAGTGGTGTCCAGGATATATTGAAGAATTTTTATTCCAAATTTATTCCAAAGCTCATGTAGGATCTTCTGGATTGTGGTGGGGCCTTGGTTGTCATATTAGGTCATAACCTTTGACACTTGAGGATTCGGATAATGCAACAGAGATATAGTGCACCTAATTCCAAGAGCCCTTTAATTTTCTGATAACATTTATTTTACTTCCTTTTCTTTTCCTTTCACTTAATTTTGAGAAGAATATTTTTCAACTTTTTGCTCATCTTTTTTATTATGTTCCCCATCCCTAGTTTTGTGTCTGAAGGACTTGTGACCAAATGTCAGAAGTATAAATAATTCTCCCACACTCTCAGTTTAAGAAGGTAACAACTGTTAATTCCATTACTTACATTCCATGAGTCAGTTAGTAATAAATGTTCCACAACTATGGGCTTTCAGTTGCACTGATGCTATATGGTTTGAACTATTTATTCAGTTTATTCTTAACTCTTCCATGCTTATGGGATCATTTTGAAATTCTGATGACTTGCTATTCAAATGGTTTTCGTTGGCTATTGCTGCTAATTTGTATATGATTCTCTTTTTCATTTGTTTCTTTCTGAGTTCCATTGATATTTGGAGTAAATATCTTGATGGAGTGACCAGAAGAGTTCAAAATCTAGTTCTGTCAATAAAATAGCCACATCAAAAGCATACTCTCTAATCACCCTGTGCACATAGCATAGAGATGTGTAGGGTTCTACCTAGCTGTTAGGATGCCCTGGGCTTGGTGCCCCTTTTACAACCCTGAATGAGCTAGAACTGTCATTTATTAATATTATCCTTTAGCTAGAAGGTTTTCTCCTTTTATTTTTGTTTCATTTGTTAGTTTTTATCTACTGAGTTAATTTTTTAAATGCATTATATAATAAAACCACACTAATACTGAAAAAGGTTTTTTTTTTTTTTTTAAGGAAGATTAGCCCTGAGCTAACTACTACCAATCTTCCCCTTTATTTGCTGAGGAAGACTGGCCCTGAGCTAACATTCATGCCCACCTTCCTCTACTTTATATGTGGTTTGCCTACCACAGCATGGCTTGCTGAGCAGTGCCATATCCGCACCCAGGATCCAAACTGGTGAACCCCGGGCCGCTGAGGCAGAACATGTGCACTTAACTGCTGCGCTACTGGGTTGGCCCCTGAAAAAAAGTTTTTAAAAAGAAAAAAACAGGATAACTGAATTTTTCCAAATATATCAACTCATTTCATTTTTCTGTTCTTTTCTAGCCCTTGCATACATGTGTACACATTTTTATATAGTTTAAATCACAGTCTTCAAGCGATTTGGGTCATGCTTTCTTCACTTAGCATTATGTCATACGTATTTTCCCATAATATTATCTACCCTTTATAATAATAATTTCAATGGATCTTAATTCTCTATTAGGTTTTTTACCACTTTTCAATTGTTGAATATTTAGATTTTTTGCAGCTTTTTTCCTACTACAGTCAGTAATATCACAAATTATCTCACTAAATACCTTGTTTCTTCTTTATGTTTTTTTGTTTTTTTTTTAAAGATTGTCCCTGACCCAACATCTGTTGCCAATCTTTTTTTTTCTCCTTCTTCTTCTCTCCAAAGCCCGCCAGTACATGGTTGTATATTTTAGTTGTAAGTCCTTGTAGTTCTGTTATGTGGGACGCTGCCTCAGCATGGCTTGATGAACGGTGCCATGTCTGCACCCAGGATCCGAACTGGTGAAACCCTGGGCTGCCGAAACAGAGTGCGCAAACTTAACCAACTCAGCCATGGGGCCGGCCCCTACAAGTATTTCTTAAGGATAAATCCCCAGGAGTGAGATTATTGGATCAAAACATAATAAAAAATAATACCTTATATGTCTTCAGTACTTCCCATGTGCCAGGTTGTGAGTGGAGCAGGTCTTTACCTGAATTTAATCTTCACAATAACCTCCTCAGATAGCTACATTATTATCTTTATTTTACAAATGAGATAACTATGTTAAACAATTTAAATGGGCATTGAAATCCTGCCACTGTGAAAATTAGAGACTGCAACTTGGAACCACTATGTGAGTCTCATGTTCTGGATGTATTTTATCAAATTGCTCTTCTAAAGAGTTATCTTAATTTGTAGTAGTTCTCTACCCTGTGCTGTCCACCCAAGCTGTGAACTTTAGAAAATGTTATGCCTTCCTCTCTCCCCTGCCCCACCCTCCATTCGGTTTTGTTAATTCAGTAAAAGCAAAAGTTTCCCCATAGTTAACCTAAAATTTTGGAGCTGGAAGGGAACTCCTGGAATATCATCTTGTTGATTAATAAATTGAGGTTCGGAAGAGTGAAGTAATTTGTCCAAGACCAACCTGGGATACTTGATTCCCTGGGCTAATGCCTTCTGCAGTCTACTTTGCTGCCATCCAGCTGTTCCTGTCTTCCTTCTGTGTTCTTTCTTCACTTGGTCCTTGCCCACAGATACCAACTGTGAATGTTGCAGAGCAAGCCTAAGAATAAAAGTTTAAAAACTAAAACAAATCCAGTCTATATGACTGAATCAATCTCATTTCGAGTTCATTTTTACTGGGGAAGGGGCAAGAGAAAATATCTAGAACAAAAATCCTCGTTGTTTTAGAAGAGAAAGTGATTGATAGGACACTGGTATCCCTGTTAAGATTACTAATTTTGAGGATGTGGCTCCCCAATGACTAGTTTTCATATATCTTTTAAGCAATTCCAGATTGAAAGAAGTGTCAGATTTAATTGGCTTCCTACAATTCCTTGTTTTTGTTGGAGAAATGCCTTGTTCATAGTTAACAAGGGATTTACTAAGGCCTTATGGGTTATAGAGAAACATCTTTTATTATATAAATGAATTATGTGTGTTTCAGTGTGTTTATGCCAGTCAATTTGAGAAGGAGAATAGGAGAGGGTATTTGAGCACATACCATGTGCCACATTGGTTTAACATACCTTCACTTATGTAATCCTCAAACAGAGGATGTTATCATTCCCATTTTACAGATGAGAAAACTGAAGCTCATAAAAGTTAACTGACTCAGGGTCACAACAGATAATTAAGAGGTGAGGTGGTGACTATCTGATTCTCCTATGGTTTCTTCTCTCATTGAAGCTCACTGATATTTTTCCTTAATTTTGTAGTACAAAAATTGGGATAGTCAGTTATAATTATCATTTTTTAAATAAGTAGGCAAAAATATTTATCCTTTTTTGACTTTAGAAAAGGTGATTTCTGAATAATGACTCTAAGAGCATTTTCCTTAAGTATGAGAATGTAAGTGATCAGACTCCACAAAGTTTTCAATGGAAAATAAATGTAGACATAACAGAAGGAAGAATCTATTTGCTAAATTTTCTTCACAGTTGATTACCAGGTACTGCTGGGCTTTCTTTAGAACTTATCCTCCTGTGTGGGTGTGTGTGTGTGTGTAGGAGGGAATGTGTTTAAGGGCCTGTCTCTATTCATTAATTTCGGTGACTGGTCTTTTTGTGTGTTTGCCCTTTTATTTTAAAATTGCTTTAATTACATTTTCCTATGTCATATTATTTTCACCACGGCTGACATTTCCTGTTTTCCAAAGGATACATTTGCACCAAGTTTGGCAAATGCTTGTTTTCCATCTCTCCACCATGTGGCTTCTCTTACTTTCCCCTTGGTCAGTTCTCCTTTTATGTCTTCAAGATTGCATAATTTCTGCCCCTCCTCTCTTTTTGCATTTTCTGTTAGTTTCTGGTCTGCCAAATTGTTTTTCTTCAAAGCTCATCTCTGTGAATATTTCTTGGATTAATCCTATTTTACTTTTGAACTCCCACCACACCTTGGATGCTCTTTCTTTCCTGGTCCCATGGCTTTCATAATGCCTGTCTGTGTAACCGTCTTGCTCCTCATTTACTAGACTCACTGATCCTGTGTTGTCCACATGGTTCACATTTTTTAAACCAGAAACATCTGCATAAGGAGGAGATGCTAATAATAAATAATTAAATTTAGCACTTTCCATGTCTTAGACCTCTTTACCAATGTTATTTAGTTCTTTCACACAAGAACAGATAGTAGGTAATAGCAATTCGTTTCCTCCACTGCAGAAACAGAGGAGCTAATGACTTGAAGAATTTGAGGTAGATTGAGATCCAACTCTGAAATTCATGCAGTATTAAAGCTGATATTATGATTCCTAGCTTTGACCTGAAAAAATTAACTTATAATGCATGGTTGCGTTCAATAGAACATTAGTCAGAGGTGATTATATAGATTTTGTGATACAGGAAATCTCAATTTTTGGTATCTTATTCATTTGAAATTTGTGACTTTTTTGACAGTCAGCACTGAAGTATTCCTTTGTGCCAGCTCTTTAAATTTACAGAGGACCCAGAATCATAAGTCTCTGCTTTGCGTTCTTCAGAAAACAGAAGATTGAGGATCTGACCATTTATATGAATATCATTAATTGTAAACGAGACTTATTGAAATTTGGAAACTCTGTTTAAGCAGTTAGTTATAGTTATATCTTCCAAATTCATGATTTGTCCTATCATTTCCCTGCTTGAAAAAAAACATTCTGTCTCCCCATTCCCTGCTGAATTAAGGAAGTACTCCAGGAGCCATACCTGGCTGGCTCTGCATTAAATACATCCAACTTCTCTTGTGCTTTTCTGATCCTCTCAATCCTTTTCTCCTTTCTAAGCTTTACTCTTGATAACTTTACTCCTCAGGCCATTTCAGTATGTAGCACTAAGCTTGGAACATGTTTGGAACTCATGTTTGCTCAACTCTTTGTGGAATCGATGAATCTCAATATCCCTCCTAATGAATCCTTTTATCTCTATCTTTTGAACTTTTCTGACTCTACAGGAGCTTCCCTATGGTGCTCTTCTCTTCGTAGACTTTGTATTTGAGTCATTAGCATGTATCTCTTCTCTCCCCTAGTAGGCCTTTAACTCCCTCTGGCTAGAAACTATCTGTTGCTGTAGTGTTACGGCATTATACATAATAGATGCTCTATAAATTTATATGGAGTTGGGCATATGTGACAGTAGTAACTCTTTGTTAAATGTATTCTACTAGATTAGATTGGCATGCTTTTCATTTAGTCAAGCAAGTGTGGTTTGACCTTATGTGTTTTGGATGTATCTATATATGTAATTCATGTATAGAATACATATAGAATATATGAATATTTACAATATTTCTTCCCCAGCCTTGTTTTTGAAAAACTGTGTGGCAGGAGTTTTATGACTGAGAAATGTAAGAACTCATGGCAAAAATAGTCTTAGGAGGACTAAGAACTCATCTATAAACATCTTTATAAAATTCTTTATTTTGTATATTTTAATACTGATGCTTCAAAAGAAACTTTTCATATTATTTTCATCCTAAAGTTTTAACAAGATACTCATAAATTAGTTTGCTTTTTTGTAGATAATATGGATTCTAAGAAAATATTTATTTTTCTATAGCTCATCTTTCATCTAAACTTTCAATGCCTTTCAGGTTGTGTGCTCTATCTCCAGGTTTCACTATGGTTCCAGAGGTTAAAATAATTTGGATACTTTGAATGGAAACACAAAAACAAAAGCTACAAATAGCCTTAACTTAATATACTCTGCAGAACTGAGTAGGCATTTCCCAATTCTCCTAGGCCTTAGCTCTCTCCATGCCAAAGCATTTTTTTTCAGCCCCTATTCTACATATTTTAGCTTCTTTTCTCCTAATAAATTAAGCATACAATTCTAAGTCCTGGATTTACCTTCTGTAATTTCCTTTCTGTACTTCAAGACAGCATGGCAAACATTTCTACGCCTGTTCTGCCAACATTTTTACTTTTGTTTTATTCCCAGCACCATCCTTCTTTTTCTTGAGTACCCCTAAATCAACTGTTCATTATTTGCATCTCTTTGAACAGTTATAGATGTAGAGATTTAGTACCTATTGGAACTTCCTCACCACCTCCCCTAAATTTACTTCCTCTAAAGCACCAGCAAACAATGTAGACTTTGTCAAAGATTTCTTCAAAGAGCAGAGGAGAGAGTTTACATCACTCATTCCACAGCCAACACCTTCAAAATCTCTATCAGACAATTGTATTCTTTAAAATCTCTCCTTAGCCTTGTTACCATCAAGGATTATCTTCCCCATTTTTTTCTCCATGTACAACTCAGCTTTCTTGGCTGCTTTCTCTACCAGATTTTCCATGAGAATTCTCAGTTCCTGATCACTTTATTATGCAAAGTTATAGAGGTCAGTTCTAGCTGCTACCTGTAAACTCATATATCTAAATCTATCACAGGGCTCAGAAAAAGAAAGGACCCTTAGTAGTAGGATCTGTGTTGCTTAGGAGGAATTATCTTCTTTTATTACTTGGAGGGTCTTCCTCCAAACTCTGAGCATATAAAATATTTATTTCAATTAAGTTCTGTGCTCTCCCCAAAAGAAGCTGTCTTACCATTTGCTAAGAGAATGAACACTTCTTTATATTGTTTTTACATCCAATATCTGTAATAGGAGTGGCTTAAAATGAATGTGTTTTGGAATATATTCATTGGAAAAGGAAAGATACACAAAAATCTGTCTATACTAAAATTTTGTCCAAAGTACTAGCTGTTGTGGAGGAATTCCTGTTTGGAGGATTAAATAAGACAACACATATTAAGTGCAGTGTCTGGTTATTCCTATTGTTATTTATTAGTCTCATTTATTGTTGTAAATTTTATTATATACCAAGCTAAATTGATATACAAGAGCCTTTTAAAAGCAAACATTTTAGAACTCTAATATCTAAATAAGTTTTAATTCCTTTAGAGTAGTTATTAGAGGTCAAATACATACTACAACAATGTTATCATGCTTATCATTTTTGTCCAGGGGAATTAGCTTTCAGGTATTTTATGTTAAGTCCTCATCAGAAGAAAATCAATTTCGTTATAATGTAATTAAGAATTAAAAAAAAAAATTCCAAATTGGTAATTAGGTAGTTGAGTCATAAACTTTCTTTACCAACTTGGCTCCAAATTGCTTTTGATTTACCACCAGTGAGAGTGTTTGTTTAAATAATGTGCCACAGGCTCAGAAGGCAGTGTCCAAGGAGAACCAATGGTAGCAAATTTGGAATAAATATATTATTTCCTAAATACCTGTGTGTTCTTTGGCAAGCCATTTCTCTTTTCCTCTGGACCTCAGTTTCCTTCTTTAATATATTGCAGGGGGTCCTGTCAAACTCTATTATTCATTGATCACAATAGAAAGTCAGTGGCATATAAAACAACGACCTGAGGCAACTTGAGTTGAAGCTTGAAGACAGACAAGAAAGAGGGTGAACGTTTATCAGAAGTATGGTTTCATTATATACTCTTGTCTGTTTTTTAATGCCATAATTTAAATTTTAACTTTTTGGATTTAGATAAAATAGTTCTTGCAACTGCCATTTTAACAGGAGAGGCAGGTCTAAAGTGTACAGACATACCTCGGTGATATGGTGGGTTCGGTTCCAGACCACTGCAATAAAAGGAATATTGCAGTAAAGCGAGTCACATGAATTTTTTGGTTTCTCAGTGTATATAAATTATATTTACACTATATTGTAGTCTAATAAAGTGTGAAATAGCATTATATCTAGAAAATTGTACGTACCTTAATTAAAAAATACTTTATTCCTAAAAAATGCTAACCATCATCTGAGCCTTAGTATGTCGTAATCTTTTTTCTGGTGGAGAATCTTGCCTCGATGTTGATGACTGATCAGTGTGGTGATTGCTGAATGTTCGAGTGACTGTGGCAATTTCTAAAAATAAGACCACAATAAAGTTTGCCACGTCAGTTCACTCTTCCTTTCACAAATGATTTCTCTGTAGTGTGCAATGGTGTTTGATAGCATTTTACCCACAGTAGAACTTTCAAAATTGGAGTCAAGCCTGTCAAACCCTGCCACTGCTTTATCAACTAAGTTTGTGTAATATTCTAAATTGTTTGTTGTCATTTCAACAGTCTTCACAGCATCTTCGCCAAGAGTAGATTCTATTTCAAGAAATCACTTTCTTTGCTCATCCATAGGAAGTAACTTCTCACCTATTTAAGTTTTATCATGAGATTGCAGCAATTCAGTCATATCCTCAGACTCTGCTTCTAATTCTAGTTCTCTTACTATTTCCACCCCAACTGCAGTTACTTCCTCCACTGAAGTCTTGAACTCCTCAAAAATCATCCGTGAGGGTTGGAATAAGCTTCTTCCAAACTTCTATTAATGTTGCTGTTTTGACCTCTTCCCATGAATCACAAATGTTCCTAATGGCATCTAAAATGGTGAATTGTTTTCAGAAGGTTTTCAATTTACTTTCCCCAGATCCATCAGAGGAATCACTATTTCTGGCAGCTATAGCCTTATGAAATCTATTTCTTAAATCATAAGACTTGAAAGTCAGAATTACTCTTCGATCCATGGGCTGCAGAATGGATGTTGTGTTAGCAAGCATGAAAACAACATTAATCCTGTATATCTCCATCAGAGCGCTTGAGTGACCAGGTGCATTGCCAGTGAGCAGTAATATTTGAAAGGAGTCTTTTTTTTTTGAGCAGTGGATCTCAACAATGGGCTTAAAATATTCAGTAAACCATCTTGTCAACAGATGTGCTGTCATCCAGGCTTCATTGATGCATTTATAAAGCACCGGCAGAGTAGATTTAGCATAATTGGTACAGGCCCTAGGATTTTCAAAATGGTAAGTGAATATTGGCTTCAGCTTAAAGTTGCCAGCTGCATTAGCCCCTAACAAGAGAGTCAGCCTGTCCTTTGGAGCTTTGAAGTCAGGCATTGACTTCTCCTCTCTAGCTATGAAAGGCCTAGATGGCATCTTTTTCCAATATAAGGCTACACTGAAAATCTGTTTCATCTACATTGAAAATCTGTTGTTTAGTGTAGCCACCTTCATTAGTTATCTTAGCTAGATCTTCTGGATAACTTGCTGCAGCTTCTACATCAGCACTTGCTGCTTCACCTTGTACTTCTATGTTACTGAGACAGCTTCTTTTCTTAAACCTCATGAACCAACCTCTGCTATCTTCAAACTTTTCTTCTGCAGCTTCCTCACCTCTCTCAGCCTTCACAGAATTGAAGTGAGTTATGGCCTTGCTCTGGATTAGGCTTTGACTTAAAAGAATGTTGTGGCTGGCTTGATCTTCTATCCAGACCACTAAAACTTTCTTCATATCAGCAATAAGGTTGTTTCACTTTTTTATCATTTGTGTGTTCACTGGAGTAGTACTTTTAATTTCCTTCAAGAACTTTTCTTTTGCATTCACAACTTGGCTAACTGTTTGGCACAAGAAGCCTAGCTTTTGGTCTATCTCAGCTTTCGACATCCCTTCCTCAGTAAAGTTATTCATTTCTACCTTTTAATTTAAAGTAAGAGACATGCAGCTCTTCCTTTCACGTGAACACTTAGAGGCCATGTAGGGTTTTTAATTGGCCTAATCTCAATATTGTTGTGTCTCATGGAATCGGGAGGCCCAAGGAGAAGGAGAGAGATGGGGAACAGCCAGTCGGTAGAGTAGTCAGAACACACACATTTATCAATTAACTTTGCCATTTCATATGGGCACAGTCTGTTGTGCTCCAAAACAATAGTAACATCAAAGATCACTGATCACAGATCACCATAACAAATATAATAATAATGAAAAAGTTTGAAATATTGCAAGAAATACCAAATGTGAGACAGAGACACGAAGTAAGCAAATGATACTGGAAAAATGGTGCCAATAGACTTGCTTGACACAGGTTGCCACAGACCTTCAATTTATAAAGAATGCAGTATCTGTGAAGTGCAATAAAATGAAATGCAATAAAACAAGCTATGCCTGTATAGCTAGCAGTAGATATTATATTATGTAAAAGGCTGTCAGAAAGGAATGAACTGTCTAGTGAATAAATGATTAATTGTGAATTTTGAATGAAACTGAAGTAAAACTCAGGAATCCAGTGTTGTCCTTTTTTGTTACATTGCCCTTTGGTGATCAGAACCCCAAACTGAATGTATTATTTAACTGGCAACTAAGCCAGCTGAGATGCACTCATGTTCGGAAGGGTGTGTAGCCATGAGGATAGGAACTGGCTCTCAGAATAGTAGTTAAGCAGTAGCCAGGGATGAGGCCATAGTGTCCCTGAGAATCTCTTAGAGGCAGGGTATAGTAGTGGGAAAGGTACAGGCTTTAGAGTCTGATATGATCTAGGTTTATATCTTGGCCCTGCCACTTACTGTTCAGTGATGTTAGGAAAGTGATCTCACTTCTTTCAATCTCAGTTTCCATATACATATTATGGGAATAATTCTACCTACTTTGCAGTGTTATTGTCATGAGAAAGTGTATGCAAACCATAGATACTTGATAAATGAAATTTTGATTATGTACCTGGTTTATTCTTTGAGGCTCATGGAAATGTAATTCTAATCTATACATGTGCACTAGTAGTTAAAGACACGTAAAACAACCCTCTTGGCTACATCACAGCATAGTTGATATGGAAAGCACAGTTCGGAGCTGCACCCTAATGAAATCCTTACCCTCTCACAGCAAGGCTAGACAGAACCAGATACCTTTCTTCCCCATGTTTACAGAAGCGTTGGTGTTACTGGGTGTTGATTTCTAAAAAAGGAAAAAAAATGCCTGTATACTTTTTAGTGAAAATAACTTAGATTCTTAGGCATGTTGGAATAATTTAATAGAATATAATGTTATTTATAATTTAATGACATTTAATAGCAAGTATTTTAAAGTTAGGATAATTATATACCTGTATTCTTATTTAAGATCATTTTTTCCTTGATTAAACAAATATTTATTAAATTCATGCTGAAAACATGATACTGTAGTATTTAATCAGTACCTTGAAGGAAGGATTTAGGCATGCAGATTTAGTAGGGCAGGTCGTTCCAAGCAGGAGAAACAGGCTGAGCAAAGGATTTTGGAAAACTAGCTGCTGTAGAGAAGCAGGTAAAATGTTGCCTATCTTTGGTAGAGTTGACAACTCTGTGAGCAGTAATTCATTGTGCCTTATTGTTAAAATTGGAGACTATTTCTACTTTGAAAATAGTCTCAGCTATAGAAGTTGAAAACCTTGTGAAAATTAGATGGGAACTCACTGAAGATGCAACATAGTAAATGCAAAAAAATTGTTTGTGTCCTAAATGATAAAAATCTACCAATCTGCTTCTCTGTCTTTATTTTCCCACCTCTATTCAGGAGAGAAAAATAAAAATTCTAGGACAAACCCTTTTTCTCTACTATCTACCATTATATCAACTATTTAGGCTTTTTTTTTTCAAGTTCCTTCGTATGGGCTGGGGTTAAAGACTAGTTAGGCGAGAAGTATGCTGCCTGGATGATTAGGAAAAAATGTTTTCCGTAGAGGCTTTTTCTCCCACGAAGAAATAGAATACAATCAAATTCCTTTAAAAGTACTGGAATACAAGGGCATCTTGCTCCACTCTGACTCCGGTGCTGTGGATTGAATGAATGTCTTCTTTTCCTTCCTATGGTGGAGAGATTACTAGGCCTGGTTCTGGTGGTCAACATGAGATATGTAATTCCAGAATTAGCCTGAGCCAGAGTTTCCCAAACTTCAGACATTTATACTCTCTTTCATGATTTTTACCATATATTCTCACCATTTGTTCAACTGTTGACTTAATATTTTTCTTTAAAGCGCCTTAAACTTGTTGCTTAAATACTTATACTTGCCTCACCTACGGTAAATGTATCTGTAAAATCTCAGGTTTGATATGCTAGTTATGTTTTTTAATTCATAGTAAAATTAAAAAGTTTGCCTATTTATCACTCAAAATCATCTCATGAGCCACCAGTGGTACATACAGCATTTTGAACAGTGATAATTTCAACTCACCACTGTGCTTTGATATTGCTGACTGGAATAGCTAAGAAAATGATATCTGAAAAGTGCCAAGAAAATTACAGCAAGTTCTAGATATTATTTCTTACCATGTCAGAGTGTGAAGCTGTCCTGTTCATCGCTGTCACCTGGAACCTAGAACAGTTTCTGGCACGTGATAGATTTCCAGTAAACTTTTTCAATGAACTTTTGGATAATTGAAGACCCAAAGATTTGTTTACTTCTTGTCCGTTTACTCAGAAAATTTCAGAGTTTGGCTTCCATTGGAGGATGTTAAGTAGCATAGGCTTAATCCATATAGATTAACCGCAGAAGGTTAAACTTGACCACACTTAGTTATCTTAGTGCCTTCATGGTCAAAGGGGGCCCTCTTTAACCTCACTTAATGCTGGAATTTTGTTTTCCGAAGTATAGAGGATACAATTTTAGTTGGTATATGAATTTATTTCACACGGTCCGTGACATGACATTAAATAACATTTGAATCACATAGTGAGGAAGTTATTCTAGTTTCAAGCTTCCTTTAATTTTGTTTACATCAAGTACCCTTTCTTAATTAGTTTGGCACTAGCTGAATATGTCTCAAATACTTCAAAAGCAGGCAACAGCATATAAATAGATCCTAATAGCATTGTTTTGTTTTCTATTTCTATCTATGTTTACAGAGCAGTATATTGTATTGGTTAGGCAAACAGGTTTTGGAGTCACTCAGCCTGGATTAAAAATACCAGGTCTGCTACCTACTGACTGTGAGGTTTAGGGTAGGTTACTTAACTTCTCTGTGTCTCTTTGCTCTCAACTATATATAGATCTAATGATGGTACTTTTACTTCATGGGATTCATATGAAGATCAAAAGAGCTAATACATGTAAAGCACTTAAAATAGTACCAAGCACTAGCAATACTCAATAAGTGTTAGCTATTGTATTTATTTTTGGCAAGTGATAATAGTTTTTCATTATAGTAGGAAATTAAATTTCTATTAAAATAAAGTTTGAGAAGTAAAAAAGTGGTCAATGTAGAGAAAAATATTAAGTAAGTGCTAGCATAGGTAGTAAGAGGCTATGGCTAAAATCAAGAAAGTGGATGACTAAACTTTGGAATTTAGTTTTAGAATTTTTAAGGAACACATTGAGCCTATTTTCAGACACCCTGTAGTCCATCTCTAAGCAGACTTAGGGTGGGTTTTTCTAGTTATTTTCATAATAAAGTGGCAACTTTGCCAGTTGTACATTAATATTCAAAGCATATGGATTTTCTTGCAGACAGCAGCAATAGAATATCTTCACTGCAGGCTCTCACTAGAGAACTTTGTCCTGAAATGTCATTTCCATGATTGTTGCTTCAGTCTCAGCTGAGCTCATTAGGAGTTGAAGAAGATGGGCTGAAGGACGTGTTCTCTCCCTACCTCTCTATGAATTCCAAGTTCTGTTCTCAGAACAGATAAAACCAACAGATGAATCTGCATCTTATTACTTATTATCCTGTGTATATGCTTTCATTGAGTTTTTTGTGTTATACCTCTGGAGTTATTTGGACATGGCTTTATTATAAGAAATGTTATTGAATATTTTATAAAATTATCCTCAGAACATTGTTTATTTTGTTGTGAAATACTTATTATATAAGAACTTACTGTATAAATTCCTTTTAGAAGATGAATTAGCATCCTTCCTTTCATTATAAAGTCAAATTTATTTGGTGGACTCATTGAGTTTCCCTTTTACTTCTAAGTGATGGAAGCTTGGAACTAAACATATATTAGCCTTTTATAGTAACATATATTAGCCTAGATTTTTAAGGAAATACATACTTCCTATCATTATAACTTTTATTTTAAGTTTCTATTTTAATAAAATATTTTGTAGATGTCTTTTATTGTAAGTCATCTATAATCCTATTTGGAAGTAAGAAGTACTAGGAGGCAATTTAGATAGTGATAAACTGCACCTGCTCAAACTGTCTGTTTGTTCAGATTCTGGCTCTGTTGTGTCCCAGATGTGTTATCTTGACATTTTATTTAATCTTTCTGTGCCTCATTTTCTCATCAATTGAATGGGAATAATAATAGATATCATCTTGTAAGTCTGTTGAGAGGATTAAATCAGTTACAGTGCCTGGCAAATCATAACTGAAAATAAATGCTAGCTGTTTTTCAAAAGTAGGAAATGTGATAAATTAAATAATAAGTAGGATTTAATCATTATGAAGAGTAAACTGATGAGGAATTAAAATAGTTAATAATTAAGTGTGCAATTTTTTTCACTTCCAAAAGCAATGTACCAGTTATTTGTATTATTGTAATTTTCCAAGGCATATGTCCACTTTAGGCTAGGTAGTAGATATGCTATGAGTGAGGTATTTTGGGGCAGTTTTCATTCAACTTTTAATTTATTCAGTGTTTATCATGTTCCACGTGTTGCTCTGAGCTCTGGGGATTCAGAAATAAACAAAATGAAGTCCTAGCCCAGAGGAAATTAGCATCAAGGTTTAATAGGGTATCAAGGGAAGAAGGCTAGCTTCAGGGCGGAAATAGAGTCTAAACCACAGAGAGTGCAAATATATAGTACTTACAAGGGAAAGTCTGTGAGTTCTAGTCTTTAAAACTGACCTGGAACGTCCACTTTCAGCTAAGATGACATCACAGGAACCAGAATTATGCTCTTGACTTAAACAGCTATAAAGCTGGACAAAATATAGGTTTCAGATCTTGGACAACAGGCAACACAGGACTGTAATCACTGAGAAAAGGGAAACATATATTTCCAACTTATTGCCTGGAAGTAGTTTCTAGGTCACAGCCCATGTAGAGGATGCTATAGGAGTGTATGGTAAAGGGATCTAATTTTTTTCTGGAAGTTATAGAAGGCCTCCTTGAGGAAGTGATATTAAGCTGAGGCCTAAAAGACGCATTTATTCATTCAACAACCATGTCTTTTGAACATCTATCATGTTCAGGCATTGTTCTAGGTGCTAAGGTAGCAGAGATGAAAAGACAGACAAAGTAGGTAACTTGCTCTCATGGACTTTATTTACTGGTGGATGAATAAAAGATAAGCAGGACAAGGTGATTAGGGGTGATGGAATGTTCCAGACTGAAGAAAGAGAAGGTTCAGTAAGCCAGAAGTGAGAGTGATCCTAGTATGTCCAATTGCTTAAACATTAAGCTTGATTAGAATGGAAATAGAGGGAATTGACAGGTGAGGAGTGATGACGAAGCTGGAGAATGATGCAGGGATCAGAGCACACTGAGGGTTGTAGACTGTGTTAAGAATATGATGCTTTATCCCAGCAGTAATGGGAAACCACTGATTTTTTTAATCAAAGAAGAGATTGAATCAATTTTTGTATTATTAAAAGATCACTCTGGCTCTAAGTCAAGAATGAATTGGAATGGACAAGAGTCAGGGAGATCAGTTAGGAGGTTAATGCAGATGCCCCAGAGTGTGGCTTTAGAGACAGGATTACAATGTGACAGTGGGATGGAAAGAAGTAAATAAGTGAGGCAGATTGCATGATAGATTAAATGTCTGGGGAGGGAGGAAAGGGAGAGAGAGTGAAGTGTGGGATGACTTCTCTGTTTCTGTCTTCAGCAACTGGGAGAATGATGTCCTTTTTGAAGAAGGAACTGTTTGGGGAGGACAACGTAAGTCCAACTTTGGACGTAGTACATTTAAGATGCCTATGAAACATCCATTTGGAGTTGTCAAGGTAGTGAATACACAGGTCTGGAGCTCGGGTGAGAGTGCCAGTAAGATATGGGAGGCTTCAGCATGTAGATGGTAGTAGAAGTCATGGATGTTGGAAAAGTAGTCGTGTTCCCCATGATATGCCTAAGCATCTTTTGTTTTTCTTTACTTCTTGTAAGCTTAGTAGTTGTTTTCAGGTGTTCCATACACATCTGTATTCTGTAAGAGACACTCTTAGTCTTTGATTTCCTTTAGAGGACTTCTACTTCTTCCTAGCTTCTAGTGTAAACTTCTATACATAGTGCATGCACCATAAACTTTTTTTTTTTTTTTTTGAGGAAGATTAGCCCTGGGCTAACAAATGCCGCCAATTCTCCTCTTTTTGCTGAGGAAGACTGGCCCTGAGCTAACATCCATGCCCATCTTCCGCTACTTTACATGTGGAACACCTACCAGAGCATGGTTCGACAAGCGGTGCTGTGTCTGCACCCGGGATCCAAACCGGCGAACCCCAGGCTGCTGAAACGGAACATGTGAACTTAACCGCTGCACCACTGGGCCGGCCCTGCACCATAAACATTTTTGATAGAGAAACTAGGACATGTTATTCCTGTTTGAACTGGTAACTGGTAAAGATTCACTTTTCTCTCCAACAGGTATATCATTCCACATTTGAGGCAATAGAATTCTTAGGAATTATAGGAATTTTGAAAGATTTTTTCTTTTACCATTATGTGTATCCTGGCAAAATAAATATGCATTGCCTTTTTGGATCAGGCAGCCAGGAATGTAGAGCTCTGGGAATCCCTGAAGTAATGAGCTCTGCTGTGTAAAGACCCATGTGAATCGTTTTCAGACATAAGTTGATTGAGCTTGTCCCCAAATTGGCAATGGTTTATGGAGCAAACATCTGTGGCCTTGGTGGACCTCAAGAAATTAGACTTACAGCTGACAACTTTTGAGTTAATACTGGGGAACAACTGTAGCTCCGTGTGTGTGTGTGTGTAAGATGCATTTCTGCAGAATCCTGTTCCAATAGGGAACATGAGTTTTACATTAGGATGGTTGCCTTTCCGTACATGGCTTTGCCATCATTCTTTCTCTTGCTGAAGCTGCAGTGCTGCTCTGTTCTGGTGTTTCTTCAGTGCAGCTGGAGGCATGTCTTTTGGCAAGGTTCTCTGTTTATTATAATCTCTGTGATGTACAAAAGTAAATTTCTTCTTTAACTTTCTCTTTAAATACTTAGAATTGTGAATGTGGTTTTAATTAAGGATTTCAAATTGAAACATTTCCTTTTTCTTAGGACAGTTTTCAGTTAGAATATTTTAGGGTTTTGAGAAATACCAGATCCCCAACTCACAAAGTGCAAAAAAAAAAAAATCATCAGTCGCTCCTTTAAGCTGCCATTGTGTGGCTAAGGTTGTAGGGCACGGATTTGGGTCATAGTCTCAACTAAGTAACTCTTTTTCACCCCTTTACATGACTACAACTTATCTGAAGACTTGGGAAACCGTCCCTAAATAATATGGTGGGTGTTTTTCCTTTATGTAAACTCATGACTGTTAGGCTTAGGTCTTACTCCAGGCCTGGCTTTTCGGGTCAGATGCTGGCTTTTCCTCTCATAGGCTTATGACCTTGACAAATCGGTTAACCTCTGTGAGCCTCAGGAGCTTCATATGTGTAACTCAGATGTTCTGCTCTTACTAGGTACTAAGTGAATATTCAAAATTAAATGACTCTATATACTCTGCTTCCTTTTGATTATTAAATGTATCTATGTATATATAAATATGCTTGTAATTGCATGGAAATAACTCTGCAGAGCTATTACAGAACCTGAGTAACAATTGTTGCCTCTAGGGGTTGGCCAGAGGTAAGGAGGAGACTTATTTTTCACTATGTATTGTTTTCTATAATCAATTCTTTTCCCAGTTCAAGTATTACTTTTTAAAAAAACAATAAAGCAAAATCAATATGAATCCAAGCCCCTATTTTGTGAATTGTGAGAAATATTTTCTATTCTTGGAGTTTGTCTTTTTAGATATCCCAGTCCTAAGTGGTCAGTCCTCTTTACTGTCCATGGAAAGTCTGCCATGCCAGCAAAGGATTGGTACCCTGCTGGTTTTGCTGCTCTCTTTATCCTATAGAGACAGATAGTGTTGCTCTTTTATTCAAGGGCAGCTTGTAGGACCTGCTAGTTCCTGCTCAGAAGCAGAGTTTTGTTTGTTTCCAGATTTGGGCCTCCACCCTTCTCTCCCCACAGTCTCATGGCCTCAGCACAGGCTGCAAGCAGCTGCTCAGGAAGAACACAGAAAGAATGATGAACTCATAGAATTGCCAGTGTTTTCAGGAGGTCTAATCTTGCAGGAAGCTGTCAGCTCTGTTTTTATGGGTAGGGATTCCACAGCTTCCCTGGGTAGATACCGTCCAGTTGGGTCTTTTCCTCCTATGTTGTCAGTATACCCTTTCTCTCAACAACTTGGATGAAGACAGAGAGTACATGTATGGCATGAAGGTGATATAATCAGGATCCAAAAATATCTGAATAGGCTGCAACCAAATTAAATATAGCAAGATCACTTAAATATACATGTAGCCAAATCATCTATCGCTTGACAGGAAGAGATGTTTGAACATCAGTCTGTATGAAAGAGAACTAGGATTTTAAGTGAAAGTGATGGGCTACCAAACATGTTAATGCTTAGGCTATTTTAAAACAAGAAAAATACCTAGAATGAGAATATGATAGTCTCATCCAGTTAGGCCATACGTAAACTATTGCTTTCTGTATCAGCATTTTATTTTTGAGGGGGATAGTAACAAACTGCATTTATAGGAGAGTAACAAACATAGAGAAGAGCTTGAATTATTGTGATGATGTTTAATTATGATAGCTAGCATTTGTTTACCAGTTTCTATGTACCAAACATTCTCTTAAGAGCTTGTATTAGTTTTTGCTGCGTAACTATGGTAGATTAGATTATTCTTTAGTAAATATTCACTCCTTCCTCTTCCAAAACCCATTAGAAGAGTAAACTTTCCCACCCCATTGATGTTGAGCATGGCTGTGGGACTTGCTTTGGACTCATGGACCACAGAGTTTACTTCTTCTCCTCTTGACTTTGGACTAGGGCACATGACTTTCTTTGACTATTGGTAAGCCAGTAGATGTGACAGGCAAAAGCCCAGCTTTTTTGATGTGTTTTCTTAGGTAGGTTTGCCCTCATACACTCCTGCTTTTTACCATGAGGTGACCATGCCTCAGATAGCTGCTGGTCTGAGGAGGAGAGGACATATTTGGAGCAGACCTGTACCCAATCTGCAGCTTTTGGAGTGAATCACAGCCAAGACCAGCATAGATTAGCTGAACCCCAGTCAACCTATAGAGAAGAGAGCTAGAAATAAATGCTTATTGCTGTACATTATTGAGTTTTGGTGTAGTTTGTTATGCAGCATTATTTTGGCAATAGTTGATCAATATTGTAACAGACCACCTCAAAGTCTCAATGGCTTACAACAAAAAAACCTTTTTCTCACAAGTCTGTAAATCAATTGTGGCTCTGCTGGACTTGGCTGAGATAGGTTAGGCTTGGCTTCAGACTGCAGATTAGGTTCAAGTCTGCTTTGTGTGTTTTCTTATTTTCTGTGGACTGGTGACTCTGTGGCGCATATTCTTATGGATGATCATCACAGCACAAGAGAGCAAGCAAACCATGCAAGCATGTTTAAAGTTTCTGATTATGTCACTTCTGCTAACATTATATTGGCTAAAGCAAGTGATTTGGCTAAACTCAATATCACTGGGACAGAGAAGTATGTTCCATCCACTGTAGTAGGCCCTGCATACATGGCAAAGAGTGTGAATGTTGTATGCTTCTAACACAAGGAAGGTATGAAAAGTTGGGAACAATGATCATCCAGTCTACCCCAGTGCTCAACACGTAATTTATTTTAATCTTTACAACAATATTGTGGAATCAATACCATTACTATTTCTCTGTTACAGATGGAGAAACCGAGATACAGAATGGATATTAAGTATCCAAATATCACACAGTCAGCAGGTTGTGGTTATGGAATGTAATGCCAAAGACTGTACTCTTTACCACTATGATTTACCTCCTTCCAAACATGTCATGAGCAATGTCTAAAGGAATCAGAGCTGCTTTGCTTGGAGAGGAGAAGCCATGTGTTCACCATCTTCCTAGCTCTGAAGGGCTATCATATGGAGGAGAGAGATAAGATACATTTTATGTGTTGTCAAAATGTAGTACCCTTGGTATAGGTAGTGAGTAGAGAGATCAAAGGGATATAAATTTTGGCACAATTAAAAAAAACCTTTTTAACAGTCAAAAGTTCTCAAAGATGGAATGTATCCAAGCAGATACCTAGGTGACCACTAGGTATGGATATTATAGAGAAGATTCCAATATCATGTGGAGAATCAGGTTTGCTTGAAAGTGGAACCTTGAAACTTTAAGGAGCCTTCCAGCCAAAGAATTCTGTAACTCTATGAAAATGTAAATTGTTCTAAAAGAAGATATTTATTCTCAGTTAATAAAAACTTTACCAATAGTAATAGAGTTTTCCAGTGTTTAAAATGGCTAGGCATATTTTATAGTTAGCTAATAATTAAGAATCTTATGTCGTGCTCTGAGACAGCTATACTCCATTTAATAATATTCCATATGTGTGCAACACATAACTTAGACATGGGTTATTTATGGCAGTGAGGTATAAGGACAGTTCATTGAACTTCAATTCATTGAAGTCACTAACTTACCTCCTTGTCCCACTCTGGAGCCCAATTTCCCCCAATGTAAAATGGATGGTGTTACATTAGATAGTCTTTAAAGACGTTCAACTTGTCTCTGATAGTCTGTATATGAAGAATGTAAGGATTTTTTTGTTTTCTTATTAAAAAAAATAAAAGTAGAGGCTGGCCCTGTGGCTGAATGGTTAAGTTCGCGCACCCTGCTTCAGCAGCCCAGGTTTTTGCCAGTTCGAGTTCTGGGAACAGACCTAGCACTGCTCATCCGTCCATGCTGAGGCAGCATCCCACGTGCCACAACTAGAAGGACCCACAACTAAAATATACAACTATGTACTGGGGGGCTTTGGGGAGAAGAAGGAAAAAAAAATTAAATATAAAATATAAAAGTAATTTAGTGCATCCAAAATTTACACTCTTGTTCTTTTTTTAAAAAAATAACCTATCTATACGCAGGCATCTAGGAAAACATCAGGTGTGCAAAGCATAGTGTGATTGTGTGTCTTTGTAGGTGATACACAGGAATCTCTCTCTTGGCTTCTTTTTCTCTTCCTCTGCTCATTCCTCTTCTCCACTGGATTTTGTGACAGACTTTTAATTTTAAAGTTGATATTTAAAATAAAAAACTCATAATAAAGATAGCATTTGAATTTTCTACTAACGGCTTCAAGTTTTAAAGAATAATTTTTTAACAAGAAAATATGCTAAAATACACGTCTGATAGAAAATTCCAAATTCTCATGGAATTTTTCCCCAACAGAATGTTCTGTGATGTGATAAACTGTGATTTATTGACAGGGTCACATGCTAACATCCTCTTGGGTTGATGCCACATGACCTTTCCACTATTGCAGTCTCTTACATATGCATATAATAGAGTCCGTCAGCTGAAAGTCAGAGGATATCACAAAACAAAAAACTACTTGGTGGCAATAGAAGTACCACCCTACACTTTATATTTTTCAAGAGAGAAGTCAAGGGACCAGCAAGTTGTAATGATATTTGAAGCTTCTGTTTCTGCTGAATGTGTAGGTTAGAGTAGAAATATCAGTTTCTTTGGGCAGATGTGTCTTGCTATGCTTGTGGCATGGCTTATTACAAAAATGTACTTGTTACAACAAATTATGAGAGGGATAGCTTCCTGAAATCTTTATATATTTAAAATTACATAATTAATTATGTATCTCCCATAGAAATAAATGTGAAGCCTTGTAGCCATTGTAGAAAATTGGGGGCTTTAATGATGCTTTTTGTTCTCCTAACTTTATCTCATCATACTGGAAGGTACTCAGGAGAAGCTGCAGTCTCCTAAATTAGCAGCATGACATACTGTGGCAGTTGTCTAGCATTCTTCATGGCATTTTATCAGATCTAATTTTCTTGAGTATACTTTTAAGCACAAGTTCCACTACTGATTTGAGTGATGGAACAACATCGTTATAAATAAAAATTATTTTAAATTGCAAAGATGGCCATGGTTAAAATAACTGCACAGTAGTTACCAAAACATCTCGCCCAAGTTTTAATATACATGAACGGTATAGTTCTCACCTTACCGACATCAATGGCTGGTCTGTTTACCAGCTTTAATGGCACCACTGTGAGGCAAATTATTGACTGTTTATAATTCACTTGGCCTGCCAGCTTTGAAATTGTGTTTCTTAACAAATAATTTTTTTTCAAATTTTACACATAAACTGAGACTTTATTTCTGTTTTTCCACCAAACGTTTTCAGATTTGAATAATTCGAAATGCAATGACATTGTACCTACATGCTGTTTATAAATGGATGTATCCAATAATCAGGCTGGAATGCTTTGCTAGATCTTCTTAAGAGCAGAAAAGGGATTTGAGGTTTTCTGTAAGAGTTTCAGGGTCATAGAACTTTCCTACTCTATGTTTCACATGATGGCCTCCAGTCTCATGTAAAAGGTGAGCACATTTATATGTGCAGAGAGAATAGCACAGAAATTGCATTCTTACAACCAAGAAGCAGATTCAATTGATCATCTTGCTTATATAAATGACAGCTCATACAAATGCGTATACTAGTTCCTTCTTGTTGAGATGAAATGAAATACTAATGGACACCATCTTTCAAATGAAGATCTGGAGGCAGTTTTTTTTCTTTTTTTGACAGACTTGTAGTTTATGTGTATTTTTTTAAAAAACACTTTATATTAAAAAATTCTTTGATTTTTAATTTCCATATTGGGGAGAAAGGGAAGAAAAAATGATTTTTGAAAAACTGTATCACAAAGAAAAATAGAGGGAGTGAATTTATATCATAAGTTCCCTCAACTCCACAAAACCAATATCCACAATGATCTTGCTGTCCCCAAACCATGAAGGTGGATGAATCTAGGCATTTACTCAGCAAACAAGCAGTGCCTTCCTCTCCACCTCTGGCAAGAAGGAAAACAAATTGATCTGATAGCATATGAGGCAACAAAACAGGTTAAAAAATCAAATATTTCTAATGAAATATTCTTAATCCTTATCAATTTAAGAAACCACAATTTTCCTTTTCATTTAAATACATATGAAAAAATGCTTCTGTATTGTTCTTTAGACATAATTTTCTTCCATAGAAAATGAAGTGCAAGGACAAGAGGTCTGGTGGATGTAAGTTCATACCCTCAGGTGGGCATCTTGCACCTATGATATAGAAAGCTGGAAAGAGGGTCATTCCTACCCTAAAAGAAAAAGCCAGATAATATAAGAAATCATAAGTTTTCTTGAATCCATCAGTGAGCTGAGGTTGCAAGGAAAGCTTCTAGCTTGAAATCTGAAGAAAGGCAGGTGCCTCCAAGAGAGCACTGGCTTACATGTAGCAGAGCACAGGAAGAAGATGAGCACATCGTCAAGTAGGTAAGATGAATTCAGGCAGAAATTTTAACAAATTGTTAACTGCTAAATGTGGGCTAGCTTGAGAGTGTAGAACCTTTTGGAGCTTCACACACAGGAAGAGTTCAGACTCATTTGCTGGCTCTTCTTCATGGGCCTCTACTAGATGCTCACAAGAAAAATTGGGAGCGTAATGAAGTAGAGACTGAAGGAGGGGAGTGGCTGCCACTGCAGGAAAGACAAATTTGGCCCCTTTTCCCCTAGGGAACAGAAGACTTAAGTCACTGGGGGAAGGGGCAGCAAACCTTGTTTTGTGTGTATGACCTTATTCTGTCATCCTCCTTCTTTAACCCCAGAAGGGCCATCATACTCGACTTATTTATTGATCTTAGAGGGTATAGCAGGATTTCGAAGTGACTCAATCCTACTTTCTCTTAATAAATAAATAAATTCGTATTTAATAATGTATATTAAGAACAACATATAGCAGCTTCTATTGGTTCTCTGCTTTTTTCTCAAAATAAATATATCTGAGTTTATCTACCAAGTATTTTTCATGTTGTCTACAATTTGCTGATCTCTTTTACATTTTTATGTTATATTTTTCTTTCCCATCTTTTCACATTTCACTTTCCCATGTTTCCACATTTCTCTTTCCTAGAGTACATTTACAGAAGTACTTAAGTTTTACAACAGTGAATCAATCCTGCCACATGCAATATTCTTCTCAAAAACTCCACTTTATATCCACTCTTGTGTTATTGTACTAGCCTAATATATTGTAACCATTGCTCATCAAGTCTTAATACTCAACATGTCTTCCTAGATTCAATCCATTTCCTTTGTCAAGTGCATTCATTAGGTACCTGTTTTCTCTTACTAGTTGTTGGTTTTATTTATTTACTTCCTTAGTCTTGTTTCCTAGGGACATAGCAGACTTTTACAGGGAATAAAGCAATTCAGGTGTTATTAGTTGTAAGTTCTTACATTTGCATAGAGTTTTTCACTTTGCAAAGCACACTTCTCATATATTACCTCATTCAAGTTTCTCAGAATCCCTGTGAAATGGATATTGCAGATGTTATTTTTCCTTATTTACAGATTAGGAAACAGGTTTATCTGGATTCACAGGCACACAGCTAGTTACTAATAGACTTATCCCTAACTCAGCTTTTCTGACTTCAAATCTAAAGTTTTTAACCTATGTTTTCCAGCTATATTCTATGAAAAGGAATGAGCTTCTCTGATTTGTTTTTTACCATATTGTAATGTTGTCCTGTTTCCATTGATGCAAAAAGCCAACATCTTTTATTTCCATTTAAGTGACAACTTTCAACGTACAAATTAGTTCAGTAAACTTTCCCATCTCTGAATCTGATCTTTAAGCCCTAAGTTAGGACTGAACTTATTTTGCAGGAATGAGAATTTTGGAGACAACACTTAACCAAGACTACACCCTCTGAGAGAGTAGTGGCAGAGATTTTTTGGTTTTCTAGAAAAATGGTACAACTTCTAGTGACCCATAGCTCCAGGCTTACCAGAAGCATTTGGGTGAATCATGGTAGGCTCCTTGTTTTGGATAATGGAATCACAGAAAATTATAGCTGTAAGTGACCTTGCTGACTTACCCTTTCATTTTATTGATGTGTAAACTTGGGCCCAAAGAGATGACTTACCCAAAAGTATGTACTGATTAGTCATAGGATCAAGACTAGAATACAAGATATACCTCCTATTAAATCCCCTCCATTAGTAACTATGGACTCTTGGGGATTTTAGGGTAATGTATTGAAGACAGAGGCCAGTATGGTTTACTGGATCCTAGAAACATCATTAGACTTGGCTTCTTGGCAGTAGTGAATATGGCATCTCAAGCCTAGAATAAGCAATGGCTTTGGCAAAGGCTTGTATAAATTAAAAATTTATATAAACTTAAAAATTCCCTTGGGGCTGGCCCCGTGGCCGAGTGGTTAAGTTTGCGCGCTCTGCTGCAGGCAGCCCAGTGTTTCGTTGGTTTGAATCCTGGGAGCGGACATGGCACTGCTCATCAAGCCATGCTGAGGCAGCGTCCCACATGCCATAACTAGAAGGACCCACAATGAAGAATACACAGCTATGTACTGGGGGGCTTTGGGGAGAAAAAGGAAAAATTTAAAAAAAAATCCCTTTGTAACATTTATAATTACCTCCAAGATGAGCCCTATTCTATCATCATATAAACCCACATCCCATAACTGGTAACAGAATTATTAGGAATGGGAGAAGAACGCTTACTCTAATGACCTCCCCTATCAGTTTGGAAATCATTGACTTTGTAGGGTCTACCTAGTTAATCTTTTTCTTGAGAGGTCTTGGGATCTTGTGATATGTGTACCACTTATAGGAACCTAATTGTTTCATTAGGTTTGACATTTTCTTGGCATCAAGGATGCCACATAAATAAATAAAAAATACAGCAAAATACATAAATCCTATATCAATTAAATCAGAGTCTACAAAAATGTATGCAGTGGAACAGTAACCCTATGAAATTCTCCACAGGAAGAGGTTCTTTGGCCAGCTAAACTTGATACTGGCTGCAAATTATATTCTCCTCTTGGAAATTCTCAATGCTTGTTCGCATATTAAAGGCTCTGGGAAGTCCTCTAGTAAGAAACTAACATTTCTTTACTCTGTTTCTCTCAACACCTTTTGAGCACAAAACTTTTAACGCATAACTTTCACATTCTATACAACTAGTACACTGAGGAATACATTCTAGGACACAATGAACAAAAAGAAAAGTAAAGGCAAACACTCTAAGATACAAAGGAATGTATGCAATAACCATGTGACCCTGTCCACTGACATGGTAGGTGAACAATGGCCCCCAAAGATACCCACATCCTAGTCCCCGGAACCCGAATGTACGGCAAAACGAAGGTTGCAGATGTGATTAAAGTAAGCATCTTGAGGTGGAGAGATTTTCCTAGATTATCTAGGTATATCTTATTAGGTATAGCTCTGTTTTGTTATTTTAATGATTGCTTTAAGGTTTAAAGTACACATCTTTAATTTTTCATAGGATACCTTCAAGTGACATATTATTATTATTATACCACTTCATTTATAGTATAAGAAACTTATAATAATATACATCCATTTTTTCCCTCCCAGCCTTTGCATCATTGTTGTCATGCATTTTACTTTTATATGTTATAAACTCCACAATACATTGCTATTATTTTTTAATAATTCATTACCTTTTAAAGATATTTAAATTACTATATATTTACCTCTATCCTTTCCATTTCTGGTCTCTTTATTCTTTTATGTAGATCCAGATTTCTGTCTGTTAATTTCCTTATCCCATAAGGATATTACTTAACATTTCTTATCTTTCTTATGTTGATGATGAATTATTTGACCTTTTGTATATCTGAAAATGTTTTTATTTTACCTTCTTTTGAAGCTATTTTTGCTAGCAATAGAATTCTAGATCAACAGGGTTGGTTTTGGGGTTTTTTAAAATTGTTTTTTAAGTACTTTAAAGATGTCAGTCCAGTCTTCTTACTTGCATTGTTTCCAGTGAGAAATCTGAAGTCTTACTTATCTTTACTCTTTTGTATGTAACATGTATTTTTTTCTTTTCACTGCTTTTAATATTTTCTTTTTATTATTGGTTTTGAGAAATTTTTTTTTTTAAAGATTTTATTTTTTTCCTTTTTTCTCCCCAAAGCCCCCTGGTACACAGTTGTATATTCTTCGTTGTGGGTCCTTCTAGTTGTGGCATGTGGGACGCTGCCTCAGCATGGCTTGATGAGCAGTGCCATGTCCGCGCCCAGGATTCAAACTGATGAAACACTGGGCCGCCTGCAGCGGAGTGCGCGAACTTAACCACTCGGCCACGGGGCCGACCCCTGGTTTTGAGAAATTTGATTATGATATGTCTTGATGTAGTCTTCTTTTTCTTTTTAAATGTATTCTTCGTTTTTAAATTTTGTTTTTATGTTCCATTTTATGTGTGTGTGTGTAAGATTGACCCTGAGCTAACATCTGTTGCCAATCTTCCCCTTTTTGCTTGAGGAAGATTGTCATTGAGCTAACATCTATGCCATCTTTCTCTGTTTTGTGTGGGATGCCACCACAGCATGGCTTGATGAGTGGTGCCAAGTCTGAGCCCGGGATCCAAACCTGCGAACCCCAGGCTGCCGAAGCAGAGCGCAGAAACTTAACCACTATGCCACTGGGCTGGCTCTTGATGTAGTTTTCTTAATGTTTCTTATGCCTGGGGTTCTTTGAGATTCTCTGATCTGTGCTTTTATGGCTTTCATAAAATTTGGAAAGTTTTTCATCCATGATTTCTTCAAATATTTTTTATATCCTTCTTTCTCTCTGTTCCTTCTGAGACTCCAATTATCTATATATTAGGCCACTTGAAGTTGTTCCATAGCTCACTGATGCTCTTTTAATTTTTTTTATTCTTTTGTCTTGATGTGTTTCATTTTGGATAATTTCTAATACTACTCCTTCAAGTTCACTAACAGTTTTTCCTGCATTATTTAGTTAACTGTTAATTCCACTGTATTTTTCACCTCATACATTGTAGATTTTATTTCTAGAAATTTGATTTGGGATTTTTTTATGTCTTCCATATCTCTACTTAATTTTCTGAACATATAGAATATAATTACAGTGATTGTTTCAAAGTCCTTCTTTGCCAATTCTAACATACCTGTCAGTTTTGGCTTGGTTTTGATTAACTGATTATTTTCCTTATTATGGATCATGTTTTCCTGTCCCTTTGCATACCAGGTAATCTTTGATTGAATGCCAGATATTGTGAATTTTACCTTTTCAGGGTCTGTATATTTTTGCATTCTCATACATTGTTTTGAGCTTTGTTTAGGGACAGAGTTAAGTTACATGGAAACAGTTTGATCATTTCATTGCTTGTTTTTATGATTTGGTAGGAAGGTTTGGACAATGTTCAGTCTAGGGCTAATGTTCTCTATAACTGAGGCAACTCAGATCTTTCTGAGTTGTCTATCCAATGCACTGTGAATTATTAATTTTCCCAGTGTGGCTGGTGGAAATTAGCACTATTCTCAATCTTAGTAAACATCAGGCACTGTTCCCTATAATTCTTTTGGATGGTTCTTTCCATGGTCTCAGGTAGCTTCTTCATACCCGTGTGCTGATCTGTATTCTGCTAAATACATGAGGAGGACTTTCTGCAGATATCCAAGGCTATGTCTCTGTGCATCTCTTTCCTCTCTAATACTGTGAACTAGGTGCTTTGGTCTTCCTAAACTCTCATCTTCATCTCCTCAAATCAAGGAGTCTACTAAGCTGCCTCTCACTTCTTCCTCCCTGTGCCATGGCGTATAAACCCTCTCAAGGCAGAAAGATGGGAAAGTATAGTGCCACCTTATTTCTCATCTCTCAGAGTTCACTGCCCTTTGTTGTCTGATGTCCAGTGTCTTGAAAATCATCGTTTCATATATTGACTCTGGTCCTTATTACTCCATCTTGGCTGGAAGAAGAAGTATCCCATATATTCCTTTAGACTACATTTAGTAACTTACCAATTTAGAAATAATCTTAGGAATCGGTCAACATACCGCCTATTTTTAAAATCTATAATTTTATTTTTTTTTATGGCTGACTTGCTTAAAGTAATTCGTCTAGTTGGGAAGAGAAAGTTTTCAACTATTATTCAAATCTTAATTCTTCTCCTAACTAGGGGTATAGCTGGTGGTTTTCAGTAGAGATTATCTTCTATGAACCCTTTTAACACCAACATTTTATTCATCTGTTCTCCTGTGATGGTAGTCACAAACTGTTTTGGTAACAGATTGTGAAGATAAAAACATTGAACAAAAAAAATTAATTTAACCTAATTAGATATCATTGCTACCTGCTAGAATTACCCAATGGTAAAACCTGCTCTCACATATCCTCTAAGGTGTTGAGAAGGAAATGGTCTGAGAACCATAATTCTTTAAATTCCTTGGATTATTAGGAAATAAAAATTTTAAAACATTATAAAATATTGTTAATTAAGGTACATTTGATCAGTAGTGCTCAAAAATAGTTCTAGTACCAAACCAGTGAAGATTTTCCATTCTTAGTCAAATCATGATGTCAGAGAAAGAAAACCTGGCTAATTATATACCAGCTTCTCCTGATGCAGAATGCATGGACCTTGACCCTATCATTCTTTAGGGGCAACTTGTATTTGTGGGTATTCTATTGGCTGGCCTGGGAAATGTGCCATGAATAGTGTTTCGATAGGGTCCTCGTGTGGACTTAGTGAGTCTGACAAACTGGGTGAGTTTGTTTAGCCTCTCTTCAGCCTCACTGTCTTCATCTATAAAAAAATGAGAGTAATAATAATACCTGTCTTAGTATAAGGATTAAATAAAATAATTCCTTAGTCTATGCATTCTCAATAGGGGCAATATAGGCCTCAAGTTTGTGAAAAATTGGTTCTTAGGGGAATGTGTGTGAAGAAAACTTAGATATCACAATGGTTTGTGCCTTTCCAAAGGGCTACCGGAATAAAAAAGATATATGCTATATTTGTGGTATTAAAATTTCGTGGGGGAGGTAGGGGGATTAAGAAAAATAAATGTCTAAAAAGTCTCCTGGGGGAGACGATAATAAAAACAATTGAGAATCATGGCCTTGGTCCGATGTTTAGTCATTATCATTAGTTTATTAGTTTGGCTGATCAATTAGAACCCAGAATGTACTTTCTGTGTAAGACGGGTGTTATAAATCAATGGCTCCCAACATGTGGACTACAGGTTTCCAGGAACCTCAGAATGAGAAGAGGTCTTTGAGTCCATTTACCTACCAATCATTACCTATAGGCTAAATCAATTTATGTTTTGCATAGTATATATAACTTCTCAATTATATATATGTATAAACTATATCTGTACATATTGTTATAATATTTACTTCTCAAATATGTATTTATGATGATGTTGAATAAAAACTGAAATTCATTTAAAAGTTTTGAATTCGTAGCAGTTTTCTTCAGTATGTATTTTCTCAACTAATATGTTCTAAAAATCCAGCTAATATCATTTGAGAGCTCAGAAGATGTTTTTCTATTTGAAAAGCTGCTTATACTTCGTATAAGTTTGGTAAACACATTTATAAATGAGAGGGTTTTTAGGCCAGCATTCAAGATCTATTTAACCTACAGGTTAGCTGAGCTGTTTTACTAGTTGTGGGCTTGAGTACCTCTGAGACAAGCCCCTTCTACACTTGAAGCAGGAGAGTATGGAAGAAGTGGAACCTGGCTCTAGGGTTCCTCTATTGACTACCCTTTAGTGGCACTGGACAGAGTGAGTAGGAGGAGCCAAGAAGCAGTAACTGTGTACATATGGGCAGTTCACAGGACAAATGTTCCTGAATTGGGAAATATATATATTTTGCCAATATATATATATATTTATGTATTTATTTTTTGCGGATCTATTCCTGTTTCCTAGCCATTAGAATTACTGACAAGATCTCCCAGAAGTAATGTCAGTGATTTGGGGCATTGGAATTTCTTAGCTCCTATTAACTGCTTTGTTATTTCCCTTCCCATACTTTTTCCAAGGCTTGGGTCTCTTTGTCTGTGACTTTTTCTGGCAACCAGTAGTCAACAAAGATTCCCTCTCTTCCTTCTCTTTTCAGCTGCTGTCATGTTTCATTCCTGAGGGAATCAAGAATTTTCCTTTCCACTTATAAACAACATTGTTTCCACCTCTGGTCCCAAGAATCCTGATCAAGCCTTCTTAATAATTGTCTCCTGTCTGCTCTACTCTTTTGAGACTTTATGTACAATGCCAGTGTTTTATTTCAAAGTTTTCTCTAGGGATTCTGCTCTGTTTTCTGAACCCTATTGTATCCTTCCACAATCATTCTCCAGTAGACATAGGAGAGAGAATTGTAGATTCTAAACTGATGATCTGATGATAGCATTAAAGGGCTGAATATTTTGAAATTCATCATCTACATTTTAATATGAAGTTAGCAACACTATGAGATAGGACAGGTATTAGTTCCACTAGACAGATCAGAGAGGTTAAATAACAAGGCATAGCTCTAGTAAGTGGAAGTGCCAGGACTTCAAAGCAGATTTTCTGAATCGCAAACTAGAGATTTTTCTAAATTTCTAAGAATTAACATTTGGAATGTACGAGAGCTTCAGGCTTTAACAATTTGAAGATCATGAATAAAGCCATTTAATTCCCTCCTGCTCTATTTTTCTCTCTCTGGAAGTCAGCTTGCTGCCTCTTTTCTTGACCTCTCATGCTGTGGGCCTGGTCTCCAGTACCCTTGGGGCTCTGGTTCCTGAGTGCCAAAGATGTCACCTGGCGCCACACAGTGGTAGAGCTATCTGAGCCTTGGCTCTAACCCAGCCAGTACCCCTGTTATGGATTCAAATGGAATCATTTCTTGATATGTCTGCTAACTACTATTTAATTAGGAACACAATTAATTTTTTTCAGTTTAAGCATGGATTTTCACCTTGATATCATCCTGGACAAATCATTATTCCTGAGAACGCTGGAGAGCCTTATTTCAAAGGTTCACCCACTCCAGGCAATATTTAAATCATGAAACATCTTGGAGTCAAAAGTAACAGTGGTCACATTCCTTACCACTGATGGCACTAGGGTCAGCCTGCTGCAGTGTTGAGATGTGGCACTCTTGAGTCCTTTTTTCTGCATCCCCCTCTTGATTGTGCCAGGGTTGTTCTCATTTGGTTGTCCAGTGACCCTCTGATAATGGCTGCCTTCTCATGTCTTTTTCTTGACCTTGTATCCATCAAAACTTATCTTCACATTATGTTAACAGTCACATATTGAAGACTGATTGCTTCAAGGCCATAGCTTGTTCTGGGGATAACTGATGATCCAGTAAGTAACAAACTAATAATGGATGAAAATGCATGAATGAGTTAACATTTATTTCATATTGTTTCCAAAGCCAAATTATGTTCTGTGTCCTAGACGTTCTGTGTTGGCACTCCAGGGTCCCCTGGAGGTGGAAGGATTCTAGATTCCTCCCTTCTCCTGCTCTCCAACCTCCACTACTGCCATCACAAGAGTTTTAGTTTCATCTATTTCATAATTTGGACTTCCATGTAAGATTTCATTAAATAAATGATTCAATGAATAAAAAAGATTGGAAGAGCATTGCCTTGACCCCAAAGAGAGGTGAATGTTAGGGATTCTGTTTCTTTGGCTAGATTTTATATGCAGAAAAAAGCTTCTTCAAGCCCTTAAGGCTTGAAGGCTTGTACTTAAGGCTTACTTCAGGTAGTTACGTGGGTCAGAGAAGAATGTCTTGGTTGTGATTCACTTTGAACAGCAAATGAAACCAAGCTCCCTACCTTTCATAATGAGAATATTTTAATATCTTTACCAGCTGAGAAATTTTCTTCCTTAGAATGTTTTGTTTAATATGGGAAACCAGCTGCTTCTGCATTCATCCACTCAAACAGAATGCATTTATGAAGCACCTACTATGGATGATGTAGGGAACTGTATGTTTCCTACCCTCAATGAGCCTAAAATCCACATTTTGTTTGTATATGTGCCTGTGGAAGTGGGGGTGGGGGGCATATAAATTATAATTGAGAGTAAAATGAACTGAATGCTTTCATAGATGTGCAGAGGGCTGATAAAGCAATTAATGCAATTATTTTGAACTTATGGCCACAGGGAATCTAGGAGAAAGGCTTCATGAAGAAGTTGGCATTTGGATTAAGTCTTAGAAGTTGAAAGGACTTTCAAAAGTTGAAAAAGGGGATATAGCCTCATGGTTAATGGGTAATAGCACAATATCCAAGATTTTGTCAGATTATCAGAATCCTAGCACTTAGTGTTACTTGGAGCAAGTTATTTAACGTCTCTTGGTGTCAATTTCCCCATCTCTAAATGGGCATATTAATAGTAACTATTTCACTGAGCCATTATGAGATTTAAATAAAGCAATGCATGTAAAATACTTAAAACATATAGGGAATGCTCACTTTCATTAACTCATAAAAGTTAGCTATTTTTTGTTTTTGTTGTGGGAAGGATAATCCAAATTGACTGAATGGCATAAGCAAAAGTAGGAAAGTATGACTTTGAAAGGTTTGTTCTGATATTCAGTGCTTCCACAGCTGGAATGCCACCAGAGTTCTCCAAAGAGCTCAAGGCATAAACTTAAGAATGTTAACACCACAGTGCAACCACATTTCAAATGATATCACTTTTTGCCAGCCAACCTGGGAATGTAATATTCATTTATAATGAGGACCAGGACATTTTTTCTGTAAAGGGCCAGATAGTGTGTGAGTGCATGTGTTTTAGGCTTTGTGAGCCATACGGTCTCTGTTCCAGCTCTGCTGTTATATCTGAAAGCAGCCATAGACAACACATAAACAAATGAGCATGGCTGCATTCCAATAAACTTTCTCTATGGACACTGAAATTTGAATTTCATGTGTCATGAAATATCTTTTGTTTTTTTCAACCATATAAAAATGTAAAACCATTCTTAGCTTTAACTTGCAGGCCATACAAAAATAGGAGGTGGGCTGGATTTGGTCTGCGGGCCATAGTGCTGATCCCAGATTTGGAACGTTGTTCTCTCGGTGAAATGAATTCTGCATTCTAAACAATTAACTCTGAAACAGACTTTTGTAATACAACCTGTTGGTAAGGTAGGAGCTACATAGCCCCTATATTCTTTTTTTTTTTTAAGATTTTTTTTTCCTTTTTCTCCCCAAAGCCCCCAGTACACAGTTGTACATATGTTAGTTGTGGGTCCTTCTAGTTGTGGTGTGTGGGATGCTGCCTCAGCGTGGTTTGATGAGCAGTGCTATGTCCGCGCCCAGGATTCGAACCAACGAAACACTGGGCCGCCTGCAGTGGAGCATGCGAACTCAACCACTCGGCCACTGGGCCAGCCCCTATATTCTTTTAGCAGCCCCCTCTGCTGGTTGATTTTATTCACAAACACGTTACCAGGAACACAGATTTCTCAGCAATTCATTCCCCTTATAAATAATTTGTAAAACCAACTCACATTTACTAGTAACGTTGAGTTTGGCACCCTTCCACACAATTTCAAAGAAAGTTTTCAGCAACTTGTCAAGCTTTCAGTCTCTGGTATGATACTGTTCCTTTTTCAAACTCACTTTTCTCTAACTTCCTGCTAATTTATTAATGAAGCTCGCAGCTTTAAGACCATGGAAATCAACCTATCAAGTACAGGAATGAAATTCCTATTGTCAAATTTGTTTTTCTATTAATTGCCCTAAAAATATCACAGATCTTTCAGGTTACCAAGGAATCAAAGTTTAACAATCACGCCTCAGGGTTTTCCTTTCTGTTTTTCTTTTTTACAGGCTGCTAATTGTCGGCACTTACTCTATTCCAAACAATCAGGTCAAGAGTGGCAGAATTTACAGTTTCTGGGCCAACCCTTGTCTTTATATCTGAAAAACTAAATTTCAGCCTCGGAGTTAAGGATGCTAATAATTAAGACAGATTCATTCATGTAGGCATTCAACAACCATTATTATAGTGTTGGGCAAGCTACTCAAATTTTCTGAGCCTCAGTTAGCTTGTCTGTAAAATAGGAAGAATAGCTATTTTGAAGGATTGTTAAGGATTGAATGAGATGATGTATGATGCTTGATAGCTATCGATAGTTATGATTATTATTTGATAATTATTATTATTTGCCTCTAAACCAGTGTTTTTCCTTTATAAAACTCTTTCTCAAATACTTCAGTCACCACATTTTTTTCTGACTCATGTTTTGTGAGATTACATCACATTTTCTTCTCATCTCTTTGACATCTTACAATGTAGAAAAGTTTCTGTACACCACAAATGTAAAGTTTTCTCTCTGCGTTCCCTGTTTCAGATAGTGCATAAAATTGCTTAAAAAACTTATCTTAGATCAGATTTTTGGGAACTCCATTATTAATACTTCTTTATTAAAAGTCATATATATTTAACTCTCCTCTTTGCTTCTGATCATTAATATAATTCTTTCTAGTGTAAGACAAAACTCCACTGAGATTCATGCTGTAGATTATTTTATGTCTTTAGAACTTGATTTGTGATGAGTGTGTGTGTGTGTGTTTACTATTCTGTATTTCAAACCTCATTTTTATATTGTAAATATTGTACCTGTATTAATATACTTTGGGGATTTAAAACTTTATGGTGTTCGATGTTCTCAACCAATAAAGAAATATTTCTTGTTCCAAAAAGGTCATACTATTTCTATTCCAACCAGCAAGAAGAAGGCTGAATTGCCTTCACATCGTATGAGCTATTTTCTAGCTTATACAGACATGTAAACATGTTTTACTTCTTCTCTTATGTATATATCTGGCTACAAAGTACAGATATGACGTCTTTTCTACTTGTTCAATTAAGGTACTCAAAGGGGACTATAAGTAAAATAGATGATTCTGGACTAAATAAGAAGGGCTGATCAATATAATTAGGTGACTAGAAGATCCCAGAGTAAGAGGATGAATTAGCCCAAAGTTCCAAAAAGGGAGATGACTGCACATATTTGGTCTGATATCTCCTAAGAGATGATGTCTTTGAGTGACTCTATTAATTATATAACATTTTGTGATCAAGATTTTATGGACATGGGCCTGGAGGTTAAGAGTCAACTGCAGAGAAGCTGAATGTGAGGAAGGGATAGAGAAGTAAAGGAGAAATTATCTATATTGTGGAAAAGCTAGACTACCCACTGGATCACTGAGTCTTGGCCAGACTGCAGCTGATCACGGGCTTCCTTGAGTAGCAAGAGTTCTCCTGTGGGAATAAAACTAAAGTGGTATATATTACAATGTTTCTGATTTTTACAGGAGACAGTAGATGGGTACATGTGGGATGACTGTGTGCTTGCTAGCTTAGTTGGGAAAGGCAAGGGACAGGGCCTTTATTCTATATTGTCCTGATTCAGCCTTAGTCTTAGATTGGTGCTGTGTTGCTGGGTCTCAAAGGTAGGGCTTTCTCATCATTGATTCTGCCTCATCCTGGGTGATAGGGAATCTCTAATGGTCTGAGCCCAGGACTGTTTCCTTCTCCATCCACAGGGGTAGTCGGTTTTTTCTATCCCATCCCTTAACTGCAATGGGGTCAACTGTGCGCTGAGATTGATAGTGTGTGCTTCCACTCCCGGAGCAGCTTAGAGCTTTTATACCTTAGAGAAGATAGGGGAGAAGGACCCGGACAGGGCATTGTGCCTTCCCCAGAGTGACTGTTACTCTCCTCCCCTCCTCTCACCCCTTCCAGTCCTGACCTGCCCAGGAAAGCTCTTCTTGGTCTCTTACCCTGCCCTTCCTGCTACCCTACCCAATCATTTTAATGCATGCTTGGGGATATCCAGAAAGAAGAGCCTGAAAGTGGATGCAAATCCCCCTTTGTATCTCAGACCCCCAGGGGTTCTATACTGTCATGCTAGCCCACACTGCCTTTTGCAATTTGTTGAACTTTTTATTTGAGTTCTTCTTACCAGCTTGTAAGGTGTCTGGCATCTCCTACTTCCATACTCTTCCCCAGGTAAGCAAGTGCAGGCATCCCATCTATCCTTGGAAGTGACTGTCTTTCCTTAGAATTCAGGCTAGTTGGTTGCCCTGAGATTTTTATGTATTTATTTATTTTTTTTGTGAGGAAAATTGGCCCTGAGCTAACATCTGTTGCCAATCTTGCTCTTTTTGCTTGAGGAAGATTGTTGCTGAGCTACCATCTGTGCCAGTCTTCCTCTATTTTGTATGTATGATGCTTCCACATCATGGCTTGATGAGCAGTGTGTAAGTCCACACCCGGGGTCCAAACCTGTGAACCCTGGCCCACTGAAGCAGACTGCGCAAACTTAACCACTATGCCATTGGGCTGGCCCCATAGCCCTGAGATTTTTGAACTGTCTCATTCAAGAAATAACTTTGTAGATTATCTGGCTTTTTCTTGTTGTTAGGGTGGGAGCAAAGCTTTCTATGTTCTAAGAAGACATCAAAAGTCCAGTGAGTTGACTTCAGAACTTAAAGATGTTGAGGAGATTAATTTTTCTCCTTTTGTTAGCTTTATTGATTATTACAGGTGAATATTATATATATGGAGACTCTGTGGTTTAGAATAACTTGCTATAAAACTAAATCTACAAGTATAGAAAGCTTGGCTGTCTTGCCTCTCACTAGTGGTAAGCGTCCCTCCATCTTTAGTGCCCACGGATCCTGGTGTTTGTGTTTCTCAGTATGCTCCTTACGTGTTGTGTGGCCTGCTCTTTTCTTCCTACTAGAATTTCAGCTCCTTGAGGGCAGAAGTTATATCTGTTATTCATATTTGTGGTTCCCCATCTCCCCCTAGCATACTACCTATGTGTAGCCGTAGGTTCATATATGTTTGCTAAATTCCAATTAAAGAAATTTACCCTAAATTATAAATCACTAGATTACTCGGTCTTTCGAGTCATTTCATTCTCTGAATGGAAAGGTGAAATGTCATGAGTTGTCCTTGACAAGCAAAGAAATGCTGATATTAGTGTCTAATGATATATTTTAAAAACCCCGCAAAATCAAAAAACAGGCTTCAATCTTCTCTGTGTGAGCAGTACATTTAGCAATTCATAATTGAATTTCTTGTAAGTGAACCTTGAGATAATTCTCTCTCTGCTTGATTACACAGTAAACCATTTCTCATAAAAGAATCATCAACTCATAAAATAGTCATTATGATGCAAAATGTGCATGAAATGTGCAATATAAGGAAAGCAGTCTAGAGGAAATTAAGACCAGAGGACATTCTAGAAAACTTCACTTTTAAATTCTCATTCTTGCCTTTAAACTCTTAAATTCCTAGAGTAAAGGAAAGGGGCAACTTTTTCTTGTTATCATTATTCTAGATTGATTTTCTTAATACAGTGTTTTAAAATTATTGAGATACACGAGTCTTGCTTATTGTCTTGATTTTCTGATCAGCCTACTTAGCATTAGAGAAAAGACCAGAGGGAAGATGAAGAAGAAAATAATATTCCCTTTCACTTATCTAGCACTTTATAGTTTATAAAACAATTTCACATACCTCATGTGTGAGAGAGTTAGGACTTTTAGTTCCATTTTACAGATAAATTAACTGAAGCTCAGAGCAGAAACATGAGGGGCCCAAAGTTATACAGTTAGTAAGAAGCAGAATTGGACCATCTCTTCTGGCTTAGCTTCATAAATTGCCTCTTTCTAACTGCTCTGTTTTTGTTAGGGTTCTTTCATATATATTCAAGTTCCAAATGCATGAAATAGTTGGTGCTGAGGAGGAGTTTACTGTGGGTAGGTGGGGTTCATGGGGGAGAGAGCACTTTTACATTTTCTTGGCCATTTTACTCTGAACCATGCCTCTTCACTATGGCAAAGCATTTTCCTAATGATATATATGGAAAGGAGAAATGAAAAGAAAGGAGAGATGGTAAGGAAATGAGACAAAAAAAGAGTATGAGAAAAAGATAGAGATGGGAAGCTCTATTTTTCTTTCTGTCTGCTGTCAATATCAAAGTTATAACATTGACCAGGAGAATTTGGATTAGAACTCAAATCTTGGGAGCTCGGTTTGCTGAAGCACCTTGCTTCTCTAGAGAGGAATGGAATGAATTGCCTCAATGCCTTACTTGGCTTTATGGCAAACATAAGAGGGAAAGCCTCTCCCCTTTGTTTGTGTTTCCTTTTAAAGAGAAAGCCATCCACAAATGTTTAGTACTTTTAGGAGAAGTTTGCTCTTCCTCCTCATTTAGCTGTGAGAATAAAATGGCTCGGCCTTCCATAAACTGCCTATTGCATAAGAATTTTTCAAAGAAGATTAATGACAAGGATATTTATGAAAATGTCTCTGCGACTTTCATTTGTAACTATTCAGATATGTGGCTTTTTCCATTTGTATTTAATTTACATTTTAAAACTTTTATTTTGGAGCTCAGCCAGACAACATATAGGCTGGCAGAGGGTCTTGAAACTGTGTAAACAAGTAAATAAGTGATCCGATGACTTTTATATGCATGCAGGAAACTTCTCAGCCCTTGTTCAAGGAAATTAACAGCTCTCTAGTGGCAGGTGGGTAGAGAAGCTCATCTTACTTTTCCCAATTTCTTTCTTCAGTTTCTTCCTTGAGTTTGTAGGTTGTTAGAAAAGGTGCAAGGTTGTAATGTTTGTGCAGTCTTCATCTAAAGAAGATTAGTTCTTTGAATGCAATTGAAAGTGGGAGCTACTATAGCTGGACACCAGTCTTGCTGACATGATAGATTCATGGTAAACCTTAAATTTTTAGGGTCATCTCTAGTATCCCTTTCTGGTGTACCTCCTAATTGCAGCACCTATTTCTCCTAGCTCTCTTAGAAGACAAGATAAGGGAGAAGCGTTACCAACTTGGTTTGTCTAGGTGATTCTAGGTGATTCTGATTACTTAGGACACTTGGTTGTAGAGAAAAGGACTCAAGAAATAACTGGTCTGATCCAATATGGAAACTCTCTTGGAGTTAGGAGTGAGCTTATTTGCAGCACAATTAAAATAAAATTAGTTCACTCTGTCTTAATGCCTCAAATCAGCATTCTAGCTAGGTTTTAAGGGAGGTGAGTATAGGATTAGAGAACTTTTTAAAGAAAGACTCCCGCAAAATGCAAAGGATTCTGGGAAAGAATACCCAAGCGGTAAAAAGTCAGGGAGAAACTATGGAGAAGATGTTGTTCCATATGAGAGATACTTGCTCTTTTCAGAAAGAGGAGCAGAAGGATCTGGCGAGAGGCATGAGTTGGTCACGGGACGTATTTTCTTGAAGAATACCTTCCTGACTTTGTGCTGAACAAAAATATAAAACCCTTCATTTGGCAAAAGCCTGTACAGCATAAGGAGAAGTGGGAAGAGGGGTGGGGACATTGAGGCATACCAGAGAGAAATAGCAGCAACCACAGCATCACTAAAAGTCAAGGCTTCCTTTGTTGAGCCAGGCTCCCTAAGTCTCAGTAATTCCTGCCTCTGTCATCAAGACCTTTTGGAGTTTCACTTCCCGAGATTTTATCAGATCCAGATCACAGATATCTCTGAGGTAACTCTTCCCTTCCAAATTTACCTCTACTCAACATGTATGGTTGGCTGTTCAAGTCATGTTATTACATAATGGTGTAGAACAATCTCAAAATACAGACTAAGTTAGTTTCAAATAATTAGTTTTAGTCACATTGCCAACTCAGTTTGACATGAATTGACAATAAATCCTAAGTTTTAGAGTCTTTTCTAGTCTCCCTTTCTGGTTCACCTGCTAATTTAAACATCTGTTTCTCCTATCTCTCTTGGAAGACAAGATAACGGAAAAGCAGTACCTACCTGGTTTTGTGTAGGAAGGTTATTCAACGTCTCTGAGATTGCTCACCTGTAAAATGACAGTAATAATATCCACTTTGGAGGCTTGTTGGGAGGATTAAAGTAATAATTCTAACTGATTTAGCATAATCCTTGATCCCGGTAAGCACCGGTATCTACCAATTTGTTTCAGACAGTAACTTCTTCTAAAGTTACTAGAACTGTTTTTATTAAGTCTTCCCTCATCGTTTCTAAGCTGTATTTCCCACTTATATAAAGGCTTGGACCATCTGTTGAACAATGTCAAATAGACATGGAATATGCAGTCCACTCCATATGGGATGATTTGTGTGGAACAGAGAGGCATTTTCTATCAGGAAACTTCTCTATCATTAGCTTGTATAAAACTGGCCCTTCTTACAAAAGTGATGTCATCGCTATATTTGAATTCACTTCTTCAAATATCAAATAAGAACAAATATTTTTGAATTCAATTTTCTTCTTTTTACTTTTTAAGGTGAACTTATAGCTAATTATCACTACTTTATATTTATCCATATATTGAGAAGGAAGAATGAGTCTTCTCACTTTTCTAGTTCTCATCTTTCCCCTCCCTTTAGAAGATCCTATGGCTGTATTAAAGCCTTGACTTTCACTTCCAAAGCCTTTGGTAAATCTGTTCCTTAACTTCCTGGTGATGAATCCAGTACTTTTCTACCTTGGTAGACTTTATTTATTTATTTATTAGATTTCTTCAGCCCAGCTAGGTTTCTTCAATGGTTCATCCTAAACCTTGAAATGTATTGCCTTTGGCAACAGAAGAATGGTTGCCAGATATTTCAAATCTTAGCTTACTCTTTTGCTTTCTGTGTAATGATGGTGCTAACTTACACTTGCTTAGCCTTTTGTAAGGTGCAGAATACTTTCACCTATATCTAGTGTTATCTTTTACACACATGGGTATATATATATATATATATATCATATATATATGTTACATATATATATGTCAGAGTATATGTATATTAATTATGCAGCCTATGGTGAAACTTAATTAACTGGGAAGAGAAGAGAGTAGCCTTCATTTTCTTTTTACTCATTCATTCTTCCCTTCTCTGTCTCTTCCCCATTACCCATATTCTGTGCTAAACGGTTGATATTGGACAATTCGCTTAACCTCTTTGGACTTCAGTTTCTTCATTGGTAAAAGGAAGATAGTATTTCCCTGCCCTGTGTGAGAAAGTACTTTGTAAAGTGCTATGAAATTATAATGGATTATTTTGCTTCTTCCCCACTGGACTGTGGGCCTTGAAATGGCAGAGAGTGAATCTGATTCACTTGTGTAAACTCCAAGTACTTGGAACACAGCGGGCCCTCAACTATGTCTTGTGAGTGGATGGAAAGGCTCAAGTAAAGAGGAGAGGGAAAGGCAGCAAGAGGAAGGACAGAGGGAAACAGAATTAAGAGGAAAGGGAGGAAGTGGAGGAAAAATCTTTAGTGCATTTGGTACTTTCTCATCTCAACTCATTTGACGGGGTTTAGCAGGTGAGACTGTGTTGCAGCTAAAGGAATGTGTTGGCGTTGAAGGAATGCTAACAGCCCCATTTGCCTGTCATTGTCTCAGGACCTGTGCACTCTCACCCATTTGCACGGCCTCTAATATGTCATTTCTGTTCCTGTATACACAAGACAAACTCTGACCCATGTTTTGGTGCAGTGGTAAAAATTGCCAGGATATAAGCAGTAAGTAATCCTTCTTTAGAGTAAGACATGGCTTTTATGAATTTCCTGCTTTGATCTGATTATCTTTTTCTCTAACCCTGCTGCTCTTTGGGCTTTCTTAGTTTTTAATCCCTTCGCTGGCCTCCTGATAAATCTTTTTTTTATTTTTAGTTTCAAATCTTGAATTAACTCTCTTTGCTGTGGACAAGTCTGTTTCATCCTAGTCTTAATCTTTTTAAGACTGTTTTTCTTTCACCTGAATTGTTTTATGAATGATATGCTCAGAGAACATCTAGCTAGTGCATAAAGATTTGTTCACATTCTTTAAATTGATATGCTGGTTCCTATTGTTCTTCTACACCAACTGAACCACCAAATTCTTATGGAAAACTCAAGGCTGGTCCCTGTTTCCCACAAAAGGAACAGTGACCTCACAGCCTGGATATTCTAATAAAGTACTAATTAAGGAAAGTCTAAGTCGACAGACTAAGTGTTCTGATATTGGTCTGGCAAAATATGGTCACATAGACTTGGCAGAAGCTGGTCTACGGAGCAGATCACATATCATATGTAGAGAGAATAATACTTCACAGAGGACGCACTACCTAAGGCAGAGTTGGGAAACACCTGATATGTATGTCACTGCTACAACTTTTCATCCTTTACTCATAGCAGACATCAATAAATGATCATAATTCTTGTTCCTAGGTCACACTTTGCCTAAGAATCTCAGGAATATATTCCAAGCAAATTTGCATATAAAGTGAAATCCAATAGCTGTGCCTGGAGTAGTCATTAAAACCACAGATTTTAGTGTTTAGGCAAATTTGGGTTCAATCTCAGCTCAACCGTTCATTAGCTGTGTAACCTCTCCTAGCCTTAATTCCCTTAGCTATAAAAATGATAATAAATGCCTCCTAGTGTTGTTATAAATATTAAATGAGATAATATGAAACACTCAACAAATGTTCATAACAAGTGTTCAATAAATGGCAGCTGCTATCATGATTAGAATTAAAAGAGTTACCAAACGCATTTTGGGAGGCATATGACTCATCTGTGGCTGAAAAGCAAGGGGACATAGATTCCACTGTTAATTCAGCATCCGTGTAGCTCTAGGAAAACTGTTAATAAGTTAGAGTTTGTGTTTCCTGTCAAATGTTGTTATTAAATCTGAAGGTGGATGGTGAGTTGAGAGAGGACTGTAACAAACTATGAAGGAAATGCTTTGGCTAACTTCAGCCATCAATATTCTTCCTCCATATTTTGTACTTGCTTGAAACTTTTGTAGGTTGTTTTGCATCTGCAAGTACACATTCTGTGACTTGCACAGGATATTATGGAATTCATCTCCTGCTCTCATTAGTGTGAACCCTGCCACATGTCATTACAGCAGTTTGGCAGCTGCCTTAGGGAAGCTCATTTTTAAAAAGAATTTGTTTGTTTATTTGTTTATTTTAATCTGTTTCTTTGCTTGTTGGCTTGAGTTTCAGTAACTTTTTGATTTTTCAGATTTTACTGAAAGTGTTTCTTTAACGATGAAGATGTTTGAATTGTTGCATCAGTTATTTCACAGGGATCTTCAACAGATGCTATGCCATTCCTGGGTTTCCTAGAAAACAAGGAAAAAATATATGCAGGAGATATGTAGCAAGGCATGTCTCCATGCTCAGCATACTCATTTATAGCCTTCTGCTGTACTTTCAGGTTCCTTTTCATCTAATTACGAACTTCAAAACCCAGGTCGTGATAAAGAAGAAATATAACCAAGTGTAGGAAGCAGCATAGCATAACTAAAAGATCCAGGAGCTTTGGATCCTAGTCCCAGTTCTAGTGCTAACTAGTTGTCTCACCTTTCTTAAGTCACTTAACCACCCTGGGCCCTAATATCTTTGTCTCCTGTGTGAAAACACAGGCCCACGTTACTGTTTCTTGGTGACTTGAGGGAGCCTCTGGGTCTTTTGAAAATGCACTGGAATGTCATATAAATAGTCTGAAAAAGTATACTCAATATTGTAATGTTATATTTGAAAAACAAAAAGTATATCATTTCCATAAATAAAATTACAGAAAGTAAAACTCTCCTTGGTTGGTAGGACATGTGTTAAAAAAGATTAAGAAACGAAACTTTGCAGGAAGGCAGATCTCTTCTACATTTATTTGTCATATATGAGATGCCAGAATCTGCTGGAATTGGAATGTTCAAAGGTGAATATAACATAATTTTTGGCCTCTACTAACTAGTTCATTGGACAGTAATATCCTTCTACCCTTACTTTCCAGTCTCTGCTACTTGAACTCTTAAAAATTTTTAAATTATTTCTTGTTAATTTAAGAACTCATTTCTAGGTAATACAACAACTGCCATTTCAAAGTTTTTCCAAGAATATCCCTTAAAATAATGTTTTATGTTTTCTATTTCAAAAATCCAAAACATGAAATCTGAAAGTAAAATAGCAGTCATGCTTTTCTAACTAACGCTAAAGAGTGTTCTACTTGAAAGGGTTAAAAAGTCTTAATTCACTGTTTAAATAAACTTTAATTCGCTGTTCACTATTTCTTAATATAACTGTCAAAAGAGAACTTAAATTCAAATATGACCATGGTCAATAAAATCATTGTTTAATTTTCTTCATAATCAAGTAATTGTATGTTGGATCTAAACAGAACTTTTTGCTTTTCAAAGCACTTTCAGATAAGTAGATAGTGGTCGCAGGAGGTAGGCAGGCAGGGCATTATATAGCTAGTAAAAATTTCAACTTTGACTTGCTTCTTTTTTAAAAATGTCAAAAGCTAGTATAGGCTTTTTAACCAAGCTTGTTTTCTTGTTAATCTGTATAAAGACAAAATTTTAAAAATTTTATCAGTAAGTTTATATTTCTCTGCAGGATCAGCCATGAAAATAACCCATCTGACGATGTATAAACTCTAGCTGTAAAGACAGTCTGTAAAGTTATCTTGCTTGAGAGGAAACACAAATCTCACACCACATGCCAGGCCCAGGGTCCCTTTTACTGCATCTGTTCAAGGGTGAAATACTCCGAAAAAATTCCTGTTGGTTGGGAAACACAACTACTGGTAATTAAAAGCTCTGATTCCTTTACTGAGCAGTCCCAAGACAATCAGTAGGGGCTTATGCTCTAAAGACTCCAGCTGCCTTCAGCCTGCAAATGACCCAGTTCTCAACCTTATGTTAGTCCATGACACACCTGTGCACTGTCCAAGACACACTGGAGACTAGACGGGAAGTCCCTTGTCCAGCCTGCTTGCAGCCACATCAGAAACACACACCAGGTGTGACTGGAAAGTAATGAGGCTCACTCAGAAACAAAATAACACAACTGGACCAAGAATAGGATTTATGCATCCAATTGAGGATTGTTCCTCAAAGTGGTCATTGCGGAAAACATAAAATGCTGCCATTGCTCATAACACTTTTAGAATGTCTCCTTGAGAATGGCCTTTAGAGATTATGGTCTTCTCAAGAAAATTTGTCCATTTCTTTATATTCACATGTTAGTCTTTTAATCAAAAAGTTGGTGATTTGCTATATAGATCTGATGCTCAGGAGAGAGGTCTACACAGGAGATAGACATCACTAGAGATGCCATCATTGCCACCAACTACCTGTTAGAAACAGTAAAAGGAGATGAGAAACTGGGCTACTCACTCTACTACTTTTAGGCTGCTCACTCAATATTCAGCTTTGCAGCATTGATTTGAGTGGGGTGAGCAGAGTAAAGTAAGGAGCTCTCCTACCCTGACCCCATGCTCCTAACTTAGTTTGGCAATTACTTGTTATTTCCCTTTCTCTGAGTCTTCCTCATCCCCACCTAGCTCCATGGCCGCTCTCTTGTTCCTAGCCATCCATCATCACCTTTCCCTTCCCAGTTACAATTTTAGAAGTTACCTCCATTTCATTTGTGTCACACTTGGCAATGCCTTCAGCCAGGAAATTAAAATCTTAATGGCATTTAACAACTGCCTTACCTTGTACATAATAGAAATGTATATTCTTGATTTGATGTAAATTTGCTGATGGAGGAGTGCACTGGAAGGAGGTTGGGATTTTCAATCAGAAGGCCAGGGTTAGAATCTTGTTGTTCTCAAGTAATGTCACCATTCTGAGTTCAGGATTTTTCATCTGTACCATGGGAATAGGAATACCTACTTTTCAGGATTTGTTGTAAAGTTTAAATATTAGAAATATATATGTAATGTAAACCTACATAATGCCTAGAACATAGTGTATATTTAATATGTGGTAGCTATTATTAAAAGTAAATGCTGAAGTTCTTAGAGGCTAAGTGACTTTCCCAAGGTCATATGGCTGATTGATATCTTGGGATGGACTTAGATTCAAGTGTGATGAATCTGTGGTTACTACTAATCCATGGTGCTGACTTTTTCAGTTCATTAATATTTCTTCATCTTTGTCTCTGAAACTTTCCTCTGTGTAGGTCAAAAATTGACAAAGTTCTAAATTCTTCAATCTATTTCTAATTCTAGAGAAATTATTGTTGGACATACTGCTATCATGTAAATAATTATAAAAACCACATAAGAATATGAATAGCTTAATATCAGAAACTAAAACATAGCCCATAACCCCAAAATGCAAGCAGTTATAAATGAAGATTCCTATAGTCTAGACACTGACCACTCCATACACACACAGTTGTTCTTACTGGAAGCTTTAACCTTGCAGATGCCTTCTGAGGAAGCTCTTCTCCTCTTTTATACTTGGCAACCAAGAGAATATCAGAGCTGGAAGAGACCTCAGAAATCATCTAGTTCACTTCCTCAGTTTACAGATGAGGAAACCTAGGCTCAGAGAGGAAAGTAACTTGCCTAAGATCACATAACTTAGAAATAGAACCAGGTCTTCAGTGGAAACCCACTGATGGGGGGAAAGCTTCTGTTCATGGGGACCCCATAAACCAAGGGCCTTGGGAGAACAGAGAACAGAACTGATCTGAACCCAGACCGGCACGTGTGAGTAACAACCCCTCCCCCCTGGCAAAGCCAGTGGTCTCAGCCATCTTGCCCCAAGGCGGAGAGCTCATAACACGCAGCTCTCGACCCCCATCTACTGGCGACAGGCTGTAACTGCAACCGAATTCTACCACCATGCGAAAAAACGGCTCCTCTACCATCCAGCAATTTATAAAAGCCCCAGACCGGAAGGAAAACAATAAAAACATAGAATTAAGTCCTGAGGACTTGGAATTAGGTAAACTAAGTGATAATGAGTTCAGAGCAGCTATAATAAAAAAAACTCAATGAGGTAGAGAGAAAGATAGAGAAACAAGCCGAGTTCTGGAGTTACTTCACAAAAGAGTTTGAAATCATAAAGAAGAATCAAACAGAATTACTTGAGATGAAAAACACAATGGACCAGGTAAAACAGAATACGGATTCCCTGAATGCCCGTGTAGACACCATAGAAGAGCAAATTAACATAACTGAAGATAGACAGGCTGAATGGCTCCAGACAGAGGAAGAAAGAGAACTAAGAATTTTAAAAAAATGAGGAAAATCTCCGAGAGATAATGGATTCAATGAGGAGTAAGAACATAAGGATCATAGGAATTCCCGAGAATATGGAAAAGGAAAATGGAGCAGAAAGTGTGCTTAATGAAATTATTGAAGAGAACTTCCCAAATCTAGGGATCGACAGAGAAATGTGTGTAGAGGAGGGTTTTAGATCTCCTAGATTTGTCAATGTAAAAAGAGCTACCCCAAGGCACATAGTAGTAAAACTGGCAAAAAGGAAAGATAAGGAAAAAATACTCAGGGAAGTAAGAAAAAAAAAAAAGAGAATAACCTATAAAGGAGCCCCTATCAGACTGTCAGCGGATTTCTCTACAGAAACCCTACAAGCTAGGAGAGAATGGAGTGACATATTCAAAGCTTTAAAGGTGAAAAATCTTCAGCCAAGAATACTCTATCCAGCAAGAATTTCCTTCAGATATGAGGGAGAAATTGAATCTTTTGCAGACAAATAAAAGTTAAGGGAATTTGTAACCAAAAGCCCTCCATTACAAGAAATCCTCAAGAAGGATCTCATACCTGAAAAAAGAAAAAAGGGAGAAAGGGGTCACAATCCACAGACTATGGAGACCGATGGATAGAACCAGAACAGGATAGCAATTATTCAATTATAGCATTAGGGTAAAGGTAAGGAAACTACCAAAGCAAGGTCGATCTTATCACTCTAACTACAAGTTAATAAGACGAGTTGGAATAACAAATGAAAATAATAATTTAGGAGGGGAAGAGCAAAGGGTCTGAATCAGTATTGGTCAAGTAAGTAAGAGACCACCAGAGAATAGACTATATTATACATGAGATTCTAAATACAAACTTCAAGGTAGACACTAAAATAAAGTACAGAACAGAGTCACAAAACATAAATAAGGAAAAATCTAAGAAACCCAGCATAAGAAATTGCAGTATTAAATGGGTAGTTTAAAGTAAACAGGAAAAGAAATGCAGGAAAACAAGATAATGAGCAACAGATTGACAGCTTTAAGTCCACATGCATCAATAATCACTCTCAATGTGAATGGATTGAACTCTCCAATAAAAAGACACAGAATGGCAAAATGGATTAAAGAACACGATCCAACAATTTGTTGCCTCCAGGAAACACACCTCAGCCCCAAGGACAAACACAGATTCAGGGTGAAGGGGTGGAGGACAATATTTCAAGAAAACAGCAAGGAAAAAAAGGGAGGTGTTGCAATTCTTATATGAGACCAAGTGGATTTCAAAATAAGATAGGTAAAGAGAGACACAGAGGGACAATATATAATGATCAAAGGGACACTTCATCAAGAAGAAATAATGCTTATAAATATCTATGCACCCAACACAGGAGCACCAAGATTCATAAAGCAACTATTAACAGACCTAAAGGAAGATGTTAAAAACAACACAATAATAGTAGGGGACCTCAACACCCCACTCACATCAATGGACAGATCATCCAGACAGAAAATCAACAAGGAAATAGTGGAGCTGAATGAAAAACTAAAACAATTGGACTTAATAGACATATATAGATCACTCCACCCTGAAGGAGCTGAATACACATTCTTCTCAAGTGCACATGGAACATTCTCTAGGATAGACCATATGTTGGGAAACAAGGCAAGCCTCTACAAATTTAAAAAAATGGAAATAATAACAAGCATCTTCTCCGATCATAGTGCTATAAGGCTAGAAATTAATTACAAAAAAAAAGCTGAGAAAGGCACAAAGATGTGGAGACTAAACAACACACTACTGAACAAGCAATGGATCATTGAAGAAATTAAAGAAGAAATAAAAAAATACCTGGAAACAAATGAAAATGATAACATGCCATACCAACTCATATGGGATACAGCAAAAGCTGTATTAAGAGGAAAATTCATCGCCATACAGGCACATCTTAACAAACAAGAAAAATCCCAAATAAGCAACCTTAAAGCACACCTAACTGAACTAGAGAAAGAAGAACAAATGAAGCCCAAAGTCAGCAGAAGGAGAGAAATAATAAAAATCAGAGCAGAAATAAATACTGTTGAAACGAAAAAGGCAGTAGAAAGGATCAATGAGACAAAGAGCTGGTTCTTTGAGAAGATAAATAAAATTGACAAACCACTAGCCAGACTTACAAAGAAAAAAAGGGAGAAAGCTCAAATAAACAAAATCGGAAATGAGCGAGGAGAAATAACAACAGACTCTGCAGAAATACAACAGATTATAAGAGAATACTACAAAAAACTATATGCCAACAGAATGGATGACCTAGAGGAAATGAATAAATTCTTGGACTCCTACAATCTCCCAAAGCTCACTCAAGAAGAGGCAGACAATTTGAACAGACCAATCACAAGGAAAGAGATTGAAACAGCAATCAAAAACATCCCAAAGAATAAAACCCCAGGACCAGATGGCTTTCCTGTGGAATTCTACCAAACTTTCAGAGGGGATTTAATACCTATCCTTTTCAAGCTATTCCAAAAAATTAGGGAAGATGGAACACTTCCTAACACATTCTGTGAGGCCAACATCACGCTGATACCAAAACATGACAAAGACACCATGAAAAAAGAGAAGTACAGGCCAATATCACTGATGAACATAGATGCAAAAATTCTAAACAAAATTTTGGCAACCAGAATTCAGCAATTGATCAAAAGGATCATACATCATAATCAGGTGGGATCCATACCAATACCAAGGACACAGGGATGGTTCAACATCCGCAAATCAATCAACGTGATACACCACATCAACAAACTGAGGAATAAAAACCACATGATCATCTCAATAGATGCAGAGAAGGCATTTGACAAGATCCAACAGCCATTTATGATAACAACTCTGAACAAAATGGGCATAGAAGGAAACTACCTCAACATAATAAAGACCATCTATGACAAACCCATAGCCAACATCATACTCAATGGGCAAAAACTGAACGCCATCCCCCTGAAAACAGGAACGAGACAAGGATGCCCTCTATCACCCCTCTTATTTAACATAGTACTGGAGGTCCTGGCCAGAGCAATCAGGCAAGATAAAGGAATAAAAGGAATCCAAATAGGGAGGGAAGAAGTGAAACTCTCGCTGTTTGCAGACGACATGATCTTATATATGGAAAGCCCCAAAGAATCCATTGGAAAACTGTTAGAAGTAATCAACAACTACAGCAAAGTTGCAGGGTATAAAATCAATTCGCATAAATCAGTAGCATTTCTATACTCCAGTAATGAACCAACAGAAAAAGAACTCAAGAACACAATACCATTCACAATCGCAACAAGAAGAATAAAATACCTTGGGGTAAATTTAACTAAGGAAGTGAAGGACCTATATAATGAAAATTACAAGGCCTTTCTGAGAGAATTGGATGACGACATAAGGAGATGGAAAGACATTCCATGTACATGGATTGGAAGAATAAACATAGTTAAAATGTCCGTTCTACCTAAAGCAATCTACAGATTCAATGCCATCCCAATCAGAATCCCAATGACATTCTTTACAGAATTAGAACAAAGAATCCTAAAATTGATATGGGGCAACAAAAGACCCCGAATTGCTAAAGCAATCCTGAGAAAAAAGAACAAAACAGGAGGCATCACAATCCCTGACTTCAAAACATACTACAAAGCTACAGTAATCAAAACAGCATAGTGCTGGTACAAAAACAGGTGCACAGATCAATGGAACAGAATTGAAAGCCCAGAAATAAAACCACACGTCTATGGACAGCTTATCTTCAACAAAGGAGCTGAGTGCATACAATGGAGCAAAGCAAGTCTTTTCAACAAATGGTGCTGGGAAAACTGGAAAGCCATATGTAAAAGAATGAAAAGTGACCATTCTTTTTCACCATTCACCAAAATAAACTCAAAATGGATCAAAGACCTAAAGGTGAGACCTGAAACCATAAGGCTCCTGGAAGAAAACGTAGGCAGTACACTCTTTGACATCAGTATTCAAAAGATCTTTTTGGACACCATGCCTTCTCAGAGAAGGGAAACAATAGAAAGAATAAACAAATGGGACTTCATCAGACTAATGAGCTTCTTCAAGGCAAATAAAAACAGGATTGAAACAAAAAAACAACCCACTAACTGGGAAAAAATATTTGCAAGTCATATATCGGACAGAGGCTTAATATCCATAATATATAAAGAATTCCCACAACTCAACAACAAAACATCAAACAACCCAATCAAAAAATGGGCTGGAGACATGAACAGACATTTCTCCAAAGAAGATATATGGATGGCCAATAGGCACATGAAAAGATGCTCATCATCGCTGATCATCAGGGAAATTCAAATGAAAACTACACTAAGATATCACCTTACACCCCTTAGAATGACAAAAATATCTAAAACTAATAAAGGTAACAAATGTTGGAGAGGTTGTGGAGAAAAAGGAACCCTCATACACTGCTGGTGGGAATGCAAACTAGTGCAGCCACTATGGAAAACAGTATGGAGATTCCTCAAAAAATTAAAAATAGAACTACCGTACAATCCAGCCATCCATCCACCCAAATACTACTGGGTATTTGTCCAAAGAGCTTGATGTCAGCAATCCCAGAAGTCCTATGCACCCCAATGTTTATTGCAGCATTATTTACAATAGCCAAGACATCGAAGCAACCTAAGTGCCCAGCAACAGACGAATGGATAAAGAAGATGTGGTACATATATACAATGGAATACTACTCAGCTGTAAAACAGAACAAAATCATTCCATTTGCAATAACATGGATGGACCTTGAGGGAATTATATTAAGTGAAATAAGCCAGCTAGAGAAGGATAATCTGTGTATGACTCCACTCATATGAGGAATTTAAAATTATGGACTAAGAATAGTTTAGTGGCTACCAGGGGAAAGGTGGGGTGGGGGGTGGGCACAAAGGGTGAAGTGGTGCACCTACAACATGACTGACAAACATTAATGTACAACTGAAATTTCACAAGATTGTAACCTATCATTAACTCAATTAAAAAAAAAGAAATAGAACCAGGTCAATTAATGCCTAATTTACATTAGCCCTAATTTAAATTACCTAAAAAGGTAACTTTTTAGAAGTACCAAGGAATTCCTGTCTTCCAATGAAACTACCATCCCAGGAATGAAGGAGAAGCCATCTTGAGCCAGAATTAGAACTGAAGTAATAATATTTTCTCAAAATAACATTAAAAAAATCATGTGAGGGAATGAAGCCAGCATTGTGGCAGAATGAGTTGTTCTCTTTGTCTCACCCCTCTGTTACAACTAAATGGGCATTCATTAACCAACAGAGGATTCCCTACACAGCACAACAGGATACCTGGGAGATCCACACAGCCAGATATCTGAAGGTGGGTGGACTGGATCCTTGGGAACCAGGGGAACTAGGTGAGTGCACCCCTCTCCCTCCCTGGTGGCAGTGATCCAGGTCTTGGGTCCTCACACAGTGGTTGGTGTGACTGTAAGAGGAGGAGGAGGCAGCTTAGCCTGCACACAAATGCTTTTGGAGTGGTAGCCCAGCCCATGGGAGTGCCCACTGTGCTTTGGTGGTCCCACCAGTGGTAATGCTCCCCACTGAGTGGCAGAGCTCAGCCCCCATGGAGGAGCCTCACCCACCAAGTGCAGCAACTCAGCTGAACAAGCCATGAGCACAGAGCCAGCCATGTGAAAGAAAACATCCCTCCTGCCTAGCACACAGCTCAGCCAGTCCCCTGTTGAGTGCAATGCTCCCACCTGTGTGAGAGCAACCCATTGGCAGAGCACAGTGGTCCTGCTTGCATGTGCCTGCACAACCCCCCAAGTGGCTGCAGCCAGCTCACGCAAAGGCAGAACAGCCCTACTGGCACAACTTCCAGCAGAAAGGGCGATCAGAAAACACAGCTCCTGCCTGGCCCCAGTGGTGGCAGGTGGAATCTGCAACCTGATCCCACCAAAAAATGCACTGGCAAAGGATCAATTCATCAAACACCATGAAGAACTACAGTAACACTTCAGAGAAGGAAAATGAAAAGTCTACAGAAACCAATTCTGAAGTCAGCAAAATTGCAATCTTAATGACAGAGAACTCAAAATAGCTGTCATAAAGAAACTCAACAAGTTACAAGAAAACTCAGAAAGACAGTTCAATGAGCACAGGAATAAAATTAACCAGCAGGAGGAATACTTCACTGAAGAAACTGAAGCCCATTAGAAAAACTATACAGAAATTCTAGATATGAAGAACACAAACAATGAGATTTTAAAAATCTAGAAACCATAACAAATAGAGCTGACCTTATGGAGAAATGCTTCAGGTGGAGGAGAGAGAGCTAAGATTTTTTTTAAAATGAAGAAATTCTTTGAGAAGTATCTGACTGAATTGGGAAAAGCAACGTAAGGATTATAGGATTCCAGAGGGAGAAGTGCGGGAGAAAGGAGCAGAGAGCTTGTTCAAAGAATAACTGGGAACTTCCCAAACCTGGGGAAAGAACTAGACTTACATGAAGTTGTTAGAACTCCTAATTACATCAATGCAAAAAGACCTTCTCCCAGGCGTATAATATTAAAACTGGCAAAAGTTGATGAAGAAGAGAAAATATTAAGGGCAGCAATGCAGAAGAAAGTAACCTAAAAGGAAACCCCTATCAGGCTTTCATGGATTTCTCGGTAGAAACCTTTCAGGATAGGAGAGAATGGAATGATATATTCAAAATACTGAAAGACAAAAACTTTCAGCCAAGAGTACTCTATCCAGGAAAACTATCTATCAGATATGGAGAAATAAAACCTTTCCCAGATAAACAGAAGCTGAGAGTGTTAATCACCACTAGGCCTGCCTTACCAGAAATGTTGAAAAGACCCCTTCCATCTGAAACTAAAAAACAAAGGTTTACAAAACCTTGAACAAGGAGATAAATGGATAGATAAAATCAGAAAATTGCAGCTCTATATCAGAATAGGTTAGTAAACAATTATAACAAGATAACTATAAACACTTCAATTTAGTCACAGACTCACAACAAAAAAGAATAATTTGTGACAACAATAACTCATAAAGGGAAGAGGAAAGGGATAGAACCTGCTTATGCTAATGGAGATAAGAGGCTATCAGGAAATGGACTGTCTCATCTATGAGACTTTTATATAAACCTTATGGTAACCACTAAACAAAAAATCAGAGCAGGGTAACAAATCATAAGTAAAGAGAAAACTGAGAAAAACATCACAGAAAACCACTAAACTGAAATGACAGTCAGCAATACAAGGGAAAATAAACAATGGGACTATAGAACAACTTGAAAACAGAGATTAAATGGCAATATTAAGCCCTCACATATCAATAATCACTAAATGTAAATGGATTGAATTCTCCAATCAAAAGACACAGAGTGGCTGGATGCATTAAAAAATAAGACTCAACAATATCTTGCCTCCAGGAAACACACCTCAACTCCAAAGACAAACATAGGCTTAGAGTGAAGGGATGGAAGATGAAACTCCCAGCAAATAGCAAGCAAAAGAAAGAAGATTTTGCCATGCTTACATCAGACAAAGCAGACTTCAGCATAAAAAAGACAATGAGAGACAAAGAAAGGCAATATACAATGATAAGAGGGACAGTCCATGAAGAGGACATAAAACTTATGAATATCTATGCCCCTAACACAGGAGCACCAAAGTATATAAAGCATCTGTTAACAGAGCTAAAGGGAGAAATTGACAGCAACACAATAATAGTAAGGGACCTTAACACCCCATTTATGTCAATGAATAGATCATCCAGAAAGAAAGTCAACAAGGACATAATGACCTTAAATGAAAGACTAGACTAGATGGACTTAATAGATATATAGAGAGCGTTCCATCCAAAGACAGCAGAATACATATTCTTCTCAGGTTCACATGGAACATTCTCAAAGATAGACCATATATTAGGAAACAAGGCAAGCCTTAATAAATTTAAGACAATTGAAGTCATTTCAAGCATCTTTTCCAACCATAATGCTATGAAACTAGAAATCAACTACAAGAAAGAAGCTTGGAAAGTCACAAATATGTGGAGACTAAACAACCTTCTATTGAACAATCATTGAATCCATGAAGAAATCAAAGGAGAAATAAAAAAATACCTAGAGACAATGAAAATGAAAACATAACATATCAAAACTTATCTGATGCACCAAAAGTGGTACTAATAGGGAAATTTATAGCAATAAAGGCCTACCTCAACAAACAAGAAAAATCTCAAATAGGTCATCTTAAACTACACCTAACAGAACTAGGAAAAGAAGAACAAACAAAGCCCAAAGTCAGCAGAAGAAAAGAAATAATAAAAATTAGAGCAGAAATAAATGAAATAGAGACCAAAAAACAGTAGAAAGAATCAATAAAACTAAGAGCTGATTCTTTGAAAAGATAAACAAAATTGACAAAACCCTTAGCCAGACTCACTGAGAAAAAAAGAGAGAAGGCTCAAATAAAGTTCAGAATGAAAGAGGAGAAGTTATAATGGACATCACAAAAATACAAAGAATTATGACAGAATACTATGAAAAACTATATGCCAACAAATTGGATAACCTAGAAAAAATGGATAAATTCTTAGACTCATACAACCTCCCAAAACTGAATTGAGAAGAAATAGAGAATCTCAATAGACCAATCAAAAGTAAAGAGATTGAAATAGTAACCAAAAACTTCCCAAAAAACAGACGTCCAGGACCAGATGGCTTCTTTGGAGAATTCTACCAAACATTCAAAGAAGATTTAATACCTATTCCTCTCAAACTATTCCAAAGAATTGAAGAAGACAGAATGCTTCCTAACTCATTCTATGAGGCCAACATCACCCTGATACCAAAACTAGGTAAGGACAACACAAAGAAGGGAAATTAAAGGCCAATATTGCTGATGAACATAGGTGCAAAAATCCCCAACAAAATATCTGAAAACTGAATACAGCAATACATTAAAAGGATCATACACTATAATTAAGTGGGATTTATACCAGATGCAGGGATGGTTCAACATCTGCAAACCAGTCAATGTGATACACCACATTAACAAAATGAGGACTAAAAATCACATGATCATCTCTATAGGTGTAGAGAAAGCATTTGACAAGATCCAACATCTATTTATGATAAAAGCTCTCAATAAAATGAGTATAGAAGGACAGTCTAAACATAATAAAGGCCATATATGACAAACCCACAGCCAACATCATACTTAATGTGGAAAACTGAAAGCCATCCCTCTGAGAAGAGGAATAAGACACTCTCACCACTGCTATTCAACATAGCTCTGGTGGTTTGAGCCAGAGCAATTAGGCAAGAAAAATAAATAAAAAGTATCCAAATTGGAAAGGAAGAAGTAAAACTCTCACTGTTTGTGGACAACATGATTCTATAGATAGAAAACCCTAAAGAATCCACCAGAAAACTATTAGAAATAATCAACAACTACAGCAAAGTTGCAGGGTACAAAATGAGCTTACAAAAATCAGTTACATTTCTATACGTTAATAACGAACTAACAGAAGTCAAAAACACAATCCCATTTACAATTGCAACAAAAGAATAAAATATCTAGGAATTAATTTAACCAAGGAGGTGAAGATCTATACACTGAAAACTATAAGACATTATTGAAAGAAATCAAAGAAGACATAAAGAAATGGAAAGATATTCCATGCTCATGGACTGGAAGAATAAACATAGTTAAAATGTCTGTATTACTGAAAGCAATCTAGGGATTCAGTGCAATCCCAATCAGAATCTCAATGACATTCTTCACAGACATAGAACAAAGAATCTTAAAATTTATATGTAATAAGAAAAGACCCCAAATAGCCAAAGCAATCCTGAGAAAAAAGAACAAAGCTGGAGGCATCACAATCCCTGACTTCAAAATATACTACAAAGCCATAGTAATCAAAACAGCATGGTACTGGCCTGAAAACAGATACACAGATCAATGGAACAGAATTGAAAGCCCAGAAATAAAACCACACATCTATGGAAAGCTAATCTTTGACAAAGGGGCCAAGAACATACAATGGGGAAAGGAGAGTCTCTTCAATAAATGTTGTTGGGGAAACTGGACAGTTAAGTGCAAAGAATGAATGTAGACCATTATCTTACACTGTACACAAAAATTAACTCAAAATGGATTAAAGATTTGAATGTAAGACCTGAAACCATAAAACTCTTAGAAGAAAATGTAGGCAATACACTCTTTGACATCGGTCTTAGCAGCATCTTTTCAAACACCAGGTCTATTCAGGCAAGGTAAACAAAGGAAAAAATAAACAAATGAAACTACATCAGATTAAAAAGTTTATGTAGGGCAAAGGAAACTGTGAACAAAAGGAAAAGACAACCCACCAACTGGGAGAAATTATTTGCAAATCATATATCTGACAAGAGGTTAATCTCCAAAATATATAAAGAACTCATACAACTTAACAACAAAAAAACAAACAACCCAATCAAAAAAGGGGTAAAGGATATGAACAGACATTTTTCCAGAGAAGATATGCAGATAGCCAACAGACACATGAAAAGATGTTCAACATCACTAATCATTAGGGAAATGCAAATCAAAACTACACTGAAATATCTCCTTACACCACCTGTCATAATGTCTGTAATTAACAAGGCCAAAAATAACATGTTGGAGAGGATGTGGAGAAAACGGAACCCTCATACATTGCTGGTGGGAATGCATACTGGTGCATCCACTATGAAAAACAGTTTGGAGACTTCTCAAAAAATTGAAAATAGAAATACCATAGGATCCAACTATTCCACTACTGGGTATTTATCCAAAGAACATGAAATCAACAGTGCAAAGAGATTTATGCACCCCTGTGTTCATTGCAGCATTATTCACCATAGCCAAGACATGGAAGCAACCCAAGTGCCCATCAACTGATGAATGGATAAAGAAGATGTGGTATATATACACAATGGAATACTACTTAGCCATAAAAAAGAGACAAAATCGTCCCATTTGTAGCAACATGGGTGGACCTTGAGGGTTTTATGCTAAGTGAAATAAGCCAGACAGGGAAAGACAAACACCGTGTGATTTAACTCATAGGTGGAAGACAAACAAATACGTGGATAAAGAGAACAGATTAGTGGTTATCAGAGGGGAAGGAGGTGGGGGAGTTGGGCAAAAGGGGTAAAGGGGCACATCTGTATGGTGACGGATAAAAAACTAGACTATTGGTGGTGAGCACAATTCAGTCTATACAGAAACTGATATATATTAATGTACACCTGAAATCGCATAATGTTATAAACCAATATGACCTCAATAAAATAAGTAAATATATATATTTATATTTTATATATACAAATATACATATTTTATATATAAATATATATAAATATATTTTATATGTATAAATATAAAATATAAATATATGTATATATTTTGAGGAAGATTAGCCCTGAGCTAACATCTGCTGCCAATCCTCCTCTTTTTGCTGAGGAAAACTGGCCCTGAGCTAACATCCATGCCCATCTTCCTCTACTTTATATGTGGGACGCCTACCACAGCATGGCGTGCCAAGCAGTGCCATGTCCGTACCCGGGATCCGAACCAGTGAATTCTGGGCCGCCAAAGCTGAACGTGCGAACCTAACCACTGCACCACCTGGCCGACCCCTAAATATATATATTTTATATATAATATATACAATTAAGTTGGAAGACTCAGGATTTTATTTACCTTTGCTCACCAGGCAATAAAACTCATCACTTGGAGGCCTTAGGACCAAAACATTTGAATATCCTTTTCTCAATCTGGGGAAGGAGTAATGCACTAATACAGATGTTTAGAGAGAAAACACAAGATGTTGTGAGTAGATTTGTTGTAGAATGCTAGTTTTTCATGAGAGGTGATGTTATGTTTACTTACAATAGTGAGAATGGGATGGGAATAGCTGTTAGCAGAAAGCAGATTAGGAAATTTGGAGAAGTTTTTCTTTCTTTTTCCATCAGGCTTTATGTTATGATCTAATTTAATTAAAGAAATTTTATATAGTTCCAAAACCTCTCCATATTCAAATGTAAGTGCCCAAATCTTAAAGCCAAATGCGAATAACTTTTGAATTAGCTATATGATTGTTTCACTCCAGTTTTGTCACAATTGAGAATATGTTGTGTTCTGTGTTGGATTCTCCTTTCTGGTATCAACCATTTTCTTTATATCCCAATATAAAATTTTAAGTTAGAGGGGTATTAAATCTCAATGAATCCAACTTCGTGCTATAAAATAATGAGACAAAATAGTTTGGTAAACTCAACCAGAACCAGTTCCTCCAACTGGACACTGTCCCTTATAAGAGTAGATTTGTGGAGGCAGAGACCAGAGCCATGAGGAACTTGGCTTCTGCACTGGGTTGTTGCTCCAAGATAAGCATATAAATAGATAGTGTCTTCTGATGACCTGCTCTGTCTTTAGACAACTAATGTTTCTGTATACTAGTTCCCATTGCTTCAATGCATGTGATTAAATATTTCTTGCGTATCTGTTATGAATGAGGTAAAGAGACGCAGCAGTGAATAAGGAAGACTAATCCCTGCCAAAAATCATGGAATTTACATTCTACTGAAGGAAGACAATGTCCTTTTTGTCACTTTCTTAAGAACTCCCACATTAGCATATTACATGAGAATTATTGAAAAAGGAATCCTTATGGAGGATATGCTCAGAGGGAGTAATTGCTGCCCTTATTTCACTCACAGCCACAATTCTATGGGCAAGACTGAATATGATTCCACAGATGCATTATAGCTGTATAGAAGTAAGGATGAATCTTAGTAATACTATTGAGTGAAAAAAGTAAGTTCCAGAAGATTACTTAAAGCATGAGCATAAAAAGTCATGATATCTTTTTTATAGAGTCAAATACAAATAAAACTAAGAAATATATATATTTTAGGACTATATGTATGATCAACCTATATTTTTAAAAAAGCTAGGGGAATCATAAACAAAAGATTGGGCTAGGAGTTACCTCAGAGTAGCTGTTATCAGAGAGGCAGAGGGAAGGGATAGGGAAGGAACATACAGGTAAATGCATGTTATTATCAGTACTACACTTCTTGTGTTGGGTGTTGAGTTCATAAGTGTTAATTAGTTAACTAAACAATAATTACAGTATGTCATGAACCAAGAATTATGATTAATTCAATGCTGTGTACAGTAGATTAAAAAAATTTTCCCTCTTAAAGGTGACAGTCTTTTAAATAAACCTGGCTATCATGACTTCCTTTCATTTTCTTACTTCCAAGCTAAACATGATAATTTCCTAACTATTCTCGCATATCTCACTATGACTAAAAGTCAACTTATCTTCTCCTTCCCAAACATCTTTTTCTTCTGCATTTCATGTGTCAGTTGATGACACCATCCTTCTCTGAGCCACTCAGGCTTGAAAATTTGGAGTCATCTCTGAAGCCTACTTTTCTTTTGTCTCCTCCCAGATCCAATCACTTTTCAAGCCCTGTAGAGTCTCTCTCTGCCTGCCTCTTCTCTGTTCCCACTGTCATCACCCTAGCCCAAGCCCTTGTTATGTCTCTCTTACAATGTTGAAATCGCTCCCAACTGCTGTCTCTGCTTCTAACCTATCACATCTCCCATCCATTTTCACTGTGCTGTCAGATTTATTTTCCCTTCATACTTTAATACTTCATGGTACTTCTATGCTCTGAGCTTTTTAACATCTAAGGATAAAAGTCAAACCCAATAGCTTGCTCTTCTAGACCTGCCATCTGCCCCTACCTATTTTCAACCATATTTCTACTCTTCTCCTTTATCTATTATATAATCCAGTCCAGCTGAACAATTACTTCACTTTTCCGTGTAAATAATTTCCTGCCCCATCCTGATAGTCAGGAGGTTTTCTTAATCAAAGGATAATTTGCTGACTGGAATGAACAATGGACATAAAATAAGAGAACTTGAGTTTAAGTTCACCAGCTGTAGGATCATGGACAAATGACTGAATTTCTCTGATTCCCCAAGCCCTTATCTGGAGGAAATGAAATCCAATTGAAGATTATCATAAGGTTTAAATTAGAATGTATATTTTTAAATGCAAATGTATATTTTTTAAATGCTTTGTAAAATATTTTTAAATGTAGTTAGTTTCTCCCATTTCTGCATCTCAAAGATGATCTTAAATTTACCATCATTACCTCTTCCTCCAAATGAAAGTAGGTCTTCCCTTTTTCGAACCCTAGTGGCAATTTCACTGTGCTTTACTTGGGTCACTTAACCTGTATACCTTTTATTGTAATTATTTATGTGTATGTCCTGTCTCTCCTACTAAATTGTAAGGATTGGGAGGACTGGGTTCCAGATCATTTCATCTTTGTATCCACCTCCTAGGACTTATTGTAGTGTCTTAAACAATGTGGATGTTCTATTATATTTAATGGATGAATGATAAATTTGAATTCATGATTACAAAAGTATTATTCACCTTTTTATAATCCATTTCTTTTTCTAATCTCCGTCTTACCTTTCAAGAACAGAATACTGGTGAGGTTCTGGAAAGGGTTTGATTCTGATAAGAGTTTAGAGTAGCATAACTGATATCAAATGCAACAGCAGTGCTATGTGAGATGAGTTACCAGATGTCAGTAACTTGAGAAAATTACCTCTCCTAACTTCTGCATTCAAATTTTCAGCCTTAATGTTGCATGGCTTTGGTTTGGCCTTTAATTTATAAAAGTTCAGTATTTTAATTATGTCTAGATGAATGAAGTGAATGTTCTTTATATGCCTCATTACCTACATTAGTAAAGACATACTGTGGTAAAACGTGAATCACATATTTTTCACTGGCCTATTTCTAGAACTGATCTATTACAGTTTTATATTAACTTCTTTAGATGGCTTATGAATTTTAAATATAGACTAGATCATAAATTTGCAAACTCTTATAGACAGGTGAAGACTGTATGTAGGATCCACAGATGTGCCCCTATGTGCATTGTCAGGAGAGCTATGCCTCTTAGGAGGTCAGCTAAGGGCTTCGGAGGCCAGGAGCATGGAAAAAAGTAAGGGATGGGCAGCCTCCCACTTTCTTTTATAATCATTTGAACACCTACCACTGTACTAGTTGCTGTGAGGAATATAAAAATGCATCAGACCTGGATCTTTCTCTAAAAGAGAGGATGAAAATGTAAAATGATAATTATATTACTAAGTAGACAGAAATAATACAATACCTTCAGGTTTTATGTGTGAGGCTCTATGGACATTATTGTTATATTTTAATGTAGTTAATCTTTACAATAAAAGGCTGAGATACACACCATTATCTCCACTTTACAGATTAGAAAACTGAGGCTTAAAGGGATAAAGTAATTTGTTTAGGGTCACAAAGTAGTAGCTGTGGAGCTGGAATTTAGACCCAGGTCTGTCTGACTCAATTGTGAATTACAGCAGGATTTGAACCATAGGTGAGAGGTACGAACTGCTGTGGGAGACTGGAGAGAAAAAATACTTCCAACTTACAGTTTTAGGGACAATTGCAACTATTTTTATAGGAATTTGTCTGAAATATGTAATATACTTTCCTGATGTCTTTTTAAAGTTATGAAATAGTTCAAGCATAAAAATTAATGTAGAGAAAATTACAATGAGTATTCATATCTCTACTACCCAGATTTGTTATATATTAGTAATTGATCAAATTTGCTTCAGATCTTTTTTTTTTTTTTAACAAAACTTTACATTTACTTAAAGGTTTCTTTGTATTCCTCTTAGATCCAATTTCTTCTCTTTCATAAGATAACGACTATCCTGATTTTGGTATTTGTTCTGAATTTGATCTTTTTTATTCCCATACATAGAAAATCAGAAACAGTAGTAGTGCCAAGGGAGGCATTGAATGGCAGCCTTAAAACCCCGTCATCTTCTGGTAGCTGCCCCATTCTCTGAGATAGATAGTTGTCATTTGTCTATCTTATGTGAAGTACAGTGCAAATGCTGTTTAAGCTCCCATTCTAACCAGCTTACTGCCTCTAAGCCTCTCCAACACAAAAATTCTTGAGTCACTGCTAACTGAAAATAATACATGTATTTCTTGATGTTGCTGGGTCTAACTATGAGTATTAATGCTAGTGCTATCTTATACTGTGGTGGTATTTTGATGTGTCAACTTGACAAGGCTGAAGTCCCCAGCTATTCAGTCAAATGCTAATCTCGGTGTTGCTGTGAAGGTATTTTGTAGACATGATTAAAGTTCATAATCAGTTGACTTTATTTAAGGGAGATTATCCTAGATAATCTGGGTGGACCTGATTCAATCAGTTGAAAGGCCGTAAAAAGCAGGGTTAAGACTTCCTGAGGGAAGAAGAAATTCTGCCTATGGATAGCAGCTTCAGTCTGTCCCTGTGAGTTTTAGCCTGCCCTTACTAATGGCCTATCCTATGCATTTCAGACTTGCTGGCCAGACCCTACAATTGCATGAAATTTGTAATAAACATTTTAATATGTATATTTCCTACTGGTTCTGCTTCTCTGTTTGAAGTCTGACTTATAAGTATACTATATTGAGAAAAAATTCTGGTAGGGGTCTATTTCTTTGTTTCTTTACTCTTTTCTTCATTTTTTCCTTCCTCCCTTCCTTCTTCCTTCCCTTCATTTTTTAATATTAGGTATGTTATTATTATTCAGTCATTCAAAAATTATTATTTTGAGTTGTTTCTCTATTTCCTCTCTCACTTTGAGGCTATTTTTATCTTCCAGTATTTAACAGTATATTGTACATAATATGTACACAATGCTCATTTGCTGAACTGATGACAGCCTATGGCTATCCCTCTCCATTTCTAATTTGTCATTTCTAACATACTATAAGCTTATAAACCAGACAAGCAAGTATTTAAGAAAAGTGCATGAAATAAGAATAGATACACTCCAAGAGAGGGTTGAAGGAACAAAATAAATGGCATGGATTTCCATGCATCTGGCAGAGAAATCTGTGAATTCTTCTCAGAAGCCACTTTAAAATTTGTCAGATCATTATGTAATTGGGTTCCTGAGAACCTGCTTTGTGCTGGTTTACTGCAAAGAGGCAGACAGATTATACGTGCATAAAGACAGCAAAGTGTTCCAGGTTCTGTGGTAGTCATTTGCATGGGGTCCTTCATAGGTCTGAAGGAGGCAGGAAATCGCTTTGTAGGTCAGGTGACTAACTAAACATTTGAAACGCTACTTCATTTTCAAAGGTGGTTAAATTCCAAAGAAACGATGTGAAAGCCTGTGATTAGAGAGTTACAGATACAAGAACTTGAGAGGCATATAGCTAGTATCTCATCTTCTTTTAAATATGCAGTTGACGACTGGTCTTGTCAAGTTGTAACAGACCCAGCAGTGTAGCATAGTGGTAAAGTAGACAGGCTTTGCACCCATTCCTGCACTGAGAGGATTGAGTGGCACAGGAACTTGCCATAGCTTATTGATTCAAAGATGGACTCTTTAGGGCTTGATGAGTTATTATGAGGTGAACACCTTTATAACCACCACCAAGGTGAAGAAAACTTTTTTAGCCACCCCTAATCCCTTCAAGGTGCCCTGCCCCAGTTAACACCCCCCCTTCCTCCAAAGTAACACTATAGCAATCACTTCCTTATATTTCTTTATACTTTTATCACCCAAGTGTTTATCCCTAAACACTATAGTTTAGTCTTGCCCATTTTTTAAAAAATTTCTTGTTTTTTATGTCTCTTTAATAAGTTCTCCCAGCATACTTTTCTGTTCCTTACAGTTGATCTGTGGAAGAATCCAGAGCATTTGACTTGTAGTTTCCCATAGTCTGAGTTGTGCTGATTACATACTTACGTTGCAGTTCAACATGTTCCTCTGTCCTCTGTATTTCCAGAAAACTGACAGCTGGATCCAGAAGCTTGATGAGACTCAGATTTGATCTCTTTGGCAAAAACAATGGTTTTCAAACATTTTAATTTCAGGATTCCTTAATTTCTTAAAATTTTTTGAAGAACACCCCCCCACACACACAAAAGCTTTTCTTTATATGTCATATTTATCAATATTTACCAAATTAGAAATTGACACTGATAAATTTAAAAATATTTATGTAATAATTCATTTAGATTAATGATAATAAACCTATTACATGTTAACATAACATTTTAAATCATAAATAACTATATTTTACAAAATGAAAAAATGTCTGATGAGAAGAATGACATTGTTTTACATTCTTTTTGCAAATTCTTTTAATGTCTGGCTTAATAGAAGACAGGTGGATTATTATATCTGCTTTTGCATTCAATCTGTTGCCTTATGTTGTTTTATTTGAAGTGTATGAAGAAAACCTGGCCTCACGCAGATACGTGGTTGGAAAGGTAAGGACCTCATGGATCCCTTCTGAAAGGATTTCAGCATCTTTAGAATATACTTTGAGACTCTCTGGGCAAGTCTATAGGTGGTTTTGAGTTTTTCATCAAAAGGGACATGATGTTGGTTGCCCCTCTTTTTTATGGTGATAGCAGCTATTGATGCTCAGTGCCCGAATGCATTAAATCATTGGAGGTTGCACAATGGTGACATTTATTTTTAACTTATTGGTTGGAATACTTTTATAAAAATCTGCTTCCCACATCTACTGGTTTCTTAGTGGTATAGTTAATATAGGAAGGTAGGGTAAGTGATTCTTTTCCCTTATTTACCGTTTTTCAAGATAGTTACTTGGTTCTCTATCATCTTCCAAAGGTGACTAGTTGTTTTTAAAAATATCACTATGGATTAATGGATCTAAATTTATTTCATGTGTTCCAATCAATTGCAATTATTATCCTTTTTGAAGCTTATATTACTCCATCTTAACTAGTTGGAGCCTCTTGAAATTGCCTCCTGAGTCCTGATAGTGAGAAAGGTAAGCCCTGTCATTTTTTCACAATAAATATCTCTGAAATAAAGGTATGTCTTACAATTAAGTGGGTGTCATCATTTATTTTTTTCTTTCTCAGTGATATATAAAATAATAGTGGATAATATAATCAGTAGCACCTTAGTTTATTGAAATGTTTTAACATAATTAAAAAATTTATTTCTTGCTTAAAGTCTCATTGAGGCATGCTAAGCAGCCCTCATCCATCTTGTTCTATCATCTGAAGCACTGGCCTCTACACTTACTGTGCCAGGGTTATAAAAAATCTGAGGCTTGTACAAATGCTTTAACTGTCTAGGCCCAATGCATTGCTCATTGGCTGAATTTAACCACATGATTGCAACTTAATTGTGAGGGATGCTGGGCAATGTAGTCTTCCATTGTGCCTAGGAAAGTGGCATGATAAACACAGCAATGCCTCTGTAACATTAGGTAACTTTCTCAACATCTGTGTTTTAGTTCCTTATCTATAAAATGAGGATAATAACAAGACCTACTTTATGGGGTTATGTTAAGGATTAAATAAGTTAGTACATATGAAATATTTCATACAGAACGTGACATATAATAAGTGCTCAATAAATGTTAGCTATTAATAACAATATTATTTCAATAGGAATGTCTTAAAACAAATGCCTAATATGTTCCAGAAGTCTGAAGCATGGTTATTCCTTAAAAGGTATTCTTCAGAACATGCTCAGATTCAAGAAGCACAGAAAGTTTTGGCAGATATATCCATGCTCTAAACCAGTCCTCTAATGAGGCCATATTTTTTTAATTCACCTTGAATTGTCAGGTCAAAGAGTAAAGATCTCCAGGAGGAAAACTAGTTGATAGTCAAGGCTTGATTTTTGCTTCTTCCCTAAGGGATCTAGTTCCATTTTTGTCTCTCTAAGAGCCTCATGGATTCTTAGGTGTTTGGAGAGCTGTCTGCCTCTCAACTATTTGAATATGCTTTTAAAAGTTTCCAGAAACTGCTGTTTGTTGATAAATCAGAATAATCAGAAAGAAGAGTATTAGTGAAGCTGTAAAAGTAGGAACAAAATTTTATGCAGTGGTGCCAGCTGTCATCCCACTTAGAAACACACATCATAGATTTCAGTGCTTTTCAGACATCTGCTCTCTTAGCCATATAAAATAGTCGTTCTGTCAGCAAAAGTCCCGGCAAAAAAGCTCCATTACTTCAGGAATCACATTCCCAGGCCTGGTGCCTGTATCTCCATAGTTATGGATATGGAGAAGTCCCATAATATTCTCTTGTAAAATTAGCCATGACCTAGTACTTGTATACACATTTTCTTACCCCATGGCTGGAATTCAAGCTTCTTTCTCCATTAGTTAAATATGGAGCCCTAGATCAATGGTATCTGGGCACCCTCTCTATCTCATAATCTGAAAAGAGTAGCCTCTATCTAAATCCTTTTCCACACGGATCATGACCACAAGTTGTCTCTAATCATCTGGTGCAGATTCTTAGCTACCTCACCTAGACTTTTAGGATCCTCCAAGCTGAACTCATTCCTCATGACAATTATCTAAACCCTTAACATTTTGAGATTGAACCCAGATCTCGCAGTTTATTTCAAGCTGTTTGTCAGCTTTCACTTGAACCTAGAAACCATTGTTGTCATTTGAACTCTTTACCATCTGACGATTGAAACCAGACCCCAAGCTGGTCTTCCAAGCTTTTTAATGACAAGAGATTGAACCCAGACCTCATTCCTGACATCCAAAACTCTTACCATTTGAGGATTAAATTCATTCCCAAGTATTGTCCAAGCTCCATGCCATTTGGGGACCAAACTTTAGGTCTTAGGACTTTTAGCTAAGTTCTTTACAGTTTCTGGATTTAACCCATGCTGCTCATATGTTATCAAAGTATTATATCAATTGGAGATTGACTGCACACCACAAGGCGGACAGCCAAGCTCTTTAGCAGTTAGATATTGAACCCAGACCTCAGTGAGGATTGTCTTCCAAGTTTTGTGCCAGCTGGATTTCGAGCCCAGTCTATGGCCGCCTTCCAACCGCCTTATTGATGGGGGAGAAACAGAGGTCCCCAAACCACTTTAAGCATTCTATCCCGAGGGATCAAACCTATCTGTAGTCATTATCCAACCTCTTTACCAGCTGTGGATTGGACTCGGCTGTCAAAAACCAAGTGGAAAGATTGGTTGAAAGCCTATTTATCTTTTTCAGCTGCTAAAGATCTTGAATGATGATATTAGTAGCATTGAGGAGCAGTGCTTCTCAAAATGTGGCTTCCCACCACCTGCATCAGAATCACCTGAAGCTGCTTATTAAAAAGGCAGATTTCTGGGCTCTATCCAAGACTTTCTGGCTCAGAATTCTTAGGCCTGTGACCATGGAATCTGCATTTTTAGCAAGCACTCTAGCTGATTCCCATGCACACTAAAATTTGAGAACCACTGCCCTTGAGCAAGGTTTCCTTTATCTGGTGAAGTACAATCCCAGATCTCCCAGCTGCCATCCAGCTGCTCACCAGCTGGGTCTAAAATGCAGGTTCTTATTTAATATACTCTATCAATACATTACTTTGTTAGCTTGGATGTCTAAGCCAAATTTTTCCTAACTGTTATTCAGTTGTGCTAGTTTATAGGATGGGCCTCATTACCCTGGTTCAATAAATATGGGGGGAGGGGAGCAGTTGAGTTATGATATAGCACAGCCAACTCTGCCACAGGGATTTTATTTCCCACCCAGACAGGACCACCAATACAGTACCTTGTCTTGGGGGAAGGACACCAGCAGCCCTGAATGCATATTCCTTAGGACCACACCATCCTGCAAATATAGAAAGGCCACCAAGCCCTCTGTGAGTGTAAACACTGGTCTTCCCCCAGCTTCTCTCTAGTGAACAAGCTGATCAAATTGGCATAGTAGGTAAGACCCTAAACTTCTTGCCTACCCTACTTCTTCATGCTTTCTTGCATTCCCCTCAATATAAAAAAATCAGAACATTTAAAAATTTACTGTTTTATAAGGAAATGTAGAGGGATGGAGAATGAAAAACAATCTAGATGTTAACATCTGGAGCAGACCAAATTAAGACATAAGGACTCATTACTGCAGCAATTACTTACTAAGTCTGGAAACTTAAACCTAAGTCTGGGTTGAAATTTTTCAAGCATGCTTTAATATAAAAATAACTTGGGAAAAAATCTGCATGCACTACTGTGAATCAAACTGAATTTCATGTCCACTATTGGAAATGCATGGCCCTGCTTTCCCATTGATTCCGAGGGGAGAATCATGCTCTCTAGGGCTGAAATGTGTGTTTGCTTTTGACCAAGGTATAAGTTAAAGAATATTTTAAACCATCAAGTCTTTCACCCACACTCAATATGGCTGTTTATTTTTTAATCTTCTTAGTTAAAGTGAAGCAAAGATTCTCATAATGTTAGAAGTTTTGTTAATAAGGCTTGCTTGTGTCTACACAAGCACTTTTTTTTTACTATAGAATTAGATTCAGAAAGCGTCAAGGATGATTCTTGTAAATTCTTCTTCTTCCCAGGAGGTTGTAACCCCCGAGGCTCAGGGTTCTGTCAATGAACCTACTATTTTCAGGCTGAAGCCTTTTGTTTCTGAATCATAGGTGTCTTTTTCTCATTAAGTAGAGGAAGGCATGATGCTGATCCAAAATAGAGCTTTCCTTTCCTGTAAGTCCTATTCCTTAACCTGCTTTCTTGTTTTTCATCTTCCTCTCTTCCTCTACATTCCCCTCCTTCTCCCCTTACTTCTCCATTACACTTATTATTATTGTTTTCTGTCTTCCCCACTAGAATGTAATCTCCATGAGGACAGGGATGCATCTGCCTCATTCACTGTGGTTTCCTCAGTGCCTGGCACACAGGAGACAATAGTATTTATTGACAACTGTAGTACTGCCTGATTAAATAAGTGAATGGATGAGAACAGCCAAAAAAGAAACAAGTAACTTTTAAAATTCCCAGTGGTATTGGAGAATAGTGAGAGGTAAAAATTTCATAAGTCAATGTGATGTTGAAAAATCACTTTGAAAATACAATCCAAACCCTTGCATTAAAGACTGGATGAGATTTTCTTTTTTTGTTTGGGGTTTTTTTTGGTATTCACTTTTTTGAAAAATTATTTTTAATTGTGGTAAATATACATAACATAAAATTTACCATTTTAATCACTTTTAAGTGTACAGTTCAATTTGTCAAAAACCAGACTTTGCACACTGAATAAAATAAAGCAGAAAGATGAGTTTATTGCAAGGCTTTTGACCTGTAAGCCAAGAAACTCAAGGCTACGGGAGCAATGAGTTCCGAGTTGCTCACAAAGGGATTTTTGTAAGATAAATGCAGAAGTTATTTGATTTTTTTCAGCTGATTGGTTGCCTAGTGGTCTTCTTTCTTATTTGGATCAAGATAGCTGAGCTGGGAAAAAGGAATTCCAGAGAGAGCGTGAACAGACTTGGCATTCAGATATTGCCTGGTATGCTCTGCTGATTTCTGAGATGAACTACAAATTCCTGTAAGGTTAGGTTAAGTATCATTTATGCTCCTACCTTACTGTTTTCCTTCTGTCCCTGACATAAGTAACTCCATTTTAGTTTAGTTCTACAAATTGCACTAAGTCCATTCACATTGTTGTGCAACCATCACCACCATCCATCTCCAGAACCTTTTCATCTTGCAAAACTGAAACTGTACCCATTAAACGATAATACCTCACTTCCCCCTTCCCCTAGCCTTGACAACGATCGTTCTACCTTCTGTCTTTATGAATTTGACTACTAAAGTACCTCACGTGGGTGTAATCATACAGTATTTGTCCTTTGTGACTGGCTTATTTTGCTTAGCATAATGTCCTCAAAGTTCATCCATGTTGTTGCATCAGAATTTCCTTCCTTTTTAAGGCTGAATAACATTCCATTGTGTATGTATACCACATTTTGTTTGTCCATTAATCTGTCAATGGACGCTTGGGTCGATTTCACCTTTTGGCTATTGTGAATAATGCTGTTATAGACATGGGTGTACAGATTATTTGTTCATGTCCCTGCTTTCAATTCTTTTGGGTGTATACCTAGAAGTAGTATTTCTAGATCATATGATAATTCTATTTTTAATTTTTTGAGGAACCTCCATACTGTTTTTTATAATGGCTGTACCATTTTACATTCTCACCAGCTGCACGCAAGGATTTCAGTTTCTTCACCTCTTACCAACACTTGTTGTCTTGTTTTTTGTGTGTGTGTGTGAGGAAGATTGGCCCTGAGCTAACATCTGTTGCCAATCTTCCTCTTTTTGCTTGAGGAATATTGTTGCTAAGCTAATGTCTGTGCTAATCTTCTTCTATTTTGTGTGGGATGCTGCCACAGAGTGTCTCGACCAGCAGTGTTTGGTCCATGTCTGGGATCTGAACCTACAAACCCCAGGCTGCTGAAGCAGAGCTCACGAACTTACCCACTATACCACTAGACCAGCCTCTGTTGTCTTGTGTTTTGATAATATCTCATTGTGGTTTTGATTTGCATTTCCCTAATGATTAGTGATGTCAGGCATCTTTTCATGTGCTTATTAGCCATTTGTGTATCTTCTTTGGAGAAATATCTATTCAAGTTCTTTGCTCTTTCTTGAATTGGGTTGTTTATTTTTTTGCTTTTGAGTTTTAGGAATACATGAAGGTGTCTTCATGATAATGTGTCAAAGTTAATACAGAAGGCAGGATGATATGGCACCAGAACTCTATACCAAGAATCAGATGATATTGCGTTCTAACCCAGGCTCTACCACTTAGCGGCCTTGTGACTCTGGAAAAATTTTTTCTTTCTTTCCAAGCTTCAGCATTCTTAAAATTTTCACTCTGCTTGCCTTTCAAGATTGTGGGCATCCAATAAGAAAATATATATGAACATTCTTTGAAAACTACAAAGCTTTATGCAAGAGGAAGCAGTATATATTAGTTAGGCTTCTTCAGAGTAACAGAACCAATGGATGTGTGTGTATGTGTGTAGAGAGATTGAATTATTTTAAGAATTGGCTTTCACAATTGTGGAGGCTGGCAAGTCCAAAATCTGCAGGGTAGGCTGGCAGGCTGGAGAGTCCGGAAAGAGTTACTGTTTAAGTCCAAAGGCAATCTGCTAGCAGAGTCCCTTTTCTTCTAGGGAGGTCAGTTTTTTTTCCTATTAAGGCTTTAACTGATTGGATGATGCTCACTCACATTATAGAGGGTAATCTATTTTACTAAAAGTTTACTGATTTAAATGTCAATCTCATCTAAAAAAAAACACCTTCACAGAAACATCAAGAATAATGTTTGACCAAATATCTGGGTACTGTGGCCTAGCAAAGTTGATACGTAAAGTTAACCATCACTCGGTGATGTAATGGGCAGATATATTCCTTGGTGGCACCATTACCCTGACAATCTTAAAGCAGCTTTTAAATATTAACTTTCACCACATGATAAAATATGTAATTCAACCACCCTTTCATTTCTCAGTTCTTTAACTATCATATTAATAACTACCGTTATTTTTTCTCCTTTATAACCAAATTTCCACTGCCCTTCTCTAAACATATTTTTGTCCTTTTCTGTTGAAGGCTGTTATAGTTATTTATTGCTGTGTAACAAACCACTCCCAAATCTAGTGGTTTACAGCAATAATTATTTAGTTTACAAGTTTGCAATTTGTCCAGTTCTTGTCAGGGAAGGCTCATCTCTGCTCCATCTGATATCAGCCAGCTGGGCAGCTTGACGTAGGGGCTTGTGGGTCCACTTTCAATGGGGCTGAATCACATGGCCAGTAAGTTGGAGCTAGAGCAATGCCTGCTGGGGCTGAGGGCTAAGGGCTTCAGTTCCTTTCCACATGGATCTCTCCCTGGGCTGTTCGTTTTTTTCTTGGCATGGTGGCTGAGTACCAAGAGTGAGCATTACAAGAGACAGGAAGTGGAAGCTGCCAGTTTCTTAAGAGGCCTGGTCCTAAAACTGGCACATTGTCATTCCTGGAATATCCTAAGAGGTCTTGTCCTAAAACTGGCACGTTGTCTTTCCTGGAGTATTCTATTGGTCAAATAGCCACAGAGTCCAGATTCAAGGATAGGAGACATAGATTCCATCTTTCAATGGCAGGAGTGTCAAAGAATTTGAGACCATATTTTAAATCTGCCTCAAATGTGCTTCCATAAATCTCATTGTTGGGTCTTGTTTCCACTCTCTTTTTTTGTGTTGCTATTTTAATTTAAAATTTTATGGAGTGTAGTAAGATGAATGTAAAAACATTATTAATATAGTCAGTTTGTTGTGCCTACACAATACAGACACTTAAAATCCTTCAGCATTTTCTCATGTAGTCATTCAACAGATATTTATTGAACATCTACTATGTACTTGGAGCTATTGTAAACACTTGGAATACAATGATAAACAAGACAGACAAGGTCTTTGCATTCTTTGCCGTATACATTTTACTGGGGAAATAAATACATGAAAATCAGATGATGATAGATACTATTAGAGAATTAAACTAATATGATGTGATAAAATGACTGAAAATGAATGTTTTCAGCTGCAAGTAACAGCTGCAACTAATTAAAAGTAATTTAAATAATGAGGAGTCTAGTTGACGGGTGGTTCTGGCTGATTAATTTAGTGATCAGAGACATCGTCAATAACCAGGTGCTTTCCATCTTACCCCGTGCATAGTCATAAAATGGCTGCAGCTGTTCTGCTACCACCATAGTCATGCATTGATGACTGTGTCCAATGACAAAGAGGTAAAAAGAAGGGATGTCTGTGCACATCTTCTCTATTTTCCTTTTGCGTGAGAGAAATTTTCCTAGAGGTAGGTTTCTTTCATGTCTCAATGGCTAGAATTGTGTCACATGGCCATTCTTAAACCAATCCTATAATTGTGTCACATGTCCATGCTTAAACAAATCCTATATAATGAGACCACTATAACTGACTTGGACCATAGGATTTGTCCTCTGGGTATGGAGTCTGTCTCCCTACAAGCACCTCCTCAGTCTTCTCAAGAGAAGGGTAAATAAAATTGGAGTTTTGTTAGCAAAGAACAAGGGAGAACTGGCTTTAACTTCAGTGACTAATTTTAAGTTGGGAGGTTAGGGAAGACCTTTCTTGAACAGGTGATGGTTAAGCTGAAATCTGAATGACAGGAAGGAGCCAACCTTGCTTGAGGAAAAGAAAACACTTAAGGACATCTTACCTAATTCTTGAGCCTCTTCTCAAGTAATTATCCACATATCCATTCCAGCCTTTGCTTATGACATTCCCTGTGGCTGTATGCTCTTTCCTCCTTTCTTTCATCATAGTAGTATCTATTTGTCCCTCAGGAAGGCTTGGTGCACAAATTACTTCTTCAGGAAAACTTTCTTTTCCTCTTTCCACCCCACATACATCCAAACACCAGATCAAACCTTCTTGGACTGATAAACTCTAAAGAACCTCGTATCTTTTGTAAGATACGTGTATCTCTCTTTTGTTGTAATGATTACAGCAGAGTTTTTTGAGTATGATTACTTGAGTAGTGTGTACTACTCATACTATATCTTTGGCTGCAAGAGCACAGACACCATATCCATTTTTTTCTCAATTATTATATCTCTAATGCCTAGCACAGTGCCTGACATACAGTGGGTGTTCCATCATGTTTAGGTGAATAAAAGGGAAGAATGAAGGGAATTCCTACCCTTATGAAACATGTAGGCTACTAAGGAAGATAGAGAAATAAACAAACAATTTCAATGTTGCCTGCTAAGAGCAAAAACTCTGCCTGAAGGACTTTCTTAAAAGTGAATGTAACTCATGAAGTGGTTTTGGTATTCTATGCAATTCTCATCACTTACTTTTGTCCTCAGATGGCCTAATTGAATAGCCTAAGGAAATAAAATAATTTTATTATGAGAATCAGAGTGTGACTAAATCCTTTCCCTAGTTTATAGAATTGTAAAAGATTAGAAATGAGATGGACATCTGAAGTCATCAAAAGATTAACTCCTTCATTTTAAAGATAAGGTAAATGAAGTAACACTGTGTTAACCTAGTTAGCTCTCTATGATGGTAAGAGACATTGGCATACACACAAAATCTTCAAGTACCACAGGAAGTAAAAATGAAGAAATCTATTCTGAGTTATTTTTAATAAAGTTTTATTGAATTAAAACATACATGCAGAAAAGTGCACACGGTGAATAGCTAGTGAATAGCTCGATGCACTTTTACAGTGAGCACAACTGTATAAGCACCACCCAGATCAGGAAGTAGATCACTGCTGACACATGGTGAGAAGGTCTCACCATGACCACTCTCTATCACTGAACTTAGTCTTCTTTTTGAAGATAACTGCTGTTCTGACTTTAAGTATCATAAATTAGTTTTACCTGGTGTTGAACTTTATATATATAGAAAAGGAGTATGTACGCTTTTATATTTGGCTTCTTTCACCCAACATTATTTCTGTGACATTCGTCTTCCATATGGCTATAGTTTGTTCATTATCATTGCTATATAGCATTCTGTTATTTGAATATACCAAATATATTTACTATGTCTATTGTTAATGAACATTCCGGTTTTTCCAGTTTTTGGTTATTAAAGTAAAAGAGTGTCTAGAGATGTGTTGTGGGTTTTGGTGAACATATGTTCAAATTTCTATTGGATATATGCCTATGAGTGAAATTGGTAGCTCACAGGATAAATATTGGGCTTCATGTATTGCATGTTGTATAACAGTTTCCCAAAGTGGTTATTCAATTTACACACCCATTAGCTGTTCCAGTTTTTCTACATTGTCAGCAACACTTGGTGTTGATAATCTTTTTCATTTTAGCCATTCTGGTGGGTATATAGTGTTATCTCATTGCCTTTTCCTGATGACTAAGAAGGTTAAGCACCTTTTCAAACGTCTATTAACCGTTGGCCATCCTCCTTTATGAAGTGCCTGGCCAAGTCTACCCATTTTAGGTGTTCTGTCATTATATATTTTGAATACAATCTCTCTGTTGATTATATGCCTTCCATTATGTTCACCTACTCTGTGGAATGCCTATTTACTGGCTTAGTGGTGTCTTCTGATGAAAAGAAGTTTTAAATTTTGTCGTAGTTCAATTTATCAACCTTTTTCCTTTCTGGTAGTGCTTTTCTGTTCAAGATATTATTGCCAACCCCAACTAATGAATATATTCCCCTATGTTGTTTTTGATAATCTTCATTGTTTTACCCTTTACAGTTAGACCTAAAATTCCCATTGAATTGATTATTTTGTATATGAGGTAGGAATGAGGGGGTAGGTTAAAATTTTTTTTATTTGCATATTCACTTGACTAAGCATCGCTTTTTGAAACGATCGCCCTTTCTCTGCTTGTCTGCAGTGTAGCCTTTATCATAAAGCAAGTGTCCAGATGTGTTTAGGTATGCTTCTGGACTCTCTGTTCTGTTTCATTGGCCTATTTGCCTATCTTTATACCAATATCACACACTCTTAATTACTGTAGATTTGTAAGTCTTGATATCTGGTCGAATAAATTCTGCAGCTTTGTTCTTTTTCTTCATGGTTGCCTTAGTGATTCTTGGCCTTCATATTACCATATGAATTTTAGCATTAGCTAATCAATTTCTATGAAAAGCCTCCTCATGATATGATTGGGATTGCATTCAATCTGTAAATTAGTAGGGGAACATGATATAGACATTCACTTATATATCTCATTTTCAGCAGTATTTCATAGTTTTTGTGTAGATGTCTTATACATCTTTAAGTTTATTCAGATTTATTCAGAGCTATCTGATTTCATACGCATTATGCAATTGGAAATAGTCTCATGTGTTTATAATTTCATTTCCTCATTGTTTGTTGATGGAATATATAAATACAATTGTTTTTTTTTATATATTGACCTATATCCAATGAACCTGCTTAATTTACTTACTCATTCTAAAAAAATTAGCTGTAAATTTCTTTGGATTTTTATGTACACAATCATGTCATAATGACAGTTTTGTTACTCCTTTTCCATTTATTATACCTTTATTTTCAGTTTTTGGCTTATCAGATGATGAGAACTTCCAGTACAATGTTGAAAAGAAGTGGTGCTAGTGGGCATCCTTATCTCATTACCAGTGTTAGGGAGAAATACTTTACTTTTATTCATTAGTTTGACATTTGTTGTAGATGTTGTAGATACTCTTTATCATATTAAGGATGTTTCCTTCAATCCTAATTTGTTCAGAATTTTTATCATAAATAAGTGTTGAATTTTACTTAATGCTTTTGCTGTATCTATTGAGATGATCATATACTTTTTCTCCTATATTGTGAATTACATTAATTGATTTTCGAATGTTGAACTAACTTTACATTCCTGGAATTCACTCAGTTTGGTTTTGATGTATTATATTTTTTATATATTACTAGATTTTGTTTGCCAAGATTTTATTTAGGATTTTTACATCTATGTTCATGGGAAGGTCTGACTTGTATTTTTTTTCTTTTTTGTGATGTCTTTATTAGGCTTTTGTATCAAGGTTATGCTGGATCTAAGCATATCAAGGTTATGCTTTATCTAATAAAATGATTAGGAAGTAGTCCCTCTTTATTTGATTCTCTGAAAGACTTTGTGTAAAGTTGGTATAGTTTTTCCTTAAATTAATGGAAGAATTTACCAGTGAAGCAACCTAGCTGTAGAGATTTTTTGTGTGTGAAGACATTTTAAATTACAGATTAAAAATTTTAGTAGATATTAGACTACTCATATTTCTGTTTCTTTTTTATATCAATGTTGGTAAATTGATTTTTATAGGAATTTGTCCATTTTATCTCTAGTTTCAAATCCACTGGGAAAAGTTGACCATCATTTTATCCTCGTATATCATTAATGTATGCAGGATCCAATTTTAATTCCTGATGTTGTTATTTGTGTGTTCTCTCTTTTTTTTGTTCGGACTTGCCAAGAGTTTATCAGTGTTATTAGTCATTTCAAAGAACTAACTTTTGGCCTTGGTGTTTTTTCTTCTTTTTTATATCTGTTTTCTATTCATTGATTTCTGCTGTTATATTTATTATTTCCTTGATTGTACTTTCTTGGGTCTAGTTTGCTATTCTTTTTCTAACTTCTTTTTTTTTTTTTTAATCAGAACCACTGCTTTTATTTCTTTTTTTCTCAGTTTTATTGAGATTTAATTGACATACAACGTTGTATAAGTTTAAGGTGTACAACATAATGATGTGATATATGTATATATTGCAAAATGATTACCACAATAAGATTAGTTAACATCCATCACCTCACATAGGTACAATTTTCTTTCCTTGTGATGAGAACTTTGAAGATCTACTTTCTTTCTAACTTCTTGAGATGGAAGCTTGGAGAATTTCTTTTAGGCTCTCTTCTTTTCTATGTTTATTTAAGGCTAAAAATTTCCCATTTCCCTCTGTATACTGTTTTAGCTGCACCCCTTGAGTTTTCATATATTTTATTTTTTATTATTGTTCAATTCAAGATATTTTCTAATTTCCCCTTTGACTTATTCCTTGGCTCATGGGTTATTTAAAAGAATGTTGCTTGATTTCTAGTTATCTTTTAAAATATTTTAAAATTTAATTCCATGTAGAAAATACATTCTTAAATCTTTGAAAATTATTAAGACTTGTCTCATGAACCAGCATATGCTCTGTTTTGGTATATGTTCATTGAAAAGCATGTGTTTTTCTGTTTGGGATTCTATAAATATTGATTAGGTAACTTGTTGATTGTGTTCTTTAAATCTTATATATCCTTGTTGATAGTTTTTATTGGCTTCTGAAGGTTACTGTTAGAGGTATGTTAAAATCTCCCATTATGATTTCTTGACTTCATTATGTATGCTGTTAGGTCTGTTAACTTTAGCTTTAGACACTGAGGCTATGTGTTTATGGATATGAAAATTTAGAATTACTGTAGCTTCTTGGTGGATTTAGCCTTTAATCATTATTTCTCTTTATCTGTAGTAATCCATCTGTATTAGTTTCTATTGCCACTATAACAAATTGCCACAGATTTAGTGGCTTTAAACAACACAAATTTCTTATCTTACAATTCTGGAGATCAGTCATCAAAAATATATCCCCTAGGGCTGTGTTCCTTCTGGAGGCTCCAGTGGAGAATCTGTTTCCTTGCCCTTTCCAGATTCCAGAGGCTGCCTACATCCTTGGGCTTGTGGCTCACTTCTTTCATCTTTAAAGGCAGTGTCATAGCATATTCAAATCTCTTTCTATATATCTCTATGCTGCTATGGTCACATTGCCTCCTGTCTAACTCTGACTCCTCTTCCATCCCTTTTACAAGGAGTCTCATGACTAAATCAGGCCCATCTTGCTAATCCAGGATAATCTCCTTATCTCACAATCCACAACTTGATTACATCTTCAAAATCTCCTTTGTCTTATGAAGTAATATTCACAGGTTCCAGGGATTACAACGTGGACACCTTGTTGGGGGGGGGGGGGAAGGAGGATGCCATTATTCATCTGCCAATACTATCTTTAAGTTTTCATTGTTTGATAGAAATGTATAGGTACACTTAACTTTCTCTTGGTTAGCGTTTGCATGGTATTTCTTTTTCCATCCTATTACTTTTATCCATTCCTTATCCTTATATTTAAATTTGTCTCTTTTTAGTAATATATAGTGATTTTGTTTTTCTCTTCAGGTGACAGTCTTTGGCTTTTAATTGGTGTTAATCTATTTCCATTTGGGTTTATGTTTACAACTTACTATTTGTTTTCTAATCATCCTATTTCTTCTATGTTCCTTTTCTTTCTTTTCCAAAATTTTAAGATTCATAACTTCTGTTATTTCATTTTTCCCCTACTAGCTAGTTTTTTAAACATTATTTTACAACTTTTTAGTGATTATTCCCAAAATTACAGTGTACATTCTTGACTTATGATATAAATTAGTACTTTTATAATTTCCTGGACAGTACAAGGACCATAAAATACTTTAAATCCATTCATCTACTTCCCATCTTTTGTTCTGTTGTCATTTTGTTTGCTACTCTGTATATTTTGAACCCTACACTCCTGGAAGGGACGGAGCATAAGCTGGAACCCACTGGGCACCTTTGCATCTGTAAATAACTACTTTTGACTATGAAAAAATTATTTAGGGTGTAATGGCTGCTGCTTACCTTCTGCCTTTCAAATCTTCCATAAATTCATTTTTGGCCAACTCTACCCCAGAACTATATGGAGAAGGGGATTTGGGGAAATGTTCACAACTTAACCAAGTTAGTACAGCACAAACCATTGCTCTCTCACGTCATTTTCCTCCAGAAAGTATTTTCTTTTGTTTCTATCAAACAGAGTAGGAGCCAATTACCTTAATTAATTTTGGGACTGAGCTGACTTGAAACTTGTTTAAATCTTTGTGAGGACTTCTCTTTCTGGTTCATTCTTCCTCCTAGGATGCATCCTTTCAGGGTCCCAATAGAAAGCTCGGGACAAGAGTTATATCTCAGCCCTGTGAGACTGCTGAAAACTGTGCTCAGTGTCTCAGCCCTTGAACTGTTTCCTTCTCTTTGACTATGCAGTTTCTTGGCTCTGCACTGCATGTGAATCAGTAAATGCTTTGAGAGGAAGACATGGAAGAATATTCAGCTAACTTCAATAAAATGCCCTTCTTTCATAGATCTTCCTCTTAGGTCCTGGCTGTCTTGGTAACTCTCCAATGCCTTCAAACTGATTTTTTAAATCCAGTTTTTCTGGCAACAAGAAGGTTGGGTCTGATACAGGGTGACTCTTCATAACCAAGAATGGAAATCTCAGAGTTGTTTTTAAATTTGTTGGCCACAAATGTATGACATAATAACAAGTTATATTGGGTAATAAATGGGAGGGGGGAGAGATAACATTAAGAAACAATAAATAATGGTAATTTTACTGGCTGACTTTCTTATTGCTAAAGAGCATTGTTTACCATAGTTAAATAAATAAATAAATCTCTACTGATTCTCACTATGGAGCATCACAGTACATAGATTTGCCCATGTGAAAAGCAGGTCATAAATTGCAGTTTGGTATGTTTGCCCTTAATGTGTTCCTTCATTGGTTGTCTTCTCTGTTCCTAGTATTTTAATGTGTGGCCTTTCCCTTTGGTCATTCTTGAATAGATTATTATCCTAATCACAAGTCATGGCCTCCAAATTTGATGAAAATCTATTTGGTCATTTTTACTTGACATGGAACAGAGAAATAAGCAGACAGTTATGTTTTATGGATTGAATCTGTATACTCTACAAAAATACTGGTAAGGCTAACAAGTGAGTTTAGCAAGATTATAAACTATATGGTCAATGTACAAATATCAGTTATATTTCTACATACTTGCCACAAAAACTGGAAAAGAAAATTTAAAAAAATATCATTTTCAATATCATCAAAACAAAAAGCACTTAGTAATAAATTGGATAAATTGGATATGTGAAACTTTACGTAAAACATTTTCATTAACATGTACAAGGCCTTTTGGGTTAAACAAATTCAAACCCTGGCTCCACCAACTACTAGCAGAATAATGTTAGACAGGTCTTTAGGCTCTCTAGACTCCAGTATCCCCTTTTTTGAAATTAGGATAGTAAAAATTACTTCAAGGAGCTGAAATGAGTTAACATACATGGCACATAGCAGGTGCTTAATAAATGTTAGTGGTCTCTCTCTTCTTTGCATCATACTGCAGGGCCATGCTCTTTCTCTGAATTTAAAATATTTTATTTCAAATGTGGCCAAATTGGCTGTCTTAACTTTTTCAGATACTGGGTGGTTGATTAAAGCAAAAACATACTGAAAGAAGGAATACCATTAAAAAATATACTGAACATAGCCATTTGTTAATCAAATTCACAAACTGTCATATGGAAAATATTACTTTACAAATGCTGATAACAACACAGACGTTTATTGTGGAGAGAGAATAATTTGGAACCCACAGGTTAAAGTAAAGGATTTTATATTTTATAGCAGTATTTAATAAAACTGATTTAATTACTTTAGGGTATCTATTACTCCTTGGGAGAAATGATACTTTTTCATATCTTTTAACCCTATCAGACCCATACAGCATCAGCTCAGTGCAAAAGCATATTATTGTAGCATTATGTCCCAAAGTACCTAACATATTTTTAATTAGAAATTGATTTCCAGCAAGCTGATTGTGAAATGCAGCATGAGCATTGGACCAGATATAAGAGAGCTTGCAGTAGGTTGTTGCATCAATAGATCATCCAGCTTCTTCTAGACTGATGATTATGTGGGAACTTCAAAATACAGTAGCTATAGTTATAAATTTGTATATATATATATAGATACACACATATATATAATTTATATAAATGTAAATAATCTGTAAAATTTACTGTAAGCAATCATATATATATATAACTTATATCATTATATTGTTATATGTCACTATATATAATGATTTAAATTTTATAAATAATTTTTATAAATATATTTTATATATAATAGTTATATAATTAATAATATGTAGACATATATAATAATATATTATGCATATAATATATAAAATAATTTCTGTATACTTATATATAGAAATATATATAAAATTTACCTCTCAACAATCCTACAAAGCATTTTCCAGTTGATGAAAATGAAGCTTAGAGAAATAAAGCTAATTTGTCTAGGCTGTAGTTGTCAGCAATGGAGTTGGGATTCAGTCCCATGCTGATTGACTCCAGAATCTGTGTCTTTAAACATTTTATTTTACTCTTGTATAACATTTCTTTAATTGATCTGATTCTATTTGACCCTTGTGGGTAGGGCCACTTTTATACCTGAGATGGAGAAGGAAGTGATTTTAGAGATTCTAAGATCAACAATTTCTCCTCTTAATTTCACAATACTTTGGAACCCATGAATTGAAGCTTCTTGTTAAGGTGACCGTATTCAAGCTAATGACTGGGACACTGCCTAAAAAAGAGACATCTTGCTTCTATCTAGGTAATTTAGTTTAGCAACCAAAAATACTGGAATTTCTGGGCCTTTTCATGATTTGTAGGAAGAAAATCCTTGAAGTTCTGGTGATGAGTCTTTGATCCAGGTTTGTGATAAATGGCTCAAGTCTTGTAGTGAATGACGTTTATTATTAGTTGTTTATCTCCTTATAAGAATGGCTGGCCCAATGGCATAGTGGTTAAGTTCACATGCTTCGCTTTGGTGGCCTGGAGTTCATGGGTTTGTATTCTGGGCACAGACCTATGCACTTCTCATCAAGCCATGCAGTAGCAGAGCTCCACATACAAAATAGAGGAAGACTGGCACAGATGTTAGCTCAGGGACAATCTTCCTCAAGCAAAAAAAGGAAGATTGGCAACAGGTGGTTAGCTCAGTGCCAGTCTTCCTCACCAGAAAAAAAGGATGATAGATCAAAAAGCAATTTTCCTGGCAGAAAGAAAGCAAGGTCGTTGGGAGTAATACAAATATCTGTGAGGTAAGGGGAAGTAAACAGAATCAGGAAGCTAGAGGACTGACCAATTCTTTCATTTCTGGGATCTCTTCTGGTGTATTTCGCCCCATCTAGCCCATATCGAATATTTGCCTGAGAGCCCACCTGAGCTGTGGTCCATTCTCTGCTGCTGTGAGTCCCAAACTTCCCTGAAAATGAGAATCATGTGATGCGGCATAAATGCTTTGGGTTCCCCACCCAAACCTACTGAATTAGAAGTTTTAGAAGCAATACTGAAGTTGAGGAACATTCCTTTAAATCTGTGCTATTGTATACAGCAGGCACTAGCCATATGTGGCTATTGAGTACTTGAAATGTGGTGGTGCCAGATGTCAAAATGATAATATTTTGGTTATATTAGGCTAAAGAAAATGTATTATTAAAATTAATTTCATCTGTTTTTTCTTTTTTTAATGGGCCTACAAAAAAACTGAAATTATATATGTGGCTTGTATGACATTTGTTTTTCTGGACAGTGCTGCTTTAGAGAGCGAAGAATAGATTAATATTTCTCAAGTATGGCTCATGGACCACCTACATCAGTGTCCCGGGGGTGGCTTGTTAAAATTGCAAATTCCTGGGACTAGTACAGGAATCTCTTAGAGTGGGCCTTAGAAATCTATATTTTTAACAGGTGTTCACAGGTGATTCCTGTCCACAGTAAAGTTTGAGAATTTCTGGAAAAGTCCTTTATTCCCGTCTTTCCCATTTCCAAATCATAGGGGTTGGTACAATTCATGTCAATTCAGGATTACTACCAGATAATCTCCTATGGGTAGCTCTTGATCCATTCATAATCCTCCCTGAACAATATTCCTTGTGGATTGAAGATGCAGCAAGAGTTACCCATAAGAAGATAGTCCTGTGATTGAAACCTATCTGATAGTAATGTAATATTTTCCTTGGCTAGTGCTGGATAGGTTTATGAGAAAGAACCATACTAATCAAATGAAAGCTGGAGTGGCTTTATTAAAATGATGCAAAGTAGACATCAGAATAAGAAATATTGCTGAGGGTAAAGAGGAACACTACATAATGATAAAGGGGTTGATTCATCAAAAGGACATAACAACCCTAATATGTATGTGTATGACAATAGAGATTCAAAATATATGAAGCAAAACCAGATAAAACCAAAAGAAGAAATAGACAAATTCACATTTCTACTTTGGGACTTCAATACTCCTTTCACAATACCTGATAGGATGAGTGAAAATCAATATGGGTATGGAAGACCTGACAACCCTATCACCCAACTTTACTTGATTGACATTTTACTTGATTGACAACCAACAACAGCAAAATACACACTCTTTTTAAGTGCACAGAGAACAGTCACCAAGATAGACCATATTCTGGCCATAAATCCAGGCCAAATCTTAATAAATTTAAGAGGACTGAAATCAGAGTATATTCTCAGACTATAGTGGAATTAAACTAGAAACCAATAACAGAAAGATATCTGGAAAATTACCTCAAATATTTTGAAATTCTTCAAATATTTGTAAATTAAACCACACATATCTAAATAACACACAGGTCAAAGAGGAAGTCACAAAGGAAATTTAAAAATATTTTAAATTGAATAAATATTAAAACACACTATATAAAAATCTGTGAGATGCAGCTAAAGCAGTGCTTTGAGGGAAATTTGTAGATTAAATGCTTATGTAAGCATCAGTGATCTAAGCGTCAATGTTATAGAACTATAAAAAGAAGAAAAATTTAAACCTGAAACAATCAGAAGGAAGGAAATAGTGAAGATAAGAACAGATATCAGTGAAATTGAAAACAGAATAACAATAAAGAAAATCAGTGAAACAAAAGCTGGTTCTTTGAAAATATCAATACAATTGACAGAACTCTAGCCAGATTGACCAAGAAAAAAAGAGAGATGACACAAATTGTATGCCCCAAAATTCAAGAACTTAGATGAAATAGACAAATTCCATGAAAAAGTTGAACTATAAAAATTCTCTCAAGAAAAATTAGATAACCTGAATAGTACTGTATTTATTAAAGAAAGAAAATGAGTTAATAGTTAAAAACCTTTCAACAAAGAAAACTCCAGGCCCATATTTCTTCATTGGCAAATTCTACCCAACATGTAAGGAAGGTTGATTATATACCAACTCTTCAAGAAAATAGAAGAGGAGGAAATACTTCCAAATTCATTTTATGAAGCGAGTATTACCCTGATACCAAAATCAGAGAAATCCATTACAAGAAAAGAAAACTACATACCAATATCCCTCATGAACATACAATCAGAAATACTTAACAAAATTTTAGCAAATTAAATCCAACAATATGTAAAAAGGGTCAAGTGGCCTTTATCCTAAGAATGCAAGGCTAGTTCTACATTGAAAAATCAATATTCTTCAGGCTAAATAGGAAAAACAGTGTGATCATCTCAACAGATGCAGAAAAAGCATTTGGGAAAATTCAACATCCATTAATGATGAAAGCTCTCAGCAAACTAGGAATACAAGGGAATTTCTGCAACCTGATAAAGAGCATCTACAAAAACCATTGTAATGCTAGAGGAAGACTAAATATTTTCCCCTTGAATAAAGAACAAAGCAAGGATGTCCACTTTAACCACTCCTATTCAGCAGGACAATAGGCAAGAAAAAGAAGTAAAAGGCATCAGGATTGGAAAGGAATAGGTAAAATTGTCTCTATTCACAGACAATATGACTATATAGAAAATTTAAAAGAACCTACAAAAACACTACTGGAACTGATTAGCGTGTTTAGCAAGGTTGCAGGATACAAGGTTAATATAAAAAATTATATTTTCGTATCCTAACAATGAACAATTAGAACTTGAAATTTAAAAAATAGTATTATTTACGGTAGCATCCCAAACCATGTAACAATTAGGCATAACTCTTAACAAAATATATGTAAGATCTGTATGCTGAAAACTACAAAACACTGATAAAATAAATCAAAGAATATCTGAATAAATGGAGATATTTGCTGTGTTCATGGTTTGCAGTACTCATTATTAAGATGTTAGAGTGATCTGTAGAGTGAATGCAATACCAATCAAAACCCAGCAGAATTTTTTGTAGAAATTAACAATCTGATTCTAATATCTACTTGCTCATAAGGTTGTTCTGAGGGTCAAATGAAAAACTACATATAAAGCAGTTGCTAAAAAGCCTATCATACAACAAGCAATAAATACTAGGTGTTATTATGCAATCTTTTCATTGCTCCTTTTGGCCAGTGGATGTCTTTGATCTTTGACACTACATTTCCTTCAATATATACCAAGAATTGTATCCTCTTCAGCATTTATCTTCATTCATTCATTTCTTCATTCATTCTACAAATATTTACTGAGCACTTACTATGTGTACAGCATTGTGGTAAACTGGGGAAACAATGAATAAACAAACACACTATGACCCCTACCTTCATGAAGCTTTCATTCCGGTAGCAGAATAGAATTTAAACTCATTTTTACAGAACTCTTTAATTACAATTGTGAAAGTGTTTTGAAGTAGGGAATACCATGGGTGAGACAACTGGGAGATTTAACCTAGGCTAGAGTCTTCCTTGACAAAGAAGGATTTGCACTGAGGTAGGGGGATAGGAACAGGGTTTTAGACAGAGATAACCACCTATGTACAGATCCCGAGGTGATGAGAGAAGGCCAGTGTTGTTGGGTATATAAAGTAAGAAAGATAGGGGTTCAAGAGGCTGTTGGAGAGGAGGACAAGGGCCAGATTATGCAGTAGTCTTTTATCTTAAGAGTAATGGGAAGCCATTGAAGCGTTTGTAAGAGGGATTTGGTAGGAGGAGGATTAATCCATCCATCCCTGCTTTCATATACCACAGCTGTATTTTGAAGACCTAGTATGTATATGGCACTAAGCTGATTGCTGAGAAGTCAGCAATGAAGAAGCCAGACATAGATTTATGGTGAAGCTAATGAAGCTTAAACTTCAGAACGCATCACTTGCACAGGCCTTTGTGAATGCCAGCAATGGGAAAGGAAAGCCAGGTTGCAATCAGGATGCATTTCTATGCAAGCATTTCTAATAAATTGTCTAAAGAAGTATCAGAAGAGAGGGATCTTAATCTCTAAAGCTTCAATAATCTATTGTGATTTCTTTTCTCATTCTAAATAAATGTATAAGTTTATGCATAATTTTGTACTTCTAGTCTATATTCCTTTCTAAAAGAAGGCTCCCTAAGTTAATTAGTTTCAGGTCCCACAGCATCTGGATCCACCCCTGGTTGCAGCCCTCTTACAGTCTTACAAGGGAAGCAGATAAGTAAACAATTTCAGTATGATATGACAAGGGCTATAATAGAGGGAGGCACCAGACTCAGACATGGATGGGGAGGTAGTGGAAAGCAGGGAAGCTAGTACCTGAAGATTATAGGAATTAGTAGGTACAAAAGCAAGGAGGGGTGCAGATCCCCTAGTAGAAATAGAGGAGTAGTAAGAGTGTCTTTGGGCCAAGCAGAAAGTTAGTAGCCACTAGTTGCCATGGAAACACAAATCAACTTCGATCATGACTTTGAAGAAAATTTTGAATTTGGACCAGACTAAAGGGCAAGAAAATCTTTTACGGTTTTCCTCCATCTGTTCTGCCTATAACAAGGAAAGATCAAAGAATTAAGTAAAACCTTGCCAGGAAGTAACAGAAGGCAGTCCCAGATAAGGTTGGTAGAAAAAGCACTTAATTAAAGTCAATGCCTTGAGACGGCAGGTCAGATAAACAGATTTTACCTTCCATATGTAGCATGCTTTGAAGTATGGACATATATCTTTAGTATTCCTTGGTATTTACTACTCCCAAGAATACAAGCCTCCAGGTCCCTGCAGAACTAAAGATTTTAGTTGTTAAAATTATTATTAATATTTCCTTTATTTTTTAAATCTACAGATGCTGGTAAAAATTCAAACCTTATTACAGTGTGTAGAGTAAGACATGATCATCTACTCTTATCCCTCCTAATTCCCAGGGTTAGCTGTCAGTGTGGTGGGTCTCTGTCCAGACTGTTATCTGTGGATATGCAAATATCTATATTTACAAGCCCACGGAGAGCTATCAAAACCCCCTCATGGAGCTATACTATACTTATTGTTTATTAACTTGCTCTTTTTCACTTAACAGTATATCGTAGCTCTATTTCTATGAGTACAGATGGATCAATATTAATTGTTTCTAGTGTTACATTATATTCATAGTTGGTATGTACCTTAGTTAAAAACTTTTTTTGAAAAATATTTTAAACATGTGCAAAAAGCAGAGAGAATTGTATAATGAACCCATTACTCAATTTCAACAGTTAACAACTCATGGCAATTTTGTTTCATCTATACGCTCATCCACTCTCTACCTGTTTATGAATAGATGTAAAGGCCATGTCTAAGATTTTATTAAACAAATGCAACTGTAGTGGATATATTTGTAAATGTATCTGGACATGCATAGTATAAAAACTCACCCCAGAGCACTGGAGTGAGTGAATGTCAACTGGGGTATTCTCTGATGGAAAGGTCACCTGGGAAGGGTGATGTCTGGACTACACTAGATTGCAAGAGAAAAACTAAGCAGAAAACTAAAATCTGGAAGTTGGCTGTTTTGTATAGCTGGGGGCTTGGAATGGAAACCAGTCATTAGAGATAAATGTTCTCAGTTAAGCCAAGCTCTTGCTTGCGTGTTAAGCTAGTAAACTGGAACTTCAGATCTATGTAGCTGGGACACTAATTGGAGACTATCAAGACTGAAACTTTATGGCACCTTTGAAGGGCTCTCTAAATGTAATAATGGGAATATGAGTTTTTATATAGAGACTGTAAAATTAGGGAAATATGAGCTGTATTTGAGAGGGCCTAGATTGCACTCAGATTTTGTTGGTGTGATTTCTCTGAAGATTATCAGATGTTTGCATTATTCAGACCTAGTTATAAAATAACATGTTTTACCAATAAAGAGAACTTTGTTTTTTCTGGCTCAGAAAAAGGATTTATGTCTTTTTAAACTGTCCTAAGTGTGAGTTGAAGGGCTGCTGAGGCATAATTCTCACTTAATTCCTAAAAGAGTTCAAAATTCTGGTTTCTTGACTAAGCGTTACGTGCTAGAAATTGTCTTTGATTGACTACATGAGCTATTGCATTAATTAGGTTGTGAAGTTGTAATGTCTCCAATTAATAGAATTGGGAAATGAATGGAGCAAATAAAAGAGATATTTCTAAGGAAGAATCACTCTTCTTTAGAGCTGAATTGGGTATAGGGATTTAAAAAATGGAAGGATGAGGCTCTAGTTTAAGACGAGATGGCCAGGAGGGTGATGGTACCATCAACAGAAACAGAGGATTTCTGGGAAGGAGAAAGAGTTTGGAGGGATGATGATGAGTTCAGAAGATTCTTGGAATCAGTAAATTGTGGGGTGGAGATGTTGATTTTAGAGGAACTCATATGGAGATGTAGACTGAAGCCCTATAAATGAGTCATCTATTGGAGCTTGTAAAAGAACTCAGGGCTGAGGAATAGGTCTTAGAACATCTCCCCATTTAGTGTGCCAGAGGATAAAGTGACGGTGAGAAGAATCTGTCAGAGATGAGAGAGCCCAGTCAGAGCAGTGACCCAGAAGAGAGGAGTCAACGCTTCCCTGTGTCCTTCACAGTGACTCAGTCATTAAAGAGAAGTCAAAGGTGTGTTTGATTTACCCATCAATACACTTGAATAAGTAGCTGCAGTGAGTTGAGAAACTCCTCACTTAGGCTACTGGAGTTTATCTTATTGCTTTTATAACTAAATAATGTCACCAAGATATAAAGAACTTCTTTATTACTTTTCTACAAAGACCATTATTATTGGAAACTTAATTAGGTTTATATGTCCCACCTAGATAAGGTGAAAGGGAACAATGAAGACATGTCAAAAAAAATTCTCCAAATAAAACCTGAGAGTCATCATATCAGTGAAATGGAATCCATTGTGTTATCAGCACAGCTTCTCCCGGAATAGTCCTGCTATATGAATGGTGCAGGTCAGTGAGCTAACAGTTGAGTGCCTCCTTTGTGATATTACAGTGCATTCTTTAAAATTAAGAGCAACTTTGAAGAGAGAGGTGTTATGATCTCATGAAGGGGAAATTGAGGATTAGAGCAAAAAAATCATATGTGAATTTGGATGGAAATTGAAGTGTTAGATGTCTGATTTAAAAAGTGAGATTCTCATAATCATGGAGAATCATGAGATTCTCATAATCTCCATAATCGTGGCGTGAGTGGAGGTTTAGATGATATAAGAATGGCAGACACAACATATGAATGTACTTAATGCCACTGAACTGTACACTTAAAAATGGTTAAAATGGTGGGGCCAGCCCTGTGGCCAAGTGGTTAAGTTCACGTGCTCCTCATCAGCGGCCCAGGGTTTCGCTGGTTCAGATCCTGGGGATGGACATGGTACCACTCATCAGGCCATGAAAGAGAAGGAGGAAGAGAAGGAGGAGGAGGGGGGGGGGAGAGGAAGAAAAGATTGACAACAGATGTTGGCTCAGGTGCCAATTTAAAAAAAAAGGTTAAAATTGTAAATTTTATTTTATGTGTATTTTACCACAATAAAAAAAAAGAATGGCAGAATTTTGAAAATATTGAAACTGGATAGTAAGTCCATAGGGATTCATTATATTCTACTTAGTATCTGTTTGAAATTTTCCATAAGCAAAAGTTTTAAAAAATTAAGATTCTTTAAAGGCAAATTTAAATGCATGAAACATCTTTTCTGAAGCATGAGAATTAAGGATATAAACTACCTGTTATACAACATTTACATAACAGTCTACTTACTTGAGAAACGTTACATCTATTTAACCAAATTGTGATTATGAGATCATCATCATAAGAATACATCCCAATAGTTTTAATGTTTAATGTTTTTTACAAAGTACTTTTGCATCGAGTATATGTAACGTTTTCATGAGGTGGGTCTCATCATTCTCCTTTTACAGAGAGTTGCAGTGATTGCCCATGGTCTCATAGAAAGTAAGAGGCAGAGCTGGGGTCCAAATACAAGTTTTCTGCCTCCAAGTCCAGTGCTCTGTCCCCTGGGCTCCATGGGGGGTGTTATTTTGGTAGTGACAACTTTATGACACCTTTACGACACCTTTACCAGTGTTCTGAGGCTCCAAGCCTGAACTAGTCTGCTCAGTAGTAGTGTCACTGTCGGGTATCTTTGGACAAGGCAGTTAACTTTAATCACTTCATTTTTCTCATTTGAAAATGGAAGGAACTGGACTAAGTGACAGTCTTGGTTCTTCATCTCTCAAATTCTGTGGATTAGATTTGATGGAAACTTAGGCAGTAACAGAGAGATAGAAATAAAAAGGGAAGCAGGAATCCTGTTGTATGTGTTAGGTCATATATAGAGTTTTCATCTGATTTCTAGATACCATACGTTAAGATAAACATTGATAACGAAAACTATAACCGGAGAACAACCATGGTCCATGCCCTTAAGTCCCTTATGATCCAATGGTCTAGTTAAATTCATATTACAGAACTTCTTGCTTAATTCTATCCACTCTCATTCTTTATATTTTCCATACTGACTGGATATTTCTGGTCTTTTCCTTCTCTATTATTCCTAGTGACAAAATTTCTAGACACACCATTCTTGTTTGTTTGCTTTTAGCTAGTATTTGTGACAAAATAAACTACACTACACTACAGTTGAAGGAAAGCTACACTACAGTGGAGACCCTTGTGATTGTCATTGGGTGTCTAAACTAATTTCAATTTCACAGATGCTCAACAATTCCTTTTCACATTGCCTATGTAAAAGCACCTTGTTTATTTACGTAATATGTAGTCTATTTTATTTAAACTATATAGATTTATATTCAAAATCACATTTATTTTTATTTGTTGTGGTTTATAAACATATCTTTGTCGTTATTAATGACTAACATTCTGTTTTCCATTTCTTTCTTCCTTAATTTTTTAGTGACCCTTGAGATCTTCCTAACGCCCTATATTCAGGATTTTGAACAAGTAAGGAAAGCCATCTTACATTTGCATTTAATTCATAGAAATTTGTCCACATTATACTTCTGCTTTTAGAAGTATAATATTACATTTTTGCTACCATCTAAGCATAAGCATACATTGATCTCTCCCTAGCAAAACATAAATGTTTTTCATCCCATCCCCACTAGCATATTAGCAATGGAGCAAACTGATATTGCGTACCTCATGATATTTTACATTGAAAAGGATAAACTTTTCATAACTTGCAAACCTGAATCTAACCTCAAGAAAACATCAGATAAATCCCAATTTAAGAATATACTACAAAAAAATGGCCAGCACTTTAAAGAATTCAATGTCATGAGAGATAAATGATGAGAAGCAGTTCCAGATTAAAGGAGACTAAAGAGGTATGAAAATTAAATGCAGTGTTTGATCCTGGATTGGAACAATATAATTTCTATAAAGGACATTTTTGAAACCGTTACCAAAATTTAAGTAAGGTCTATAGATCAGATAATTTTTTAACTGAGATATAATTATGATAATATTGTATTAATGTTATTTTCTGACTTTGACAGTTATACTCTGGTTATGTTAGTGAAACTCCTGATTTTGATAATTGTACTTTTATAATTGTCCTTGATCTTAGGACAAACACCAAAATATTTAGGAGTTAAAAAAAACTTCACAGTTTTTCCGATCTCCTATGTGTAACATCTTCTTGATTTAGCAGCCCCAGCCTGCCTCTTGGAACTCTCAGAACTCATGCCCTACCTCCCACTCCCTTTCACTAGGATTCAACAACCTTGGCCTTCTTTTGTTCCTCAAACATACCAAGCTTGTTCTGCCTCAAAACCTTTTGTGCTTGCTATTTTCTCTGCCTAGAACATTCACCTCCCAGATCTGTGCCTGGCTGGCTTTTTGTCATCATTGGGCCCTGGCTCAAATATGACACTTCAGCACCTCACCTCAGGGCATCAGTCTCTGACTACTCAAACAAAACTGGCTCTCCACCCAGTCTTGATTACATTAACCTGTTTTCTTGTCTTCATAGGACTTACCACTCCCTGAATTTATCTTGTTTACTTATTGCCTGTCACCTCTCTCACTCCCACTCTTCCTTTCCTACCTAGTTAGGATATAGGTCCATGAAAGCAGGGATGTTGTCTATCTTGATGACTGCTATAAACCCATTGTCTAGAACAATTACTTGGCACATAGCCTGTGTTCAGTCATAATTTTTTGAATGGATGAATGCATTTATATGTACAAAGACTAGACATGAATAGCAGCGGAAAAATATCAGTTGTAGGGAGTGATGTTATGGATAACTAAAAAATTTATTCAACTCCATTTGCAAGCTGATATTATAATAGAAAGTGCCCATGACTCCAAAAGAGTTAACACCTAAAGTGCTCTCTGCTGTAATGGTAGCAGTGGTTGATTATTTTCTACCCAGAACAAGGGCCAAAAGGTTAGGACATGGTATAAGGATTAGGGAGAATAGAGTTTCCAGGCTTAACTGGTATAACAGGGGAAAACTTCTGAAATCTAGACTATCTTAGACTGTTCCTAGAGCAGTAGATGTGTCCTTGAGAGAGGAGGGGTCTCCAGGCTGGTGGAAATAGGGCATGCACACACAGAGAGAACAACCCATTGGCCTCAGGGCCCATCCTAATGAACAATTCCACATTCCAAGTCATTCTTTAGTCTATGAAGTGGGCATGTCATTATTACTTTGCCACATTTTGGGGTGTGCTGGAGAAGAGCTAAGGCAAGCATTTGTTTAATAAAGACGCTAAGTAACAACATTCTTCGTTTCATCTTCTTTCGACATTTTCAAAGCCCTCCTTCAAAGCTGCTGTCTTTGAGGCTCTATTTACTCCATATTAAATGTCTCTCTGAGTAAATTCTTTGGGTAAGGGCCAGTCTTCATGGTGTTCTTGCTAACGCAAGACTTTGGAGCTATCTATAAACGACAGGTCTCCTTTGTACAATTTGTTGGAGCAATAACCACCACTCTGGCCACTGGGTGGCAGGAACCATTTCCCATTCTTCATTTTCTGTAGGAATTTGTAAGGAGCTGGGCTTCATTAGATTCTTTTAAATGAGTAAAAATGCCAACCACACTTTGCAGACATGATGTTTTCAGACACTTGCAAGTTCAAAAATACCCTTTATTCTTTCCAACTCAGTATGAAGGCTGTTCCCATGGAGGCCTAGCCACAAAGCAAGTTTGAAGTTTTCTTTTGTTTGGCTTATTTGGAGTTATTGATGAACTAGCTATAGAAGCCCCTCCATGCTTTTTTGTATGGTGTGGGGGAGGTGAATGGCAAGAACAAAGCTAAAGTTGTCTTCATTTCAGTCTTCTTTATGTTTAAGGGGATCAAACAGATTTTTCAACAAATATAGACACCGATACTGTTTTCATCTTGGTGATGAAAAAGGATAAAAATGAATGGCTAATGATTGGATTTACTGAGTGAAAAAAACTGTTTTAGACTTTATGGTGGGACTCTATTCTAGCATAGGTATTCTGCTTATACACCTGAAACAACAGGCATAGGATTTTACCTCTGTGATGTTACAATCATTTATAAGTTCTTCTTTTAAGTTCAGATCAAGGTTATACTCAATTTTGCAAAAAACAGAGATTATAATGAGTACATTTTCCCACACTATTCTAGAGACAGGTAATTTTTAACTGTTACATATCTGTGATAGCATGGAAAATATTCAAAGCACGATAATTTCAAAGAACCACTGTCATTTTATGCATATCAGAAAAAGGAAGTTAGATGATAAGTGGAAAACTTGAATTAGAAATCAAGTGACAGGAAGAATAATTCAGTAGAAGGAGTATGGAATTAGGCAGCAGAACACTTCAACCCACAGCTCTGTTTCTGTCTAGGTGTGCAATATTAGGCAAATCTTGTGATCTGTGTAGGCCTTGATTCAAACATTCACTCCTCAGGCAATGTAATATGAGAAATAGGTATGAAATACTTTGAAAAGAACTAAGTGCTATAATATTAGGGACTAAAGAGGTTGTTCAGTTAAGGAGAAGCATCCCTGCAACACAAATGCATTTGTCTTGTAGAGATATTGTTATGTGAGGCCAACTGCTGTTTAACAGGTATTTTGATCAGCTATTTGAACCTTATGAATAAGGCAAACAAACCCTTATTTGGGAAGGAATTTCTTATGGGGAAAAAGTCCAGCCATCTTCCCTCCTATCTTTCACAGCAGACATGCTAAACACATAGTCTGTCCACTTTCTCAGCACATTATCAGTCCTCAATACCAGGCAGTCTGGCTTCCATTTCTGTCAGTAGTAGTTTTTCTTGAAGCTCATCAGTCATTATCTGATGGCCAAATCCAACTGCCTTTTCTTAAGGCTTTATACTGAATATCTGCAGTAGCATTACGTTCGCTCCTTCCTCAGGTTCTAATGCCTGCCCCCAACCCTGCTCAATTCTAGCATTCGTTATGTCTTCATATGCTAAAGGGAACAACAGTAATAAGCTGTGGGAAAATGATAGGATAAGGAACGCAATGTTATATGTAAGTTGTGAAACATAACGTATTCTCTTTCTTCTACGACAATAAAAATTTTGCAGTGTTTATTGGTAGAAACTCAGAAAAAAAGGAACTATGAGTGCCATCTTGTGGCAAGGCATGCCCTACCACATCTAATTTGACCTTACCATCCCCTCCCCCCGCTAAATATTTTAGCTGTGCTCTGCCTGTCTGTGTCATTTGACACTGGAGTCCCTTCCTTTTTGAAGCTTTTTTATCTCTAGTCTCTGAGTCACTGCAGTCATTCTCAGTCTTTATCTTCCTTTATCTATCTTAACTTTTCAAGATTTGATATTATATCACCCTATTGTTTTGAAAATCACCTCCTTCCTTGAATCTCATTGCTGTTATATCTTGGTTCTTGGATCATATTTTATCTCTTCTTGACAATTCCACTTACTTCTTTCCTGACATCTGTGGCTATACTATAAAACTCAGCCCTTAGTAGTGTTGCCAGATAAAATACAGGACATCTAGTTAAACTTGAATTTGAAATAACAATGAATAATTTTTTAGGGTAAGTATGTCCTCAATATTAATGGAACATGATTATATTAATGCAATAGCATTATTTGTATTTGCTAAATTTGGCAACCCTAGCCATTAGCCTTCTCTTCTTTCCTTATTGTGGTAGATATGGAGATGTATTGCTCAGATTTCCCTTCAAAGAAGTACTTGCTACCCAGCTGTGGGGAGTGAGGTCAGCAGACATCCTCCAGCTGTCAGCTCCTTCAGGATCTGCCTCACCCAAGGTCAGCCCTTCTCAGGACTGTTCACATCATTGACTGAATTAAGTGGGGATGTAAAGGCCCAACCATTTTGGTCTGATGCAGGGCAACTCTGACAGGCAGCATTTGCTTCAGAGCTCCATCAGGTTGGCCGAGGCATTTTCAGTGTGCATTGCAGTTTGACTTTTTCCTCTGTCTAATCCACTATCCACTTCCTTCCCTTTCTTTCACAGGTGCTGATCCTTAATAAACATCCAGACTTTGTCTCAGCTTCTGCTCTTAAAGAACCCAAGCTGCAACACTCACCCTTTCAAGGAACTCATTCCTATGACTTCAACTATGATCCCTCCAACTATTTGATGTGTGTCTACAGATCTCTCATGTCTGCGTTCACAGCTGCCCATAGTCTTTCTCCACTTGAAGGTCTGTTTTTCAGACCGAACTAAACTGATCATCTTTTTATTCACTCATTCAGCAAACATCTGTTGAGTGCCTGTCATATTCCAAACACTGTACCACTGGGGTTATAATATTGAACCAAACACACATCCCTGCCCTCATGGGGCTTATCTTCTACTGGGGAAGACAGATAATAAATAAGATAGATAAAATGTGTTGTAAGTTATAGAGTGACAAGTGCTAAAGAGAAAACAGAGAAAGAAAGGAGTATAGCAAGTGTGTACGTGAGAGTACATGTGTATTTGGTTTTTTGGGGGAGGTAGGGGCAGAGGAAATTTTAGATAAGGTGGCCAGGGAAGGTGTATTAATCAAAATAGGTTATGATATGCTATGGTACGAAATCTACGTATCAGTGGTTTAGCCCCATAAAAGTTTAGTTTTTGTTGATAGAAGTCTGATATAGGTGACATCACTCCACCCAGCAGTTCAGGCCTCCAGGCTTCCTCCACAGTGTGATGCTGCCACATGGACATATAGTTTCTAGGGGCAGAGAGAGATGGAGGTAGATCAGCAGGCAATAAGTGCCTTGGCCTGGAAGTGACATCCCTCCTGCTCACATTCCCATTTGCCAAAACTAAGTCACATGCTCCCACCCTTAACTACAAGGGAAGCCAGGAAGTGTCCGCCTATCTGCCCAGGAAACAGAAATGGTACAGTGATCTGCCATTTTTCTTTCCTTCCACAGGAGATTTCCCTGAAAAAGTGACATTTGAATAAAGACCTGAAGGAATTTTCTCGGAATTTTAAAGTCTGTTTCAAATATACTATCACTCACAGCCCCTTTTCCTATTGAAAACATGCAGTTATTTTGTATTCTTCTTTCATCTTCTCTATCTAACCAATCAAAAGTGTAACTCGTCTCTAGCATTTGGTAATCTTTTATATTCTATTTCTATCTCTAACCCTTCCCTGCTCTCCAGCCCCCAATCCATCTTCCATGCCACAGCCAGAGTGGACATTCTAAAGCAAAAATCCTGTTGATGTATGCTTTTCCTTAAAAAATTTTTTTATTGATATAAGAAACCCAATTGTAACTATGTATCTGTGAATTTCCCGCTACTATTGTTTACATGTCTTAAAATTTATAACAGAGCAAGTTTGAAAAAAAAAGAAACACCTAACTACAAATGAAACACTTTCCTACTAAAAATTTAGCTAATTATTGATCATTGCCAATATTGATTGATAATTTTTTTTCTAAGAATTAGAGCTTTTTCTATGTTTTGTTTTTGACTGTGGTTTCATTTTTTATATAAGCACTTTGCAAGCTTCCCTCAGCTCTTAAATTATCTACCTATATTTATCAGAAAGATGTGACCATTTTCTGAGCAGTTTGTAAATAGCTCTCAGAAACTCCTTTCTAGTTTTGCCTTCCTGCATATACTGTTTCTCCCTCTTTCCCTCTCCCTCCCTTCCCCACATTTATTCTTATAAAGGAAACAATTTTAATTCCATGTAATTTTTAAACACTGGCTCAGAGAATTCCAGCTTGAAGGAGAAAAAAATATATTATGGGAGACCCCATGTTTGCAACCAATGTGTGGCTTTCTAGTAAATTTCTTCCAAATCAAGAAACTCCCTACCCTTTGATGTCAGCTTCTTGGTAAAAACCTTCGAAGTTAACTCCAATGGTTTGGATTTGAAGATAAATATCCTTAAAGACTTCAGCAGTATTAGAACTGGTTTTTAGTTTGTGAACTTTTTGAGATTAGGGACAATTTATCACTCATTTCTGTATTCTCTTTACCTCACTCAGTGTATGGTATAACTGTCTTCAATAAATGTTGAATGAATGAATGCTAGAGTATTCTTTAAAGATTCATCCTAGTTTTGCTTGTGAACATCTAAAAACACATTTTAAAACAGTTTTTTAACGACAATGCATACTACTTTTCTAATTCTCAAGATAATTTCTTATTAGGGCTTGAATGGGTAGAACAGAGCCCATGGTATGTGTAAACACATCAGTGTTTTCTAGTATGACTCTTTGCCTGAGGTTCCCCCTGAATAAAAGAGTGGAATTATGGAAAGTAGTAACTTCCCCCATTTGTGCTCCCACTGCCCATGTTGAGTGAGTTGAATAATATGGGAGTGCGTCTTCCTCCAGCTTTATTACAATTGATTCCACCCCACCCAAGTGTCAGTTTCAATGTGTGGAAGGAACTCTGAGTCTTTTGGAAGAGAGGAGGAGATTGAATAATTTCAAGGTATTCTTGTGTTAGTGATTTCAGGCACTTATCATCCCTAGAGATATTAATGATTTATCTCTGCATCTAACAGATGAGGGAAAATGAGACACCAAGAAACTAATTTTTCTTCTTCATGGGCTACCTTCATATCAGTGCATTTACATAGACTCACTGCCCCCTGAGCCTGTTTTCTGCCTGATAACCAAAGTGGAGCTAAATCTCATACTGCAGGTTAAAATTAATCTCTCACTTAACATCTGTTTCACTGGATTATTTAGATTTTCATATGTAATTTGATATAAATCTCAAAGATGACACATCTTGGATTTCTGTTATATCATCAGTGAAGTCCATTAAACTTGACTGTGATTTGGAACTTTATCCTTTATTTGACTTTCACAACTTCTTTGAGATGACTTCCCTTACAAGGAGAAAAATCTCTTCTATACCAGAATTTATCACTCAAGTTCCCTGTGATTTCTCTGGAGCAACTTCATGGATACATGGATGTTGAGAGCAGAAAATAGATGGACATTGCCAATGTTCCGATTTAACCTCCTCCTTGTATAGATGAACAAACTGAGGCCAGTGAAGAAAAGGGACTTGCCCTAGTAGCCAAACTGGAAGCTGAATCCTGGTCTTCTGACTCCTTCTATGGATAGATTTGGTCTTGCGTGTTCTTTTGCCTGATATGCTTGCTTTAGGCATTCCTGTGGCATGAACGGCCACAACATATTTCCCCTAATTTAAACCACCACCAAGAAGTCCTGGTGGCATGAGAGGACCTATGCTTCAAAGAAGTATGAGTAGTTAAATATGGCGGTAGCATAGGCAGTAAAAGGGGATGTGACAAGGGAAGAGGAAGGACAGGGAGATAGGGATTCCTTCATAAAGAATCTTCAGGTTGCCATCCTAGATGCAACAAGGGTTTTATCAGCGCTTGACATAGAGTTTTTCTTTTGTTTTATTTTATTGTGAGGCAGAATAAAGCTATAATATAGAGAACAAATGGCAAATTAAAGAAAAGCAAAGAAGAAAAACAAAGATTCAAGCATCCTATTTTTAAAAACTTCACATGTTTACTCTTTGAAAACTTCTAGTATCGCATAATAATTTACTTCATTTGTTTGACAGTTATAAAAACTCTAGGACATAATTCAGTTTGATTTGCTCTTGGTTTTCTCATCTCAGAAATGAAGCCAAGTATCTCATTTGGTTATTATGAGGATTCAGTGAGAGTTTGCTTGTAATTGCTTTTATATTCTTTGGTGTAAAAAAATGGCAGTCTTGAATTCAATTTGTCTGCTGAACTACCTAGCCACTTCTATATATAGCTCTTAAGTCTTCTGTTAACTTGTGTTTTTTTGCTTACTTGGGAAGTAAGCTGCCTGAGTTGTGGGGATGAAAGTAAATGGATTTGGTAATTCAGCCTTAGTGACCTCCCTACAATTTTTTTTCAATCTCCAAGAAATTCAAGTTGTTTTTGTAACATAGAAGATGTCCACTGGAAGACACGTTTAGTAATGGTGACAAGTTACTCTCTCTTTTTTCCTCCACAACTTTTTATTTTGAAAAATGTAAAACCTGGAGGGAAGTTGGAAGACTAGATTCATCAATTGTTTACATTTTGCCACATCTTTTTCTTTCTAATACCTATCTATCTACTTATATAATTTTTTGCTGAAATGTTTGAGAGTAACTTGTAGACATCGTGACATTTCTTTCCTAAATACCTTAGCATACATCTCCTAGGAACACAAGCTTTCTCCTGCGTAATCACGATACCATTATGACACCTAAGAAACTTAACATTTATTGATTAAATATCATCTAATATACAATTCATATCCTAACTTTTAAAAATTATCCCAACAATGTCTGTGGTATCTATTTCCAGCTCCTCCTCATCAATACTGGATTCAAAGAAGAATCATGTTTACATTTAGTTTTCTTATCTCTTTCTTTACTCTAGAACAGTTCCTTCAAGTGTGTTTTGTCTTTTGTGAAATTGACATTTTTGAAGAGTCCAGGCCAGTTTTCTTGTAGAATGCATCTAAATCTGGATTTGTCTGATTGTTTCCTTATGGGTAGATTTTGTTTAAATGTGTTTGGCAAGAATACTACATAGATGATGTGTTCATCTCCTTTTTAGAAAGCCCTCTGGGATGTAGTATGGAGATGGGATTGAAGAGCGCGAAATGGGAAGGCTGTGGAAGTTATTCCAAATGAATGATATGGTGGTCTGAACTAGGGTAGAGGTGGTGGGGACTGAAAAGGGGAAAATCTGAGAAAGGTTTAGACAATGGACTTGATGACCAACTTTGGTTGTGATAGGTGATAGAGAGGGAGGAACCTAGGATAATTCCAAGGGTTACTGATAAATGACTATCTCACTCATCAATTTAGGGAATATAAGAAAAGAAGTGTTTATTGGGGTGGCTGATAGTTTATTTTTCACATGTATCATTTGAAATACTGGTGGATCATTCAGATAGAGATGATTGATATGATTAGTCTGGAGTTCAGGAGACAAATCTTGGACTGGAGATTTAAATTTGGGGCTGAAATATTAATATGTAGGCAGGAGTAAAGGCATAAGGATGGATCAGATTGCCTAGAGAGAGTATTAGGTGAAGAGTGATGGGGTGAGAAAGCATTCTTAGTTAAGATTAAGCCATAGCTGCTAGTCCAGTGCTGTTGCCCTAGAGTTCTTGTTTAGTTTTTCAGCATTTTAAGTTCTGAGATTGTTCCACTGATTTGGTCTTTAGTCAGTCACCAACTAAACTCAGAATTGTTGGGCCTCATCACAGATTGCAGTTGCCCCAACTAGACTACAGAATCACTGGCACTGACCCCATACTCATAGTGATCCATGTTTTCTCCAGGCATCCTAGGCTAAGTGTGGGGCTGTCTCCCACAAAGAGGCCATCCCTATTTAAGATGGGACTACCAGAGCTCCCCCGTTGTTCCTAGGTTCACTCCCAGAATGTGCTGAGGCACATTATGCAAATTAACCAGACATGATAAAGATGATCATACATTAGCTGGGCATGTGCGCTTGTGTGTTTCTGCTATCTGGATTGCAATTCTGTGATGGAATAGTGCCAGACTGATCTAGCAAAAGAAAAAGAAAGGAAAACCAAAAAATGTTCTTTCAGCTCCATTTAATGCTTTGTCTTTATCAAGCTTGTGTGCTGTTTCTGCCTGTACCTCTCAGCGTATGGAGACAAGAGTCAGGACCCCATCATTCCTCCCTACTCCTCCAAGAAATCTTTTATACTTCCTCCACAGGTAGAAGCCCAGGTCACCAACAACAGCAGCGAGTGTTTTATTGACACTTGTGGTATTCGATTACCAAAAACCTTCCCATTCCCAATATACTTAGAATCATGTTAAGTGAATATCTACAAAATGGAAATTCTTCTTCAATGACCTCTAAAGAGGAGATAAAGGAGATTGGGGGATGTAAAGGAAAAGGGAAAGCCTGAATACTTCTTGCAGAGAAGGGAAGGCTGAGCCCAGTGGGGATGGCTGAGTGTTCAGCTGCCAATATCTGTTACTTAAGGAGTGACATTTTCCAGATCTCATTTCAGGGAAGGCAACACCTGATTTCACTTAAAATTGCAGCATCTACCCTGCTGCTTTCCCCTGACCAGGCCCACGCCTCACCAGCCACAGCAATGAGGCTAAGAGAAAGGAGGATGCAATTAGCTGGTGAGTGGGGGTTAGGGTGAGTGGGAACCTCTTGAGAGTTCTGATCTGGTTGTGCAGCTGACTTAGGAGGTTTCTCGCACACACTAGCACGCATTAATAACATAGTCAAGTGCCAAGAAGCAAGAGAGAGAGCTGACACAATCATTTAAACATAATGCTATATGTTTTGATGGTTGTTGGTGGTATTGGTTTAAGAGCTGTGGCTCTCTAGCTTCTGCTTTCTTGAATCACCAACATTGCTTGATATGTCGAGCAGATAGGAATTTTTCTCTTAAATATTATATTAGCCTGGCCAAGGAGAACTGTAAAAGTTGATCAGAGCACAAATGTTCAATTATTTTTTTATTTTCTATTCTGGTCCTTAATGTCTTCTTTGTCTTCACTGTATTTTTTTGTGTACACACACACACACACACATACATATGTGTGTACACAAATACATGTAGTCAAGGCAAAGAAAATATTAGGGACCAGAATAGAATGTGTGTATGTATGTATGTATATACAAATATAAAAAATATATATATATATTTAGATGATCCAATTTCCTGATGTTAATTTTAATCTAAAAGATCTCCATTAAAACTGGAGTAAAACAAAAAGCTCAAAATTGCAGCCAATGCAGAAAACTATAAAAGCGCAGAAATATTTGTTTAGTGATTTTTTTAATAGCAAAAGTATTACATTTATTGTTTGCAGCCTATTTTTCACTTAGCAATGTATTAATATTTTCCAGTATCAAAAAATATTTTTCTGTAGCATTTATTGAACTAAATTGGAATTTAGTTGGAAATTTAGCTGTCAATCTCTCTCTCTTTCTCTCTGCCATTAAACAAAGCTGTGGTGAACATTCTTATGAACTTTTTGCATCAAGTTCTATATATTTCCTCAGAGAAAATTTTTAGAAGTGGAGTTTTTGAGTCAATGTGTATGTACATTTTTAAAGCGTTTGATATATATTGCTAAAATGTCTCTTTCCAGAAGAGGTTTTAAAGTCTTATGAGGATTATCTCATCTGAAATTTCCATAAACAGATTGGAGGTTAGAGCAGGGGATTACAAATTTCAAGGGAGATCATTACTGTATGTCCTAAAAGTGTCAGGACTAGAATAATTGGGATAGTTGTCATTGAAGACTATGCAAGTGTAAATCCTCTCTACCTTCCTGGACCAGCTCAGAAAAAGAGAGCTAATCTGAGAATTGGACCTCTGATTCTCTATTGATGGTGTACTCATTGATGCATAGGTAGTGCTAGTATCTAAATGAATCCACAGGGTCTGAGACTAAAAGCCTAGAGTCTCATTTTTTTAAAAATCCAAGAAAATATAAGGAGATAATATTATAGTAGAAAAACAAACTATAAAGGAATAGATTCTTGTTATGTCCACTGAATTAAATATTTCTTTTACATAATATCCTTTACTCTGGGTGGAGGTTCATATATCTCTAGCTAGGATCTCAGAAACAGCCCACCAAAAGTAAGCTTTTAGATAGGGAGTAGGCAAAGTAGAAGTTAAGTACCTCCACAAGAAGAGGAAATAGATCTTCCCTAATCAATCATAATTCTTTGCTGGCCTCATTAGCTGACTGCAGCATAATGGAAGAAATGTCCTTCCAATTGTCATCTTTCCTGGAAATCTCTGGTGTCTAATTAATTTCTATTCAGAGTTCCGAACTTCCAGCAGTAATGCTCATACTCAACATTTTTGTTAATGATATTTTTGTCTCTAGAATTTATAAATGGAAGATTACTTTCTGTAGCCATGTCTAGGGAATGGACACTTTCTCCTTATTTTCCATATCCATTCTTGCAGTAAATCAAATCAATCAATCAATAATAGGTATCCAACTTGCATTAGGCACAATTCTGGGACTCCATTTATTACCTGACCTCCATAATCTCCACTCTAATATGCATGCCATGTTGACACTCTGGGTCTCCAGGTATCAGTCTACTCAGACCCTGTACTAAATATTTCTCAAAATGTCTGTGTGTTTTCTTTGCCTCAATGAACAGTCACCTGAGTAAATGGCTCTAGGTCTCTGGGAAAATGGAATCATTATAATATATGAAGCTACAGTGCTTCTCCTAAACACCTGGCCATCTCTGTGACATTAGGTTCTGGATCTGAAAATTGGCCAAGAACTAGCCAAGGACAAAGAACTAACAAGGGATCAGGACTTATCATTGGGGCAACCATCCTCAGCCTCCTGCTCATCCATTTTTTTCTTGTTGTGCTTGTAAACATTAAGTAACACTCCTGTTGGCTGCCCATCTTTGTGCCCCTAGGGATGTCATGCTCTCTTAAGCATCTCCACAGCTGCCTGCTGGTCAAGCCCCCTTGGCTGTCCTTGCTGGCCATTATGGTAATGGCAACTTTTTGGCTTCTTGTATTTAAATACCACCACCTGGGCTCTGTTGCTTTGGCCTCCATCATCCTCATGGTTATTGACAAGCCCAACCCTGGACTGCAGATAAGAGCCACCACTGAACTTCTTAGTGATGCTGTTCCTCTCACCAGCACATTCCTAGTGGCCTTGGTGGAGTGGTGTCCTTCGAGTGCTCCCTTGGACCATAATCCTCTAGTGGGTCTTTTGGTTTTATTAATATATGCATTCTTGCATGGCCACTTCCCTCAGCCTCTTTTATTCCTCCCTCCACCATCTTCCAGAGCAACTCAGGCATTTCTACTTTGCTCAACACAACCATTACTTTTTCCAGTCTTCTAAAAGTCGTCCTAGTAGCGAGTTTGCCTCATCCCCTGGGATCGTTGCCAGGGTGTTAAATCTCATACCCCAAGAAAGCACTGGCAAGTCAATGAATTCTCAGTTATCCAGTCATATATCCTAGCCCTTGATTAGGCATCTTCAAAATCCAATCCCAGGAATATATCCCTGGCTCTTGTTAATACATGCTAGCTAATTCTCTCAACTCCTTGACTGCATAGAGATCCTTGACTCCATCTCTTCATTGCCTTAACTGAGTAATTCTGGGCTTTACCAGCATTAGTTATCAGTGTGGCAGCCAGCAGAGGAGGTGGGACAGCTCCTTATGGGGCAGAGGCTTCTGCAGTGTTTTCTAACACAGGGCAAGTCTACCTCTTACTAGGGAAGGGTGGGCCACCGTGTTAGCTCTGGAGGTTCAGTGGGGGTCTTCAGCTCCATTATCTGGGGTAGCCATGCAGATGTCCCTATTCCATACTTCAGGGTCTGCGTTTTCCCAACCAGAGCTCTGAGATTACCACAACAGACCTGTTTTGATGAGCATTCAAATGTTTCTGAAGCCCTGTAGCTCTATCAGATCTTCGGCTTTCTTATCTGTGTTTGTTCTTCCACCACAGGATCTAAAGGGCACCTTCATAAATGACCAGAGAAGTCCTTTGGCTCTCACATTTAGCCATTTGTTACTTGTTAACCACTCTCAGTTTCTCATTACTTTTCTTCAGAGCCTCAATACAATTTTGCAGTGACCTGCAGCTCGGCTGTCTTGGTAGACAGCCCTCCTCGTATCTTTTATATTATTGCAGTAGCCTACCTCTACCTGGCTGTTTGCTCAAGTCACCACCAGTGAAATCTTTAGCAACTGAGCTGTCACCTTTTGTCAAAGACTATCCATCCCCACTTGCCCCACTCAGGATGGCATCCTTTTTGCCTGCCGAATGGTGTACAGTCCCGAATCCCCATTTTACTGCTTTCTTGGACCATTCTCAATATCATTTGCAGTAGTTTGAGCATGCCAAGAAGCAGACAGAAGGATAGGATTAGATGTGCCAGAGAGTGATTGGGGGTGGGGGGATTTGGCAAAGGTGAAGAAAGCCGTCAGACTGGTGTAATGTCTGTAGAGAGAGGAAAGGAAGGAGGAAAAGGTAGGAGGAGTTTTAGACTACAGCGTGGTTCCAAAAAAGATTCTGTCATGCCGATGGGGAGTCTTCAAGCCAAATTTGTCCACAGGTGTCCTGTGACTAGCTGGAATGAATGTGCCTTAGTACCGTTCGCCACCATGTTCAATAATTGACTGAGAACAGCTCACGGGAAGTGTGGCCTCAGCGTGAACACAGTGGTGAATGCAGAAGAGCAGAAGCTGCAGCTGATAATCAGTAATGCTCCCTGTAGCAGGATTTCTGAGTGGCATATTTCATGGCATGCATGTATGTACACACACCCACACCCACACCCACCCACACACACACACACACACACAGAGTCATTGCTTAAGATGAGTAAATCTTCAGGTTCAATACTAGCAGATGAGAGTATCTGAGGGGCTATATCCAGAGAAAGGGGATTCTGTCGTCTATAATTCAAATTCAAAAAAACGAACACACAGATAGTACACCTAGGGATCAGACTCTACCGTACCATTATTATTATAATTTTTTTCAGAACAGGTTTGTACAGACTTTCTTAGCCAGTTTAAAGAAATTACCCCCAATTTGTGGCTCTGTTTCTGTGTGAAAAAATGTAGCACCAAGTTTCCCACAGCTGACTAAGCACAACTGACTGACAAGTGAGTCTTTAGACCACAACAAAATTATAAACTGAGAACTCCCTGTAGCCAGGAGAGGCCTCTTGGACTCCTTCTGGGCACTTTGAGATATAAATCACCAAGTGTTCTTTCAGTGGATGATAATTTCAATGTCTAGGTCATCTCAGAACTGCCATTTGTTGATTCTCTTCTCTCCTGAGAGGTGGTCAGTTTTTCCCTTTTTTTATTTTATTTGATTTTGAGGGTTTTTTCATGTTGCTTAATTGAATCATATTCTGTATATTTTGAATATTATGTTGTGAGACACTGGGTCCTGGGATTTTTGTTTTTTTGTTTTTCTTGGCATACAGTCAACCTGATTGTATTCAGACTATAAGTTCTGTCTCATCTTCCTTGGGGGTGGTTTTGATGCCAGCTCTGTTTTCAAAGCTGTTTTTATGCTGTTTGGGTCTGCCAAGTGCATCTGCCACTTAGGGATTAGTTTGGACTTGGGCTATGGTTTAATGTCATATTTTATTCTTAAATGCTTTTCTATGCTTCTTTGGGTCTCTTCAGGATATGTGAAACTCCAGGGTAATCCTGGAACTTATGTTGTTTAATATCCAAAACTAGATATATCTCCTTCTCCATCTCTCTCCTCTCTGGGAATCTCCTCCCGCATCACGCACACACACACACACTCTGGATCCAAAACACTCTTTTCCTCAGTTCTTTTGTCCCAAATGATGGGTTTTTCTCACGGTTTTATCTCCTCATGTTTTTATGCAGTTCTGTGAGAGTGGGACTACCTTAGGGGTAAACGATTGAGAGAAAAGAGTGTGAAAAAAATAACAGGAAATCCCCCCACCTTATTTGGGCCATGGTGGCCCATTTCTCAATTTCTCTGTCCAGAGAGATGAGTCTTTTTTCAGGGTTTTAAGTGCCTGTGATGTCACTGCCACAGCCGTAAAACTCCCCAACTGGCCAGCCCAGTGGGCAGGGATGGGAGAGAAAAGAGAAAGAAGGAAAATGCTAAAAGAAATGGGAATTACTGCACCCATTGTCTGGCATTCTGAAACCTCTTTTCCTGGTTCCATGACTAGAAGTAATGTTTTATTTCTGAGAATTTTTGCTTTCAGCATCCATGGCACAGTTCTGCCAGTTGGGTCTTCCCTTGGTCAAAGCCTAGAGATAAAGGAAGAAAATAAGACCATGAAACTCACTCTCATTACAGATCATTGTCCAGATTTTGAGTTCAGTCCACAGTCTGCTTGCTAATGTTTACTTCTCAGAGTCCTTAGGTAGTTGTCTTTGTATTCTCTCCAGAGATTTTGGTTGTAATCAGTGTGAGAGAAAAATTGTAGTTCGCTTACTCCATTTTGTCTACATGGATGGAGTTTTGGAAGTCTTATCCTCATTTTTGGAGGCCATTTTCTTCTGTGTAAATGATTCTATATTAAAAGTTTTTACTTTCAGAGCTTAAAAGATGCTATTCCATTGCCACCTGACTTACATAGTAGTTTCTATTGAAAAGTGAGTTGTCGTCTTGTTGTTGATATTTTGAAAGTAATATGCCTTTTCCCCCTATGATTGCTTTTAAGATGTTCCTTTAGGTTTTTGGCAATTTGGCTATGATATTTCTAGATTTTCTTTGTATTTTTCCTACTCAGGGTTTGCTGAGTTTCTTAAATCTTTGAATTGATTTCTTTCATCAAATTTGGAAAATTATTGGCTATTCTCTGTTCAAATATTGCTTGCCCCATATTCTCTTTCTCCTCTCATCTGGAACTCTATTACACATATGTTAGGCTTTTTGATTCTTTATCCTAGTCCAGATTTGGCAAATGCCACCATAGAATAAAATGAGTAGCAATCATCAGCTAACCTCGGGGGCTCCCCACTCTATGAAATTCTTTGCTCTTTATTCTTCCATATTAATTTGAAAATCACTTTGTTGAGTTCTGTGATAACCTCTCATGGAACTTTTATTGCAATTACATTATACTCATACATTAATATATAGAGAATTGGCATTTTTAAAAATATCAAGGCTTCTTACCCCAAAGTAAGGCATAAATTTTTATTTATTCAAATCCTGTTATATCTATCAATAAGGTTTTATAATTTTCTCCATAAAGGTAACACACATTTTTGTTGGGTATATGTCTTGGTATCCCACAGATATTTGTATTTATATGTTATAACATATTCATAATATGTTACTGTTATGAATGGTAAGATTTTGGGTTTTTTCTTTGTTTTTAGGTTTTGCAGTTATTGCTGGCATGTAAGAGTGTCCATCTCAACTTCAGTAGCATAATGCTATTTATATATGTATTACTATCATGTAAAAATACTTTAACAAAAGGTATATTTCCTGTTTATTTGTTAAAATTGTTTTACTATACCTTTTCTCTATTTTTTCTTTTTCTTTTCTTTTCTCTCTCTCTCTCATTAGTTTTGTTAGAGATTTGACTATTTTATTAGTCTTTCAAAGAATTAGCTTATGGTATTGTGGGATTTTCTACTATTTTTTAATCTTTCAATATTTATTTCCTTTTGATCTGATAATATGCTCACACCTCCTTTTATTTATTTAATCACTTTAGCTCTGTTGACTATTGCTGTGAAAAATGGAGATTTAGCTCACTTAGCTATCTTCTCATCTCTCTTCTTTTCTTCCCAGTATTTGATAACTTTATGAAATAAATATATTTGATAAAGGATATATATTATATTCATATTCATCAATTACATAAATCTATAATATATTAATACATATATAAATATCTTAAAATATCTATTGATTATCATTGTAGCTTTAAATAACATTTTAACTTTAACTTCTTGTTTTCTCCATTTTTGACAATATTTCTTAGTGCTCTGCTCTCTAAGATGAGGATACTAATACTGCTATCCTTTTATCTACTTCTTTCAAGACTCTGCCATTTTTGGTAACACATTTACTTTTACCTTATCTTTGGTATTATTTACATTTTGTTCTTCAATCTCAACCAAATCCTCTATGTGTTACTATGGAAATTATCCAAATATTGAAAAGCAATAAAGAGGATTTACATAATTATGACATAGAAAAGTCATTTACTGCTGGGACAAGCTCTATGTAGATTGATATTTTCTACTTTTTAGTCTACTGTCACAACTCCTGGGCCACTCAAAGAAGAATTTTCCTATCATCAACGTCCTTGTATGAGAACTCTTTTGTAATATTCAGGCATTTAAGGGACACTCCACATAATATCAGTTGCAATTTTGATATTCACTTATTGAGAAAATTAGTAAGGACAGGAAGTTATTATGAATTCATTAATGCTTTTAAAAATAATTTTTTAAATAATTTGTTTTGCGTTAATCCCAGAAGCATCTACACCTATTCAAAAAGTATCAGTATATATGTGTATGACGTATGTCATTTATTCAGCCTAAAAATGGAATAGTGTCTAGAATTCTGCAATAACTTATCCTTGGCCCTCATGTTGGGAACCAATTTGAGCTCAGAATGGATTTTACCTTTTTAAACCGTTGTTACAAAAAAAGGAGAAGAGTATGTGACAGAGATAGAATGTGGATCACAAAATATTTTTTTTTACCTAAAAATTTACTATATGGCCCTTTTCAGAAAAAGTTTGCCAACCCCTGTTTTAGACTAAAGCAAGGCTTCATAGAAGAGGAACAGATTCTAGCTCACTAGGCAGCAAAGGGAAAGAATATCTCAGGCTGAGGAAATTGGACGAGTGAAAGCATAGAGGACTGAGTATGACTGTTAGAAGGATTCATTGGAAATTGAGACAGTGCCATATCTTAAAGCATCTATAAGTGATATTATTCTTAGGTAAACTTCCATGAGCCTAGATAAGAATAATCCACATGTTCTTTGTTTCACTACAACCAAGCGCTGGATTGTGTTGTTTGCTAGCAGTGAGTGGGGAGCCTTTTCACTTTAGAATTCATTTGAACCAGACTCACAGAAATATCAGGGATTATATGCAAAAGAACAAGTGTAGATAGAAGAGTTAAGCACAGAAGACAAATAAAAAATCTCCCCACAAAAGCAAACCCATTAAATTATATGATAAATATTACATATTAACTCTTTTGGATTTTTCTTCTATTTCTTTATTTTAATACAGAGAGGTATAAAAAAGAAACCAAAAAAAAAAGGACCATAATATCCTGCCTAGATAATCCTTGTACATGAAGAATTGCACACTCGCTGAAAACTGAAAAATAAAAGTATCACTCCCTGTCTTATCTCCACTTCCCCTCCTCTCAAATTATCAGTCTTAACAGTTTCGTTTTCTTACAACAAAATGAGTTATTCATATATGTGTATATGTATATGTATATGTGTATACATATGTGATTGTGTATGTCTGTGCATGTATGTATACCTAGATATACTTAGAAGGGAACATATTATATCTACCATTCTGGTCATTGCTGTTTTTTCTTTTTCGCTTTTTAAAAACTTAATAATATATCTTGATAGTCTTTTCATATAGATATATACAGATAAATTTTGTTCTTTGAAAAAAATTTTTTCTTTTAAATATCGTCACCTGAGCTAACAACTGTTGCCAATCTTCTTCTCCTTCTTCTTCTTTCTGCATTTTCTCCCCAAATCCCCCCAGTTCATAGTTGTGTATTTTAGTTTTGGGTCCTTCTAGTCGTGGCATGTGGGACGCCGCCTCAGCATGGCCTGACAAGCAGTGCCATGTCTGCATCCAGGATCCGAACCAATGAAACCCTGGGCTGCCGAAGTAGAACACGTGAACTTAACCACTCGGCCACAAGGTGGCCCTAAAAGAATTTTTATATTGAATTATTTTTAGGCTTATAGGAAAGTTCATCAAATTTTTATGAACCCATAATTCATATATAGTTCATAGAGTTTTTATATACTCTTCATCCAGCTTCCCCTAATGTTAACATTTGACGTAACTATAGTACAATTATAGAAATAAGAAAATTAATGGTGATACAATACTATTAACTAACGTATAGGCCCTTTCAAATTTGGCCAGTTTTCCCACTATTGTCCTTTTTTTGCTTTATGATCCCATCTAAGATTTAGTTATTAGTTATTTAGTTATTTAGTTACATTTAGTCATTTAATTAAATTTAGTCATGATATCTCCTTCAATCTGTACTTAGTCTTTCATTCTCTTTCATGACCTTGACACCTTTGAAGAGTCTAGGCCAGTTATTTTATAGAACGTCCCTTTGTCTTATATTTTCTAATAATTAAACTGAAGTTTTCCATTTTTGGCAAAAACACCATTAAAATGATGTTGTAGTGTTCTCAGGGCTTCACATTTCAATATGTCTGCTAAGGTTAACTTTGATCACAAGGGTAAGATGTTGTCTGCCAGGTTTCTCTTCTGTAGAGTTACTATTTTTTAAATTAAGGAATAATTAATATATAACATTATATTAGTTTCAGGTGTGTAACATAATGATTTAATGTTTGTATACATTGCAAAACAATCGCCACAATAAGCCTAGGTAACATCCATCCCCTTACATAGTAACTGAAAAGTTTTTTCTTGTGATAAGAACTTTTAAGATTTGCTGTCTTAGCAACTTTCAAATATGCAAACGGTATTATTAACTATAGTCACCATGCTGTACATTACATCCCCATGATTTATTTATTCCATAACTACATGTTTGTACCTTTTGACCCCCTTCACCCATTTCACCCACCCCTGCCTCCTGTGGCAACCACCAATCTGTTCTCTGTTTCTATGAGCTTGGTTTTTGCTTTATTAGATTCCACATATGGGAGAGATCATATGGTATTTGTCTTTCTCTGTCTGACTTACTGAGTCACTATTTTTATCTTTGTAATTAATTAATATCTTGTGGGGAGATACTTTGAGGCTATCCAAATATCTTTTTTTTAATGTTTTGATACAGCTTTATTTTTTGAGGAGCTTTGATGGCAGGGCCGGTCACCAACTTTACCACATTATAGGTACGTGATGATTGTAAGACATCTTGGCTAAAGAAATGTTAAAATGTGAGAAAAAATGTGTTTTAGAATTGAGAAAATATAGTATTTTCTTTCTGTTTTTCAACAAGGAATAAGCCTTGTTAAAGGTAGTATTTTGTAAGGATCTGCCCTCTCTGTATATCAGAATTTTTATTACATTTGTCAACAGGAGTTCAGCCTGGTTCAGATATGTATTTTTTTATTAAGGCAAAATTGGTAAATAACATTGTATAAATTTCAGGTATACAACATTATAGGTTTGACGTCTGTGTACACTACAAGCTAGCCCTTGTGGTCTAGTGCTTAAGACTCGGCACTCTTTTATATTTACTAAGAGTTGGTATTCTGTAAGCAAGATCTGTTCTTCCTCTATATTTCATTTATTTAGTCAATTATTAATTTATATAAGATGACTTATCGGTATTTATTTTATTTTGTGGGTTATAATCCAATGCTATCATTATTGATTTTGTTGTTCACATTGTCTCAGTGTTGGCCACTAGTGGCTCCTTCAGGTTGGCTCCTATGTCCTTTTGACATGCCTTCATCATTTTTTGAGCACTTCCTTACTTTCTGGTATTACAGGATGTCCTAGGCTTATATCTTGTATTTTCTCTGACCTAGCTCTGGCATCAGCTATTTCTCTGAGGAACCCTGGTTCCTTTTACTAGAGAATGATGTTTAGAAACAAAGACCTGAGTACTAGGTGTACTCATTGATGTTATTGGAATGTTATTGCTTCTAGGCCTGCTCAGTAGAGGAAATATATATATCTATATATTGAACACACCCACATATACATCTATATTTCTGTATCTATCCATCTGTACATATATTAAAAACCATGAGTTATACTTTATACCTTTAATTCCAGTCCATCTCCACAGAGTTTATTATAACTTTCTTCCTTTCCTTATTTGGAATCTCTTTCTATAACAGATTCTTTACAATTGTTTAACCAGTCCCCATTTGATAGGCATTTAGATTGTTTTCAGTCATTGGCTATTAAAAAGAACACTGCAATGATAATCTTTGTATATATATCTTAGAAAGATTTTGCAAGTGTGTATTAGGAAAGATGTCTAGCAGTGGGCTTGCTTGGTCTAAAGGAAGGCGCATTTAAAATTTGGTAGATATTTTTAAACTATCCCCTAGAAATACTATTTGCATATCTAAAAATTATGTTCTTAAGGACACATTTCTTAAAAGCAATCCTAGCCTCTTTACTAATGTCAGTGTCTCTTTTAGTCTTTTCCTGTCACCATTTTAGTGGACTTCTGTTGGGATCCCGAGGTTCCACTATACTCATTGGCATTCACGTTTCCCTTTAATCTAGTTAAATTGATTAATGCAACAATTAGTCTCTAGCCCAGAGTCTTCTGATAGTGTTGTAATTTTTATTCACAGACATTTCCCAACTCTCATTCTCCTTCAACAGCTTCAGTCAAATTATACACATTTGGGCTGATTTCTTTATAACCTAGTTAAGGTTTCATTTCCTTCACTAAACTGAAGATATTTCTCTTCATATTAAAATCAGCTCTCAGCTTAGACATGTCTTTACTCTTTCTGAAATGCGTGTGTTTCCCTTCTAGGCAGTTTCTAACTGTTCTCTCTTAATAGCTGCAATTAAAATGCCCCCCTTCTTATTGGATGTACTCACTATTCAAATGGTTCCCCACTAACTGATGGTTTCTCTCTGAATTACAAGAGGCAGAGTTGTTTCAGAGTTCACCTCACTCTGCTTTCACTCTCACATTTCCTTTCTGGATTCCACTAGAACTTCCTCTGTTCTTCCAACCTCTGTGGGATAGTCACCTATGCCTCCCCCATATTATTCACCTAAACTGAACACTCAAAGCAATGAGTATATTATTTGAATGCATTTAACAGCATGGAGTAATAGACATAATCTGGAGGGAAGTTTCTACAAGGAATAATGATAATTAAGGTTGAGTGTATAGGATGAAGACTGATTGTAAGTGGTATTGAAAGGGCCTAAATAATACCTGTTTGAGTCAGACATTTATTAAGGCTTATTGTGTATCAGACACTGAAATGGATGCTAAAAAAGCAGACACAGTACTTTCTCTTTAGCAGATGCTCCCATCTGTCTTTAGAGAGGGAAGTAGAGCTGAGCAATGATAGCATGGTTGACGATTGCTGTTACAGGAGCTGATAAAGAGATGGGAGAGACCAGAGGAGAGGGAGCCCGGATGTCTCTACCTTAGAGAGTCAAGGAAGACCTCAGAGAGAAGGCCATTGACCTAGGCTATGAAGAAGAAGAAGGAGGAAGGATATTCCAGGTAGAGATAAAAAGCTTAGAATAACAGGGAACCATGGAATACCATGGTTTGTCAAGTTCTAATGTGACCCAAAGTTCATCAGACTAGTGTTTGAGAAACTCTTTGGGAAAGTGTAAGCAGGTACCATTCAGAAAACATAGTTTTTGTTATAGGATTCAGTCCAATCCTATTCATTTCTAAATTGGCAAAAAAGACTAAAACACTCCCTTTGTGACTATTTTGTTGTCTGGAAATATTCATGTGAAGGGAGAGTGCTTTTTCTGAGTGGCTAAGGACTTGTACCCCTGATCCTTACCCTTAGCTCTTGGAGGGCAGTACTTGTGACTCCAAAAGGGGAAATTGGTGCTGAGTACAATAGAGTAGTGTCAGCTTATTCTAATTGTGAGCATGTGAGAATGTGAACAGATTATCAAATCACGTGAACAACAAAACATAGAGATTGGACATACTTGAGGAGAACTCAATCAATATTTTAGTGTCAGTCCTCTGAGGCAGCTGCCTCCTGCCCTCCAAGAAAAAAAGCATGCAATGGTCAGGGGCCTGTTTGGGGGAGGGTTAAACTGGAATGACATCCTAGGTATTGAGTGATGAAGTTGTTTTAATACCTTATCTTGTTAGAATACTGCGGAGGCACAGTTGGAAGCCAAAATTACTCAGCAAATCGCTGTTTAATTCATAGGTGATACTTGTGGCTTCATAATTTCTATAGAAGAGGAATTTAAAGATGGCTATTAGTTTTGAAAGTAAGGGATAGAGCCATGTCTATAAGTTTTGTTTGTATAGTATTTTACATAAGATTAAGAAAAAGACAATTGTCCCTGTCAAAGAATGGGGGAAACGTAGGGTAGCCATTACTTTGGGGGAAATAAATAAACACAAACAGGATGAAAAAGGCAGAAGCTATTCTGGAGAGGGAGTCAAGGAAGATGAGAAACCTTTAGGTGCCCGGCAGAAAAGAGAATGGGAGAAGGGCTAGGATAGGCTGCTTAGAGAATACTCGTATCTGTAAATCAGAAAATTCCTCTGACGGTTCTACTCTCCGTCCTCTACAGCTCCATACCTCTCCCAACCTTTCAAAATGTTTTACTTAGTCAGATTTATATCTTCAGTTAATACCTCTTGCCTTGACTCTGGATTTGTATACTCTGCCCCCTCAAATTCTTTACTTATATGTCTAATAGGCATCTCAAACTTAATGTGCCCAAAACCAAAATTCTGATCTTTGCCTTCCCCTCCTCCCTTCTCTGTCTTCAACACTTCCTTCTTCAATGTCAAGTTCATGTTTCTCTTGTTCAAGCCAAAAACTTGAGTTTTCCTTGACTCTTTTTTTCTCACACTCCATACCCAACCCTTCAGCTCATCTTATCAGCCCTACCTTTAAAACATTCCAGGAACCCAACCGCTTCTGCCACTCTGCTGCTACCACCCTAGTCCAAGCTGCTATGGTCCCTTGTCTAAATTATTACTAAAGACTCCTAACTACTTTCCTTGTTTTCACCTTTCCCTCTATTCCCCCTGCAGTCTCTTTTTAGCTCAGCAGCCAGAGTAATGCTTTTAAAATGTGAATCAGGTCATGTTCAAAACCATCCAGTGGTTTCCTGTGTCATTCAGGGTAAGAGCCAAAGTCCTTATGATGGTCAGTAAGGCCCTACACAATCTGGTCCTGCTACCACTCTGACCTCATCCCCTACTGCTCTCCCTTTCCCTCATTCTGGGGCAGCCACGCTAGACCCTTTGCTGGTCTTCACATTCACCAGTCTCCTCCCTGCCTTGGGCCTTTGCCTTTACTGTACCCTCTGGCTGGAATTCTTTCTATAGTTGTCCACTTGACATACTCTCTCACCTCCATCAGGTCTCTGCCCAAATGTTACCTTATCAGTGAGGCTTATAGCATACCACCTGCATTGGTTCTACACTCGCCTAGCCTGCTTTACCTCCCCCCATGGACCCCCACTGTAACCACATAAAATGTAAGCTCCATGAGACTAGGACCTATGTTGTGTTTTGTTCATTGCTGTAACTCTAGGGACCATAATATTGCCTGGTATATAGTAAGTGCTCAATAAATATTTGTTGAATAAATGAATTAATCCTACTAGAAATATCAGCCAACCAGTTGCTTAATTTGACAAGCATCCTATTTTTTGTATGTTGGATTGTTGTTTGTCTGTTTTATTTTTAAAGTGCCAAGACCTGAGGAAACTAAGTAAAATGACTGTCATTTATATCTTATTGTGAATTCATTGATCTTACTTGTTGGTAATGTAAAGCTGAGATTAGCCTCATTGAAGAAATGGCTTTTCAACAGGTGGAGATCTTAGTCATGTCATCCATATCTTGGAAAACACTCCTAAAAGGACAAGTAAGATTTGAATGTATTTAAGAGAGGAAAAAAGGCATGCCAAATGAGGAGAATAATTAGAGCAAAGATCAGTGGGGCATGGAATTGTATAATAAGCAGAACTGACTGACGCCAACAAGGAACTCATTGACAACAATAGAGAGGCCTGAAGTGGGGGAGGGGGAGGGGAATTATGGTTGAGTTGTAGAGGCCTTGAACTAAGGAAGTAAAAGGTCTTGAAAATCCAGTAAGGTTTTGAGGGTGAGTGAAACGGCTGAAAGTGGTTGGGGGAAGATGAATCTGACAGGACGGGAAGACACTAGAAGTAGACAGGCAATTACAGATATTGTTGTGATTATTCATGCAAGTGGAAATGAGATCCAGGACAAGAATGGTGGCAATAGAAATGAAGGAATGGGATGGGTATGGAACACACGGTAAATAGAGTTCATGGTATCTGGGATCAACCTGACAATGAGCATGTTTCTACTAATGGTTATGATATTTCTGTTCTCAGAAATATAAAAAATGTGGAATTGAGTGAAATTTTTTGGAAGTGCTGCTAAGCTGATCTATTTTCCAAAACTCACCAGCCAGTCATCTTTCCTGGCCTGGTCTCCTCACACTTTTTCTATCATTTTATTAAAAAAATACAAAACCAAGGGGGTCAGCCCAGTAGCATAGTGATTAAGTTCATGTGCTCCACTTCAGCTGCCCAGGGTTTGCAGGTTTGGATCCTGGGCCTTGACCTACACACTGCTCCTCAAGCCATGCTGTGGCAGCATCCCACATACAAAATGGAGGAAGATTGGCAGAGATGTTAGTTCAGTGACAAATGCAATTGCTTGGAACATTTGCTGTCAGCTTCCATTCAAGCAAGCAGATACTTAAAGACAACTTTGTACTCTCTTCACTAGAGGGTGCCAATGCCTCTATGTCCTCCAGATGCCTTGGCATCTCATGCAAATATAATTCTAAAGAGCCTTGTCTAGCAGACAGTTGAAGATGAGGAGGAGCTGAGGCTAGAGGGAGATATAAGAGAAAACAGGCTTGGGAGTCGTCTATATAGTGCTGATAGTTGATGCTGTGAAGGTTCTTGAGACTTCTGAAGGATAAAATGGCTGAGGACAAAACCTGAAGAAATGTCCACACATAAAGGTCAGGAAGAAGAGGAAAAAAGGGCAGAGAAGATAGAGGAGAACAGGAAAAGTAGTCTTAAGGAACCCAAAAGAAGACAGTTTCAAGGAGGTGCTGGTCAATGACAGTAGGCGTTGGTGAGAAATTGAGTAGAAAAAGGACTGAGAAAAAAAGCTATTATGGTTAATCAAACAGTGAAGTTGGAAACTAGATTTAGGGTAGGGGTGTGAACTTCAAAAATGAGTGCTAGAGAAAAAGGAATAGACTCTGGTACCTTGAACTTACTTTTTTAAAATTAATTAATTAATTATTTATTTATTTTTTTGAGGAAGATTAGCCCTGAGCTAACTGCTGCCAATCCTCCTCTTTTTGCTGAGGAAGACTGGCCCTGAGCTAACATCCATGCCCATCTTCCTCTACTTTCTATGTGGGACACCTACCACAGCATGGCATGCCAAGTGGTGCCATGTCCGCACCTGGGATCCGAACTGGTGAACCCCGGCCTGCAGAGAAACAGAACGTGTGCACTTAACTGCTGTGCCACGGTACCTGCCCCTGAACTTACTTCTTGAAGTTCTGTGGCAACAAAAGGAAGAAAAGAAACAAAATAGTAACTAGAGAGACACCAGAAATAGATTAAAAAGAAAATCTAGGTAATAATTATTATTGCTAGTTCAAGCAAAAAGAGGAGGATTGGCAACAGATATTAGTTCAGAGCCAATCTTCCTCACCAAAACACAAAACAATTATAGAACCAGCAGTGCCAGATCTTCTGACTTTTCAAGAAAAGCTAGAAATCTAGCTACTTTGTATATCTTCCCATTTTTAAATGTTAGCAATTCAATTGTTTTGTTAACAAATAGAACATACTGTGGACTAGAGTTGGTTGCCAATTTGCAACCTCTAGCTGGAATTGGGTGTGTTGCTTTCTAAAACCACCTTGAAATGTACCCCAAACCTAAAGGTAATAGTCCCTTTTAGAAGCCTGTCTGTGTAATTCCTATTGGCAGGAAGCTCATAGGAAGGCTTTTTGTAGTAGCTAATGTTTTCCTTTTGTTGGAATGCTGATTTGAAAGTTACAAGCCTTTCTCTGCTTCTTCCCAGCCAGGTCTCTAGACAAACTTTATAACTTTGCTGATTGCTCGGGACTCCACCTGATATTTGCTCTAAATGCACTGTGCCGTAATCCCAATAACTCCTGGAACAGTTCTAGTGCCCTGAGTCTGTTGAAGTACAGCGCCAGCAAAAAGTACAACATTTCTTGGGAACTGGGTAATGGTAAGTAAGGATGTTATTTCCTCTGAATTGACAAGATAAAGGGTGAAAAATAAGTTGGCCTGGGATATAGTCTCAGACCATCTCTAGTCCACTGGCCCAGAAAACACTTGGGATGTTTGGCCGCTGAGTTGACCTTCCGAATATTAAAAGACCAAATAGTGAAGGACAGTAGATTTAGTGAATCCACACCATTTGAATCTACAGTTATCTCTAGTTACCTCATTCCAAATAGGGGGAAATGCCATATGTGATTTACAACTAACAAATTGATGTTAAACCAGGTACAACCTGTCTGCACAGCCTGAGCTGCATTTTACAATGTGTGTTCTATGGAACACTGGTCCTACAAGATGACCCTTATAATAATTCAAAAGAGCTTGGTCAAATATATTTGGAGATTGCTCTACAGTATATGTACCTCTTGAAGGTTCACAATACATGTTAGCATATAAAAGGCTCTGAGAAGTCCTGCTGCAATGAAAGCTGTATAACGTTTTTTAACCCAGCATTTCTTAAACCATTTAACCAGTGTTGTTTTCAGGGGTGTGCAACCTATGCAGTCACATAGGGCCCTATGCTTAGAAGAGACCCATGCTTGGTTTAATGTTCTGCTGTCGTCATCTTAAAATTCTTAATTTTTTAACAATGGGACTCACTTTTTCCTTTTGCACGGGGCACTGCACATTTTGTAGCCCGCCATGTTTAATCATTGAACTGTGTGTGTGTGAGAGAGAGAGAGCGATAGAGACCTATTATCATCCCATGGAACAATAGTCCATGGAATGCACTTTGGAGAAATATTGCCTCAATTACACTACTTTTCCTAATGATATATATGTGTGTGTGTGATATATATGATATTCTATAGATTCTATAACTCCCTAATATTTTTTAAAATTATTTTATTGATGTCATAATGGTTATAACATTGTGTAATTTCAGGTGTATGTTATTATTTATCAGTTTCTGTATAGACTACATTGTGCTCACCACCAATAGTCCAGTTTTATCTGTCACCATACATATATGCCCCTTTACCACTTTCACCCACCCCCTCCCCCCTCCCCTCTGGTAACCACTAACCTGTTCTCTTTATCCATGTGTTTTTTGATCTTCCACGTATGAATGAAATCATATGGTATTTGGATGACTAATGTTGAGTCAGTTAGTATGGGTGTTAGTTAAAATTATGGATAGTATAAATTTGAAAATACTCTGATTCTCTAATTAAAAGACATTTTGGTGGACCTTAGAACAAAACAACTAAGTCTAACAAACCAAGACATCTCTTAAAATTACTGTTACAAATCGATATCAACATTTTTGTCCATGGCTTCACATATCCATAGCTAACCCATACTTGTTTGAAGCTCTGTGTATGTGTGTGTGTGCACACATACACGTGCCCGTGTGTATTTATTGCACTCTAGAATTTTAAGTCCTCATAATAAGATAGCAAGGGATGAGGGTCTTATATAAGAACAATTGTCCTATTTTCCTATCAGTCGTCATTAACTGGAATGTAGTCTCAGTTTCTTTCCTTTTGCTCTTTCTTTCTCTCTTCCTCCCCTGGAGTGGGGGAAATTTGGGGAGAGTTAGGGGCCAAATGGAGATCCACTGAGCTGAACTGAAAGATGCTTTGGCTGTAGGGGGTAGAACTGGAGTAGCCTGAGGTTTTTATCTTCCCAACCAGTCTGGGTATCATACATTCTGTGACAAAAGCTAGAGTGATGTGATCAGCTTTGAACTTGGCAAAATTACTGCATAGTAGGGAAAGTCCTTTTCTGATCCCTTCCCTTCCCATCTTCTATTTCATGCCCCTAAACATTCTTTGGTATTTTATGTTGTCTACTCATCACCCCACTCCTAAAATTACCCTACCCTGATATCAGACACCACACGACTTAGCTCTCTTCCCTAAACAGAGCAAAATATTCTTCAAACAGTGCATTCCCCCAAACAAGGCATTATGCCTTTCATGAGGGACCAATTAGATACAATGTTTAAAGTGGGTGAGTGTAAGACTGTAAGGAGTGTAAGGGCCTCTGGTGAATTAGAGAATACATGCTCTGCCTAAAGGCTTTGTTTGTTTGTTTTCTTTTTAAAATATTGTGCTACCGAAATGAAATTGGTTGTAAAAAAATCTTAGCTAGTTATAAATAAGCGCTAAGCAATTAAAAGTTACTTACAAGTGATTGATGGGGATATTCCTCCAGGGTTTTTGGCATCTCTGAATGTGGGAGCTTGTTAAACTTAATAAATCTTTAATTGGTATAACTGGAATGATTTGGGGGTGCAGGTGGGTAGGGAGAGAATATACACATCCTTCTGTAGATACCCGTCTATTCCAGACAACTGAGAGCCTGCCGCTCCTCACCCACCTGCTTCCCCCCAGCTATGCCAAATAGTTTGGAGACGGAGCTAATTACTTTAAAATAATGTTATTTAGTCACCTTAGCCACACAACACTTGATTCCCTTCATCATCTTTTAAGTGCCTCTTCAGAGCTTAACGAAAACAAAGTATCATTTCTGAGGAGGAAAAAAGGCACAATCACAGGTGAGAAAATAGGTGGGGATATAGATAGGAATAGATAGGAAAATAACCAAATCTATGAATTTAAAAATTCAATCAAATTGAAAGTATGTGGTAATGATTTTGTGAGTATTTCTATCAAGGCAGATACAGATGAGTTTTGAAGCTCTAGTCAAGAAGACTAGACTTGGTTCATTTTTCCCTCCTTGCTTTTATTTTAAAAACTACATTTCTGTTTTTTAATATGACTTATAAATAATCTGCCCAACTCAACATACCTTTTCGGGTTTGAAGATTTATTTTGCTGCTTCTTTTAATTCTTTCTACGTGAATGAATGTGCTAGAATCATATTCCTTAAGATTTCTAGTGTGTTCTTCTCACAACATTCTGTGTTGTGTATTCAGGTCCTTTTCCCTCAAAATTATCTGCATGGTCATCTTCCTGGCCTAGACTCGTCTCTCCAATCTTTTATCCATTTTCTTCTTTGTAACCTTATCTTTTTGGACAGAGGGAATAGTTTAATCATTATTTCCAGATATAGGGAGGGACAATAGAACTGGTCAGTCCTCTTGTCACTCATCTTCCCACATACTCACATCCTGTTAACAAGCATTTTATCTCTTAGCAAATCTAACGTTGGAAAAACCAAAGTAGACATTTCTTTGGTTGTTTCTCCTAGAGTAGCTAAACTTCAAGGGACTAAATTACTTTTTTTTTCCTCCTTTGAAATCAGTGAATAATATGGGCTACAGACCACAAAAGCGAGATACACCCAATATCAAGAGGTAAAGACTAAGAAAGTTTAGCATGTCAAAGTCTATGAAAGAATGACTTTCTTGATACAGGATTTTTAACAACTACATTTTGTGGAAATAAAATGTTTCCTTAAATGTAATAAATTATAAACTCTGCATTTGATTAATGCTAGGTGATAACTGTAATTATTTGCATTTTTATTAATCACTGGTGAATCTAAAGTAAGGAAGAACTAGAGGATTTTGAAGCAGGGTTTCAAATCCTAGAAGTGTAGAATAAGATAGTCTTATTAGGAAAAGTCTCAATAAGATAGAATAGTCCAACTCTGCTCCAGGGAGATGTTGTTTGTTCTCTAGAGGGCCATCCTTAACAAGAAGCCTCTGAAGATAATGCAGCATCTCTAACTGAACTCTACATTTATGAAATTGCCCCTCAAATTAAGTGTGCTTCCCAATTAGATCAACTCATTTCTGTGAACAGATAAAAACTACTATAATTAATTACTGAATCAGTGTCATATATTCATACCTACACCTGACCTATACATTCACCAGTTATCTTATGATTTTAGTTGTATGGCTCAATTCCCTGGAACTTGATGTCTGCTAAGTGATTCATGAAATCAAATTTCTGACCTTACAAAATTTAGCCCCTTAGAGATGATGATTCTGGCAGCTCAGCTTTATTTATTCATTCATTTACTCAATATTTCTTAAGCATTTAGTCTGTGTTTATGTGGATAAATGTATGATGTATTTATGTCTAGCTGTTTATACCTTTTGAACATGTATATCTGTGTATATATAATAGTGATCGCCTTGTGAAGGCCAAGCAGAGTTGAGCCACCATCACATTACCAATTGTTTATGAGGCTAGGTCATAGCCCAGAACTTGAGAGAACTATATTTTCATAGAATAGAGTTTTGATGGTTAGGGAAGGAGAAGAGAGGGAAAGAGAAGGAGAGGGGAAGACGAGAAGCCATATAAAGTTTCTTTAACTTCTTACTTCTCTCCTTTCCCTCTCCCTGCCTGCTTCTTACCATCATCACCTTCATCTTCTTAATTTTTTCTCCACATACATACTCTCATGCTATTTAGTCATTTAATTTGTATTTAATATTTAATGTATACATATTGAGCACCTGCTATGCAAAATATTGTGCCAAGTGCTAGAGTGGGAGTTGGAGGATATCCTTAAAATCCTTCTCTGCCCACTACTGTATTTCTTGGTGGAGTACACTGTGATAGCCAGTAAATATAAAGAGCAAGGAATTCTCAGTCTCTAGGAGCTTATTATCTAAATGTAAAGGCAAGATAAACTCAAGATTATTGAACTATTAAACCCTCATATATTAAAACTGGAAGGAGCCCTTAGAGTTAGAAATGAGTATAGAATAAATCAAGGAAGTTATTAAACTAACAAATAATATAGTATAAAAATATACATTAATGCACAGAAGTGTTCATAAATTCATGACTTACATTTTCAAGCACTGAAATTAATTATCCTTTGATTAGTAAGAGAATTTATTGATGTTTGAAGTGCATCAGTTCTTTATTTGATTCATTGTCATAGTGGAGAACCATGTTCTCTCATGAACATGGTTTAGTGTTAGAACTTATGGCATAACTGTTTAGGGTTAGTTAGATAGTTCAGGAAAGCTTAGGTGGGATAGCTGCCGTGTGTGGACGTTTGATGAATCATTGATATGACCAAGATGGTCTATTTTGTTGTTCTCACTGATATGAGCCACCGCTGAGATGCAATTGACACTTGAAGGAACATAGTAAATAATTACTACCTTCCACTCATTTCTTAAACTCAACTTTGTTTGCTCAGAACAGGAGATGATGAAAGAGAACACATCTAACTGACATGGTCCAATAGAACTCTTGCCAGCTCTTCTTAAATATTTTAAAGACCTGTCAGTAACTTGTAAAACTAGACTGAATCTGTTGTTCTGACTTACCTCCTTGACACACCAGTGACTTCTCTGTCCATATGTGGTTGACAAAGGACAGAAAACCTACTTTGGTCATTTTTTGGTTTCGAGTAATGGACATGCACCAACAGTGACTGTTCACAGCATATGAGGCTAACTTCATATCTCATTTAAAACACTGTGAGCTGATTCATGGAGTGACGTCAGCATCATGGTGGAATGAGCTTGCCCAGGACTCTCTCCCCTCCAACATACAACAAAAAGGAGCAACCATATTCCAACAGAAAATATCCTAATAGCACAGGAATCCTCGCAGAGTCATGGCAGCCAAACAACAGAGGGTAGAGAGGCTGGAGCCCCCCTTAGAGGAGCTGGAATGGGGTAAGAGAGAACTTCACTCACTCTCCTAAAATCTGGCATCACTGCTGTGGGAGGCTCCATGAGGGAAGGAGTATGGGAGGGGTTGCACATCTGCAGGATCACCCAGGACTCCCTAGCGCCCTTGCAGCCTAGGGAGAAGCCCTCTAATGGGGTGAAAGCTTTCATGTGGAGTGACCTGATCAAGCCAAGACCCCAGGAAACCAGACAGTGAGAGCTAATCAGGAAACTAGAGACTGCGCTCAAGAGAAAGTGCCCCCCTCACCCGTGCTGTGCTGTGCCATCTTGGCTGAAGGAGGAGGGCTCAGAATATGTGGCTCTTGACCCCCATCAAGTGGCGATAGGCTGTAACTGGAACCGAATAATATCACAATGGGAAAAACTCGTACTGCCAGCATCAAGCAGTTCATCAAGACTCCAGCCCAGAGAGAAAACAAATACCCAGAATTCTGTCCTGAGGACTCAGAAATGAGTAAACTAAACAACAATGAATTTAGAATAGCTATTGTCAAAAAACTCAATGAGGTAAAAGAGAATATAGAGAAACAATTCAATGAGTTCAGGAGCTACTTCACAAAAGAGATTGAAACTATAAAGAAGAATCAATCAGAAATACTAGAGATGAAAGACACAATGGAAGAGATAAAACAAAATATGGATTCCCTGAATGCTCGTGTGGACACCATAGAGGAGCAAATCAGCATAATCGAAGATAGACATGTTGAATTGATCCAGACAGAGGAGGAGAGAGAACTGAGACTAAAAAGAAATGAAGAAAGTCTCAGAGAAATATCCAACTCAATGAGGAAATGCAACATAAGAATTATAGGTATTCTGGAAGGTGAAGAGAAGGAGAATGGAGCAGAAAGCATGCTCAAAGAAATAATAGCAGAGAACTTCGCAAATCTAGGGAATGTGTGTGGAGGACGCTTTCAGATCTCCTAGATGTGTCAATGTAAAAAGACCTACTGCAAGGCATATAGTAGTAAAAATGGCAAAAATGAATGACAAAGAAAGAATACTCAGGTCAGCAAGGCAGAAGAAAATAACCTACAAAGAAACCCCTATCAGACTTTCAGCAGATTTCTCTGCAGGAACCTTACAAGCTAGGAGAGAATGGAATGACATATTCAAAACTTTACAGGATAAAAATCTTCAGCCAAGAACACTCTATCCAGCAAAAATATCCTTCAGATATGAGGGAGAAATTAAATCTTTCCCAGACAAACAAAAGGTAAGGAACTTCGTAGCCATGAAATCCTCAAGAAGGCCCTCATACCTGAAAAAAAAAGGGAGAAAGGGGTCACAAAACACAGAGTAAGGAGACAAATAGATAGAATCAGAATAGGATAGCAAATATTTATCTATAGCATTAGGATAAAGGGAAGGAAAACACCAAAAACAAAGACAACCTTGTCACTTTAACCACAAACTCACAACACAAGTTGGAATAAGATATGAGAATAATAACTTAGGAGGGGAGGAGGTAAGGGACTGAATTCGTTTAGACTAAGGAAATAAGAAGCCATCAGAGAATGGACTATGTTATGCATGAGATTCTGAATACAAACTTCAGGATAGCCAATAAACTAAAAAGCAGAACAGAGACACAAAAAATAAATACGGAAAAAACTAAGAAACACAGCATAAGAAGCTGCAGAAGTCAATGGGTAGACCAAAACACACAGGACGAGAAACAAAGGAAATGCAGGAAAACTGGAAAACGAGTGACAGAATGACAGCATTAAGCCCGCATAGATCGGTAATCACCCTCAATGTAAACAGATTGAACTCTCCAATAAAAAGACACAGAGTGGCAAGATGGATTAAAGAACAAGATCCAACCATGTGTTGCCTCCAGGAAACACACCTCAGCTCCAATGACAAATACAGGCTCAGAGTGAAGGGGTGGAAGATGATACTCCAAGCTAATGGCAAACAAAAGAAAGCAGGTGTCATAATACTTATATCAGAAAAAGTAGATTTCAAGATAAGGCAGGTAAAGAGAGACAAAGAGGGGCAATATATAATGATCAATGGGACACTACATCAAGAAGAAATAACCCTCATAAATATCTATGCACCCAACATAGGAGCACCAAAGTTCATAAAGCAACTATTAACAAACCTAAAAGAAGATAGCAAAAATGACACAATAATAGTAGGGGACCTCAACACCCCACTCACGTCATTAGACAGATCATCCAGATGGAAAATCAAAAAGGAAACAGTGGAATTAAATGAAAAGCTAAAACAGTTGGACTTAATAGACATATATAGAACACTCCATCCAAAAACAGCAGAATACACATTCTTCTCAAGTGTGCATGGAACATTCTCAAGGATAGACCATATGTTGGGAAACAAGGCGAGCCTCTACAAATAATAATAAACCTCTTCTCCAATCATAATGCTATATAGCTAGAAATTAATTGCAAGAAAAAAGCTGAGAAAGGGACAAAGATGTGGAGACTAAAACAATATGCTATTGAAGAAGCAATGGATCATTGAAGAAATTAAAGAAGAAATCAAAAAATATCTGGAGACAAATGAAAACGATAACATGCCATACCAACTCATATGGGATACAGCAAAAGCTGTATTAAGAGGGAAATTCATCATAATTCAGGCACACCTTAACAAACAAGAAAAATCCCAAATAAGCAATCTCAAATTACACCTAACTGAAGTAGAAAAAGAAGAACAAACAAAGCCCAAAGTCAGCAGAAGGAGAGAAAGAATAAAAATCAGAGCAGAAATAAATGCTATTGAAACAAAAAAGGCTGTAGAAAGGATCAATGAAAGAAAGAGCTGGTTATTTGAGAAGATAAATAAAATTGACAAACCCCTAGCCAGACTTACAAAGAAAAAAAGGGAGAAAGCTCAAATAAACAAAATCAGAAATGAAAGAGGAGAAATAACAACAGAATCCACAGAAATACAATGGATTATAAGAGAATACTACAAAAAACTATATGCCAACCAAATGGGTAACCTAGAGGAAATGGATAAATTCTTAGACTCTTACAACCTGCCAAAGCTGAATCAGGAAGAAACAGACAATCGGAATAGACAATCACAAGGAAAGAGATTGAAACAGCAATCAAAAACATCCCAAAGAATAAAACCCCAGGACCAGATGGCTTTCCTGTAGAATTCTACCAAACTTTCAGATAGGATTTAATACCTGTCCTTTTCAAGCTATTCCAAAAAATTAGGGAGGGCGGAACACTTCCTAACACATTCTATGAGGCCAACATCATGCTGATACCAAAGCCTGACAAGGACAGCACGAAAAAGGAGAATGACAGGCCAATATTGCTGATGCACGTAGATGTAAAAGTTCTCAACAAAATTTTGGCAACGAGAATTCAGCAATTCATCAAAAGGATCATACATCATGATCAAGTGGAATTCATACCAGGGACACAGGGATGGTTCAACATCCACAAATCAATCAACGTGATACACCACATCAACAAACTGAGGCATAAAAACCTCATGATCATCTCAATAGATGCAGAGAAAGCATTTGACAAGATCCAACAGCCATTTATGCTAAAAACTCTTAACAAAATGGGGATAGACGTTAATTACCTTAACATAATAAAGGCCGTATATGACAAACCCACAGCCAACATCATACTCAATGGGCAAAAACTGAAAGCCATCCCCCTGAGAACAGGAACGAGACAAGGATGCCCTCTGTCAGCACTCTTATTCAACATAGTACTGGAGGTTTTGGCCAGAGCAATTAGTCAAGAGAAAGGAATAAAAGGAATCAAATAGGGAGTGAAGAAGTGAAACTCTCACTGTTTGCAGACAGCATGATCTTATATATAGAAAGCCCCAAAGAATCCACTGGAAAACTATTAGAAATAATCAACAACTACAACAAAGTTGCAGGGTATAAAATCAACTTACATAAATCAGTAGCATTTCTATACTCTAATAACGAATGAACAGAGAAAGAACTCAAGAAGACAATCCCAACAAAAAGAATAAAATACCTTGAGATGAATTTAACTAAGGAAGTGAAAGACCTATAAAACTTTCCTGAAAGAAATTGATGATGACATAAAGAGACGGAAAGACATTCCATGTACATGGATTGGAAGAATAAACGTAGTTAAAATGTCCGTTGTACCTAAAGCAATCCACAGATTCAATGCAATCCCAATCAGAATCCCAAAGACATGCTTTACAGAAATAGAACAAAGAATCCTAAAATTTATAAGGGGCAACAAAAGACCCTGAATTGCTAAAACAATCCTGAGAAAAAAGAACAAAACGAGAGGCATCACAATCCCTGACTTCAAAACATACTACAAAGCTACAGCAGTCAAAGCAGCATGGTACTGGTACAAAAACAGGTGCACAGATCAATGGAGCAGAATTGAAAGCCCAGAAGTAAAACCGCACATCTATGGACAGCTAATCTTCAACAAAGGAGCTGAGGGCATACAATGGAGAAAAGAAAGTCTCTTCAACAAATGGTGCTGGGAAAACTGGACAGCCACATGTAAAAGAATGAAAATTGACCATTCTTTTTCACCATTCACAAAAATAAATTCAAAATGGATCAAAGACCTAGAGGTAAGACCTGAAACCATAAGGCTTCTAGAAGAAAATATAGGCAGTACACTCTTTGACTATCACTATCAAAAGGATCTTTTTGGACACCATGTCTTCTCAGAGAAGGGAAACAATAGAAAGAATAAACAAATGGAACTTCATCAGACTAAAGAGCTTCTCCAAGGCAACAGAAAACAGGATTGAAACAAAAAAACAACCCACCAAGTGGGAAAATATTTGCAGGTCATATATCCAACAAAGGGTTAATCTCCATACTATATAAAGAACTCACACACTTCAACTACAAAAAAAAATCAAACAACCCAATCAAAAAATGGGCAGGGGACATGAACAGACATTTCTTCAAAGAAGACATATGGATGGCCAATAGGCACATGAAAAGATGCTCATCATCACTGATCACCAAGGAAATGCAAATCAAAACTACACTAAGATATCACTTTATACCCATCAGAATGGCAAAAATAACCAAAACAAAAAGTAACAAATGTTGGAGAGGTTGTGGAGAAAAAGGAAACCTCTGGTTCCTTTTTACACTGCTTGTGAGAATGCAAGCTGGTGTAGCCACTATGGAAAACAGTATGGAGACTTCTCAAAAAATTAAAAATAGAAATACCATATGACCCAGCCATCCCACTTCTGGCTATCTATCCAAAGAACTTGAAATCAGCAATTCCAAAAGTCTGTTGCACCCCTGTTTTCATTGCAGCATTATTTACAATAGCCAAGACATGGAAGCAACCTAAGTGCCCACTAACTGATGATTGGATAAAGAAGATATAGTGTATATATATACAATGGAATTTTACACAGCCATAAAAAAGGATAAAATCGTCCCATTCACAACAACATGGACTGACCTTGAGGGTATTATGTTAAGTGAAATAAGCCAGATAGAGAAAGACAATCTCTGTATGACTCCACTCACATGTGGAAGTTAAACATGTAGACAAAGAGAAGAGATTAGTGGCTACCAGGGGAAAGGGGAGATAGGAGGTGGGCACAAAGGGTGAAGGGGTGCACCTACAACACGACTGACAAACAACAATGCACAACTGAGATTTCACAAGGTTGTAAACTATCATAATCTCAATAAAAAGTTAAAAAAAAAAAGACTATGAGCCACCATTCTAACTATATGACATTCTGGAAAAAAATAAAGCTATAGAAAGTGAGTAAACAGACCAGTGGTTTCCAGGAGTTAAGGGGAAGGAGGGAAGGATGAATAGGTGGAGCACAGGGTATTTTTATGGGTGGACTTGTTTTGTATGATATGGTAATGACACATACATGACATTATGCATTTATCAAAACCCGTACAGCCTTACAACGCAAAGAGTAAATTGTAAACTATGGATTTTCCTTATGATAATCTATCAGTATTGGTTCAATTGTAACAAATGTATCATACCAAGGCAAGATTGTACTAATAAGGGAAATCATATGTGTGGATGGAAAGCCGGGGTATATTGGAACTCAGTGTACCATCTACATAATTTTCTGTAAAACTAAAATTGCTATAAAAATAAAGTCTATTAATTATGAAAACAAAGCCATAGTGTAGACCTACTTCTTGGAACTATGAATATCATTTATTGTGTTGTTTCACTTCATATTAGGGACAACACAAGAATCCGTTTAAAGCATACTATTGGGCAAAGGATCTGAGTAGACATTTCCCAAAGAAGAAATATAAATAGCCAATAAACATGTGAAAAGATATTCAACATCATTAGCTATCAGGGAAAAAAAAAATCAAAACCACAATGAGAAAGTACCTCACATCCACTAGGATGGCCATAGTCATAAAGGAAAATAACAACTGTTGGCAAGGCTGTGGAGAAATTGGAACCCTCACACACTGCTGATGGGAATGTAAAATAGTGCCATCACTTTGGAAAACAGTCTGTCAGTTCCTCAAAAAATTAAACATAGAGTTACATACGACCTAGCAATTCCACTCCTAGATATATATATCTAAGCGAAATACAAACATATGACCACACAAAAACTTCTACACAAATATTCATAGTAACATTATTCATAATATCCAAAATGTGGAAATCAACTAATGAATGGATAAAGAAATTGTGTTATAGCCATAAATGGAATATTATTTGACCATAAAAAGAAATGAGGTACTGATACATGTTACAACATGGATGAACATTGAAAAGATTATGCTAAATGAAAGAACCAAGTCACAAAAGAACATGCTGTATGATTCTCTTTATATGAAATATCCAGAATAGGCAAATCTAAAGAGACAGAAAGTAGTGGTTGCATAGGGATAAGGGTGATGGGGATGAGGGATGACTACTAAAGGACATGACCTTTCTTTTTGGGTTGATGAAAATGTTCTAAAATTTATTGCAGTGATGGTTGCACAACTGTGTGAATATACTTAAAACCATTGAATTATATACATTAATTTGGGGGATGGTATACTAAATAAATTATATCTCAATACTGCTGTTACCAAAAAAAACCTATTGTGTGTTAATGTTTTCTATTTTAAAGGGCATACAATGCATATTCCCTGACACTGGTTGGTGACAAAAGACTTGAGTTACTTCCTTAGAAGGTTTACACTTGTAATTATCAACAACATTGTCATCCTATATTTGCATAATATTTAGTTTACATAGCACTTCCAAATAATCTTCTATTTGGATCTCAAAATGCTAAATAAAGTGCCTAATAAAGTAAATATTATACAGGTGAGGAAACATTGGAAAAGGTGAAGCGAATTGCTAAATACAGCAGTGAGTGCTAAATCTGTCAGGAACTTGAGACTTCTAACAGAAAAGGAGATACTTTTTCTACTACCCTACAGGATTTTTTTTTTAAATGCTGTTAAAACTTCTTGGCTTTCTTCACTTCATTCAACAGATATTTATTGACTTCCTAGTATGTGCCAAAGGCACTGTACTAGTTTTAAAAGATACAACAGTAAATAACAGATAAATATCCTTGCCTACATCCTAATAGAGGAGATGGATGATAAATAGGACTGAAAACAGTTTATCGTTATCCTCTCTCACACAACGTTTTTGCCTGTTAGCCATTCAAATTGAAGCATTCGACTTGACCTTATTGCTTTTCTAACAATGAATTGATATATCCCTCCCTCTCTACACTACTCCTTCCCTCCCTCCCTCCCTCCCTCCTATCCTTCCTCTTTATTTTATAATTCAATGATACTTAGAAAATTTACAGACTTGTACAATCATTTCCACAGTCCAATTTTAGAACATTTCCATCACTCCAAAAAAAACCGTCGTGCCGGCTTATAGTCAGTCCCTGTAACCATTCTCAGTCCCAGGAAACACTAATCTGCTTTCTGTCTTTATAGATTTGTTTTTTATGGATACTTCTTATAACTGGAATCATACAATATGTAGTCTTTTGCATCTGGCATCTTTCGCTTAGCATGTTTTTGAGGTTTATCTATACTGTAGCATGTAAAAGTAGTTCATTCTTTTTATTGCTGAGGAGTATTCCAATCTATGGATATATGTCACATTTTGCTTTTCTATTCACCAGATGGTGGACATTTGGTTTGTTTCTACTTTTTGGCTATGATAAATAATGCTGCTATAAATATTCACATGCAAGTCTTTGTGTGGATATATGCTGTCATTTCTGTTAGGAAGATACTTGGAAGGGAATGGAGTTGCTAGTTCATATGGTAAATTTATGTTTATTTTTTCACAAACTGCCAAACTATTTTCCAAAGTAGCTTTGCCATTTTACATTTTCACCAGCAATGTATGAGATTTCCAGTTTTCCTGTATCTTTGGAAACACTTGTTAATGTCTATCTTTTTTATTATAGCCCTACCAGTGGGTTTGAAGTAGTATCTTAATATGGCTTTAATTAGCACTTCTGTAATGATGAATGATGTTGAGTATCTTTTCATGTAATTTTCATGTGCTTATAAGTCATTCTTACACCTTCTTTGATGAAATATCTACTCAAATTTTCTGCCCTTTTATTTGGATTATCTTATTATTGAGTTGTAAGAGTTTTAAATATATTCTGGGTCAGCCCAGTGGCGCAGCAGTTAAGTTTGCACGTTCCGCTTCTCAGTGGCCCAGGGTTTGCCGGTTCGGATCCCTGGTGCGGACCTGGCACTGCTTGGCAAGCCAGGCTGTGGTAGGCGTCCCACATATAAGTAGTGGAAGATGGGCACGGATGTTAGCTCAGGGCCAGTCTTCCTCAGCAAAAAGAGGAGGATTGGCAACAGGTATTAGCTCAGGGCTAATCTTCCTCAAAAAAAAAAAAAAAAAGAAAGAAAATATTAAATATATATATATATATTCTGGATACAAGTTCTTTATCAAATATATGACTTGCAAATACTTTCTCCCAGTCTATAGCTCATATTTTCACTTTCTTTATGGCATCTTTCGAAGCACAGAAGTTTTGAATTTTGAAAGTTCAATTTCTCAATTTTTTAATTTTATGGATTGCACTTTTGGTGTCATATCTTTGCCTAACCCAAGATCACAAAGTGTTTTCTCCTATATTTTCTTCTAAGTGTTTTACAGTTTTTGCTCTGACATTTGGGCATAAGATCCATTAGGAGTTAATTTTTGAGTATGGTTGAGAAGTATGAATCTAAATCATCTTTTTGCATGTAAATATCTCAGCACTGTTCATTTAAAAGACTATTCTTTCCCTATTGAATTCTCTTGACACTTTTCTCAAAAATCAATTGACCATAAATGGGTTTATTTCTGGACTCTTAATGCTGTTCCACTGATCTGTATGTCTGTTCTTATATTAGGATTCCATCGTCTTGATTACAGTAGCTTTATAATGAGTTTTGAAATTGGAAAGTGTAACTCCTTCAACTTTGTTCTTTTTCAAAATTGTTTTGGCTATCCTAGTTGTTGGTAGTTCCATGTAAATTTTAGGATCAGCTTATTGATTTCCTCAATAAAGCCTGAGATTTTAATAGAGAAAGCATTGAATCTATAGATCAGTTTGGGGAGAATTGTCATCTTAACAATTTTGAGTCTTTCTTCCCGTGAGCATAGATTATCTCTCCATTTATTTAATTTTTAATTTCTCTCAGCAATGTTTTATAGTTTTCAGTGTGCAAGTTTTACACTTCTTTTGTTAAGTTCATCCTTAAGTATTTTATCCTTTTTGATGCAATGGAATTATTTTCTTAATTTCATTTTTGTATTGTGCATTGCTAGTATTTAGAAATAAAATTGATTTCACATATAATCTTTCATCCTCTATCCTTGCTGAACTTCTTTTTAGATCTTATATGTTTTCCTCCATGTATGTGCATTCTTTAGGATTTTCTGTGTACAGGATATGTTGTCTGAGAGTAAAGATAATTTTATTTCTTCTTTTCCAATTGGTATACTTTTTATTTCTTTTCCTTGCCTGGTTGCTGGCTAGAACCTCTAATATAAATGTTAAATATAAGTGTCAAGAGCACACATCCTTGCCTTGTTCCCAATCTTACAGGGAAAACATTCAGTATTTCACCATTAAGTATGATGTTTTACCATTAAGCATTCAGTATTTCACCATTAAGTATGTAGGTTTTGGGCCAGCCCCATGGTGCATGAGTTAAGTTTGCACGTTCCACTTCGGCTGCCTGGGGTTCGACGGTTCACATCCTGGGTGCGTAACTACACACTGCTTGTCAAGCCATGCATACTGTGGCAGGCATCCCACATAAAATAGAGGAAGATGGGCACGGGTGTTGGCTCTGGACCAGTCTTCCTCAGCAAAAAGAGGAGGATTGGCAGCAAATGTTAGCTCAGGGCTAATCTTCCTCAAAAAAAAAAGTATGTAAGTTTTTCTTAGATGCCGTTTATCAGATTGAGGAATTTCCCTTCTATTTATAGTTTATTGAGAGTATTTATCAGGAATAGGTGTTGGATTTTTGTCGTTCCTTTTTTTTTTTTTTGCATCTATTGAGATAATGTTTAGGCTTTTTTTTCTATTAATATGATATTTTACATTAGTTGAGGGTTTTGGTTGGGTTTTTTTGATGAGGAAGATTGGCTATGAGCTAACATCTATTGCCAATATCCCTCTTTCTGCTTGAGGAAGATAATCGCTGAGCTAAACATCCATGCCAATCTTCCTCTGTTTTGTATGTGGCATGCTGCCACAGCATGGCTTGATGAGCGGTGTGTAGGTCCACGCCTGAGATCTGAACCTGTGAACCCCAGGCCACTGAAGCAGAGCATGCAAACTTAACCACTACACCACTGGACCAACCCCTGCATTAGCTGAGTTTTGATATTAAATCAACCTTGCATTACTGGCATAAATTCTACTTTATTGTGGTATTATAATATTTTTTATATATTGCTGGATTCAGTTTGTAAATATTTTATAGTGGACTATTGAATCTATATTTATGAGGGGTATTCATCTGTTGTTTTCTTTTCTTCTAATGTCTTTGTGTCACTTAGGTATCAGGGGAATATTGGCCTCATAAAATGAGTTGGGAAGTATTCCCTCCTCCTCCATTTTCTGGAAAAGTTTGTAGCTAACATCTGTTGCCAATCCTCCTCTTGTTTTACTTGAGGAAGATTAGCCCTGAGCTAGCATCTGTGCCCATCTTCTTCTATTTTGTATGTGGGTCACCATCACAGCATGGCTTGACGAATGGTGTACGTCCACACCCAGGATCTGTACCTGTGAACCCAGGCCAGTGAAGCAGAGGACACCAGACTTAACCTCTATGCCACAGGGCCAGCCCCTATTATTTCTTCCTTGAATATTTGATAGAATTCACCAATTAAGCCATCTGGGTCTGGACTTTCTTGTGGAAATATTTTTAATGATTAATGAATATTTTTAATTCAATGTCTTTTGTTATAGGCCTATTCAGATTTTCTATTTATTTTTGTCAGTTTTAGTAATTTATGTCTTTTTGAAAACTTTTCACTTCATCTGAGTTGTCTAAATCAGTGGTATGAAGTTGTTCATAATAGTCCCTGGTTCTTTTAATTACTGTGAAGTCCTTTGTGGTTTATCCCCCTTTCATTCGTAATTTTGGTAATCTGTGACTTCTTTCTTTTTGTCTTGCTCAGTCTGGCTAACGGTCTGTCAACTTTGTTCATCTTCTCAAAGATCCAGCTTCTGCTTTCATTGATTTTCTCAATTTTTTTCTATCACTGATTTCCACTCTAATTTTTATTATTTCATTCCTTCTTCTTGATTTGGGTTTAGTTTTCTCTTCTTTTTCTACTTTCTTAAAATAGAAGTTTGGATTATTGATTTGAGATCTTTCTTCTTCTTTTTTTTTTTTAAGATTTTTTAATTTTTTTCCTTTTTCTCCCCAAAGCCCCCTAGTACATAGTTGTATATTCTTTGCTGTGGGTCCTTCTAGTTGTGACATGTGGGATGCTGCCTCTGTGTGGTCTGATGAGCAGTGCCATGTCCGCGCCCAGGATTCGAACCAACGAAACACCGGGCCGCCTGCAGCGGAGCGCGTGAACTTAACCACTCGGCCACGGGGCCAGCCCCTAGATCTTTCTTCTTTTTAAGCATATGAGTCTAAGGCTATAAATTTCCCTGTAAGCTTTGCTTTTCTCCCCCCCTAAACTGCAAAAATTTATTTTCTCGCTCTTCTGAATGCTGTAAGTCCAAGATCAAGGTATCAGCAGATACAGTTTCTTCTGAGGCCTGTCTCCTTGGCTTACAGATGACAACTTTCTCAGTATTTTCTCACATGGTCTTCCTTCTGAGTGTGCATCCCTAGTGTCTCTTTGTGTGCCCCAAATTTGCTTTTTTTAAAAGATGTCTTTTAGAGCAAATTTTTAGGTTCACAGCAAAATTGAGAGGAAGGTACAGAGATTTCCCATATATTCCCTGCCTCCACATATGCATAACCTTTCCTACTATCAACATCCTCCACTAGAGTGGTACATTTGATACAATTGATGAGCCCACATTAATGCATCATAATCACCCAAAGTTCATAGTTTATATTATGTTTCACTTTTGGTATGCACATACTAAGGGTTTGTGCGAATGTATAGTGACATGTATCCATCATTACGGTGTCATACAGAATATTTTCACTGCCCTAAAAGTCCTCTGTGCTTCAGCTATTCATCCGTCCCTCCTCTCCCCAAACCCTAGCAACCACTGATCCTTTCACTGCCACCATAGTTTTGCCTTTTCCGTGTTATATAGTTGGAACCATACAGTATGTAGCCTTTTCAGATCGGCTTCTTTCACTTAGTGATATACATTTAAGATTCTTCTATGCCTTTTCATAGCTTGGTAGCTCATTTCCTTTTAGTGCTGAATAATATTCCGTTGTTGGGATGTACCACAGTTTATTTATTCATTCATCTACTGAACGACATCTTGGTTGCCTCCAAGTTTTGGCAATTACGAATACAGCTGCAGTAAACCCATGTGCAGACAGAAGTGTGGACGTAAGTTTTCAGCTCCTTTGGGTAAATAAGAGGGAGGACAATTGCTGGATCATATGGTAAGAGTATGTTTTGTTTTGTAAGAAACCACCAAGTCTTCCAAAGAGGGTGTATCATTTTGCATTCCCACCAGCAATGAATGAAATTTCCTGTTACTCCACATCCTAGCTAGTATTTGCTGTTGTCAGTGTTCCACATTTTGGCCATTCTAATAGGTATGTAGTGGTATTTCATTGTTGTTTTAATTTGCATTTATTTCCCTGATGACATATGGTATTGAGCATCTTTTCATATACTTATTTGCCATCTGTATATCTTCTTTGGTGAGGTATCTGTTAAGATCTTTGGCTCCATTTTTAATCAGGTTGTTTGCTTTCTGATTGTTGAGTTTTAAGAGTTCTTTGTATATTTTGGATAACAGTTCTTTATCATATGTGTCTTTTGCAAGTATTTTCTCCCAGTCTGTGGCTTTTCTTCTCATTCTCTTGACGCTTTCTTTTTGCAGAGCAGAAGTTTTTAATTTTAATGAAGTCCAGCTTATTAATTATTTCTTTCCTGGATTGTGCTCTTGGTGTTATCCCATACATTTTTATACATTATATTTTAATTACATTTATTTTAAAATATTTTCCAATTCCCTTTGTGATTTCTTCTTTGACTCATGGATTATTTGTTTAATTTCTAAATATTTATAGATTTCTCAAATTTCTTTCTGTTGAATTCTAGTTTAATTCTGTTGTGGTCAGGGCACATACATTATATGATTTAATCCTTTTAAATATACGAGATTTGTTTTATGGCCTAGCATATGATCTATCCTGTAGGATGTTCTATACACACTAGAAAAGAATGTGTATCCTGCTGTTGTTGAGTAGAGTATTCTCTAGATATTAATCAGGTCAAGTTAGCTGATAGTGTTACTCAAGTTTTCTACATCCTTGCTGATTTTCTGTCTAGTTGTTCTATCTATTATTAAGAATGTGGTATTGAAGTTTCCTTCTATTACTGTTGAATTTTCTATTTTTCTCTTCAATTTTGTAAATTTTGCTCCATGTATGTTGGTGTTCTGTTGTTGGTATGTATATATTTATAATTGTTATATCTTCCTGATAAATTGACTGTTTTATCATTATAAAATGCCCCACATTGTCTCTTGTAACATTTTTGTCGTAAAGCCTATTTTGTCTGATATTAGTATAGTCGTTCCAGTTCTCTTATGGTTACTATTTGCATGATATATCTTTTTTCATCCTTTTACTTTCAACCTTTTTGACTTTAAAGTTTGTCTTTTTAGTTGGATCATATTTTTTATTCAGCCTGACAATTTCTGCTTTTAATTAGTGTTTAATCCATTTACATTTAATGTAATTGTTGACATGGTTGAATTTACATCTGCCATCTTACTATTTTCTATTTTTTTCATTTTTTTCTTCCTCTGTTTCTCTTTTACTGCCTTTATATGCAAAAGTGATATTGTCTAAGGCACCATTTAAATTTCTTGGCTTTTGTTTTTAGTTATTTTCTTAGTAGTTTCTTACTGTAATACATCTTAACTCATTACAATCTACTTTAGAGTAATACTAACTTTATTCCAGTTAAATACAGAAACTTTGCTCCGAAAGAGCTCCACGTCCCCCTCCTTTGTGCCACTATTATTCTAAATATTACATCTTTATATGTTGTAAGGCCAACAATACAGTTTTATAGTTTTTGTTTTATGCAACTGTTATTTAAATTAGTTAAGAGAAGAGTAATGAATATTTTCAACTGTCTTTTGTATTTCCCTATGTTATTACCCTTACTAGTGTTCTCTATTTCTTTGTGTAGTTTTGAGTCACCATCTGGTGTCATTTCCTTTCAACCTAAAAGATTTCCTTTCTAATTTCTTGTAAGGCAGATTTTCCCACAACAAATTCTGTCCTTTGTTTTCCTGAGAAGTTCTAAATTTTGCTTTCAGTTTTGAAGGATAGATTGCTGCATATAGAATTCTTCGTTGACTTTTTTTTCTTTCACCATTTTGAATATGTCATCCCACTGTCTTCTGGCCCCCATTTTTTCTGGTAAAAATTCAGCTGTTAATTTCATTGTGTTCCTCTGTATGTAAAGAATCATTTCAGTTCCAAGATTTGCATTTTATCATTTTTTATAATTTCTATTTCTTTATCTATATTTGGTTAGTTGATAAAATCATACTTTCATTTAATTTTCATTGTTCCCTTTAGTTCTTTGAGCATAATTATAATAGCAGTTTTGAAGTTCTTGTCTGCGAAGTCTAACATTTGAGCTCCTTAAAGACAGTTTCTATTGACTGCTTTTTTTCTTGCTTGTGGGTCACACCTTCCTATTTCTTTGCACCTCATAATTTTTGTTGTTGTTGAAAACTATATATTTTAGATAATGTGTTGGAGCAACTCTGGATTTTGAATCCTCAATCCCAGAGGTCGTTTTTGTTGTTTCTTTTTTGTTTATTTGTTTGTTAGTGACTTACATGGATTAATTCTGTGGAGTCTGTCTCCTTTGCATCATATAGCTGCTGATATTTCTTAAGTTTTTAATTTTTTTTTTTGCATCTGAGCTAACATCTGTTGCCAATCTTCTTTTCTTTTTCTCCTCCTCCTCCGCCTCCCCCTCCCGAGAGCCCCCCAGTATGTGGTTGTGTGTTCTAGTTGTAAGTCCTTCTGGTTGTGCTCTGTGGGACACTGCCTCAGCATGGCCTGATGAGTGGTGCCATGTCTGCTCCCGGGATCCGAACCAGGAAAATCTTGGGCCGCGGAAGTGGAGTGCATGAACTTAACTGCTCAGCCCCTGGGCTGGCCCCAAGTTTTTAATTTTGTAATCATTTTTTTATTTTTAAGGCCAGTTTCCTAGGGGTTGCCCCTGAGTCAATATAGCTTAATGGTGAGACAATGATTGATCAGAAGTTGTGCTTATTTTGAGCCAGTAAGGCTTCACTCTTTGCCAGTGGATCTCTGTGTGGATTAAGGAACACAGTCAAAATTTAGGCAGTTTACAAGTGTGACTGGCTTTTACTTTCCGACATGCCTTCTCAAGTCTTCTTTATGAGTGTACTAGGTTTCACATTCATCTGGGAAAGCCTGGATAGCTAGTGCCCTCTCCAGTCTCTCCTGAGCATGCACAGCCTTACAGATTGCAAGGAGTTTGTGTGAGCTTATCAAGGCCTATGGTGGCTGTCTCATTCCCCAGATCTCACTGCTAAATTTCTTGCAAGTCTACTGGTCTATTTCTTGTCCGTACCAGTATCAAAACCTCAAGCCAGCCAGAGATGTTGGCTTTACCTGGGGCATGTGTTTCATTCCAAATCAAGTTAGCCCCCTCTAGCAGGGGAGCTGGTGGTTTCTAGGACTTTCCTTACCCTTTTAGAACTATCAAGATAATATAAACTGGGGGAGGCAGTTTTGCTCTAAATTATTTCACTCAGCCACTTTGTTATTATTGAACATTAAAGTTTTTCTCACTTTTTGATACAATGACCATCTTTATGAAGCTTTCCTTTCTTACTACTTGTATTAGTTTCCTAGGTCTGTCATACAAATTTACCACAAGCTCGGTAGTATAAAACAACAGAAATTTATTTTCTCACAGTTTAGGAGACCAGAAACCCAAAATCAAAGCAGCACTGAGGTTGATTCCTTCTAGAGGCTCTGAGAGAGAATCTATTTCATGGCTCTCTCCTAGCTTCTGGTAGCTGCCAGCAATCCTTGGCATAGCAGCATCCCTCCAATCTTTGCCTCCACTGTCACATAGTCTTCTTCCCTGTGTGTCTGTGTACCTGAATCTCCCTCTCCTCTCTCTTATAAAGACACGAGTCATTGGATTTAGGGCACACCCTAATCCCATATGACCTCATCTTAACTAATTACATCTTCAAAGACCTATTTACAAAGAAGGTCACATTCTAAAGTTCCAGGTAGACATGAATTTGGGGGGACGCTAGTCAACCCAGCATTCATTCTAAAGCATCACCTGAATATCTGTAAGGTCTCTCTGTTGTGGATTAGGCGACCTTTTGTAAAGATTAGTTAGGAAATGAATAGAACTGTAAAATAGCACTTGACATTTTTGTTGAGGTGGTTCTTCCAGTTAAGCTAGCTCACACCTTCTTTTTTGGTTATTTTATTCATATTATTAGGAAAAAGACAGAGAGGTCTGTGGACAGGAAAGGTTTAGCAGAGCCTCGCTCCTCTCAACTCTGACTTACATGTCTGCTTTTATTGTAGAGCCAAATAACTATCGGACCATGCATGGCCGGGCAGTAAATGGCAGCCAGTTGGGAAAGGATTACATCCAGCTGAAGAGCCTGTTACAGCCCATCCGGATTTACTCCAGAGCCAGCTTGTATGGCCCTAACATTGGGCGACCCAGGAAGAACGTCATCGCCCTTCTAGATGGGTAGGTCAGATTACTTAGCAGTTCTTATAGCATTGTTCATTAAAGGTAATGAATTAATGTATTTGCATTTTTCCTGGTTATTTCTGGTCTTAAGAAAGATAGAGAGACTTTTCCAGTGACTTTTCCCACTCTAAATCAGGGATTCTCCATCAAACAGTGGAGGAACTTCTCATCTCTCCAGGTGTTCCACAGGCAGCAGAAGATGGTAGGATTGGGGAAGGATATCACAATCTCCAGGACAGATTGGAAGGGATGGCTTGTTTCAAAAGCATATTTAATATTACAGTATTTCATAGCATCATTTATATATATATATTTTTTTTCTTTTTCTTTTTGGTGAGGAAGATTGGCTCTGACCTAACACCTGTTGCCAATCTTCCTCGTTTTGCTTGTGGAAGATTGTCACTGAGCTAACATCTGTGCCAATCTTGTTCTATTTTGCATGTGGCATACTGCTACAGCATGGCTTGATGAGTGCTGTGTAGGTCTGGGCCCAGGATCCAAACCTGTGAACTGTGGGCTGCCAAAGTGGAACACACAAACCCACCCACTATGCCACCAGGCCGGCCTCTCATTTTATATCTTTAAAAAAGCAAAATAATGTCTACTCTATTCTTGTAACATCCTACAGAAAGTAAAGCTTGACAAAATCCTGGCCAGTGGAGCTGAGTTAAAAAGTTGAGAAACACTACAAATACTTGTAGATTAAAGCACAACTTGATAGGTTTAATAGCAGGTGTTCTGGAGAATTGCTACCATATGATTTATTTAGTTTTGATCTAATCTAATAATCATTTTTTAAGCCTTGGCTGTGGGTGAAGCACTGTATTAAATGCTCTCTGCCCCAGTCCTGCTGGTGGGCCAGGCCCAGGTGAATAAGTGGACATCCACTCAGGTCGGGTCCAGTTATGCAGGGAGAGAAGGAACGTCTGAGAGAACTGCATGAGGAAGGCTGAAGATGTGTGGATCCAAGACCCAAAGTGGAGATGTAACTGGAGCAGGAAGGGTGGAAATAAGGAAGCTTGGAGACTCAGGAGTTCTTTTGGAACACAGAGTATGCACCAAGGCATACCTTTTATGTGGCATCTTGTTGTACTCTGGGGTAGGCATGGTTATTCCTGCAAACTCAAAGATGAGTAAGACATTTTCCGGTGAAGTGCACAGCCCAAGTGAGGTTAGATAAATGCCATAGAGTACAAATAGAGATATCCGATGAAAGAGAAACCCTTGGCCAATGTCTCAGATGGCCCTTATGGCTTCATGGCTCCTGCAAATCTCTCTCCTCCCTTTTTTGGTGACTTAGTCTTTATCTAAGCTAATGAACATAGCAGATATTACTGAAGGTTTGGAAAGGCAGAGGATTTATATTGTAACAACATTAACAATCTAAAATTTAATTTTAAGTGTTTTCTTCTTTACAAAGTCTCCTCAAGCCCTTGCTTCAACTCCTGTCCTTTGTCCATCCTTCTCTTTTCTCCCCTTCTACTTGCGAACAACTTTTCCTTTTTCTTTTTTTGCTGAGAAAGGTTAGCCCTGAGCTAACATCTGTGCCAATCTTCATCTATTTTATATGTGGGTCACTGCCACAGCATGGCTGACAAGTGCCTGGATTCTGAACCTACAAACTTGGGCTGCCGAAGTGGAGTACACTGAACTTAACCGCTAGGCAATGGAGCTGGCCCCTACATTCCCTTTTTCTTGCAGAACAATTTCATAACCTTGGCCCCTAACCACAAATGCAGCTCTGGGCTTTCCTTTGCATACTTTCACTAGACTTTGAAATTACTCTGCATGTGTGTGTGTGTGTGTGTATGGGATGGAGATGGAGAGGTTAGTTTTATTTTGCGTGTTATAATTAGGGAATAAGAATCACATGTGTAAAAGTTTATTCATTGTTCATAATATATAATCAAGCAAAGCCAATAATTCTATCATTTAAATCCACATAGTTATTCTTTTGGATTATCTTTTTTCTTTAATGATTTGATTAATGTCTTCCCATGGGACTGACAATGTCCTCTGAGTATCCTGACCTTGTATCAATCATTTATTCATTCTGCAATTGTTTCTTGAGTAAGTGCTATGTCCTGGGTGCTTCATCTGGAACTTGTAATATGATAATAAACAAAAACAGATACTTTCTCTGCCCTCATGGAGTATATAATATTTAGGGGAGACACAGACGTTATATCAACTGATCTTAAAACTAAGACAATACCAAGAGAGGTACTGTAAGGGCTGGGATTTGACTCAGTTAGGAGGTCATGAAAGGATTTCCTAAAGAAGTCACACATAAGAGGAAGAGAGATATTTAAAGTGTAACCTAAATGATGAGTAGGCATTAACTAGACAAAGTGAGAAGTGAAAAATATCAGTGTTCTTGGGAGAAAGAAAGGGTTGTGCAAAAGCCCAGAGGATGAAAAAAGGGCCAGATGGACTAAAGAAAGGTATAGCCACAGAAGTAATTAGGAGTCGTATTGTATAGGAGCTTATATGCATAGTGAAGGTCTTAGAACTTTTTCTAAGTGCAGTGGGAAAGATGTTGAATGTTTTTAAGCTTGGAAGGGAAATAATTTGACTTATTATACAAAAAGTATGCTATGTCTGCTCTGTGCAAAATGGATTGGAAAGGAAGCAGGGAAATCAGTGAGAAGGCTACTGCAGCAGAAAGAATGATAGGGACCTGGTCTAGGGTGGTGGCAATGGAAAACATTGTTGGAGGTAGAATCCACAGGATATATTGGTTAAGTATATAGTGATGTGACATAGGGATGTGTACCTAGCTTGGTGGATTGTAGTCATTTACTGAGATGGGAAGACTTGGGGGAATAATTGATTCTGGGAAGACAATCATAGCTTTAGTTTTCATGTTATGTTTATTACGCTTGAATCGAAATGGAGATGTCAAGTGTATCATTGAATATGAGATCAAGGATCAAGGTCTCTGCTAGAAATATTAATTTGGGGGGGTCATTAGCATGGAAATGTTATTTAAGGCCATTGGAATAGAGGAGATCATTTAGAGAGACTGTGGAAAGATAAGAGACAGAGGCTCAGGAGAGAGCCCAGAGGAACTCTCACATTTAGAGATGTGAAAAAAAGGGGAATGGTCTCAGAGGTAAGAGGAAAGGGAGAGATTGAGATATCACAAGAACCAAGAAAAGAGAGTTTTAAATGAGGAGGAATGCTGCTAGGAAGCCGGGAGGTCAAGTAACAGGAGGACAGAGAAGTGCCATTGCATTTGGCAACATGCAGGTTGTTGGTGACCTTGAGAAACACAGTTCAGTTGAGTGGTAGGAGCAGAAGTCAGATCACAATACGGTGAATGAGGGGGTGAGAAGTTGGAAACAATAATGTAGACAATAACTCTTAGGAGAATTTTTACTGTGAAGGAGAGCAGAAAAATGAAGGGAGATGTGGGATCAAGAAAAGTGATGGCACTTTTCCCCTTTAATGTGGAAGATAGCAGAACAAGTTTATATGTTGATGAGACTTATCCAGGAGAGGAGAAGAGCTACATGATACAAAAGATTGAGGATATAACCAAAGTGAGAAGTTCTTTAAGGTTAGAAGAAATGGAATCCGGAGGGATTGGCCTTCGTTAAATGGAGGGGCAATTCCACCAGGGTAACAGATGGTAAGAAACAAATATTTCTCTCTATCAGAGAGTTAAAAGTCAAACTGAGGAGACGCTGCTACCCAGAACATCAGGTGTAGTTAGGGCATCCCAGTCTGTGTACATGGTGTAAATGTAAGCACATAGGTGTGGGTTCATTATGAATATGTCAAGAAGCTTGGGCATGACAGTAAGCAACAGATGAAAGAAATGAGCATATGACTGGGTATTGTTGTGGCAAGTGGTGGAGTGCACTTCTTCGTACATCCAAAAACTAATAGGACTCAAGAGACTAGAGGAAATCACTCATGGCAAGGAGAGGTACTGATGAGCTTTTTTATTTTTTATGTGCCGGAAGAAAAATGGAGATTTATCTTTCTTAATGTATATGTACTAAATATACAGTGAAACATAACGTGAAACATATAAGCATTCCCAGCAACGCAATCAACAATAACAAAAATGTCACCACTCTTAATTACCAGCTCTGTAATCTTTTCCAATCCTCCTGTATAACCAGATATAATTTTACATAGTTGTGATCATTGTATATGCATCATTTTGTGTTCTGCATTTTTTATTCATTGCTTTATATTGTCCTTTCCTTATTTCTACATAGTTCTCATGTTTGTCATTCTTAATAGCAATAAAACATTCTATTGCATTAATGTACCAAAGTCTGCCTAAGTGTTCCCTCGCTGTTGGGCATTTGGGCTGTTTCCAGTTTTTGTCTGTAATATATAGCATAGCTATAAACATCTTTATACAAATAGGGTTTTTATTTCTTTTGAATTACATCCTTGGGCTATATTCCAAAAAGTTGGGTTTCTGGGTCAAAGTATATGATAATTTTTATGGCTCTCATATTTGTTGCCAAATCTCTTTTCAGAGTAATTTCATCACGTTGCAAGGCAGCAATGTGTTAGTGTATCTTTTTCTGCAATACCTGACACCAATGACTGTTGTCATTTTTATTAATTTACTCTATTAATTAATGCAAGAGCATGCCTCATGTTGTTTAAATTTGAATTCTATTAACTATGAAAATAACTGAACATTTTCTAAATTCTTATGTTGTTTCTTTCCCCTCATCCCAAGTTTGGTTAATGACAAAATAACCATTTTGCCTGAGGTGCAGACCAGGAATCCATTTTAGATACATTCCTTTCTTTTGTTCACCTACTCCATCAGTTAGAAGTTCTGTTATTTCTGACTTCTTAGTATCACTTATATCCTATCTTCTTTTCATTTTTATTTTAAACCTTATCATTTTCATCCTAAATGATTTTTCCATCTCTAGTCTCAGGCTCTAATAATTTCTCCATATTGATTTCTGAGTAGTTTTTTAAAAATGCAACATGTGGTCCAGTTGCTCTTGCTTGAAATCCAAACCCCTGGCCTTCAGAGTCCAGGACCTGCCTCATTTTGCGGCTAGTAAATTCAGCTATACCCCCTTGCACAACCTGCCCTTAGCTACGTCAAAGGATGTGTACATTTTGGAAGATGCCAAACACTTTTTTACCTTTGTATCTTTTTATTTTGTGTCATTTTCTTTGGAATACCACCCTCTCCCCTTATTTTTCCTCTTTCCAATAGATCTTCTCTGACATCTTCAGACAGGATTTCTTATCACCTCCTCTGTCTTTGTGTGGCACTTTGTTCATTTTTCTGCTATAGCACTTATTAAATTGATGATAGCTTATTTATTTACCCATCTGCCTTCCATAATAGACTGTGGACTGGGATCAGGACCTGGTCTATGTTTTTTTCATTCTGTAGCCTCAGAACCTAGGAATACAGTGGGTGTCTTATAAATGCTTGTTGAATGAATATGTCTTACTCAATAACGGGCTCTAAATTCATCTGACCCAAAAACAGTATATATAAGTATGACTGTGAAGCACTGTATAAATAGTGATTTAAATAAATTATGATGATTTAAGTAAATCATCATAATTATCTGCAGTTTTAGTTTTTATAGAGCCAAACTAATTTTTAGGCTTTTTTTACTTAGTTTGTTACAGGACTAAACAGAACTATCTTCCCACTTAGGATATGAACTCCACCGGGACAGAGGTACAATCTTCATGGTCATATCTTCAGGGACTAGCATGTTGCTTGGAATATGGGAAGTATTTAATAAAATGCTAGTTTTATTATTTTCTTTCCCTCATTTGGGAACTGACTATTGCTAGTCATTGATTTTTATCTAAAGGCATGAACAATTGTTCTTTAGGGTTATATCAGTTTCCTCTGTTTTTCTTTTGTAAACTTTTATGCATCATCTATGTAGTGACAATTTTATCTTAATCTATTGTTTTTCTTATTACTTTGAAATGTTTTTATTGTTTCTGAAGTATATTTTTATTCTAATTGTTCTTTGCTGCTTGTTTGTTGATACTCTTTTCTGTTTCTTCCCTTACACGGTTAGGATAAAGTTACTATTTCATTTTCATCTAGCCTTTTTTCATCTTTTAATTTTCAATGTTAGGCTCTTTTAACTTATTTGGAGTTTATTGCTGTATCTGCTATAGAGTGAGGACCTAATCTGTTTTTTAGTGGTAAGGCAATGTCAGGAAAAGCAGGTATTCATTGAAACCATGTTTACTGAGGCTCCTTTTTGAGGACTTTAGATCATAGTGAGGCAAGTACTAAATTCCCTTTCAATAAATATTTTTTGAGCACCTACTTTGTGTTTGATCCTTTAAGTGCTGGGTATGTATTGATGAGTAAAGCCAAAGTGATTCTTAGCCTCTTGGAACTTAGGAAGAGAGAGCCGCAGTAAATAAGAAGACAAATTCTTACAAGTTGTGTGTAATTCTGTGAAGGAAATGATCAAGATGCCTGGGGTTTGGGGATCTATTTGGTCAAGGTGATCAGAGAAGACTTAGCTGAGGAACAATTTATTTAAGCCAAGAACAAAAGAATGAGAAGGAGCCCACCATTCAAAGAGTGGAGGGAAGAAAGTTCTAGGTAGAGGCACTAGGTCATGTTTTTCAATGTCTTGAATCAAAAACAAGGTTAAGGCATTTGAGGAATAGAAAGATGGGCAGTATAGTGAGCACAGGGAGAGTGGTGTAGGAGATGAGAATGCATGTACAGGCAAGGACAAGGTCATTACTGGACAATGTATTCCATGGTGAAGAGCTTGTGTATTTTATTCTATGAAGAATGGAAAGATAATACAGGGTTTTATGAGGGCAGCAACTTGTACTGGAGTCTACTCTATTCTATTCTGTGTGCCAAATGGATTTCAAGGTACAAAAGTAAAGGATCAAAAGAGCTCAGTAAGGAGGCTGTTTCACTACAAGATGATGGTGGATTGGGTTAAGGTAATGGCAGAGGAGAGAGAGAAGTTAGGGTAGATATGGCTTGTTGATGGATATCTCAGTGAGGTGGAGTGAGAGAATAGGAGAAATTAATTAAATAAAGTATGTCTTCCGCCTTTTGCGCAGTTAGTATCTCTCTTTCAAGTGCCATTCATGCAGAAAAGGGAGTTTCTCAAAAGGAAGTTGCATCCAAATGAACACACATTCATACTCAGGAAATATTATCTCTGGAGCAAAAAAAGATGGTTTTAAATATATTGGGTGTGCTTCAAGTTCAGGATAGTGATCTGAGCACAAGCTGCATTTCCTCCTGGAATCACATCCAAACTCCTACTAAAAATTGATATAGAAAAAAATCTGTAATAACACACAAAAGAAAGATCATCAGCAGATGAGAGATTTTCGACAGATTTCTTTAGGAGAGTAAACAGATGGAAGCCTGTTGACAGATTAAGCAGAGTAAGGCAGTGACAACCCAGAGAACATGGGCTCTGGGAAAAGATAGCCAATCTGTCTAAGCAAATAGGCTCAGAGTCAGGAGGGAGTGGACTGAGAAAGGAAAACCAAGCCAAGGGGTTTATATGAATGTCTGCAGAGGGACTACACCCACAGTACAACTCTTCCTTCGTCATTTTAAGTCCCCTACCCTGCCCATACAGAGGAAAGAGAGTTCAGGCTGTTATCTCCAAGCAAGTGCCAAACCAAAACTTAGGAGCCTTCACCAAAGAAACTGAAGGAATAGCCTGGGGATGAGCTAGTATTGCTAAGATGGAGTTGCTCCTGTATAGTAAAACACTGAGTGAACACAGTGGGATACCCAAAGACTGGGTCTGTGCCCTCCCCCTCCTCCCTCTCTAAAGTGAAGTGTCTTGGTCAACAAGCTCTGCCTAGAAAATAGAGATCCTAGTGAAATGAGAGATTTATCCAAAAGAAAATCTGCACCTGCGACCTAGAAGAATCTACTTAGTCCTTAATTTCTAAATGTGAATAGATAGCCAAAGATCACAAGACATAAGAAGGAAACCTGTAGCATGAAAGAGAAAAACTTATATAAATAAATTAAAAAACTGACCCAAGAAGAATTATAATTCAAGATCACAACTTTAAAAATAAAAACTGGTAGCTAGTATTCTTAGTAAGATATGGTAAGATATTCTACTTATAGAGTTAAAACACATTTCTATTAAAAAAAGGTAAAATCAGAACAAAAAGGTATTTTTTGAAACTAAATGTATAATTGCTGACATTAAGTCCAATAAACGTTAGGCAATGATTTCTTAGATACAACACTAAAAGCATAAGTGATGAAAGAAAATGTTGATTAATTGGACCTCATCAAAATTAAGAACTTCTGTGCATCAAAGGACACCAACAAGCATATGAACAGACACAGAATGGGAGAAAATATTTGCAAGTTGTATAACTCATAGGGAACTTGTATCCAGAATATATATAAAGAACTCTTACGACTCTACCATAACAATAGCCTATTTTAAAAATGAGCAAAAGATATTTGAATAGACATTTCTCCAAAGAAGAAATACAAATGGCCAATAAACACATGAATAGATGCTCAACATCATTAGTCATTAGGGAAATTCAAATCCAAATCACAATGAGATACCACTTCACATCTACTAGGACGGCTATAATCAAAAAGACATACAAGAGCAAATATTGGAAAGGATGTAGAGAAATTGGAGTCTCATACACTGCTAGGGGGAATGTAATATGGTGCAACTGCTTTGGAAAACAGTCTGGTAATTACTCAAAAGGTTAAACATAGAGTTACCATATGACTCAGCAATTCTGCTCCTAGGTATATACCCAAGAGAAATAAAAACACATGTCCACACAAAAACTTGTACACAAATATTCATAGTGGCATTATTTATAGTAGCCGAAAAGTAGAAACAATCCAAATGTCCATGAATGGATAAATAAAATGTGGTGTATCCATACAGTGGAATATGATTTGACAATAAAAAGGAATGAAGTACTGACGCATGTTACAAATGGACGAACCTTGAAAGCATTGTGCTAACTGAAAGAAACCAGTCACAAACAGCCACACATTGTATGATTTTCTTTATATGAAATGTCCAGAACAGGCAAATCTGTAGAGACAAAAAGTAGATTATTGGTTGCTTAGAGCTGATGGAGATTGTGGGAAATGGAGAGTGACTACTTGTGGGTATGGGATTTCTTTTTGAAATTAAATATTTTAGAATTAGATTGTATTGATAGTTGTACAACTCTATAAATATAATAAAAACTATTAAATTGTACACTTAAATGGGTAGTTAAGATGGTATTAAATTATATCTCCAAAAAGCTGTTAAAAGAAAGAATCCAATAAATGAATTGGAGGATAAAATCAAGGAAATTTCTCATGTATAGAGCTTTAGACAGAGACAGAAGATTTGAGATAAAATATTACTGATATAGAGGATCAAGTCGGGATACCCAACAGCCATCTCATAGGAGATCCAAATCCAGAAAAAAGGAAGAAAATTATGGTTACAGAAAAGAATGAAAACTTTATCAATCTGTATAATGTAAAAGTAAAGAGACAGTTGATAGAAAAATAGGTGGTAGAAATGGAAAGAAGAAATAAGACATATAAAAGCTGATGTCCTCATATAGTATATGTAGAGTCAGAAAATATTGTCTAAACCATTGAAAAAATTGAGAGTTGGCCAGGAGGAGGCCCAGTAAACCAAGCACATGGAGTTAACTCTTGGTTATAATGACTTATGGTAGCATTTCCTTAAATGTGCTCTGGAGAATGTCAGTTCTGCAGGATGTTAACAGTATGTGAAGGGGAAAAAAAAATAAAAGGTTCCATGGTCAAGTAAGTTTGAGAAATACTGGGACCCCTAAATTTACTGAAACACTTCCAAGCACCTTTAACACATTAGTTTACATTCTGAATCTCTAATAAGAGGATTTAGCATGCAGAATTTCTTAAATTTATTTGATCAGAGTCTTATCTTCAGACACCATCTTGAGGACCTTGTGTTCCACTAACATGTTCGCATCACAGTGACTTGGAATATGAATGTTGCTTTGGGTGAGGGGGTGGCAGTAGAGCAAATGATAACAAAAGAATTGCAATTTGGAGAACTCAGAACCTGGACCACTTTAAATGCCTGGTTACTGGTCTATTTGCTTCCACTCTTGTCGTCTCCAATCCATTTACCACTCAGTTGCCAGAAAATGTTTAACAAACACAATTCACATGATGTCAGTCACTTGCTAAAGACTCCTGATGACTTTTTATTGCTCTTAGAATAAAATTTAATCTCCTTGCTATATCATACAAGGCTCTACAGTGAATAATCTGGCTGCTGCCCAGCTCTTCATTCTTATCTTTTCCAGCTTTCCCTTTTTCTTACTTCACTGAGGCTTCACTGGCCTGGCACGTGCTAAACTTCCGTTTAATTAGGGTCTTCACATATGCTCTTCTTTCTACCTAGTGTTCTTCTCTCTGCTTGCCACTTGACTGGTTTCTCCTCATCCATCAGAGACCTTCCTTGAGTAAACTAGCTAAGTAATTCTCTATCAACAAACTCTGTTAGTTCTCTTTATGGCATTTATCACAATTTATAACTGCATATTTATTATTTGTTTATTTGTTGGTTATAGATTATAAATTCCATGAGGGTGGGAAGTATATCTACCAATGTATATGCAGTGCTGGCAAAAAGCCTAGTACATAGTAGGCACTCAAATTTGTTGAATGAATGAACGAAGAATGGAAGTTATCCTAACGTTCTACAGAGTTGCTAGTGGAATAGTCTAACCTGAACCTGTGTTAGAACGGAAAGCTAGACAGGGCCTTTAGCTCCCATGATGGCCCAGAGAGCTATGGAAAGCATTCTAATTTTGGCAAAGAGGATAAAAGCAGAAGAGGATTAGGAAGCAAATAATGGTCTTTTCCACCACAGCAGACCACATGATGTATGCTATATGCTCATACATCATGCTCATATATGGTCTACTAAACAGAAACAGAAAAATTGCCTTTTTATATCCAGAATTTCTATCTTTAGTTGTGCTTAATTACCAATACTTCTACTAAGTGCCTAATGCTGGTTTATAGATTACACTTATACTCAAAGCATAGACAGCAATGAAGGCTGTGTGGACTCACAAGGATGAAAACTTCACTGTGTTCCTATACACAGGCCCTCATTATGACTTTTGTGGGCCCTAGGCATTTTTGAGTTCATGGGTTCCTTCCTCCATAAAGACATATTAAAACAACAGCCTTCTCTTTTCTGCTGTAGTGAGCCAATATAGCAGGATCAGGGAAAAAATAGCGGGATGGTGAAGAGCATGCACTTGGGAACTAGATGAGATCCATGTTAGCTCTAGCTAGGTCCTCTTGAGGAATTATTTAATCTCTCTAAAACCTGAGTTTCCTCATCTGTAAAATAGGGCTAATGAAATTACCTATTTCTTAGACTTGTGGTGAAGTCAAATCAGAAACTGAATTTAAAGTGCTTACCACAGTTCCTGGCACAGATGACACAGATGACATAAAGAAATGTCAGCTACAATTTTTAAGAGAAGAAGTGTATTTAAAAGATGAAAAAGCAGGTTTTTTCTCACTGCTTTTTTGCATGTGACTCGATGTAGAATTGTGTGAGGACAGGAACTAGAAAGATTAGCTGCCATAATATGTCAGCGTAATAAGGGTGATCACAGCTCTACCCCCTGCCTGGAAACCGGCTTACATTCTCATTTGGAGTGGGAAGATGCACAGCTGGGGACAATTTGGTGCACTGAGTAATTATTACAATGTTGTTCCTAATAATTGTTCTGTTTTATTTCAACTGTGAAAGAGTTATATGACTTGACCAAACAGCAGGAGGAGAGAACAATTTATTCCTCTTTCGTAAGAAGAGAGTTTCCATCTCTGCCTCTAGAGGAAGGAAAGGCCTCCCAGCAGCTTTTCAGTGCTCATTAGCAAAGAAGCACTGGCTACTGCAATGGTCTGCTCCCTAGCTGAGAATTGTGTTAATGACTACTTACTTACAGACTTGCTTTCTTTTCTTTTATTTTTTTCCTTATTAGAGAAACAGCCTAATTCTTTACCCAACCCCAAGGTTATCACTTATTGCCGTTACAATGAAGGATGTTTCTCTCTTCTTTTAATGTTATAGAAGTCAGATGGGGGTTAGAAAGAACACTGGAGAAGGAGGCTGGAGCGACATAGACTTAGATTTGACACAGATGGTCTTGGGAAATATTCGTCCTCACTTTCTTTTTTCCATTTCTTTCCTCCCTTCCTTAGTCTACTTTCCCTTAGAACTCTACTTTCTCCTTCAAGAATGGCCCATCCTAACAGGTGCTGCTCAGATCAGAATCTGTCAAAAGTGTAGCCCATGGTCCTCCTGCGTAAAAGCACCTGGAGAGCTTCTTAAAAATGCTGCATGATTCTTAGGCTCCAGCCCAGACCTACCAAATGAGATGTGTGGGAATGGGACCTAGATATTGGCATTTTGAATGTGGACCCCAAGGGATTCTTTGCACACCAAAGTATGAGAACCATCTCCTTGTAATATAGGCAGTGCAGGCTTTATTGTCTTTATTTTACAGATCAAGGAATGGAGGTGCACAGATGTTAAATTATTTACCAAGCTCACATTTATTGAGCTGTATGCTGGGCAGTACCATTGTTCCTTCATAAATGTTAACCTGCTAATCTTCACAAGCCCTTTGGGAAGTAGATGCTGTTCTCCCCATTTGTAATGGTTCAGGGAGGTTAAACAACTTAGCCAAGGTCACATGGCTGATAAGCTGTGGAGCCAGGTCTTAAATCAGCTATCTGTCTGACTTTTGGGCCCTTGCTATTTCTATTCTGTGGTGCTGTTTCCCTGAATCTTCATCTTTGAAGAAGTCACGGGAGCTAGCATACTAGAAAAAATATAATCCTTATCCACCTTAGTTCCACAGTGTTTGCTCGCATAAAGTCAGCTTCATACCAGGACTTGAGCTTTTGAAAAGTTTGTTTTTCCCTGTGAAATTCATCATGACATCTTGATGCATCTTTTCTCCTTCCCACCAGGCTCCACAGCCAGGGCAAATCATATCACGTCAGTTATAGCCTTCTTTGCTTGAATCCAAGACTTTATGACTTCCTCAGCAGCATTTTAGACTGTCATAATGTGTCTCTCTTAATATTCCTCTAACCAGCACCTTCCAGGTCCAGCCATAGCCTTCCAGATCTATTTTAGCATCTTCTCTCATCATCCCTCATCCCCCTGCCATTTCTCTTCATTCTAATCAAACCAACCTATTTTGTCCTTTATGTAGTATTGTCTCACATCTGCCTCTATTTTGTTCCAGGCATTGTCCTATAGACTCCCTCCTCCCAACCACATTAGCAGAAAAATAGGCTTGATCTTGGGGGCCAGGTCCAGGTAATAGTGCCTGGCACCCTGTCTTGAGAAGGGTTCTTAGGCTAATTCTGAGAGTAGTGAGGCAGTATTGAGATCTATTACCAATATCTACCATGGGCTCAGAAAAAAGGAGCAGCACCACTGATAGCACAAATTTGCCATCTCTGCATGGTCGAAACAAGGGCTTTAGAGTCAGCACTGGGTTTGAATCTCAGCTCTGTAACTTATTACCTGGGTGATCTTGAGCACAGTTTATTCATCCATAAAATGAAAGTGATATTATCAACCTTATACATTATGTAAACTGCTTACCAAGTGCCTGTCAATCAGTAAATGGTAGCTAACTCAGTTTTTCCTTTCTTCATTCAAAATCTCCCTTAAATTAAACTTCATGGGTGTGACTTGTATGGGCAAGGGAGATTGGTTGAAGAGTCTCACCCATCTCAAGTCCCTGTATATGAAAAGTTCTATAGGGCCAGCCCCAGTGGTCTAGCGGTTAAGTTCAGCGTGTTCTGCTTTGGTGGTCTGAGTTTGGTTCCTGGGCACAGACCTACACAAGTTGTCTGGCATTGGCTGTGCTGTGGCAGCTGCTTACATACAAAAAGAGGAAGATTGGCAACAGATGTTAGCTCAGGGCAAATCTTCCTCAGGAAAGGAGCAAAAAATTTTTTTAAAAAGTTCTACAAATCTATCAAATTAAGGGAATTGTAAGCTGGAAGGGAAATCTAAATAGAGAACTGTACTAATCATTAAAGTTAATGTTCATATAGCCGTGCTATTTATCAGCCTACTGTGAACATAATATTATGTGTAAATAGAGGTAGGAAGAGAAAAGGAAGAGAGGGAGAAAGGAAGGGAAGATTCAAGGGAGAAAGAGAGAGAGATGCCAATATTTTATTTGTTCTATACAGCACCTAGTATAGCTCAATATATAAATTAGCCATAGAAAAGTGGGTGGCTTTAGACCAAATAGAAGATGCCTGGTTTGCTGTAACCTAAGATGAATAATTTCCTCACAGATTTTTCCTAGGCCTTTCTGTAGAATGGCTGTCACATCTTATTCATGTTAGTTATGCAACCAAAGATTCTCTTTGAGGATAAGGAAAGAAAGATCAGGCTGTTGCACTCTTACTGAAGTTTGTACTCATTTGGACATTCAGTTCCTTGTGAAGGATTTATCCTTTTTCCTGGGAGCAAAATTCAGAATCTCATTTTTAGGGTTGTACTCTGTGGTTCAGAAGTAGAAATCAAACCCCAAAGACCATGAATAAAGATGTGCCTTATAAGAGAGAGCTGTGATATGCCCTGGGAGAGAAGGCTCAACAATATTTCAGATACGTCATCTGTGCAGGTGGATAACAAAGGAAAGAAATTCTCCCAGATTTGGGGTCCCTTGGGGGAGGAAAGGAACTCTCACAATGAAAGGGGATATTTTGTTCTTTTCCATAGCAGCAGATTGTCTCCAATGGGAAAGATCCCCCAATACTGAAAGGTCTGCCTGGCACTGGCCATTTTCCTCTGATACAGGTCCCTGCCCCTTCCCTCTCTTATCCTTCTTGCATGACTGGATGTCAGCATGAAGGCAGACACCTCTTGTTCTCTGAGATAGTCATCCAGGATTTCTGTCTTCATAATTCATGTATGGAGACATCCAACCCTGGAAAACCAAGGTCTTCCCCTCTTGTCGTTATTTACATGCTGGGTTATCTTTACTTGTACATTCATAGACCTAAATCTAGGGATTAGAATAGAAGTAGATGGTTGAAAATCCTTGGATAATACTAGACTCTAAACAGAATTTCACTTTCCCAGTGGTATTTCACTCCTGACAGCACTAGTCTGTGTGCATGTTATTCCACCTCTAATATTACTGTTGCTGAGCACTCTGCAGCTGTGTTGAAGTTATTCATTTATGTGGTTTGGGCCAGTTTCTGAGAAACAGGCAGAACTAGAGAGCAGAAGAATCCATCAATGTTAGATCTGAACAAAGAAAATTATGATCATTTTGGACTTGTCCTCGACAGTGCCAATATGGATATAAAAACAGAGTATAGCAATGAGATGCAAAGTAGAGATAGAGAGCCCAAATTTTCAGAGAAGGAACATGGGGGTAGGGAGAATACCCCCAAACTCACTGACTGTAATATCTATTTCTTGGAGTTTTGTCTAATCAGTTTCTTTTATGTGTGATTTCTGTGGTTGGTTTTTCTTTTTCTGGTTATTATTTTTTTTTCAATATTCTTCAAAGACTTCTGAAGACAGAATATTTGCCCCATTTTGGATGAGATTTTTTACACTTCTCAAAATACAAGGGTGTGTTGGTCATCTTGGTAGTGTTTGGAAATGCATATTTTGTTTGACATTATTTGAAAATTAGATTTTTCCTCTTCAGAATAAGTGTAGAAATGCTTCCATATGTTTGAGGTTAGTCTCATCATGTAGTTTGTAGCAATTTTCGTGTGAACTCATATCATCTGATGGTGTTTTCTCGAAGTTGGCTAAAATAACTTTTCTGCTGCTTCATTTTACCACAAAAGTTAAGAAGATAATATCATTTGTTTAAAAATATTAAATTGTGATTAAAATATTTTAAAAAATATAATGAAACTAAACTATATTTTACTCTTTTGATTTCTTATGCAAAATTAGATAGTAGGTGAGGATCTGACTTGAAGCTTTTTTTCCAAATAGCCACAAATCATATATTAAAAAATACTTCAGTTTTTTCATATACTAAATTCTTTTTCATGTAATACATTCTTATGTATGAATTTTAAAAAAAATCTTTTCTGTTTAATAGATCTCCTTACTAATTCCTGAGCTGGGAAATTTTAATCATTATAAATTTTATGATATATTTTCATGAGTGGTAGAGCAAATAAATGTCTTTAATTATTCCAACTTTTCAGAATTTTCCTGGCTTCTTCAGATGAATATTAGAATGATTTTGCAAAGTTTTAAAAATATCTGCTGGGTTCTTTTTTTAACCAGAATTTCATTATGCCCATAAATTTGTTTAGGAAGAATAATTGATTTTCCTATCTAGGATCATGGTAGATCTTTTCCTATACTCAATTTTCAAATATTTGTAAACTATATAATATTCTACATATGGGTCTAGTATATTTCATATTTAATTATTGATATTATAGATTTTCTTTGAGGAATATGGGTTAGGGGTATGAGGAGAAAACATTAGCATTACTTTAAATATTCCTAACTCTAGTTTTCTGATTCTTTTTATAATGCTGCTTTTGATAATGGGTGGTTATTTAAGGACTTAATTATCAACCTATAGCAGAACAAACTGTCTCATGCATGTGAGGGTTTCCAGGTAGTAGTATCATAAAGAACCAGTCTCCAACTTCTAAGACACCATATTAGATGAGCTCTTAATTGCCTGTTTAGAGCCTTGTGGCCAGGCAGGGCACTGATGATGCTTCTTTTTCCTCCTGATTTTCTTGTGAATGCATAGCTGTTCATCAATGATGACTTATCTCAAGTTCTTCAAGGCATGTTCAGGAGGATTGGAATACATTCACCAACATCAGCATCAAAAGTCTGTTCCTGGGTTGCCCATCTTGGGCAATAGCATTACTGCAATTCAAACTTCAAGGTCCTTGTTTACACCCTCTCCTCCATTTAAACACCCCACCAAGCCCTCCTGAGAGCTCCAATAGTGTTTCTCAATTGTGTATTATTTTCTTTCTCACATTTCAAAGCCTCCCACCTCTCTGCAGTCACCTCCTGCCAGTTTGTCCTCACCAGTACCTTTCACCTTCACCATAGCCAGAATAAGCCTCCTAAAGCTCACATCTGATCCTGACATGCCCTCGCTTGTTTAAACACAGGATAAAATCCAACAAATATACATGAAGGAGGAGGTAGCTATGTTTTACAATATTATGCTGGGTGCTAGTCATACAAAGATAAATAGGACCTGGACTTGTATCTAGCTTTTAAGGGATAAAGCCCAGACATGTTAGCATCACAGACTGTCAACTAGTGATCTGACCAGTCTGACCTCCTGCTACTCCCTTACCTGTCCCCTGACATCCACCCATGCTGGATTTCTGAGGACACACTCACCTTGACTCTTCCTTGCTTTGCTCAAGCTGTTCCTATGCCTGGCCTGCTCTTCATAGCAAAATCCTACCCTTCTGTCAATGCTAGATTCAAAGTCATGTACGATGTGAAGCTTTTCTCAATGCTTATCCCTCTTCTAACACCATAGAAGGTGAAGCTAACTGCACCCTTGTCTGCTATCCCACAGCAGTTAGTCTGTACCAGTAATGCAGCACATGAGACTCTGAGAGCTAACTGTCTCAACATCTATCTTCTTGGCTTTGCTGTAGTTGTCTTGCAGCAGAGGCCCTGAGTCGGTCACCTTTTGTATCTGCTCCAGCACATTGTCTTCCAAATAGACACTGAAATGCTCAAGTCTGTGAGAGGAAGCCAACAAGCAAAGAAGGTGCTTAGGACTGTTTTCTTTTTCTGATAAATATGGTAGTATTTTCTCAAGGCAAAAATTCAACTTACTTTTTGCATCTTAGAATTGTATTGTGCTTCTTGGCCTCAGTGAAAACAGCTTGGAGTCAGCATAGGATCCTGGAAAGGGGGTAGGATTTGGAATCAGAGAACTCAGTTTAGTCCACATTAGCTCTATGAATTTGAGCAGTTCACATAACCTCTACGAGACTCAGCCTCCTCCACTATAAATTAGAAATATCTACCTACTGGGGTTGTTTGGAGGGTTATGTGAAATTGTACATATAAGAAGCTGTAAAACATTATATTATGAGAAAGCACTATAAATGTCAGTGTTATTTTCATTATGGTTATTTTTATATGTAAATAGAGACAGTTTCACATAAAATATTTCTATTTCAGAGATTTTGGAAGTTACTTTGGAGGAGTAAAGCCCATGTAAATAAATTTTTCAAGTATTTTATTTCTTTTTTAAGATGACACTTGTATCTAAATTTGTCTAGTTTTTCTAATTTCTAAAATATCCTGGGGAAGGGGTGCAAAATTTTATCTTCCTCTCTTTGTTTTTGGGTCACTCTACTTCTAAGATTAGCATCAGGTCTCCACTGCTCAGAGCACATACATGGCAGGGATAGTATTTTGGAGACCAATCTGTTTTCTTTCTCACTGTATTTTTCCATCTTCTTCCTCTGCATTCAAGCAGGGAGCTGGTTGTGTGCTTATGGACTCAGGGCTAGCACATGGCAGGATGGAAAAGACAATGGACAAGCCTTTCTGGCTTTTGAATTCCAAAGGGGGAATCCGTGGCATAGTGCCAGAAATAGTGAGAAGAGTGAAGCTACCCTTGCAGACTGAAGAGATTTTCCTGGACTAGGGAAAGGAGATGAGGAGAAGAGAGAAATCCATGGACTCCAAAAGTAGAGGGTACCTTTGTCTTACTTCCCAAGAAGTGCTGCTAGGAGGGGCAGAATGACCCTATAAAAATGGGCTCTTTGGGTGTCTGGAGATACAACTTCTCTAGCCAGTAGGGAAGTTAGTAATCTGTCTAATAGAAGCAATAACATCCACCTCACCAAGCAAAGCAATTTTGAGAATTATAAGAAATAATACATGTGAATGGCTGGTACTAAGTAGGTACTCAGTAAATGTTATATTCCCTCCAATTCCCACTGACATTTTGTCCTGCCCATCAAACCAATTCCATTCCTTGATCACGCTCATGCTCCATTTCCCATCTTCTTGCTCCTGGACTGCTGAATGATACTGGAGAAAAAAGCAAAACCATATAGACAAGGGCCAAGCTGCCTCCTCCTCCTCATGTGCTCCTTCTGCTATCTTCTACCTCCTCCTCCTCCTCTCCTTTTCCTTTTCCTCCTCATCTTCTCCTGACCTCCTCCTTCTCTCCCCGCTTCCCCTGTCTTCTTCCTCCTTCTCCTCCTTCTTCTCCTTCTCCCCCTTTTCTCTTCCCCTCTCTTCCTCCCTGTCTCCCTACTCTCCTTCCTTTTCATCTGCTTTTATAAACTTCACGCTGATGCTAAGCAACAGTCCTGGTATTCTCTATCTCTCGCCCAGTCCTGCAGAGACTCATCTGCTTTCACCATTGTGGTAGAGCAGAGCCTCTGTTTGGGCAGTGCACAGCAACCCCTTTGCCCATGTGTCTGCCTGGGAAGATTATGCTGGGGTAGGGCAGGGATAGGCCTTCCTGACAAAACACCGAAGAGTGGAAGAGTCCTTTGTTATGAAGTACTGATTGAAGATTGTTTCTGTCTGAAGAAAAAATCCCCTCCAGAGTCTCAGGGTTGGAAGGACTATCTTAAAGACTGAGGAAGTTCCATTTGATTTCCTTGTCTGGGTGGTAACTCTCTCAAATAGTAACATTAACCATGACAGCACTGAGTACATGGCCTCAGAACATGTGGAGGGGAAGGAGGAGGCAAGTAGGTAAATTGAGTTGTTCACAGACTTGCAATTTATGCTACTCTGTGGCATTGTGAGGCCTTGGACGCTTCCTCCTGGCCCTTTGGTTCTCCTGTAATCTCCAGGAGCACAGGAAGATGGGGAATTGCTAGTAAGACTTTGCTATGTGCTTTTCGGTCTGGTTTCCCTCTTGGGCTGAGCATGCTTGTCAGATGACACTTCTCTACTTAGCTGCTGCAGAAATGGTTAGCTTTCTCTATATGGTGCTTGGGTTTCTACACTCAGATAAGTGTGGCAGCCCATCATTCGGGAATATTTGATAGTGCTTTATATTTGTACCAATAAATCGTTTTTTCTTTTCCCATGGTCTCTTCAGAAGGAGAGGCCTGAGGTTTTTCAAAGGCATTTATTGTGTTGTCATCCTTGGGAAATATTATTGTTTATTTGTTTCCTAGTGGATCTCAGAGTCCTTAGAGAATAGAAAATGGAACAGATATGTTTTGATCATAGGGAAAGCAATGTGAAGACAGATATAGGTAGAATGTCATATTGTGGTCTTGATTTCCAGATGGTGAAGGATGTGTGGAGAGCTGAAAATACGATAACCTTCACCTTCTGAACAGTTTAACTTCCAATAGCTATGGATAGGCCATGAATACGGCTGTGGACCCTCTCAGAAAGCATAGCTGCCCAGGGATTGGGCTGATCTATGACTCAGCTTATTTTATTTTAACCCTGAGGAGATGGTTTACTCTAAGTTACAATATCTGTGCTCTTTCTGTTCTTTACAGATTCATGAAGGTGGCAGGAAGCACAGTGGATGCAGTTACCTGGCAACAGTAGGTATCCACCCTTTTTGCTTTTACTTATTATCAGCTGGTATGAAATGAAAGATAATTAGTTGTCATGAAGTTTTTGGCTGACATTTAATAAGCTATTCTTCATCCTCCAAGAAAAAAAGTTAAAACTAACTCCAAAGCTGTTTTTATGACATATGATGCATACAGTCTCATAGTAATATAATTTTGTTTTGTTGTTTCAAAACAACAACAACAGTGACACATTTTGGAAATTTCAGCTATTATGTACACTTTTAAATTAATCTGTCATCAGTGAACAGGTAATGGGAAGTCTGAACACACTATCATTTCCCTATAAGCTTTTCCTTGGGAATAAATTTTCTTAAGAGAACAAATAGTTTTAATTGCTCAATGTATCATGTGAAAATAGAAACACTTCATTAAATTAATGGCAGTGGTCTGAATTAATGCCAAGAGAGTCACTAATGTGAAGCAAGTAAAAAAAACCCAAAGGGAATGAAGCAGTTTCAAGAGAGCATAAACTCCATCATTCCAGGAAGAAGCTTACAATGGCAGAGACCTGTTACCCTAAGGGTAGCTTGACTTATAAAGATAATTATCTGACATATAAATTTAAATTTTGTCTGTCTCCTTATGGCATTTGTACTGGAATGTCCGGTATCTCACAATGTCTCACCAGTTTTATATTGGAATCCTGTCCTTTCTTTTTGTAAGAAATCTATCCCACAGCATCTTCCAAATCATCTCTCATCTAATGTGGTCATTACAGCTCAGACATGTACCCCCTTTCTCGTAGCTGTCAACTCTGGCCATCTTTCTCAGCTACTCTAACCCTGCCTGCCAAGTGTATTTACTCCTCTTGTCTATCCTCCATTTTAAGTGGATCACAGTATCTCTTGGGATTCATGACAGTTGTTCAAGAAAGAGAAGTGGATGAAATCTTTATTAAACATCCCGAAAGAGATTTGTTGGTCGTTGGCAATCAATAATTTCAATCATAATGGAAAATAGTTTATTCTATGTTTATACTCTTAGTTTCTCTGAACAGCAAGTTCCAAATGTTTCCAAAGAAATTCCTTATCCACCTTCAATTTGTTTTTGTGAATGACGGATTGAGGAGGTCTGAAGATCTTGTCCTCTCTTACTTAAAACCCCTCAGTGCCTTCCCTTTGTACTTAGACAAAAGCCAAACTGTCTCCTCAGGCCTATAAGGCCCTTTGTACTTGGTCTCTGCTAACTTCTTTTTTTTTTTTTTAAAGATTTTTATTTTTCCTTTTTCTCCCCAAAGCCCCCTCGTACATAGTTGTATATTTTTAGCTGTGGGTCCTTCTAGTTGTGGCATGTGGAATGCCGCTTCAGCATGGCCTAAGGAGTGGTGCCATGTCCGCGCCCAGGATCTGAACCAGCGAAACCCTGGGCCGCCGAAGCGGAGCGCACGAACTTAACCACTTGGCCACGGGGCCAGCACCTCTGCTAACTTCTGACTGCATCTGGTGCCACTCTGGTGTCATTCTCTCCCAACACACTGGTGAACTTTTGGTTCTTAGAAGGGCCATGTGCATGTCTGCCTCAGGATCTTTGTACGTGTTATTCCCGCTGCCTGGAATGCCGTTCTCCCCAATTTTTGTGTGGCTGGCTCCTTCTCATCTTTTAAGACTCAGCTTACATGTCACCTCCCTCAAGAGGCCTTCCCTGATGATCCTATCTAAAACAGGTCCTCCATTTAATTCTCTTTCTTAGCTCTTTTTTTATAGTACTTATCATAGCTACAATTATTTTTTCCTCATAACTTGTTTCTGTAATTCATGTGTTTTTCTCTCTCACAAGAATAGCACTTATTCAATTCAACACGTATCTATTTAGGCAGCTGTTTATTGGGCATTTACTATGGGGGGAAATAACAACAGCAACAATAATAATATCACTGTGGCAGAAACTGTTGCAAACCTTTGTATACCTTACCATGTCTGATCCTCACAACAACCAAATGAGGTCAGGAGTATTTTTTCGGGGGGGGAAGATTAGTCTTGAGCTAACTACTGCCAATCCTCCTCTTTTTGCTGAGGAAGGCTGGCCCTGAGCTAACATCCGTGCCCATCTTCCTCTGCTTTATACGTGGGATGCCTACCACAGCATGGCTTTTGCCAAGTGGTGCCATGTCTGCACCTGGGATCCAAACCAGTGAACCCCAGGCCGCTGAGAGGCCAAACGTGCAAACTTAACCGCTGTGCCACCAGGCCAGCCCCGGGTCAGGAGTATTTCTATCTCTGGTTTTCTACAACTTAAAGGAAGTTGTAGAAAATCCAAAGATTACATAGGAAGTGGCAGATTTTGGACTTGAAGTTGGGTCTGTGTCCCTCCAAGGGCTATTCTCTTAACAATTACTGCTTTGATGACAAGACAATGGTCCTTTACTGAAAATATTACTTTCTAGTGGGGGAATTCAAATCCTTTTCAATGTCCTTACCAAAGGCTATCTGGATAATGTAGCATAAAGGCTGAAGCTTGAAGAATTTATAATGTTTGTAGGGAGAAATAATGAGCTCAGTGTGCAAAACTTATTGGTAAGAATGTAAGGCTTGCTCAATTGTCATGGCTGACAGGGAGGAATCAGAGAAAGTTTTTCTTCCCTATCAAGCACTCTCCATAGCACAAATGGAATGAAGTAAGCACAGTATTTTTTTTTTTATAATGGAGAAATACATTTTTTATAACTACATTTTCTTTATTAGCTATTTTTAAAATATTGGCCATCTCTCAAGATAAATACCATGTGTTTGCAACTACTCTAAAAATAACCCCCAAAGCAGGCAAGGGGTTGTGTTTCTTTTGGCTCCAGGATCAGCACTCATTTGGGGACAACAAGTAGCACCTAGAATTTACCATTTATCCCTTCCAGCCATAGTTTTCAGTCAAGAATTGAAATAATCATGGAACAATTCCAGGAAATCCTGGCCAGGAGGACTCAGTGAAAATTAAAGCCAAATACCATGTTTCTCTAACCCTAGGAAATGCTGAGGTGAAAATTTCTTAAAAAATAAAAGAAATTAAGTCATTCTCAGAAAAAAAAAGAGCTAACATAAAATTTGTCAATATTTACCTATCAATTCAATACTGAGATGTTTAGCATGGAGCTTGAACAACCAGAACTCTGAATCTTAGGTGATAAATAAACAGATCTGTATAGTTAGACTATTTTGATTTGGAAGTTCATGCTTTTGGGTTTTGAGGACCAAGATACATGACTTAATGATTGATGCTGCCCACCAACCTATGCAGAAAATCCAGCAAGAGTTAGTGAGGTGAAGTTCCAATTACAGGAATGGTGGAATAGCTTATATCAGATATCAATGCTAAATCTGGACCAAAAAAAATACACATACACACACACACACACTGGAGAGTGACCAAAAGGCAGCAAAAACCAGAGGAAGTTATTTAATACTTGAAAAAAGTGAATGGTACTGGTGAGATCTGTGGTTACTTAAGAATCCATGCAGTATGGGGTAGCTAGAACTCAAACAAAATATGTGGTCATATTGGTTCGAAGTGTCAGAAGGAGTGAGAAGTTAGAAATCTTGGAAAAAAGAAGCTGTGGGGAAAAACATAAAATATACATATAAACTTTCCTGAAATCTTTGCCTGAGCCCTGAAATGTGCATATTCAAGGGAGACTCCAAGGAGCCTGGTAGAAAACAACAGCTGGAAGCCTGAAAAAGTTGAACAGAGATTTCAGCTGCTGTCTATCACATGAAAGACAGAGATTAGAATTTGAATCCCGCAAATTTAGGGGAACTTGATAAACACCTTATGCTTTCTGGTGAAAACTAAAAGGGTTATACCTCAGGGATAGAATCTATGTTCCAAGACTAAGGATCTGCCCTAAGTCTAATGTATAACCAAAACAGACTCACCCTAATAAAGTGTCAACTGCAGCTGCCACAAGGGCAAGATGGTCAGCTGTTTATCCAAATGATGACTAATTTGTCTGCAGAAGCAATGGAGAACAGAAGATAATAGAACAACATCTATAAAGAACTAAAGAGAAAAAAGTCAAGCCAGAATTCTATATCTAGCAAAAATATCCTTTAAAAATGAAAGTAAAATAAAGATGTTTTTGATAAATGAAAGCCAATAGACCTGTGCTATAAGAAATACTAAAGGAAGTTCTTCTGACAGAAAGGCAGTAACATCAGAAGGAAACTTGGATCTCAAAAAATAATAAAACACATTGGGAATGGTAAAATTGTAGATAAATATAAAAGACGATTTTTTCTTTTAATTTATTTAAAAAAACAACTGACTCTGGGCCAGCCCCGGTGGCCTAGTGCTTAAGTTCAGCACACTCCGCTTCAACAGACCAAGTTTGGTTTCCAGGCATGGGCCTACACTGTTAGCAGCCATGCTGTGCTCGTGGTGACCCACATACTAAAAAACAGAAGAAGATTGGCACAGGTATTAGCTCATGGCAAATCTTCCTGGGCAAAAAAAAAAAATATATATATATAAGTAAATAAAATAAAAAACAACTGACTCTATTGCAAAAATATAACATTATATCATGGGATTTTAAATGTATAGAGATGTAAAAATATATGTAATAATACCACAAAGGATGATGAAGGTAGGAGGCAGTAGATGGAATAATACTGTTGCAAGGTTCTTTTGTGTGAAGTAATATAATATTTACTCTAAAAAAGACTGTGATAAGTAAGGGTACAAATTGTATTCCTAGAATTAAGGTTGAAAATGGAACTAGGGTTGCTGATCTAGAGAAGAGAAGTTATCTTGGATTATCCAGTTAGACCCAATGTAATCATGAGAGTGGAAGAGGGAGGCAGAAAAAGGAGTCAGGAAAATTTAACTACAGAAGAGGAGGTCAGAGTGATGTGAAGATTTATAGAAGAGTTGAATAACACTATCAATTAGCTTTACCTAATTGAACATTTGTACACTACAATTGAACACACATTCTCTTCAAGTGAAAAGAGGAGTTAAAGGAAGGAAGATGTAACTATAGAAGAGGAAGTCAGAGTGATGTGATGTGAGAAGGGCTTGAAGTGTACCAAAGACTGCCACTTACTTTGAAATGCCTCAAAACATAAAATGGATCAATGGATGGATAGAGGGATAGATAGATCATAAACGTGTCATAGAGCAAGTATAGTATAATGTTAATTGTAGAACCTAAGTGGTGGATATATCGTTTTTACTATACAATTCTTTACTTTTATCAGTAAAAGCAGAAGCATTTGTCACAATTTTAGCCACTTCTTCTAATATTTGTTTCCATATTTCTCTACAAGATTCTGATGCTGCTATTTCTTGATTTTTTCCCAATTCAAATATTATCTATTAATTTCCTACTATGGAAGATGTGAATCTAGCTTTCAGAGCTCCCTAACTCTTCCCACACTGAAACGTACTTACCTTTCCCCATCCTCTAGTATTTTATGTCTTAAATATTCATTAGATCAGAATTCAGTGCTCACATTTTTATTATTATGTAAATATGATTCATGGCAGAGAATGTGGTGTGCTATGATTACATTTTCTTTCTTTCACTACTTTTTGTTTTCCCTGGAGTTAATAACTGTCTCTTTTTCATTGCCTAGTTTCCTATTAATCTATTTCTAATTCATCCCTAAACACTGTACCTGAGGGGTAAATCTCCTCTCTGTGCAAACACCCCAGGTAGCCATCAGTTTCATCTTGTCCTGGAGATACTCTCTTGGAGCAGGGTCTCCTCTGGTCCCATCTGGACTAGTTGATCTCCATGCTTCCTGCACAGCTGTTGTCCTGGGAGCTCCCTTTACCATCATCCTGGGGATTCCTTCTGACTCTCTAATTTGTTGGATACATGCCTTTTTTTGAGGTTTCCTCTTTCATTTTGGTGGAACATTTTTTTGCAGGAACTTCCTGAGAAAAGATAAATGAGAGGTAAGCACGTTGAGAACTGTATTAGAGTTTGATTTATATTTTGGATGCATATAGATTTCCCTCAGATTTTGATGCTTTGGCTCCATTTGGTTCTAGTTTCCCTTGTAACTATTGAGAAATCCAATGCCTTTTCAATTTCCAATCCTTTTATTTGCCCTGTCTTTTCTCTCCGTACTTTTAAGATCTTCTCCTTGTCTCCAGTGATCCTTTATGTGGCTCTCATTTTATTCTGTTCACTAGGTGTGTGGTGGACCCTCTTAGTCTGAAATTCATGTCCTTCAGTTTAAGGAAATTTTCCTGAATTTCTTTTCTTTGATAATTTCTTTCTTTTTATTTTTTGTGCTTTCTTTTTCCAGAACTTCTACTAGTCAGATATCAGAACTCCTCAAATAGTATTCTAATTTTTATATATTTTTCTCTTCCTTGTTTTTTTCTTGTTTTCTGATAAATCTACTTAATCATCTAAATTTTCTGTTGAAATTTTCATTTCTGTTATCACATTTCTAATATCCAAAAGCTCTTTTTATTCCTCAAAACTTCCTTTTTTATGGCTTCTTATAGCTTCTTTCCTTGTTTCTGGATGCAATATTTTCTATTTCTCTCTGAAGATATCAATTTTAGTTATGTTTCTTTATTTTGTTTCTTTTCTCTTCCCTGTCTCCTTTCTTCCTTCCTTTAGTCCTTCTTTCCTTCCTTCCTTTCTCCAATAGTTTTCTTATAATTTCTGCATTAAACTTTTTTCCTCTGTGTCCTTCCCTTTTCAAACTCCCATTTTTTAATTTTGGCTTCTGTCTCTCACATTATTTTCCTCAAATCTCCAATGATCCTTGGATCCCTTCTCCTATTTAAGAGAGAGGCATGGCAAGCTGATTGGATGGTTTTCATTCATGGACATTTCTTCTCAACTAGTGCGGGTCTACGTAGGGTGATCTGACTAGGTTATTACATTAGGGGACTCCTGTCTTTATCTGTTGGTCTTTTCTCTTGGACAATTTAGTTTTTCCAGAGAAGAATCTTTCTTCTTCCAATTTGGAAGTATAAATCTGCGAGCATCCTCACCTCTGAGGAAAGGGGCTGGATAGCTCACTGTTTAGTATGTAGCCTTTTACATAGTCCTCTTGTTTTCAGTATGGTCACCTCCACCTCAACTATGCTTGGTGGCCCTGACTCTAGCCCAACCTCTAGTGTTTGGCTTTCTTGGAAATGGGGCAGTTTCTCAACTATATAGGGCAGTGGTTCTCCAACTTTTTTTGTCCCAGGACCCTTCCACTCTTGAAAAATATTGAGTGTCCTACAAACTTTTGTTTATGTGGATCTATTTATAGATATTTACTGTATTAGAATTAAAACAGAAATTTTTAAAACATTTATTTATTTTTAAATAATAACCCCATTAAATTTTACCATAAATAATGTATTTTTATAAAAAGTGACTATATTTTCCAAAAAAACAAACACATTAGGAAGAAGAGTGGCATTTTATATTCTTGAAAATCTCTTTAACACCTAGCTTAATTGAAGATATGTGGATTCTCCTATCTTCTTCTATGTTTCTATGGCAATATGTTGTTTCAGTTTAACAATACAAGGAAAGTTTGCCCTCACAGAGATATGTAGCTGGAGAAGGGAGGAGGAGTGTTTTAATAGCCTTTTTTCAGATCATTGTGGCTAATCTCGTATACTATACAAAAATTCACCAAGTGATCATTTCTTAAAGATTAGTTGCAATGTCGAATATGAAGCTGTATCAGTGAACTTTTATACTCTGATACCTTAAAATCTGTTGTCTTGTGTTTTGAACGTATCTTTTACCCACACATGATTTTATATCATGCATTAACCATTTGCAAAATATTGTTCTGTTGAGTTGTGGGTTATGCAAATCTTCCAAGTGTTGACACATTTTGTTACAAAACATCAAAAAAAGCACATTTATTATTATCACCACAGACCTAATCAGTAAAGTCTTTAAGTTTGGGAAGCCGACAAGCTCGTGGTGGCAGATACAGATAGTCTAAAATTCTAATTTTCACTGAACAGTTCAAAATGTGTAATCAGCAACAAGTTATATCAATTGTTTTCCTTGAAGTGACAGGCTTACTTTGTTCATTTTTGAGAAAAATGTTTTCCAAATACCCTAGTCTGAATAACCATAATTTGTCTGTCAGTCATTCTTTCTTTCAAGTAAAAATGTTGCTCCACGAAAAAAACAACCAATTCAGTTTGCAACTCAAACAATCATACAAGTGTTTGTCCTCAAGACAACCATCATACTTTGCTGTGGAGGTGAAGTCTTTTGCGTGTATTTCTCGTTTAGTCATACAGAATATTTTTACACATGCATACTGGGGAGTTAAAATTTAGTAAAATTAATCATTTTTATTACCTTATCAAGGGAATTCTTAAGTTAAACTGGCATTTTTGCCTTATTGCAAATATGTGACAATGACCACCAGTACAGTTTGATGCTCCTGACTTGACTTATGCTAAGCTGCCAGTAGTTTTACCCACTGTTGCTTTATACCATCAGTCCAGATGTCAACATAGTTTTTCCAGTACCAACCATGACAGTCAAGTGAATTATTCAACACTTTATGTATTTCATCACCATTTGTACTTAGTACCAATACACCAAGTGTATTTTAGTGCCATTTGCATAAAAGAAGATCTTTATCAATGATTAGTTGATGTTGGTATTGGATGAATACAAGAAAAAAAGCTACATCTGTAGACTTATCCAGATATTAATATCCTGAGATTTATTAATACAGCTTTGTTTTCATGTTTGCAGCTAGATCTTTAATTTAAAAAGTCACTCTATTGTTCAGAAGGGGTGCTGGGGTGATTTCTTTTACTGACTTGTTATGCAGCAGGCATTCAGTAGTGTCAACTGTACGAGGTTCTATCATTCTCTCAGCTGCCTTGTACACCTTTCTAGCCAATGCAGTATGACAACCTACTCTGTAAGATGCTTTTCTAAATTTAAAATTTATAAAACTCTTCAAAGTAATTTTAAAATGTTATCATAAAACAAGATAACAAAGTGTTCTTATTTCCATATAGGCGTAAGAAAAACGTTGGAATTTCAAAAGAACTTATTGGACAGTTATGGGGTTACACAAATTATAGCTGTATATGTATAATAGAAAATAGTGTGTAAGAACACAGTAGAAGTATTAAGAATAAACTGAGTTAACCTTTGAAAAGATACACATTTATACCCCAAAACCATACCTTAGAAAAGTCTAGGAAACAAATATATTCAAATATACATTCCATTAATTGTCAGAGCAATAACATTGTCACATGTCATATAGACTATGGAAAACCTCTACTGTACACTTGTGAGATAGTGACAGTGAAAATGGCAAATAACTGTCTTAGTTTAGTGTTATTATGAAAATAGTTTTGATCTCATGGAGGCCTGAAAGGGCCTTGGGGGACCCTCAGGAGTCCCTGGACCACAGTCTAATAATCACTGATGCAGAGTGAGGGTAGTGATCTGAGGTCTAGCTGCTTCCCAATTCTCCTGTTTCAGCCCACCTATCCCCCCTTTCTCAAAGCCGCCTGATGCTTCCAGCTCCTGAGACTTTCTGGGTTCCACAGCAAAAAGCTTTTAGGCTTCACTAAAAGAATGCACAGGTGGAGAATTCAGCCTCCCCTGGTCAGCTAAGTCAGTTACCACCCTTCCTTCTGTTCTCTAATATCAACATTTTACTGTGGTGTTTTCCTGTCCTATTCTCTTAGATCTTGTAGGTTAATGCCTTTTTTTTTTGGTCCTATTACTGTTGTTTTAGTGGGGCTTGGGGAGGGAGCTTAGTAAATGCCTATTTTTAAACCACCATATTTAACCTGAAATCCTGCTGTCTGCTTTTTTGTTCCTCTAGGACTATTTTTAATAAGACAAAGTTTAAAAATTAATTTCTAAAAAAGTATGAAAGCCATTTTTAATGTTTATCAAGTTAGGCAAACCCAGGTGTTCCCAATGCCTGGCCCCATCAGAGACCAACAGAATAAAAATCATCTATGGCTATGTGGTCCAGATATGAGGTTTTTTTTTCTTTTGGAGGTTATGATAGATTACAACATTGTGAAATTTCAGTTATACATTACTATTTGTCAGTCACCTTATAGGTGCTCATCCTTTGTGCCCACCCTCCACCCCTCTACCCCCTGGTAACCACCAAATCATTTTCTTTGTTAATGTGTTTGTTTGTCTTCCACATATGAGTGAAATCATACAGTGTTTGTCTTTCTCTATCTGGCTTATTTTGCTTAATACCTTCAAGGTCCATCCATGTTGTTGGGAGTGGGGCAATTTTGTCTTTTTATGGCTGAGTAGTATTCCATTGTATATATATATACACCATTTCCAATCATCCAATCATCAGTCAATGGGCACTTAGGTTGCTTCCGTGTCCTGGCTATTGTGAATAATGCTGCAATGAACATAGCAGTGCATAAGTCTCTTTAAATTGCTGATTTCAAGTTCTTTGGATAGATACCCAGTCGTGGGATAGCTGGGTAGTATGGTATTTCTATTTTTAGCTTTTTGAGAAATCGTCATACTGTTTTCCATAGAGGCTGCACCAGTTTGCATTCCCACCAGCAGTGTATGAGGGCTCCATTTTCTCCACAACTTCTCCGACATTTGTTATTTTTCAGACATGAGTATTTTTAAGTAATTCCTTAGGTGATTCTGACGTTTAGTGAGGGTGGAGAACTACTACCCTGGAGACTTCTGACTGAGCATCAGTAGCCCCTGGGCACTTACGCCCCAGAGAGCACACTTAACTTGTATGGCTTCTAGACCAGCCCAGCAGCATCACCTGGGAACTTGTTAGAAATGCAAATTCTCCAGTCTTGCCCCAGACTCACTGAATCACCACCCAACAATCCGTGTTCTGACACACCCTGCAGGTGATTCTGATGCAGTCTAAAGCTGGAGAACCACTGCCACAGAAGATGACTGCCTGGATCTGATTTCAAAGAATACATTTGTCACCAGACTTTTTGGCATAAAACTTTCTTCAGTAGCTTCTTTTCTGACATGGATGGGGGAAAATATATAAGAAAAATTGTCCCAGGAATTGGCCTTTAGTAAATTCCTGCCCCTTGTAGTCAGAGTCATAGCTTCAAGTCATCTCATTTTCAGTAAGTCTTTCTCTTATATAGAAGTCAGCACTTTTCTTTCTTTGGTCTTAGTCCACACTTAGGTACATCATTCCTCACTTCTGCTGTTGCAGAAAGACAAAATATGGTGGGATATTACAGCTGTAGCCTTGAAAAGATCAATTTTAAGAAATCAATTTTATAATTTAGATCTTGCGCTACGTTTAAAAGCATAAAATGAACATTTTTTAAAAGTCATTGCAAGAGCAACTAGGGATTTGCCCACAATATAACTAAGTGTGAGCGAAATGACTCTGAGAATAGCATCTATTGGAAATTCATGAACATTTTCAGGGGTAATGGAACATTAGAATGACTTGTTAAGCAAAGATTCTGCTTAAAAGGAAAAGCTGAGGGAATCCATCACATCGATACTCAATTTTATAGAAAAGAGAGCTAACAAAATGTGGACCCTACTTAGAAAAAAATTGGGAGAAAGATATAACAATGTGAGTGATTCACAAGAGTGCTAAAACTTATTTAAAACTATTTTGGAAGCAAAGTACCTAAAGAGCTGTGCATTATGGTTTGGTAGAAAGAACAAAGGCTTTGAAGTCGAACATGCCTGGACAGAATATCTCTGACGCTTGGTAGGTTTATGGCCTTGGGGAGAAAGTAAATCCTTCAGAGCTCAGTCTTCCCGTCTATACGATGGGATTAATGCGCACCTCACAGAACTGTGGTGAAGACGAAATGAAATCATGCATGAAAAGCATTGCATAGTACACACAATATATCGAGCCCTCACAAAATGTAAGTTCCCTTCTTCCTTCTCCTTCTATCTTTCTATGATCCCTCTCAATCTCTGTATTTGTGAAAGTGCCTCACTATAGAATATACAGGCGTTATCACGGATTCTATTACTGAGCATTTGTATAGCACTCTGCAGATGCTTCAGTACTTTTGCTTATGGTCTTTTCAACCAAAGGAGGAAACTGCATGGTTCTGTGGGGTAACTCTGTCATATTTTATTTATTAATTCATTCAAAAGATATTTATTGAGCATCTATGATGTTTGGGCACTGTGCTAGATGTTATAGATAGATGAGGGAGAAAAAAGAGACAAGATCCTCCCCCCTGGGAACGTTCATGGGCTTTAGTTAGCTGGGAGTTTACCCCTGTAGTGATCACTTTGGTAAGCTGTGCTTAGTCTCCTTCTTCCAGAAGAGAAAGTAGAAAGGGAGAGGTGCTCCTGGTGGAGGAAGTAAGGACTATATTAGGAAGTAAATCCCTGTGGGCCCCAGAGAGATCTATGCCTAGACAAATGCCTGCTGCAGAGGATTTAAAAAGGAAAGGATAAGGAAGGAGGGAGCCATAAATGACACATGGAGGTTGGCTGCAAAAAAATTGGAGAAAAAGGAAGAGAGAACTTTCTAAAAGCTAGTTGAAGAATCAAAGAGCTCTTTGTTTTAAGAAAGAGAAGACTATACACACACACCTATATATGTATTTTATTTTTAATTAAGTATTTTCTGGAGTCAAACTATGTGCCAAATTCTTTACAGAAGTGATCCAGAGCATGGGTTTTCCTGTCTAACAGACTGAATTCAAGTCCTTATTGCGTATGGTCTGTGTGACCTTGAGCAAGTCGCTCAGTACCTCATTGAGCCTCAATGCCTTCTTTCGTAAATTAGGCATAATAATACCAGTGATCCGGGTGGTAGGCTCCTTACCATTGGCCCAGGGTGGGGGGTACTTGTAGCTTTCCTCTCAGCCTAATTCCGGAAGTCTGTGTAGTCTCCATTAAATCCCCAAATCACTTTTTCTATCTTTTTGCCAGTGTTACTGCACAAAAATAGGGTTTCCTTACTGGATGCACATTTTAAAAAGCCAATTATTACAGCACCAGCTTTTGGGAAGATAAATCAGCTTTATTGCTAGAGCAATCTGTAAGGAGACAGGAGGCATCAGCTCTCAGATCTGTCTCCCTGATCCAGGGCTTGGGGCAAAATTTATGGGATGAAGGGCAGGGCGGTCTGAAGTGTGAAGATAGCTGATTGGAGGTGAGGAGAAGTGAGGTAATCGATGATCTGCACAAGCAGAGTCAAGCTTCCTGGCTCTCCACAGGATGCATGTTCACAAAATGGTGGTGTTAGCATCATCTGAGGGTAGAGTTTTCAGCCCTTTGACATCAAAAGGGTCACTTATCAGGCATTTGCTCAGGCCCACTTCATGGGTTGGTGGTCTCAACTGGCCTGAACTGGACAAGGGGTCTCAGTTCCTGAAAAATTACTCTTAATTACTCTGTTGATAAGATGAGGTTAGTTGAACTGCTCCTAGTGTTGTCCTGTCTCAATCACCCTGGAGCCCACCCAGAGAGGTGCCATTTGGTTATATCTATCCATCCTGTAACATCATGGGAAATCAAAGGGTCTAGGTGCCAGCTTAGACTTGAAATTCCTGACCCTCACTTTCTTTATTCCTCCATAAAACAAGTGTTACGCTAGTCTGTAGTCAGACTGTCTGGTTTTGAATTCTGGCTCTAATGCTTTTTATCTTTTACAAGTCATTTAACTGCACTGAGTCTTAGTTTTTGCATCTGTAAAGTAGGTATTCCTTTATTCGGAAAATATTTGTGGAGTGTCTGCTCTGTGCTAAGCACTGTTCCAGGCACTTGGGATGGATTAGTGAACAAAACAGACAAAAATGCCTGCCCTTGTGGAGCATACATTCTGGGAGAGAGTGGGTGTTGGTGGGAAGAGAGAAAGGTAAGTAGAAGACAATAAACAGGGGCTGGCCTGGTGGCACAGCAGTTAAGTGTGCACATTCTGCTTTGGTGGCCCGGGGTTCGCCGGTTCGGATCCCAGGTGTGGATATGGCACCACTTGTCAAGCCATGCTGTGGCAGGCATCCCACATATAAAAAAGTAGAGGAAGATGGACATGGATGTTAGCTCAGGGCCAGTCTTCCTCAGCAAAAAGAGGAGGATTGGCAGCCAATGTTAGCTCAGGGCTAATCATCCTCAAAAAAAAAGACAATAAATAGTAAATATAATAAGAAAATTATGTAGTATGTTAGAAGATCAAAAGTTGGAATAGGGGCCGGCCCGGTGGTGCAGCGGTTAAATTCGCACATTCCGCTTCTTGGCGGCCAGGGGTTCGCAGGTTCGGATCCCGGGTGTGGACATGGCACCACTTGGCACGCCATGCTGTGGTAAGCGTCCCACATATAAAGTAGAGGAAGATGGGCACAGAATAAAGGAAGTGCTGAAGGGAGGAGGGCAGACTGCAGTATTAAATAGAGTGATCTTTGAGAAGGTGAGAATTGAGCAAAGATGTGAAAGAGGTGAGGGAGTTAACTAAGCAGGTACCCTGAGGAAGTGTGTTCTAAGCAGAGGAAGCAGTTAGATCCAAGGTTCCAAGATAGAGGGGAGTCTTAGGTGTCTTAGCTCCCACCATGTAGCATTGTTGTGAGGATAAATAAGATGATGCATATAAAGCATCTAGCATAGTACTTATAATCATGAGTGTTTAATAAGTTTGGGTTATGATTATTAATTATCATTTTTATGGAAGTCACATTTTTAAATGTTCACTATGTTGTAGAATCTTTCAAAATGACCCACAGAGCCTATATTGAATATTGTGGTACCTCTTTGAAAATGCTATTTTCCTCCATACATATTCTTGACTTTTATACATACTACTTTGAGATGAAAAAATATATTCACTGTCTCTCAATAATTTCTTTCCATGGCAAGAGTCATGAAAAAGGTGTAAACTGTGTTACATTAAAATTTTTATGAAGCTAAATGGGAGATGTGACCACTCTTCCCATATCTTCAGCTGCTTTATTAATCTCTCAGTCATTGGTATCTGAAAGGCTGCTACAGTCAAAGCACAGACTCTTTCTTTCCAGTATTCCCAACCAATATAACCATTTTTTTCCATGTCTCTTTTAATTTTAGAAGAAAAGAGTGGGAGATTTTGTGTTATTAGAATTCTATTTTGGCTGTCTCAAACTGCAAGTCCTCAGAGGAATTGAAGCTCTGTATACATAGTTAGTGTTTTGTGTATGTGTATTAGCATATTATGTGGGTTGAGGATGATGAAAATAAAAGGGAAGAACACTAAGTGAAAGCCTTCCACGTGCCAAATATTATTGTAGCTGCTTTATATATAATGTTAACCCTTGAAAGACCTGATGACCTTGCTGCTCAAAGTGGGGTCCAGATCAGCAGGATCAGCGTTGCCTGAGAGTGGTTAGAAATGTAGACTCTTGAGCCCCACCCCAGTTGCTAAGTTGGAATCTACCCGCTAATAAGATTTCCCCAGGTGTTTCATATGCACATTAAAGTCTGAGAAGTACTGCCCTGACAAGACAAATATCATTAACACCATCTTCCTCAGATGAGGAAAGTAAGCTTCAGAGAGAGTATCAACTTGTCTTAAGTAGTCACAGCTAGTAAATGGTGGTCCAGAATTTAACTGAGAAGTTAAATTTCTTTCTTCACAGAGAAGAGTCCACACTCATTCTACTACACTGTGTCTTTCACTAGTTCTTTTTGATACATATATTTCATAATCTATTTTATAGAGAAAAAATAGGTCAGCTTCCACTTGAATGTACTTTGAAAGCATTTGCCCAGACAGGCTGAGTATAAACACCAGGTCCAAAGAGGTGGGCCTAGAAGATGATAATTGAGTTCGTGTGTGGTTGTGGGGGATGAGTCACATGCGACCCTGCTCTGCTGAGGTGACCTGACTTTCTGTTGAGTTAGGGAACCCAAGTGTAATTGTTGGCAGGATTCTCCCCAGATTCTACTCTGATGAGGAGAAGACAAGAGCGAATGGGGAAAGGCAGCCCATGGCCTCAGGAGATGAACAATCTGGCGTACAAGTCAGGGAATATCTTTTTTTATGAGCAAGGAGATATTTTTATGGTTTGCCTTGAGTGAATAGCCTCTGTTCTTGGGAAAACAAACTGGGAACAGCTGGACCACACTTTGGATCAGTTGCCACAACAACTTGATACATTTGTCTCTGGTGTCATTTGATCCCTTTGAGAGCTGTATTACCTCAGGGTAGATGTTTGACTTTCAGGCTTCCTTTCTGCAGTGAGCATGTTTGTTTGATTGTATTCCTCAGATTACGTGCAGTGTTGATTATATTCATTTGGGAGTTCGGATTCTAGGATTACAGAACATGGCAACCTCACAGGTGACTGGATCCCAGCATCTCGTAGAACCATCCTTATGTTTACTACTCTGATTTCCAGGGATAAACCATGCCTGATAGCATCTGGGAAAATCATACTGATATTCAAAGTCATCCCCAATTTTCAATTTCTGGTACTATATTCCACTTTCTCATCTCAGGTGATCTTTGTAAGCAACACTTTTCAAACTTGATCTCAGTACAAAAATTATATTATTATTATTTAGTATTTACCAGTTTCTTAGAAAAATTAAGAGACAGCATGTAAGATTTGCAAAGTAAAATTGAATGCACTTGTGTAATTTCAAGAGCAGCTTAAATCTTTCCTCTTAAGAAGCTTAGAAATGACTAGTCTCTCGATGACAAACTGAGAGCCCAGCTACTGTCATATGAGAAAGAACTGAGTGCTCTGCATGAATCATTTACCCTGACAGACATTTGTTCTCCTTAGGAAAAGTGGCCGCTTTCTCCTCTCTTTGATAAGAAACAGTCAAGCACTCTTATCCCAGCTCCCAAATTTATGGCAGCTGAAACTAGAGGTCCTGATAAACTTATATTACCGCATCTGTGCCCACCATCACCACCTTCTGTGAAAGTCATAGTTAGGCTCCTTTCTAAGGAACAAAATCTCCCGAGAGAGTTTAGGAAAGCAAAGAGAAAAAAAAGTAATGTCGTTAGAAGCTATGGAGGATAGTTTTGAGCATGTGCAGGATGTAATTTCATTATTGTCTAGGGTTACATGGCTGTTTCTGGGATGAGAGAGTTTCCTAAACAGAATATTGTTGTTAGAAAACTGTGGTTTTCAGCTGGTATTTTGGTGCAGAGAAGGAGAGCTGTTTCCTGTCATTTTTTCCCTTTCTTTCTCTCTTCCCACTTCATTTCGTTGAAAAAAAAAAAAAGGAAATAAAGTTAAGGGTAACAAAATCACCACCACCAACAAACACTTCTGTTAAAATTCTAAACTTGGCCTATAGGAGTAAAGGAATTAAAATTTTCTGTAATTTTTAAAAATTCATTTACATTGCGTGCAGCTAGTATAGTTTTTGCAATGCTTGTTCAACTTTTACCTAAGATACTTTAATGTGAATCACATGAAAAATGTGACTGAACATTATGAGCACTTTAACATTTGCATTTCCTGTTCTGTGTGGATAATTTTGTAAATGATGGGTTAGCCTGACAGGCTGGGAGGTGGACAAAGAGGGAGTTGGCCAGCTGGGTTTGGAAAATGCTCTTCCTTTTAGGATATTTGGCATGCCCTGAGTGAAGAGATGGTGATTTCCCTGTGGCATGGGGGACATTTTTTATTTCATGAAGAGTCAAGTTTTGCCATAAGGAGAGCATAAAGCTTCCCTTCCAGACAGGGCAAAATCAATAGCATTGCCTGCAGCAGCAATCTTTCAGTGCTTGGGGAAACCAGCGGACCCAGCCTAGTGAGTGGGTAGGCTACAGCCTTGCAGGACTTGAAGTCCCAGGAAACACCTCCAGGTCAAAAGAGATTTTCCAGGTCCTCATCCACTTACTGCAGGAGCCAGATCTCCAGTGCTACTTCTTCGGGTTTAAGGCACTTTTTAGGATCATCAATCCTTTTACAATTCTGATGAAAACTATTGATTTTCTTTAGAAAAACACATATGAGTATGTGCAGAAATACACACACACACACACACACACACATAATTTTACATAAGATTTCAAGCTTTTTATGAATCCCCTGGAGTCCATTCATGACCTCATAAGGAATCCAAGGACCCTATGTTAAGAACTAGGTTTAAGCATCAGTTCCTCTTGCCCTCACGCCACGCTACTAACTCCTGAACCTCCAAGCTCTTTTTTTTTTTTAACTTTTTATTGAGATTATGATAGTTTACAAACTTGTGAAATTTCAGTTGTACATTATTGTTTGTCTGTCATGTTGTAGGTGCACCACTTCACCCTTTGTGCCCACTCCCCAGCCCCTCTTTCCCCTGGTAACCACTAATCTGTTATCTTTGTCTCCATGTTTAATTTCCACGTATGAGTGGAGTCATACAGAGATGTCTTTCTCTATCTGGCTTATTTCACTTAACATAATATCCTCACGGTCCATCCATGTTGTTGTGAATGAGACAATTTTATCCTTTTTTATGGCTGAGTAGTATTCCGTTGTATATATATACCATATCTTCTTTATCCAATCATCAGTTGATGGGCACTTAGATTGCTTCCACCTCTTGGCTATTGTAAATAATGCTGCAATGAACATAGGGGTGCAAGGGACTTTTGGAATTGCTGATTTCAAGTTTTTTGGATAGATACCCAGTAGTGGGATGGCTCGGTCATATGGTATTTCTATTTTTAATTTTTTGAGAAATCTGCATAATGTTTTCCATAGTGGCTGCACCGGTTTGAATTCCCGCCAGCCATGTATGAGGGTTCCTTTTTCTCTACAACCTCTCCAACATTTGTTACTTTTTGTTTTGGTTATTTTTGCCATTCTGATGGGTATAAAGTGATATCTTAGTGTAGTTTTGATTTGCATTTCCCTGATGATCAGTGATGATGAGCATATTTTCATGTGCCTATTGGCCATCCGTATATCTTCTTTGAAGAAATGTCTGTTCATGTCCCCTGCCCATTTTTTGATCAGGTTGTTTGATTTTTTGTTGTTGAGTTGTGTGAGTTCTTTATATAGTATGGAGATTAACCCTTTGTAGGATATATGACCTGCAAATATTTTTTCCCAATTGGTGGGTTGTTTTTTTTGTTTCAATCCTGTTTTCCCTTGCCTTGGAGAAGCTCTTTAGTCTGATGAAGTCCCATTTGTTTATTCTTTCTATTGTTTCCCTTGTCTAAGAAGACATAGTATCTGAAAAGATCCTTTTGATAGTGATGTCAAATAGTGTACTGCCTATATTTTCTTCTAGAAGCCTTATGGTTTCAGGTTTTACCTTTAGGTCTTTGATCCATTTTGAGTTTATTTTTGTGAATGGTGAAAAACAATGGTCAATTTTCATTCTTTCACATGTGGCTGTCCAGTTTTCCCAGCACCATTTGTTGAAGAGACTTTCTTTTCTCCATTGTATGCACTCAGCTCCTTTGTCAAAGATAAGCTGTCCATAGATGTGTGGTTTTATTTCTGGGCTTTCAATTCTGTTCCATTGATCTGTGCACCTGTTTTTGTACCAGTACCATGCTGTTTTGATTACTGTAGCTTTGTAGTATGTTTTGAAGTCAGGGATTGTGATGCCTCCAGCTTTGTTCTTTTTTCTCAGGATTGTTTTAGCAAATCAGCGTCTTTTGTTGCCCCATATGAATTTTAGGATTCTTTGTTCTATTTCTGTAAAGAATGTCATTGGGATTCTGATTGGGATTGCTTTGAATCTGTGTATTGCTTTAGGTATTATGGACATTTTAACTATGTTTATTCTTCCAGTCCATGTGCATGGAATGTCTTTCCATCTCTTTATGTTGTCATCAATTTCTTTTAGGAAAGTCTTGTAGTTTTCATTGTATAGGTGTTTCACTTCCCTGGATAAATTTACCCCAAGATATTTTATTCTTTTTGTTGCAGTTGTGAATAGGATTGCATTCTTGAGTTCTTTTTCTGTTGGTTCGTTGTTAGAGTATAGAAATGCTGCTGATTTATGTAAGTTGATTTTATACCCTGCAACTTTGCTGTAGTTGTTGATAATTTCTAATAGTTTTCCAATGGATTCTTCAGGGTTTTCTATATATAAGATCATATCAACTGCAAACAGCAAGAGTTTCACTTCTTCATTGCCTGTTTGGATTCCTTTTATTTCTTTTTCCTGCCTAATTGCTCTGGCCAAAACCTCCAGTACTATGTTGAATAAGAGTGGTTAAGAGTGGACACCCTTGTCTTGTTCCTGTTCTCAGAGGGATGGCTTTCAGTTTTTGCCCATTGAGTATGATGTTGGCTGTGGGTTTGTCATATATGGCCTTTATTATGTTAAGATACTGTCCTTCTATACCCATTTTATTGAGAGTTTTTTTTTTTTATCATAAATGGCTGTTGGATCTTGTCAAACGCTTTCTATGCATCTATTGAGATGATCATGTGGTTTTTGTTTCTCATTTTGTTAATGTGGTGTATCATGTTGATTGACTTACAGATGTTGAATCATCTCTATGTCTCTGGTATAAATCCCACTTGGTCATGGTGTTTGATCTTTTTAATGTATTGCTGTATTCGGTTTGCCAGAATTTTGTTGAGGATTTTTGCATCTATGTTCATCCGTGATATTGGCCTGTAGTTTTCCTTCTTTGTGTTGTCGTTGTCTGGTTTTGAGATCAGGGTGATGTTGGCTTCATAGAATGTGTTAGGAAATGCTCTATCTTCCTCAATTTTCTGGAATAGTTTGAGAACTATAGGTATTAAATCTTCTTTGAATGTTTGGTAGAATTCTCCAGAGAAGCTGTCTGGTGCTGGACTTTTATTTTTGTGGTGGTTTTGATTAGTGTTTCAATTTCTTTGCTTGTGATTGGTTTATTCAGATTCTCTATTTCTTCCTGATTCAGTTTTGGGAGGTTGTAAGAGTCTAAGAATTTATCCATTTCTTCTAGGTTGTCCAATTTGTTGGCATATAGTTTTTCATAGCATTCTCTTATAATCTTTTGTATTTCTGTGGTATCCAATGTGTTTCTTCTCTTTCATTTCTAATTTTATTTATTTGAGTCTTCTCTCTTTTTTTCTTAGTGAGCCTGGCTAAGGGTTTGTCGATTTTGTTTATTTGCTCGAAGAACCAGCTCTTTGTTACATTGATCCTTTCTACTGTCTTTTTTGTTTCAATTTCATTTATTTCTGCTCTAATTTTTATCATTTCCCTCCTTCTACTGACTTTTGGCTTTGTTTGTTCTTCTTTTTCTAATTCCGTTAGGTGCAGTTTGAGGTTGCTTATCTGAGATTTTTCTTGTTTATTGACGTGAGCCTGTATTGCAATGAATTTCCCTCTTAGGACCGCTTTTGCTGCATCCCAAATGAGTTGGTATGGCATGTTTTCATTTTCAATTGTCTCCAGATAATATTTGATTTTCCCTTTAATTTCTTCAATGATCCATTGGTTGTTCAGTAGCATATTGTTTAATCTCCACATTTTTGCCCCTTTCCCAGCTTTATTCTTGTAGTTGATTTCTAGTTTCATAGCATTATGGTCGGAAAAGATGCTTGATATTATTTTAATCCTCTTGAATTTGTTGAGGCTTGCTTTGTTTCCCAGCATGTGATCTATCCTTTAGAATGTTCCATGCACATTTGAGAAGAATGTGTAACCTGCTGGTTTTGGATGGAGTGTTCTATATATATCTATTAAGTCCATCTGGTCTAGTTTTTCATTTAATTCTATAATTTCCTTGTTGACTTTCTGTCTAGATGATCTATCCATTGATGTTAGTGGAGTGTTGAGGTCCCCTACTATTATTGTATTGTTGTTGATATCTCCTTTTAGTTTTGTTAATAGTTGATTTATGTACTTTGGTGTTCCTGTGTTGGATGCATATATATTTATAAGTGTTATGTCTTCTTGGTGGAGTATCCCTTTTATCATTATAAACTGCCCCTCTTTGTCTCTCTTTACCTGTTTTGCTTTACTTTGTCTGATATAAGTATGGTGATACCTGCTTTCTTACGTTCCTTATTAGCTTGGAGTATCGTCTTCCCTGCCTTCACTCTGAGTCTGCGTTTGTCTTTGGGGCTGAGGTGTGTTTCCTGGAGGCAGCATATTGTTGGGTCTTGTTCTTTAATCCATCCTGCCACTGTGTGTCTTTTGATTAGAGTTCAATCCATTTACATTTAGAGTGATTATTGAAATGTGGGGGCCTAATGCTGCCATTTTATCACTCGTTTTCCTGTTCTCCTGCATTTCCTTTGTTTCTTGTCCCATGATTTTTGGACTACCAATTCAGATAGGTAGGTTTCTATATTGGCTTTCTTCTTATTTGTAATTTGTGTCTCTATTCCTGTTATTTGTTTAGTGTTTACCATGTGGTTTGTATAAAACATCTCATAGATGAGATAGTCCATTTTCTGATAGCCTCTTATTTCCTTAGATTAAGCCATTCCATCCCTTTCCTCTTCCCCTTCTAGGTTGTTATTGTGAGAACTTTTTTTCCCCTTCCTTCTATGTTGTGAGTTTGTAGTTAAAATGACAAGATTATATTTATTCTTGGTGTTTCCGTTCCTTTTATCTTTAATGTTATACTTAGCATTTGCTAACCTGTTCTGATGGAGAGCTGCAATTTTCTGATTTTTGTCTTTCTACTGATCTCCTTTGCTTTGGGTTTTCTAACCCCTTTCCTTTTTTTTTTTCAGGTATGAGGGTCTTCCTGAGCATTTCTTTTAAGGGGGGATGTTGTGGCAATTAACTCCCTTAACTTTTGTTTATCTGGGAAAGTTTTTATTTCTCCATCATATTTGAAGGATATTTTCACTGGATAGAGTATTCTTGGCTGCAAGTTTTTTTTTTTTTTCCTTTTTCTCCCCAAAGCCCCCCAGTACATAGTTGTATATTTCTCGTTGTGGGTTCTTCTAGTTGTGGTATGTGGGACGCTGCCTCAGCATGGTTTGATGAGCAGTGCCATGTCCGCGCCCAGGATTTGAACCAACGAAACACTGGGACGCCTGCAGCGGAGCGCGTGAACTTAACCACTCGGCCACGGGGCCAGCCCCCCTTGGCTGCAAGTTTTTGTCCTTCAGAATTTTGAATATATAATTCCACTCTTTTCTAGCCCATAAGGTATCTGCTGAGAAATCTGCTGACAGCCTCATGTGGGTTCCTTTGTAATTTATTTTCTCCTTCCTTGCTGCCCTTAATATTTTCTCTCTGTTGTTGACTTTTGCAAGCTTCATTACTATATGCCTTGGGGTTGGTCTTTTTACATTGATAAGGTTTTGAGATCTATTAGCTTCTGTCACATGGAGTTCCATCTCTCTCCCCAGGTTTGGGAAGTTCTCATCCCTTATTTCTTTGAACAGGCTTTCTGCCCCCTTCTCCTTCTCTTCTCCTTCTGGGATACCTAACTGAGTCGGATATTTCTCAGAGAGTTTCTTCATTTCCCTTTAGTCTTAGTTCTCTCTCCTCCTCTATCTGAAGTATTTCTATATTCCTATCCTCCAAATTGCTAATTCTGTCTTCCCTATTAGCAACCCTACGGTTCAGAGAGTCCAGATTTTTCTTAATCTCCTCCATTGTATTCTTCATCTCCAACATTTCTGATTGGTTCTTCTCTATAGTATCAAGCTCTTTTGTGATGTAGCTCCTGAACTCATTGAGTTGTCTATCTGTATTCTCTTTTAACTCATTGAGTTTTTTCATGATAGCTACTTTGAATTTGTTGTCATTTAGGTTATAGATTTCAGTGTCTTTGGGATTGTTTTCTGGGTACTTGTCATTTTCCTTCTGTTCTGGAGATTTAATATATTTTTTTCATACTGCTTGATGGTGTGGATTTGTGCCTCCACATAGAGATGGTGTTTGGTTACTGCTTCCACTTTCTTCTACTAGTGGGGGAGGGGGAAGCAGCTGTGTAATCTGCACCAACCAGGATCCCTGTCAGCTGTTCCTGACTGAGCCTGGGCCCCTCCTTGTGATCACAGTGACCCTGTGGGGTCTCTCATCAGCTGGGGGAACAATTGCAAGGGGGCCTCGGGTTGTTGGTGCCTGTTCTCGCAGACCACCTAGACACACTCCCTCCTTAGGGTCTGCAGTGGTGTTATGGGCTTTCACAGCTGCTGAGAGCAGGTTCACCTAGACTTGCAGCTCTGCCACTGTCAGGTCCCACAGGATCTCACTTGTCCACTATCGGCTGCAGCACAGCTATGGGTATCTAATGCAGTCTGTGGTTAGCTCACCTAGCCATGCCACGTCTGCCCCAGGGCCTCCCAGCCTTTGTGTTTGTGGGCTCTCTGCTAAAGCCAGGTAGAGTAGAGGCTTTCCCTGTGGCAGCTGTGGGACCGTGGATTTTCCCCCTGGACCGACGAGCAGTCACAGTGGGGCTCTGGATTTTCACCACCTGCTCACGTGGTCCTGCTGGGTCTCCCTTGCCCCCTTGGGGCTGTAGTAAGGCTGTCTGTGTTAAATGTGGCCAGCAGGTTGCTCAGCCAGATGAGCCCCTCTTGCCCCAGGGCCTCCCAGCCTCTGTGCTTGCTGGGCAGGTCCTCTCTGCCAAGGTCAAGGAGAGGCTTTCCCTGCAGCTGCTGTAGGACTGTGGATTTTCCCCCTGGACCAAGGAACAGTCACACTGGGGCTCTGAATTGTCACTGCCTGCTCTTGCAGTCCTGCTGGGTCTCCCTTACCCCCTCGGGGCCACAGCAGGGCTGTTGTGATAAATGCAGCTGGCAGGTTGCTCAGCCGGCTGAGCCCCTTTTGTCCCAGGGGCTCCCAGCCTTGTGATTGCTGGGTAGGGCCTCTCCACTAAGGCCAAGTAGAGGCTTGCCCTGCAGCTGCCGTGGGACCGTGGATTTTCCCACTGGGCTAAGGAGCAATCACAGAGAGCTTGGGGCTGTAGTCACCTCTTTCCACAGTCATGCCACCGATGCACGCACATGCCCACCATCAGTGCTGTGGCAATGCTATGATCATGTCAGCTGGTAGAGAGTCACTTGCAAGTAGTAGGCTGTCTGGGGGTCAGAGAGTTTTCGCCTATCTCCACCTCCTCCCTGGGGGAAGTCCATCCACCTTCTGATGTATAGCAGCGCGGGTCTCTCAGGCATCCTGAGGTGCTGTATGGATATCCTTTGTTGAACGATGAATGTCCAATTAGTTTTAGTTCAAAGGGGAAGAGACAAGGAAAACTGCCCACTCTGTCTTCTTGCTGATGTCACTCTTCCCAAGCTCTCTTTTTAAATGCCTATGAAGTAAAACACATAAAGCCCCAACCTTAATGTAAATTAATTTATTCTTGTGTAACAAGAGACAGAAAAGGGTTCTAGGTACCAGGAGAAAGAATAGTCTTTCTTAGTCTCCCTTCCATCACTTCAATCTATTTTCTGTACAGCATATGATTAGTGCTCATTAAATCACTGTAGAGACAATGAGAGAAGACAGACAGAAAGGACACATATGACTGAAGACATTTTATTTTATTTTGTCTTACTTTATTTTGCCTGAACTGATATTTGCCAGAGTTTGGGTGTGAGAGAAAAAAAGATAGTGAAATGTTTATCTAATATCATGATCCATACAGTTTTTATGAATTCTCCCCTCATAGATTCATGGAATATTGCTGGATAGCATGTTCTCCTTCCCAGCTCTTGTGGGGACATCTGTAAAGACAAGCATTTTTACTACACTCATACTACTAAGAATTTTAATTAACAGAAAATAATGCACAACCCATATATCGGACATTTAGTGGACAGATTGTAAAACTCTGTTGATTATTCTGGCACAACATCATTTCGCAGAATCTATTCAATTAACAATTGCTTTCTACTCACTTGCTTCTGTGTTCATGTTCAGCTTCAGCTTTCCAAGAGCTTACACTGTGTGTGAGTTTAGCAGATAGACAGGAAAATTCTCTTGACTCTACCCGAGTCTCATTGCTTTATCTCTTCTCCACTATCTCTACCTCCATTTACTCAGATTAAATTACTTGCTGCCTTGTGGGTACCCTGAAGTCACATGGTAGCTGTTGCTTGCCTCCTTTGCTGTCTGCCCAAGGCACATACTATTGAAACTACAATTCTAGTGTCTCCAGGAGGAAGGGAACTGATATATTTTTGTAGGTAATTGTCATTTTATTTCACTTCTCTACTTCTCAACTTCTTTGGAGCCTCTTAGGCTTTCTCAGCCTACTCAGTCTTCTCAACACATGCCCACTTTTATTACATTACTGAATCACTGTCTTTTTAATTTGTGTATTGTTTTATAGTATGGAAGAAATACCGTTCTACTTGGAATCCAGGTATCTTAGGCTTCTATCTATAATCTGCCATTGACAAGTTGTAGGGCATTAGGCAGGTCAATTTAATTGTGACTCTTGACTTCTTAATCTGTAAAATGAGAGTAATATCATGTACCTCATAGAATAGTTGTAAGAGAAAATGGAGATAACATATGTTAGGGTGAACCATATGGAATTGCCAGTATTCAACTGTTTTTGACCCAGGAGAAAGGCAATTTCATGTGGTTCAACCTAATGTCAAACACAGATCTTTGTAAATGGGGGACAGTCAATAAATGTTGAATCTGAATCTGTTCCAATTGGGAGAAAAGTAGAACAATGATATTTACAAGGTTGCTTTTCACATACCTTCTCTGATCACCCCACAAAATACAAGTTTATTCCTGAAGAACACCCTTAACAGTGCTGTGGGGAGACAATTCAGGGCTATTCTATATCACAACCTGCCCCTGAGCATAAAATCTAAAAAGTTTCAAGTCCGCAGTTTTAGCTAACAAGACGGTTTTCATGCCCTCGGAAAAAGAATAACCTAAATACACTGCTTTCTAACGTTCCAGCAGTCTTGCCAAATTTACATTGTATTTAATGAATAAAAATTACATTATAGCCTATGTATTAAGAATATTGTTTCTGGAACTATGCTTTTGGTCAAAAGAATATTATTATTCTGTTTTGTAGATAATGAAAAAGAGGTTGAGAAAGGTTAATTTAATCAATTTGTTATCTTTACTATAATGTAATAATATATTTAGTTAGTGAGAAAGCTTTTACTAGAACCTAGCTTTCTAGAATTTCATGTCTTCCTTCATTGCTGTACTCAGCTGGTTACATGCTTATTGAGTACCTGCTATGTGACAGGCCCTGAGCTCCTTCCGTTCAGTCCCATGGTATGGTTTATTGGTTTGGACTGCCATTCCTGCTCTCCACCTGTACCCAGCTCACCCTGGGAAAGTGTGTCTCTCCGAAGTTGTTTCTAATATGTAAAGTTAGGTCTTTAAGCTAAGTCATCTCTAGGTTCCATGTTAGTTCTAGATACAATTCTATTCTTAGTAGAAACAAGAAAATAATTGTCAAATGTCACTATAAGAATCGTGCTGGTACTGCATCATATTCTATATTTTTCACATTCTTTATATTCTACCCATAGAGGTGAAATAAGCGTCTGTAAATACATTGGAAACAAGATTGATTCACTGTCTAATCAATTTGGTGGTGACAGAACGAGGCACTTTGTAGTCAGGTATTATATTTACATTGGATATAAGTAAACAAGGAGTGAAGTAGAAGAAAATAAAACATCAGAGGAACAAGAACAGGAAAAAGATAGGAAACTGAAGACAATAGGGAAATAATGTTCAAGGGCACTTGCTATCTATACATTTTTTCTTTAGTAGATTTAAATTATTGAAAAATATGACAGTTTATGATGCTTTTTCTAAGAGGACTTTTCTTCTTTTGTTTCTTTAACATTCACTAGAAGGACAGTTAAAGGGAGATGAAAACTGCAAGTGCTGAAAACAAACGTATCCCTTATAATGTGACCAATTTTCCCAAGGTTGGGCCTGCCTTTAGTATGCACACTAAGAGATGTTGGATTTGGGGAGAAATTGCCATCTCCCTCAAATTAGTTGGAAATGCACCCACCTCAGGTGGTCCAGAATAAAAGTTTTACATGTCCCAGAAGGGTTTTAAAAAAAAATTAAATCAGTGGGTTACTTGCAGTCTTCAAGTGGTAATTTAGTTAACTAAAATGTGAAAAATCAAGGAGGCAAGATATGATTATTTTCATGTTGGTCTCAAAAGCAGTTAGTCCTAACCCTTCTAATGTCAAGTGGCTATCAACTAGCATTTCAGGGCCAGCTGGCACCGTGATTAGCTCCTCTATGCCATGTGTCTTAAGACCCCACCACCTTCACAGTTAATTGACAGACTCCTAGAACACTCACTGCTAGGGGCCCCATGCTTGTACTTTTAGAGCCTTAAGACATGAACGTTACCACTTGAATGCAAATGTGGTTTATTCCTTGCAAGGCTGCCTTAATGGCTGTGTGACACAGGGCTCCATGCTCAGAAGGGCCTTGTACTTGGTTTAATGTCTGCTGTCACTGTCTTGAAATTCTTAATGGTTTTTTAACAAGGGGTCTTACATTTTCACTTTGCGCTGGACCCCAAAAATTATGTAGCTAGTCCTGATTCCTTATAATCGCTTTTAAGCTTGTTTTGTTCTGTTTTAAATTTTTCATGAAAATCCTTGAGTTTGTTGGGAAGATCATCAAATATCTGTCTGACCTGGGCTGTAAGAGGCATGAAGGAATAAGAAATGAATAGCATGACTCACTGTGATTCTGCTCTGCTTCCAAAATGTCAAATGCTAAAACTCCCCTTTCTGACTATTACATCAGGTTAACCTTTCTCAAGTCCTTCTTACTACAGAACTAGCCCTTTGCCTTCTCCCTGATGGAATGAATAGCTATAGTGTCACACCCTGATGATGTGCCTTGTATTTTACATCCATAATCTTGTTTAATCCTCACAACAATCATGGAAAGTTGGTATTACTATAACCTTTTTACTGATAAGGAAGGCAAGGCTCAGAGGTCTTCACTGATTTGCTCAGGATTTAAAGCCAGGTGTGTCAATTTTTTTTTTTAAAGATTGGCACCTGAACTAACATCTGTTGCCAATCTTCTTTTGTTTTTCTTCTTTTCCCTAAAGCCCCCCAGTACCTGGTTGTGTATTCTAGTTGTAGGTCCTTCTAGTTCTGGTATATGGGATACTGCCTCAGCATGGCCTGATGAGCTGTGCCATGTCTGCCCCCAGGATCAGAACCGGTGAAATCCCGGGGCCACCAAAGTGGAGCACGTGAACTTAACCCCTCGGTCATGGGGCCGGCCCAGGTCTGTCTAATTTTTGCTTGTTTGTTTGTTCGTTTGCATCACCAGCATCTGTTCCCCAGATACACAAAGCTCCTTTTTTTTTTCTTTGAGGAAGATTAGCCCTGAACTAATGTCCGCCACCAGCCCTCCTCTTTTTGCTGAGGAAGACTGGCCCTGAGCTAACATCTGTGCCCATATTCCTCTGTTTTATATATGGGATGCCTGCCACAGTATGGCTTGTTAAGTAGTGTGTAGGTCTGTGCCTGGGATCTGAACTGGCTAACCCAGGGCCCCTGAAGTGGAGTGTGCAAACTTAACCGCTGTACCACCAGGCCAGCCCCACAAAGATCCTTTTTTGTGTAAGACAAATATTTAGTTCCATGTGAGTCCTTTCTAAATATCTCTCAATCCTGACCTCTTTCATTTCTTTTGTCTCATCTCCTATCTTCTGCCACATTCTCACTACCTTTTTTCACTGGTTCTTAATCCTTCTGGACCTGGACTTCCCTTTCTCATTTGTTCTCTAGTCCTATTGAAAAATCTGTTTTGTTGTGAAGAAATTCCTCCACATCTTTAACCTTTTCACAAATACCTCCTTTGTATTCTTGCCTTTTGTAATTTTATGACTTTGATATAATCTAGTAAATAAAATTGTGTAAACTAGCCATCACTGCAGGAAAGCAGAAACTGTTTTGCATACATCATAGACAATATTACTCTCCAAAGTAAACTGATCAGTTACAGGAACTTTAGTATCATTATCATTGATGTAGATTGACCTCTCAGCAGACAAAGCAGGTTAAGTCATGTAGAATTAATTAATGTCTTTTCTACATTAATTTTACAAATATTTATTGAAAACCCCCGCATGCTAATATTTGTAAAGAAAATATAGCTGTTATTAACGTTAAATTATTTGAATCCTATTCAACAAAGTTCCTGTTGATTATAGTAAAAACCAGTGTATACCTGGCCTATTTAGTCTCACCTAGACGGTCAATAATCAGCTAACTAACTGGTTTCCCTACCTCTTGTCTGTCTTACTTCCCAGTCCCTTCTTATCACTGCCACCAATTATTTTCCTGAAACACACATCTGATTATATGATTCTCCTGTTTAAAAGCAGTGATTCATTAAGGAGCTATTTACTGAGCCACTACTATGTGCCAGGCATAGACTGGACAGTAGGAATACGACGGAGAACAGGATAGGCCTAAGGACTTGCTGTCATGGTGATGACATTCTAAAGAGAGCTTCTCATTTTCTCCTTGGTAACACCAAAACTTTAGAACAACTTGTAGGGCTGATCATAATCCGGATGCCACTTATTTTCTGGCTTTCTCTCTCTCCATTCTTCTGCCTCCCTCACCTCTGGCGTGCTGTGCTCCAGTTGAGGCTATGGTTCTTTTTCCACGGCATGCAGTTTCATGCTGGTGCTATTTCTTCTCCCTGGAATGCCTTTCTTTCCCTTCTCTGTCTTATGAAATCTTACCTCTTCTTAAAGTTGAACTCCCATGTCAAACTTTCAGCTTGTTTTCTATGCCTTTTTAAACTTATTTACCTACCTCAACCTAGCAACTATTGAGTTCAAATTTTTTTCCTCTTTCTCTTTCCTTTCTTGCTTTTTGAAATTGGGGCTTGTTCTTAAGCACTAAATTTAAAGATTCACAAGAAAAGTAAGAGAAATAGTGGCGGATGAAGAATTGCAAAATCCATTAGCAAACTGAATGTAGCACTGTAATTCACCTAGGGTTATTATTTGAGGGGCTATTATTTGAGGGTTATTATTCTCAATCAGTTGATAAGGTCTAGGTGATATGTAGGGATATTAAACAAGGTCCCAGCCTCCACAGAATTTACAATGTAGTGGGGAAGATACAGTTCTCTACATGAAACTATAGTGATCAATACAAGAGTAAGTAATGGAGTACTAATTTTGAGGCACAGACTAAACCAAATTTATAGATCTTACAACTGAAGGCACCTTAAGAGACCACTTTTCTTGGCCCCCTAACTCCAAGCAAGAAGTTAATGACCCCATTTTACAGGTGGGCTAAGTAAGGCCCAAAGGGGTTATGTGGCTTGTTGAAAGACCAGAACTCAGGATTTGTCCTTCCTTATGCAGAACTCTTTGTCCCACACTATTATCAGGCAATCCATCAGCAAATCCTGTTAGTTCTACCATTCTGCCTTCAAAATATATCCGGATTCCAAACATTTCTAACCATTCCTACTATAACATCAAAATTCTAAACAGTTTCATTTCTTCCTCAGACTATTGCACAAGCCTCTTAACTGATCGCCTCGCTCCCACCTTTAGCCTATTTCAGCAAGGAACTAGAGTGATCCTATCATTCCTCTGCTCAAAATCCTTTAATGTCTCTTCATCTAACTTAAAGTAAGAACCAAAGCACTTAAGATGGCCCATAAGACCCCACATTAATTGGCTCCCTGAATTCATCTCCTGCCTGGCTCTCCTGCCCCCGCCCAACTCTACTGCCACCTTCTGGCTGTTGCTTGGACATGACAGTCATGCTCCTGTCTGATATTTATATCTGCTCTCCCTTTGCCTAGCATACTCATCCTCCAGAAATCTCCATGACTCTCTCATTTCTTTCAGGACTCTTCTCTAATGTCACCTAACCAAAGTGGACGTCCATGGCCACCTTTTGTAAAACAGCAGTTTTCCCCAGCTCAATACTCTTTTTAACCCCTTTATCTTGCTTTATTCCTTTCATAGCATTTATCCCCAATCTGACACATTTATTAGTTTATTTCTTATTTTTTCTCCCCCTTCTAGAATGTGAGTTCCATGAGAGCAGAGGTATTGTCTGGATTATTCACGGCTGTATGCCCAGTACTTAAAATGAGGCCTGGTAGATGCTCAGTAATGAATTGCTGAGTGAGAGAACTAAAGGAACATTGATGAAGACCGGAGGCCTTATCAAACTGGTCTCCATTATTCCCAGAACATGCCTTGTGTTTTCTTGACTCCTGGAATGTCTAACTCACACCTCTGCTCATGAGTCTATTCATCCTTTGTGACCCATATTAAGTCTTATTTCCTCTATGCTGAATGACCTTCATCTATCTCTAAACTCCTATAGTTAGCATGGGGCAGTTTATTTGATGACTCATCGTATCCTATCTTGGTTTTATCAATCTTTTCCTTACTATTCTTTAAACCTTTTTTTTTTTTGGTGAGGAAGATTGGCCCAATCTTCCTCTTTTTGCTTGAGGAAGATTGTCACTGGGCTAACATCTGTGCCAATATTCCTCTATTTTCTGTGGGATGCTGCCACAGCGTGTCTTGATGAGCAGTGCTAGGTCCGTGCCCAAGATCTGAACCCATGAACCCTGGGTTGCCAAAGCAGAGTGCATGAATTTAACCACTATGCCACTGGGCCAGCCCTTCTTTAAATATTTTAAAATTTATTGTACAAGTTTGTATTATCTTCCTAGACAAATCACTGTCTGTTGGAAGCAAATCAAAGAATATTTATTGAGCTTACTGTTCAAGCATATGTGAGATGCTGAACATACAAAACCTTGAACCTCTCTGATTTCATAGCTGTAAAATAAGAGGACATTGGGCTAGACTCCCTTTTCTCAAAGTTTATTTTACAGAACATTAATTCCACAGCATGTTAATAGTTGGCCTCTGTATTAGTCAGGGTTCTCCAGAGAAACAGAACTAATAGGATATGTATATGTTTAGAACGAGATTTATTGTAAGGAACTGGTTCACACAATTATGGAGACTGGCAAGTCCAAATCTGCAGTGTGGCAGGCTTGAGCCCCAGGAGAGCAGAAGGTGCAGGTGAAGTCCAAGGGGGTCTATGGACTGCCTTTTGCTCTCTCTCACTTGAGGTCTTTTTGTTCTATTCAAGCCTTCAACTGATTGGATGAGACCCCTGCACATTATGGAGGGCAGTCTGCTTACTCAAAGCTCACCAATTTAAATGTTAATGTGATCCCCAAACACCTAAAATTAAGCACAGTCCTTGAAAATATGACCCCATTATTAAATAAATTTGTGAAACCATTGATTAAATAATGTCTTTTCACTGTGGTATCTCAGTATCTAATGCATACTATCAATTTCCCAGGGAACATCCTTTAGGACTAGTGTTCCATGCACATGCTTTAGGAAAATGCTAGACCACATCGTCATTAAGATTCTTTCCATTTCTAAAAGGTCACAATCCTAACTGACTTGCCCAAGGCTACATGACTTGTATTAGAGCTTAGACTAAAATTAAGTTCTCTTAAACATCCAATCCACAAGGTTATTTATTGCAGCTTTATTTGTAATAGCAAAAGGTTGAAAACAACTTAATGGTTTATTAATAGGGAATTGGTTAAATAAAAACCATGGTATATGCATGTAAAAGAATACTCTGCAGCTTAAAAAAGGAAGAGGAAGCTCTTTGTATACTAATATGATAGGATCTCCAAAATATATTGTTTAACTGAAAAAAAGAAAAGTCAAGAACAATGTGTATGGAATATTACCTTTGTGTAAAAATGTATGTGTTTGGGGGGGGGATATATGCTTTGCTTGTACTTGCTGAATGTCATTGATAACATTCCTTGCCTATAGGAGGGGAATAAGGTCACTAAGAGATAGAGGTGGGAAGGAGAGTTTTCAGCATATCCCTTTGTTCTTTTTGATTTCTGAGCCTTGTGAATCTATTACTTATTCCAAAACCAAGAATTAAATAAATAAAAAGCAACCTCAGCTGGTTCTAATGAAGCAGGGCTTTGGAAACCACTAGACTATATATTGTCCTCCCAGACCAGACTCCTTTGAGACTTTGTTAGTCCACTTTATTATGCTACCTCCACTGACTTTTCCTAGGCATCCTTTGAAAGAGATAATCATGCCTCCTGCCTTCCCGTGCCTCCCCCTGCCTCCCCTGCTTCTCAGCCCTCACACAGGCTTGTGATTCCCAGGGGAGCACCAGTGCTAGCTATTCTCTGTCTGCAGGCTTAATACGACCTGGGAGGAAGGCTGTGCCAGGGCAAGAAGCCGCCAAGGAATAGCTAGCAGCCCAGATTCAAGGTGGGCATTCTGAGACGAGCCCTGGCCTCTGGTGACAATTCAGCCGACTCATTCCTTGCATTTCAACTTTATCCTCAGGAAAATTGAGATAATGGGGTCTGACTTACTTGTATCAGGTGGGTTTTGAGGCTCAAAGGAGATTAGAGATGAAAATGTGCTTGGCAAACACGAGTTCCATATATATGGAAGAGAGGGATTTGTTGTGGAGCATAAATTGTTCCAGGTGCATCGACTAACATGACTATAAAGCAGCCCTGTTCCTGGTGGCTGCACCATCATCCCTCAGGAGGTAAGCAGAAAGTGGCCATATCTTCTTCAAGCTCTAGAATCTCACCTTGAGTGTATGAGGGACATTATGGGGAAGGTGAAGTCCAGAGACACAGCTGATGCCAGGAATTATCTTCCTTGTTCAAATGGGCTCACTCGCCAGCTGTTTGCCAAGACTTTTCTATGTCGAGAGGCTATGCTGTGTCAAGGGTGCCTTTTAAAAGCTGCCTTTTTAATAGTGCAATAATTTTATTTGTAGAACATGAAATAATTTTCAAAGGCATTGGAAGGAAGTCCAGTAATGAGTTTTATGAGCTTGGACCAACAATTTCACCTCTCTGGGTCTCAGTTTCCGAGTCTGTGAATGAGGAGGTCCTTAGGACCATATTGGTGTTAATGCTGTCGAGTCAATTCCAACTCCTAGCAACCATGTGTACAGCAGAGTGACCCTGTGCATAGCAGAGAAGAGCCCTGCCAGTCTTTTTGCACCATCCTCTCACCTTCTGGAGCTCTAGCAGACAATGCTCTGCTGCTATTCATAGGTTTTGATGACCAATTATTTCGGAAGTGGGTGGCCAGATCCTTCTTAGTCTGTCTTAGTCTGGAAGCTCCATTGAAACCTGTCCACCATGGGTGACACTGCTGGTATTTGAAATACTGGTGGCATAGCTTTCAGCATCACAGCAACATGCAGCTGCCACAGTATGACACCCGACAGATGGGTGGTGTGGTTCCCTCACCAGGAAATGAACCTGTGGCTGCAGTGGTGAGAGTACAGAATCTTAGCCATTAGACCACCAGGGCTGGCCTAGGACCATGTAGCCCCTTCCAATTCTAAAGTAAGGAAACTACCCAACACAACTGGAAAAAGGAAAACAGAAATCCCACATTTGTGCAATTCTGCACTCAAACTGTCGTCATAGTTAGAAAATAGATTTGTAGTGAGAAGATTGTGCTGAGAACCACTCCAGGATCAGCTTTGTCTGGTTCCTTAACACATGACCACTCTTCTCCATCATATCTACTTCAATTTGATCCGCCCCACCAGCAGCACCTCTTCTCTTCATTCAGACAAACAGATAAATAACCAGACTAGTAGCCAAGAAAGAAATTAGTAGCAGGTGGAACAGCTTAGTTTTAATGATGCTGCAACCAAATTTTAATTGAACAAAAACTCGTAACTTTGCCCATTCTTAGCCCATTAATGCCTCACAAGTACTCAGTGAAGTTGGCCAGGCCTGGTCTCCCAGGGAGGAAAGTGCTAACACTTTTGGCATCTGTTCTTAGCTCTCCTTTCTACCTCTAGAAGTGGGCCAATTCTCCTGTAAAATTTCTATTTCACTTTGGCCTGGGTTTTGTTTGTTTGTTTTCTTTATCTTTTCAAATTTTGTGTATGTGAATTTGTTCAGAGGAGACTCTTGATGACTCTTTTCCTAAAGTGAGAAGTTGATTTCAAGAGAACCATCCATAGGACCCTCCAACTGTCTTGTTTTATAAGAAGTCAGAAATGGCAGCAGAAGTAATCATATGCAAACATTTGTGTATCCACACTCATAATTAATAACTATTAAAGTATTTTTAAGTTTTGATTATGATATTTTTATTTTAAAAATCTTAGATATAAAATTGAAATCTCCCTATTCCGCTATCTAGTCCCATTACTTCCCAGAGATAACCACTTTTATAACTTTAAATTGCATGCTTTCAGTTGTATTTATTTTTATATTTTTACTAAAGCCATGAGAATCTATAAATCATCTATTGTATTGCTTTGCATGCTTTAAAAATTTACATAAATTACATAATTGTAAATTATATAAAATTATATGAATATAGAGTAACACTCTACATATCTATAAATTGCTTTCTTTGCTCAACATGTTAAGATCTATGCATATTGTTACATATAAATTTATTTCTTTTTTTTTCCTGCTGTATAGTGTAATTAAAAACATTTCCTATTAGAAGATCATAAACATATTCTCCTATTTTTTTCTTAGAGTTTTAAAGTTTTTTGGGGTATACTTAGGTCTAATTCCATCTGGCATATATTTTTATTTATGGATGTGAATTAGAAATCTGATTTTATAATTTTTTTATATAGTTCTTGCACGTTTGGATAGATTTACTCCCAAGGACTTACAAGTTTGCTACCACTGTGAATGTTATTTTTTTAACACATTTTCTAATTAGTTCTTTTTAGTATTTGGGAACACTATTGATTTCATATGTTCAACTTTTAAGTAACTACCATGATAAATTTTCTCACTAGTTCTCAAATTTTACCTATAGTTTCTTTTAGCTTTTCTATACACAATCATGTTGCTTGCAAATAATGATAATTTTGTCTCTTCCTTTCCGGTAGTTATGTGCTTACATATTTATTACTTTTCATTTTGATTTTTTTGAACTAGTATAGGACCTTCAGTACAGTGTTAAATGGAAGAGTTGTGGGAGGCATCCTTGTCTGTTCTTGACTTGAATGGGAATGAGTTAATTTCACCATAAAGTATGAATGTTTTCTCTGGGTTTTTGGTAGATAGCCTTTGTTTAGGCCAAGAAGATCTTCTTATCTTCCTGGTCTGTTAAAGAGTTGTTTTATTACCTTTTTTTTAAGTAATGGAAAGTGTCAAATTTTATCCAACTTCTTTTCTGTATCTATCAACATGATCATGTGGTTTTTATCCTTTAATATGTTAAGATAGTATATTACATGGACAGAGTTTTTGATAGTGGACTATCTTTGTATTTATGGGATAAACTCTATCTAGACTGGAATATTTTTAAATAAATTGCTGGATTCTATTTGCTAATACTTTATTTTAAGGGTTCTTTCCATATTTATAATTGAGATGATTTTATGATTTTGTTTTCTTATACTATTCATTACTGCCTTTAGAATCAGGGCTCTACTACCATCATAAAATGAATTGGGTAGTTTTCCTTCTTTGTCTATTCTTCGCAACAATGTATTTAATATAGAGATTATTTGTTCTTTAAAGATTTTGTAAAACTTGTTTGTAGAGAGCTTCTGGTCTGGCCATGATGGAGTAGTTTGTTTTGGACTGACTCTTCCACCAAAAACAACCCTAAAAGCTGGTCAAATACATAAAATAACCTTTGCAAGACATTGGAGTACGACCAAAACAGGGAGGCTTGAGGGTCAGGGATCCTTGAAAGAAGGGAAACTCTTAAAGTGAGCTCCATGCCACCATCATCCCTAGATTTTTCCCTAAGGACATTTTCCAGATTATAACCTGGGAGAATAGAGTTCAAGCAGAAACAACATTGTTATTGGGCTAGGGAGACAGTCAGAATTTGAGGCTACCAAAGTGGCTCATTAAAGGGTAAAATCCCAGAGAAAAGCAAAGCACAGAGAAGGAGCCCAAAAATATGAATACAGATTTTCAACAAGTCACTGACTGGCTCCTCAGCTGCACGAACAAGTGGTGAGACCCCTAGAAACCAAGCTGAAAACAGCAGCTGAGAGGCTGTACAAAGATTTCAGCAACCACATGGTGATAGAGACAGAGATTAGAACTCAGGTCCTGCCAATGTGTATGCATTTTAGTAAACATCCCTGGCTTCCAGTTGAGACTCTGCAAGGCTTGTTCTCTCTGAGTAATGACCATGCCCTAGAAGTAAAGACAATGTCTCAGGAGTAGGGGCAAATCTGAAATAGATCAAACCTACCAAAGTGATCTGCTGTTATTCTACGTTCTTCTCAGAAGAAAACATAATCTTCTTTGGAAAATGGTAAATCATCCATAGCCTTTAAATGTTTTCTCTCACTGTGTCCAAAATCCAATTAAAAATTGTGAAGCATGCTAAAAAACAGAACTAAGTGGCCAGAAGCTAAGAGAGAAGAAACACACACACACATGCATGTACACACACACACACACACACACTCTTGCACACTCAGGTGATTCTGGCATTGCTGTTATCAGACAAGGAACTTTAAATAACTCTGATCAATATGTTTATGAAAATGTGAATAAAAGGTGAAAAACAGAATTTTAACAGAGAATTGTACTCTATTTTACAAAAACCAAATGGACAGTCTACAAGTGCAAAAATATCTGAAATTAAGAACTCTCTGGAGAGCAGATAGGATATAGCAAAAAATAGGATTAATTAACTCATGGACAGGTAAATAGAAAATAGCCTAAGTTAAGCACAGGAAAAAAAAGAATGGTGAAAAATGAGTGCGTGGAACATGTGGGATACAGTCAACTTTTATTATACTTAGAATTGGAGTACCAGAGGGAGAGGAGAGAATGCAACAGAAGCAATATTTAAAGACAGAATGACCAAGAAAATCCCATAGATTCAAGAAGCTCACATCGTCAAAAAGTTCATGTAGAATCACCATAACCTAGCAATTCTACTCCTAGTTATATACCACAAAGAACTGAAAACAGGTATTCTTAAAAACAAACACTTGTATATGAATTTTCATAGCAACACTATTCACAACAGCCAAAGGTAGAAGCAATCCAAATATGCATGAATGTGTAAACAAAATGTGGTATATCTATACAATGGAAAAATATTGATACGTGATACAACATAGGTGAACTTCAGAAACATTATGCAAAGTGATAGGAGCCCGTCACAAAGGACTATATATTATATGTTCCATTTACATGAAGTACCCAGAATAGCTAAGTCCATAGGGACAGAAAGAAGATTAGTGGTTTATAGGGGATAGAGGAGTGGCCGCTTAATGGGTGTGAGGTTTCCTTTTGGAGTGATGAAAATGTTGTGGAATTAGATAGTGATGATGGTTGCTCAACGTTGTCAATGTACTAAATGCCACTGAATTATACACTTTAAAATGGTTAATTTTATGTTTCACAATTTTGCCTCCATTAAAAAAAGATTTAGAAGAGAAACTCAGCAAATTACAAGAAGGATACATAAAAAGAAAACCACACCTAGATAAATCATAGTCGTACTGCTGGAAAACAAAATTAGCAGTTGAAAAATGTCACTTCATCATCTTCTAGCTTCTATAGTTTGTGTTGATAAGTCAAATGTTAGTAATATGGTCATTCTTTTAAAGGTAATGTCTTTTTTCTTTGGCTGCTTGTAAGATTTTTCACTTGATCTGTACCTCACAGCATAAGCAAAAATATTAATTCAAGAGAGATCACAGGCCTAAATGTGAAAGGCAGAACAGTAAAGCTTCAGAAGAAAACAGAGAATGTTCTCACGACCTTAGAATATGCAAAGATTTCTTAAATAGGACATAAAAATCACTAATCCTGAAAAAAGACTAATTAATTAGACTTTATTTGAATCAAGAATATCTGTTCATTAAATTTAAAAAACAAAGACACCATACAAGAGTGGAAAGGCAAGTCACAAACTGATAGAAGATACTGGCCCTATATATATATGTATATATATAGCTAAAGGTTTGCATCCAGAATATACAAAACATTCCTGCCAGTCAGTAGGAAAAGATAGGGAGTTTGATCTTAAAAAGGGCAAAAGACATGAACAGGTGCTTCACAAAATGCCCTGTTTCCTGTATGGAGCAGCCCTCTGAGATTTCTTGTGTGAGGTGTAGCCCCTAGTTCCCGCCCTTGAGGCCTATTCTTGATCCAGGTTCTCTTGATTCTGCTCAGTTACCATTCTGATTTTGAATCCCTGTTTATTTCTACTATTTGGAGATTTTCCTCCATTTCCAGTTTAGCTAATATTCTTTGTTTTATTTGTGCAGCATTTCTACATGTTTAAGATTGGAGGGGGGATTTCTAGCATCCACTCAGTCATGTGTGTTTACTTAGAAGTCCAAATTCCATTTTTATGAAGTCAGGTTAGATTAGAGTGGGTGATACAGCCCTGGATTGTTTCTGGATTCATGACTTTATATTACTATAAATCATTGTGGGCACAGTAGGTTAGAAGATTTCACAGAGAAGAAAGCCATTTCGAATAGAAAGAGTGAAATAAAGGAATCTGGAGATTTATACAACTGTTGGAAACCAATATTGGAAGGCAGAGGGTACTTTTAGCACCTTCTTTTTTGGGTGACGTTATTTTGAACACTTGCTCTTTGACACTAGGGACCCGGTGGGTTCTCATTTGTTTTGTATAAGCAAAGGATCTAATAAGTTACAGTGATAAAATGATTCTCAAAGCTTGGATCTACTCACATATCATATCACCTGGGATGCTGATTAAAAATGTAGATGCAAGGGCTCTACCCAGGGCCAGGGAATCTACATTTAATATACTTTCTGTGATGGTGATTCGTATATTCCAGTGTGAAAATCATTACAGATAGGTACCAGATATATGTGTGTTAGCCCTACCAATAGTCGTTGTATATCAACTGTGGGAAATCTGGCAGATAATGCTTAATCCAAGAGGATAACTGCTAGTTTTCTAGCTGCAGAGAATTTCAGTTGTTTAGGGCAGCAGGGGAACTAGCAACCAATGGCCTACAGGCCAAATCCAGCCCATCACAGGTTTTTGTATGGCCAGTGAGCCTTACAAAATGCTATTTGCATTTGTAAATGGTTGAAAAAAAATCAAAAGAAGAATAATACTTTGTGACATGTGAAAATTCTATGAAATTCAAATTTTAGTGTCTGTTTACAGTTTTATTGGAACACAGCTATGCTTATCAATTTACAAATTGTTTTTGGCTGCTTTTACATTATAATAGCAGAGTTGATAAGTTGTAACAGAGACCACAGAGCCCCCAAGGCCTAAATTACTTATTATCTATCTCTCTCTCTTTTTTTTTGGTAAGGAATATTGGCCCTGAGCTAACATCTGTTGCCAATCTACCTGTTTTTTGCTTGAGGAAGATTGCCGCTGTGCTAACACCTGTGGCTATCTTCCTCTATTTTGTATGTGGGATCCCACCACAGCATGGTTTGATAAGTGGTGCAAGGTCCACACGCAGGATCCAAAAATTCGAACCCCAGGCTGCTGAAGTAGAGCATGTGAACTTAACCACTATGCCACCGGGCCAGCCCCTTATCTATCCCTTTATAGAAAAAGTTTACAGATCTCTGGGCAAGGCTATAGGCTTTCATTGTACTGTGCAGGCCTGTCAATTTCCCCATAACCCCAAGGCTGCCTCCTCTTCTCTTACCTCCCCCACACCCCGCCATCCCCACCACAAACACATACACACAGCCTGATTGAATGCCCTGCAATGAAGCCCTGGGCTGTCTTCTTCATTGTGAAAGAAGGAATAAAAACTGCCCTGTTCTCGTTCAGAAAGATCCTTTAAGTCTACCTGTGATCTTTGGGGAAATATGTTCTTGAAATATCAGGTAGCTCTGATTACATTAATTTAAACTTACCAACTTTTGGAGCCACTTAGGAGGGCCAATTCTAGCCCCAGGAAAACATAAAAATGTCTAAAAATTCTTAGAAGGGGAAATCCATTTACAACAAGTTAAAGGTTAATGGATTCATGATTCAACCTCAAACTGTATTGTGCCAATAAACATTTGATCTAATGAAGAAAAAAGTATTTTTAAACTTGATAAGAGAATAGGGCTTCCTGAAGCTTTCCTAGATATTTGATAAGATAAAAGATGAATTTTGTAGAAAAGAAGATAAAGCAGGAAATAAGACTAAAGTTCTTTTCTTTGTTTTGCTTTGTGTATACAGAGGGCTAATACATAGTTTGTGAATTACTGAGTGCTTTTTTTTTTACACAGTTTCTCTTAACCTTCCTTCTGGTCATTTTTCTGTTTAGTCGCAAAATGATAAAAATAAATAAATGAGGAAGAAAGAGTAAATGGAAAATAGGGTTAGAAGTATAATAAAGCAGTGGGAAAGATTATCACTCTAAAATGTATATCAGCTGGTTTAATTCTCTTGTTAGAGATAGGCTACAAATTTGATTCTATGCTTCCAAGTGGCCAATGCAAAGTGGAAAATAAAATCTAGTGTCTGTAAGTCAAAAACTAAACTAATTTTTCATGAGAAACATCACTTTCTTGATACTAAGCCTTGAGATAAATTTTTCTGGTGGATCCTCATAAAAAGTCTGTCGTGTGATAACATGGATGCTGTTTTACATGCATTCATGTAATATAGACATGTTTTGTCTATCCTATTCTTTCAAAGACATGGATATAAAATCCCATATTAAGGAAATGGTGTGGTATAGGGATTGAGACAGTGCAAAATAGCAATAGTTTTTCAATCTCATATATATATGAGCGTGTGGAAAATCTAACTCAAATAGGAAACTTATATGAGCGCTTTGGTAAAGTCCTTTTCTTTTACTTTCTCATATGTTGGATATATTCCTGTGTGCATCTGTTGTACAACATCCTATACAAATGCAATTTAATTAATGCCAGCTGAAATATAGAACCCTCATATGTGCAAAAGGGACACCCAATGATATCATTCCATTCTGTGTCAAAGAGGAGACCTTGAGCATTAGATCTGGAAAAGGCCTTAGAAATCATCTTGGTCAAAAATGTCAAATATGTGGCATATGTGTTTTCATTCCTTACTTCCATTACCATGGCAGACATCACTAATTGATCACATTAATATGCTGATTGATAATACAAAGTAGAGATACGGCTATTTTCAACACAACCCTCAATGCAAGTACTGCCAAAAGATCAGTGTTGAAATGCACAATAAAAATGCTACTATCAGACTTCTGGTTTTAGCCCCAACATGTAAAGAGCTTGGAAGTTGTTACTCTCATTCATTCGACAGGAAAAAGCTGAACAAATTGAAAACTTTTCTTGGACCCATCAGAGAATTGAGATTGTAAAGCAAACTACTACCCTGAAGTCTAGAAAGACAGATGAATCCGAAGAGTCACAACCAAAATGTGCTTGCCTGGAACAGAAAATACTGAAGCCATAAACTGGTAGGAACACTTAAATAGTAATTTTGATGAATTGCAGGAGACTCTTTGTGTACTAGCTGGAGAATGAGAGACTCCTGGAGGCTGCAGTCTTAGGGCCCCCTCCCCTCTTACACTTTTGTAGAATCTAAGAAAAATCCCCTAGTAGCTCTGGCAGGAGGAGGGTAAGAGTAATCATTGTGAAATATGACAAGAGAATTCTCAATAATAAAGGCCAGCTTTCCAAGGGAAAAGACACAACCAGAGCCTTATCCCAGCTGGGGAAGGGCATTCCTCCAGTTCTAACCCCCTCTAGCCTTCCTGTCTCACCTAAGGGAGGAAAATCTATACCACTGGAAAAAAATTGTGAAGGTTATAGCCAAAAAAACAGGCCCACTAAAAGACTGAGATTTAATCATAGAGTTATAGAAAACTTTCCTTCTTCTATGCCCAACCACAACACTAGCAAGGTTTTAGTGTAATAATGGCACATGAAAGTTGAAGGTGCTGCAAGACACAGACTTTTTCTGAGGAGGAGTAATTAGGGAAGCCTAAAGTCAAGAGGACACATAAACAAGGGCATTAAAGGAATTTGAAGCCCTGGTACATACAGCTACAACAAACACAAAACACAGCCCAACTCCTAGCCCAAATCCTCACACTGAAGGTCTGTTTATCTCAGTTCCTATTACCCAGTTTAGCATATGTGTTTTCAACAAAAAATTACAAGGTATGCCAAAGGCAAGAAAAAACACAATCTGAACAAACAAAGCCAGCATCAGAACTAGACTGAGATATGACACAGATGTTGGAATTATTAGACAGGGATTTTAAAATAACAATGATTAATAAATTAGGAGGTTTAATGGGAAAAGTACACAACATGCAATAATAGATGGGTAATTTAAGCAGAGAGATGGAAACTCTACAAAAGAATTAAAAGGAAATGCTAGAAATAAAAAACATTGTAACAGAAATGAGGAATGTATGTGATAGGCTTATCAGTAGACTTGACACAGCTAAGAAACCAGTGAGCTTAAGGATAGGTCAATAGAAATTTCCAAAACTGAAATGCAAAAAGAGAAAAGAATGGAAAAACAAAACAAAACCAGAGCCGAACATCCAAGAACTGTGGGACAGTTTCAAAGTATATAACATACACATTAATTGAAATTCTGGAAGGAGAAGTAAGAGAGAACAGAGCAGAAGAATAATGAAGTAATATTGGCTTGAAGTCATTCAAGTATTGAAGTAACAATGGCTGAAAACTTTCCAAAATTAGTGACAGACACAAAACCATAGATCCCGGAAGCTCAGAGAACACAATGCAGGATAAATACCGAGAAACTACACCTGGGAATATCATATTCAAACTATAGAAAACCAAAGAAAAAGAGAAAACCTTGAAAGAAGCCAGAGCAAAACAACACCTTACCTACAGAGGACAAGGATATGAAGTACAGTGATATGAAGCAATATCTGTGTGAGCAAGGATATGAAGTCTCCTAAGAAACCATACCAACATAAAGAGAATTGAGTGAAATAATTAAAATTGAAAGAAAAAGCTCAGCAACCTAGAGTTGTATATCTGGTGAAATTATCCTTAAAAAATGAAGGATAAATAAAGACTTTCTCACATAAACAAAAACTCAGGGAACTTATCACCAGCAGACCTGCCCTGCAAGAAAGATTGAAAGAAGTTTTTTAGGGAGATGGGAAATGATATTCAAATTCAAATCTAAATAAAGAAAGGAAGAGTGTCAGGGAAGGAGTAAATGAAGGTAAATAAAATCTTCTGTTTTTCTTATTTTTAATTGATCTAAAAGATAGCTGTTAGTTTAAAGTAATAATAGCAAGAATGTATTGAGTTATTATAGTATATGGATAAGTGAAATGAATGATAGCAATATCATAAGAGATGGGAGGGAGAAATTGAGGACAGTATGTTGTAAGATACCTACACTACATGTGAAGTGGTATAGTGTTATTTAAAGGTACATTTAGATAGTTAAAAATATGTATTGGAAACTCTAGGGCAGCTACTTAAAAAATTTTAGAAAGAATTGCATCCTAAGAGAGGAAGTAAAATGTAATTATATAAAATGTTCAATTAGAACTAGAGAAACAGGGGCCGGCCCAGTGGCATAGAAGTTAAGTTTGCACCCTCCACTTCGGCAGCCCAGGGTTCTTAGGTTCGGATCCCAGGTGCAGACCTTGCTCATCAAGCCAGGCTGTAGTGGCATCCCACATAAAATAGAGAAAGATTGGCACAGGTGTTAGCTCAGGGCCAATCTTCCTCAGACACACACACACACAAAAGAACAAGAGAAACAGAAAAAGAGAGGACAAAAATAGAGAACAAATACAAGGAATAGAAAATACTTACAAACATAGTAGGTATTAATCCCAAGTATATCAATTATCACTTTAAATGTGAATGGTCTAAATATGCCAAGTAAAAGAGATTGTCAGAGAGCATAAGAAAACAAGATCCAACTATATGTTGCCTACAAGAAACTGAATTTAAATATAAAGACTCAGATAGGTTAAAAGCAAAGGGATGGAGAAAGATATGCCATGCTAACATGAATCAAAACAAAGCTGGAGGAACTACATTAATTTCAGACAAAGCTAACTTCAGAACAAGGAAAATTATCAGAGATAATGAGAGTCATTATTATAATGATAAAGGGGTCAATTCCCTAAGACATAATAGTCCTAAACATGTGTGCACCTAATAACAGGCCATGAAAATACACAAGTCAAAAGCTAACGGAATGCTATTAGCCATCCTTCATTTAGGCTAAGCAACCACCTTGATAGATGAGATGATAAAAGTGGTTAAGTGACTTGCTTAAGGTCACAAGACTAATGACTGGCAGAACACAGGTCTCCTAGTTCCTTGTCTAGATCACGATCCAATAAGGAAAAATTTTGTTTGTACTTGAATACAGAACAAATGAAGTAAGCATGGTATTTTATAGCTCAGACACTTGGCAGAACAGAGTAGAGAGGGAAGAGTTTTTGGTGTCTGTCACTTAGTACCTACATGATCTCTGGTTTCCTAGTTACTAAATCTCTGTAAGCCATAGTTTTTAAGCAGCAAAACAGGGAGTGTTCATGAGATTTAATGAAACACCTTAAGTAAAACAGCTAGCAAATAAGAAGGAACTTAATATAAGGTATCTCTCTTCCTCTTTCTCCTTTCTGTGTTCTCCTAGTTAGTTACACTAACTTTATTATGGTTAAGTTAGTTGTGCTATGCTGCTAGAAGCAATTACAATCATATGAAAAGAAGCCCGAGAGAGGATGTGGTAACTGTACAAGCAGTCCACAATTCACAAACACTGAATTAAAAAAAATACTACACATAGATGGTTAGGTTCCCGTAACTTAGACCCTGCCATTCCTATTTTTGATGCCCCTCAATTAGATTTACCATGAAGCTAATGAATTAAGCTTCAAGCCCCTCACTTGCATTGTTTCCTATGAGTGGTGGGAGTAGCTGAGAATTGTAAGATGTTCTAGGTGGTAAGGGAGTGGGGGCAGGTTGCTATCAGGAAGCATTTTGTGTAAGCAATTCTGGTAAGTTGCCTAAAGAGCTCTCAGAAAAAAAGGGACTTGATTCTCTAAGTTTCTGGCAGTTTGTTGTGATTTATTTTGTTGTTCTAAATAAATATTTACTTTTGTACCTAATTTTGTATTTTGTACTTTCTTACAGAGGGCCCCACAAATTGTTTAAGTTTCAGACCAAAACACATGGATCCACTCCTGGCCACACTTTTGGTGCCATCACCTGCCACTACTCTGAAAATTCCCAGAGGTGCCCTCCTCAGAGCCCACTCCAATGGCTGGAGCAGCAGCTAGCTTTCCTACCCCTCTTCTTCTCTGATTCCTACAGAGCTCTCCTCTGCACTGCTAGGATCATGGGCCAGCTGTTTGAGTCTCTGCCAGGACACAGTGTCTCTCCATGTACACTGGGTTCATGGGAGAGAATGGTCTGGGCTCAAGGAATTAGGTCTGTGCAAGGAATTAGGAGAGAGAAAAGATCAAGAAAATGGGATCCTTAGTGCAGCACTTGAGCCTCAGGGCCACCCTTTTAGCTCATTGTGGGTTTGATTATAAGGCACATTAAATGTATTTTTTGAGTACCCATTATTTGCCTGTGGGATTGCCTACAACTCTGACCTTTATTTGTACCATTTTTCTATGATAAAACTTTTCCGCAGTACAACCTCTGAAATTCCTGAACCACAACCTTTAGTCAGCTGGATGACTCCTGTATGGATTTGTAGGAGCTAGTTTAAGAAAGCCAAAGAGACATCTGTATTCTGTAGAATCATTTTTTGTAACAGTTCATTTCATCCAAGCTTTACCTGCCCAAAGTAATTTCAAACACAAGATAGGAAGCTTGACCCGTTGCAAAGAAGATTAAGAATAATGTAGCCTCAGAAAGAAGGCAAGTGTAAAGAAGAATGTGCTCAGCAGGAGCCAGGAGTGAGGGTCTTTGGAGGAGGGGCCAATGTAATTTATAAAGCTATAGAGAGACTCAAGTCAGTCTCTCCAGTGTTTGGCTCCAAGGTGTCAGAATAGGTTTTATAGGTCAACAGGGTTGTTCTAATGATTATCCAAGCTTCTCCCCCTTCAGTAGGGAAGGCCCCAGTTTTACGGCATTACCTGCCCAGTCAGCAGGCTGGGTGTTAGAATTCTGAGCAGACTACCCCTCCTCTCTGAAAGCAGCAGGCAGCAAAATAGGTCCGGAAATTCCTGAGCAATGGGAAGCCAGCTCTAATGCAATTACCTGAAATAAAAGAAGGGGTCAGATAATAAGGGGCAAAGGTTTTTCCTTTTAAAGTACAGGGCCAGGTAAACAAAACCAGCTGCCTCTGGAGCCAACAAACTCTCTTCATTAAACATTTTAAGAGGCTAATGGGCATAAGTGGCTAATTGTAATATAATCCTAAAAACTAAATGTAGGGGCCTGGAGAAGGGTGGAAAGGAGATGGGGTTAAAACCAGGCTGACAGAGACAGAAAGGAGATGAGACCTGCTCCTTGGCAAAGAATCCCTAAATGGCCAGAATGGAATTGAAATAAGAGTAAGATGATTTGTCCAGGAGTCTCTAACGTTTCTGTCAGTGTCCCTGTAAGATGGGCCTGGGAGTCGCAGCTAGGACAGTTTTAAGTTAATATGCCAGTAGAATAGAATCTGGAATGAGTTTTTAAAATAACTAATTCTGGGAAATTTTATGTGTATTTACTATGAAAAACTCTGGAAGGGTATACAGCAATATGTTAACAAGGGGTCTCTCTAGGTACTGGGCCTATCAGTGATTTCTCATTTCCATATTTTTATTTTGTTAATGTGAATTTTCTAATTTGTCTACAATGAGCACTTATTTCTTTTATAATAAACAAATAAAAGGCAAAAGTTTAAATAAGATGAAAGGTATTAAACTGGAAATAAAATTTAAAACTAAAAAGGGCAAGAGAGTTGGTGAATGAATTGGTAAGTGGTTCCATTTACTTTGTATACTCTGCTATCCTTGCCACCTCCCCAGATGGGCGCTTGATATGACTTGCCAATCTAGAGGCCAGCAGAGGAAGGGATGATGGTTGCTGGTATTGAGCCAGACAGGCTATTTGTCCATGCACAAAGGTTTCAGCCTCACTGTGTCTGTAAGAGTTCCCAGAAAGGTTATTTCTGCATAGGCTCTCTTGACCTCAGCTTTTAGTTGAACAGCTCGGCTACTTGTAGTATGATCCTAAGATGTTGAAATTTCAAGAGAGCTTGGAGGAGGACTATGATTTACCTAGCAATAAAAATCTAAGTAGTTCTAGAACCAACCGTTCTGCCAGGGTTTATGTGGAAGATGCCAAATCACCTCTAATTGATGAATTTCCTTCCTCTTTCCTTTCTTTCCTTCTTTCAAGCCTTCCTTTCCTCTCTGATTTATTTGGGCTTGTGATGCCTTTCTAGCCATTATTAAACTAATAGCTCTTGTGGAGAGACTGGTTGGTAGCTGAGAATCATCTTTACCTTTCCAATGAGAAAGGGAGAAAAGCAGAGAGTTGCTCCCAGGTCACTGGACAATCTGTTGGAATCCAGCCTTACTTCCTTTTACCCAGTCTTGGTTAGAAATCACCATCTTCATCATTTTAGCAATTTATTTTTACCAAATGGTTACCACAGGCTACTCTACCTCCTTCATGTCCAAATCTAAATGATAAACTGGGTCCCTAATCACAGGCTGCCACTATCACAGAACCAAAGCTCTGTAACACGCAGGAATTTTTCAACCAACCAAATAACTGGGTATTTATTAGACTCATACCTATGGTTAAATTATCCTCTCTCTTAAAAATGATACTGAATTCTGGGGGACCAAAGTTCGTATTTCCAAAGTACAATATAAATGTGGGTCTAAGGTTGCAAATGAAAGTTGCTGAAACTTCTTAGTATAATATGAGGATTCCTTTGACATCCAAATGTGAATTTCACTCAGATTGAGGTAATTAAAAAGACACCGTGATGGTCAGGCTGGGAAAGGACAGGACTCTTAGCTGGGCCAAAGGTAGAGGAAATGCCCACGGCCATATTTGAGAAGCATTTTAAAAGAGTCTCTGACATCTCTTGTTAACTTCTCTTATTCTCTCGGAGAGCTCATCTACAGCCATGGCTTCATCCATTACTTATAAACTGGAGAAGACACCCACGTCGACATTTCCTGCCTCAATTTTTCTCTGCACCTCCTTCTCATATTTCCAACTACCCATTGTGTATTTCCTCTTTGATATTCTCTGTGTCCTTAATATCCCAAACAGAATCATTCATCTGCTTTGAGAAAGCTAAACCCTAGTCTGACGTACCCTTGGCACCTGTGTTCTCCAAGACATTTTCTTTTATAACCTCAGTGTCATCATTGATTTCCTTCCTCTTACGCTCTTCAGAAGCTTTATTAGTTCTTCCTTCACAGCCTCTCACTTTTACTTCTTTCCATGACCTCCCTTACTTAGACCCAGATTCCTTCTGCCTGCACTAATGAGATAAGATAACCTCATCACACTAGTTTCCTGCTTGAAGCTCTCCCCTGTTCCAATCTAATACACAGCCCACAGGAATAGCTTGAGACCAACTGGGAATGATTGAATCTAGTTTATTAGATTAAAAGTGGGACCAAGAATAGGCTCTAAAAAGCTTAAGCCAAAGTTTTTACTGGAATTTGTCCCCAATGTGTTATGTGAAAGAGAAATTGGACTATTTCTGGGTCTAAGAAAACAGCCATTGAGTGGTCAGTAAGAGGGAGCAAATTTTAGACCGATATTAGAAGTACCTTTCACTGATTCAAGCTATGGTACAGTGGAACAGTACTAGGATTTTATGAACGTCGGTTCCCTGTCCTAGAAAATAACTTCTCAGGGATATTGTAGCAAGCTTACATGCTTAAGACTCCATGACCATTAAGGTCTTTTCAGATTCCATATTTTTGCAACATCATCACAGCCCTTTCCATCCCTCCCTCTGCCTCCCGCCTACTGGGAATCCAGAGTCTGTTCTTGCTGCTCCATACATCCCTCATTCCAAATTCTATCATGGATAAACACACTCTCCTTCTCCAGCCAGATGCTCTCCCATTCACCCCATTCTGCAGCTTTTCAGTCTAAGTTGGTGCTACCTTGGGCCCTTACCTAACCTGGAGGGTAGATTTGGTTATTGAAAACCTTTTATGTGCCAAGTTCTATGTCAAGCATTTTCCCTGATTTGATCAGTACAGTAACCCTATGAAAATACTATAGATTTGAGCTTTTTTTAAAACCCATTTTAAAGGAGAAACCCAACATCATATAGGTAGTAAGTGGCAAAGATGGGATTGAACTGAGGTTTTCTAACTCCAAGTTCTGCACACTTGAAAAAAGGGACAAAAGGAAGGAGGAGAAGAGTGAAGGGACCCTCGACCCTGGGCCATGGATTGTGTGGGATAGGGAGGGTGTCCACAGGGAATCCTACACATTGAAAAAGTACATCTGGCATTTTTATCTCAATAAGTATTAAACAAAATATGTTGCCAGCAAAAATCATAAACACTGATGTTTAAAATAGTTACTGGGAGCTAACAAAGAGAAAAGAGGAAACTATAATATATTTAATTAAAACATAAAAGAACACTAATTACAGTGTATTTTTATCATTTGCCTAGTTATCATGTCATATAGTAACTAGTATTCATGTTAAATGTGTGTTAGATTAACATTACATAAGTTATTTTTCATTTTAACACTACTCTGTTCTAATATGCCCAGCATTCACCTAGTATGCCATCTAATCACGGCTTTAAATAAAATCAGAGGAGCTAGCAGTGACGTACTAAACGAAAGAGGTTGTGAGGTCATGGACATGCCCAGCACTGTGTGTTGCACATAATAAATGTTTATTAAATCTGAGCCTAGCATCTATACCAGGAATGAGGTGAAAGGTCATGTCATTGTTTTGTGTTATTCTCTAATATAAGTAACCACCTCAGATTTTGAAAAGCTGTACCCTTTGACACAGCAGTTCCACGTTTAGGATTCTATACTCATACAAAAATTAATTCATCAGTCCCCTATTGTTTATGACCCTATCTTTATGAGCTGAAAATTAGAGAAATTAGAACAGAGCCAAGAGCTATTGAGTGCCTACTGTGTGCCAGACACTTTAGGTTTGTTACCTGTTTAATCTTCAATTAACCCTAAGAAGTAAATATGTTTTCTCTAAGAATAAGAAAACGGAGGCCCATAGAGGCCAAGTAATGTGCCAAAGATCATAAAGGTAGTAGATACCTAACTTGGAATTTGAACTCAGATATCTCTGGATCCAAAACCCATGCTCTTTCCTGTATACCAGTGATTTAAACATTAGATTCTGTGGAAATGTCTGAGGTGGTGAGGGAGGTTAAGGGGAATGGCTGAGTAGGGGGAACTCCTCTCCCACCTCACTTCAACCAGAGCACCTGCTTAAAATTTTTAACCATTCTACTACATTACATATTGGTGTGGGAATTTAACGTTAAAAAGAATTTTCATGCGTTTCTGTAATATGTACTAGTAGGTTGGTGTCTTATTAAAAATGAAAGTAATTAGCCATCAGCCAAGGAGATCTAAGTGGGTTGGAAAAGGCACCCAAGAGTTATAAGCATTGATTTAAATTAAATTGATTTAGTTCAGAATTTTGCAAAGATGGAGGTGGGGAGGTTTGAGATGATGAAGGTCATCTGACCCTGGGCCAGTCTCAGCTTAGTCTTCAGAGTAAGGATTTACAAAGAGGGTCTCCACCAAGCTGGATGGACCTGTTTCCATCAAATGTTCACAACATACTATCAGCACAGCTTAATGTTTCACTTAAGCTGCCTAACAAAACCTGGACACCACCACACCAATGTGTGCCAAACTTGTTACCATTTTAGGAGAGGGCTCTTGGACTTTAATCTGCCTGACTTATGTGTTTGTTTATTCACTTATCGATTCATTTATTCTGGAGATGGTAGGAGACGGTTGACTATAAGGTATTTTGCCCAGGGAACTTACTGCACTAGATCAGATTTTTGTGGTTAGTATTTGCTTTCTTATTTAAAGTGTGGAAACCTACCGATGTGTTTGAGTATTATTTCAAACCTCTCACACACCCTTTATTACTTTAAGGTGGGGGTAGAGATGATATGGGATGGGTGTTAAATTACTTTCCTTAGGGGAAAAAAGTAAGCTTTTCCCCATTACCCAATTTGTGTTATGGATTCCTGTCAGTTCCTATAGAGCAACCAATGCAGTTTCATGTGACAAAAGTTGGAAAAAAACTCACAATATTAGCCCATGAATGGAGGTGGAAATGAAGAAGATAAAAAGTATATTATTTGTTTGATAATTACTCAAGGTCAAAACTTTTCAGGATATAAGAGCCCAAGTGAACCCTGGCCTGTTTACTCAGGCAACAGAGACCTCTGGCTAGAGAAGTATATTTGTAGTCTCCTGCTCAAAATTTTATCTGATTCTTATTTTATTTTTATTCCAGTTGCTACATTGATGGCCGGGTGGTCAAAGTGATGGACTTCCTGAAAACTCGCCTGTTAGACACACTCTCTGACCAGATTAGGAAAATTCAGAAAGTGAGTAAAAGTCTTCTGGGAAGAAGATGAGTGAGTTTTGGGGTAAAGCAAGAAAAAGGTTACTGGATCCCAGCTGAACGTCAGCACTGTGGGAACCAGGGAAGAAAAACAGTACAGTCCAGATTCCTAAGGTCTGGACCTCCCTCTCACTCGATGATTGTTGTTTATTGTTTTTCAAATTGAGAAAGGTTTGAGTGTGCCATATCAAGGTTTAAACACCTCTCTATTTCAATAACAGATAGTTCCTATAGTTTGCTTCTAAATTGTGAGTTTCTTAAAGGAAGGATAGGTTTATTTTCTTTTTGCAGAGGTTTATTTTGAGTTAGTTTAAGGAGGAATGATTACATTTATTTAGTGAAATTCTGAGCCATATTTACGCTATTCCTAGGTGTCTTAGAATCAGCCAAGTAACATCTTAGTTTTATAGAGATGTGGGGGAAGCTATATTATATTAAGCAATTGCATGTAGATTCTATTAGCAAGACAGCTTTGGTGAACAGTTCTTAAATTTGAGTACAATCAAAATCACCAGAGTTTGCTTTGCTTGTAGAGTTTCCAATCTCACTCCTGATGTTTCTGATCTGAGTGGATCCCAGACATCTCTGTTTTTAATAGTCATCTGTCAAGGTGATTCTACCCAATGCAGATCACATCTTGAAATACACTGGAATCTAATTCTGAATTGTGAAGATCTTATGTCTACAATTTTCATCTACCTCTACAAAATGGTGATAACACATCTTTTCTTGCCTCGTTAGGCCCTTTTCCAGGGACTGGGGATCTTCTGAACACTCAACGATCTCTTGAGCAGATTAAAGAAGTCTTTGCAGAAAAATAGCAACAACCCCCATTAATATGGGATGAATGGGTAAATGAATGGAAGATGAATGAATGGCTCATGTATAAAATTAGCTGTGAAAGAAAATCCTATTTGGAGCAATCATAGAAAAGCCCTTTTGATTGCTCAAGGGGAAGTCTGTACACCTTTTTGTATTGCTACCTATGTAATGCTTAGATCACAGATAGCCTTTTGAATCCTCTTGTTCTCAAAGGGTTTTGGAGGCTGGGAAGCCTCAGGACTTCTGGACTCCTGCATCCCAGTCCGATCCTCTGGGGATCAAGTGCATTGGCCAGCACCCTTATTTGTCACTGTCTTCTACTAGGCCAAACCTAGGAGATCTAAATGATTTGAAATATCTCTGCTAGTCTCTGTTTTACATGTATTTAGTTTTTAATGTTTAAATATTTAATCTTTACTGAGCCCTTGGCAGGTACCAGGCAAAGTGCCAGGTGCTAGGATACAAAATGGGATAAGACATGGTCTCTGCCCTCGAGGAACTCACAGTTTTAAGGTTTAACACTTACTTTGAGCAGGTTGAAAAATGTAGTACCTAATACAGTAGAATGTGTCAACCTATTGAACACTATGGTTTTCTAATCACATTAGGCTAATCGATATTAGATATTGATCTCTAAAAAGAGGGGAGAATTTTCTTCACTCATTCATTCAAAAGATATTTTTTGAGTGCTTACTATGTTCTAGGCATTATTCTAAGTGTTTGTATTACAACAGTGTACAAGATAGACAAGTTTCTATATTTTTGGCTTTTCCAGTTTTGAGTCCAATGACCTAATCAAAGGGTTGTCATTGGAAGTAAAATGCCTAGTGCTAGCATGGCACTGAGAGTGAAGGCTCTTCCTGTGGTCATGTAATTATATAAGTAGATATAAATATATAAGAGTTCTAGGTCAGAACTGAGACAAAGGTGTTGGGAGTTAGGTTCTTCCCTTTCTCCCCACTACCTTTCACCCTCCACACTGCATACTCCTTAACCATCTCAGGATGTTCAAAGACTGAAACACGGGAGCTAAGTAAGTGATCAGTAAGCTAAGCTTACCTCCTAATTTGTCCAGGGCTCAAGAAACTTAAGGAGAAAGGTTCAAACCCTGTGTACAGTTGAGATTCAGACCTTTAAAAACATGTCTGATGGATCTGCCCAGGGAGGGCCAAGTGTGATTGCAGGGAGGAGCAGTGGAGCCTCTAAGAGAAATGACCTATATACAGAAGGCTTCTGGGAGGGGGCGTCGGGGGGGTGGTGCTAGACTTAGTAGTATGGCCTGGAGTCATCTTTTGGCTATTGCAAATAGAACATGCCCAGGGGTCCCCTAAGGGCTAGGTTCTTGTTCTGATTATATCTTACTGTGCAGCAAATTGCCCCAAAACTTACTGGCGTAAAACAACCATTCATTATGCCTGTGGAGTCTGTGGGTCAGGAATCCCTGTAGGGCACTGCGGAGATGGTTTGCCTTTGCTTCATGATGTCTGAAGTGTCAGCTAGAAAACTCCAAGGCCGGGGTGACTTAAAGGCTGGCAACTGGAATTATCAGAAGGCTTGTTCACTCACATGTCTGAAAGCTGATGGCAGCTGTCAGCTGTGGGACTGATAACTGGAATACCTACGTATGTTCTTCATATAGCCTGGGCTTCCCCCTAAGGTTCTGAAGCCAGACGCCCAAGAGAGAGGCAGGTGGAAACTGTACACCTTTTCTAACCTACCCTCAGAGGTCCCAGGGCGTCACTTCAACAATGGTCTATTCATCCAAACAGTCACCAAGACCACTGGAGATTTGAGAGGAGAGGAAATAAATTCCTCTCAATGGCGGAGTGGCAAGATTCTGGAAGAATGTATAGGACCAAAAATATCTTGGCAGTCATTTTTGGAAAATACTATCTGCCACAGTTCCATCCTCCTTGTATCATTTAGTAGCCCTTCAGTCATTTCCCTAAGTAGTTTTCTTTTTCCAACTCTCTTTTAGAAAGCTCTTGCCAGATTATTGCCTTAAGTGGATATCAGCCGGAGGTGTTGCTGGATCACAGATTCCCTGAGATTTGATTCATGAGATAGACTTTCCATTGGCTCAACAGCCTGGACTCACTTCTTAGGGGCTCCAGGATGAGAGTGTCTCACCACAGCCCAGGAGGTACTAGTTCCTGGTCTGCCCTGGGGAGATGAGGGCTGGGAAACCGGAGAAGGGTCACCATGCTTTGCCATTTGAAAAGTTGCTTTGGCTGTTTCTGAAGTCCCCTGTGGGAGGAAGAGGGGGTGTGGGGAATTAGAGTCTAAGGTACAAACTGCGGCAGAGTGACCAAACTTCTTTCCTGCAAACCCTCAAAACCAGTTTGGAGATAGGCCAATTAAGATTTTAATAAGAATATATACCTGGAATCCTCATACAAAAGCTAGAAATGGAATCTTTGTTTCTTCTTTATTATGGGATGTTCAAGGAAATCCTACTGACCCTCCTTAGGCCCACAATGAGGGGTAAAGGGCAGATTTCCTACCAAAATGGATTCATTTGGGAGTGGTTAGATAAATCAGTGGTCAGGCTATTTGAATAAGGGATAGAATACAGGATTTGAAGTCTGATGGCTTGGGTTGGAGCCCAGGCTTAGCTGTGTGACTTTGGGCCATTGACTTAATTTCTCTGATTTTGTTTCTTCATCTATAAAATGAGGATGCTAAGAATACTAGCCTCCTTCCCTCGTAGTGAGATTAGGAAGGTCATGTGAGGCCTTGTTTTATTAATTGCTATTGAATGCTAGCTTTTATTGCTACTATTACTTGTTTCAATTTATTATAGTTATTTTTAATAATAATTTATGTGACTGGAGAAGCTTCATATTACCTTTCTCCTCAAGTTGTTCTTTGCTCTTTTCCTCCTTCCTGTTTGTTTGAACCCTGGAGAATATGATAGGTGATATTTTTGGCACCTGAAAGGCAATGATTCAATTGTTCAAAACAGATGTGGTTTCCAAATTTAGAATGCCACTTATAGAAGAATTCTTGAGCAATAGGTGAATTCTAGTTATATGAAAATCTACATGATGCATTGAACGCCAAACAGACAATGTTTGGACAACCTCCTCCTTTGGATGATCCACACACTCTCTCCCTTCCATTAGAATGAGGGTAATCCTCTGTATTTTGGGGGATGAGTCAAGGGAAAGGTTGAAAGTCTACCAATGCAGGCAAGAGTAAGATGGGAAAATGATAGATGTTTAGGATACAGTACTGATGGTATAGTATGGATAGCTGGGCTCACTCCAAAACAATGACATAAAAACCAAGAAAAACCACTCTGGCTTAAGTCACTCAGACTCTATGATTTGTGTCTTCATCTCCTAGAGGAATCAGAGGAGGAAATAACTTTCTGGTATTATTTTCAGCAAATCAGTAAGTACAGGAAAGAGCTGGTGAAATCCCAGCTCCAAAAGTACTGTCCAAAAGTACTGTCGATATGATTGCAATTTGAATACTAAATAAATTGGACAATTGTCTTCCCTAATATTTGAAAAGTTTCTTCATCCCTCCGCTCCTTTTTCTTCCCTCCGTTTCTTCCCTTCAACAGTTTCTTCAACTGTTTATAACATTCTTAGTATTTTCAAGACCCCTGGTGATAAAATGGTGAGCAAGTCTGACGTGGTGGTTATCCTCATAGGCCTTATGGTCCAGTTGGAAAATAGTTAACAAAGCAAGCAATGATAATAAGATGCGATGACTCCTATAAGAGGGGACATATAGAGTGCTACGGGAGCTCATAGTGGAAAGTATCTACTTTAGTGTGTAAAGGAAGGGAAATCAGGGAAGTCTTCCCAGAGGAACTGACATTTAGGCTAACACCTAAAGGAAAGAAACCTGCTAATTTATACAGTTTTTCTTAGAGTGTGATCAGAACACTACTGGTAGTTTCGTGTGTATTGTGGAGGGAATAGATTATATGGTTCATAATATGACCATGATCATTCTTTTGTTATCATCATTGCTTATAAGTGCTAATGGTATTTAGTAAAGAGTAACTGTTCTGAGGTCAAAATAAGTGCAGTGACATTATGTAACTTCTTCCACTATATCTTAGTTGCAGGGCCATGGAAGTAGGTAAGGCAGAAGGATATTTAATCCTTTGATGTAATTAATAGATCAAACAAGAAACTTTTGTTCTCAACCAACCTTCTGATTTACCCGCTTATTTGAGTCTCTTGGAATATCAGAAGAGAAGGGGGTAAAAAAAAATAATAGTTATTCTTTCTTCTCTTTTTTGTAAGATTGACTTTTTCCTTTCACATGGTGGGTACAAAATATATCTGATGTTATGATATGAAATTGTGCCCCTATATTTTCAAGTATTATCACTTAAAATGACCACAGTGATCTGTACATCTCTCCATGGTGGCTGTTCATCCATCCCCTAGTGGTGCTAAGCCTGGGTCAGCCATTGCTGAGGTCATTAGTCAGAAACACCTGGGTGTGCATCTTAGCTCAATAACAGTTGTTCTTAAGGATCATATAATAATGAAAAGCACAACTAAAGGAACGAGGACAATGATAATGTTAACCTTCTTGAATGAAAAAACTGGAAAATGAGAACATATTACCAGGGTACGAACAATAGTTTCACCAAAAACAATAATGCCTATCACTTGGCAGTTGCTCAATAAACACCTTCCAAGTGGAAGGAGGCAGGCAGTGAGGCGAGAGTGAATGAGCAGAGTGATAGTGGAAGAAGTATGAAAGAAGTAAAGTAACGTCTTTTTTTCGTTCACATTTAGACCTGCTGGCGCTGCTGTTCATGTGCAGAAGAACCCAAACTGCTACTAACTTTGTAGCATAGTATTGAGTAGACAGAAATTGATTTAGACAGCCATAAAGGGGCTATGCTTACATGTGGGTATAGTAGGAAGAGTATCTCTGGGTATGTGTTTAGAGGTGAAAGAAAGGTCTCTTTGTGGCTCAAAATAACATTTCAGTCTGTTTGCTAATGCCAGATTTTTCATTTGACAAACATAACCTTTCATTCTACATTAGGAGGAGTATGCAAAATGTAAACAACCTGAGAAGAGGTAAACTACATTGGTTTAAATTCACACTAAGGTGTTGATATCAAATAGAAGGTCCTTTCCAAGAGCAGGTTTTGATGGAGTGGAAGAGAAACACAGGCCAAAGAAGTACTCAAGAGATGCAGAGAATCCTAAATACAAACTATGTCACACTCGTACCTTGGGTGACATCCATGAGTGATTCTGAGTTTTATGGGCCTGAAGCTTATACAATGGAGGCTCTTTAAGAAAAACAAAACAAAACAAATTTTTACATTTTAGAAATATATCTCACCTTATGAGGCCCTTCTCAGGACATTAGTAGAAGCCTGTGAAAGTGGGGAGCTAGAATTTTAAGCTTCATGTGGTTCCCAGTAAATTATCCTCTGTGACTCCACTTGGCGGTGCATCTGCAAATGAGAGATTATGACCCAAGGGAAACTTTGGCTCTTCTCCTTCCTATCCAAGACACCAATGATAAATAGGGGAATCTAACTGGAAAGGTATATTTACCACAAAAGAGCCCCAAAGTGTCAGTCATTGTCATTCCCTGAACTGTATTTCCTTGGTTCTTAAATACAAATAATTATAAAATGCACCATCAGTTTAATAACAGCTGGGAGAAGGGAGCAAACAGCTGGTAGGTTTCTTTTTATGTTGATTATGAAAAACATTCTGATTTCAAAACCATTAAAATGTGAAAAATACATCATTAACTTACAGAAATATAGTAATTGTGTTACCTTTTAGGTTACAAATACCACTTATTGAGTACATCATATATTACTAACCCATTGAAGAAACTTGTAATTTACTCAAGATCACACTTGCTAAGTAGTAAAATTAGAATTCAAACCCAGGCCCACCTAACTCCAGAGCCCACACTCTTATCCAATACACTGTTCTGCATCTCCCATACTTGTTAATCATTTATTTTATAACCCATGTAACATTTATATTCCTAACCACCCAGGATTAGGAAGGCTTAAGAATACTGAATGTCCGTGGTGAAAGAACATCAAATTGACCCCTAATCAGTTGATATGATCTAGGGTGGGTATCCTAGAAGTGCAGGTTGAATGAAAGTTGGGTACCACAATATTTGGTAATATCTAATATCATCACAATATTAGATACTGAGAGAGAACAAGGCTTTTCAGGGAGTGATTTGCATTCATTCAGTGGACTCCCTTCATATGTTTCATGTGCACAGGCTTTTGGTGAATGTATAGTGAGGCCTTCATATGCAAAGCAATGACTATGTGAAGGTATGTGCTGCTCGTGGACACTTAGAGGAATGGCCTTGGGAACAAGTTGCCATTTGGGGCAAAAACTTCTTCAGGAGGAAGAGGCAACTTGGGGTGACCTTCCAATGTTTCCACATGGAAGTGGGGGGATTATAAGGTTTGTCCTGAACAAGAGAAAATTACCTCTGAGGCTGGTGGAACCTATGACTTGTCAGTGGGTAGACCGTCGTCCAGTAAGCCTGAGGGGTTGGTTAGTCACAGAAAAGAAGTGGGGAAGAGGGGAGGAGGGATTTATGTGCAAGTAGCTGCTGTCCAATCTCTCCCTCCACCAGCATTTATCCTTGAACATAGTCATTGCTTTGGGACTCTGTGAAACTCTCTTCCTTATTTTCTTACATATGCTCATAATTTCCTTGCCTCCCCAATGACTTTATCTTTTTTGTGTATGTCCTTATTTTAATTTTATGTTTTATTGCAATTACATTCAATTGCTTTTCTGTGGTTTGAGATAACAAGAGCAGAGAATGCAGTTTTAAATCCTAAAAATGACACAGAAACAAAAGCCACAAATTAAAAATTGATCTGATACCAAAAGAAAATGGGCAAATATGGCACTCTGGAACAGGGAGATGATAAAAAGAAATTATACAGAAAAAAAAAATTAATGAAACTGACAGGAAGTACATTAGACAGAAGAAATAAATCAGGAAGAACATGACGAGATATTGGAATGGCTGAGCTCAGAATAGCCTGGCTTGTCTAACCAAGAAGGATATATTGAATATGGAGGCAGTTTAGTCAACCAGAAGCTTCTAGGTCTCCTCAAATAGGAAAATTCAGTTAGAAAGTGGGGAAGCCCTGAACTGGAACTGTGAGAATTTGGTGTTTGCACTTGTGGCTCTGAGGTTATTAGTTACCGTCTCTGAAACTTGGCCTTTTCATCAGTAAGATATTCTCTCTCTCATTTATTAACAAGGAAACTATTTCATTATCTCGTTATTTAACAGATATTTAATAAGCAAAGTAACTTTCAAGCATTCTATAGGGCATGCAAAAAGGAAAGAAAAATGTGGCTTTCTCAAGCTACCTATAGTATAGGAGGGAAAACAGATAGGCAAACAGAAAATTACAACTCATGGGGTCGGCCTGGTGGCTCAGCAGTTAAGTGTGCGTGTTCAACTTCAGCAGCCCGGGGTTCACCAGTTCAGATCCTGGGTGTGGACATGACACCACTTGGCAAGCCATGCTGTGATAGGTGTCCCACATATAAAGTAGAGGAAGATGGGCATGGATGTTAACTCAGGGCCAGTCTTCCTCAGCAAAAAGAGGAGGAGTGGCAGTAGATGTTAGCTCAGGGCTAATCTTCTTCAAAAAGAAAAGAAAAGAAAAGAAAATTACAACTCAGTATAATAGGATCAAGGTCACAGATGGGGTCAAAGAACTTTGGGGCCCAGCGGAGAGAAGAATTAATTTTCTGGAAGTGTGAGGAAAGTTTCACAGAAGTGACATTTGAAATAAGCCCCGGAAAAAAAGTCAGACAATGCGGGTGAGGAGTGAGTAGGGGAGAAGGGTTTGGTAAAAACCTAAAAGAAGATCACGTAGTTGAAAAATGGTGAGTCCATTCTGTGTGGTGAACCATAGGTCTTGTGGGGAACGAGGGGAGAAGAGATAGCTAAGGGGTGGTTATGAAGGGTCTTAGATCCCAAGTTCCATAAAGCAACTGGCATCATATCCTATGGGTCAGTGGGTCTTACCACCATTCCACCATGTCTAACATACGCCTATAGACAAATAGGTAAACTAGACAAAGGGTTGTGTGTAGTTTACTGGCTCCTTAGCTTTTTTTTTCCAGGTTAAGGAAACAGTTCATTATTCTAGTGAATGAAAAGAAAATTATTGTGATAACTTTGAATCCACTCTTTCTATTTTTAAGTAAATTATTCCCTAGATCACTGCTTTCAGTATTATCAGAAACAAGTTGCTTGTAGCACATCTGCCAGCTAATCACACAGACCTCTGTGAGCACACCATTGAGTCCTGCTGCTGGTAATGGGGAACCATCGAAGGTTCTGAAGCTGGGGAGGGACTTGTCAAGTTAACAGATGGCAGCAGTGTGGAGGATGGCCTAGAGGAGGATGCCCTTGGCAGGAAGAACAAGGGAAAAATAAGACCCAGAACTCAGGAAGGGGCAGTGAGAAAGAAGAGAGCAGAATGGAATGATCCCCTCTTCTAACACAGTAAGTAGCTTAGAGTCAAAAACACACAAGAAGGATTAAAGAAAAATCGGAACATTACTGAACTGTGATCAAGACCTCTTGTAAATATGATAGGGAACAAAGAGGTAGGGGCATCCCCAGGAAGAGCTCTGTGCATAGGTAGGTTAAAGAGGCTTGCTAAAGCTGTTCAGCTCCTTCTAACCAACGATACAGGGGACCAGTTCTTATTACTTGAAGAGCTACTGCTCTTCCTGAGGTCCTGGGGAAGGTTGATTTCCAAGTAGATGAGATGCTGGAATTAATGGACTCCAGCTTCTTTTGGAGGGTGGGCCTCCTGCCAGGACTGATTAGCCCAGCTGGCCTGTCCGCTATTCCTGTTTTATTGCTTCCTTTCTCATTAAGGAAGGTGTTGGGTTTGGATAACCATAAACAACATGTCTGCTGCTACAAGGCTACCCTCTCTTACACAGCCAGTGGCTGAAACCAGGCTCTCAAGAGTCTTTTTTAAAGACTTAGATCACAGTTTTGGAGAAACAGGAAAAAAAAAGCCCAGGTTTGAAAATGTGCCACATGAAATGCTTATTTTACTATTTTTCCTTTTTTAAAAAAATTTAAAGTGGTAAGGAAACTAAAACTAAAAAAAAAAAATCAGTGCAGTTTTTCTTAAACTTTCTCGTCTTTCACCCCTTCTCTCTCAACGAAGCCACATGTAACAGTCCTGATCCTCAACCCCCAAAATGTGAAGGAAAGGAGCTGAAGGGTTTCCCTTTACACCACCCTGCCCCCACTAGGCCCAAGGATTCTGAGCAGCCACTGGCCACTTGCTGAGCTGTTCAGTGGGTACCTCAAAGCTCCCTTATCCACATGGGCCCAAGGGCTAAAGTCTATGTGGGACAAAAGAACTGCTGAAAGGGAGCCAACCGCTCAGCTGCCTGTGCCGTCACTTCAGTAATCTCAGCATTTGTACTTCTCCCTCCCCAGACAATGTGTTCCTTAAAATAACCTTCACTGGCACGTCATTCCTCACCAGGAACTGTACCCGTGTTCTTTCCAGTCCTCCAGTTTTCTCTCTTCCAGCACAGGGAGAATCATATTTACTCAGAAAACCACAGTGTTGAACTACAGCCCTCAGTTGCTTAGAGTTTCACTTTCTAAGGAAATTTTGCAGCTGGTTCCATCTGCTTTTCCTGATTTTTTTCTCTCTTCTGCTCATACTGATTTCCTCCCCAGTCCCAACCAGCACCCAGCCTTAGTACCTTTGCCACACATCACCATGATGGTCTTCTCTGCTCGTGGTAGACACACAATTCATCAAGCCTCTCACCATGTACCTAACAGCAAATGCTCAGAAAATTGTTGTTGATTTGTACAAACTACTCCCAGAACCTTTACCATTAATACTTTCTGGGAATCTCTCTCCCACAGAACATTTCATATAACTGGTTTAGGTTTTGTATCAGAATTCTATCTCACTGTGTGTGTTGTTCACGTGGCTTCTTTAGAAAAAGACAAGAATTGTTCCTGTGCTGAGAGTGGATAAATGAACTACTCTAAATGCTAATTATGTTAATATGAATTATCCACATGCATTTTGAATCCTAAATGTGCCTTTCTCTGCTACTTAGCATACATCTGGGCTCTTACCTGCCACCACAAGGGTTGTGTCCAAATGAAAAGCAGCCAACTCTAACGTTAGATTGATACAAACACAATTTCATGTGCTTTGGACAAGGAGAGTGGTCTAAGTAACATTTTGGTTTACACTTTAAGAGATTACCACACACCAGAAACTTTTCCAAGAGCTTTACAAATATTAGGAATGTAAGTATCACTAAATGCTCTGAGATAGATATTATTATAATTTTAGAGCCGAGAAAATTAAGGCTCAGAGAGGTCACACAGTGAGTAAAGGATAGAATCAGGATTCAAACACAGCCAATGTGTGTGCAGAGTCCATGCCCCTAACCACTACTGAATACTACCTCACCAATAATACAATTTTTAGATTGTTTTCTTCCACATCTCTCTGCAAGTCAGAAAAGAATTCAGATGAACTTTTATTTACACAGTGTCTATGTCTTTGCAGAGTCCTGCGTACACAGTATTTTATAAACCCAACCATTTCTGGAATCAAGTCTTCACTTAAAGGATCTAGACTTTGAATTCCTTCTGAAATATAACCATCTCATACAAATTGCCACTCCAGTCTGGGCATGCCACCTTCCAACTAAGTATTTATGACCAATGTCCTTATAGGATAAGTGGTAGAAACACATGATTGTCTTCTTATCTTCAATATCAAGAACATTATAGGGCCGGCCCCGTGGCCAAGTGGTTAAGTTCAAGTGCTCCGCTTCAGCGGCCCAGGGTTTTGCTGGTTCAGATGCTGGGCGCAGACATGGCATGGCTCATCAAGCCATGCTGTGGCAGAGTCCCACATCCCACAACTAGAAGGATCCACGACTAGAATATGCAACTACATACTGGGGGGATTTGGGGAGAAAAAGCAGAGAAAAAAAAAAGAAGATTGGCAACAGTTGTTAGCTCAGGTGCCAATCTTCAAGGAAAAAAAAAAGAACACTATAATGATCTCCATGCTTCATAAAATCCTTCTGGTATGCAGATCACATTGGATGGTGATTTCCCTTTACTGCTTTTGGCGTTACTGGATTTCATATATAAATTACCTGGCGAACAAAGCAGTAGTTCCCTTTCCTTCTCTGAAATTTCTGACTTTCAGAATTTCTGAGGCAGACCCCAGGCCTGATATCCTGAGCTTTAGCAAATGTGTGTTGCTCTTATCTAGATCTTTCACACGATTGTAGGTTTTCGTGCTATGCTTTTATTTTTCTCTAAGGTTGTTTTTGCAATCAAGGTATTGCTTCCAATTCTTTGACCAGTTTAGTTGCCCTTTCTTAGGTCATATAACTTCTTTAAAGAGTGGCAGTTTCTGTGGGCTTGTGCATCGGCAGGTTTGGAATCATGTTGACTTCTTTGTGTGACTAGAGCACCAAATTCCGAGTAAGCACTTACCCTGTTCCAGGCTCTCTGCTAGGAAGTAAACACAAAAGTAAATAATACAAGATCCCTATCCTTAAATAGGGTTTCTAGGAATTAGTCCATAGACTCCTGGACTTCTTTGCTGGATCATAAATGATAGTTCAGAATCCCACCAACAACTTGTAAGTGTATTTGGCATTAGTTGCTCTGAATTCATGCATCACCTTAGAGGGACCCGCATGAACCTTCATCTGCTGCATCTATGCCACTTCCCACTGGCTCTCAGGATCTTCCTGTGATTGGCCTAATGTTATTTATTCTTTGTCTAGTAGTCAGGATCCTTAGCACAACCCTGTCACATAATATTCCATCTCATTGATGAAGAAATTGAAGCTCAGAGAGGTCATAGAAATAACAGAACTTTAATGCGTCCATCCACTTTACAGTTTTCATTATATATATATGTATGTATACACACACACATATATATATATATATAATGTATATAAAGTATATATATACTTACTCACTGCACTCCAGATGATCTTCTCTTGGTTCTACAAACAATAGTCTTGTTTCCATCTCAGCTCCTTTTTCTGTGCTGATCCTGCAAATCCATTAAGGGGTTGGTTCCCTCTTCACTCAGGTCTCAGCTCAGATACCACCTTTTGGAGGGGTGACCTGACCACTATCTAAAGTATCCACCCTCCCCTCCTGCCAAGTCATTTTCTCTCAGATTACTCTGTTTCATTTTCTTCCTATCTCTTATTATTTCTAAATTTCTTTTATTTGTTTACTTCTTTCTTGTTAATCTCCTCTCCTTGACTAAAATGTAAGCCAATGAGACCAGAGCCTTGTTCTGTTTCATTCACTGCTATATTCCTGGCCCTAGAATCTGCTTGGCGTGTAGCAGGTTCTCAATAAATATTTGTTGAGTGAATGAATAAATGCATTTGACAATGCCTTAATGTTTGGGGATGGAACCCGTAGCCCTTTTCTAGTCTCATTTTTATATAGTCTTCTTAAGTAACTTCATTCACTTCTGTGGCTTTTTCTACCACTCTCACTGTTTTCCTCCAGATTGTTGTTGTTTCTGAGATGACCAGTGCTAAGCTGTATTTGACTTTTTTTTCTGTCTCCCAGATTTCTTGTTTATGTAATTTTAACTTACATAATAGGAGATGGTCTTGACCTTTGAGTGATAGGGGCCAAAGGGACCTGCATTAGTATTACAAAATATTAATCCATTTTGTATTTCAAAGGGATGGATTTTATCTATTCCACATTCATGGCTTTACATGTGGATGCAGAAATTGAAGTCCAAGATAATAATGAGCCACAAGTCTCCCAACTAGTGCATGGTAGAACCCAAAATTTCCAGGGCACATTCCTCTTTCCACATTAGTTATCTGCCTGTTAGACTCTACCTCTTCTTTTGCTCATGATACACACACACACACACACACACACACACACACACAGAGCTTTATTGAGATAAAATTCACATACCATTAAATTCACCCTTTAAAAGTGTGCAATTCAATAGTTTGTAGGATATTCACAGAATTGTGAAACCATCACCACTATCTGATTTTAGAACATGTTCATCACCACCCAAAGAAACTCCATACCTATTTGTAATCACTCCCATCCTCCACCTTCCCTGTTTCCCTGCCCTTCTCCAACCTGAGGAAACCACTATCTACTTTCTATCTCTATGGACTTGCCTATTCTGGGCATTTCATATAAATGGATCTTACAATATGTGGCCTTTTATGTCTGGCTTCTTTCACTTAGCTTAATGATTTCAAGGTTCATCACATTGTGATATTTACCTTTATGTTCTGTTTTGTTTTAACTAAACCCCCTTTCTCTAACTGCCTCATTTCAATATCTGTCTTTGAGCAAAAATTAAACTCTGAATAACCTGAAAGCAAAAGGCAAAAGAGAGAAACACAAATATCTTACTCAGCTCTAGTTAGTCATAAAGGAAGCACAAAGTTTATCAAGAGCACAGATGTTTTTCTAGCCCTGAGTTTTAAGGGGAATTATCAATCTAGTTCTTTAATTGCACCGTATGGCTCTATCTTGTGATCATTTAAGGCATTTTTCTTGCTTTCTTATTTTTACTATTTCCAGCTTCCCTTGGGTTGGGCACTCTGAGCAGTGTCTAGAAGCAGGAGAGGACTATCTGGTAGTGCCCCCAATTGACTCTTCTCTTTCCGGGTACGGGGGGAATTCTTATTTAATCTTTAACAACATTCCAATTTGACCTCCACTATTAATTCTCAGGGTCTTTCTTCCATTCTTGATCACAATCCTTACTTCCATCTCAAATTTGTGAAATAATTTTACAACTTTATTCCTGAAAGGATCAAGCACTTTGACAACTCTGATTTTAAAATAGGTCTCAAATAATACAAATTCTGTAGTAGATGAGGAGAGAGGGCAGGGAGACATACCTAGGGAGAGATGAAAAGAGGAATATGATTATTTGCTGATGTCTGCCTATGGGCTTGTGAAAAGGAGAGTTTTGGCATTTATGCTGCATCTACATATACTTTTTTTTCTTTTTTTGGACCTGAGGTGCAGAGAATTAAATTAAAATCATACTCTTCAACTACAGCAAACTGTTATCATCAGTTCATGCAAAGCCCTGCTTTTGTTTAAATTTTCATCTTGATCTCTAAACCCCACTCACGTTCACCTCCCTCTTATACATGCATTCCTTATGTATTGAATATGTGTCCTTAAGAGTATGTATGTCTATGTACTATTTAGTGTGATTGGGTGTGAATGAGTAATTACATACATAATATAGTGACAGAAATCTCATTCTGTTGCTATTTTTTCTTAAACTCACCACTAAATCTTTAAAGCCCATTCATGTTGCCGGATTTACGTTGAATCTATTGCTCTAACTACTGCATAAGTTTTTATGATATGTGTCCACCACATTTTACTTTTCCAATCCTCTAGCAATGGAAACCTGTCTCAAACAGTGACCTAGTGACATCCTCATTCTCGTCTCCTTAGAGGCCTGAGGAAGAATTCCTTTGGTCTGTATGTCTAGGAGAGGAATTGGTGGGCTATAGGACCTAAATACATTATTGTCTTTATCCAACCCCTTTTATGCATAGCCAGCATCCTCTCAGTCCTACCTCCTATACTTTCCATCTCTACAGACACCAGAGCTAGGTAGGTACACTGGCTGCAACCAGCTTGGTGTTAGAGTTATGCAGTGGGAGCTTGCCTCTCATTTCCTGCTCTGGGACTTCTCTAAGGCAGAGGTGTGGAGCTCAGGAAACCTGCTCAACACTCATGCCTGCACATTGAAATGGTGTACTGGGTTGGGGGAGGTTAGCAGTCACAATGCTACTCTTTACCTTTGGAGGATAGGAGCCAAGAGATAAATGCTTCCCCTTGTATCCCCTGGGGGACATTTCTGAGATGCAGTTCATAAGGCTCTTGCCCTGTGGGATTGAGTACAAGTTGTTGGCAGTGGTTGTCAACTTGAAAATACATCCTTGTACTGGTTTTCCCTTATTCCCTAATTGGGTCTCCCAATTCCTCATTCCTACTCCTTGTTATTACTTCCCAAATGGACTACATCAATGTTAATGCTTTTGTGTGTGTACCAGCTCACTATACTGGGTGAATCATCATGGAAAAAGCACAGATCATGACCATCTGTGAGCAGAAGATTGGGAACTTCCTTAAGGGAATGTGTGTCTTTCTCATTTGGGAACAGCTTTTAAAAATCTCATTATCCCCTTCTGCTTTTATTTTGTGACAGGTGGTTAATACATACACCCCAGGAAAGAAGATTTGGCTTGAAGGCGTGGTGACCACCTCAGCTGGAGGCACGAACAATCTATCAGATTCCTATGCTGCAGGATTCCTGTGAGTAAGACTTGTAGTTTCACTCCCGGGGATTTGAGGGAAGAAGGACAGCGAACTGTGGCACTGCTCCTTATTCTGCTTGCTGGAGGGGGCACAACTCATTTCCCGTTGAAAGTTCTTCATCCATTCTCTGTGAATGTGTTTAACCATTCCACAGACAGTGATTAGTGACTACTCTAGATACTATGATGTCCGGCACAGGCATCAGAGCAAATAGTAGTAACAGCAGCAGCAGCAGCAGCAGCAGCAGCAGTAGCGGTAGTAGTAGTAGTAGCGGTAGTAATCATGATAGTGGTAAGACTTTTATTTAATGTCTACAGTGCAAAGCATAGTGCAGAAAACATGCATTTTTCTCATCTAATTTTCACCAGAGTCCTGGGAGATAGATAAGAGGAAGACAAGGTTTTAGCCCCCCGAGACTTGTGATTGGAGGAATGGAGATAGGAGATAAGTCAAGCTGTAGGAGATAAGTGCTTTAATAATAATAATTTTAACTATATGGTGCTTACCATGTGCCAAGTACTTTCTGAAGTGTTCTATATATGTTTAATAATTTAACAACCAGTGGGGTAGATACTATTATTTTATAACAACCCAGTGAGGAGATGTGAGAGCTTGGACTCAAGCCCAGGTAATCTGCTCCAGAGTCCAGCCTCTTTGCCACTACATTAGACCATCTCTCTTTCTGCTTCACATGGTCTGTCCACAAAAGGGAAGTGGTAGATATGCAAAGGAATCAAGGGTTTCTCTGACTGGGAGACTCAGGAAGGGCTTCATGGAGGAAGCAGTATTTGAGTGGGACATAGAAAGATTACTCTAATTTCTATAGTGGTGATGGTAGAGGGGAGCATTCTGGTCTGGAGGAACATCATGGGCAAAGGCACAGGGTGGGAGAAACGATTGGTATGACAAGAGCCTTGGCATCTGCATGGATGTGGTAAGAGCTGAAACTAGGGAGGGGGTTTATCACCAAATAATGGAAGGCCTGAAAAACGAGCCAGAGGAAATGAGGCCTTGTTCTAGCCTCAGTGGCAAGCCATTGATGATTTTGGAGAGGGAGAGAGACACCATCTGACCTGTCTTTTAAAATGTTGGCTTTTAGGGGCCAGCCTGGTGGTGTAGTGGTTAAGTTCGCGCCCTCTGCTTTGGTGGCCCAGAGCTGGCGGGGTCGGATCCCGGGCATGGACCTAACACCGCTCATCAAGCCACTCTGTGGCAGGCGTCCCACATATAAAATAGAGGAAGATGGTCATGGATGTTAGCTCAGGGCCAATCTTCCTCAGCAAAAAGAGGATTGGCAGCGGATGTTAGCTCAAGGCTAACCTTCCTCCAGGAAAAAAAAAAAAAACATGTTGGCTTTGGGAATGGTATGCACAAGAGTTTGGAGAGGCAAGAGATGGGAAAACGGATTGAGGCTACTGCAGTCTTCTGGAGAGTGACTTAAGCCAGAAGCATAAGGGCCTGTAACTGGCCTGCCAGTGGCAGGTGACAGGGACAAACCTCTCAGGACCATGGACTAACCAAGTTACCTGTTCCTGGTCCAGTCTAGTCCTGTGGCCCTGGCTTTTTGGCTGAGTAAGGTCCTCCTAGGTACTGCGGCTCTGCCCTCTGCTATGTGTCTCACTTGTAACAGCTGTTCCTAATTATACAGATGTAGTTCCCCTACCTAAGGCTGCCTCTTCAATATATTTGTGAAGAACAAATCAAGCCAGGCAAGTAGATTGTCTTTACAGATGGAATCCTGGCAAATGCAGATGAAGATAATGAGTCAATGTAATATATGACAATACCTTGGGTCTTCCCTCCCTGTGTCCTCAGCACCTAACAAGGAGTGGCACAGAGCAGTTGCTCAATGAGCATGGGCCAAATGGGTGAAATGAAGTGAATCAGCATTTGATACAGTGTTGCTGAGAGTCCTCTTTCAAAAACACACTCCTTACTGTGAGCTCTGGGGCAAAGGTGAGAAGCCAGTGGCAGTCAGTACTGCCAGGGGCCCCTTGGAATCAGCAGAGGAATGGCTTTTGCTCAGCCATCACACAAGGACTCTGCTGCAGGGCCCAGCAAGCAGCTCAGTTGTACTGAGTGTTTTCATGAGCATTCTTCCCTTTGGGGAATGAAGTGAAATGAAATGAAAAATACCACAGACCTTCACAGAGGGAGCTAGAGAGAGACCTGCCTTTTCATGAGCATCAGGCAAATATCCATAGGTCTCTGGAGTCACTGTGGGAACACAAATTAACATAGTTGTTTAGATTTTGGTTGTAGTTCAGATATCCAATGCTTGGTTGACACAGATCAAATGAAAACTAACTCATTCTGCTTCTGGTCTTCTGTCTTACCTCTTTATCACCCATTTGCTCTCAACTTCACTGGCAGCACCCAGTAATGTGCCCTTTGAGTCCAGTTTTCCAAGGGGCATAAATTGCTTCCTGGAAAAAAAAAAAGTAAAGCATCCTAAGAAGCTCCAGAAGCCTAGAAAGGAATTAGAAAGAAGGCATTTTTCAGCTTTTTGTTCCAACATATGGCATAACTATGAGCTTACGACACATACACAGACAAATCAGAATTCTTTGCTGCCAAGTATTCAAGGGTATTTTTCCTAATTAGGGCTTTGAGATTCTTTAATGCACTGCAGATCCACCCTTGGCATACCACTGTGTCTCCAGCACCTACCAGTGCTGCCACATAGTAGGTATTCAATAAATTTTTGTGGAATGGAAAATTATGGCTGCAGTAACATCCTTGGTGGGATATTCCAGTCATCTTGCCACTTTTCTCTACTTGAGCATAAAGGGAGACTTGGAACACCGTTTATTTCCCCCTCTCAGAGGACTTACTATTATTGTTAGAAGATGAAGATAATTTCAGTACTAACCATTCCCCTCTGAAAAGCCCTAGGGAAGCAGAGGTTCTGGCCATAGTCAGTTTTGAATGCTCCAGACCCTGATTGCTCATCTAGGATGTCAGTTTGGAGAGGAGGATGCATAGTCTTTCCTCTCACCTTAGAATTCCTTCAAAAACCTCCCTATATACTAGCAAAAAAACCCCAGATTTACTAATTAACATTTATTTGTTGAGTATATATTCTTTGGGGTTCACTGTGTTAGGCTCTGTAGAGGTCAAAAGTAGGAATTTGATACCATTTGTATAAATGTGTATAAACAGGTATTTACATACCCACTGTTTTACAAGTGACTTACCTGGTCTCACAAGCATTTTTGTATCTATCCTCGATGCTGAGAACAAGGCCTGGCATTTACAGTTGATTAATTAATGTTGTTGAATGAATAATGAATGAATGAACAAATGGGAGCTTTTCACATATAAAAATACCAAAATATGGTCTTGTGTTGATATCCAGATACTGCTAGGTGTAGGGACTCACATTTATGTGATTATGTATTTACTCATCATTTTGTTTCTTCGTTGATTCAACAAGCCTAGGAATAGAAGAGTCAATAAGACATACTTGTTTTTGTAGATAAATACTTGTTAGATATAGACCTTGTTGTATTTGTTCTATTTCAGTGGGAAGAGCACTGGTTTAGGAGGCATCAGCCCAGAATTCATGTTGTAGTTCTTCTCCAGGACATTTAATCTTGTGTCTCAATGGCTAAAGGAAAAGCTAACTGTTATCCTGATTTCACAGGTTGCTAAATTAACGCAAATGATAAAAACAAGCAGCTTAGCCAGGTGATATTCCAAAAGTAATTTCAAATTCCCTGGGTCGCACTGTCCCAATCTGAACAACAACAACAAACAAGGTTCTATTATATTATTGTCAGATTTTCTTTTTGATTTAAAACTTTCATTTTTGTGTTTTGCTTTGGTTTGTTTTGTTTTTGTAACTCTATTAGTTTTTATGAGAATAAAATATAATTGTGAATATGAGAAAGATTTGAAAATATTAATAATATTCATTCATAATATAAAAATTAACAATGCTCTTTATCCTGGTAAGAAAAAACTTAATTCTACAAGTCACTGGCTTGGAGCTCCATATGGTTTCAGATTTGGCAAATCACAACTGTGCGTAATTTATCCCTAGCAAGCTGAATGGTGATTCTCAAAGTTCCTAGAATCTAATTTTATCCAGATCAGTTTCAGTCTAACAAACAGTTTTGAGCCCCTATCGTGAGCTAGGAACTATGATGGGTGTTTTGGGTACAAAGCTAAAATATTGTGTCGTTCTCGATGAGCTCATAACCAACTCAGGGAACATTGGAGAAATAAGTAATTCTCATTTAGTGGGCTGGCAGAGGGTGTGAACAAGAGTTCTGGGGAAGTACAGAGGAGAAAGTTACCTCTGTTGGCAGCAGAGTTTAGAAGGAGATGATACTTGACTTGGAGATTAACAGATGGGAAGAAATTTGCCAAATGATGTCGGTTAGAAAAAGAGAGGAAGGGAATTCTAAGCAGGAGTTAAAACACGTGTGAAGATTCAGGTAGGTATGTGAAAACACGGTGTATTCGTGCAGCCCAAAGTAGCTTTATGTGGCTTAGAGGCTGAGGGTTGGAATTTTGGGTGAGAGAAGAGGTGACAGATAAAGCCAGACATATGCTTAGGAAAGACTGTGAAATGCCTTATCTTTTATACTCAGAAGACAGAAGCTCTCAGTCACATTTCTTACATATATATTATTACAATTAGAAGTTTCCCTAAATTTCAGAAGTAGGAATAAAAAGAGAGAAAAGTAAATGAATTCATGCATGCGTGAATGAATGAATGAATGAATTGAAAGTGTAAATAATGAAGGCAGAGTTAGCAGTGGATGTTGGAAGAACTAAGAGGGCAGTAATTTTTGAGGGATAGCATGCCCTGGAAAGTGGATGTTTGGCCTAGTGGGGTATGCAATAAGTGTGTGAGCAATGCAGGTCCTCCATTGTGATGTGTGTGATGGTAGCATACTTGAATCCTGATATAGTCAGTTATAATGTCAAGGAAAATTATTATTGTATCAACTGCTGACAGTAATATAGGAGGGATGCAAATGACTGACCACTCTTGCTTAGGGTATAGGAGTATGTGAGTTAGAGTCACGTGGAAGGTACACGTACAGTGATAGGTGCAAGCAGGGGAGTTTGAATGATGGAAAGTACAGTGTATGTGCTCCTGTGATTGCGTGTCCTGTGGCCAGAGGGGGTGATAATTAGGCTTACATGTGGCTAGAGTGTTCATTTTAAGAGATAAGTCATTAGCAACAAGCTATTTTATGACCACGGGCAACTCATTTTACTCCCCTAGACCTCTGCTTCTTTTCCTATAAAATGAAGAGGTTGGATTTGATCATCTCTAAAATCTCTTCCAGCTGTGTATTCAAAGCTTAAAATAATCTCCTTTAAAGTAGGGATGAGGGGGTTGGTGTGTATGTGTGTACCTTAGCCGATCTCTGTAGAGCTTGTTCTATGCCATTTAAAAAATGTATTGATGTAGCTTTTCCCCCTGCTTTTTAGATGGTTGAACACTCTAGGAATGCTGGCCAATCAGGGCATTGATGTCGTGATACGGCACTCATTTTTTGACCATGGATACAATCACCTTGTGGACCAGAATTTCAACCCATTACCAGTAAGTGTGAAATAAGATTCCCAACTCCTTTTGCATGTCAGTCAGTTCTTTTGATCATGCCTTGTTCCACACTGGGAGAATTTTTATCCTTCTTCTGTTATCAGTTAATTTGATAAATTGGACAGAAGCTTTCTTTTCTTTGTTTTCTTGACCCACTTCACAGATTTTTGGTTTCACTACACATACACACACACACACACACGCACACACCCCTACATATGCACATATACATGTATGCGTATACATATATATACATTTATATATTTATTTATTACTACTATTTTAACAAACCTTCTGCAATTGAGATTCCACATCTATTTGTGGCCTGTTTGAACTCTGCTTGAGAGTGAATTTTTCCAGATTGTTTTCTTTTAATGCCAGTAGGAGAGGTTAGTTAACGTCAGATGCAACATGTTGAAAGCAGATGGGAGACTGTTGGCCAAGATCAGATATAGTAGGAACCCATCTCTTGGGGAGTGGCTAAAGTGCACTTACAGTTAGATGTTGATCCCTGTCTGACAAGGGGATTTGCCCAGAGCACCAACTTTTCTCAGCAAGCAAAGGAAGGCAAAGGCTAAAGAAGAATGGCAAATTCTCAGGACTCAGTGGTTCCATCTGGGTTTGTCCAGTGACTTTATTGACCCATCAAAGTAATCCCACTTAGTCCAGAAAAGTTGCGCTTATCAGAAATATTACGTGAGTTATCCTTTTCATAGACTTTTTAAGATAAAAGGGTCAGACTCCTCTCATTAACTCCTAGAATGTCAGAGCTGGGATTCCCCTTCAAGATGGTCAGTTCCACCTCATGTAACAGAGGGACTGATAGCGTGGGGTGGGGGAAAGTGGGTACATAGGGCAGCCCTCAGACCTGTCCCAGTGCCCTGATCCAGTGCTCTTCCTACAGAATTACTGCTGCCCTGGGGTCCATAGTAAACAAACCCAGATGGAACCACTGAGTCCTGCCTCTGCCTATTTCCTCCCCCATCCTCTCACCCCCACCCCCAGCCCTGAGCCAGGAGGCCTCCAAGCTCAGGACAGAGAACAGCTTGGCACTCAACGGCACCATTTCTATGTCTCAAAAGAATCCCTCCAGGTTAGAGTACTGAGTTATTGTTGCCATCACTGATTACGTGTACATAAGTCCAATTAAGTCACAAATTTAAAACTGGCCCAGTTGCTTTTATTCACAGGGCCAGAAGACCTCTCTCAAAGTGTGTGTGGAGCTGGTGTACAGTGAAGAGGGAGTTTTCAGTTTGGAACCACAGGGATTTTTATTTGGTTGTTTGTTTTGAGCTTATAAACTTGTGGAGATAAAACAAAATTATAATTAGAAAAGTATCTATGAAATGTAAGCCTTAAATATAATGTCACACAAAAGTACTCATTAACCATCAGGCAGTGGGGAAGAGACTAGTACTAGATAAACGAATAAATAAATAATAGAGTGCTGTAACGGAGTCAGTGAGGGCTCCTTTAGAGTGTGCATAGAAGGAAGGCTTCTGAGAAGGTGACATTTAGGTCAAGAGCGCGATGACAAGAAGGAGCCAGCTGTGGGGATTTTGCAGAAGAGCTTTCATGCAGGGGAAGGGGCTAGCACAAAGACTCCAAAGCAGGAATAGACTTGGCACGTTGGAGGAAACACTAGAACACTGGAGTGATGGGGACCTGGCCAGGAAAGGGGAGTCTGGCTGGACACGAGGCCGTCAGGGGTCAGATCATGTAGCGCTTTGTAAGCTAAAAGGAGTTTGACTTTTATTGTATGTGGGATGAGAAACCAATGAAGGGTTTTATGCAGGCAAGTGACATGATCTAACTTACATTTTTAAAAGGTCACCCCGCTATAATTAATGCATCAGATAGTTATAACTGTTGCAATGACGTGGATAACGCTTAATAAGTTACAGACCACTTTCATACACAGTACCTCAATAGTACTTCAAACATTTTGTGCTCCCTTCCCTCTGTCCTCCCTTCCTTCCTTTTTTCCTTCTTTCCTTAATTCCTTCCCTCACTCCTTCCAATCCCATTCACCCCTCTTGATCATGTGCTATGTGCTGATCACTATCCCTGGCAATGGGCCCCTGTGAGGACCCAAAAAGACAGGGTCCCTGAGTTCTTGGAGCCTATAATCTAATGACGCACCCTGAGAAATGGAAAATAAACATATAAACCAGATAATTGTGCTTTGTCATAATTGCTCTAAAGGGAGTCTGGTGAGATAAGTAGGACTATTTATACTTATTTTGCTGAAGAAAAACTAGGGTTGTATGAAGTTATTAAGTGACTTATCCAAGGTCATTCAAGCAGTGACAGCTGGAACTCTCAGAGTTTTTCAGTTCTAATCCTATTTTCTCTTTGCTGTGCCACACTATTTCATGCAGTATTCTCTTTGATGACTGTCCTGTGGTCTGAGACCAGTATTTGCCTCAGACTAAGGTCTGGAGATGGAAACGGGCACCTTAAGGAACTGGAGAGAAGAAAACCTCAGCTAGGAAAAGGTGGTCTTTGGGTGACTAGACAGGCTTGATTTCCAGAGTTGGACAAACCTGTATTCCACATCAACTCTCTGTGTACCTTTGCTGGCCATATGTAGGTTAAAGACACAGGTCCTTATGGCTTTGTTCTCCCCAAATGAGAGTTGCTGTGGGTGACTTCTTTTGAAAGCATGGCACAAGAGACCTCGGTTGATACGTGGTGGCAGCAGAGCTCACAGAAGTTCATAGGAAGCTAAAATAAGTCCCATTGATTTAGCACAAAGGCTCAGATGAGCTGGGCAGCTGTATTTCTGGAAACACCAAACTCTAATAAAGAAACTGTACGTAAAAGCACTTAAAAAGGTAGCAGGCTTTCTTTTTATCTTTCTTTGCACTAATAAATTCTGCACCTTATAAGCAGAGAATTTGGCAGCTGGAAGAGTGTGCCCTAAGTCTCCCCTGGAAAGAATTTACTAGGCTGGACCAGGGCACCAACCTGACAGCCCTTGCCAGCAGGCCTCTGGAATGTGTAATGGAGACAGACCTGGGAATTGTATTGGTTGCCACTTCAGAGAGCTGTGCAGTTGATAACCGTACACTGCCAATAAAAACTTGTGGATTTTACATTATGATTAAATCTTCAAGAGAGTTTGTTAAGAGCTTAGGGGATTAGTGAGTTGTGTTTTGGTTGCCTCCCAGAAAAATCAGTATTTTCTATTCCAATTCCTTCAAACCCAGCTCATTACATTTCAGGAAAGGTTCTTATTAGCAAATACTGTTTGTTTTTGTTATTGCTCTAGGATAAATTCAGAAAAAGTGAGGCTCTTGGCCTAATGGCTCCTCAACTGTATCTCATATTACCTCACCACCCATCCAGTCAACTTTGATCCCAGTTTGTAGGATTCCAACCCAGCTCTGACAAGCCCATTCCAATAGTATCATTCCAATCGAAGGTAAGAGAGAATATGAGAGTGGCCCTTTAAAAAACAAACTTGTCTTCAGAAAGATCATTTTCAACTATATCCCATGTGCTTTATTGTTGTTCCTCTAGAAAAGTGCCAACAGTCCTCCTGCTGTGATATTTTCCTTCTCCTGGGAAGAGGAGAACATTTAGTTCAGCAGTGCTTCATCACTCGACTCCCACCCCTTTCCTCTGACCCCCCTGCCATTGGGAAAGATGGAACGTGTGAGGCTCCATAGTCAGTCAGCCAGTCATGGGCTCCCCTGGGAGTAAGCAATGTTTGTGCAGAAGAGACCTGCACATTCAGTGGACATAGTCCAGACCCCACCAGCCATGGGCATTTCTCCTAAGAGATGGTTTTGGAATTTAGCTTGCTTCTTTTTTTAAGAGCTTGATTTACAGAGCTTTCAGGGAAAGGAATGGTGAATTACTAGTCAACATCTTCTTGACTCCCACGCCAGCCTAGCAAATATAATTCAATTCAAAAAACACTGACACTTCAAATGTGTCTCTCTCTGTGCTAGGTATTCTGGGGACATGCAGCTAAATAAGATATGGTTTCCTTATCTAAACAGCTAACAATCTGTGTGTGTTTGCATTTGGGGATTACAATTTAGTCCTCTATTTAGAATAAAATAGAAAACTAGTGCACATTCAATTATTCTTTCTATACTTGGCTTAGTGGTGGGGACATTTATATTTGCTATCAGCATTCTCTTTTGCCCACTGTCTCTGGTGAATAATAGTAAACATTCAATTCAGCCCAGTGCACACTTATTGAACACCTGCTGTGTACATTGTTCTTGAATACAGTCAGTGGTCATGGACTGAAGTGCAACTCACTAATCTATGATGGGATTGAACCCATGGCTGTGGTTTCCATAGCAATGTGCTCTCAGGCAAGACACCACTGTTCAAATGTCATTTTGCTCTTGGAAAGAAACTCTGACTCTTTATGGTGCCTGCCTAGCTCCATTGGCTGGCCAATCACAGGGTTGAGATCCTAGGTGCTCCATCCTTGTTTCCCTTTGAAATGTGAGACAGTGCCCCTTATGCACTACACGGCCATGATATAGACATAGGATCAGCTTAAATCTATCTCTTTCCTGAGGAAGAATATATAATTACAAACCCATGTCCCATGTGCTGGATTGATGCAGAATTTCTTCTTGCAAGAAGACTACCACCTAATTAGGAGGCTTCATGAGAACAGCAGGAGCCTGGGACTATGTCAAAATTCATGGGTTCCAGTCCTAGTTCTGCCATTGATTAGATGTGTATCTTTGGGTTCCAGTTTTCTCATCACTTAAATTGCAGTAAAAATGTCTCCTCTATCTACCTTCAGAAGTTATCGTTATGATCCTTGAGAAAATTAGGTATGACAATAGGATTCCAATTTTGTGTACACATAGAAAATTACATACAAATGTTAAAAGTGGTTTTCTTTGAGTGGGTGCAATTACAGATAGTTTTTATTTTCTTTTTTGTGGATTTTTTATATGTAAATTTGCTATAATCAGCATTATTGCCTTTATAATCTGAAAAAAATAAAGGCTATCTCAGAAAAATAGAGTGTTTTGAAAGAAGTTCTTTAAATAGTTAAACAAATATTATCCCACCGATTCATTTATCATTCATGAGTCATTTATTCATAAATACTTATTACATTCGTGCTACTTGCTAGATACTGTGCTAGCCCTCCAGGAGCTTACAGTGTGGACGGGAGACAGATGAGTCAGCATGGACTGTGGCAGAAGTGCTTCAACAGGAGAAAAGAGGAACAGAGGCCAGCCTGGTGAGCCAAGCATGGAGCACCAAGGAAGGCTTTCTGGAGGAGACATTGCCTGAGCTGGATCTTGAAGAAGAAGGGCAAGTTAGCCATAGGAAGAAGAGTTTTGGGTCTGGGGAGAATCCTCCAAACAGAGGCAATAGCATGTGCAAAGGCATTAATTTTCCAGAGAGTCATGGTAAATGGATTATGAAAAATTACTTAGGCAAGCTTTTCCCGTTGTTGTCCAGTGGCCACACAGGGTGTGTGAAAATGAAAGAATTTCAAAGCTGCAGATCTGGAAGTGGTGGGGCAGGGAAGGTCCAAAACCTAGCCAAACCAGCTTGTGACCTGTTTCTTGGTATAGCTTCCTTTCTCTTTCTTTTCTTTCCCGTGGGAGCCATCAGGAAGATGAAAGAAGCAGAGTGTACCTGTTTAGGGGTAGCTGTGATGTGAAACTCAATCCTCTCATTAGAGGCCTTGACAAAGACTTCTCCATGTGCAGCCTTCCTTTGTGGGAACGTGCAGCTGCTGAGAGAAGGGCGTTGACTGCAGGATCAATCACCAGGACTCAGGCTGGCTCCGTGTCAGTGGCCGAAGTGCCTGGGCTGCATGCCCACTGGGTATGACTTGCTTCTTTCCCTCTCTGTGTCTCTAAACCCTGGCTTCTCAGATCAGAGTCTGCACCCACACCATCTGACTAGGCAGGCAGCTCTTTTGCTTCTTATGCTTTAAATAGAAACCCCTCTGAATTTTTACTACCAGTCTTCATTCTTTGTTTATTTATCAACCTGAGTGGTGTGTATGGGATGTCAGTGACACACTTTAGCAGTTGTAACAGCTCACCGTGATGGAAGCTGCCTCAGGAAGTAGAAAGAACTCTGCACCTGAAATCAGACGAGGCAGGCTCGAAGTGCAGCCCTGAAACATTCAGGTTGCTTGAGTCTTCATTTCCTGCTCTCTAAAATGGGGCCAACTGTGCTAGGGTTGGGAGTGGGGAGTACTTGAATGTCATGCTTAAAATTATTGGCTTTGGAATCAGACTTACCTGAGTTTCAAACCCAGCTCTACCATTTACTAGCTCTGTGTCCCTGGAGAGATTACTAAACCTCAAGAAACATCAATTTTCCTCATAAAATGGAGACAATAATAGTGTCCATCTCAGAGCATTGTTGGAAAAGTTTGAATGAGCCAATGCATATGTATCTTATACCACATAGTAAGTACTCAGTAAATACTAGCTGCTATTATTATTTATAAAGTCACTTTGTAAAATGGAAAATTTTGTAAGTCACAGTAATTATCGTTAATAACTTGAACATAACTGTGGTGAGATAATATACATTTGAATATTTTTACAGATATCTGGAAATCAATTCAAGAAATGATAACTAAAGTATGAAAAGTAGATATTTTTTGTAAAAATTAAGTTACTAGAAAATTAGAAAAACAAAAAAGGAAAGCTGTGATTCTAGCACTTGAGAGGAGTTGACAGCAAATAGTTAAAGTTAAAGATAAACTAAAAATTACATTTTATTTTCCTCCAGAGAAGATGCTGCCAACCATTCCCAGAGAAGGCAATTAAAGCAGTAACCACACTGCAATACTAGCTCTAACACCTTCATTTGGTATTTATAAATGGCCCAATAAGCCCTGGAAACCATGATATGTCACATCAAAGTACTAATGACAACACATTATGTGAATCACTGAGAAGCAACAATTGAAAATCTCACTCTGCCATCAACCATTTATATTGTTCCCAGATTGCAATACTGAGGGATTTCAGCTACAGCAAATTATGTAGCAACCTAAATAAATTAAGGAGAAGAAGCAATTACAACCTCCCTGTGCTTGAGCTTAGGAGAACAGTGTGCCATCCTTGAAGCAACCTTCAGATGATGGAGGAGCAAGGCAAGCTCTGGAAATGAGGAAAGCTGCATCCCACCTAACCTCATCAGTTCACCTAAAACACCAGAAAATTATCTAAAAATAATCTGACAAGAAAGAGAAGAAGGCAGGGAGGGAGGAAGTAAAAGGAAAGAAAAAGTGGAATGCCCTTTGGTGGGTCGGAAAGATCTTTTGTGAATGCCACAATATGGTACGCTTAAGGTTATTTCATCTTAAATATTGTATTTGCAAACACTAAGGGCACAATGATGTCTGGTTGTGACATTTAGGAACCAACCAATAGGCCTCTGGTGGAAGTGACCATGAGAGCCAAAGATAATACATTATATTTTTCTAACTCAGTTATGTTTTTATTGCTGTCTGTTTAAATAAAAGCAGAGGTCTTTTAAAATAGAAATAGAATAAATACACATAAATTCCATTTTTAATTCTTATTTAAATGCACTACATTATTTATACATTTTTTAAAATTCATCAGTCATTAGGTACCTCACTCTCTGACTTTCAACTATTATCAATCTCTGTTTATTTCATCTCTTATTTGGTTTTAAGCATTGAAAGGATTGAATGAAACACAGCGTTTCGACTCACTCTAAACTTGACTTGAGCAGACCTGCCTTCTACTCTGGAAGTCACTGCCCTCATCTTGATGTCAAAATCCTTACAGCCCTTCTTCATTAGAGCAGTGATTCTCAAGGTTGTGCACATTATAGTCTCCAAGGGGGCTTTCACCCAGCCCTGATGGTCTAGTAGTTAAGATTCCCATTCTCACCACCAAGCCCGGGGTTAGCTTCCCAGTCAGGGAACCACACCACCTATCTGTTGGTTGTCATACCGTAGAAGGTGAGAAGATGATGCAAAAACACTGGATAGGGTTCTTCTCTACTGTACACAGGGTCACTAGGAGTCAGAATCAATTGGATAGCACTAACAACAACAACAACAAAATTTCAGTGATAATTTTTTTTTAATGTCCTCATGCTAGGGTGTTGTGACATACACTAAAGCAAAGCACTGTTTTAGTTGCCCGGAGATATAAAAATAAAATCAGATTCCTTCTCTCCATGTTTACAATCTGTTTGGGGTAACGAAACATAGAGCCTTGGAGAGATAGCTAATAGATGAGGTATGTTAGGTCTGTCTCGTTCACTCAGTATCTCCAGAGCCAAAACTTTGAGTAGAAGATCTTACTCCTGGCTGGAGGGGAGGATCTAGAAGGGAGAATTGGAGAAGGCTTGTGCAAGACGTCGTTAGTGGACATTTTTAATATGTTAGTTACCCAAAGAATACTGTTCCTGAGACAGGTCCTTGCCCCCAAGCCACTGCTGCGCTGAGAGAACAGGAAGGAAGGAGTGCTTTAGGACAGAAGAAGACTGGAAGTTCCAGATCTGATTCCAGGTTTTGCCACCAGTTCACTCATCCTGGGGCACTGGCTGCTCTGGGACCACCTCAAATGTGGGTATTGAACTCGACCATCGGAGGTCTGCTTCAGCTCTGACGTTTTCTGATTCATCTTCAAGATTCCCATACCAGTATCTTCAGACAGACCTCCCAGCTGAACTTACATTAATAAAACCTTTTAAAATAAAATTAAACAGCACTATTTCACTTTTAAATCATTCACAGAGTAATGCCTCTTTTCCCAAGGCTCTTATAGTCCTGTTATAAGAGTTGTCACTTTCTTTTGTTATTAGAGTTGTTTGGATACATCTAATTTCCTCTCTCTGACTGTAAACTCCTTGAAAACAGAAGCCATCTCTCCTATCTTTATATCCCCCATAATGCCCTGCTCATAGTCTATCCTTACTGAATTCTAAAGAAGCTCAGTGAATGAGATTCTGGGGGCCGTAGTGCACTGCTCAGTAATGGAAATATGGAGGGCAGGCTTTTGTCAGGTGTTGTTTGCACACCATGTTCAGGGAGACAGTAGAGCTTGGTGCTTAAGAGATTGGATTTGGATTCTGGAGTCAGACCGATCTGGATGTGAATCCCAGCTTCACTCTCTACTTGCTTTGTCACTTTTGTCAGATTCCTTCATCTTCCATCATCTGTATAATGGGGATGCTAATAGTCTGTACCTCATAGAGTTCTTGTGAATGCTTAAGACAGTGCCTGACACTTAGTAAGCACATAATAATGTAACCATTATTGTCTATTCTAAATAAATGAACATTATTCACTGGAATTGGATGAAATTCTAACAACTTGTGTAAGATGGGAACACCTGGGAAACAGCCATCCCAACTGGCAGGTACTACTTAAAAAAGTATTGGTAACAGGAAGTATTTTAGTTACAATAATGTTAGTTGGCACATATAGTTTGTTTTAGAATCTTAAAAATCCTCCACATCTTATTTCATACTCCACAAACCCACCTGATAATAGTTTTCTTCTTTGGCTTCTTTGACTTTATTCTTTATCTTCCACCATAAGTTTACACAGCTCATTTCCATCCATTAATTCCTCTGGGCTTTCCAGCTTCCTAATAAAGCATGCAGGATAGATATACCCATCCTTTCATAAGAGAAGAAAACTGAGGCCCAGAGAAGTCCAGCAATTTACTCAAGGGAACACAGCAAGAGAGAGCCAGTGGTTCTGAGTTCTGTGATTCTTCATTACTACTTCATCTTCTCTCTCTGATTGGTTCTGTCACAGCTTTGTCAAGTCAAGGATTCAGGATAACTGTATCCTCTAGCACCCAAGGCAGGTAGGAACGGCAATGAGGAGGCAAAAAAGCTGATTTCAAGTAAAATAAAAGGATCTAGGAGATTAAAACCTGGGATTTCACAGTGGCTGACTCTTGTAGATTTACATTTTTACTTAATAATTAAAGAAAAAAGGGAAGAAAGGGACAAATTTTCAATTTCATGCAGGAGCAGGTTAGTTTCACTGCTTGTGCTGAATATATTAACAGAGCAATATAGAGTGCCCACCTCTCTTATGGCAGTTATCATTTCGCCTCATTATAATTATGTACGTGTCTACCTCCCTGAAAGTGGGATCACTTTAAAACCTTTCCACCCCTAGAAGCATGAGCAGCGCAGGAGCTGGGCCATCCTCTAATGTTTAGCCATCTGATGATGGTTGGAAGAGCCAGATCCAAAAGTCAGTTAAATTGTTTGGGAGAGCCACACTAGGGCATTTTACTTCTTGAGGAAGGTTCCAGGGTGGCTCTGAAAGACAAAAGGTCGTTAATGTCCCTTCATTAATCTTACCTCCTGGGAAATACTGCAAACACATATTGGAGGCTTTGCCATCAATGTGAACTGATCTGGACTCTTGCTCTTAGGGGAAAATGGAATAGGAAAGAAGGTGTTGGCAATGTCCAAGACAGCGTACCAAGTGCCATCAGTCTGTGCAATGGATTCGGTGCAGTTACAATGTCTGGAACAGCTAAGGCTGTAGGAGTGACAACTGAATTCAGTTGGAGAAAATTTACCGTAAGTGTCTAGTTCCCATTCCTCTGGACATATAGGGCTGTAGTACTGAGATATTACCTCTCTTACTATCCCCATTGCCTTTTAGACCTTAATCAAGACTGTGATTTTCCTTTCTCAACCTGGTACCACTCAAAGTGGAATAGGGACGTGGATTGGGGAATGATTTACATGTCCTACTACATGTGAATATTCCCACTATATGTAAACATCCCACTACGTGTCCTACTACTTCTCTACGTGTGACTCTTCTTGATCAGGCCATTATGCGCATTCATAGCACAAGCATGTAAAACATCAATGCCAGTATACATTCAGTAGAGAATGTGTATTGGAAGCCACAACAACAGGGCATTGAATTGGTCCAAAGGACCTTACCCACAAGGTCACTTCAGATTTATTTTCCATACTGGGAACCTTGCCCAAACCTTATTAGCTGAAATCAGGAGCCCTCCTCCCCAACAACACAGGTAGGATAGTGACTTGGGTACCTGAATCTAACAGAGCCATAAGAGTTTGAGTTCCTTCCTCCCCGAAGTTTCCTAGCATACTTGAATGGAAGCATATGGCCTTTGTCTCCATGGAGACAGGGAGACTTCAGTCCCACCTCTAGTCCTCTTTCTCCTTAAAACAGCTAGAGTTGGGATAGAGAGGAAGGAAAGGATCAGGGGTGCTGAGGAAGAGAGCAGCTCCATGCCAGTAAGAAAAGCTTTGCTTTTACATTAATTTAGATTTTTTAAAATAATAGTTTTATTGAGATAAAATTCACTCTTTAAAAGTGCAGTTAACTTTTTTAGTATATTCACAGAGTTGTACAACCAGAACCAGAATCTACTTTAGAATGTCACCCCAAAAGGAAACCCTATATCTATTGGCAGTTACTTCTCATTCTCCTTTTCCTCCAGCCCCTGGCACCTAATCTACTTTCCATCTCTGTAGATTTGCCTATTTTGGATACTTCATATAAATGGAACCATGCAATATGTGGCCTTTTGTAACTGGCTTCTTTCACTTAGCATAATGTTTTCAAGTTTCATCCATATTGTAATATATATCAATACTTCATTCCCTTCTATGCTGAATAATATTCTATCATGTGGATATACCACATTTTATTTATCTATTCATCTACTGATAGGCATGAGAGCTGTTTTTACTTTTTGGCTATTATGAAAAACACTGATATTAAACATTCATGTACAAGTTTTTATGTGGCATATGTTTTCATTTCTCTTGGGTGTATACCTTGTTGCACAATTGCTGGGTCATGTTTTTAACTTTTTGAGGAATTGCCAAACTGCTTTCCAAAGTGACTTCACTATTTTATATTCCCACCAGCGATGTATGAGTGTTCCAATTTCTTCACATCCTCATCAACACTTGTTATTGGCTGTCTTTTGATTATAGCCATCCTGGTGGGTGTGAAGTGATATCTCATTGTGGTTTTGATTTGCATTTCCCTAATGACTAATGATGTTGAATACCTTTTTATGTACTTATTGACCATTTGTGAATTTTCTTTGGAGAAATGTCTATTTAAATTCTCTGCCATTTTTTTAAAGGGAGTTATTTGTCTTTTTATTGTTGAGTTATAAGAGTTCTTTATCATACAAATCCCTTATCAAATACGTGATTTGCAAACATATTCTCCAATTCCGTGTGTTGTCTTTTCATTGATGGTGTCTTTTAAGTACAAAAGTTTTTAATTTTGATAAAATCCAATTTGTCTATTTTTCCTTTCATCACTTGGGCTTTTGGTGTCTAATCCAAGGCCGTAAAGATTTATTTCTATATTTTCTTCTAAGAGTTTTGTAATTAACTCTTACATGTAGATCTCTGATCCATTTTGAGTTAATTTTGGCATATGGTATGAGGTAGAGATCCAATTTCATTCTTTTGTATGTGGTTACAGTTGTTCTAGCACCATCTGTTAGAAAGACTATCTTTTTCCCATTAAATCGTCTTGTCACCCTTGTTGAAAATCAATTGACTGTAAATGTAAGGGTTTATTTCTGAGCTCTCAATTCTATTCCATTGATCTATATGTCTATCTTTATGCCAGTACCATACTGTCTTGATTAGTATAGCTTTGTAGTAAATTTTGAAATTGGGAATTTTGAGTCCCCCAAAGAAAATGTTTTTCTTTTTTAAGATTGTTTTATTTACTACTTTCAGTTTTGAGTGGTGTGGCAGCCAAATGAACTTTCAATGTTTTCAGTCCACCCAAAGCCACTTATTAGGTGGCAAGGTCATCATTACTGAGATTGTTTGTTTCAGCTTTAGGATCCCCTTGGCTCAGTAACCACAGCCACATTGACTTTAGGTTGGGATTGCAGGGCTTGCTGCCCCATTGTCATGATAATATCCTTTCTCTTTCACTTCTGGGGAGAGAAAGGAACAGTTAAAGTACCATTTTGGTAGCTTTTTTCAATCTTACCTCTTACCACTCAGCCTCTAAATATTAATTCAACTTTTGTTCATTAACAGGCAGGGCATTGGGGGAAACTTACCCCCCAACCTCACCCACTATTTGGTGAGAATGTTCACTACTAGATCCTGGAAAATCTCCTTATATCCCTGAACCTGGCTGCAAAGCCCTTGTCCTTCCTCTTCCAGAAAGTCATGTCACTGTCAGTATCCCATCCTTACCCCTTTGCTGTCAAGAACTGTGAAGGGTCCTTGATTTTACCCTACTTGCAAGCTAATATGTTAGCCTTTGCTGCTTCATAGATGTAGGCAGAAGACACAAGACTTCTGGGTCAGAGACAAAAGGCTTTATGTATTCATGCCCAGCGAGAAGCATGAACGTTAGCATATTTGCATTGGTTCCCCTGGCTGCCAAGTCCCAGGGGCAGTGCAATGGGCCCAAAGGTATGCTGCACATGCACTGAGTTCGGGTTGCAGCTAAGGAACTCAGGACTAAGGGCCCAGCACTTTTTGAGCAAGCAGCAAACATTATAGCAAGCAGCAAACAAGCCAGTCTTCCTGCCCCCAGGAGAGAGCAGTTATATGGTAGTCATACTGGGGCACTTTAACCTACTTAGTTACCTGTGTGAGTAACTACATAAACTGCTTTTTATTAGAAGACAGATAAGCCTTGCACTCTGACACTCTCACCAAGAACATGCAGAGACAATCAGGGCTAGTGGCTGACTGCCTCTCCCAGCAATCCACCCCTCAGCCCTACATGTTCTTGGCCATACTCAAAGTTACATCTGACATTCTGTCAGCCACTCTGATTAATCTGACTGACACAGGCTGGCACCAAATTTCTTCCATTTGTCTCATATAGGGTGATGGCTAATTTTATGTGTCAAGTTGGCTAGGCCATGGTACCCAGATATTTAGTCAAATGTTATTCTGGATATTTCAGTGAAGGTATTTTTTAGATGAGATCAACATTTAAATCAGTAGACTTCGAGTAAAGCACATTATCCAACAAAATGTGGGCTTCATCCAATCTGTTGAAGGCTTTAGTGGAAACAAAACTGATCTCCCTTGAGCAAGGAGTTCTGCCAGCAGACTGCCTTAAAACTCTAATTGCAACATGACTCTTCCCTAGGTCTTCAGCCTGCTGGCCTACCCCACAGATTTTGGACTTGCAAGCTTCCACAATCATGTGAGCCAATTACTTAAAATTAACCTCTTAGATAGATACATAGATAGATAGATATAGAGATATACACACATTCACATCCTATTGATTATTGCTTGTGTTTCTCTAAGGAACACTGACTAATACAATATAGTATTTAATTAAAGTTACTATCAGCAGAACCTTTATAAAATACTGACCATACTGTATTACAATTTACCTGTTCATCTCTCTTTCTGCTCCTCTCCCATAAGGGGAAGAAACATTTGAGCTGAAAGAGACTATGAAACCTTGAGTGTAGAGACTTTATTTTTGTAGTCTCTGTCTTCCTCAAACATTGTAGACACTCAATAAGGGTTTGTTCAATGAGGAAGGGACTGACTGTGTGAGTGCATGATTAGTATTCTTCAATCACCCAAAGTTGCCTTCCCCAGCATCTCCATCCAGCAAAAAAGCCTAGCTATCTTTCAAGGTCCATCTCACAGATCAGCTCTTTCTCAGAGCTTTTCTTGAATTCTCCTAAGTGAATGTTTTCTCTCCTGCTTCTAATCCTCATTAACATTTTATCTGTATCCCTTTATACATTTAGTAAGTATTGTATTATCTATAAATATTTACAGTCTTTTGCAAACTTGTCATATTCCCTTCCTAGAATATAAGTTCCTCAAGAGTAGAGACTTGGTATACTGATCTTTATATCTTCTCTACCACCCCATACACAGTGGATACCTAATAGACACTCAAAAAGTGTCTTCTGAATTGGGCTGTCTCAAACCAGGGTAGGGAATCACTGGTACAAACATGCTAATTACCCACAGCTGGTCTTAAAAGTATTTCTGATTATTAGGTAGCAGTTCAATTCCCTTTAGGAAACATGGTCTTTTTGTTAATGATCACTTTAACTACCACACATCTCTGTAATGACTAGTTGCCCTTAAAATGAGCCAATAACTAGATGTTTATAGAGAACACACATGTGAAAGAACTGTGACTAGAACATACAAAAGGTTCAGAGACCCAATAGCATGGGTGTTGAACTGTTCTAGAAATCCTACTGCATACACTTCATCATCATCTTCATCTTCTGAGCTACCATGAATTGAGAACCTGCTACATGCCAGAAACTAGGTTATTTCATACCATATTTTTTAATCCTTTAAACAACTGGAAATATTATCTTTAATGTACTGTTGAAGAAACAGAGGCCTAGAGAGTTTAGGTAATTTACCCAGAGATCACCCACAGCCTACTTAAACTTCATATCTTGCTTATCTCTAAGCCCTTCAGAGTCCATCTCAGCAACGTGTCTCAAGGACAAGCCACCCCCTGTCATTACTCTAGTCTCTCTGTCATCATTAGGCACCTCTTTAGGTTCATCATTTGGATCATCGTGGTGGCCTCCTCATGGTTCCCCTGCCTATAGTTTCTCCTACTTCCAATATATCTTCCACAGTATCTGTCAGAGATGTGGGCATGCCATTCTCCTTCTTCAAAACCTTTGTTGGAGGGGCCGGTCCTGTGTCCAAGTGGTTAAGTTCTCACGCTCCGCTTTAGCGGCCCAGGGTTTTGCGGGTTTTGATCCTGGATGCAGACGTGGCACCATTCATCAAGCCATGCTGAGGTGGTATCCCACATGCGACAACTAGAAGGGCCCACAACTAAAATATACAACTATGTACTGGGGAGCTTTGGGGAGAAAGAAAAACAAAAAGATTGGTAACAGATGTTAGCTCAGGTGCCAATCTTTAAAAACATTTAAAAACCTTTGTTGGAGTCCTATTGCCTACATAACACCCTCAACTCCTAAGCATGGCATTCAAGGCTTTCCCTAATCTAGGCTTGCCCTGTCTCTCTAATCCTGTTTTGAATCAGTCACTCCCAGATTACATGTCTTCCACTGGAATCACCTACTCATTATTACCCCTACTCATTATTACCCCATACTCAGTAGTTTGCTTCAAAGCCCATCCCCATTGACAACTTCTCTAATATCCCCAAGAGGAACTCCTCACTCTGGTTATCTCATAAGCACTTTGATTATATGTTACACTTGGTTCTCACTATACCATGCTGTCTATCATTGTTACAAACATGCAGTCAGTCTCTCCTTTTAGACAATGAACACATTGCAGGCAGGGAATATCACAACTTCTTGTACCTAGCCCGTAATAGGTGCATAATGAAAGATTACTAAATTGGCTGGAATTAAATTGAAATGAGCTTGAATTTTGGGTGAATAAGCCATTAGAAGCTATGTCCCACTCTGAGGAACAGTTATAGTTGCTGCCTGAAGGGACACTGATTATAAATTCTTTAATCACTCTCTATACTGTCAGGCACCAACCATTTAGGCAGTTGTATATCAACTACAATATGGAATATATATATATATATATATATATATTCAGAATACATGTGGCATCTCAGATATATTCAGGACTACTTTTCCAAGTGTTTTGCCAGCTCTGAAAAGCACCTAGGTGCAGTGGTTCCATACCAACTCAAATAAGACTTAAAAGGGGATTTGAGGGGTGAGAGAGAGGTAACTTGCCAAATGAACTGTCTTAGAAACACCAATTTAATGATTTACATATAAATTAATCATAAACATGTGGATTAAATTTCCCAAGAAAAGGCATGTTTTGGCTCTCTGTGGACCACAAATGATTGCAAAATGATTGGAGATATTTCCTGAGCCCGAAGATGAAGAAGGAACAGGTCTATACTTCTTCAACTGCAAATATTAGTACAAGAAATAAATTATCCAGGGGGTCTGGGGAAGTTAGAAATACAGACAGGAAATAAGAAAATGAGATTCAGCTTGAAAGTATGCTCCAGGTACATCTGGGGTAAAGTAATCAGAAACAGAGAGATTTTGTTTTAGGGAGAACCCAATAAAGTTATGGAGACTACGAAACATTCAGGATGGTTTCTAGCTGGCATGGCCCATGTGGTAGAAGGCAGGTCATTCTTATTCCTGAGGATGTAAGAGAAAAGGTCCTTGAATATGGAATATGAAATGATACTTATTTCCCACAAAAGGTAAACAAAGCCTTTGCTTTTGGTTATATCAAGATTTGCCTGGTGGAAGAAAGGCTTGGCTAAAATTGGACTAACTTTTCCAGATAACTCAAGGAAATAAATGACCAAAATCAAGACTGTTGTCTTTGAGCACAGAGTCCAGAGACAAGATGGAATCTGAGATGCAAAGCAATAGAAGCTGCAGCTCAAGTTCACATGGGATACCTTTGCTGGGAAAGGATGCAATCTTCGAAGCCATAAACGCATTATGGGCCATCTACAGGAGATCATCCTAGAAGTGTTTTATCCTTTATTGTCATTTGAAAACACTTTTTGAAAAGATCAGTCATCCAAATAGACCATACTAAAGTACAGGCACTATAGGCAAGTTCTGACCTTGGAAACTGGGCCGTGTTGTGCACTGTTGTACAAATACATTGAAGTGAAGACCAGGGGCCTGCCCAGTGGTGTAGTGGTTAAGTTGGCACATTCCGCTTCAGCAGCCCAGGGTTCGCCAGTTTGGGTCCTCGGGGCAGACCAACACACAGCTTGTCAGGATACGCTGTGGCAGGTGTCCCACAGAAAATAGAGGAAGATGGGCACAGATGTTAGCTCAGGGCCAATCTTCCTCAGCAAAAAGAGGAGGATTGGCAGCAGATGTTAGCTCAGGGCTAATTCCTCAAAAAAAAAAAAAAACGAAGTGAACACCAAATGTTCTAATGCCAAGGAAATGCAAAGAGGTTTTCTCTGAGTCTAGAAAAGAGAGTTGAAGAAAATCATCTATTGCTTTCTAGGAGGCAGGATATCTTGATCTTATAAGAGTCTCTGGATGCCCCATGAAGTGTGAGAAAAATAATAATGATCAATGGTAATAACAATCTTCTACATTTGTACATGCTTTGCCATTTCCACGGTGCTCCATATAAATTGTCCCATAATCTTCTCGGTAACTACCAGACAATATTACTATCTCATTTTTACAGGTGAAGAAACTGAAGCAAAGAAGTGAAAAATAATTTGCTAGCTAGTGTCAGTGTCAGGAACTCAAGTCTGGTTCTTTTGACCCCTAATTCAGTATTCTTCCTATATCTAAATAACTTCATAGCTTATCAGTATAACTCTATAGGAGAGAAGATTACTATAGCTTGTTGAAACTCTCTTTGCATAATTCAAATCCCTTGTTGATTGGATTGATTGAGTGGTCTAAGCACTGTTTTAACTCATTTAATGCTCACAACGACAGTATGAGGTAGACTTGATCATTACCCTCATCTTAAAGACAAACAGACACAGAAAGATTAAGTGATTTGCCCACTGGCTAGTGAGTGGAGGGGCTGGAATTCAAATCCAGGCAATCTGACTCTAGGACCCATTCTCTAACCACTACATTGTACTCAATTTAGAAGCCACTTTATTATAAAAAACATTTTCCCTGGTGAGGGGAAAGCTATATCAGAGTGAAGTTGGCATATAATTCTGGGTGTATCTAATCCTAGGGTATAGATTTCAATTAACTGCATGTTTCTGTACTGGGGAAAAGCTGATGTGACATGTCTATCCACAGATGGCACATTGTGACTCCACCCTAGACATATAACTCTATTTTCAGCCACTGTGGTGGCTGCTGAATCCTGAATGAAAAAGAGAATTCCAAAGTAAAAGAATAGGAGTGATATTTAAATACCATAATATTTAAATGACATGATGCCTAGAAGCATAACCACAGATTCCCATTGGCAGAATGGTTGCTTCTTTCTTCTTAATGGGTACTGGAGAGAATGGAAAGTTATCTTTTTTTATTAGGAGAAAGGGGAGCAGACTTCGGGGGCTGGTGTTGGAACATGCAGACACCCCTGCCTAATTCTCTTTTTTCTACGCTTGCTTTGCAGAGAAGTACTGACCAGGGGACTTGGACCCAACAGCTGACCTTTTAATTCAGCTCATCTTTTTGTTTAACTCTATTAGCTTAATGGAGACAAGGCAGGGAAAATTGTGAACATCTGGATAGTTGAGTCACAGCTGCCAGAAGGCCTTTCCTGACAGGCTGACTGAATTCTACAGTAATTCCATGAGGGGTTTGAGTCAAAGATGAGGATTCAAATGGAATGAAAAGAGCCGTTCCAATCAGGGCTAAGGATAAAAGTGAGGTCTTATCAAACAGTGATGTGCAACAGTGTGGAATGGGTGTGAAGGGAATATGGACAACTTGCAAATGCTTCTAGGGAGAACAGTCTGGATGGTGAAGGAACTGCAAACCATGTGACATGAGTGTGCGTTGAAAGTCCTGGGAATGTAGGTGAAAGAAGGGCAAACTCACAGGTGATGTGAAGGCTGTCTTCAACTGGTGAGAGGCTGTCATGTACAAGAGAGTTTAGATTTCTTCTGTGAGGCATAGATTTCTTGTAAGGCACAGAACTGCACCACTGGGTAGAAACTAAAAGGAGGAGGATTTCAATTCCTGCTAAAAGTGATGAGCCAGGATTTAAAGCCCAAGTGTGACCCCAGAGCTCTTCATCTTAGCCACTATGTTGTTTTAACAGAAGGGCTTCAAATTATACTCTACAACTCGGATATTTAAAAAAACAAACTTTATTTCACTAACTGATCTCTCCTGAGCCCCTAACCCTGCTTGTGAGGAATATAATAACAACAAAAATCAACTTACCAGTTAAAGGTACCTCATCTTTTCTTCCTGGTAATTTCACAGACTTTTCAGAGTTTTGATCTCTTTCACCTTCTTTTCTTCTTCCTAGATGCCATCTGGGTACAAAGGGATGCTGACATCATGTGCTGGTAATGGAGATGGGCTGCATGGTTCATATGCTGTCATCTTGTTACTCACTGACCTTCTCTCAATCATTCTTCCTGGTTATTTACTGAGGTGTATTAGGTGCTACCAGGTCGTTTTGGCTTCATGTTGGTACCTGCTATTGAGCATGGGCATTACCGTTGCTCCATACTAAGCTCCTCATACTCTGGGACTTCCTTGTACTGTCACCAAGATTCTTCCAGAGTACCAGTCCCCTCAGCAGTTCTCTGTGGCCTCACGGAGCACATGGGAACTTGTGGCTCTCCTGCAGCCAAATGAGACCTCGGCAGACAGGAAGCACTGACTCAGGCCCTCCCTTTGCAGAATCACACCAACCCACCATTTCTGTGCCCCTGTAGCTCCCCTATGTTGGTATGTGAAGTCTCCCCTAGAAGTTCCATATGAAGAGTGGAACACATGTATGCTCTTCTTTCAGTTTCTCCTTCTTCGTGGCCTGAGAACAGGGGGATGAACACTGGGTCTCTTTTATGTGATCCAGGCAACTTCCTCAACCTGGCCTCATTCTCTCCAAATCTCCCCTACGTCATATCCTCAATCAATCTCAAGGCCTCCAGTGAAACTTTATGTTCAGACCTCTGAGCTTTGCTATGTTCAGAAAGAGCTATAAGAACTTAGGGGTGGGGAGGGGGCACTTAACAAAATCTGTTTTCCAAGAATTTGCCTCACTAAGTTTTTCAGGCTAATTTGAAACTCAAAGCTGAGCACTGACCCCTCTAAGTGGTTTCTGACCTTCTAAAGAAGCATGAATGTCCTTGATTCAACACATAAAGAGCTGAAGGGTAACAAGATTTACAGAGAATGAAAGCTAAAATTGGTTCAGAGACTGAAAATGAAATTGGTTATTTTATGTATTCTTTTGTTTCAGTGAAATATTTTATAATAAAAAAATTAAATACATTGGTTTAAGATCGTAAAATGTCATTCTCGTTATACTTTACTGCCTTCTGTAGTAAAGAAAATCAACCAGAGCACGATAGCATAAGCCTTTATTCAAAAATGCCAGGCAAGAGAAGGTTCTGAAGGAGTGTTCCAACCTGGGGAAGCAGGGTAGAAGTTTTTAATAGGGCCTCAGCAGGAGGGGTTAGCCGAAGTTCAGCTAGTTTCGGGACTAGTTGGATCAAGACAGTTCTCAGAGAGAGGAATTGTACTGGTGAGTTCGCAGCCATTGCTAGGCCAATTTGAATTTATCAACAGTAGAGAGGGACAGCTGTGGGAGACAAGGACATGCTATGGCCACAGTGGAAAATTCTCTGGCCTTAAGTGTCTCTTAATTTACAAAGTAGAAAAATACACCGGTTGCTCTGTTCAGCATGTACAAGGCTGTTTTCTGAGCAACTGTTCTAATTATGTGGCCATAACCCACCTTGAGTACTCTGTCTTTTGATAACTAAATTTGCAAATTTTTTCCAAATAATGATATGGCTCAAAAGGCTTTGAACACAGTCAGCTTTCAATCATTGTCTGCTTTGCTGGGCTGAGAAGAGGCCTTGCCTTTGAAGAACTCATCAAACAATAAGTGAGACAGACAAAAACAAATTATGCCATCAGAATGAAAGAATGTTCAGAGTGTTGTGAAATTTCGGGGAAGAAAGTAGCATTTTTGCAGAGGGAATGACATTTGATTTATACCTTGAAGAATGGTGTTGATAATGATGATAAAGATAATATTAATAGAAGCTATATTCATTTAGATCTATCATGTGCTAGCCACTCTATATACACATTATCTCAAATCCTCAAAATATCCCACTGTCTTCATCCATTTGGGCTGCTATAACAAAAATATCATCGACTGGCTATCTTATAAACAGTAGAAATTAATTTTTCATAATTCTGGAGGCTGGGAAGTTCAGGATCAAGTTACCAGCATATTCAGTGTCTGGTAAGGCCTGCTTCCTGGTTCATAGATGGCTGTCTTTTCTCTGCGTCCTCAAATAGAGGAAGGGGCAAGGGATCTCTCTGGGATCTCTTTTGTAAGGGCACTGATCCTATTTATGAGGGCTCCACCCTCATGACTGAATCACCTCCCAAAGGCCCCATCCCCAGATACCATCACCTTTGGGGATTAGGATTTCACCACGTGAATTTTGAGGGGGGACACAAACATTCAATCTATAGCATGCACTTGTATTTACTTAAGAAGAAATAAAAAGTGAAGCTCACAGAGGTTAAGTGATCTGTCCGAAGCCAAATTTATAAATGGGAGAGCTTAGATTCGAGCCCAGAACAATTTAGCTCCAAAACTCACCACTGTTCTCCTGCACCAGTGTTTCCCAGTGTGAACAGGCACCAGTGATGTTCAGGGGAAGGAATCTAGGTGTGCTGTAAATGAGATCAGAAGAAACGTGGTATAACATGTGACGTTGAAGCCATAGTGGGGGATTATTTCCAATTCATTGTTCTGTGAAAGTCTAAGGGGAAGTTTCAATGTCCTTACACCTCTAATCTTGTCAGTCTCTCATTTTACAAAGAGCTTCAGGCTCAGAGCATTTGGTAGCTTTCTGGCTAGAACTTAATAATGTGTTTTTTCATGGTACTTATTTTTATGGTTACTTTCTAATTATGAACAAGATGCTTTTTAAAATTTTGCATAATTTGATATGAAGCTTCCAATTTATGTACTTATTTAAGTTTAAAAGTAAGTACTTTTTGAAATATTGGGAAAACCCCAGTGGAGATGGATGATGAATATGTGCTAGTGGCCTGCGTGAGTGACATTTGGGACAGTAAGGGACTGTACCTTACTGAATAGGATTTCACTAGATAAACAGCAATGATGGGAAATAGCTGCTGGTGGTAAAGGGAAAAGAGCTCTCCAAGGAGAGGAAATGACTCATAAAGTGAGAAGCATATCAAAATGTGATGTATTTGGAAACAGTGAACAGGCTGGGGAGCTAAGATATGCATGGTGGATATTGAGGCATGAAACTGGCAGTCATTACACATGAATACTTTACCTTACAATTTCATAGGAGAGATACAACTGATACTAAATAGCATTCTTGTCTTTTTTGTTGTCTATTGTGAACTCTTCTTTCCTTTTTGTAAGAAGGTGTTATAACCTTGATTAAATATTAGAAAATTTTAAGTAAGTAGGTAAAAGACGAAGATGAAGGGAATCAGAGTATGCCACCCCAAAATATGACATTTTGACATAAGAATTATTTTGGGCTGAAGGCAAGTACGAAGCAGTAAACCCAGAAAGAATTATCTGCCTCGCCCTATTGGCCAAATGGAAGGACATAAATTTCCCTTCGTGAAGGTCTTTCTCCTCCTCTCTCCCGTGCCAGGAGGAAGAGGAACAGTGAATATTACTGGAGTCAGAGAGTCAGCACTGAGATAGGTTTGCAGAAACAAATTTTACTAAAATAACCCTTATCTTCTATTAGATATGCTAGTTTCCCTATATATTTACCTTCCCACAGTGTACTGCTCCTAGAAGTGCAATATCCTTTTCCTTAGTCTTGCCACTTCTCCACAAATCTGACACCCTTTATTCAAATGGGATGTGGTATATGACCTCTGAGTCTAACTGCTTCTTTGGGTCTTCACTTCTTTGTCTATGAAGACCTCCATGAATGTAAAAGTTAAAATATTAACATCATATAAAATTTGTATGCCTTTTCTCCTGTTAATCTGTCTTTTGTCAGTCTAATCCACAGGCCCCAGATGCAGAATCTAAGAGGGTAGAGGAAAAGCTTTTTCCTCCCCTACAAAGGGCTTTTAAGCAAATAGCTCTACCACAAATTTCTCAGAAGGAAATGTGGGGGAAGAATGAGGCTGTTTTTAGTTTGAAAATATGTTTCCATAGTGAGGTATGCCCATCTCCTTGGAGAAATGTATTTTTAGGAAAATTTCTGAGTTTTTCACATCCTCCACCTCCAGTTATTTCAAGTAAAATAATAGCAAGAGAAATATGTGAGAACTTATATGCAAACTAAGTTATACTCATTTTCAACTAAATAAGTTAAATAATTTCTGAGAAAGACAAAAGAGTTTGTTAAAGTTAAACAGTTAAACCTTCTTATGCAGAAAGCAAAGCCTGAGAGAGGCTTATGTTCCCTGGAGCAAACTATCCTCTTTCGCTCTGTTTCTCTCTCATCTGTGATTTGTACAGGAAAGAAGGCAGATGTTTGAGAGACAGGAGGTAGGAAAGAGAATTGAGGCCTTCTTAGGATTTAATTCAAACACCTTAGGCAAGGTGAATAGAGAAATATAGCAGAAGCCATAAATAACAGTGTCCCTACATGCTGTGTCCCCGAGCTGGCCTTGAGAGTGAGGACCAAAACAGAGAAGTGAAGCTTAAGGCAGAGGCATGGCTTTGTCTCAGCGTGGTGGCAGCTTCTACTCTTCTCATTTAATCATTAACAAATTCTCACTTCCCAAAAATAGACCTTTTTAATATAAAACATTCAGCATCAAATAAACATCAGGCAACTGTTCCTTTTAACCGACACTACTTTAGAACAACTTTTAAAACAAAGAAGTGCTTATGGTGTCGTTTGGCACCTTTCTTACTGATGATAAGTTGCCATGTAGCACCTAACCCAAGAGTCATGGCAAGTCATGTGACTTAAGGCATTCTAGTCATGGCTGTGTCACACTAACACCACCTTGTAGCAACAGATCAAACTACGGGGGGGGGGGGGCGGGGTTTGAGTGATTGAGCCATTAAATTATTGGAAACCTCTAAGAGAACTTATATTCTTATAAAAAATTTAAATTTTGTTTTCTGTCTTTGATTTTCTCATTTTCCTACCACAGTATTTTGTGATACTTTTTTTTACAATCTCCTTAGTAATTAGGAGACTTTTAGGACTCATTCCTAAGCAGGTCTGGCCTTTCAGGTAAGAAGGCAAGACACCTGCTGACGTGTGTACTTGGGGTTACTGGGTCCTTTTACAAATAGCCACTGTTGAATGCTAGCTTCCCTGTTGATAAGACAAAACTGAGTTTGTTTTTGCTGGTAATGAAAACACTACCTAAACAGAGTCTTGGTAGCCTCTCAGAGTGGGAAGGGCAAAGTCAGAATATTTATGGGATTTTTGAAATCTGGCTTAGTGTGGGAGCTTGGTTAGGATTGGGTAAGGATCATGATATAATAGTTTAGTATTGGTGGACAATGAAGTGAGGATTTTGAAGTGAGGAGTTTGAAGAGGTCTTGGGGTATAGACTGTTCCTTACTGCTTTCTATTGAAGGGTTGATGGATCTTCCAGAAAGTTCCTGGAATACACAATTAAATTGTTTCCCACTTCTATCATACCTAGACAAGAATTTCCTGGAGTAGTAAAGTTATATTGATGAAGACAGTGGAATGGTAAAGTTAGGTTACTGTGGACAGTAAGCTGTGTAGGTCTAGGTAGTTTCAGTTCTTACCACTCAACCACCCAATTCCGCATTTCTGCCGTTATACGGCTTAAGATTCATCGCAGTGAAGGCTTTTTGGTCCTTAGGGTAGTATAATGAAAACTGCACAAGTTTTGGAGTTAATATATGCTGTATAGCCTGGTGTTCAGCAAGTGTTTATTCCCCTCATCCTCCCTTTCCTCTCCCTGCTTTCAAAGGCTTCTGTTAAGATGTGGAGAAATTGGAACAATTGTACATTGATGATGGGAACGTAAAATGGTGCAGCCACTTTGGAATACAGTTTTGCAAAATATTAAACATAAAGTTACCATATGCCCCATCATTTCCACTCCTAGGTATAGCCAAGAGAATTAAAACTATATGTCCACAAGAAGCTTGTACATGGATGTTCATAGCAGTAGTATTCAAAATAGCTAAAAAGTGGAAACAACTTAATGTCCATCAACTGATGAATGAATAAATAAAATGTGAAATGTCCATGCAATGGGATATTATTTGGCAATTAAAGGAACAAATCATTGTACATGGTACCACATGGGTGAAATTTGAAAACATTATGCTAAGTGAAAGAAGCCAGTTACGAAAGACCACATATGTATGATTGCATTTATATGAAGTGTCCAGAATAGGCAAATACATAGAGACAGAAAGTAGATTAGTGATTGCCTGAGGCTGGGGGTGGGGGAAGGTGGGAGGGAGAGGATGAGTGTGGCAGAATGAAGAGTGACTACTAATGGTTATGGGGTTTCCTTTTTTGGGTGATGAAAATGTTTTAAAATTGATTGTGGTGATGGTTTCAGAACTCTGTGAACATACTGAAAACCATTGGATTGTACACTTTAAATGGATGAATTGTATGATACGTGAATAATATCTCAATGAAGCTGGTTTTTAAAGAAGTTTCCCATAAAATGTAACTACTCTTCAGTGAGAGGCATGGTATAAAAGAATACATTAACTGATTGCTGAGAGCAAAACTTCAGAAAAGGAGTGTTGGATTGGTGAAGAATGGGATGGAGACTGGGAAGGAACAGGGCCTGAAAGGGGAAGTGCCCACGGAGCCAATGAACTGGCACCACCGACCTCTCCTTGTTCAACACTGCCTGGGCTGCCTGAGTAGCCGACTAAGTCACACAGGGGCATGCTCAGTGCATTTCGTACCCAGAGGGGCATCATTTTCTAATAACCCCCTTCCTCAGTATGACAATTATTCGTAGTGATAATCAGTAATAACATTTTCTTGATTTGTTTTTTAGTATTAAAACAGATGACAATTTGAAAGAGTGAATACATTTCTATTTTGAAGATATTTTTGTTTAAAGAGATTGTTCAAATTCGGTAAAAGATTTTAGTATAAACTGAAATTTGCATTTGTCAAACAGGAATAGTACACCTCACAGTTTGTACTCTGTCTTACTGTTTACATTTTAAACACAAAATCTCCAGGTAGTCACATAAAATGACAGAATTGAAATAACTCTATTTCTCTTTTTTCATCTTTAAGATCACTGTGCAATCGTTTATTTAGAAACTCCGGTTTAAATGTAGGAATATGCAGTACCACAGAGGTTAGAGATTTGAAGCACTGGCTGGAAGAGAGCTCCCACAATTCAAAACAGCTCACACTAGAACAAACTTATTCTCAAGAGGAACATGTATCGCCAACTCCCCGTGTAGGGACCCGACGAATAACTGGGAGTTCTCAGTTCTACATGGTATTTTACATTCCACATTGTAGTCCATGGAGAATACAATGTTTACGAACAGATAAATTATTAGAATGTGCTAATTTGAAGCTTATACATATATTATTAAAACTCAACAGTAACCACTGTAGTTGTTTCAAAGTTAGACTAACAAAAGACTTTTTCAGGGAGAAGTATTTTGTCACTGGCAATGCTTACAATTGTTGGCACATGGTGATAATAAAAACCAGACTAACTTTTAGTCGGTTTTGTTATTGTTTTTTAAATCTCTACCCATAATGCACCCTTCTTGATGCCTGTACCCAGGGCGGACTGCCCCCACTCCACTACACATGGAACACCACTGAGGTTAAGTTGCATAAATCTGTGTAGAATGAACCGTATCCATAGTAAATGATTGCTTGTATAGTCTAACAATTATAGTTACTGTGAATAAAATATGTTAACCTAAGAGGAAAAAACTGTATCATTTAAATCTAAATTTGCTATATCTGTTACATAATCCTAACACTGAAATTAAAAGGTTAATTTTTATCAAACCTCTTTGCTCATGGAGGCTCTAAAGCTCACACTAAGTTGTAATAAGTTAAAATGGATTTCTCAAGGTGAAAATTGGTTTTGTTCATTAAGAAGAAAAGACTGACTTTTACAAACTACTTAGAGGTAAATGTTGAGCTCTTGGGACGCCAAACACACGTGTTGTTTAAGTGTTGAAAATATTTTAATATAAAAACATAGAACGTGAAAAGAGGAATAATAACATTAAGCAAATAATTATAACAATACTATATAAAAGCATTTGAAGCTACAACTTGTAATGGTATATTTTCTGGGTTTATCTCTTTTTCAACAGAAAGGTGATATGAAATCTAAGAGAAATATATATTTAAGGAAAACAAGACCGATTGACCCTATAACCTGAATCATTAAGAATTCCAGAGACTTCTTATGTAATTTACTGATATATTAGAGATCTAAAGTGTGTTTGGGTGCACTAAAATATCCATCAACCTATCCATCCATTCTCTTTCCTTCCTTCTTGCCTGCCTTTCTGCCCTCTTTGCTTTCCATTTTTTAAATTCTTCATTCATTCAGTTCCTCTTCTATTTTAAGCACTGTGCTAAGTAGTGGATTACAAAGATGAATGTTATCATTTCTGCCCTCAAAAATCTCTGTCTGGTGGCAAAGACAGACACATAAACAACTTATAATTCCATGTGGTGTCGTTAATGCTGCAATGTAAGAATGTACAGAGAAAGCTGCAGGAGCATCAGCGAAGGGGTAGTTGGCTCTCTCTGGGCACAGAGAAACTCTATACAGGAGGTGACATCAAACTAAGTTGTAAGGGCTTCAGGAGTTCTCCAGGTGGTGATGTACACGTGTGGGGTTGGGGGCAGTGGTGGAGCAGAGGGAAGACATTCTACAGTCAGTGTCCAAGACTTGGTTTACTTTTTTCTTCTCATTTTCCTCAATTTAAAATTGAAGTTATTTAAAAACTCATTCATTCTCAAGGTTTTACTGAGTACCTCGTCTGTACAACATTCAGTTAATGGGAAATTCTAGGATTATTGACTTACAAATCATAAATTGATTTTGTAGAGCAGGTTATCAAGCTCACTAAAATAGGATCTTCACAAATTTGCATTCTCACCCTAAAATCCCCTTTTCTTTCTGCTCAGTTCTACACAAGAGTGAGTTTTGGACAAGCAGTACTTTATAAATTTTCCCCATCTCCGTCTTTCAGGTTTAAGTGGTCCTATTAATTCTAATAGCCCACACAAAACCTGCTTAACCTGGTTGATTCTCTTGAGAGCAAGGTTAGGGAAGCCAATAGCCCATGCTGGCATTTTTTGTCGTCAGAAAGCTGTTTCAGGGTAAGGGACCTGCTCAGCCTCATTGGAAGAAGCACCGTCAGGCCCATCCAAGGGCTCCCTTCTGTAGCCCCTGAAGTTCCCAACCACAGCAAAATCAGACAGTTGAGAAAAACAGAGCTGCTTCTCAGAAAGAGAGCTGCTCCTGCATGGGCTTAAATCAATGAAAATCCACTCAACCAAAAATCTGGAAGTATGCTTGTACCTTATTGTTTTCCAGACTACCACAGCAATATCTCCCATCCCAACATGTTCTTCCTACACTGTGACCTTGATATTTGTCCCATTGAGTAGAGGCCTCTGTGTTCCCTCTCCTTGGATCTGGGCTACCACTGTGCCATCTGGACTGTCTCCAATAATAGAGTACAGTGGAAGATACATTATGTGACTTCCAAGACTAGATCATTAAAATGGTAGGCACTCTGCCAGCTTCTCTCAGGACACTTACTCTTAGATCCCAGCCCTTGTGCTGTGAGGAAGCCCAAACTAGCCTACCCAGAGAGGCCACATGTAGCCGTTCCATCCAAGAGCCCCTCTGAGATCCCAGCCAACATCAGCCACCAGACACGTGAGTAAAATGCCTCCAGATGATTTTAGTCCCCAGCCTTTGAGTCCTTGTAATTATTTTATTAATATTTTGCTGTTTAAATTAAGTTGATACTATTAAGCTATAAATCCATATGACCTAGTATGCTAAAATAGCCTAGCCTGTAGAGCTACCATGACAAATATTTTACTCCTGGGTTTTTGTTGGATTAATTTAAGTAGGACACACTATAATGGGAAATGTCACTTAAATGCTTTTCTTTATGCCTTCCCTGTTCACATTTGAGGGGGGAAAAAAAACTAGTCTAGCCATTCCACCTCCTCCTGAGATTCTAATGCTTTTATCATGGCTAGGGGTCTGAGAGCTGCAAATGGAATCTAACGCGAATGATTTAAGGTAACCATGCCTGTCAGACTATCAGCCTGGGGTTTTAATTGGACACACTTCTCTACCTCCCACTTCCTGACTCTCCTCAGCAGGACATGTTGTCCCATTATCCACCTGGCTTCAACATAACCACACAGTCTCCTGTCATTCTGTTTTTCCTGTTGGTCAGCCTAGGAAAATGGCCCAATACATAGAAGTTTCAGGAACTTAGAAGAGAGAGAGCAATTGGCATTTCTGTAGTTTGGGGAATAATAACCTACCTCATATTTATCTATCTTTTATTGTTTCGAATGCTTTATACTGCTGATGAGGATGCAAAGAGACCAGATCTCTCAAACATTGTTGTGAAATGGTATAGCCACTCTGGGAAAAAAGTTTGGCAGTTTCTTAAAAGCTAAATGCACATTTACCATACCACCCAGCAATCATACTCCTAGGCATTTATCCCAGAGAAATGAAAGCTTATGTCCACATAAAAACATGTACACTATTGTTCATAGCGGCTTTATTAGTAATTGTTAACAACCAAATGTCTCTCAATAGGTGAATGGTTAAACTGTGGTGCATCTGTACCCTGGAATAGTACTCAGCAGTAAAAACATACAACAACTTGGATGGATTTCAAGGGCAGTATACTGAGAGAAAAAAGCCAGTATCGAAAGGTCAAATAATGTATGATTCCATTTATACTACATTCTTGAAATAGCAGAATTATACAGATGGAGAACAGATTCATGTTGCCAAGGGTTGGAGATGGCGGAGGAGTTGTGAGGTGGGTGTTACTATAAAGGGGTAGTATGAGGGAGATCTTTGTGGGGGAGACTTCTGTGTATTGATTGTTGTGTGGTTACACCAATGTACACGTGGGATAAAATGGCATATAGCTATACACACATTATACCAACGTCAAATTCCTTGTTTTGATATTGTACTACAGTCACATTAAGATGTAGCCATTAGGGGAAACTGGGTGAAGGGTACACGAGACCTCTCTGTACTATCTTGCAACTTCCTAAGAATCTCTAATAATTTCAAAATTAATTTTTTTGTTTTTTTCTCACTTGCTTAAAAATCCTTTAAGACATGTGAGCATTTGATATTTATTCCCATTTTACAAATGAAGAAACTGAATTTCTGAAAGATTTTGACTCGCCTAAAGCCACATGGCTAAGACAATTCTGAAACTGGGTCTTCTGAGTCCAATTCCAGTGCTCTTGCATGCAGATTTTAGCAGAACCACCTTAGTTCTAAGAGTCAGAAGCTTAGTGCTTCTGTTCTAGTTTCACTAATGTTTCATTAGGTTAGTTTCATGTGGTTTACTCAATTGATTTTTTAACCACTTTAATTTACCAAATGGTGCATCATTTTATGAAATAACCTTTGCAGCTCTGTAAAATTAATTCCTTATTTGTATAAGTAGACATGTTACAGACCCAAAATAACAAGGAAGTAGGTATTTGAGCACTAAGATTGAACTCAAGATCTTTTACAAAGTCATAGAGTAATTTATGACTTTTTAATTTAGAGTATATTTAGAGCTTTAGGGATTAAGAAATTGAAAGTCTCAAAATATTTTGGGGTTTCCTTCTGCAAAATGGCAGGTCAAAGTGTGTTTGCCTCTCATTTTGTAGTCTCAGTACTTATACAACTGAAAAAGAATACAAAAGTTGCCAATCCATAATGTATATAACTCCTTTTGACTTTTTCCAGTTTCATTTTCTTTAAAGTAGAGTCAGATATTAAAGATAGTTGAGAAAAATCTGAGACTAGAATCCTTTTATAGTTTTATGATGTTTTCTCCAGTTCTCATCCATATCTAAATTAACAGCACTTTTCTTTTTGGAGTGCTTCTCCTGTATCAAGTCTTTCCAAACGTTCAACTTAGTTTTCATGGAAGTAACAACTCTCTTCATATTTCATTAGTTTTCATCATAGTTTATATATCTATATATGAAAATAAACCACCATTAGCATAAATAGATTTGGGGAAAAAACCACAACTCTTCTTCATAGATATTCCACTCAGCTGATGGAAGTAGGAATGTGGGAAAACCTGTGAGTGGCTGAATAGCCATGGGCATGCAGTAAGCCATGAGCACCAGTCACTGTGTTTCTCAGAGGGACTGGAAAGTGTCTGTTTATCCAGTAAGCTGGTTGATGGAAGTCGGTTAAAAGAGCCTCTAGTGTATTGTATTAAAAAATCAGAATGGCAGAGTATACTAGATAGATGGATAGATAGACTAAAAAGAGGGACAATTAAAAAATAAAGACCTGAGGGCTGGCCCCATGGCCGAGTGGTTAAGTTCACGTGCTCCGCTGCAAGCGGCCCAGTGTTTAGTTGGTTCGAATCCTGGGCGCGGACATGGCACTGCTCATCAAGCCACGCTGAGGCAGCGTCCCACATGCCACAACTAGAAGGACCCACAGCGAAGAATATACAGCTATGTACTGGGGGTCTTTGGGGAGAAAAAGGGAAAAAATAAAATCTTTAAAATAAATAAATAAAGACCTCTTGGAAATTAAAAATATGATTTCCAAAAATAATATAATAATAGAAAATGAAGTAGAAAAGAGTAACCAAAAATGGAGAGGAAGAAAAACAAAGAAACAGAAAATAGGAGATAAGATTTCTGAAATAGGAGTAGAAGTTCCCCCATTTCAATAGTAGGATTCCGGAAAGAGAGAACCAAGCAAATGGAGCAGAAGTGATCAAGGAAATAATACAAGAAAATATCCCAGAACTGAAAGGAAGTAAAAGTCTTGACATTTTAAGGGTCTAGCAAATGCTAGGCAGAATGAAAGAAAAATTATCTACATCTATACACGTTGTTATACAATTTCAAAAAACCAAGAATAAGTAGAAGATACTAAAAGCTTCCAGAGAGTAAAGGGAACAAGGCTTAGATTGGCATCAAATTTCTCATCAAAAACATGGGAGGCTAAAATACAATGAAGCAATGCCTTCAAAGTTCTAAGAAAAGTTAGTTTTTAACTCAGAAATCTATACCTCATCTAACTGTCAATCAAATGTGATGGCAAAATACAGAAATTTTCAGACATGATAGTCCAAAAAGCACCAGCTGGGTAGCGAATCTACAGAGCAGACAGTCCAGATTGGAGCAGGAAGATGGAGGACTCCAGGAAGAAGGTTTCTGGGGAGAAAATGGCAATTTGATGAAACAGCCAATGTATTAGAGATTTTAGGGAAAAACTGAGAGCATGATAAAGGCATAGAGTTCAAGAATAAAAGACAGGCCTTTTAGAAACTCTGAAGTGGAGGGGAAGAGTGAGGAGAAGAGGAGAGATTTAAATAAAAAAGTCAAGATTCAAATATGAACAACCTGAACGTTGATATGACTTTCAGTGGTGGTTTTCAATATTTAAAATACACCGTTAGACAAATAATGGAAAATAACCGTGGTTATATAATAGACCATAAATATTATTAACCTTGGCAAAATATAAAAGTAAAGGCACAGTTGACAGAAGTTGGGAGGTGGAAGGTGACAGAGAGGTGGGGGAAAGATGGGAGAATTAGTGACCTTCTTTTACAAAGTGGAATTGAGTGCCCTAGAAATACCACCCAAATAACCTGTTGATACAGCAAAGCTGAGTGTATTGCTTACTGCAGTAGTGGAGAGCATTACGGTGGCAAATCTTATTCTATTTTTGTTCTAAGAGTTTTAGACCACTCTTATGAATGGTCTGGCAACAGGACTCTTTTTCCATTTTAGATTTCACTTGCATATTAAATCCACTATTTCTGGTTTAAGACCATTCTCAAAATGTGAGGAGAGAGCCAGAGTCACCTCTGCTTCAGGATCTACTTCTGAATGCTGTCTAAAGGTGTTAAAGAGCTTATCCTTGAAGTCTCAGATGGACTCATCTTTATTTCTTCTAGGACTGAATCAGAGCTTCTGACGCAATTCTGGTCTTGTAAGTCATCCTCATGGTCTTCTCATTCTGCCTTCTCCATCTGATTTTTTGCATTTGAGGTTCCCACTAATGTATGAACTAATGGGTGTAGATCTGGGAACCCTGGATTATACACAACTAAAACTATTCTAAATTCCTCTGCAAATTTCACTATCTCTTGTCTCAGTATGGAAAGTCTTTTTTCTTTTTTTAAAAAAATTATTTTATTAAGGTCATATTGGCTTATAACACTGTGTAAATTTCAGGCGTACATTATTATATATCAGTTTCTGTATAGACAGCCTGTTCACCACCTTTTATCCACCTAGCTTTTATCCGTCACCATACATAGGTGCCCCTTTGCCCCTTTTGCACCCCCTTCCCCTCTGGTAATCAGTAATCCGTTCTCATTATCCATGTGTTTGTTTATCTTGCATATGAGTGAAATCATACAGCGTTTGTCTTTCCCTGTCTGGCTTATCTTGCTTAACATAATACCCTCAACGTCCATCCATGTTGTCGTAAATGGTACGATTTTGTCTTTTTTATGGCTGAGTAGTATCCCATTGAATCTATATACCACATCTTCTTTATCAATTCGTCCATTGATGGGCACATGGGTTGCTTCTACATCTTGGCTATTGTGAATAATGGTACAATGAACACAGGGATGCATAAATCTCTTTGAATTGTTGATTTCAAGTTCTCTGGATAAATAGCCGGTAGTGGGATAGCTAGGTCAGACAGTATCTCTATTGTTAATTTTTTGAGAAATCTTCATATTATTTTCCATAGTGGCTGCACTAATTTTCATTCCCACCAGCAGTATATGAGGGTTCCCTTTTCTCCACATCCTCTCCAACATTTGTTTATTGTCTTGTTAATTATAGCCATTCTGACAGGTGTAAGGTGATGTCTCATTGTAGTTTTGATTTGCATTTCCCTAATAATTAGGGACGTTGAACTTCTTTTCATGTGTCTGTTTGGCCATCTGTATATCTTCTTTGGAAAAATTTCTGTTCATATCATCTGCCCATTTTTTGATCAGGTTGTTTGTTTTGTTGTTGTTGTTGAGTTGTATGAGTTCTTTATGTTATTTTGGAAATTAACCCTTTGTCAGATATATTATTTGCAAATATTTTCTCCCAGTTGGTGGGGTGTCTTTTCTTTTTGTTCATGGTTTCCTTTGCCTTACACAAGCTTTTTAGTCTGATGTAGTCCCAATTGTTTATTTTTTCTTTTGTTTCCCCTGCCTGTGTAGACATGATATTCAAAAAGATACTGCTAAGACCGATGTCAAAGAATGTACTGCCTATATTTTCTTCTTGGAGTTTTATGGTTTCAGGTCTGACATTCAAGTCTTTAATCCATTTTGAGTTAATTTTTGTGTATGGTATAAGATAATGGTCTACTTTCATTCTTTTGCATGTCCAGCTTCCCTAACACCATTTATTGAAGAGACTCTCCTTCCCCCATTGTATGTTCTTGGCCCCTTGGCCGCTTTCCATAGATGTGTGGTTTTATTTCTGGGCTTTAAATTCTGTTCTATTGGTCTGTGTGTCTGTTTTTCTGCCAGTACCATGTTGTTTTGATTACTATAGCTTTGTGGTATATTTTGAAGTCGGGGATTGTGGTGCCTCCAGCCTTGTTATTTTTTCTCAAGATTGCTTTGGCTATTCGGGGTATTTTGTTGTTCCATATAAATTTTAGGATTCTTTGTTCTATTTCAATGAAGAATGTCATTGGAATTTCTATTGGGATTGCATTGGATCTGTAGATTACTTCAGGTAATATGGACATTTTAACTATGTTTATTCTTCCAATCCATGAACATGGAATATCTTTCCATTTCCTTTTGTCTTCTTCAATTTCTTTCAATAATGTCTTATAGTTTTCAGTGTGTGGGTCTTTCATTTCCTTGGTTAAATTTATTTGTAGGTATTTCGTTCTTTTTGTTGTGATTGTAAATAGGATTGTAGTTTTGATTTCTCTTTCTGCTAGTTTGTTAGTAATATATAGAAATGCAACTGATTTTGTATGTTGATTTTGTATTCTGTACCTTTCTGTAGCTGTCGATTACGTCTAATAGTTTTCTGGTAGATTCTTTAGGGTTTTCCACATATAGAATCATGTCATCCACAAACAGTGAGAGTTTTACTTCTTCCTTTCCAATTTAGATCACTTTTATATCTTTTTCTTCCCTAATTGCTCTGGCTAAAACTTCCAGCACTATGTTGAATAAGAGTGGCAAGAGTGGGCACCCTTGTCTTGTTCCTGCTTTCAGAGGAATGGCTGTCAGTTTTTCACCAATGAGTATGAGGTTGGCTGTGGGTTTGTCATATATGGCCTTTATTATGTTGAGATACTTTCCTTCTATACCAATTTTATTGAGAGTTTTTATCATAAATGGCTGTTGGATCTTGTCAAATGCTTTCTCTTGATCTATTGAGATGATCAAGTGGTTTTTATTCCTCGTTTTGTTAATGTGATGTATCACATTGATTGATCTGCGGATGTCAAACCATCCCTGCATCCCTGGAATAAATCCCACTTGATCATGGTGTATGAGCCTGTTAATGTATTGTTGTATTTAATGTGCTAATATTTTGTTGAGGATTTTTGCACCTATGGTCATCAGCTATATTGGCCTGTAATTTCTCTTTTTTGTATTGTCCTTGTCTGGTTTGGGTATCAGGGTAGTGTTGCCCTCATAAAATGAGTTAGGAAGTGTCCTGTCCTCTTCAATTTTTCAGAATAATTTGAGAAGAATAGAAATTAGGTTTGCTTTGAATGTTTGGTAAAATTCACCAGAGAAGCCATCTGGTCTTGGACTTTTGTTTTGGGGGAGGTTTTTTGGTTTTGTTTTTTAAACTTGAGCAACATTTTATTTACTTCCCCACATCACTCACTCACTCATGGGTATAAGTGGCTAAATTTTATATCTTCTCAGGAAAACAGCACTTTTGAGTGACTATTACAACCAATAGAGAACTTCAGTCTTTGATCACAGCATTAAGAACTCCTGGTTCACAAGCCCTCTTCGAAATGACCTATGGGGAGGTTTTTGATTACTGTTTCAATCTCTCTGCTTGTGATTGGTCTATTCAGATTCTCTCTTTCTTCTTGATTCAGTTTTGGGATGTTGTATAATTCTAATAATTTATCCATTTTTTCTAGGTTATCAAGTTTGTTGGTGTATAGCTTTTCATAGTATTCTCTTATAACCTTTTGTATTTCTGTGGTGTCTGTTGTAATTCTGTGGTGTCCTCTTTCATTTCTGATTTTATTTATTTCAGTCTTCCATCTTTTTTCTCGGTGAGTCTGGCCAAGGATTTGTCAATTTTCTTTATCTTCTCAAAGAACCAGCTCTTTGTCTCATTAATCCTTTCTACTGTTTTCTTAGTCTATTTCATTTATTTCTGCTCTGATTTTTATTATTTCCTTCATTCTACCAACTTTGGGATTTATTTGTTCTTCTTTTTCTAGTTTGTTTAGGTTTAGTGTAAGCTTGTTTATTTATGATTTTTCTTGTTTTTTGAAGAAAGTCTTTTTTCAATGGCTCTCAGCTCAGATTGATAAAAGCCAGAGGGTTTCCCTGTTCTGAATGGTGTTTAACTTTAAGGTATAATTGAGCTTAGAGGGTTTCTGGCCAGCCAGGAGAGAAGTGGAGTGGGTGAAGAAGAGAGAAGCAGAGGCAAATGGAAGGGCATAGGATGGGGCAAGAGGAAGATGAAGGCAAGCGCCATTTGTTTCAAGGTTCGAGTTGTGGAAGATCTAAAAGAAAAATAGTTTTAAGTGTTTCACATTTTTCCTTTGCCTTGACCAAGGAGTCTCTGAAGGAAACAATTTGGAGTTGAATTTCTTTTGGATACTTCTTCATATCAATCAAAAATGCAAACCATTTGAGGGGCTGGCCCAGTGGCATAATGATTAAGTTCACGCACTCTGCTTTGGTGGCCCAGGGTTCACAGGTATGAATTCCGGGTGCAGACCTAGCACCACTCATCAAGCCATGCTGTGGTGGCATTCCATATACAAAATAGAGAAAGATGGGCACAGATGTTAGCTCAGGGCTAATCATCCTTAGCAAAAAAAAGAGGAAGATTGGCAACAGATGTTAGCTCAGGGCCAGTCTTCCTTGCAAAAAAAGAAAGCAGACCATTTGGTATTTACTCCCTTTTCATTCTAAGGTGTTTCTCAAATGAATGTGTTTGGTTCTATCAAAAATTCTGTAATTCTAAATTGTCTTTGGTGAAATTATGTCATTTAGGAAGTAAGTTCATGACTTTGGATTTTGTTTGAATACATGTAAGAAGCAGGAGTATGGCCTGGAAGGTTGAATCATTAGCTTTAGACTGAGACAAACCCATGGGAGGTTGTGGAAACAGTTGGTTAAGTGTCACATTGTGAAACTCTCGCTGTTTGCAGACGACATGATCTTATATATAGAAAACCCCAAAGAATCCATTGGAAAACTCTTAGAAGTAATCAACAACTACAGCAAAGTTGCAGGGTACAAAATCAATTTGCATAAATCAGTAGCATTTCTATACTCCAATAACGAACTAACAGAAAAAGAACTCAAGAATACAATACCATTCACATTCGCAACAAAAAGAATAAAATACCTTGGGGTAAATTTAACTAAGGAAGTGAAGGACCTATATAATGAAAATTATAAGGCCTTTCTGAGAGAATTGGATGACGACATAAGGAGATGGAAAGACATTCCATGTACATGGATTGGAAGAATAAACATAGTTAAAATGTCCATTCTACCTAAAGCAATCTACAGATTCAGCGCCATCCCAATCAGAATCCCAATGACATTCTTTACAGAATTAGAACAAAGAATCCTAAAATTCATATGGGGCAACAAAAGACCCCGAATTTCTAAAGCAATCCTGAGAAAAAAGAACAAAACGGGAGGCATAACAATCCCTGACTTCAAAACATACTACAAAGCTACAGTAATCAAAACAGCATGGTACTGGTACAAAAACAGGTGCACAGATCAATGGAACAGAATTGAAAGCCCAGAAATAAAACCACACATCTATGGACAGCTTATCTTTGACAAAGGAGCTGAGGGCATACAATGGAGAAAAGAAAGTCTTTTCAACAAATGGTGCTGGGGAAACTGGAAAGCCACATGTAAAAGAATGAAAATTGACCATTCTTTTTCACCATTCACCAAAATAAACTCAAAATGGATTAAAGACCTAAAGGTGAGACCTGAAACCATAAGGCTTCTGGAAGAAAACGTAGGCAGTACACTCTTTGACATAAGCATTAAAAGGATCTTTTCGGACACCATGTCTTCTCAGAGAAGGGAAACAATAGAAAGAATAAACAAATGGGACTTCATCAGATTAAAGAGCTTCTTCAAGGCAAATGAAAACAGGATTGAAACAAAAAAACAACCCACTAACTGGGAAAAAATATTTGCAAGTCATATATCTGACAAAGGCTTAATATCCTTAATATGTAAAGAACTCTCGCAACTCAACCACAAAACATCAAACAACCCAATCAAAAAATGGACTGGAGACATGAACAGACATTTCTCCAAAGAAGATATACTGATGGCCAATAGGCACATGAAAAGATGCTCATCATCGCTGATCATCAGGGAAATGCAAATCAAAACTACACTAAGATATCACCTTACACCCGTTAGAATGACAAAAATATCTAAAACTAATAGCAACAAATGTTGGAGAGGTTGCGGAGAAAAAGGAACCCTCATACACTGCTGGTGGGAATGCAAACTGGTGCAGCCACTATGGAAAACAGTATGGAGATTCCTCAAAAAACTAAAAATAGAACTACCATACGATCCAGCCATCCCACTACTGGGTATTTATCCAAAGAGCCTGAAGTCAGCAATCCCAAAAGTCCTGTGCACCCCAATGTTCATTGCAGCACTGTTTACAATAGCCAAGATGTGGAAGCAACCTAAGTGCCCATCAACAGACGAATGGATAAAGAAGATGTGGTACATATATACAATGGAATACTACTCAGCTGCAAAACAGAACAAAATCATTCCATTTGCAATAACATGGATGGACCTTGAGAGAATTATGTTAAGTGAAATAAGCCAGCGAGAGAAAGATAATCTGTGTATGACTCCACTCATATGAGGAATTTAAAACTATGGACCAAGAACTGTTTAGTGGATACCAGGGGAAAGGTGGGCTGGGGGGTGGGCACAAAGGGTGAAGTGGTGCACCTACCACTTCTGGCAAACATTAATGTACAATTGAAATTTCACAAGATTGTAACCTATCAATAACTCAATAAAAAAAATAAAAAAATTAAAAAAATAAAAAATAAAAAAAAAGTGTCACATTGTGACTTGGGTCCCCATCCAAATAGCTGAGCCATCTCCATTGGTAAACTTGATGAATTCCCAGTTTCCATGGGACAGAAAGGTTGGAGAAGACATCTCTCCCAGAATCAAAGTCCCACAGATGGAACAGCAAGAGGAAGGAAAGTCCTTATAAGCTTTTGAAAACTGACCCAATGTATAGTTTGTCCAAAGGATGCTGGTCAAGAAGAAATTGATGGGGTTCAAGATGCACTACCCAAAAATATGGCACCTTGGCAAACTGAATATTTTAAGCTGAAGGAGTTTGAGAAAACAGCAGAAGCATGACAGTCACTCTGACCTTCCCACCACTCCTGCCCTTCTTTCCTGAAGCAGGAAGTCGAGAAGAATCTGAAGAAACAGCCTTTGCTAAATTTCCCCGTTTTCCTAAACTTATCTCGTGCTCTTTGCCCTATCGTATTTATCCACAACTGTCCACTCTTCATCAGTCCTAGCATAAAAATACTCAGGCTTAACCATTTCTTTGGGTCTTCATTTCTTTATGAAGGCTACTGTGTCACATAAAATCTTATATTAATAAATTTGTTTGCTTTTCTCCTGTTAATCTGTCTTTGTTGGTTTAACTTTCAGACCCAGCCAGGACCTTAAGAGGATCAAGGAAAACTTTTTCCTCCCCAACAAAACGTTCTGAATTTCTTAGTCCTTGGGGCTAGCTTGATGAAAAGACTCTGGGTCTTTTTCCTCTCTGCTTTGAACTTTCATCTTAAAGATGCACAACAAGAAATGGGAAAGACAGAAACAACTACTAGTGCTTTTACTAATAAGGCAGATTTCTACCAAGGATAATAGTTTTTCCAATCTGATCAGATAACCAAAGGATTCCTAGAACGGATTTCTTAATCCTGGGACACAAAGTATGTTCAGCATTTGGGGAGCTCAAAGAAAAGAAATAAAAAAGAAATGAGTCAGGCCCAATGCAGGACTTAGAAACTTCAGTGTCAATGTCAGAGAGATCCCAGCAGGAGACAGAGGAGTGTGAGGAGCACTGTTTCTGAACTGACAGTCTTGGGTCCTGGTGGTGAAGCAGTCTCAATGGCATCTCAGTGAGACTGCCAAAATTGTTGAATGCTGGCTGCAAAATACCACCGTACTAACCTGTTGATAAGGCAAAACTGAGTTTATTGCTCAATGTAGTAAGGGAGAAAATACCTTTTAAAAGTCCTAGAAGCGTCTCAGAAGGGCAAGGTCAAGGTTGGGATATTTATAAAGCTTTTTTTGAGGTCTGGCTTAAAGGAGGTTTTTCACTGTATGGGCTTAATTAGGATTAGCTGAGTATCATGGCATAAGGTTTAGGATTGGTGGACATAGCAAAGCAAGGATTTTTGGGTGAGGGGTTCAAAGACTCTGGGAGAGTAAACAGTCATTTGGTACTATCTATTGAAAGCTTCAGCAGTCGGATGTTCATTTAAATGGGTTTTCACAAAGTTCCTAAAATAAACAATAAATTTTATTTTCAAATTGCACCTTTCTGACAAGAGCGTCCTGTAATACTAAAGTCAAGTTGAGGAAGACAGTGAAATAATATAGAGGAGTAGCTGGTTTCCTTTCCAGTGGAGTATGAATAGGTAACTGTGTGTAGTTGCTAACAAAAGAATTACAGGTTTAAATATGTTGTTTGAAATTACAGAGGTGAACAGTAGAGGAAGTGAGAATATAATTTAATCCTATTGGGAGAAGGAAGGAAGGAATAGATGGTGAGGGCTTTTAAAGAGCTAAATCCTCATCTTTCATATCAGAAAGTCAGGGATAATTTCTAAAACTGATGATTAAAAAATAGTAGTCTAGGGGCTGGCCTGGTGGAATAGTGGTTAAGTTCCCACGCTCCACTTCAGCAGCCAGGGCTTCACAGGTTCAGATCCCAGACACAGACCTAGCACCACTTGTCAAGCCAAGCTGTGGCAGTGTCCCACATAAAATAGAAGACTGGCACAGATGTTAGCTCAGGGCCAATCTTCCTCACACACACACACACACAAAATGGTAGTCTAGGGGCCAGCCTGGATATCCTAGTGGTTAAGTTCAGCACGCTCCACTTCGGTGGCCCTGGTTCAGTTCCGGGGCGTGGACCTATACCACTCTATTAGCAGCCATGCTGTGCTGGCAGCCCACATACTAAAAAATAGAGGAAGATTGGCACAGATGTTAGCTCAGGTTGAATCTTCCTCAGCAAAAAAGAAAAAAGAAAATAGTAGTCTATTTCTTGAGAGAGGCAGCACTCTTCATATAAGTCTTCTGGTATTTTTTTTTAACCATGTGAATATATATTACTTTGGTAATTAAAAAAAAAAAAAGAATAAAGAAGGAAAGGCTGATTAGCAGTTGAAAGTTCCAGAGAAAGGCCATAGAGAGTAAGGGCTGTGATTAGAGAAGAGGTCATTGATAATCTTCTCCAAGTTTCCTCAGAGCCCTGAGGGGGAAGGTTAGAGAGAGCATGGGAGAGGGAGAGAAAGTGGGAGCAAAGGGCGTGCTTGAGAAGTTTAGGCAGCAAGGAAACCAAGAAATACGATAGTCCTGAGGAGGGCACTCTGTGAGAGGGAAGGGGTCTGATGGTGACAGAGGCAGAGGTGCTGGGACCCTGCTGGGCGTCTTTTTTTCTCTCCCCTGCTCTCCCTCCCACTCTGCTTCTCCTTTTTCTCTTTCACTGGCTGTAACATGGGCCTGGAGTAGTTTTTATTACAATTTTTGGTGTATTTATTGACTATAGTTTTATGTTTCCTGTTCATAATTGAAAAAGCAGATGAGTTAAACATTTTCTGTTTCTCACAAAAAATATATATTAAACCAAATTGAGTTGCTTTTTATTTCTCCGTGGTCTTCAGTTGACTTGGTTCTGTGGATGAGTGGTCTTCAAAGATTCGCCCCTCCCCCGCCAGCCTACATTATTCCCTTTGGTAAACGTAATCCACCTTCTCATATGCCAGAATTTTTATTGTTTCCCTGGTGATTTGTACTCTTCTATGACAACTTTGATTATTTTAAACTACTCTAGGTTTTGTCTGTGATGTCATAAATTGGTTCACTTTGTAGCTTAGTATATAATATTTAAGTTATTTCTGAACTCGTTTTAGACCTTTATTACTTCCAGTAAAAAGTGAAGCAGGGGTTTCATTCCAGTTTTAAACTCAGGAGTCAATTTTAATTTTTAGTTAGACAGCGACAATAAACACCTAGATTATAAGTGTCAGCTATGAAAATACTAACCAGAGGTTCACACAGGACCAGCAAAATTCTAGTGGATATTTATTTACTAAAATAACCTCTTGTCATTATCAGACGAATTTAGCTCAAATATACAATTAAAAATGACAAGAATAGATGAGCCTGTCTTCAGTTTGGAAGCTATAGGGAGTTAAATATTTTAGTGGCTGAAGGAGGCCTAGGGCAGGAAAGTCAAGGGTCGGCATCAGGGCAGGGCAGTGACATTACACTAGAACCACAAGACGTGACATACAGTTCTAGCCTCTCACCAGGTGTTTGACCTTAAGGAAATTACTTAATCTCTCTGAGCTTCTATTTTTTAATCCATAAAATGGGAATAATGATAACATCTGCATCATAAGGCTGTTATGAGGACTAATTGAAATAATGAATATGAAATGCTTAGCATACTGCTTGGCACATAGTAAGCACTTAATAAATATTAGCTATTTTGTCGTCAATGTTTCTATGGCTATTGCTGCTACAAATTCACCAGTGGGCTTCAAGCAAGTGACTTCACCTATTTGGGCATCTGTTAGAATAGACGAGTTCTATCTTATCTCTATTTTTTGTGACACTCCAATTCGACTCTCTTCTACCTAAGATCCACCATGGACCACCACAACAGCATAGTGACCTGAAGTCTATCCCCAGATAGGTAGACAGCAGACATTGCTTCTAAGGTTATTGTATAAGTAAATTAGTTATGCTCAGGTCTTAAGCAACATCAAAGTCTGTTGAAAATGAACCTAAATTCTACTCATGATCTATAATTAGCTGCTTAAACCCGGGATCCTAGCTAATGTCTTTTCCTTTTCAAGGCTGCTCAGTCTGTTTTCTTAGGGATTCTTCCCTACAATCACTGGCTACCAAATTAGCCTGCCCAGCTTCTCTCTTCCCTGCTATCCCAGAAAATAGTAAAAAAAAAAAAAAAAAAAAAAGTTCCCTTTTTCTCTTTTTAAGAGCTACTCCACTAATCTCTGTGGAGACACTAATCTCTGTAGAGACTACTGAGGTTGAGGTAGTTCCCAAGGTTCTAGAAATTGGATCCTGGTCTCTGTGTAACCATCCTGGATAATGTAGTACCTGCCTCCCTTATATTTCCTGGATTTGACAGTCTCTCTCAGTGCTCAGAGTCCCCAGTCTCCCACTTCCCTTTACATTAGCAGGAACCTGAGGACAATTTTGCACTGACCTGTGGTCGAAGTAGACCGTGTTCCTGGGCTTTGCTATGGGCCTGGATCTTATCCAAGAAGTTTATCTGCACATTGGGTCAGTTGGTTGGGTCTGTGATGTCTGAATGGTTACAGGTTCTTCAGGAGGTGTCAGGGCATCCTAGGACTTCCTGTCCAGCTTCCTTCTGGGGCTTTCCAAGGAAAGCTCCTGCTTCTCTCGCGCGCATTTCTAATGTTCCCTTTTTCAGTCTTTGTTCTCTTTGCTTTTTGGTTTTCCAGGATTCTATTGATATATCTTCTAGCTCAGATATTTCTTTCCCTCAGCCCTGTCCAGTCTGCAAATAAGCTTATCAAAGGCATTCTTCATTTCTGTTACAGTGTTTTTTTATCTCTAGCATTTCTTTTTGGTTATGTCTTAGGATTTCCATCTCTCTGCTTACATTGTCTATCTGTTCTTGCATGCTGTCTCCTTTATCCATTTGAGCCCTTAGCATGTTAATCATAGATGTTTTAAATTCCTGGTCTGATCATTCCAACCTGCCATGTCTGGTTCTGATGTTTGCTCTGTCTCTTCAAATTGTGTTTTTTTTACTTTTGTGTGACTTGTAATTTTTCTTACCAGCTGAACATGATGTACTGGATAAAGGAACTGCTGTGAATAGGCCTTTAGTAATGTGGTGGTGAGGCGTGGGGGGAGGGGAAGCATCCTATAGGCCTATGATTAGGTCTCAGTCTTTCAGTGAGCCTGTGAACTTCACAAATGTTTCTCTATTTTTCTTCTCCTCCCCTTAGGTGGGACAGCATGGCTAGAGTAGACTGAGTTGGGTATTTCCCTTCCCCTGGTCAGTTAGGCTCTGATAAAACCCCAACAGGTTAAGCTCTGGCTAACTAGTTTCTCTGAGGGCAGGCCTTGGTAAGAACAGGGCTCTGGTTTATTTCAAAATGGTTCATTTTCCCCTCCCCCTGTCAGAAGCAGGAGGAGATTTTTCTCTGATATTACTATAGGAGCCTGATTGAGCAGTACAATATTGTGTATAGTACACTATTGTGTCGGCCCCTCTATGACTGGGTCCCCCTGGACCTTTTAACTCCTACAGCCAGTTACAGTTCAGGTTTCCCTGCACCGGCACTGGTTCCCACGGCAGTTTCTGCTCCAAGTCTCGGCTCTTGTTAGCGGTGATCACCTACCTGTATTCACCTGTATGACTCTCCAATCTTGGGGGCAGTGGTTTGCACTGTGTCCTCCCTTTTCTTATAAATCCAAGAGAAGTTATTGATTTTTCAGTTGTTTCAGCTTTTTACTTATTGTTAGGACAGAGTAGTTACTTCCAAGCTCCTTACATGTGGAATGGGAAACCAGAAGTCTAATGTTTTCTTTTTAATTAATTTTTAATTTTAAAGTAATGCATGAATAAATTATCCTTGAAAAAAATTAATATATTCCAAATAAGGAAACTCTTCTTTGCATTCCATCCCTAATCTTATTCCTCTCTCCCCTTTCCCTGGCGGTCTCCACTTTCATCGTGATGTATATTCTCCTAGATTTCATATTTATGTGCATATATTGGAGACCTTTATTAGTATATGTAGATCTACCTATTTTTCTTAAAGTGCTGCAATAATCCACAGTATAGCTGCACTCTGCTTTATTTAGCAAATCCCCTTTGACAAACATTGAAGATACCTCTGTCTTTAAGAAATATAGTAGTGCTAAATGAAAGAAGTCAGTCACAAAGGACCACCTATAGGATGATTCCATTTATATGAAATATCTAGAATAGGCAAAATTTATGGAGATAGAAGGTAGATTAGTGGTTTCCTGGGCTGGGAACAGGGGCGGGGGAGAAGCAGTATAGGGGAATGATAGTTGAGGGGTGCAGGGTTTCCTTTTAGGGTAAAGAAAATATTCTAAAAATGGTTGTAGTGATGGATGCACAACTCTGTGAATATACTAAAAGCCACTGAAGTGTATACATTAATTGATGTATTATATGTGAACTATATTTCAAGAAAGCTGTATAAATGAAAATGAAATGTAGTAGTAATCTTATTAGGTATGCTTCATCAGGACTAATTAAATTAGAGATGTCCAGGGACTGCCTAATAGCACCGGTGGTTTTTAACCTCAGCCCCTCATCTACACAGGTGGTGTGTTCTCTGACAAGCCTAGTCTCCTTAGCAGTTAATGTTTTTTAGGTTTGGGCCATGACCTTTGTAAAGTAAGGGGAGAGGAAGATAGCGGCTGAGCAGTGTAGAGTTCCTGGTGGTTTCCATCCTCTAACCTAAGAGCAGGAGTCAAGCGGGAAACTTGCTCTCACCTTGTTTCACTGTGATTCTAGAATGGAAGGCAGCAAACCCAATGGCCTCCTCTTCATCCTTGTGGGCCTGAGCAAGAAACAACACGTCTCAGAGTGGGTTTTCCAAAGAGGCCTTCTTCAATCGCCTCATGGTAAAAATGGGCCCTTTTCTTAGGAGTAGAAAGATGTTCTATATGCTGACCTTAATAGTCAGGCTCACCAACGAGGCCGGAACAACATCTTTATCCTCTCTACTAAAGGCATCTCTGAAGGCTTTTCTACAAAGAGGTGAGTTACAGATTTTATATTGCTGACTCTAGGACCCTAATAGTAAATGCTGCTATTATATTAAAAATAAATATGACAAATAATTAATCACCATTTGTTGAATGCCTGGTATATACCACTTGCAATAATAAATCCTCACAAGGTCTCCTTTTACAATTGAGGAAAATAAGGTTAAGTAACTCACCCAAGGTTATGGAGATCTGTTGCCCCAAAGCCAATGCCCTTTCTACTCCATCATGCTGTCTTCTGTGTATTTTAGCCTTGAATATCATGCTAAGAATCTGAGGGCTTTTTGAGGTCAGAGGCCTAACTCAATTAATCTCTGTCTCATTCACCACCTCTAGCAGGGCGCTCAGCACACAGTTGGTTCCTAGGGCATGTCATTAGGAATGCATTCTTAGAGCTCTCTGCTTTGCTTCATCTGTGCAGACCTTGCCTGAGCATGGCCAAGTACCACCTGAGGCATCTGAGCTCCCTGTGGGGGGTTCACATAAGAGGCCATGTGGAGCCTCCAACTAACTCCAAAAAGGGATTTTCTTTTTAAAAAGAGGATGTTAGGAAGAGTCTAAAGGGAAATGTTAGGATATTAAAATCTGTGGAATCAGCATGAAGGCTACTTATGGATTGCATTAGTCATGGAAGGTGAGTTCACTCTCGAGAAAGCAGAAAAGTTGAGAGATGTAGGGGGATGCAAATGACAGGTACAAGTGTCAGCAAAGCACTTTCAGAAGGACGAAACTCAACCCCACTCATCATTAATGCACATGAGCATGTGTGGATCGGTTTAGGACGGAGAGAAAATTAGAGCAGTGGCCAAAGCAGAAAGATGCACATTGAGATATGGTTACATGTTCATAGACACAAATAAAACTGACCTCTGGAACATGCAGATGCTATCTCCAGATGAAAAATAAATTGTCAACTATAGCATCTCACCTCAACGGAAGGGGCAGACTATATTCAGAAAGCAGGGGTTTTTTGGAATTAGAAGCCTGGATGAGAATGGAAAAGAAATAAAGGAAACCTCTTTCTCTAGATTAGAACTCCAGGACTTGAAGCCCAGAGTAGAAGGATAGAAGTCCTTATGAGATGGACAGCTCTGAAAATATGGCTGGACTAACTGCCAATGCCTGAAATGAATCAGGCTGTGCCTAAAGACCCTCCCTTCCCTAGCAATTATTTTGTGTGAGGTTTTTATGGAACTTTGTTTTGGAGGAGTCTTTGAATGCCCTAGATTCTGCTCGCAATTTCTTCATCTCATGAAATAAGTCAGCAGTCCATGAATATTATAACTTCAAAATTAGAGTCCAGTCGCTGGAGTTAGGAAATCTTGAAGTCAATCCTAGATCTACTACGGACTGTTAAGAGATGTGAGTCAGTTACTTCATTTTTCTCTTCCTCAGTTTGTCCTTTTGTAACAGAGATAATGTGGTTTTATTGGTTAGTTACCTCAGGATAAATGCTTTTAAAAAATGTAAAATTACTTTATTCCTTTGAAGTACATTCAGCAATCATTCATTAAATATTAGCCTCCTTTGTACAAGGTACGGGGGTAGAGTCTAGAGAGGGCTAGGGTCTGTGCAACACGATCCCCATGCTTACTCCACAGGATTATTGTACCAGACAGCAAATGGACCCAGCACTGACATGCGTTAGGTCTTTTCTACTTTCTTTTCTAGAAATATCTCTCCTAGAATCCAACTCTGGAATTTCCTGACTTTTCCAAGTTTAGATAATAAATCTTCCATTGCACTAGTATAACTTAATGCCTTTATTTGCTTGAATTATATTTTAAAAAGAAAGTTATACAGTCCCACTGCCCTCAGTGAGGCCACAACAAGCATATTTCATTAGATTTATACACTTGAGATTTTATACTGCACAGTACTAAGAACTTTAAACATACAATAATTAACACTATACAGCTGAAAACAGAGTCTGGGAAGGAATAGTATTTTTAAAATTGAACAGGATAGATTATTTCAAGCCTCAAACTTAAGAGTCAGAAGATACAGGTGCAGTTTGAAAGAAGGACCTCCAGTTGACCTATCCTGGTTAGTTGTCCATCCCTGGACCCCTCATCTGTGGCCACAGGGTCACATTGTACAAAGGGCTGCTTCTGTGGTAACTATCTAATGGCTCTGCTTTACATGAAAAAGCTAATGGAATCAGTGGATGGGGGCTGAGCAGACAAAACAATGGAGTCAGCTACCAGCACTAATCACTAATTGCTGGTTTTCCTATTCTAATGACCAGACGAAAAAAAGAGAAAGAAGGGGCCGGCCTGGTGGCGGAGTAGTTAAGTTCACACACTCTGCTTTGGTGGCCTGGGGTTCGCCGGTTTGTTTCCTGGGCACTGACCTACACACCACTCATCAAGCCATGCTGTGGCGGCATCCTAGATACAAAATCGAGGAAGATTGGAGCAGATGTTAGCTCAGCGGCAATCTTCCTCACCAAAAAAAAAAAAGAGAGAGAGAGAGAAAGAACTAGTCCCACAGTGCCTAGCACACAGACAATTAAGAACTAAGTAAGTAACAGTTTATTGTTAGAAACAAAATTAACTTCCTCATGACCTGGACCTCACAGCCCAGAGGGGGAGCTCTGAGGAGAGCTCTGAAGCAGCCAGGAGGTTCTTAAAAAAGAAAAGTCAAGTCAGCAAACATTCATTTGAGTATCTACAGGGTACAGTGTATTGTACTGTGGGGTGAGGGCATAAAAGCAAGAGAAGCTATTCCATGTGGATATTACCAGTAATAGCAAAATAATGGACCATAGGCTGAACAAAGAAAGAGCAGGTAAGTGTGGGACAAGGCTCCTTGGGGGAAGATTTCCTTCAAGGAGAAGGAATCTTCAGATCTGGCTTTAGGAAGAGGGGAGGGACAAGGAAGGAGCAGCTAGAGGAGAGGATTCCACCTGCAAGGAAGAACCGTTGCAGAGGCAGCAAGTGGGAATGTTGGGAAGTGGGAAGAGATGCCAGTGAGATATAAAACAGCTGGTCCAGAGAAGGTCTCTTAGCACTTATGTGGACTCAATAAGGAATTGGGATCATGTTGGGTTCCTAATTAGGAGAGGAGAGTAAATGGAACCGGTGTAGAAGGAAGTTTCTTGTGCGGCAGCTCTTTGGGAGTCAGTAGAGTAGGAGGATCCGGGAGACAGGAGGGTCTTCTGGGCATCAGCCATGGTCTGAGTGAGAGACTGGGGAGCTGTGCTGGAAGAGGTGACTGGGAGAGACTTCTGAGTGGAAGCGGCCCCGAGAGTGGTCTTGTTAATATCCTCCTTCACCTCCTCCTTTCTGTACCCTAGAGCCTGGTCCCATGCAGAACAGACTGGAGTAACTAAGCACAGGTTTGATAAGTGATTAGAGAGAGGAGACTTGCTAGTGGAGACCAGGAAAGGCTCGTAGGATAAATCTGGAAAGATAAACTGCACTTTGATGGGTCCAATAGTACTTGATGAGGAGGAGAGAGAGAGAGAATGCGAAGGAATATAGATTTGCAAGAGTAGAGTGGTATTTAATCTTGGTTCAAAATGCTATGTGGTACATTATAGCTCTTTATAGTTTAATTAAGTTTATAATTTAAATTTATAATTAAATAATAATTTATATTTCAATTAAAACTAGAGAAAGACAGAAGAATGGAAAGCTAACTAGATAGTCTGACTTGTTTTATTTATAACGGTTTTATTGAGATATAACTCACATACCATAAAGTTCAACATTTTAAAGTGTGCAGTTCAGTGGTTTTTAGCATATTCGCAGAGTTGTGCAACCATCACCACTCTCTAATTTTAGAACATTTTCATCACCCCAAAAAGAAGCCCCATACCCATTAGCACTAGTCTGACCTAGCACAATGAGAATGGAGCCTCTGATTGCCAGGAATTCTCTGTCTTTCTTAGCTGGGTAGAAACCTTGAGTGACTCTCATTAATCGTCAAGTCCCATGCGACTGCTCCTCTACGGAAAAACGTCCTGATGTGGCTAGGGCTACAGGGGTGGAGAGGAAGAGTCCTGGAGCCCAGAAAGGAGGGACATATAAGAGAACCTCAAGGGAGAGAAAGGGAGCTTTGGGCCCTGAGGGAAAGAAACCAGCCAGGGTCAGAGTTGTGGAGCTGATAACAAGGCGGCCCTACTCCCAGCAGCCTCAGTAATGGAGACTCTTACAGGACAATTCTGAAACTGCTCTATCTGCCCAAACCTTCTGGGGCTTGACTGAGCAGGAAGTTATTTTCCTTTTTCTACCCGTCCTCCCTGGAGCAGATGAGCATGCTCATCTCCCCCTTTCTGCCGTGGTGCTGCTAAATACCAGACCCTGAGCTAGGGACTTTCTCTGTGTTATCCCAGAGATAGTTTAATCCCTACAACAGCCCTATGAGGTAGATATGGCTGTCCCTCTTCTTTAGAAATTAACAAACTAAAGCTCATAGAGTTAAAGTAACTTGCTCAGGATCGTATACCTGATAAGTGCCAGGAATGATTTCAAACCCAGGACTCCAACCAAGACTCATTTAGCTTCTAGATCTTTACTGTCACTGCCTCAGTGGGGTCCACATCCTTCTGCCTCCCTCTTGACACCCCAGCACAAAGAACCAAGGCTAAGAAAAACTCTGCTACCCAAGACTGATGAAAGCACTGTGGTGACTAAGGTTATAAAAATCTTTGAACCCCTCACTAATGTTTTTGAGAGCGATGTGGTCTTCCTAGCAGTGTATTTTCTGTGTTAGCCTTTTACACATCTGGCATGCTAGATCCCAGATGTGTGATTTTCATCCCATGCGGTGGGGCCACAGTACTGGGGATCCTGCCGGTTCAGCTGTGCTCGAGAAGGCCTTTTTCTCTGACAGGGCCTGCAGGAGGTGGCTAGTGGTGGTTTTGTAGTCCCCAATTTGTTACTGTCTCCAGCCAGAGACAAGCGCTACCCCACTTGATACATACACACACACATGCACACACGTGTGCTCATACCATCTATTTGGAGAGGAACACGAAGAAGGAAACATTCACAAGGCATCACCAGTGATTTCTCTTCTCCCAGATCAACTAGTCTGACTTCTCCCTGTTGCCTCCTTTGCCTGTGGTCTGTCAGCTGGAGGTGATGACAAGGAATATTTCAGACTCTTTCCCCATCTGCTCCAAACACCAGGAAGCTGCAGGCCTGCTTCCCTCCAGGCCAGCTTAGAAATCCTGGTGTCAGGATAGAGCAGGCTTCCAAAAGCCAACCACAGAACATTTAATACCTGTGCAAACCCCACATAGAATTCATATGCCATAGGGTCATGGCTTTATGAGTGTTTCTATGACATGGTATTATTACACCCCAGATCTCTCACCTCATATGTCACTCAAGCATTCTCTGTCAGGAAACCAAAGAATAAACATCCAAAAAGAAGATTAATATTAGAGAGACTAAAAGAGTAAAGTTCACCGAAACCATATGGTTCAGCTCAGAAGGGATGTGTGTCCGCCTTCTCTCTATCCGCCTTCCACCTCATCTCGTCTAATACTCCGAACAGGAATCCCTTTACAGCTGTGTTGCTTAAGCTACCTGTGTCAGAGTCAGTGAGGAAACTTGTTAAAATGCAGATTCCTGGGAATCATCATTTTGGAGATATGACCTAGGAATCTGCATTTCACAAGCTCCCCAAGAGATGTTTGTGAATGGCAGTCCGCTTGTGACCATCCACCCTTGTTTGAGTACATTTTGTCGTGTGGAACTCACTGCTTCCTTGGGCAGCTAAGTCTAGATGATTGTAAGGAGGGGAAAGATCTGCTTTATTGGGCTGAATTTGGCCTTCTATAATTCTCATCCACTTTTCTTCCCATTTTTTCTCTTGCCCCTGGAGCCAGAGGGACTAAGTCACCTCCCTTCTGTTGGAGAGCCTCTAGGTACAGACCTTTCTGTGTCCCACCTCAGGAAGCAGAGAAATGAATCCACCCACTGGACTGGTAGAGCCAGTCAGGGTGGGGAACTGAAGCAAAAGGTTTTGACCTGCCAGGGTCTTGCAGAAGGCCTGGAGTTGAGTGTCTTGGTTGAAGGCCCAGCCTCTGGACTCCTGTTAGGGGCAGACCCTGCCTGTATACCCTTAGGCAAGATGCTCCCTGTCTCTGTGACGCATTTCTTCATCTGCAAAACATGATGACAATGATATTATAAGTTTTTTTGAATATTAAATAAAATAATACATATAAAGCACTCACAAGTGTCCCTGGTATATATTAAGTGCTCTCTAAGTATCATCGTCATCATTGAGTGGGAAGAGGGCAACAAAAAAATTCTTCAGGTTTGCCTATTGGGCTTCTGCTTCTTTTTTTTCCCATTCTAAAAATTGACAAAAAAAAAAAAAAAAAGCTTAAGGATATAAGGTTGTTACATAGACTATGAGAACCAGTTGTTCTTTTCCACTGAGTACCAAGTGAAATGATGTGGGCAGCACTCATAACAGGAAGGATGGCCATTAGTGGGGTGACTGTATGTCCCAGCAGTTTGCCCAGAATTGCCCAACTTTGTTCCTGTGGCAATTATTAATACTCTTAAAAATGTTCCAGTTTGGATGACAAGTTGTCGAGTCACCCCAGACATTAGAGTTTCAGAAGATTTTCAGTGTGGATTGGAAGCAGTAAGACAGGTTACCAAGAGAGCTTGTGAAATCTCTTCCTTGGAAATATTTAAAACATGCCCATCTGGCTGGGATGATTTAGAACAACTGCAAATAAGTGCTCATTTATAAACCCCTAAAATGCTTTGTTTGGTTTCGTTTAACTAAACTGCCTTGCCCTGCCTCCAGGAGGTACGTAGGTAGTAAAATTAATGGAAACAACATTGTTAACTACTCAATTTGCCAAACAAAAATTGCTTTGTGCTGTGGGCTAGTGGATGTGGATGAACAACCATTATGAGGTTACAGACAGTAACATTCTGCTTCAGACTGTAGAAAAGAGATACTTAGGTTTGGAAGTTAACAAATTCTTAGACAACTAAAAGTTTGAAATAAGAATGTAGACTGCTACTTGGGTAAGAATATTGTAATAATAGCTAACAGTGTGCCAGGTACTGTACAGATGTTACCACATTTCATCCTCAAAAACCCCTATGAAAGTAGTCCTACAATTATACCTGTCTACAAATGAGAAAACTAAGTCACAGAGAGGTAAGGAACTTGCTCAGTTACCGGCAGAGTTGTGACTTGTCCCAGGCAGTTTGGATCCAGAACCCATGCTATCCACCACCATGCTGCCTGCTCCCCAGAAAGAGAGAAAACTCTAGTTTAAATGAAGTGGGGACAGTAGCAGCAGTCAGGCAATTTCCTGTCTATCCAAGCTGGCTGCTGGTGAGAGCGGACTGCCTTGCAAATGAGGGAAACAAACTGGTCCTCACTGAGGAATAAGTGAAGAAAAATAGAATTTATAGAACTTTACATTTAATCCTTATGACATCCGTGGAAGGTAGTATCATCATTTCCATTTCACAGTTATTGAAAGTGAGGGCTTAGAGAGATTAAGGAGTTTGCTAGGCCTCATAGTAAGTCAGAGGCAGAAGCAGGATTCTGACTCAGGAATCCCATCCAACCCAGGAACTCCTACTCTTGGCATCTGTGGAAAGTGCCTGTGTTCACTATTAAGCCAAACATACAGGCCACAAACTTGAATATAGAAAATGACCTTGTTTGTGTGTATGTGTGTGTGAGTGCATGTGTGTACACAGAAAAAGGATGAGAAGGAACTATAGCAAAAATGTCAACAGTGGTTTTCTCTGGGTGGTAGAATAGTGGGTAATTTGTTTCTTCTGTATTTTCTAAGTTTTGCTTAATGAACACGTATCTTTTTTATAACAGCTTTATTGAGATATAAGTTAAATCCCATACGCTTCACCCATTTAAAGTGTACAATTCATGGGGCTGATCTGGTGGTGTGGTGGTTAATTTCGCACACTCCACTTCAGCAGCCCAGGGTTCACAGGTTTGGATCCTGGGCATGGACCTACACACCACTCATCAAGCCATGCTGTGGCAGCATCTCACATGCAGAACAGAGGAAGATTGACACAGACATTAGCTCATGGCCAACCTTCCTCACCAAAAAAAAAAAAAAAGTGTACAATTCAACAGTTTTTAGTATCTTCACAGAGATGTGCAACTATCACTACAATTACTTTTAGAACATTTTCATCACCCAAAAAGAAACCCCATAATCATTAATGGTCTCTTCCTGTTTGCCCCCAGCCCTTCCAGCCCTAAGTAACCATTAGTCTGCTTTCTATCTCTATAGAATTACCTATTCTGGACATTTCATATAAACTGAATCATACAATATTTGGTCTTTTGTTAAGTGCTTCTTTCACTTAATGTTTGCAAGGTTCGTCCATGTTATAATATGTATTTATACTTTATTTCTTTTTATTGCCAAATAACATTCCATTACATGGAAATACCACATTTTATTTATCCACCTTTTGGTTGATGAATGTTTGAGTTGTGTCAATTTTTTGGCTCTTATGAACATTAATGTACAAGTTTTTGTGTGCACGTATGTTTTCATTTCTCTTAGGTATATACTTAGGAGTAGAATTGCTGGGTCATATAGTAACTCTATGTGTAACCTTTTTAAGAATACATGTATCTTTTTAAAAGTAATGTTTTTAAAGCCAGGGCCCCAGGAACCACTTATATGATAGTTGGAGAAAGGAAGATTATCTTAAAATTAGATGTTCCATGTCAAGCTTCTTATAAAATCAAGTCATCCAAATAACAAAGAGAAAAATAGAATAAAAAGTAAGAAACTAATCCTCAAGAGACATTGATATGTACATTGAAAAATTTGTTCATACTACAAACGTTTTTTGATCATCTATTATATACAAGAAGGACCAGTGGATTCGAAGTCAGAAGACCTAATCATTGCCTTTCTAGGGTCTCTTGAAGGCTGCCTGTGAGGCTCCAATGGAATCAGGTGTTTCATATGCTATAAATGGCTGTTCGACTTTGAAGAAGTTGTAGTAGGAGTGATCTCAGGGAGGCAAAGTTCTTCTGAGGTAGACCAAGAAAATACACTTAGTGGAGAAGAAAAGGCCTGAGAGGCAGAGAGGGAGGTGGGACCTATATGGGGACAAGACTAGGCTTTGGTCTCAGGCTGCTCAAGGTTTATCAGGAGACCCCAAAGGGAGGGGCAGGGCCCAGGACCGTCCATGATGTGCATCTCAGGGAAGAGACAAGTTCTGTGTTACTTTGCCCCTTTCTCTACCTACTCTTTATCCCAGTAAAACCTAGTTGGGAGAAGAAGAGAGCACATGCAGTCACACAAGGAGATTGCAGGCTCGATAGCAAAGGAATAGTGAGAAAGGAGTAGGTTGTGACTATCATTCCCAGTCCCCAGGACTGCTCTGGTGGTTGGGGGAGCAGAATTTCAAGGAGATTTGGGGATGCAATCAGGAGTAATGATAGGTAGAGCTTAAGGAGGAGGCCAAGGGATTTAGAGAGAGTGGGCTAGGTGAGCGTGGATGAAACGGATTCTTTATTACCTCAGCTCTGCACTCCGTTTTTCAAAACCTTTCAATAATTTGTACTACCTATAAAATGCAGTCCTTAGTGAGGCATCCGTGACCCTCCATGGTCTGACCCCAGCTTAATTTTCCAACCTTACTTCCCACTGCTCCCCTTCAGTACATCCAGCCACACTAAAGTATTTACTCTCCCAAATAAAACCAGAATCCAGCCTTTGTCTGGAATTACCTCCATTACTCTCTCTGTATCCAAATAACTGCCAGTTCTACAAAACCCAGCTCACAAACTGTCTCTTCCACAAGGACTCTCCAGAACCCCCATACCCTCCTTCCCAGACAGAATCTCAGACTTGCCATGATGCTTATAATGCTTTACCTGCATAATGACTCTTACAAGGTTGTCTTTACTTCTCATCAGAGGGTAGGCCTCTCAGGGGCAAAGACCATCCCTAAATGCACCTGCCTGTAATATAGAGTCCGGCACATAAATTTTTGTTGAATCAGTGGGTGGATGAAGTAATGGAATAGACGTGTGGGTAAGGTGAGAAAGAGGGGGGTTGTGTGCATGTGAGGGTAGACATAATTAGATAAGTGTGAGTGCAGGCCAGGAGAGAAGGCTTCAAGATGAGATGACTAGAGATGTGCTGAGGTCAATCAGATGGGAATGGAGATTGGTGGTGGGGAGCAAGAGTGGACAGAGAGGAAGGGAATATACAGGGCAAAGAGTGAGCCCTATCCTAGGGACTCAGATTTGAGCCAAAGATCCAATAGACAGAACAGCTTTTATTCCCAGGGACAAACTCAAATGTCTACAGGGGCTAGACAGGGAGCATCATGAGTGAAGTGGGTAGGGAGTAGAGCACACCCTATCTGAAGGGTGCAGCCTCTGCTCAGCTCCAGTGGATTCTTGGAGGTGAGCCACCGTGGACAGATCTTGAAATGTTTTCAAGAGAAGCCAGCAATATGTATTTTTTTGGTGAAATCCCACATGTGTGAAATATTAGAAACTAATTAGGGTTTTTAAAACTTTTTATTGAGACATAAGGTATATACAGAATTGTACAGATGTCCTAAGTGAATTTTCAATGAATTTTCACAAACTGAACACATCCGTGTAACCAGTACCCTGATCAAGTATCAGAATATTACCAGCAATTCAGAAGTGCCCCCCACATACTCCCTTCTAGTCCTTACTGTCTCAGTAGTAACCACTGTCTTGACTTCTAAATCACAGAATAATTTTGCCAGTTTTATACTCTACATAAATAGAAGCGTGTGCTGTTTAATTTTTTGTGTGTCTAGGTTTTTTCACTCAACATTATGTTTGTGAGAAATATCCATATTGTTGGATATAGCTATGGAGTGCTCATTCTCGTTGTATAGGATCCCACTGTGTGAATATACCACAATTTATATGTCCATTCTACTGCTGAAGGACGTTTTGTTTCAGTGTTTTTACATATTACACATAGTGCTGCTAGGAACATCTAGTAGATGACCTTTGGTGAACATATGAGCACATTTCTGCTGAGTATGTACCTAGGAATGAAGTAGCAGAGTCGGAAAATATGTAGATGTTCAGCTTTAATAGTTAACTGCCAAAGTATTTGTACAGCTTTACATTCCCACCAGTAGTGTATGAAAGTTCTGGTTTCCCCACAACTTTGTCAGCGGTACTTTTTTTCATTTTAGCTGTTCTCATGGCTGTGCAGTGGCATTGCCCTGTGCTGTTGATTTACATTGCCCCAATGAATAATGGAGCTGAACACCTTGTCCCATGTTCATTGGCTATTTCGTAGCCTTTGTATGGGATAGCTGTTCAAGTTATTTGCTCATTTTTCTATTGAGTTGTCTGTCTTTTTCTTTATGTATTCTAGATATGATCCTTTGATAGATGCATGTATTATGAATATCTGCTGCCACTCAGTCGCCTGCCTTTTCACTCCTTCAGTTGTGTCTTTTGATAAACAGCAGTTCTTAACTTTAACGTTGTCCAATTTATCAATTTTCTCTTTATGATCAGCATTCTTTGTATCTTGTTTAAGAAATATTTGCATACTCCAGTGTCACGAAGACATTCTCCTATGTTTCCTCTAAAAGCTTTATTCTTTTACCTTTCAGATTTAGCTTTGCAGTCCATGTGGAATTTTTTATTGTATGGCATAAGCTAGGGTCAATAAACATTTTTCCACATAGATGTCCAATCATCTCAACATCATTTTGAAAAAGATCATCCTTTCCCCAATCCTCTGCTTTAGTTGCCTTTGTCATAAATCAGGTTATCATATCTGTGAGGGTCTGTTTCTGGACTCTGTATAAAATTTCATTTGTTCATTTGTCTGTTCTTGCACCAAAACCTCAGTGTCTTGTTATTGCTTTATAATAAGTGTCATATCTTGTGGTATAAGTCTCTTCCAGCTTTGTTTTTCTTCAACACTCCATTGAATATTTTGGCCTTTTGCATTTCTGTATGAATTTTAGAACCAGCTTATTAATTTCTGGAAAAGAACCTGTTGACATTTTGATATAGATTGCATTAAATCTGTAGTTTAATTTAGGAAGAATTAATATCTTTACAGCAGTGAGTCTTCCATTCCATGAATATGGTAAATCTCTTCATTTATTTAGATTTCTCAGTTCTTCTCAATAATGTTTTATAGTTTTCAAGGTAGAGGTTTTACCCACTTTTTGTTAGCTATGTTCCTAGGCATTTGATATTTATTGAAATTATATCTTTCTAAAGTTTTATTTTCTATGTGGTTGTTGCTGGTATATAGCAATTGTAGAGGAGGAAGACATTTCCTCTACCCAATGTGGGTTCATCTGGCCGGAGGATGAATTAAATTCACATGAGACAGAATAGCAGGAGAAAATTAAACAGAGCTTTATAACATGTATACATGGGAGGCTCAGGCAAGCTGAGCAACTTGCCAAAATGGCTGAAGTCCCCATTTAAATATCATATTCAGCTAAAGACAAAGGAGGATGTTGGGGATGGGGGGAGTCAGTTACAGGAGGTTATCATACAAGCACAATAAACAAATGCAGATTTAAGTCCTTGCCTTCCCCATTGATTAAGAGTTTCTAGAGATAAGGTCATCCCCCCTTCTTCCTGGTAGAGAGGGAGATATCTTTACAGATGGAGATTTCCTTTACAATGTAAATGTCTCTTACAAAGGGTAAGTAAAATCTGCTTTTCAGTTGCTTTCCTGTCTGCAAAGTAACCAGCCTCAAATAATCATCATGCCAAAGAGACATATCTTGGGGTGGCCAATTCCAGACCCCCACACAATCAAATTGACTTTTGTATGTTGACCTTATATCCAGTAATCTTGCTAAATTCACTTAATTCTAATAGTTGTAGATTCTTTTGGACTTTCTACATACACAAGAATATTGTCAGTAAATAGTAACAGTTTTATTTCTCCTATTCTGATTATTACTCATCTTTGATTAGGGCTACCTATTTGCTGAAGAAGCATGTTTACTATTTCTATTGGGATTTGTTGTGCATACTTTCTTCCACCAAGTTCATTTTTCCTTTGCTCTGAAAGTGTGCTCTTTCCTCTGTTCTCTGCATTCCAGGGATCAGTGTAGCTCACAGTAAATTTCTTTAGATCTAGACTCTCTGTTACTATCTGGTGAGCTCCCCCCTTCCTTGTCACCACCAGTCTCTTTTGGCTGGAAGAGCCATTGTATGTGATAAACGATAAAAGTGGGAAGTTGGGCCACCTGATGGCATAGCGGTTAAGTTTGTGTGCTCTGCTTCCATGGCCTGGGGTTCATGGTTCCAGATCCCTGGTGCGGACCTACACACCACCCATCAAGCCATGCTGTGGCAGTGTCCCGCATACGAAGTAGAGGAAGATTGGCACAGATGTTAGTTCAGGGACAATCTTCCTCAAGCAAAAAGAGGAAGATTGGCAACAGATGTTAGCTCAGAACCAATCTCCCTCACCAAAAAAATTAATTGGGGCCAGCCCCGTGGCTGAGTGGTTAAGTTCATGTGCTCTGCTTTGGTGGCCCAGGGTTTCGCCTGTTTGAGTCCTGGGCGCAGACATGACACCACTCGTCAGGCCATGCTGAAGTGGCATCCCACATGCCACAACCAGAAGGACCCACAACTAAAATGTACAACTATGTGCTGGGGGGATTTGGGGAGAAAAAGTAAAAATAAAATCTTTTAAAAAAATTTAATTAATTAAATAAATAAATTTTAAAAAGTGGGAAGTTAACATGGTTCTTCTTCAACTCAATCTTTTCTGTCTTAGGGAGCTACATCTCTAATAGGAACACTCTCCACTTCTCTGGTAGCCCTCTTATGCCCTTAGATTTCTTAGTGCTAACAGAAGTATACTTTCAAGACTGTAACTCTTTATTCTACCTCAAGCAAACAAGCCTAACACTTGGTGAGGAGGCTCATTATGGTGTATAGTGCTAATTATGGTGTACTGTGGTAATTTCCTTGTTTCGTGGATAATGGGCCTTCTTAATGCTGCTTTTCATTCTTTTTGTTTTTGTCAATGGGTTTTGAAAGAGAGGAATGAAGTTAAAATGACTATATTACATCATCTACAACCAGATGTCCCCTTCATATTTGCTTTCCCTCTCCACATTTTTAAAAACTAAAATTTATAGTTTTTTATTATAAACTTTATATAGGCTCATTGTAGAAAGTATAGAAAATAAATAGAAATACACAGAAGAATCGTTAAGAATAGGATAGCTTGGACTTATTTGCTTGAGGCAAGAGCAACAAAGACTTTGGTATAACTGCAAGACAAGAGGTGTTAATGGACAAAAGAATCCCTTAGAGAGCCAGAATGTGCCAAAATATACAGCCCTCAAAGGGGAGTTTAGTTAGACAGTCCACAGGACAAGCCGAGTGTGCAAACATAAACAGCCCTCGGAGGGGAGATCTGGGCAGGCAAACACAGACCGGGCCCTGCAGGAAAGCGGAGACTGCAGAAAAGGCAGAATAGGCGAACAGCACCGCTCAGAGGGGAGGTGTAAAGAGGGTAGAACCCCAGGCTTTAGAGGTGCTGGAAGGCTTATTAAGTTACATTCCATTCCCTGGGGCTAATGCTAAGTCATTCCCAGTTAAAGATTCATTTAATGCATTTTGCTAAATGGCTCAAGAGGGGGCATGACTTCCCCAAAGAAGTCTGAGCTATTATTGCTGGAAGGGGCCTCAGGGAGAGTCTAGGCCAGTACCTCCCAAAGCATGGTCCATGTGCCACTGCTGGCATAGAAAGTTATTTTAATGGTACACAGATTCATTTTTTTTACTTTATTAGTTATATTTATTTTAATTTGTGTTGGAAAAAATTATAGCTAACATAGTGAAACCACAATTTCACAGATATCCTCATTTAGAGTGAGGCTGAAGTTGGTAGTAATGTTAGGCCTGGGTTGATTTAAAGAAAACTATTAAGCAAATAAAGCACAGGTATCATGCAGATATTGCAAAAATCAAAGTTTGGGAAATACTAATCTAGAACAACCCCCTCATCTCAACTATGAGGAAACTAAGCCAGGGAAGAGACATGGCTCACCCTAGGCAGAACCAAGACAAACACACAAATCTTGTAATTCCCAGACCAGTGTGCTTTCTTTTGTAACTGACAAGATTTCCTAGTTAACTTGAGGGAATTTAAAATTGAAAGAGTTTCTAGGTATGCAGCTTACCCTTCTGCTTACAAGTTACCTTTATGACACTTGTATAATTGTAAACAAATTCTCTGCCTTTATGTACTCATTCATTTAATAAACATTACAAAACATTGTTGGGAGTGATGTAAGGAATACTAAGATAAGAAGATGGTGTCCCTGACCACAAAGAACTTACAATTTTTTGGAAAATTAGATGTTTAAGTACCAATAATTATTCAAGACACAATAAAGTAAGAACAGATACAGCAATACAAGAAAAGAACTGTAGAAGAACAGAGGAACAGGAAATTATTTCCAGGTGGAAACTGAGAGACTTCATGAAGCAGGTGCTACTTCAGTTAGGCTTGGATGAATGAGTAGGATTTCAATGGGCAAAAAGGAGGAGAGGGTCTCAAAGAGATGTTTGTACACCCATGTTCACAGTGGCATTATTTACAATAGCTAGAATGTGGAGGCAACCCAAGTGTGCATCAATAAATGAATGGATAGACAAAATGTGGTATATGCATGCCTTAAAAAGGAAGGAAATTCTGACACACGCTACAACGTGGATGTTGAGGACATTTTGCTGAGTGAAATAAGCTAATCATGAAAAGATAAATACTGTATGAATCCACTCATATGAGGTACTTTGAGAAGTCAAAATCATAGAGACAGAAAGTAGATGGTGGTGGCCAGGGGCTGGGGGGAAGTGTGAGTGGGGAGTTATTGTTTAATGGCTATAGAGTTTCCACTTTGCAAAATAAAAAAAGCTCTGCAGATGGTTGGTGGTGATGACTGCACAACACTTTGAATGTACTTAGTACCACTGAACTGTACACTTAAAAATAGTTAAGATAATAAATTTTATATTATGCGCATTTTACCACAATAAAAAAAATTGGAGGAAAAAAAGGAAGGGAGAAAGACAACTCCAGGCTCAGTTAAACAGCAGGAACAAAGATTGAGACGTGCCTGAGTACATGGTGAGTTTGGAAATGGTGAATAGTCTGATCTGGTTGGAGGCCTAGATGCAGGAGGCAGTGTGTAGGATGTTCTGAGAGATAAGGCTTGAAGGACGGGATGAGGCTGAGTCTTGGTGGGCATTGGATGCAGTGCCAGGAAGTTTGAATTTTACTTTCTGGATAATGGAAAAAGGTAAATGGGACTGAGGGTTCACATATTCCAATAGTGACCATTGCCAGCCTACATCCCCATGTACTTAACACTAAGAGTATTCAAAGTACCCTGAATCCTTGATGAGTTCTGAGGAGGGGAGGTCACTAATGAACAAGATCATAATGCCAGATTGCACGGTCAAAAGAAACAGGGGCTACAGGACTGACAAGACAGAGACACAGTTGGCTGTACACCTGGAGAAAAGGAGTCCCAATGGGGATGAAAAACAACTCCTTAACCAGCAAAGGAAGAGCCATAGAGAGAAGAGAAACAAAATAGCAATCATTGGTGAGGACAATTAAGTTCCTCTCCTATTGTGACAATGGAGAGGCTTCAGCAACCTATAGCCTTGGAAAGGAAGGAAGGCTAATGACTTCATGTGATCTAAGGATCCAGAAGGTAAGAGGTGAAATCAAGGCTTGAGCAATGGGATGGCAGGGCTAGAAGAGGCAGGAGAGACAAATGGTAGAAAGATCAGCTGAGGCACACCAAGAGCATTTACCTGGCCATTGCCAAGGCTTGAGGTCTGCTCTCTGCAAAAGGTAGGCTTGGGGAGGAGATGAGCCCTTTACTTCAATAAGGATGCATGTCTGAGCATGACATCTGGGGATCCTGGGAGACTGAACACACAGGTAACGGCCACCCAAAATCCCACGTGTCAACAGGGAAAGGAATAAAGCTTCATTAGCAGGTAGAAAGAACAGACAATGGAAACTGAGATCACTCCAAAAGAATAAGCATCTACTGCAATTACATAGTTAATAATTAATATATATGTAAATATTGTTCTTAGGTCTCAATATAGCTTTGCAGTAAGACTTCTGGTCCTATCTTTTAAATATTCCCGGGAATTCTTCGAATATGTTTTCTTGAAATAGTTCATGTAATCAACTACCTGTGAAACGCATGTGACAGATACGTTGAATCAGGTATAATGTTAGTAATCTGAAAACAAGTGTGCGTTTATGGATGTCTAATTAACTAAGGGATGGGAACAGTAATGAGGCTAATTGCAAAATATCAGAAATTCTAAAAATAATTGATATCCTGCTTTGGAATCCAATTTAATCTCAGCAATTTTTACTGATGTCCTTCTGCAGGGAGAACTGTTTAATGTGTCCTTAGAGAAACAGAAAGGAGAATCAGGGGCTTTCTTGACCCTTGGGAACCTTGCAGTTTACTAGCTGATGGACATCTCTAATATAGGCAAACTAACACAAATGTTACAGGGGAAGCTCATGTAGGGTGTCTTGGAGGTTCAAAGAAGAGAGATCATACTCCTCATATCTCGTCAAATCTAAGATGCTGTCAATTGAAAGACACACGGCTATTTTATGCACCACTAAGAAAAGAAGAACTCTGATAAACTATGACATGACATTGATGTAAGAGGCATCCCTTTTCCAGAGATGTTAAAAATGTGGAAAAAGTCATCTTAGAATTGATGAAATGTGGTAATTGAAGAATTTTAACCAGTCGAAATAAGAGAAAAAGTCCACCAAGCAGGGGTCCTTCTGTTTTTTATGTACTACATACTTTATTTGATCATTCACATGACTTCAATCATTCCCTCTAGGATTGTAACTCACAAATCTTTATATCCTGCCAGAATTTTTCCCCTTAAATGCACACCCCTTATATCCGACTTTGTTTCATTTATTTAACACTACGTAGTACATGTCATGTGCCAGGCAGCATTCTAAGTGTTTTATATTAGGTGTCGTAAAAACCCTATGAATACGTATTATTGTTATCCCTATCATACATAGAGGTTAAGTAACTTGCCTAAGGTCATACAGCTAGTAAGTCATACAACTAGAGAAGATGGGCATGAGAGACATTGCAAATCTACAGAAATCAAATCTACCGTACTTGTCAGCTGAGTAGGGAAGGAAGCTGAGAGAGAAGGAAGGTTTTAAAAGGCAATGACAGGAAGAACCATTGTCTTAGTCAGCACAGGCTCCTATAATAAATTGCCACATACTGGGTGGCATAAACAACAGAAATTTATTTCTCACAGTTCTGGAGGCTGAAAAGTCCCATATCAAGGTGCCGGCTGATTCAGTTCCTGGTGAGAGCCCTCTTCTTGGCCTGTAGATGTCCACCTTCTCACCGTGTCTTCACATAGTAGAGGGAGAGCTCTAGACTCTCCTCCTCTTCTTATAAGGACACTAGTCCCATCATGGGGCCCCAGCCTCAGGGCCTCATCTGAACCTAATCACCTCCCAAGTGCTTCATCTCCAAATACCATCACGTTAGGGATTAGGGCTTCAACATGTGAATTCGAGAGGGACACAGACATTCAGTCCATAACAATCACCAACAGGGATAGAGAAGTCAAATAAGAAAACTTCCTTTGGAAGGAAAATATTTAAACTTGGACAAGTTAAGTTTTTAAATGCTGCAAGACATGCAGGTGCAAATATCCACTACTCAGTTGGAAACGCTAGTGTGTAAATTTAGCAGATATCGGGCCAGGGATATTGATTTGGGAGTCAGGTGCAGAGCTGACCGTGGGAGTGTGATATTGCTGAGTAAGACATCTGGTAGAAACAAGCTAAGGACAGCTTGAGAAAAGCCTACATCTGAGAGAGAGAGAAAAGAAGGCTCAGTCTGAGGTAGGAAGAGAACTCAAACCGTAGAGGGTCACAGAAGGCAACAAAGAGAGTTCCGAGGAGGAGGTTGTTGGTCAATGTTAAATCGCCAATGTAAAATGCAGAAATGGAAAAGAATGACTGAGTAAAGCCCTCACATTTGGTAACGAGAAGCTCACTGGTGGTGAGAGAGAACACTTGTGTCAGATTGATTAGATAGAAACTAGCGGTTAGTGATTTTAAAAGAAAGCAGAAGATGCAGGTATTTTTTCAAGAAGTTTGTCCATGCTGTGAGGGAGAGCCACGGTCCTGTGGCGGAAATGAGGAAATGGGCTTTTAAAATGGAATTTTGAAGTAGTGAAGGAATAGACTGAATGGAAATAAGTCAAGATATAAGATGCAGATAACTAAAGGAGTCGACTTCTGAAGGAGGCCAGAGGAAAGGGGATCCTTAACAAGCAGGACACTTCATCCTTTGCAATGGAGGGGTAATAATAATAATAAGAGTATTATTATTTTGGACTTTTGCTAAGTATCAGGAGCTATTCTAAGTAGTTTAGAAGTGTTTAATTTAATCTTATCAAAAGTTCTGTAAGATTGGGGGCCTACCCCATGGCCGAGGGTTTAAGTTCACATGCTCCGCTTTGGTGGCCTGGAGTTTGCTGGTTCAGATCCTGGGCACAGACCTACACACCACTCATCAGGCCATGCTGTGGTGGCATCCCACATGGAAGAACTAGAAGGACTTACAGCTAGGATATACAACTATGTACTGGGGCTTTGGGGAGAGAAAAAAAAAAAGGAAGACTGGCAACAGATGTCATCTCAGGACTGATCTTCCTCAAAAAAAACAAGAATTAAAAAAATTCTGTAAGGTAAACACTATTATTTTCCTCATTTTACAGATGAACAAATGAGGCTCAGAGTTTTAAACAACTTGTCTGAGGTCTCAAAGCCGGTAATTGATATATGCGAGATTTAATTCCAAGAACCTGGACTCCAGAATCTCTACTCTAAACCAGTACACTGTAAGATAATAAAAGATTTTGAGGTTACTAGAATGGAAGTTTAGGATACTTGTGTCAGATGGCCTAGAACTTTGTAGGAAACAAAATTGGAGGTCATCTTCTGAAAGTGGGCAAAAGAAGGAGAGGTTAGGGGTTCTATGGAGACAGGAATGATTTAGGAATCTACTGTAAAAAATTCAATAGGGATCTAGTAAGAGGCAAATCAAAAGATCGATATCCTTACCTGCCACAGTGAGAGAAATATGAGCATCACAGTAAGATTAATCTACTTATTTTTCTTGACCCTTCCGAGGTGTATCCAGATGCTGAAGTACTTGATTGTAGAGTTAAAGGTGGGGAAATGGGCCTAACATCTCAGCTTCAGTGTGCTAAACAAGATTCCTACAATGGTCTGCCTATGTCAGTGTTCAAAGGCACTCTTGCACCTTCTCACCTGAAGTTTGAAAATAGTAAATATCCACCTCTGAATCTCTGAAATTATACAGGAATATACGGGGAAAAGGGAAGTTGTCCACCTATTGTCAATAACATATTTTTTGTTGACACCATTCACTAAGTCAGAGAATCAAGATTACAACCAAAGTTTTATAAGAGCTGTTCGACATGAGTGATCTATCCTTCTTCTCTGTGGCCTTAATGCTTTGTCCTTTTATGGAATATATCACTTTCATCCTATTATACTTATTTGTGGGCATTTTTTTGTCTGCCTGTGGGACCATCAGATTTGGAAGGCAGGGACTCTGTGTTGTCCATATTTGTATTTCCAGTGCTTGGAGTCCCTTAAGTGCAAAATGAGTCTTTAAATTGAATTATTGTAGGGGAGAAAGACCTCTTGCCCCGCTTCTTGGAAATTATGTCTACTTTAAGTAATTCTGAATGTGAATGAATTCTTGGGAATGGAAAATCAGTTTCAATATCCTTACTTTAGTTTTTATTTAAGTAATTTGTGGAGAGAATTGCAGTGTTTCAATAAATATAATGCTTCTGTATGGTGTTTCAGAATTTGACATATGCAGTACATTTCCAGGGAATAAAGTTCAACTTTTAAAAATTAAATTTTAACAATTAAACACTGATGTAGTAATATAAGAATATCCTAATGTTAAGGACTTGTTAATTATAATTGAAAAGTAGAAAACTATTTTTCCAACTACAATGACTCTAAACATTTATTACATACTAAATTATTACATTAAAACCCTGTTTTTTAAATTATATGAAGGGAGCTAACGAAAAATTCTCTATTTAATGAGTCATCTGAGTCCTAAATAAGGATTGTTTCTGAAAGAACAGCTGTTCCTCATCTTCACTTCTTACTTCTCCTTTCTAATCTGATGGTTTATGTCATAGTCCTTAAGTCTATATACCTTCAATTCAATTATCCTGATATTCCCTTTTCATATCTAGAATCCAATTATATTATGGTGGATGCTTTTGAAATGTCTGTGCATTTCAAACTTGCTGTTTCCTAACTGGACTATAAGTCTTACTTGCTATGGTTTAGTTGCTTTTGTTTACTTAATTTTCTTGCTGTTTAACTTTCTCTTCATTTTTCAAACTATATTTTCAGAGAGCAAGCATTATCTATTTAAGTTATTTACATGCTTTTGAAGGAGTTTATGTTTTGTATCTTTGGCTTATTGCTCCAAGATCCTTTGGACTCTGTTCTTTATTCATGTAGTCTATTTAAAAAAAAATTATTCTTTTGCTTTCTTCATATGCTCTTGATTTCCTCAAAAATGTGTTTGACACACTTGTAAATGATTTTAAAAAGTGGTAAAGCCAACAATAATTGCATTTGGCCCACAACATCTTCATGGTCCAGTGATGGTCAAGGTCACAAGCCCTTTACCACATGGGCCAGTTTGTGTTGCACATTTACAGAACACAGACTTTGCTCATGACCTTTTCAAAATTTACACAAATGTATATTTTTAGGCACAAGGGAAACTAGGGGAAAGCATATGTATGAATAAATCCAAATGTAACCCCACTGCTAAAAAAGATGATTTAATGTATGTGCTCTACCATTGATGGCTTATTCAATAAATTTATTCATTTATTCAAGAAAAATTACTGACTTCTTCCTATGTTCCATGTTTTCTTTTGTTATTGGATATAACACAAGGAACAAAGAGACTATTGTAGCCAAATGGAATTTTCATTATTATAAACCTCCACCACAGATAATAAACATGATAACTAAGTAACATATATAGTATGTTACATAGAGATAAATGCCAAGAATTTTTTAAAAAGCAAGTAAGGTGGGGCTGGCCCCGTGGCCAAGTGGTTAAGTTCGCGCGCTCCGCTACAGGCGGCCCAGTGTTTCGTTGGTTCGAATCCTGAGCGCGGACATGGCACTGCTCATCAGACCATGCTGAGGCAGCGTCCCACATGCCACAACTAGAAGGACCCACAACGAAGAATATACAACTATGTACCAGGGGGCTTTGGGGAGAAAAAGGAAAAAGATAAAATCTTTAAAAAAAAAAAAAGCAAGTAAGGTGGTTAGGTAGTATTTGAGAGAAACATAAAATTTTAAGTACAGTGGCATCTCTATGTATATCTTTTGAGCACCTGCTCTGTTCCATGCATATGGTGAAAGGGCAAACATAGTTTCTGCTCTCAGGGATCTCACAGTCAGTAGGTGAGACATATATTAAACAAGTAATTACCAGTCTGATGAGTGTCCTAAAAAGGGGGGAGTACAGGCCGGCCCCGTGGCCAAGTGGTTAATTTCGCGCACTCCACTTTGGTGGCCCAGGGTTTCACAGGTTTGGATCCTGGGTGCGGACATGGCACCGCTCATCAAGCCATGCTGAGGTGGCATCCCACATGTGACAACTAGAAGGACCCATGACTAAAAATATACAGCTAGGTACTGGGAGGCTTTGGGGAGAAAAAGGAAAAATAAAGTCTTTAAAAAAAAACTGAGAGGAAGAGTAGAGTACAACCAGGTATTATAAGGGGTGGCAACCTGAGTGTCAGGGAAAATCTTTTTAAGAAGTGGCATTTAAAATGAGACCTAATGGATGAGGGGTTAGCTAGGTGACAATGAGGGGCAGTATTCCAGGTGAATCAGTAGGGTCACCTCAAGAAGCCCAATCAAAGCTATAGAATCATAGAATTCACGGGGTCTTTAGACATCGCTCTTTTAAGGCCTAGGAAAATCAAATTATTTGCCCAAGTTACACAATGAGCTAGGGACAGGATTAGAACTGGAACCCAGAATCTCCAGAATGAAAGTTCCACAGGAAAGAGATTTTCATCTGTTTTCTTCACTGTGGTATTCCTACTGCCTGGAACATTAAACTTTTGTCAAATTAAAGAATGAATGAATTGCCTGATTGGCTTGTCAGTGGTTTTTTGTCCACTTTATCATAAAGCTCATACATAATATTGTACTGGCTGGCTCCTAGGGCTGAGCACGCGATGTGTGAAGTAAAGCAGACACATTCCCTGTCTCCCAAAAACTGTCAGATTAGACCATTGGGTCTCAAAGTTTTTGGTCTCAGGTCCCCTATACAGTCTTAAAAATTATTGAAGAACCCAAAGATATGTGGGTTAAATCTATCAATATTTACCTTACAGAAATCAAAACTGAAAGAATTTTAAAAATATTTATGTATTAATTCACTCAAAAATAACAATAAATCCCATCATATAACATAAACAACACATCTTATGAAAAATAGCTATATTTTTCAAAGCAAAAAGTAATTGGTTAGAAGAGTGGTATTGTTTTACATTTTTGCAAATCTCTTTTGTGTCTGGTTTAACAGAAGATAGCTGAATTGTCATCTACTTCTGCATTCAATTTGTTGCAATATGTTGTTTTGGTTGAACTATATGAAGAAAATCTGTACTTACACAGACATGTAGTTTGAAAAGAGAGGGGTATTTAATAGCCTTTCCAGGTAATTCAGATATTCCTGTTTGCTGCTACACCAAAACTCAATTAGTAGTGATTTTTCAAGGGTTAACTGCAACGTGGAAACCAAAAGTCTACCAATGAACTTTTCATACTTTGTTACGTTAAAATCTGTTGGTTTGTTTGGTAATTTGAATGGATCTTTCACTTATGCATGATTTTGTAACATCACTCATTGGTCATCTGGAAAATATTGGTTCACTGAGCTACACGGGTCTTCCAAATGTTAAATAATTTCATTATACAATATCAAAAAATCTTTGTTGATATGACTCCCAATCTCATCAGAAAAGTCATTCATTATTGGGAAGCTGTCAGGCTCACAGAGGTAGATCCAAGTTTTCCAAAGTTCTAATTTTCACTTGAAAGTTCAAATTTTTATTATTGGCAACAATGCTGTCAGTCATTTTCCTTGAAGTGATAGACTCATTTCATTCATTTTGGAGAAAACATCTGCCAAAATACCCAAGTCTGAATGATCACAGTTTGTCTGTTAATCATTCATTCAAGCAAAAATTATGTTCTATGACAAAAGCAGTTAGTTTAGCTCCCAACTCAATTACATAAGAGCTTCTCCATGAGAGAATCATCATACTTTGGCAAGCAGTAGAAGTGCTGTATGCCCATTTGGCCACTCAGAATATTAAAAAGATATGCATTCAAGGGTCAAGATTTAATAAATGAAATTTTTTACTGCTTCATCAAGAATGTCCTTAAGTGAAACTGATTTTGTTGTTGTTGTTGTTTGCTGTTGTGTGGTAGGGAAGAGTAGGACTGCTAGTACAGTTTGGAGGCACTGCCTTGATCTGTGCCAAGGCTCCAGCAGTTTCACCCTTCGTGACTTTTCCACCATCGCTCCAAAAGCCAGCATAGTGAATGAGGCAAATAAGGTCTTAATATTGTGAAAATACTTTGGACTTCACGAACTCGCTGAAAAGGTCTGTGGGATCCCCCTGGGGTTTGTGAACATGCTTTGAAATCATGAATTAGATAATCCCTAACAGTTCTTCCAGCATCTCTGTATCCATAGTTTTATAAAACTGAAATTCTTGGTTTTTAATTCAACATTTTGATCTTTTTATCCATGTGAACATTTCTGATTGGCACTTAGATTAGTGCTTTACCTTCTCATCGAGATTTTCCATCCACAGGTCTATACTCCTTACTGTGTGACATTTGCCCCATGCAAGTCATTTTGACATGGTTAAATTAAATGAGTCTTCCAGCCAATCGTTTCAGATTCCTTTTTAACTGCATCCTAGTGCTATTTGCTCATTACTATTTGTTTTCTCTCAGCCTTAAAAACCTAGAACCTTGGAAATGTGAAATTGGGAAGTTTCTCCAAAGCAGAGCCAGACTTGATATAGGCAAAAGAAGGCAGGGGGATGGATCTTTGGAGGTCCTGAGAGCAGTCTCCTTCCTATCCTAGAGAGAGATTCTTTAGGCAGAGAAAGTGGACCTGGCATTAGTTCCATCAGCACATATTCTGATTTCACTAATCTGGAATGGGACCCTGACATTGGAATTTTTTGAAAAAGCTTTCCACATGATTCTACCCTGTGCATTTGGGGTTGAGAACTACTGACCCACACCAACTTTATTTTCAGGTGAGGAAACCAAGGCTCATCAGTGTTTAAGTGACTTATTCCAGGTAATACAACTGTCAGGGCAGAAACCAAAATCCAGGTTTCATACTTCATTCAAGGGCTTTTCTCCCATAGCACCTTTTCCTAAAGATATAGGTAGACTGTTCAAGCATCCAGGGAGAATTGTGGAAGACAGTGCTAAGAAAGGTGTGCTTAACAGTGGGTAAAGCCAGGAATGAATACGGCGGTTAAAAGAGAAAAAAGAGGCAAAGGGCTTAATGCAAAGTGCGAAGAAACTGAAAGACACAGATGTGTGGGAGACAGAGAAGGAAGAGGAGGCAAAGAGTGAAGAAGGGAGGTATGGGAGCAGAGAGAGCCAGGGACAAAGAAAGAAGACAGAGAGGTGACAAGAAAGAGGTAGGTGGAAAAGTTGCTGAAGTACAATGCCACCCACACCCTTCTAACAGGATGAGTAAAATGTTAAAAATAGGATCACAGAAGCAGCTTTCTAAACAGGCCTTTTAAGGAAAAATAAGCGTCATGCCTTGCACTTACCAGACTGTTGAGTATTGTGGAGCTGATTTGTTGATAAAACGGTTTGACAAGAGAGGGCTATAAACAGACTTCAACTTCTTCACCATTTTCCTGAGCTTAATGTTAAGCAAAGCACCTGTTGCTTTCCCCATGTAATGAGTCAGCAGTTCTGGAGAATGGTATTCTGGTTCTCTATTTGGTGCTGCTATTAGAGAACCAGCCTATGTCACTGGCCAGCTATGGACAATTTAAACAAGAAATGTCCAAGTAACTTGGCAATACATAAGAAACTATGTGCTGTGGCCCCACCAGTGTCTTCCTTATCCCCACAAATGGGCATGCTCACTCTGTTCACTTGCATTCCTCAAGAGCCTGCTCAAACTTTTCACTTCTTCCATTAATTTAAACCAGGCAGTTCTCTAGAGATGTATGTATGTCCTTTATTAGGCAACATTGATGCAAGATCAGAAACCATTTTTTTTTTTTTTTTTTTTTATTAATGTTATGACAGAAACCATCTTAATTAAGGTGAATTGTTCTCAATGTTGGCTACACATTTAAGATCACCTGGAGAGCTTTTAAAAATTCCAATCCCCAGGCAACATTCTAGACCAAGTAAATCAGAGTTTTGGGGGGTAGGATCCATTTATCATCATTTTCTAAAGCTCCCCAGATGATTCCAGTGTACAGTCAAGGTTCAGAACCATTGACTTGCGCCTTCTTAATGAGATATACTGAAGGACATCACAGAGACCTAGAGAATAAATAATCTGCCTTGTTCACTTCCAGTTGCCCCCAAGAAACTAATATAAAATGGTAATAAACACATTCCCAAATCTACTGGCAATATTAGGTAAACCAAGTTTCAGGAAGGTTCATGACTGTCAGGACCACAAGAAGATGAAGAAAGCCTAGCAGAAGAGGAGGCTGATAATGCTTGACTTTGAGACACCATTTTTTCCTGACTTCCCAGACTTTCCACCTACTTCCCACCTACATTTCATTTCCCTTTGGCAAGCTCTTCTTCCTCTACCCATCCTATAAATATCAATATTCTTCAGGGTTCTTTCCTGGCTTACTTCTTTTCTTATTCTACATATACCCTACGTAAGCTCCTCTACTCACATAGCTCCAATTATCATCTGTTCATGGGTCATTCATAATTATGTGTCTAGCCCATTTCTCTCTCTTGACCTTCAGCTTCCTACTGGATGTATCTGATTGGGTGCTTCACCAGCATGTCTAAATGTAAACTCAACATCTCAGTTCTCCTACCCTCCAACTCCCTTGCCATAAGTTTGAATCTCCTGCTGCTCCATATTGAAATGAATGGCACCACTATCCACCCAATTGCCTGAGCTAAAAACCTTGACTTATTCCTTTACCTCACTCCCCAAGTCTCTTTAATTTGTCTCTGCCCTTCTGCCATGCCTCTCTTCAATCTATTTTCTATACTGCAGTGATTTTCTAAAACACAATGCCTATTAACACCTGCTTCAAACCCTTTAATTCATTGCCTCTGGAATAAAGTTCAGATTCATTAATATTCAGGGACCTCCTTGCTAAATTGAATTTCTTTTAGTTCCTCGAATGTGGTTTATTTCTTTCTTATCTCTGGGTAAACCCTATTGTGTTCATTGCTGCAATCCCAGTGCCTCCCACAGTACCTGGTACAGAGTAAGGACCCAAGGAGCACTTGTGGCATGTGAATATGCGTGCTTGAAAGACTGAACATATTTTCAGGAACTTAAAGCCTGAGATGTTCTCCTCCATGATAATGAGCTAATTCTTTAGCACTAATCTATTGATTCAGAATAATAATACTTCTCTTCCCTACCTGACTCTCATCTCTGTTTTTCTAGGCCTTGGCTTAGCAAACCTGACTCTGGCCTCTTATGCTAATGACCTCACTTCCTGATGTTTCATCACCAACCCTGACCTTCCCCTTTCTTCCCCCTCTCTGATAACCAGATCCGTCTCCACTTAACTCTGCCTTAACAGTTCAGTAGGAAGGACATCAATATTCACTGTTCATATCAGAAGCACTCTCTTTCCAGTATCACCTCAATGATTTCCACCAGACCTGCTTCTTTAGCAGTTTTGTTTGGGTTCTCCACCAACCCAAAGTAAAGCAATAAAGAAATAGTTATGTCTGAAATGATTCTTCTAATGACAAAATAAGAATATCCTTTCGGCTCTGCCTTGGTGTCAATTCTCATCAAGCCTCTACTTTTGTAACAAATGGGACTTTTCTTTGACTATTTCAGTTGAGGCCCCAAAGTTGAGGTCAATGGGTGTAAAGTGCCACACATCTTTTTTTTTTTTCTGCCTTATCTCCCCAAACCCCCCCTGTACACAGTTGTATATCTTAGTTGCACGTCCTTCTAGTTGTGGGATGTGGGCTGCCGCCTCAACGTGGCCTGACGAGCGGTGCCATGTCCACGCCCAGGATCCGAACCCTGGGCCGCCGCAGCAGAGCGCATGAACTTAACCACTCGGCCACAGAGCCAGCCCCGTGCCACACATCTTTAAGAGAGGTTAGAGTTAGACCATCCATGCAGGACTTTCAAAACCAGTTCTGACCCAAACCAGACAAGATTGCCCATTTCTTGTCTGCATATAAAAGGAGACTGGAAGTTTGATGAAAGAGAAGATTGTGTTTGTGTCTGAAGACAGTTGTATCAACCTGGCAGTAGGGATAAGAAGAAGGTTCTTCCTCTCTACCCCTAGCCAAAGGAGAGGGCTTCTCAGCCCCTGAGGCACTATAGGAAGAGTATAAGGAGAGTTGTTGGAATGATTTGACATGTGTCCCCTGAAGCTTGGCAGGCACACAGGCCAGTGCCTGGTCCTCACCTGGAAAAGTCTAATGAAGAAGCTGGCTGAAGCTGTGCTTAACAATTGAATGAGGTGAGAGAGCTACTGTGTTATCAAGTTACATCTCTATTGAGGGTAGAGCAAGGGTGCCTATCTCCCTTGGACTTGAGTGAACACCACAAAAGGTAACCAAGCTTCAGTTGTCTTAAAAGAATCACACCCCAGCAGAAAGAAGCTGTGAGAGATATATCATCAGGGTAGAAGCTTAGAGGAGTTTTAAGTGGTCAGCCATAAAATCTATTGCCTGTATAAGAAAACAGTATTACATGGAAGTTCCCAGCAAGAAACTATTGGAAAGACCCACAGAAATGTCCCACAAGAGAAAGGTCCATGATTTTGGCACCTCCCTCAGAGGGTGCACCAAAGCCAGTTACAATGACACCAGTCAATAAGGCATTTTTGCCCTCATTTTACCTTCTTTCCCTCTACTCCTTCAGGAATCGGTGGGGGAAGAGAATTAAATAAAAAACAAAGAAATAAGCAAAAAAACAAAAATATCTATCCTCTTCCTCCACTACAGTTTTCTGATTTATGTCAAGTGTAAACTGGTCAAGATATGAATCAAACTGAATGAAAAACTAAAGTTTAGGTATAAGATTGGGCTGGAATTGTTACTACTTGAAAATGATATAGTCCGTTAGTATCCAAAAACTAAGAAGTCATCTTCGAGATGACATTCAGGGACAGGAAAGTGGGTTTGAAAGGCAGTGGCTAGAAAAAAAAAAGTGTAAATTTGTTTTCTGTAGGTACTCTGCTAAGTTGACCCCTTTCAATAAACCATCACACTTGTAGTCCTAACATCTAACTGGGCAGAAGAGGGGAGCAGGCAGGCAGGGAATGACTTCACATGTGAAGTAAGCTTAGGAGAGAGCATGCTAACTTTTTATCAAACATTCCAGAACTTATATACCCAAATGAAAGGAGTTCTCATCAAAAAGAGTCCCTTCGGCGACTGAAGAAGGCTCTGCAGTTCTTGCTCTGATATTGCCTTTGCTCAAAAAAAGCTGTGAAACATCTCTTTAGGAATTGCTTCCTGAGTTTATGACACGTTCTTTGGTATCTTACACATAGCTAATCTTTCTCTGTTAGTGGTGAGTTGGATTTTATGAAATAGCTAAATATTATTTGGAGCCAAGACTAATGAACAGAGTGGATAATTTAACTGAGAAATTTCACTTGGGGTGAAAAAAACACCCCAGGTTATGACTATGAAGTGGATTTCTTCCATGACTTTTACTGGCTCAAAAGGCAATTCCAATTTAAAAATCCAAATGTTTGTGAGTCATAGCTGTGGTATTTGAAGAACCAAGTGACCAAGCTGGTGTCCAGCTTTAAGAATCAAATTGTCCTCAGTCTCTTGGTAGTACAAAACAGGTGGTAGCTGTCAGATCTTCAGAGCTTCGGATGCCACCCATCCCTCAGTTTCTTAGTTTTTGTCAGTTCTTCTAACTGTGATGTCCTGGCATTTGAAGCTTTATGTCTAACCCTTATCTCTGTTACTTTTTAAACTATAAATTTCTTCTTGTCCTGAAAAGCTAAGTCATCTCCCAGCCTCCTTTTCTTTAGACAAAACAACAGCACAGTTGTTGGACACTAACGGAAAGTCTGGTTAATTGCTCTCTGAGGACCAAGTGAAACTGTTTCACATCATTAGAAAAAAATGAAAATGGTCATTTTGAAATTCAGAATGACTGCTAATGACCAACAAAATCAGTATGTTCTCCATCTGCATTTAAAGTCCCCACGAAAAGGTTCTCACATTGGCCTTCGTTGTTCTGTCCAATTTTGAAATTTCCAGATCCTACAAAGTCTGCCAGACAGCTTCCTAACTCCCTCCATTCTTCAGAGTGAGCAGTATTCACTGACTTATCCTAGGCCTTCATGCTTTGCTTCAGGAAGTACTTTTCCAATTCCTCTGCTGGCCCCATTGCTGGAGTGATTTAAAGATTTCTCTCCAATCTTGAATACCAATTAGAACCACCTCTGAAAAGTCAGACCCTAATTTCATCAAAGAGTTAACTGGTGTTTGGAACCATACAGGTCTATTCAATATAAAAAACATATGTTTAAAATTGACATTTGGACCAATTTTTGCATCCATTAGATCCCAGATTTAGAAGAATTGCATGTGATTAACATTACGAAACATAAACACTGTGTTCCAGTGACTCAAAAGAAAGCCAGGAAATTTTGTATTAAGGCATTATTATATCTTCAGAATGTCCCATTGTGACTCCCATAAATACCTCCCAAAACCTACCTTCTTCTATAAAATTCTATTCTATGCTGTTTGAGCCTCAAATTATGGTGATGCTTCTTGACATCACAGCTGCTTCATTTACAGTCCAGCTAATTGGCTGAAATCTTTGTTGCCCACATTGCCCTTGAATGCATCCAGCTTTGTAGCAGTCACAGTCAAACATCAACTGGAAGAGGGTACCAGTTGAGGTCTACAGACTCAGAGAACATTGGAATTAGAAGGGACCTTAGAGATCATCCAGTACCTACACTGAGAATCTTGAGGCTCCAAGAAGGGGCATACCTGGTCCTAGGTCCTCAGTGAATATCAAGATACCAAGGAATTAGAGTAAGTCCAGAGCATCTGCAGAAGTGGAAATGGACTCAGACCCAGGAAGGAGAAAGAACTAGGTCAGTCCTCTTCCCCAGATAATCAGTAAGGCCAGAGCAATAAAGGTCAAAGTAGATGAACAAAGAGAAACTTTTCCAGGGTCTACAAGCTGCTCTCTAAATCCCAGACAGAGAAAAGGCTATGGTTCCACCCTCTGAAAGGGAAGATGATGGGCTAAAATCAGTTGATTAGACTTGGGAAGAATCTTTTGAGATCTTCTCCTGATCTTTTATTTTATAAAAAAAGGAAGCTAAGGCCCCAAGAGTTTATACAATATCATAAAGATTATTAGTGGCACACCTGGGCTAAAAATCTATTACTTCAACTTCCAGTCTGATCTTCTTTCGGTTATGCTACAAGACCTAATATTGTTGAGTGCTTGTACTTGCCAAGCGCTATACTAATAACACTTTACCCAAAATATATTATTTAGTCTTCTCAACAACCTCTTGAGGTAGGTGCTTTTATCATCTCCATTTTTCCAGATGAGTGAAGTGAGGCAAAGAGTGATTAAGGTGCATGCCCAGGATCACAAAGCGGAGGCAGGATCAAGACGTCTGCTTACACAAGAGTCAGTGAATTTAGCATTCCACACTCCCTTTAGGGGAAGAGGTGGTTCAAGACTTCTGTGCTGGTCGTTGTGTTGTAAATTATCCCTTAGGATCTGATGTACCTTCTCTATTTTTTCTAACTTTGTACCTCATAAACAATTTTGGGGAAGTATTAAACATATACTAGAGACTCCCAACATAGAGGAAAAAGGAGCTTTATTCTCCTAAGCTCTCAAGTATCTGAAGAACTGCTCAGCCATAGAACTTAATTAGGGGCCTTCCATGTTGAAAGAGCCAAAATTGTGCATGGCATGTCTTAGGAAGGGCCCTTATGAAATGCAGATAAAGAGTTCTGAATTAAAGATATGAAAAAAATAGTACAAGTAGAAAGACCTGCAACTGGAATATACAACTATGTATTTGGGGGCTTTGGAGAGAAGAAGAAGAAAAAAATGATATGGAAAAAAAAAAGGAAATATGAGGGCCTTCTAGGGCCAATTCACCTAAAAATACATTTGCTTAGCTTAAGTGTGAGTAGAAAAAAAAACAACAACTAATAGTTATTGAGTGCTTACATGTATTAATTCATTTGATTCTTACAACAACCCTATGAGTTTAGGTACTATTATGATCCCCATTTATGGGTATGGAAAATTGAGGCACAGAGAGATAAAGTAACTTGCTAAGGGTTACACAATTAGGAGATAGACAGTTGAAGTTCAAAGTCACTAGAAGGCTTTCTGTGTTGCATTTTCAGTTAGATATCCAGAGAAATAACTGCTGCATTTCCTAGGTCACAGGGCACAGGTAAAGAAAGGCCACGTGTCTCGTAAGGCCATGTGTCTGAAGTGTGGGTACCTGTGTGAAGATGAGATGTGTGAGACTGAGCTTGTTGTCCTGTATTTGTAAAACTGGACATCTTTCCCTAGAAAGACCTTCTTTGGGATTTTAAACTATGACTATTTGTCCTGGGCCTCCCCCATTTTTAGCCTGCATGTGCACTAAGGTTTCTAGACTCAGAGTAAAATAGGTCACAACAGCACCTGCAAATTTAGGAAGCTGACAAACATCCCTGGAGGACAGAGCTGCAGTTGGAGGATCTGATGCTCTTAATGGCGCTGCGTAACAGCTTGGAAATACAATGTTTCCCCATAGCGCCTCCCTAACTCCCATAGCACAGAAGGGCACGGTATGAAGGGGAGATTCTAATATTTTCTGTTCCCCAAAGCACAGGCTCCTTGTTCTTCCTGTTCTCCTCCTGTGGCCAGCTGAAATGGCCCCTCTTTTTGAAGTCTCCCCTAATTTCTCCAGTCAGAAGTAATTGTTCCTACTTCTGTGCTTCCTGTACTGCCCTGGATTCGCATGTGAGCACTCACTGCTTTTGGTCTTCTATGGGAACCACTTAGATGTCTGCCTCCTCCACAGGGGCATAAGTTGTTTGAGGGTGGGGACCAAGTTTTCCACATTTGTTGTCACTGAGGTTCCCCAACACAGTGTCTGGCACATGGTGTATATTCAGTTAATATTGGGGAAAGAAAGGAAAGAAGAAAATGTGTGTTGTGGGGGGACACGATAGAAAGAAGGAATGAGTGAGTAACATACCAGGCCCTTCTCCACAGGGCCCAGACCCCTTCCTGCGGTCATGTGCTTACTAAACAATCCTACTGCTTTTTCCCTACTCTTCTCCAGGAGGACACCTTCCCTGGGGGGCAGGGGGTAGGGGAGCAGGGGCACAGTGCCAGGGCTTGGTGGGGGTGGGGAATGAGAATGCAGGGACGCTTCCTCTTCCACATCTGACACTCCAAAATCCTGCTAGGGGTTAGGTATGGAATGCTGTGTACACACTGCGAGGTAGTGGGGGGCGGGCCTGGAACCCTGGGGCCAGGCAGAGGCAGAGTAGAGATTCTAAACAACTATCCGCTGCCTCTCTAAAGCAGAAATTGCTGGAACTTTTGCTGGAATTGCTGACACTTGCCTCGGGATCCCTGTGCATGGAGAAAGGAGGGTTACTCCACTAAAGCAGTGATTCTCAAAGTAGAGTCCCGAGAACATCAGTATCACCTGGGAACTTGTTAAAAATGCAAATTATCTGGCCCACTCCAATCTAACTGAATCAGAATCTCTGGGGGTGGGACCCAGGGATCTGGGTTTTCTCAAGCCCTCCAGATGATTCTTTATGCACGCTGAAGTTTGAGAACCACTAGAGGGTTTAGAAGCCTCCAAGTGAGGGATGGGACACACAAGTGAACCGAAGTACCAGCTGGGCTCAGTACCTTTGAGCAGGAGAGACCACACACCTCACCCTACCCCGTCCCCACATACGTACACCCCTCCATTTTGTCTGTCTGTAAATACAAAGGAAGCAGCCAGAAAGAAACCAAGAGGAGCCGATGGACACCAATATGCCCGTCAGGTTTTTCAGATCAGGTGAAGCCCTGGCAGTTGGTGAGGATCAAGGAGATCTGTGCCTCAAGCGTCAGGGATGATTCTAATCATCTAAGGACTTTATAACTAAAGGTCACTCCATCTTAGCAGAGGAGCAATGGGAATGTTACCTGATTTGTGTTTTTAAATCATAAAATGTTATGAAGAGGTTAAATTTACTCTGGTAGATTAATCTTCCTAGCAGCCCAGATTTAACTTTTTAAAGCTCAAAGTCTTCTATGACTCCCTAGTTCCCGTTTAGTTTAGTTAAGTGTAGACTACTTTCTCTGCATACAAGGTCCTCCCTGATCTGGTTGCAAATGTGCCTTTTCTAACTGTCATATTAAACAGTTATTTGTAGCCACCTTGAGTTAGTTTTGGAACAAGATAGAGCAGGTCTCCATTAATTAATGAAAATGGTTACTTACACATGTGTTCTTTACCCTGGTAACTTCCAGCAAGCAGGGCCTAATAGCCCTTGGAGCAGGAACAAAATACATGGCTAAATTTTTTTTAATTAATATATGTTTGCATTTTAGTTTTAAGAAGGTTTTTTAGTTATAAAAGTAATGAATAATTATGGTAAGAAATTCAAGCTGTAGGGGAGGACATGAAAGATTCCCTCTAAACAGAAGTATCAGCCGTTAAGAGTTTCTTATGTTAGTTTCAGAAACTTTCCATGCATGTGCAGTAATATATTGATGTATGGCATAAACCTTTTTAAAAACCATGTTCTGCAGTTTACTTTTTTTGCTTAATATATCTTGGACAGCTTTCTATCTCTGTGCAAATAGCTCCACCTCTTAATATTCTAAGGATATGCCATCATTTATATAACCTTTCACTTATTAATAGACATTTAAGTTGTTTATATGTTTTGCTGTTATAAAAATGCTATGACTAACATTCTTGTATTCATTCATTTATTCAAATATTCATCAGTATTTATTGATCTCCTTCTATATGTGGCATACTGTGGGAAGGGCTATGTATACATATCTGAATAATATCCCTTGCCTTGTGGAGCTTACAATCTAGCAGCAGAAATATATAGAATAAATGAGGAAGTAAATATATAATTACAAATTATAAGTGCTATGAGGGAAATGAAACGTGCTAATGTAAAGTTAACTGAGAACACTTACCTGGATAGCAGAGCCAGGGAAGGGCTTTTTGAGAAGCTGACGTTGAAATTGGGACCCAAAGATGGTAGAGCATTCTAAGCATAGGGAACAGCACTTGCAGAACGCTAGATGGGAAGGAACTTGGCATTTTCAAGGAACTAAAAGGAGGCCAATGTGGCTAAAAGGTGACGGATGAGAGAGAGTACGAAGTAACCTTGGAGAGGTAGGTAGAGACTGGTCATAAAATATCTCATGAGCCATGGTAAGAAGTTTGGTTTTTATCTGAGGTGTTACGGGAAGCCTCTGGGGAATTTGATTCACGAGAGTAATGTGATCAGATTAGATGTGGATATAGATATATAAAAGACTGCTCAACTACTCTGTGGAGAATAGAGTGTAATGGGATAAGCATAAGGCCAGGAAGGAAACTATTTCAGTAGTATGGGCAAGATGATGGTGGATGGTTAGGGCCAGGCTTGGGGCTACAGAGATAGACAGATTCAAGATATATTCAGAAGGTAGAACTGACATGAATAACAGGAATGGATGTGGGGATTGAAGAAGAGAGGCCTGGACAACCAGTGAGTAGTGGAGCCATTCGCTGCATGAGGAAGACTGGGGGAAGAAGAAGTTTACGGGAGGAGGTGAATCAAGGGTCCACTTTGAATCTGTTAAGTTTGAGATACTTGAGAGATATGCAAGTGGAGTATGAACTATGCAGATTAATCACAAGAAAATGTAGGAAAGAAATAGGATGAGAGATGACAGAGAGGGAACAACCTCCTTAGGAGAAACAGCACTTCCATTTGCATGGGAAGAAAGAGTAGAGTACTAAGGCAACCATGCATAGACTGGGTGATGGGAATAAAAGGAGCTCCCAAATCATGGTTCCTTGTATCGCTTGCAGCATAAGACAAAGTCATTGCCTGGGAGAAAGGGAAGTGAATTGAGAAGAGAGTTTGAACAGAAAGGAAATATACAAAATAGTCATCTCAGAGAAGAGAAAAACAAGCTTGATGAAGAAACTAGAGAAAGAAATAGAATTACTGGTAGCATTGAGAGCACATTTGAGGTATGGGATCATATTTAAAGTGAAACTTGTTTGCCCGACGCGTGCCTTCCTCAGCTACATTCAGCTGCTTGGGTACAAAAATTGAGAAGATGGGTGATTAAGGATGTCTTTGTGTATTGCTGTAAGTCTAATAAAAATACTTAGAAATAAAATTACTGAGTCAAAGGGTATGTGCATTTTAAATGTTGACAGATATCACTATCAATCAATATATTTGCAGATTTAACTAGAAACTTTTTTTAAAAAGCACAGTTTTTATCCCTGTTAATTTCTTTAAACACAACAAAAACAAAAGCACTAACAGGATAATGGTATTATTAAGACCAATAACTCAGAAGTTTTAAAATAGACAGAAAAGTTTAATGCAATTTAAGGAGACAAACAAAATTTACTTGCATAATTCATCTTGTGTGTATGAGGTGGTTGCTGCATGTGTGTTGGTTGAGTAGCGGTTTTGGGGGTGTGTGTTTAAAAATGGAAGGTGACCTCGCTTGCCCCGAATAGACCCAAAGACATCATGATTGAACCCAGAGTGTACCATAAGTGGTTTGTGGTTACTACTACTGATTTTTCACAATGTCTTCCCACTGTGCAGGTCTCTGTCAGGAAAATAGAGTGGTTTGGCTAGACGTGATTGGGATTTGCTATGAGTGGAGTGGAGCTGTCAGATTTATTTGGCTTTTTCTCTTAAAAATATATGGCTTTCTGTTTCATTCACAGTAACTGTAAAGCTCATTTGGGGCTGTTGCTTCCCAATGACTTGGCTCCCTGAGTTCTAATGAATGCACAGCACTAGCTCAGAGGGAGTGCACTTCCAGCCGACACGTCAGATGGGAAACTCAGTGGTTTGGTCCCAAAGTTCCTTCTGGGTGTCCATGTTTGCATAGTCCTCTCCTTTCACTTACCAGTCAAAGGTTATTATAACTAATTTGGTGTCTGTCCTCCACTGGCTCTCACGGTTTGATCTGCACACACTTAGCTCCACTGATGGAATCACCATGTGGCCTGGGGAATGAGTCTTGATCAAAGCACCGTCCATCCTCTTGCTCTCTGACTCTTTTTTTTCAATTCCAGCTCTGCTTCCGGAAATGCCCTCTAAAACTCACCTCATATGCTTTTGTGATAAAAAGACATGACTCAGAGAATGTGAGCATCTAGAATTATACCTCATAAAGCTCAGCTTTCAAAACTTAAGTGTGTTGAATCAAAGCCAGTCAAGTGAACTAAAAGCTGGCTGGAGAAAGACAAACACGGGAGAGTGATGAGTGACTCTGGGCTGAACAGAGGGAGGCCTGCTGTGAGCCTGTCAGGGATGAGGAACCATTTAATTGTCTCTCTCATCATCATTCCTGATCTAGAAGGCAGATGTTGAAGCCACCTTAATGAGAGTGTAGGTGATGCTAATTTTAGAAGCATTCCCAAGGCATAGAAAATGTAGGTGGAAAATACAAAAAAGAAAAAAATATTTTTGCCAAAGTTGCCAGTGCTACTGGGTCAGAGATCACCTGACCGTGCACAATGCCCACCTATCCCACCCCTGAAGGGCCTCAGAGAAGCAACTTGGGAGCTTGAAGATATGGTTAATTTTACTGTCCAGGTATGCTCATCAGCTCTGTGACTACAGATTCCTTCCCCAGGAATGACCATAGGATTCAGAGTTTCGGTTTTAAAATATGCTGGGCACTGCAGTGGCCTTGTGGTAGGAGATGAGTTATTCATCTCCTATGTATTATTCAATACATGCTTACTGAGTGCCAGCCTTGTGCTCATACTGTGCTAGGTTCTGGGAATATAACTATGAAGGAAATAGACATGGCCTCTTGCTTTCAAGAAGCTCAGAGTCTGTCTAGGGGAGAAACAAATAATAAATACATAACCGTATAAATAAGATAGTTACTACAGATGTAAGAAATGCAATAAGGGTTTGGAGAAATCTGGCGAAGAGGCTATTTTAGATAAAGTGGTAAAGATAGGGCTCTGAGGAGGGATGCTCAAGCAGAAACCTGAAGGATGAGAATGAGGTGGCCTCAAGAAGAGCCAGGGGAAGATTTTGTGCAGGGGCCTTAAAAGGGAGAAGGCCCAAAGGAGTCATAGAACAGAGAAGAAAGCTAGATCTGGTGGGGTAGGAGAAGAGTGATATGGAATGAGGTTGGAGAGCTAAGTAGGAACCCGATTATGAAAATCTGATCTTCAGGAGCAGAGCGTGAAGATCACTATGAGGAGCTTGGATTTTAGTCTAAGAGCAATGAGCAGCCAGAGAGGGGATTTAGCAAGGAACTGATATGATCTGATTTATGTTTTACCACTATGACTTTAGTGGAGAACGGGTTGTAAAGTCAAGCGTGGAGGCAGAGTGCCTAGATAGGAGGCTGTTGCAGACCAGGTGAGAAACTGTGATGGCTCAGACAAGGGTAATGGCAATAAAGAGGGGCAGAAGGGGACAGATGAGAGATATATTAGGAGGTAAAAATGAAAGGACATGTGGATGGATTGGACAGGAAAGAGTAAGCATAAGAGGGAAATCGAGGGATCACTTTGCACATTCTATCTCCTTATATGCAATAAAAGTTAGTATTATTCTAAATCACATCAACACTATACAAACCCCAGAATGGGTTTGAGCTTTCCTGAAAAATGTTTCTGCCCCTCCCCAAGCAAGAGTGGACTAGCTGAAAATCTTTGCAAGGAATTTGAATTGATATTAGCACAGTTGGACCCTGGGCCCTCATCCGGAGTGCTAGGCCCCAAAAATTTATACCAGCTTCAACTGCTCCACCCCCAATAAGCCATGATCCTAATCTAGTCCTGACCACACAAAGGCAGTCCTTCACCATTGTTCACTTTCATGGTTATGATTTTCTCTCCAGCCCTCTACCCTGCGTTTATTCCTATTTGGAATTCCTAACCCACCCTTCTTCCCATAGTGCCATCTATAAACTTACTGATGACCCTCATCTCTAGTTTACCCTCCAGGTCCTTTAGAAACAATGGTCTCTGTACTTATTTTTGAAGTCATGAGCAGATGGCCATGCTACATGAGCACAGGCACTGAAATTTGAACCAAGGAAATGTGATTTGGGGATGAGACTGGTTCCCTATGACTAGTGCTAAACTTTATACTATACAGTTTAATTTAATATTGGAGTTACTGTTGTAATCAAAATAAAACTTACATCAGAGTTGATCTGCTACATCTAATAATGTGATTGTTATTATGCTATGAGAGAAATGACATTTGTGTAAATGACTTACACACATTTCTATTTCATCGTCACACCAAAGCTGTGGTTTTCCTTATAAGAATTGTCAATAATTTTCCCTATCACTCATGTGAACACCAATTCACAGTAAAAGACAAAGATTCTATCTAGACCTTACCTTCTAATCATTGTGCTCATAGGGCTGAGATTTCCCTTGCGGCACCAAGGCTCTTCCTAGACCTTCTGCCCACACCCAGGTCCTTAAGCAGCACACAGAACTGTTTTCTCCATCTAACCATACTAGAATGCTCAAAATAGCAGAAACTCTGAGGCTGTGCACTTTTTGCCTGAGGTGTGATGACAATCATCATCTCCCTGTTCTATGAGGTGACCTAGGGGTGTGTGATGCCAGAAAATTACATCTTAGACAATGCGTTCTTAGACAACTTGTGTAATTTTGCCTTGCACTCATGGGAGCATCTAACCTATAGGAGAGAGACTCTCACTGGAGAGTTACATCAAAACTTTTAAGTTGAAATGTTATTCAAGGTCGGTGTTAAAAGCTGCCAAACACTACTTTCCTTATGCTGCCAAATTCCTGCATTCTTTTATGGAGGTAAACTATTGAAGACTCTTTTTACCAGTCTCGCCCTTCTGAGTTCACATCCACCTCAGCCCAGCCCACCCTACCCCCATGTTTTACTTCCTGCCCTTCTAAGGTCCCGAGGCACAGAGGTAGATGTTGCTCACTGCAGCAGCCCACAGGCCTACTCTGCTTTCTCTGAAACTTGTGGGTCTCACCCATCAAATTCAATTTTCACCAGAAGAAGATCCTTCTATTTCCCTTAATTAGCAGCTGCCATCTTTTCTTCTCCTTCTAGGGCTTTTCCTTTTTTAGTCAAAAAGTCACTTTGGCTCTCCCTTAGGCCTGTCTTCCCAGCAAGTAGTCCATCAGTCTCTTGTGTTTTTTGGACTTCCACCCTATTTTATGCTACGTGCCCATGGAATATTGCAATTCCATACAGGTGTTTAGAAAAGTGAGGAGTGAGCATGCCACCTGTAATGTAATCTGCAGGTCCCCAAGCAAAATGAGAACGTGGGAACTCAACTTCAACAAAGTGACATTAAAAGTGCTAAAATATAAAGCTTTTTTCCTTTCTGCCAGTCTCTCTCTTGACTTATGGTATTTTTTTATTTGCTATTTAATGTTGTTCTAAGTAAAGAAAAATTAAAATTTTAAATAATTAGCATGAATTTTGCCATTCCTCTTTATATTGTGCATGTGAGACATAAATGCTAATTTAAATTGTATGCAAATTACCAAAATTATACAATTTGTGTTTTATAGCTTGTAAATGCATATATATTGTCTTCTTACCAGAACAATGGAAGCACTGCATGAAACTAACTCAACTATTTTTATTTCACTTTTTGATATGAGCACATTCTACCAATACTCTCTACCTTCAGATTATTGATAAGTAAGGAAGGACTGAAAGAAAAAGGTTGCCCTGTCTTTCTCTTTCCTTCTGTTGTCATTTTCAGCAAAAGTGGTTGGCTAATACAGGGAAGTAATATCAATAAGATTGAGTACAATAGGGTTCTTTTATGTTTCTTAGAATGCTATTGTCTTCTTCCTGTGTTTGAAACAAGTTTTGGTGTGAACAGAAAGTGTGGCCTCTCGAGGCTGTCAGCCCTTCCATTCCCCACTTACACACACTCACCTGGCACTCAGTTTGAGTCTCGTCGAACTCCCACGCATTATGGATCCACCAGAATTCTGTGCTCACGGGGCATTGAAAACACTATTTGTTAATTGGATAGTTAAAAACTCAGACACACATATTGTGTATATCTCCCCTGCTCATGTGTCCACTGTCTCATTAGACTTCACTTACAAAACACAAGTTCAAAGACAAAATTATGAAGAATTTCAAGACGACAACAGTAGAGGAAACTTTACTGAGGTGGAAGCGAGAGACCAGGTAGTGAACCTATACGACATAGACTTTAATTCTTAATCATAAAGGAAAATTTTAAATGCATTTTCAGTGTTCCACTTATGCTTTTAAAACAACTGCTGTCACTTAAAATTAAAGAATGGCAATCAGAGCAAAATTAGGATAAAATTTTCCATCCAGCTTATTCTGTGTGGAGAATTTTGACTTTGTGCAATTCAAGACTTATGTCAGTGTGCTTTCACAAATGTCAAAATTATCAAATTATGTAATGAGATTTATAATAATGTCTTCATTCAGAGTTCAATAAGCTGTTTTCCAGCTGGAAATTTTCTGGAATTGGACTTTTCTTTGAACTTTGAAAATTTTGCCCATTTCAAAGAGTCCATATTCTATTTCATCCTAGGTTTCTGTGCCAAGATTGCTGTTCTTTCTAGCTTCTCCATCAACTAATATTTCTTTACGCAAAGTCTATAAAATCCCATAAATGAAGCTCTTCAGGTTTATGATTGATTTTCAATATGTGGGAGTTTTGTATAAAAATATCAAAGGTAGCTACTGAGTTGGTCCTGAGGCCTCCCATTTGCACTTTTTAAGGATAAGAATATACACTGGCAAAGAACCTGCTCCAAAGTATTCCTGTCACTAACTCTCAATCACTCACTGAATAGTAAGGATGAGGTAATGGCTGAAAATAAAAAGCTTTTCCACTGGTTCTGTGCTGTGCCCAGCCAAGAGGACTGCTTCTTGTCCCTGGTCATAGGGCAGCATCAATATAGGAAAAATTGAGCCACAATCCAGAAAAATCCTGCTGTATGGATAACCACTTTGGTTAATTTTCCTTCTAGTGTATTTTCTGTTGGAATGATCCAGTTTGGCAACATGGGTTTGCCAGTTAATTATCAGTCCTCCTCTTCACTTGATTCAGCAAAAATGTCACCATAATGAGAACTATACTCAAGGCACAGGCGAGATGCAGGTCTTTTGCCTTTTCTCTCTGCTGCCTCTGTCTCCTCCTCATGAGATTCCCTGATGGAGGTGGGCCTTATTCCACGAGACCTGTTTTCTCACATCCTGGAACTGCCTCACACGACTCATACACTTATTTGCTCTTCACCAATGGGAAAGTACCCGCCAGCTTCCGTTGTAGGATATGGAGGGGAACAAAGATTCTCTGCCCTCTCCAGCTTGTTTCTTCATCTTATTCATATTTCTACACACATGCCCTGGCTTTGGGGTACCGTAAATACACTTTGATGACTGAAAATTTAACTATTCTTTAAAATCACATAAAGCCTAATATCAATGAAAATATCCTAAAAGTCATTAGATATGCAGTTTCTTCTTAAAGGGTGGATCTTACCTTGCATCTTGAAGCCCACTTTACTGGGAGGCCTGAATCCACTTGAGTATGGGCCTCATAGAGCAGCGTCTATAGTCCAGACAAACTTAATGGACACCATAAAAGCACAGACAGCATATTCTACTCTTAAAAAAGTAAAGTGTGAGGTTATTTGGGACTATTTCCTGAAAATTGGCTTTTAAATCTTTCTGTAGATGGTCCTAGGGTCTATAAGTTGTGTCCTGCCTAGCAATTTCCCTTCTGCTCAGGACCAAGGGGAGAGATGGAGAGACTAACCTAGTTTTCTGCAGGCAGCATTTCTTTTCCTCAGGAAAGATGGTGAACTTAGAAGTGCCTCAAGCATAGAAAACCCTTCTCCAGTGTTCAGAAAAAGTCAAGGGAGCTAGCTGCTTCTCCTAACCCCAGCTGAGTTCCGGGTGTGTTTGTCCTGCAGAGGGTGGATTGACAGACTGCTTTGGTCATGCTTTCCCACCAGTTACACATTGTAGCCATTTCAGGTTCAGCCATGCGTGCCAGATTGAATTAAATGCTTTTTTAAAAGTCTCCAAAGCAGGAAAACATCTTTCTCTGACTGGTATTTTTTTTACATATTTGTTAATGAGTGTCTGCACAAAAAAGCTGTGGTCTGTAGCTTGTTTTCCAAGGAGGAATCCAATTTGGCTCTCAAGGATGTTGCTGCTGCTCAGATATAGCTTAATTTTTTAATTGAAGCAGCTGCAAAATAGCTGTGGACAATGCAATGTTCCACAGGCTTTCCTGGAGCTGAGTGGAGACCACCTTCACTTCTGTCTTCTGAATCCCCCGAGCTCATCAGAGTGGCTGTCAACAAAATGTCTCCTCAGAGGGTGGTTGACCCTGCGTGGCCCTGTTAAAGCTGTGGTTAAGTCTGTGGCTGACTTATAGACTCGATTCTACTCTTTGTAGTCAGAAAGGTGCTAGCATTATGCCACCTGGACAAAGGGATGAACCAATTTCTTTCTACATGCCCTTCCAGAAATTTCTCTACTGGCTCAGCTTCTGTAGCCTGCCCAGATAGCAGTGCATTATTATAAAACCTCTTCTCTAAGTCCCTCACATGCATTTAACTTTCCCAACTTGTACAAATACTTTGGTACAGAAAAGCTTTGGTGGTAAAAAAAAAAAAAGGGCAAGTTTGGAGAGGGAAAGGATGTGCTGAAGGCCACAGGGGCTTGCCCGCCTCTGCCTACCAACACCGGAAGGGTGAGTCAATTAAGGAAGGAGAGGTGGGGCCTCAGAGTTAGCTCCAGAGCTCTACTTAGAGACCACGCTGGCTTTCGGCCAACTAAACTGTGACCTCTTCAGGGTGTGAAACCATATCTTAGCTGTTTCTATTTGTCCAGTGCATCACAGGTGCTCAGCAAATGTTGACTGATGACATCTAGACAAAAAGTCCTTCTATAGCTCTCCATTCATTTCTAGTGAAGCGAGACCCTCCTCTGTCCCTGTTGCTGGCCTGATTCTCTAAGACTTTAGTGCGCACAGGTAGCTGGCCCCCAGCTTTTACGTAAAAGTGCCACTATTCACTTTTAACCTTTGTCTTTTTTGCCTCCTTTTCTTTCTATCTTGTTCCTGCATTTTTCTCCCATATATACCTTATCTTCCGCTTGTTCTCTTTTGATTGGTTAATTGTTTGAGTTCTGTCTCATCTACCTTGGACCTTGTCTTCCCCATCATTCATCCTTTCTAGAGTATATTCAGATACGATACATATAAGCACAGACCTTTACAGAAGACGATTATTAACCGTAGCATCAGCTAGTATCTCTCAGCGTCTACTACTCACCAGGCAGTGAGCTTATCCCTTTACATGCATTATCTTGTTAATCTTCACAACAACCTCATGCGGTAGGCTCAAGTATTATCCTATTTTATAGATGATGATCCTGAGGCTTGAAAGCAAAGTATCTTGCCCAAGGTGGTAGTCTCACCCAAAAAGTGCTGAAGTTGAGCTAGAACCCAAGTCTGACCTCAGTTACTGCCACCCACGTTATAGCTTGCAAAATGACGTCGAAGAGGTCCCCTGAGTGAAACGAAACTTCTGTGCCAGCAGCCCTTTCACCCTTTGAGGACACTTTCCTTGATGAAGCTCTACCCACTCAAGCCCAGTCTTCACTAACTGCACCCCAAGTTGCTTCCAGACACCTCCAGGGGAAGGATGCAAGTCATATTCAAGAACCTTCCCTGATTATCCCAGCATGACTTTGCCACCTGCCCTCACTCTTTTGAGAAGAGCTGCAGGACTGTTCCAAGGCACTAGACCCTGAAAGGGAAGCTTTCCCTTACTCCTACTTCCTGCGTAATTATCAAGCAGCAAAGGAAGGAAACATTCGTGAGCAGAAACTGGTTCTACTTCCAGGACTGATCTAGGCGTTTCCCAGCACTCATCTCATTCAATGTTCACCATGATTAAGCAAGGAAGGTTTTTGTGGTTGAGGAATGTGCAGCTTTGAGCAGTTGAGTGGCTTGCAATGAACACAGATGGGTGAGTTTTAAATGGAATTCCAATCCAGGGTGCCTGACTCCAAAGCCCATGCTTTTCTGCCTCTGCTAGGAGCATACACAAGTGTCCAGAAATCCAAAGTGGTCCAGGGAACCAGCTCCATTGCAAAGGCAAAGATTGTAATAGAGGTTTTCCATGCTTGGAAACGTTAGTTGACTGAGGTGAATGGAAGGAAAAGTTCCCAAATGATCATTAACAAACTATTAGACATTCTTACATGTCACCATCAAACATAAAATGTTAGGTTATGGATACTGTTTCCCTCCACCCCTTCTTGTAAATAAACAAGAAGCATGAGTGTGTCCACATGTATGTCTACGAGCTACTCTATGATGTGTGGGAGGGGGGTGCACCAGTGTTTTCCATGTGCCACAGTCTCCAGAATAGGAGGGGTGGATTTTGACCTCCAGGGGAGATGTAGAGACATGCTTGGTTGTCACAACTAGGGGGCGTGTGTGCTACTGGCATCTAGTCAGTACAGAGTAGGGATCCTGCTAAAATACTACAATACACAGGTCAGCCACCACAACAGAAAATTAGCAGGCCCCAGTCACTAATAGTGCCCGGCATAGAAGTCCCTGCTCTAGGTTTCAGGACCAGGGAAATGGTATACTTTCTCTCAGGTTCTGGGATTCAAGAGAAAAGATTATTCCTAATATATTCCCCTACACTCTGGATAAAAAGTAACTGTGCCCAGGGGCCAGCCTGGTTGCATAGTGGTTAAGTTCATGCACTGCACTTCCACTGCCCAAGGTTCACAGGCCTGGATCCCAGGCACAGACCTCCACACTGGTCATCAAGCCATGCTGTGGTGGTGTCCCACATACAAAATAGAGAAAGATTGGCACCAATGTTAGCTCAGAGACAATCTTCCTCAAGCAAAAAGAGGAAGATTGGCAACAGATGCTAGCTTAGAGCCAATCTTACTCACCAAAAAAAAAAAAAAAAGGAAAGGAAAAAAGTGTGCCTGGAACTAGCCATCTGTCTAGGAAAAACTCCGTTTTTTCCTTTATTCTCACACTACTACCACACTCACAACAGTTCTAACACCAGGTGTGTGGTGGGTTTTTTTCCACACTGACCAATTCTCTGACAGCCCCTGCATATCCTAGAATTCAGTTCAGTTCTGACACTATATACCTGGAGTTAGCATGAGATCCCACAAGTTAAGGGCTCAGTCCCACAAGACTGACCCCACTCAGATGCCACTCACAAGTCCCAGGTTGCCCCTGGTGCTGCTGACTAACAACCAGCTATAAATCAGGATTTTCATGACTCTCTCCTCCAGTTCAATAACTTGCTGGAAAAGTCCACAGAACTCAGGGAAACACTTAATTAGGTTTACGGATTTATTATATAATAAGGGATATGATAAAGGGTGCAGATGAACACCCAGATGAGGGATACCCCGGGGAAGGTCCAGAAGAGTCTGAGCATAGGAGCATCTGTCCCTGTCACCCTCCCAGCACATGGATGTCTTCACCAACCCAGGAGTCTGTGAGCCCCTTACTTCCGGATCTTTATGGAGGCTTCATCACATAGACACAATCAATTAGAAACTCAATTTCCAGCCCCTTTCCCCTCGCCAGAAAATGGGGGGTGGGGCTGACAGTGCCAAGCTTATCATGGCTGGGTCTTTCTGGTGACCAGCCCCCATCCAGGAACCCAGCAAGAATCACCTCATTAGAATAATTTCTTTGCTCTCAGCCAAGAAATTATAAAAGTTTTAGGAGCTCTGTGTCAGGAACCGGGGTCAAAGAGCAAGTTTTGGCAGGAACCAAGGGCACAGACATATATATATATAATAAGAAATATATATATAAAATATATAACATATTGTAAATATTATATGATACATAAGATATTATAAATATAAATAATAAGATATATATCTTATAATTTTACAGCATCTCTTATAAAATCGGGGAGACCCCAGTGAATTTAGGAAACTTGACAATCCTAGTGAAAAGCAGGAAATTTATCACCTCTTTCTTTCTTTCCTTCCTTCCCTCCCACCCTCCCTCCTTCCTTCCTTCTTTCTTTCTTTCTTTTCTTTTTTTTGGTGAGGAAGATTGGTCCTGAGCTAACATGCATTGCCAGTCTTCCTCTATTTTGTATGTGGGATGCCACCACAGCATAATTTGATGAGCTGTGTGTGCAGCTCCATGCCTGTGATCTGAACCTGTGAACCCCCCGGGCCATGGAAGCAGAATGCCTCAAGGCTGGCCCCTCTTATTGCCTACTTTTGTTCGCTGAATCCCAACTTAAAATTGGGATTTTGGCAGCCTGCTCCTTTTCTCTTCACTATAGTGCTCAACTGATGATCACATTTGTCCAGGTTAGTTCTTAGTACTCCAGGCCATTTCTCACAGTGTGACGGTCTAGACAATGGGGCTCGGGCTCTGCTCAGGTCTTCAAAGTGCAGCAAAGAGGAGTACAGGGCATCTTGGGGGGCAGTTCAGGCGAGGAAGAATGCATTTACTTCTTGCCTTACCCTGTACCTACGTCAGCCGGTGAAGCATGGCCTCCGTTTTACTAACTCTCACAGAGCACTCAGAGGAGTGAAGACCGGACTGATTTTTATCTCAGGCAGCAGTGGCTCTGAATTTTTAAAGGAGCTTCACATGAATTAACTAGGCAGTGAGATAAGATGTTTTTCCCTTTCGGCAGCATGCTGACATCTTACCCATTGATCACGCAGCCACTTTTAATCCTAGCAACACTTTGTTGTTGTTTTGTTTTGTTTTTTTCTTCTTCTCCCCAAAGCCCCACAGTACACAGTTATATATTCTAGTTGTACGTCTCTCTAGTTCTGCCATGTGGGACGCTGCCTCAGAATGGCTTGATGAGCAATGTCTAGCAATACTTTTCAACTATAGATTCAGAGAACTGCAATAGTGAGATTTATCAACATAATTTTAGTGCATTCATTTATTAATTCAACAAATATTCATTAAGCACCTACTATATACCCAGACACTGTGCTAGGTGCTGGAGCTACCACTCCATCACTTTAGGTACATTGCTGTATGTCTCTAAGTCTCAGTATCCTCACCTGTAAAAAGGGAAGATAACAGTGCTTCCTCATGAGCAGGATTGATTGGTGAACTCAGTTAGATAACACATGTGGAGCACATTATTAAGCACTCAAATGCCCATTGACATTGTTATGAGCAAACATGGACCCTGATCTCACTGAGGAGTCTAGTGAAGAGTACATACAAGTAAACAGGCGATTCACGTACAGCATGAAAACTGCTAGGAGGGAGAACTGCAGGGTCCACAGGATCACGTACAGGAGAAACCCTAAGTCAGACCTGGGCCTTCAGGAGGCTTCCTCGAGGAAGTTTCTCTTAGGCAGAAACCCAGAGAAGGACAAGGAGTTAGCCAGGCAGGGCATGAGGGGGAAGAGGTACTCCAGACAAAGGGAACAGCATTTCTAGGGCCCAGAGGCGTAGGAGAATGGGCCTTCAGGGAGCTGGAAAGAGAGTGCCACCACGGTGTTCAGTGGGTGTGGAGCCTTCAAGTTTAACCGCACAGAGAGACACTTATTTCCCCTCAAAAATAGGACCACTGCATTTTAGAGCCTGCTCTTTTTCTACGCATTATAATGAACATATTTTGACATCAGTAAATACTCTTCTAAAATATAATTTTTAGCTATTGCAAAATATCCATAGTTGGATCTACAATAATTTGTTTATCCGCTAATTTATTTATTGAACATTTAATTGTTTTCAGGGTTTTTTTCCCCATTAAACATAATACTGTGATGACCGTTGAACCAATTAAGATTCTTTTCTTTAAGAAAAAGGAGGGAAGGAATCTAGGGAACTTAAGCAGAGAATAAATGAGGTAGTTGAAAAGCTGAAGCACCCAGCTTGGAAAGGATAGGATCCAGGGCACTGTGGAACTCAGGTGGCATCACCAGTTAACGGTCATTCTCTGCAAGGTGCTGCTCCGTATCATAAATCCACTCCAGCCGCCCTCGGTGTGCTTGGCCGTACCATTCAGTTTCCAGATTCCCTGGAGAGAAAGCCCAGCTGGCCTAATATGATCACTCACTCTCCTTAAGAGAGATCAGGGAACTTTGATAAACAGTGTACGATCATGGCTGAATCATTTCCCAAAAGAAAATCCAGATGCTGTAATCAGAAGGAGGGAGGAATTGATATCAGGGCACAAAACCAACGGTGGCCACTACAACCATCTTACAGATAAATCTTTGCACACACCTGTGATTATATCTCTGGAATAAACTATGAGAAGAGGAATTGTTGGGTCAAAGGGTAGGCAGCAATTTGAGGCTTTTGATGCATATTACCAAGTTATTCTCAAGAAAGGTTATTTCTGGCAATTCATTCTCTTTTTTTTCTTTTTTATTGTGGAAAAATAGATATAAGATAAAATCTGCTAATTTAACCATTTTTAAGTATACAATTCAGTAGCATTAAGTACATTCACAATGTTGTGCAACCATCTCCACCATCTATTACCAAAGTTTTTCATTGCTCCGAGTAGAAACTCTGTACCATTAAGCAATAACTCCCCATTCTTGCCTCTCCCCAGCCTCTGGTAGCCTCTATTCTACTTTCCATCTCTGTGAATTTACCTATTTTAGATATTTCATTTAAGTGGAATCATATAATGTTTGTCCTTTTGTGTTTGGCTTATTTGCGTAGCAGTGTTTTCAAGATTCACCCATGCTGTAGCATGTATCAGAACTTCATTCTCTTTATGACTGAATAATATATTCCATTGTATGGATACACTACATTTTGTTTATTCATTCATCCGTTAATGGACACTTGTGTTGTTTCCACTTTTTGGCTGCTGTGAATAATGCTGTAACACACATTCACATACAGGTATCTATTTGAGTCCCTGTTTTCAGTTCTTTGGGGCATGCACCTAGGAGTGGAATTGCTGGGTCATATGGTAATTCTATGTTTGACTTTTTTGAGGATCTGCCAAACTGTTTTCCACAGTGGTTGCATCACTTGGCAATTCATTCTGATACTAAACACGAGGAAATCTTCATCGGCATGCTAGACCTTTGTGATCCCACTATCCAGGTTGTTGAAACAAAAATAGTTCAAACGCCTTTTTTCCAAAAATAAGTCTTATTAAAAGCATATAATTTGGCAATTTTTATAGCAAACTTATCAATTCTGCCCATGGCATTTTGAACCCAGATAACGTCTCCTACGTTTTCCCAGTGAGCAGATGAAGGCAGGTCTTTATAAGTCTTTGTGCAAGCTTGTGATGGCTTTCACTTGCAGTATGCCTGGAATTCTGATTTCATATCCAGTGCCGCTTGTGTGATGACCTTCTGGGCTGCATTTCCAGAGGCTTCCTGGGTCTCAATTCCACTCGATTCTCTGGTTTGGGTATCATTACCATTGTATTGAGCTCGAAATTCCTCACTGCTGCCACTGGCTGCTCTAGGGAGTCCCAGCTGGGCCAGTGATTCCTCTCGCCCTTACTCAGGTCTGGGATTGATAGGGCTGAGTAGAGAAAAACTCTGTAATTTGTTTCACAGTAGATTACCTGAAGTCCAGCTATAGATGAGACTGGGTAAGAGAGGCAAGGGGCAGGGGGCCAGACCAAGGGGAAAATGGGTACCTCTTCTAGTTCCAACTCTTCATTGAGCACCTTTCTGTTCTAGATGCTGTCTTAGGCTCCGGGGATATGGCTGTGGGAAAACACAGTCCCATTCATCATGGAATTCATAGTCTAGAAGCGAAGAGACAAATGAATCAGAAAATCCTATCAATAAATATGCAAATACAAACTGAATCAATGTCCTAAGGGAAAGAAATAGTTCCTTAAGAACATAGAACATAGAAATGTAACTTAGCTCAGGCAAGGGATGGGAGTGCTCCCTTGGAAAGTGACTCTAGAGCTAACATTTCAGTTAAGAGTTAAAAAAGCAAGTGTGTATGTGTGTTTGTGTGTGTGTGCACGCAGGTGCGTGTGTGTGTGCAGGCGCGTGTGTGTGTGTAAGCTTGAGTTGGGAAGAGGTGTGTGGGACCAGGAGTAGGAGGTAATTAGAAAACAGGAAGGCCCTGTTCGTGGTGGGAGGGAGAAAAAAATCAATGTCCTGCAGCCCAAAAGGCCAGGTAGAGAAACGCAAGGTGGTAAGGGGCCAATTCATGTTAAAACCTCTGGTCTCAGTCTCTAGCCTGCAAGCAACAGGAAGCCACTTGACAGTTTTAAGTAAGGTGAGCAAAAAATGGATTGGAGGGGATTCATTCCCTCTAGAGAAGACAGCAAGGGAAATTGCAGCTTTGAGTATTTCCAAAGATGCTGCAGTCACATGGAAACTTCGTGGATCTGCCCTGCACGCCCTCTCTGTGGAGGCAGTCGGAGCTGCAGCGTTCTTCCCCTTACATGTGAGCTCTGGCATAGCACCATGTCTGGTGCAAAACCAACGGGGATGTTCCACTTCATTTCTTCTTGGCTCTCTGAGGTCAGATATCTAGACGAAGAGCGGCTACTAGTGTACCCTTTGTGCCCACTAGCGTTAACTAGGTTTTTGTGACTTTGGAAGTCAGACAAGAGGCTCCATGAAGGAAAAATATATGTCATTTTGCTGTCACACTTCAATACATGTATACTTCACAGAAGCAGAAAATATTGAGATTAAACAAGTTTAGGCACCTGCAGAAAGACCTATCAGTGCTCAGGAAAACCATGACCTTTGAACCTTGCAAAGTTATCGTGTCACTCCCGTTCAGTGCTGGAAGCCCTCCCATCAGCTTCTGGAGGTGAATCTTCATTCGATCGTTCATTCAATCAAACATTTATGGAGTACCAATATGTATGTTCACAGGCACTGGGGATGCAAAGGTAAGCCCTGATCTCAAGGAGCTTCCTTCCACCATCCTTAACCTTCCCAACACATGCACACAGGCACGCACACACACTCCAGTGATGGTTATGTTTTCAGGGCAACTTGGAGCATAACTGTGTACGTACTAGAATATAACTATTTTCATGAGGCTAAAAAAATCTTTCAAGGAATAAAGACAAGAATGAGCAACATTTATTAAATACATTTGATATATCAGGCACTATGATAGATGTTTCCAGATATACCATCTCCTTAAAGTCTTACAAGGAAACTGAGGTTTGGAGATGATCACTTTCCAGGATTTGAATATATATCTTTCAACTCCAAACAAATTACTCCTCCACTTTTGTTGCCCTGTGAAGCCTTCCCTGAATCCCCCAGTCGTAAATAATTGTTTCCTCTTCTGAATTCCCAAAGTACTACAAGTGATTCCTGCGCATACTTTACATTAGTCAGCCTAGTTTCACAGAGAATTGTTTACATGTATCTTGGCCCCTAAGCTCCTTGAAGACAGGAGGATGTCTTGTTCATCTTTGTATCACCTAGGCTGACACTTGGATGCCACTAATACGTGCTCAGAAAATGCTTGTAAAATGAAAGGATGTATTCACAGCTCTTACCTGGTTGGTCAGAGCCTAGGACCACAGCCCAGCACCACCTTCCCACCTCTAGTTCTGTAGTTTATCATCAGGGGTCTCATGGTCATGCAGAGTAGACAACCCAGTCTGCAAGCCCAAGCCCTGATCACAACCTCCATCAGTAGCTGTCTCTTGCCACCTTTCCAGCCTAGTGGTACACACTCCAGAGCTATAGTCCACTCTCAGAAAGCCAGACCCCAGGTTGAGGTCTACACACGTCCTGGCAACAAGCTAGGGACTATCTGAGTAGAGAATTCTAGGGCCATGGGACTCAGAACATGGTCTGGAAAGAGGCATGAGCTCTTGGCTCTGTGGACTTCTTGCCCCATGGAGAGGGACACAGCTGAACAAGGGCCGGAGCTTGGCTCTCTGAAGCAAGGGTCCCCTTGCCCAGCTCTAGATTAGTGGAAATAGTAAATATGAGAAATAGTGAGTGAAGTAAGTGGATAAAAACAAAACCCTTCAAAAATATGCATTGGATTTATATGCACTAAAAATGAAAAAAAGGAACTTCAGAACTAAATTTCAGGGACACATTAGGAAAGATTTGACCAATGCACATTTGTTGGTTATTACTATTACTCTGTTTGATTCTGTTTTCTTTTAGGTATGTTCTTTACTTGTCCCTGGTAGAACTTGATCTCACTGAGCTTTAATGGGCTAGAGTTGGGTCAGCAAGAGGTGGGGTTGAGGCAGAAGGGATGCACTACTCTTATTGCTGTGCTGCCAGAAGCCATCCCATCTTCTGGAAGTAAGGATTTGAACATTTAAAAATCCTGTTTCATGTTCATTCTCTATATGCAATCAATCACCACATCCAATCAATTTTATCTCCTAAATAGTCTCTCTCAAATCCCTCTTTTTCTCTCCAATTTAACTTCCTAACCTTAATCAAACTTTCATCATTTTTCTTCTAAATTAACCTAAGTGGTTTTCTCCAATCCATTTTCCTCACAGCTGTGAAAGTCAACTTGCTAATGTAAATTGAATAATGTCACTTTCTCTCTTAAAATTCTGCAGTGGTTTCCCATTTATTTTAAGACGAATTCTAAAATCCTGAGGTCTACATGAATTGGCCCTACCATCCTCATCTTGTATTCACTTGCTGAGCTCCAAGCTGAATTGGTCTGCTTTCAGCTTCTCAAATATTCCAAACTCCTTTCCATCTCAGAGCCTTTGCAGAAGCTCTTTCTCTTGCCTAAAACAATGTCTATCCCCTCCCCTCTTTTCCTCAAATCTTAAATGTCACTCCATGAGATACTCCTTCCTTCCCTGACCGTCCCTCTACCAGACTGAGTCACATCTTCTATTATATGGTCTCAGATTCCTCCATTACCATTGGTACTATCGAAATTAATTAATTCCCTAACTTATTGGCTTCAGGACTATCTTTCTTGCTAGATTGTAAACTTCATTCTGGCAAGAACTGCATTTGTCTTATTCATCACTATATCCCTAATGCCTAGCAGAGAGCCTTAAACATAGTAGGCATTCCATAGCTGAATTCTAGCACCTCCTATAGGCCAGGCACTCTACTAGGGGTAGGCTATAAGAATGGGTAAGTCGTCTCAGACCTGGAGGACTACATGGTTCAGTGATTAATCCAGTAAACTCTGAAACACTCTGTCAGTTTCTTTCTCTTTTCCCATTTATTTTGGTTCAACTTATTCCATATACTGCATTGTCTAGGTTTCAGACAACAATTGACTTTTTGACAAATACTAAAGAAAAAGAAAAGATTTAAAACCTCTGTCTTTTTAGTGTCATCTGTTATTAGTTTTCCCTCTCCAACTAATAAATGGGCACAATTTTTCTTCAACCTCTTCTCATGTCTGATACACTTAAAGAATGTCTCTCTGTATCTCTCTTTGTCCCTTGAAAATTGCGATGCATTCCTTGCTTTGAATGTTTTTTACTATTACCATAAAAAGCCATTATATTTGCCTTCCTTCTTGATGACTCTTATTGTCTGAAAACTTCCGTATATATTCCATCTTTCACACAATGTCTTTTTGTTGTTGTTTTTAGACTTGTTTGTGCATTCTTTTTTTTCTATCTGTTCTATGCATAAAGATAATTTTTTCTGCCTCTTCATGTCATTTCCTTAAGAGATATTCGAGAATTATTTCACTTAATTTTATTTATGACTATATAAATAGCACATATTCATAGTAAAATGAAAGAAAGAAGAGGGAGGGAGGGAGGGATGGAAGAAGGAAATATAATTTGATTCTGCTGAGAGCTGGTTTACATGAGGGAGAGATAAAGACAGTGAGAGAGGGAAGATGGAGTTTAAAAGAAGAGGAAGACAGGGGCTGGCCCCATGGCCCAGTGGTTAAGTTCGCGCACTCTGCTGCAGGCGGCCCAGTGTTTCGTTGGTTTGAATCCTGGGCGTGGACATGGCGCTGCTCATCAAACCACACTGAGGCAGCGTCCCACATGCCGCAACTAGAAGGACCCACAATGAAGAATACACAACTATGTACTGGGGTGAGGGAGGGTTTTGGGAGGGAAGGAAGGGATGGAAGAAAGATTCCCTGACTAGAAGGAGTTTATTTTTCAATTCCTTTCATATTTACAGGTAAAAAGACTCAATATCATAAAAATGTAAATTCTCCTCATTTGAGCTATAAATTCATTTCTAAATTCTAAATTCAATTCTAAATGAAATTCTAAAGTCCTAGAATATTTCATTTCGATACTAGATAATCTGATTCTGAAACACCAATGATTGAGCAAAGGTCCAGGATTAGCAAAGCCATTACTGAAGAATAAGATAGGGGGACTTGCTCTACCAGATTTCAAGACATATATAAAACAATAGTGATTAAAACAATGTGGTATTGGCACAGGACAGTAAAACAGGACAGAATAGAGAGCCCAGAAACAATCCCATGAATATATGGAGGTTTGATGTATGACACAGAGGACATTGCAGATCACTAAAACAAGGAGAGACTATTTAATAAATGATGCTGGCATAATTACCTATCCATATGGAAAAATATGAAATTAGATACCTACCCCACACCATACTCCCAGATCACTTCTAGATTGATTAAAGACTTAACTATGAAAGAAAAAAAATGTTAAAAGTGTTAAAAGAAAATATAAATTATCTTTATGAACTAGACATGAGGAAGGACTTCTTAACATACAAAAGAACTAGGCATTGTATGCCCACTAGATTGGCAAAAATTAAAAAGTCTGAAAATAACAGGTGTTGGCAAAGATGTGGATCAAAGGGAACTCATACAGACACTGCTAGAGAAAGTGTACCTTGTGATAATTGGAATCACTCTGGAAAACAGTTTGGTATTATCCTATAAAGTTGAATATTTGTATACCTGTATATGACAGCAATTCCATTTTAGGTTTCTACTCTAGAACAGTGCTTCTCTAATTCTAACGAGCATCAAAATCACCTGGTGAGCCACACAATTTGAGGGCCCCACCCCTGGAGATTCTGATTCCGTAGGTCTGGATAAAGTCGATGAATTTGCATTTCTAAGAAGCACCCAGGTGCTGAGGCTGCTGCTGGCTTCTGATCACAGTGGGAGTACTGCTCTCCAGATTTCTTCAGCTGTGTCTTGGGAAACAGGAACAAGAATGTTCAAAGCCACATTGTTCATAATAGCAAAAATCTGGACACAAATATCTATCAGCAGAAGAATGGATAAATAAATTGTAGTGTGTTTACTCAATGAAGTATCATACAGTATTGAAAATGAATGAACTATAAGTACATGTAACAACCTGTATGAATCTTAGAAGCATAATGTTAAGTGAAAAAAGGAGATTTACAGAAAATTACATACAGCATGATACCACTTATACAAAACTAAAAAATTAAATAATACATTGCTTAGGAGCAAATATATGGATAAAACTAAGATATGAAGCAAGGGAATGAAAAACACAAAAATGGGAATAACTAGATGCAACAGTGAGTATTTTGGTAGCTTTAAGGTGGATGATAGTTTCTCATTTGCTTCAGAACTATCATGTAAGTTATATACATTCTCCTGTCTATGGAAAACATATATATAGTACACATATAATGGAAGAAAAAAAGTTTGAGTGCCAAACAATCAGGTAAGTTAAATGAGACCAGAAAAGATTACAAGGAAACTAAAATTGTAAAAACAATTAAAATACTCATCAGACTTAGTAAATGACAGAAATGATCATGGAGAAAACAGATATGCCGTGCAGAGGACATCCTCTTGCAGAGAGAAAAAAAAAAGATTAAGAAAGAATGAGAAGAGATAGATGCACAGAACTGAGGATGCAGAGCTAACAAACAGACTCTTGAAACAGAGTGGAGCAGACAGAAGGAAATAAGAACTCAAAGCTATATTTAAAGAAAATTCTCACAGGTTGAAGACAGACTTTAGTCTTTCTGATCAAAAGTATTCCCCAAATACCACAAATTAATGCAGAAACCCATATTGACACGTTTTTGGTAAAAGCTCAAATATCAAGGATAAAATGTGACTCCAGAAGCGTCCTGCTAGAACACAAAAGAGAAACTAAACGGGCTAAGCAAACACAGAATAAAATTCATGCTAGCCTAAAACTTCTCTGCAATAATGAACACTACAAAAAATGATTTCCAAGTTTATTTGGAAAAATAAATGGATGTGAGTAATTAAGGAAAGTTTGAACAAAGAAAGAAAATTAAATCAAAATGGATTTAAACCTCTAGATATTAAAATGTAACTTATAATAATTAAAATGATGTGAAACCAATAAAAAGAAAGGAGAGTTCAGTGGAAGAGAATAGAAAATCCAAACACAGAATTATACATAAAATTTCTTATCAGTGTGTCATGATATGCGTATCATAAAATATCAAATATATGATATATTTATATATGTATTATATATATTATATTATGTATTATAATTATGTTTTATAATTACAAATATATATTTATTACAAACATTTTTATAATTTTATAATTATAACTATATAATGATTATAATATATAATATTATGTATTATAATTACATATTTATAGATATGCATACATAAATATATGCATATATTTTATAATACATTATATATTACATAGCATATAATGTATATTATAATCATATATTTATATATTCACATACATATATACACGTGTATTATAAATATAGAATATATATTAAATATAATTATATAATATATGTTATTTATATATTATATATTAATTATATATATTATATACATATCTTTTTACATATTTATATGTATATAAAACTTTGTATGTGATAAAGAGGGCCTTAGGGATAGGTTGTTCACTACAACAACTAGTAAATTATTTAGAAAATAATAGTATCATACAGCAAAATATTTTTCAATGAATTAAAAGATTAAATTTTAAAATGGCAATATAAAAAGAACTAGAAGAAATATAAGTGAAGAGTTATCTGTTCCTTGTGCAAGGAAGAACTTTCTAAGAATAAAAGAAAAGGAAGAAACCAAAAGAAAAAGATTGATATATTTTCCTGTAAAAATTTTCAAAATTAAAAAAAAATTTAAACATCAGGAGACCATATTTAACCAAAAAAAATCATAAAAAGTGATAAAAGGCAAACTACCAACTTGGACAGAATATTTGTTCCACATATATTCCAAAGGATTCTTACCACTAACATTAAAAGATATAGTACAAATCAGTAAGAAAAAGGTGGACATGACATTGGAAATATGGGTGACTGATGATCACTTCATAAATAATAATCAAGGACACAGAAATTGTAATCAAATTAGAGCAAATTAAACCAATGAGATGTTTTTCTCCTCTATGTTATCTACTATGATTAAATATTTGCCACTTTAAAACATCAGGAGACCATATTTAACAGCCACGCTAAGGCCACTTAAAGTTAGTTAAAGCAAGTGCTTGGGCAAGGCCTGGAGCCCACTGCTCAGGGCAGATGTGGAGCTATGCTGGTGGCAAAGAGGCTTTGAGACTGTGTTCAGATTTATGCAATTCAGCAGACATTTTTAAGCAGCTGATGTTATAGATGGCCACCCAAGTTAAAAAAAAGATCATTCAGAGGCTTCTGCCTGGAAAGATGAAGGCTAAGAAGACATGGTTGATGTCTTTAAGACTTTAAGTAGCAAGCACTGAGTAGCATGTTCACTGACTTCCAGAACTGGGGAGGGGAAGAGGAGGAGAAGCCCCTAAACAAATTAGGAGGCCCTATTTTACATGGTGAGTTATAAACACTGTGGTCGTTACCCATTACAGGTGATTAAAAACTTACACAATACAAGTGCAAATTTTATGTTTGTATCAAATACAAAACCAAAAATATGATAATAGCAAAAACAATACAAATTAAGGTGCTGGTGAACAGGCTTTTATAAATTCAAATGCATATGTGGGTTACAGATTGAATATGTATTAATCAGTTACAAATGGACCCTGGAATGGTTAAAAGCATCACATTCTTTTTAATTTAGAATTATTCCTTTTATTTTAGAATTATTGAGGATGACCAAGAATTAGCACCATGGTTTGCAAACGTTCTTCTGTTTGAGTTTCTAACTCTGGAATCCAGGACTCTGGTCTCCTGCCTGGAGGAGCTTCATCTCCCTCCCATCACACTAATGATCTTTAGTGACAATATTTGGAGAATGACATTTTGGATTCTCATATTGGTGACAATCCTAAAGATTGGAAATCTTCCATTGTACAATTAAACAGAAATCATAAACCAGTAAGGAAGTAAAATCATGGGAAAAGAAAGTTGGAAATTTAAGGTCCCAACTCGTTATTTCATCTGTGAAAAACTGTCATTCATCTGCTTGTATACTGCTCTGGGTCCACACTACTTACATTTTCCCATTTGGTCAATTGAAAAGGCAATTTTAGACAGTGCCCACTTCATTATCAACCCAAGATGAGTGCTTCATGGGGGTGACCATGCTTACAGGGTTAGGGTCTCATTGGTCATTATTCCCTGTACTCCTGGTAAGAAGTGGTTTCTGGCCTATTTTGTGTGTTTACTCAGAGCACAGCATCTGAACATGTGTCTTTCTCTGACTCTTCCTCTCTGTTCTGCTCAGGACTACTGGCTATCTCTCCTATACAAACGCCTGATCGGCCCCAAAGTCTTGGCGGTGCACGTGGCTGGGCTCCAGCGGAAGCCACGGCCAGGCCGAGTCATCCGGGACAAACTAAGGATTTACGCTCACTGCACAAACCACCACAAGTAAGTCTTCAGAGAGACAGCACAGAAAGCCACCCCAAGGGGCTGCAGGCTTCCGGCCCCTCTTAGAATTCCATACCATTTGGGACCCCTTCAAGACTTGTTGAAAACTACTTCTGGAATCACTGTACCTGCTCTTTGCAGGTTTCAAATGATCTCTGATAAATAGCTTGTTCTCCAAGTAAACTCCTTTTCTCACACTCACAGTATTTGTTCATAAAAGATTCATAAAAATACATGCCATTTGTTCATTTGCTTCTTCATTCAACAAATTTTTATTGAGCATTTTCTCTGTGCCAGTTGACATAATGCCCACGAGGTTTTCTGTGTGCCTATGCCTGAACCAAGGCTAGAGATATTAAATCTGTCCCTACGCTCTGCCAGCAGAGCTTGAGGAAATAAGTCTGCATTTCTGAGACGCATGCTGGAGAGATGTGCCACAAGAAACCTAGCCCAAGACCAGTGCCTCCCACGCGGGGAGTGCCCAAAGGTAGTCGTGCCAGCTTAGAGCCATTTTCAGTATTTCAAAAACCTTTCAGCTGTTTTAAAGGTTAAGAGGTTAAGTGAAATCTAGGCTTCTTTTTTTGGGAGGCTGGACTTAGAATAATCCGCATGGTGATGTATGGTTATTCTTCTCTTTTTGATCTGAAGCACTGGTTGTCATTAGAATTGTCATTAAACAAGTAGGAAAAATAATCATCAGTAAATAAAGTTTGGCAGATAAAATATTTTAAAACATGAGGATCATAAAGTAAAAACTTAAAACTGAGTATAAAGCAAAACTCTTCTGACCAAATATGGCTTTCTTACATCACTTCCTGTTTAAGGAGCAGAGTAGGCAGCCCTGGAAAAGAGAACTCTTTCTCTAAATGTGGAGAAACCCTGGGGGGAGGAGGTGAGGAGAAGGAAGCAAGTGCCTCCAGCCAGGCCTTCATTCCAGTGGCCTATCAGGGGCTGATCCTGGGCAGCAAAGAGCACAAAGAGCTCCGGTGGTCAGGTTACAGCAGACGCCCATTCCCCTTCCTTGATGAGAGAGGAGCCAAGCCAATTAATTTATCATGATAAGATTTTTCAAAGAATCACTCTGAGCATAGGGGGGCCAGGACCCAGTTGTCTTGTCTGTAGATACAAGTGCCTATTGTGGATGAGAGGAGGCTGGTTTGGGCAGAAGCCAGAGGCTTTCAACATCCCTTTTGCTCAACAGGAAGCTCAATCCAATACCTGACAGAGAGTGACTGCTTTATGGCCTTGGCTGGAGTTATCTGATCACCACACAAGGAAACGTTGTATTCCTTGTCTCCGCCCTGTCCTTGAGGTAACCACCCAAAAGGTGGACCCCCAACTTCAAGAGAGAAAAATTACTCTTGGCACCTTGTGTCTATGTCGGGAAGAACATCAGTTTGTGACCTTTGTACTATGGGTCTGAGGACCCAGGGAAAAAATGTCAGTCGCCATGGGCTTAGCAGGATTTGGGTGTCCTCACAGTGGGCTCCTCGTATAGTCTCGCCACAGTGTTCATCCTGACATTCTTTGACATTCTTGTGGGAAGTTATCACTAATATTCTGAGTATACCATGAACTCAAAGCCAGTGTCTCATTCATTTTTGTATTCTTGATGGCTAGTATAGTGACTGGCATGAAGAAGGTCTCAGTGAATTTTTGATGAGTGAGTGAATGAATGGATGCAGAGATGGGGCATCAAGACATCACTGGTGATTTACAGTTCTAGTCCTCTTCCCCTCACATATCGCCACAGCAGCCAGAAGGAAGGGGTGGGGCTGAGTGATTAAGAACTCTAGCATTCACTAGCATGAGACCTTAAACAAGTAAAGTAAAATAATCTGCATTCAACATTCTCTGTACATCACCAGCTCTCCTCTGCTTTCTTTGAGAAGTCACTCCAGAACCTCTCTAGGGAAATGGTGCCACTGTGCTTCTATCAGTACCATCCCTCCTTCTCCCCATTAAAAAAAAGAAAGAGACTTTACTAATTCATTCCACACATGACTTTAATGATAATAATTAGAGTGAAGGTGTTTTTGTTCCTATTAGCAAAGACAGCCCACAATGGATGCACTGAGCTGGCTCCTCCCTGTCAGTGCATGTCAGGTGCCCCAGATGGGTAGGTACAAGGATAGAAGAAGTGTCTCTGCTCCTCCTCTCAGGGAAGCCATGAGCCCAATCTGTGCCCCCTCATCCTCCCCAACAGTCATGAGGAAGCACTACTGTAACTTAGTGTTTATTTGTTGCCAATGAGGCCAAGGTCACAGAAATGTCCCAGAGTGGGCATGTTGGGTTCATGCTATTCTGACCAATACTCTGAAAACATATATCTTTGGTCAAAACAGGGATTGGGTGAGAAAGTATAAACTTACAGTAGAATAACCCAAAGAAAATGTCTATTAAAACAACTCCTACACTCCAGTGTACTGCACACTTGCTGTGTGACAAGCATCTTGCCCAATATTTGCATTTATGTTATCATATTGAATTCCGAAGGTTCTATGGTATCACCCTATATACAAATAACTACATTAATAATGCAAAGAATTTTACATTTGGAAAGAACTCTTAGACATCTTTTGGCCCAGTGTCCTATACAACACAGAAATTCCTTTTACCATCCCTGACAGTCGTGCAACCTCTACTGGAATACCTCACTGTCTCTTGTGGCAGTCTCTTGCATTATGGGTTGTTTCTAACCTAGTAGAGTGTTGTTGTATTTTATAAATGATTTAGGAAACGAAGTTAGATCCTCATACCAAAACCAGCAGGTGCTTTTCCGCTTTCTGTTCTAGAGTTAACAAATTAAGACGCTAGCAGCATGGCAGTTCTTACCCTGGATCTTCTTGTTCAGAGAACAAAGAAGTTTTGACTGGGAAATCTTCTTTTTATAAACTGTTATGCTGAGACAATATATGTTTCTGGGGAGGAGCTGAGGTCCTCAGCCAAGTTCAAAACCATTTGGACCCTGGTGGATATTGAAGCAAAATTGGGCCTTTTGGGGTTCAAGTTCGTTTATTATTGGCAAAACACAACTTCCTGTTTTTCAGAAGAAGTTTTTTTTAAAGACTCATAAAAAAGGTTCCTGAGGCTTCTTGGACATCAAATGACTCTTACAAAACAATATTTTGATGAGTTAAGTGTAAATGAATCAGAAACATGTGGATTAAATTTCCCTTAAAATACACAGGGGCTTTGAAATTAAGAGAAAAAATGTTTGGCAAAACATGGTCTGACTTTTACCGAACCCAAAAACTTTGAATTAGATTTGGAGACAATGGACCAACCCAGTTTTCAAGCACATTGGCTTTCACTGGGAATAACCAAGGATTCTAAAACATCATCCTCCCTTTCCTTTCCTAGTCTCTCAGCTTCACTGGAGACATTTCTAGAACAGTGACTATGTTTTATCTGGAAGTCAAGATATACCTCCCTATACCCTCCACCTCTTACACACAGGATATTTCAGTTCCAGCCTCCTTTCCCTGACTCACTTCCTCCTCTTCCCGTGGCAACACAGAGAGGAAAGATGTCAGGCAGCAAAAGAACAGCCAGAAAGATGAACTCCAGATTCACGGATTCTCTGCTGGCGAAAAAGTCTCACCATGAGTGAGACATGGAGCAAGATAGATGTTCTACCAGAGGAAAGGGGCATTCACTGAAAGAGCCAAAAGCCACCTGGACTTGATGACATCAAAAGGTCAGCAATTGCTTGCAGGCCATGCCTTCAGACCCTGTTTTCAGATACTCCTCCAAGATAATTTTTCTATGGGCAGAGAAAATACATTCTTCAGGAATCTGGATTCTCAGAGTACTTTCAGGTTGGTGCTGCACTCCCCAGCCAAGAATGTGGCTTCGTAGCCAAGAGGCCTCTGTATAATGTCCTTGCCCATCAGCCAAGCAGGGAAAGGAATGGCTGAGGCAGTCTTCAATGCCAGTTCCTACCTGGGCAGGTGCCAGGAGTTTTGTGAGAGTCTCTGCATGCCGGTCTCTGGGCTGGCTTTCGGTACTGGTCTGTCTCCCGCCACGGGAACTATGTAAATGGAAATCAGACCATTACCAAGCGGCTTGAAAAGACACTTTCCCTGCAGCAATGCTGTGATTTCAGGTCTCCCCCCAACCCACCACTTCTCCACATCCCACCCTTCTCTACGGTCTCTGAGGGCTCGTTCTGCCCCAGCTTTGCAGAGGAGAAACTCATAAATGCAAGCATGCGGCTATCTCCTCCTCCACTGCTGGCCTTTGAGAAGGTTGTTTGATGGTGGTTAGCTAAAGGGCTTACTGCAGCCTGGTAAAACTAGTATCCATCCACGCCCACTTTTGCTCACACTCTGAGCCCAGAGTACCTGTAGATAATGGGGTCTTCTTCAATGTTGCACACAGCTAAGCTAAGCTTAAAGCCCACCAATGGAGTATAGTCAATGATAGTAAACGCTGACACAGGCTAGCTGCATCCTTGTTCAGGTCTCTGGTGATACAAGTCTGCTCAAATAAATGGGCATTCTCTTCTGGCCTAACTTATTCGGCTCCAAAAGCTAGTTCACATGCTGCAGGGTATTGAGAAGAAGGACTGGAGGAGGAGGGACCAGATAGAAGAGTCATTTAATAATTTTTCAGAATATAAATGCAGGCATCTGAAGAACTTTGAACACAATAATGTGCCCTCCTACAGATGCAAGAAAAATCATCTGACACAACCAGCAGATATACTTTGGGAATTCTTCTCATAACCTTAATGGATTGCTCTAGGCAAGTGCTTCCCAAACCCATCTCTTCTGCCAGATATCCCAGGAAGATGTGTTTAAAAATACAGATTGCCAGGGCCCAATTCCAAATGGATTGAATCAAAATCTCCAAGGGATGAGCCCTGGAAATGGTATTATTTTAAAAAATGAACAAACAACCCAAGTTATCATATTGACCTGCCCTTATTCACTCAACTCTTAATTAGCACCTTTAGAGGCAGAGATGAGTGACCCAGAGGCTGAGGGGTGCTGTGTCTGCAAGGAATGTTGCTTTCCTCTGGGCAAAGTTGACTTGGAGTTTCTCTGAACTCCTCCTTTGAAGGCAGGACCGGGTCATTTTTTGTTTCCTCTCATTAACCCATCCAGATGGGGCCCTATGGGACCCCTTAGAAACAAAGTCTTTTTTCCTATGAGAGAGAAGGCAATCATTATAGTTTTGTTGATACATGCCGAAAGGCTCTTGCATGTAGGCATATAGTTCTTCCAGGCTTCTGAACATTCTGTGCTGGTTTAAAAGGATTCCAAAAATAGTCTTAGTAATATTCCAAAAATAGTTTTAATAATCTGTAGTAGGTAAAACAAAGCAGAAATCAAAAAGATTGATAAATTTGACCATGTAAAAGTTTTTGACTTTTATTACATCAGAATACAGCATAAATAAACTGAATTGGTCAAAGGAAACTGGGGGAAATTGTGCAACATACATGCAGACAAAGGATCACTATCTTCAATAAATAAATAGTTTTTATAAATCAGTAGAAAAATGGGTAAAGACATGAACAATCAGTTTACAAAAGAAGAAATGAAATGGCAAACAAGCAAATGAAAAAATGCACCTCAATATGAATTTTTTCAAAATACAAATTAATACAACATTGAAATGCCATTAGCACCTCTCAGGTTAAGAAAGATATTTTAAAAGGTTAATGTCCAGTGTTCTTAAGGGTATGAGGAAACAGGTGCTGTTATACATAGCTGATCAAAGCAAATTAGTACAAGCTTTCTAGAGAGTTAATATCAATATTATCAAAATGTGTGTATCAGTCAAGATAGGAGAGGTTATGCTGTGATAACAAAGAAGCTCCAGATCTCCATGGCTTTCAATAAGAAAATGTATTTCTTGTTGACACTCCACATCTGTTATGGCTCTGCGGTAGCTGTACTCAACATCCTCTTCATTCCAGGATGCAGATCACTAGAGCACCCTCTTCTGGCAGAGGGAGAAGAGAGGTGACAAAACCTGAGCTGCCTCTTAAAGCTTCTGCCCAGAGGTTTTAACATGCCCACCCACAATTCATTGGCAAAAGCCAATCGTGCGATCACAGAAGGTTTCAACAGAGCCAGGACGTAAAGTCTTCCCACAGCCAGGGACAGCACTGGGAATGAACTGGAAGATTTGGTGAGGAATCATGCCATGTGCATGTGTTCCCTTTGACCTGATGTTTCCAACTTCCGGGACTTTATTCATCAGAAATAATCGTGATGTACAAAAAGTTTAGGTACAATGTGAAGTCCATCGCATAATTTATACTGGCAAAAAAAACTGAAAACAACCTAAGTTCCCAAAAGAAAGGGGTTAGTTAAATAAATTATGTTACATTTCTGATTGAAGAATTTAGCATTCTTCTACAAGTAGAAGAATATATAATAACATGGGAACATGTCTAAGATGTTCATGAACTGAAAAAACTGTGCGAACAGTGTGTAAGTATCTAAAAACTGAGTAATATATATGTACATGTCAAAATACTTGATAAATATTTGTCAAATTAATAAAATAAAAAATACTGGAAGGATGTCTACCAAAATATTATCATATCTGAAGATAGTAGGATTATGGGAATTTTATTTTTCTTCTTTGTGTTTCTCTATATTTTTCCTTTTTTTCCTGCAATCAGCATGTTTTACTTCCATACTCAGGAAAAAGATATTTTGTTTTCTAAAAATCATTTCAATACATTTAAACAAAAACAAAAGGAGTGTGGTGGGAAGTGGGTATCCTCTTTGCAGGAAACCACAAAAACAGGGTCTTCCTGCCATTGAAGGTCTAGAGTGGCCAAGAACCATAAAGTAAGTGCCCTTTCCTGAGGTAATCCTGTTTCATGCAGTCTATAAATTACGCAGAAGCAGCTAACTGACCACTTTGTTTCCATCTTTCCCTTCTCTCTCGGTCTGGATCTCAGCCACAACTATGTTCGAGGGTCCATTACACTTTTTATCATCAACCTGCACCGATCAAGAAAGAAAATTAAACTGGCTGGAACTCTCAGGGACAAGCTCGTGCACCAGTATCTGCTGCAGCCCTATGGACAGGAGGGCCTGAAGTCCAAGTAAGTGCCGACCTGGAAACAGCTCAGGAGCAAGTGCAGCAGGAGCCGGGCAGGGAGGGAGCTGGAGTTGCCCCATCCTGAAGGCACCAAGGTTACTGCTGATTCACTCGGGGCCTCAGTGGGATGGAGTCAGGGCCTGCTCCCTGTCTCTAGGCTTAGATTCCTCAACTGTAAAGTCAAATGGTGGACAAAATATTTCTCAACAAGAGCACTCTTGGTATCTGGGCAAGACAATTCTTCATTATGCAGGTTGATCACATTTCAGGCTATTTAGCACCCTTGATCCCGGCCCACTGAGTGCCAATAGCACCCCCCTAGTCACGTGACAACCAAAAACACTGGTAGTTGAGAACCATGTCCCTTCCAGCTGTAATTCTATAATTCTATAACTCTCTGTCATCATTAACAAACCTCGTGGGGCTTAGAGGAAGGAACACTGGATAAAGTGTCAAAAGTTCAGAGATCAAGAGTCAGTTCTGCCCCTAGCTTTATAACTTTGGGCACATCGCCTCTCTGGATCTCACTTTCCATACTTGAATATTAGGAGAGAAATTATATTCTGGGGGCTCTGTAGTCCCTTCAAACTCTATAAATATATGATTCTGTGATACTCTCCACCTCCCTCAGTCTCTACTAGAGACTATTGACAACACTGGCCTCTACCAACAGCAAGCAGCTCTAGGCCATGGTGTGAAGGGCCTAGTCAAGGGCAAGTCCACTCCAGCTCCTGAGCAAGGCCTCCCAGGATATGGTACGGACTGGGAACATTCCCATTCCATCTTTAATGTTTACCAAGTTTACCAAAGCCATAAACTTGGAGCAGGTGGCTTGCACTCCCACAGCTGCCCACAACTATTTGCGCTATAATTGTTCACTGTTTCACTGCAACCTTGGTGGCTTGCATTTGGCTTCCAACTGTATGTACAATGGGAGCAAAACACAATCTGGGAAGTCACTTATTGCATCTCTTTAGCCCACCCACATCTGTATCTTCAGTCTTGGTTCACATACTAGCTCTTTTTTTCTGGCTACATGTACATTGCTTCTACTTTTCTTTCCTCTCAGTTTTACCTATATCGGCAGAACTCTCTGGAGTATTTTATCCCCTCTCTCTCCACCTCCCAGTAGTTCATGACTGGTGTGCTGAATTCCTGGTTTTCATTTTAGGCAGGAGACTAGGTTTTGGCTCACTAAATAATCATATGACCCAGGCAAATCCTTTAATCCTAATCCCTAGGCCTCAGTTTCTTCAACTGCAAAATTCGAGAGTTGCTATATCTTTGGTAATTTATAGCTCTTCCACCTCTAAAATTATCACGCTGGGTCTGATTTTCTGAGGAACATGAATATGTTTAGGTCTCCCATTGTCATTCTGTAACGACCTGCAAAATCATTTCTGGCAAAGGGGCTGACTCCTCAGCAGTGATTGTAACAGCTCAGGGGCCTCTGGAGCCAAAAAGATAAGGATCTGAGCCTGACCAGTGTCAGGAAGACCACATGTAGTGCGTAGAAGGAACTGGCTAAATGCCTTAGTCTAACAGGCCGAGGGGTCAGTCTCTGCTCTGCCACTGCTGGCTCTGTGTCCTTAGGCAAGTTGCATAATCTCTATGAGCCTCAGTTTCCTCGTCTGTAAAACCTCTCATGTGGAGAGAAGTAAATGAAGTAACCTGTATAAAGTTGCTGACACATAATACTCACTGCCTTCCTTTTTCTCAACTCAGAACTCTAGCCAGTTGGGGAAGAAGAGGAGAACGATGGCTCCTCTAAGACTTTTCTTCAAAAGCAGAGTCTTCTCATATTTTTAAGATAATGTGTTGATAAGACATTTGTTAAGATTATGGTAAAAAGACATAGGAATTGCATAAATGCAAAACCATGAAACATGAGGAGATGGTAGTCACAGGGTGGTAGCATTTTATGAGCCTGTTTCCCCACCAACCAAAGGCAAAAGCCTCAACCCTATTTACCCATCTTTACGCCCCTTCCTCCAGGATTACTCCCCTGACCACACCTTGGCCTCTGTCCTTAAGAGTGACTGAAGTGACTCTCACTGGCCACCAATACGTTGTATGTTCCACTTATGCTGTCTTGTACCTCGCCTTGTCACCATATTGGTGAGGAGTTGTGTTATGGCTTTGCTGAGAATGTTGGAGAGAGACAAGGAAAAAGAATTTCATTCCACAGGGGTCCTGAAGAGGGATTTGGTAACATCCGCTGAGATCAAATAACAATGTCATGCGATTGGAAGAAGAGGGTGCTGGAATCAGAAGGCCTGGATATGGGGCCAGCCCCGTGGCTGAGTGGTTAAGTTCACATGCTCCACTTCGGTGGCCCAGGGTTTTGCTGGCTCGGATCCTGGGCGCGGACGTGGCACTACTCATCAGGCCACGCTGAGGCGGCAGCCCACATGCCTCGTCTAGAAGGACCCACAACTAAAATATATAACTGTGTATTGGGAGGGTTTGGGGAGAAAAAGCAGAAAAAGAAAAAGAAGATTGGCAACAGTTGTTAGCTCAGGTGCCAGTCTTTAAAAGAAGAAAAGGAAGGCCTGGAAAGGAATCCAGTTGCTTCCATTTTATCTGTGTGACAAACCTCAGCTCCCTTACCTGTCAGGTTGGGTTATTGTGAGAAGCAAATTAGAGCATATGAGTAAAGTGAGGCCTTCTACAAATGTAAGTGTCATATTCCTGTGCATACACATACATACTTACATAAGTATAAATACAGGCACACACATGTGATTTTGTATATATTGTATTAAAGAGGGTTTTGGACTGCAAGTCAACAGAGCTGGATTCCAGCCCTAATCCTGCTACTACTTCACTGTGGAACTTTGGGCCCTTCACTTACTTCTCTGAGCCTGTTCCTCTCCTATAAACTACTGCTAACTTAACACCTCCCCCATCCTAGACCTCGGTGGCTCTGAGCCTATGCTGTGCCATCTTGGGCTATAAGCTGCTGGGCAGAGACTGTCATATACACATTCAGTGCCACATCCAGCACTCTGCTCAGTAACTACTAATAAGAGCAAGAGCCCTCAGGGTTCTGGGGTGGGCGTCTCTCAGGAAGGGTGTGGTTTCGGTGCAGGGGACTCTATGGGAAAGGATGAAAGGAAATGCTAGGAAGTGATTTCAGCCTTTGGTGTCTCCTTCTTCCTTTTATAAGCCTCTGGGGCCAGATTCTGTGTTCTGTGTCTGCTAATTCCTTGCTGCAGCCTGAAGCCACATAAGCTCAGCAGAGGATGAAAAGCTCTGGGAGCAGGGGAACCTGTGATTGCTTCTGTCTGGAGGAACCAGGAAGAGGATATAGAGCAAATCAGTGCACCATTCAAGCCACCAGTTGGGCATCTGGGCCTGGAGTTTCAGGATTAGGGAGATGCCAGCAAACTTTTTTGACTGGCAGAGAACATGGGGTAATTCTCATCTCTTAGAATTGTCCTCAGGGCTGGAAATATTTGAATCTCTGAAAGAGTCTCTCCATGTGAACTCAGGGTTCAGGTATATCAGGTATTGCACAGGAAGTTCTCTTGGTTCCACTAATCAGGCATTGTCCAGGCATCCAGGTCCACATGAAGGTTCCTGTTGCTCATCTCAGTGAGTGAACCAATCATAAGACTCACCACTCAAGTCTCAGCTCTTGATACAATAACACAGTTCTCATTCTAAGAACTAGACAAAAGGCGGGCGCCCTAGACCCTATAGGATAGGAGAAGGGAAACTTCTAGAGAACTGCAGTGTGTACAGTAGAAGGGCATTCTGTGTCTGGAATACCTGTTCTTCAAGGATGGCTGAAGGAAATTGGGAGATTTAATTCATAGAAGAAAATTAAAGAGAGTCACAAGGACTTTCTTCAGATAGTCAAAGGACTGCTAAGTGAAAGAAAACAGACTTGACCCAGAATCCTGTAAAATGACAGAAAATCAGGGAGTGCAATTTAGAAGAGAAACATTTCACCACAAAACAAGCTCATTTCCCAAAGACGTGCCTGATCTGATGGAGCACAGAATAGGCTTTCTCAGGAGGTAGCCTATTAATCAGAGTGAGCACCATGGCCGTCTGCAAGGTGCTGTAAGATTCCTCACTCAGTGGGAGGTTGAGGTGAAAGACTACTGCTCCCCATCAGACTCTAAAATTCCATTATTGTCTTCCATTCCCAGCCCCCCAACACACACACACTTCACTTTTGGAGACTGTTGTCTGTATGGTCACCAGCAAAATAGCTTCTTCAAGCCATTAAAAGGCCACACAAGGAGACTGTGCTACAAGAGGGAGTGGTGGGATTATTGGGCTATTTTTTCTCCAAAAAATCTCCAACTGCAGGTGCCTCCTCTGTCATGCTCCCTGGTTTCTCACCTTTCTGGGAGGAAGACTAAGCCTTCACACCCAAGACAATAACAGTTCTCCTTTTGGATAGGTCACAGGAAAAGAGCACTACCATGCTCAAAGGAAGAATCTGCCCAATGCCTCATGTGATCACAAATCAGGAAACACTGTCCTCTCGGAAATCAATTCCACCCAAGATTCAGTGTCTTTCAATAAACAGAGAAGCAACATGAAGTTGAGCCAAACAAGTCAACTCAAAAACAGGAGGACTCACTTTTTGGTGGAAAAGTTAAACCAAGAGCAGGTGTTTGGTCAGATCCCAGCGTCTCCCTTATGTGTCTTGTTAAATTCCATTTGGAGGGAAAACTGCCAAAAGTTAGAAGAGAAGGAGACAACTTTCATTGGCTGTTCTATTCTGACACACGACCTGAGGGAATCAGCAGATGCTGAGAATCCCGAGGTGGAATGACATTTTGAGGTGATGTGGTTCATTCTCCTGCCCTCAGACAGTTTGTGGCTAGGACATCTGGACTAGAAACTGTTCTACGTTTGAAGACCTCTGGGGAAGGAGTGCCCACAATTTCAATCCTGTGTGAACACTTACTTTTATAAGAATGCTGGGGCCTGCTGTACCTGTGGCTAGGACTTTACAAATAGTAAAAAGCTTTAATAGCCATTATCTCATTTAACCTTCAGAACAGCACCATGAAGCAAGTAGAACAATTCTTGCTCGCCTCCCTCCCATTTTAGAGTTGGAGAAACTGAGTCTTATAGCATTAAGTGGCTTATCCAAGAGTCACACAACTATTAAGTGATAGAGCTAGAAAGTACCTAGCATCCAGTTCGCCTGACTCCGAATCCAGTGCACTTTCTCCAAAACTGTGCTACTCTAAGAGTCCAGTACTATAAAATTATAATGACATATTGACAAATATACAGTATGGCGAACTGAACTCTGTCATAATACTGTCTGGGTTCTTTTCATCTTAGGCTCTTCACATAATGAATATATTTGGAGAGTATTACATTACTGAGCAATGTTCTCCCCTTTAGGCTAACTCATCCCAGTACCATTCACTTTTCTTTGCAGTTCCTAATTTCTGATCCTTCTTAAAAGTTCTCTGAGTGGCTTCTAAGATTCTGTTTCCCAGTCACAGAATTTTAGTAAAAGCAAATTTTTATCTCAGCAAAATTGGAGAATTCCCTTCTGTGCTCTTCTCAACAAGGGGATTATTAAATACCCGGAGTGACTGTAAATTGGTTTAAGTTCTCTAACAATCAATGACAACATGTATATGCTGACCTCACACACACAGACACTGCCAGCTCCCCTACACCCAGTGGAGCCCACCCTCAGAGGTGTAGCTCTGAGGGAAAGATGCTGGCAGGCAAGGCTTCCCAGGGAAACTGGAAAGCATGTATCTTTACCCATTCATCAGATTTTATTGAGATCCTACTTTGTGTCAGACATAACTTGCTCCTCTTCAGCAATCTAACTTGCAGTGGCAATTAATCTGACTAAAATTTCCAATGAATTGTGGACCCATAACTATAAGAACTCAGGAATCCCAAGTAGACAAATTAGGAAAAAAGTCTGAATATAAAGTTTAATGTGAATGCTTCAGATCAGCAAGTCTCTTGATCGGCCTAATGCCAGGCCACATCATCACCTGGCCTTCAAGAGCTATTGAATGTGGGATGTTTGTGGGGGAGCGGGGAAGGGATTGTGAGGTCTCTGCCCTCAGAGAGTTCATCTTTATTATAAGAAACAAACAACTAACAGGAAGCAGCCTGTGGGTGGTGCCTTGAGAGAGGTGCAGAGTATTTCTGCTTTGGGGCTAATAGGTTCCATATTGAATGTTTAGATTTCATATCTGTATGAGCCTCTCCTTCAGCTGCCATGATTTTAGTTGAAAGAATCTCAAGGCTCCTATGAACCAAGAATCTTATTGCCTATTCTGTGAAGAAAGGTGAACATCTTTTTTTTTTCCTTTTCTACATACTGCTTATTTTTTCCATCTCTCTGGGATATAGCTTTTGCTTTGATTTTACCCTCATTAAATCCTATATCAAAGAAAAATATTGGCATCTAACTGCATGCCTTTAGAGAGGTGTCATTTGATGTTAGCCAAACAGAATGGTTCTGAAAATACTCAAGTAACTCCCAGGTGCTAAGACTTTAAAAATATCTTCACGTCCCTGTTGGAACTTCATGTCCATATTCAGAGCTTGCCTTGCATGAAGAGTCCTGAGGGCTGAACTGGCCACCATCTGACCCCCACAATCTCTCTCTAATGATAACTGGAAGCACCACATTTATTTTGGGGCATGGACAGATCTGGCAAAAGGAGCTTTGGGAAAAACCTTAACCCTAAGAATTCTATACCCAGACTTGTCGCTCACACACTCAGAAACAAAACCTGAAGATCTGTTTTCTGGGACCAAAGGGCCATTCCTCCTTTTATCTCAGCAGACTCAAGACATCTAAGTGTTTAAGGTCTATACTACTGACATTAGTTGTACCTGGAGTTTTTGAACTCTGGTTGACCAGATGTACTCCCTGCAGGTTTCCATTATCTTCACTTGTCTGGTATCATTTAAATTAGTTTCTTCTAAAATAAACCACTCCATGAAAATTCTGCACTTACTAAAAGATGACTTTATACAGGAAAAATTTGGAAGTACTCTTAGAGATCAAGAAGTTTCTTCTATAAGATCCCTGAAAGAAAGCCTGTCAGCTTCTGTTTGATGAGACTGTTCATCTCATGAGTTGGCCCACTCTAGGACCAGACAGCTCTGATTGTAGGAAAGATCCTCCTTATATGTGGCCAAAGGGCATTTTCTTCCCATTTCTACCCTTGGTTTAGAAAAATTAAGCAGAGTAGATCTATACCTTCTTTATAACAATTTTTCCATATGTCTCCCCTTGGAGTCCGAGTCTCCCAGCTGAATGCTCTCAGCTCCTTCAGCCATTCGTCAAATGGCCTGCTTTCCAGATTGCTCACTATCCTGCTCACCTTGGAGTCCACTGAGTTTAGAACCTTGTCTCATATGGTTAACTGTTCAGCTTTCTTACCTCAGACAAGCTTAGTTGTAGAGGTCTGAAAAGGAGTGGGAAGAGTGAGCATTTTGTTATTACAATTTACCTCACCAACACAGAGCAGTAATATTTTTGTCTTTGTCAACTTCATAATGAAAAATAGTATTATTATTTTAATTTGTATTCTTTGAGTATTAGTGAGGTGAAAATTGTTCATGTCTATTAGTATTGCATTGCTTTCATGAATTTTCTATGTCTTTTGCTTATTTTTCTATTGGACTGTTATCTGTTTTATTAGTGACTTGTAAATTTGTTCTAATATAAGGCAATTTCCCCTTTGCTGCCTATCATATGTGTTGAAATATTTTCTCCAGTATTTTACTTGCTATTTTCTAACTATTTCATTTTTAGGGTGTTATCTTGACATATGGAAGTGTTCTCTTTTTATATAGTTAAATCTATCTATCTTTTGCTTTGTGGTTTCTTCTATTCCACTTATATCTATGTGTATTCATGTTCCTGAAACCAGATAAATATGTTCTACTAGTTCCTTTATTTGTTTCATTTTTTGTATTTCTTTAATGCATTGGAATTTGTTTTGATGTACTAGAAGAGGTAAAGAACATCCGTAGTGCTGTTCAAGCTGAGAGCATGTGAGGAAACTTGTTAACCCATGCAAGGCTTCAGGTGCTGGTTTAAGTTGTCAGAAAAAGAGGGTCCTTTCTTACAAAGCAAGCATTAGGACGGAGACCTCTTTTACCTGGAGGAAAAGGCCCTGCTGGTACAGATGCAACCACATCATCTGCAGCTCTTTTGAAAGGCCACCCAGAGCCCCTCAGGAGGAAAGATAAGCCCCAGAGGCGGGGAGCACTGAGTGGCAAGAAAGGTGCATGGGTTTGGGCGGGATTGGCGGGGTCGGGAAGATGTATGAGCTGGCTGAGTGAGCAGGGAGGTGGTGCTTAACTCTAGCCAGCAACGTTCAAGTTAGTGTTCCAGTTCAGAAAGTCTGAAATAGACACCATAAAAGTAGAAATACAAATATATATGGGTATATTTACTTTTAAAAATACTTATACTTAAGGCTCTGAGTCAGTCTGTAGAAAAAATAAATAGAAGTGAGCCTTACAAATCTGTACTTAATGTAAATTTACTCACTGAAACTTAGAGGAGTTTGTGTTCTTTTAACCCTCGTGCTCATTGAAGGTGTTTTGTGGCTCATAAAGAGGCAGTAGCTATAACCAATATATATAGTGTTAACTAAGGAGATAATTATACACTTATTTGGAAAATATAATGAGGGTACTGACCAATAAATTGAGTTCCTCTTTAGTTCCTCTTGCGTGAAGAGAGCCTGAACCACTCTTTGGCTGTAGGGAGCTCTCTGTTGCACAGCCCAGGACCCAAGAGAAATCTAAATGACTTTATAGAACTCGCCCTTCAAGAAAAGCACAGAGGTTTTCTTTTCAGTGTTTAAAAATGCAGAGTTCGTTATTTATGCAAATGCTTCATCTGATTCAGTTCTTAGTTCATCCTGTAAAGTGCCACACCCACACTTCCCTGGGCCATATTGAGGAGCATGTTCATCTCACCAGAGTACACACGACAGTGAAAAACACTAAATGAAGCAGTTCTGTCGAAATAGCAGAAATGCTCACTTCAGACTATACAACAAAAAACTTGACTTCAAAGGTTCCCATCTTCCTTGTAGGTTAAAAAATGTGGCCTCCTGACATGGTACTCCAAAAGAATAAGAAAAGCTGTTTTTATTCCAAATAAATTCAGAATGTAATGGTAAGAAAGCTCTTTGATCCCCCCTCCCCCCAGCTGCAAACATCCCCACTCTTTCTTCAACCCTGGTGCTCAACCGTGGCTGGACTTTGAATCATCAGGGAACTTTAAAAACCCAGTTGCCCAAGCTGCACCTCACACCAATTAAACCAAAATCTCTGGGCTGGGACCCAGGCACCAGTATTTTTTAAAGCTCCCCAAGTGATTCAAATATGTGGCCAAGGTTGAGAATCACTGTCCCTCTAGAAAATGCTGGAACAAGATCCCAGCTGATTTGCATCTTTGATTTCACCCAGATTCTTTTCTTCACTCAGGCACTAAGCCATTTTGCCAAAGGTGTGAACATGCCATGAGCCCCTGGGAGTTCTCTATGGCTAAGTGGAAGGATGTGTACGGCTCCCAAAGGTTTTATTGTTTGTTTTGTTTTAACTCCCAGATTAGTAATGTACAGATCACTGTGCAGATTAGAGGATTATAAAATGCTTTTATATTTTACAGTGACTTGACATCTTAAACCACAATGTTTAGGAATCCAGGGTTTTCACTATTTTCTGAGAGTTTTTCATTTGTTCTCTGCTCCAGAATACATTTTCTTCCAGGTCATTCCCAGCAGCTGGAATCTCTCTGTATAGCTGTCCATAAAGGCTGTGGTCTCCTCTCCCATCTTCACTCACTAGGGGACCCTCGTTGCAGGCAGAGATCTGATCCATTCTGTTCCAGATGACCCAGATGAAACACTGGAAAATGAGCACTTTAGGGTAAAGCTAACATGTTTCCAAGCAGTTGATTCTAAACTGAGGGGCAGGGAAGCAGAATATGTAGGTAGTTCTGGTGGACTGAGAAGAAATGGCCCTTGTCTTCTCCTTTCTCCACACCCTCCCAAGGCTGTGGTTTGGGTGATGCACAAACGTAAGCCCCCAAGAAACTGAAAAACCCTAATCCAACTTGTCCCTATAGCAGGGCCTGGGTCCTGAATCAGTATTTCTTTGGCTGCCAAGCATCAGGAGCCCTCAACAGGATGTGGTTCCTTCCAAAGAGCTGGAGCACAAACTGTTGACCGACTGCCACACACCAGCAACCACTTGGCGGACGACCTCTTCCCTGCTCACCTTCATAGGAATGACTCAGGGTCACCGTACTGTTTGCACTTTGACATCTGTGGACGCTGGGTCATCTTATTTTTCCCTTTTGAGGGTACACTGGTGCACCTGATATTATAAGAAACATCGTCAAAATCTGATAAAACTGAGATATTTGTCCCTTTGATTTAACATATTTGAATAGGTATCCAGGGAGCCGTGACCTTATAGTAATGGAACTAAATTTGGGCATGGCTTATGGACTCTATCTCATACTCTTACATATGGAAAACCTTTCTGTGCACGTGTGTGTGCACACACACACCTGCCCTCTTACCTGACTCTCTTTGTCTCACCAGCAGATGCCTGGAAAGGGGATGCTTCTGATCCCACACTGCCCCTTCCAGCTCCACACAATTAGGGCTGGTAAACCTAGTCCCTCCCCGCAGAGGATGTTTTAACTCTAAGACAACACAGACCGCAAGAGGGTGAATATAGGAGAGTGGGAGTGTAGGGAAGGGAGAGAGGAATTCTGACCTGGAAATCCTCTGAGCTGAGGGCCATGGAGCAGGAGCTGGAAGGATAAGCCATATGTCTAGGAAATGCTGGAGGGAAGGCGATTCCAAGTAATAAGGATGAGCTTACTAAAAGTTTAGAAATACAAAATTTCAAGGGTCATTTTGTTTGGGGATGTGGCACATTATCTCACATGACTGGAACATACGATGCTTTATGGGGTGAGAGAAAAGACCACAAAAATATATTAGGGCCAGAATGCAGAAGGCCTCAAAATCCAGGCTGATTTTCCTTTTGTCCCTCTCTTAGTGTAATGTGTTAATTATCGTGTGTCTGACCACATATTTGCATGTTTCCGTGTTTTCTATCTTAGCCAGTAAGGACTACGTCTGTTATAACTGAATTTTTACAACACAAAGAACAGTAGAAGTAAGAGTACTGCCCCTCACACACCACTGGTGAATGCTGGTGATCATGGCACCGATTCTTACAATGGGAAGGGAACAGAGTTAACCACATATTAAAGGCTCCATGGTTTTCACAGCTGGTTCCTGTTGTGTGCTGTGGTTTAAGTGTGATATGTCTATGACTTGGAGTTTTGAGATGGTCACAGAGTCAAATGTTCTTCCCAAACTGCCCCCAGATGATTCCCTCACCTGCTGGGAGTTCAGAATATCAGTATAAATCCAGCTTCCTCAGCTGTGCTCTCATCTTGTCTGCAAAGGGTGCTCAGTTACTTTAAACCATTAGAAGCACATGGTGGGATCCTATTATAGCCTGGACCTTTATTACACAGACTTGGATAGAACACAGATCAAATCATGACCCCCAAACCTAACTGCAAACAGGAAAAGCCTATATCCCTAACAACTTGCCTATAATAATCCCCCAGCTCTGCTTGCATAAAGGAGTCCTAGTGTTCTCTCTGTTCAGTGATACAAAGCTAGATGGAAATTCCTCATTGTTTCTATCTGCCTTCATGGAGTAGGACGAAGGGCAAACGATCTTGTCAGCCTCCAATTGTCTCAGTGGGCAGGAACTTCATATAAGATGGGGGCTTTGGGTTATGGGGAACAGGAGGCTTTCATCTCCATTTTTTCTTTCTCTTACAGTCTCCTCACTTTAACAATAGAGAAAGCAATTGGAGTGTCCAACCAGGCACGTGAGAACTCCTAGAGAGGTTGATTGAGTGGAACTCGACAAGTATTAATTTGAACTGTATCACAGGCAAGAAGGCACTGCACCAGGTGCTATTGAAAATTATCTGCAGAGAATACACCTCTCTTCCCGCTGGGACTCTCAGATAAGGCCCTGGTGGAGGGGGCCACAGCCGAAGGGGCCTGGAAGGAAGAGTAGGCTTCTTGACAGCTTGTACCAGATTCCAGGTAGAAAAAAAGTACATGGGAGAAAAGCTTCAGGGCACACTTGGGAAGAAGTAATCCTCCCCATGACCCCTGAGGAGTAGGAGCGCCTCCGAGAGGGTCCTGAGCATCCTACAGCCTTTGCTCCAGCTAGGCATGTAGGACCAGGCGACAGTGGCCTGCGGTGGCCACTCCTGAGCAGCCCTCCTCAGTAGGATAACAATCACTCATGGCCATTTCAAAGGAACTTCCTTTCTAAGCTCCCCCAGATGCACAGCCTCTCCCGGAGCAGACAAGAGGAGCCAGGCCTTTCTGTCCTCAAACCCGGTCGGGCTCCCTCCCGGCTCTAACCTGCCCGTGACCTGGAGAAGGGCAGGGCAGCTGCGCATACCAACTTCCTAACTCAGTGAGGGGCCTCGAAGGGGCTAGCTCCAGCCTCGGGGGCCCTTAAAGCGCACACAGGTGCGCGGCCAGCCGGGAGGGCGGGGGCGCTGGGGACCGGGCCCAGGAGAGCTGGGCGCCGAGTCGCGCGGGCGCCGCCAGCCTCGCACCTGCGTGGACCCCCCTCCCCGCACGCTGGTCGGGGAGCCCGCAGCCCCGGCAGGAATCGCAGCACGGCTTCGCACATTTCCTTAATATTAGCCACATTCAAGTGGGCCCCCTGCCAAGTGGACCGCAACGAAGTTTTTGTTGGGATTTGATTGATTCCGTGGTTTGCTCCTCGGGAAGGCCAAGTGCAGGGCACATCTCCCAGCCTTACCGGGAGTGGAGTGCGAACTCGGGGCCAGACGCGCGCGCGCTCGGGTTCCTGGGAGCCACCGCCAAGCCCGACTCTCCGGCACTGTTGTGTAGAACAAGACTGACCTCTAGTGGCGTCTGGGGAAGCACCCTGGAGCCAGAGTCAGAAGAGTGGGTGTGCAGTGATTGAGGAGCCTCCCGCTGCCCCTACACACGCACACCTGGATTCCTGTACATTGCCCTTCCTTCCCCTCCTCCTTCCCTCTCACCTGCCCCCTACTCCTCCTTTCCCTCCCTCCCTCTGTCTCAACATTTAACAATCCAGAAACCAAGACCAGAGCCGACTAGTGACATATCTGGGCCTGCACATGGCAGGCTCAGAGTCTGGACTAAAACTCAGGTCTCTGGTCTTCCAGTCCAGTGTCTTTTCTTTCTAGATTGCAGTCCGTCTACCCACATATTTATATTCACTCCTTCTTTTATTGAGCACCTACCGTGTGAGTGGTGGACAGGAGAAGACAGGATGAATAAGGCAGACACATCGTCTTCCTGTCCAGTGGACAGACAGGCACTCAGCAATCCCAATACCTGTGATGAGTACAGAGGCCTGAGAAGTCCTGGGTGATATTGGAGCGCTTTGGAGGGCCACCTGACCTGAAGGACAGCTGGGAGTTAGCCGGGAAAAGGAAGCTGGAAGGGGGGAGGGAGTATGGAGAATGTTCCAGGCAGAGGGACAACATGTACAAAAGCCCTGAGATGAGAGAGATCATGACTAGAGAAATTGCAGCACAGAATGAAAGGAGGGTGGTGGGGAGCTGGAATGGACAGGAGCTCGAGTGAGCCTCTAAGGGGCAAGCAAAGTAGGTAAATGGACTCAATTATGGGGTCTTGTAAGGACTTTGGAGAATGTTCTAAGATCAGCAGGGAGCTACTGAACATTTAGACAGGTTAATGTCATGATCAGATTTCTCTTTGTGCGGGATCACTCTGAATTTGGCATTAAACTCTGTCTCAGGCTAGCTGTTAGGCTGTGGGCAACCTGCCTGAAAAATGTTGAAGCCAGAAGGAATCATATGGTTCATCTAGTCTGTCTTACAGATGGAGAAACCCAAGCTCAGAAAAGGTAATTCACTTTCTCAAAGTGGCTGAGGTGGAACTAGTTATCTCCAAGTCCCTTCAGCTTCCACTCAAGGCCCCAGATATGCCAGCCAGAACCAGACACCAGCTCCCAAAGCTGCTCCCGATAAGACATAGGCTTCCCCTGCATCTGCCTCCACAGAAGTCCACCCAGGGCCAGACCAGAGTCCAGCAAATTACCTTCAAGACTGGCAAAGCGTGTCCTCACTAGACCTGCTTCCCTGAAACCTCAGGACAGTTGAAAGCTTGCTTCAATATCCATGGCTAGCAAGAAGTAGGATAAGACATGAAGACCAGAGACTGTAAACAGGTGGGGCGGGGGAAGGAGGGCAACCCTGCCAAGGGGCTCCCACTGAGACCCGGGTAGCGGAGGGCTTGACTCCAAATTGAGACAGTGAATCCCATTTCAAATAGCATGCCAAATAAAGAAAACAAGTTTAGGAATTGCAAAGTACCTCAAACTTTATAAAAACAGATAGTGATAAAATGCAGTTGTCCTAATATTTGGGTAATTTAAATGCCCTCAGCAGCAAGGGAATTAAGAGAAATAGTTCAACATAGGCTGGATCATTTAGCATTTGGTTTGAAAAGTCATGGGCCAATAAGAAGGTCCCAGAATAGGATGAGAATATGATAAGAAAGGTTTTCAAAGAGAGAAACACAATCTTGGTGAGTGCCATCTGGAATTGGAGAACAACATGAAATTGTAGAAAGAGGTGTCAGAAGGCCTGAATTTGAGACCTAGTTTAGCCACCTATTAGTTATGACCTTAACCTCTCTGACCTCGTCTCAATAGTACAGTTACAATAATAATAATAATAATAATAATAATAATAATAATAATACTTGCCCTGCGTACCTCACAGGGCTCTTTAGCAATCACAAGAAACGCCAGATAGGACTATGGTGAAGGGCAGCAGTGCAGATCTCAGCTCTGCCACTTACTGGCTGTGCAACTTGGGTGAGTTTTAGACCCCTCTAACCTCTGATTTCCTCATCTGTATTATAGGAAGGCTAACACCTGCCTCAGGTGGGAGCTGTAAGGACTAAACGCAATAGTCAAAGTAAATCATAGCATGGTGCCTTTTGCATAGACAGTGCTCAATAATCAGTGATTTTTATCATTAACATGATTATGTTTGCAAACTTACAAATTGTTCAATGCATAAAAATGAAAGATTATTGTAATATTTAACATGATATCATGTCACTGGGTAACAGGATAAATGTTAAAAGAAAAATATAAGCACGAAAAATAGAATGGAGATGGTAAAGCACACAGTCTATCTTTATAATGAAGAGACTTTGTAGGTAAGGATGTATGAGGACTCAAGTTCTCACGAAATTAACTCCTGTTGGCTTGGCTAAGAGATGGTCATATAGATCTTTTTTAAGGATGAAAAACACTAGCAGTGATCAATGGCCTCGTGTCAGGTTGGGATAAGGTATCTAATGAGTGACTGTGAGGATCAGCGATAATTCAGGTCTTATCTAACATCTCCAGAGCCACTGAGAGCAAGAGTAATTGGTACATTAATGAAATCTGTAAAGACACTCAGCAAGCCTCCAGGGAGCCTCTTTAGAGCTGGAGAAACTCAACCCAGGAAGACAGGAAATAATGCAAAAGAGCCTCAAAAGTCCATTCACTTATTCAGAAAAATATTTTGTCCCCACTCTGTGCCAAACATCTCGTTAAGCACTGAGGATTTAGGCACAAAAGACATGATCCTTTTTGCACCAAGCTCACAGTCCAGTGAGAGACAGAGCGAGTAAATCACTGCAATTTGGTGAAGTGGCTGTAGGGATGGTTTGGGTACAAGAGAGCACAGAGGTGGGGCTCCTAACCCAGGGGTCAGAGAAGGTTCCCCAGAGGGAGCCACACCTGAGCAGGCTCTGCAAGGACACAAGGCAGTTAGCCCGGCAGAAGAGAAGGACTGGCTGTGCTCTAAGTGGAGGAAGCATCATATGCAGCGACCCAGAGTTTGAACTGCAAGTTATTTAATTTGATCACACTGGGGCAAGGGTGCTGGTCCCCTCAAGTACGAGGGTTCCTTTGTAATGTCAACAAATATCACGGCCCTCTCACATTATAGTAATTGTCCTTTTAAAATCTCCTGCTTGAAAAAAAGTACATGATGCCCCCGTCCTCCCAAAAAAATCTATTAGGAATTTTATAAGTTCTAAATCAATTTATGTCTTATTAATCCCTATTGTGTCTACTGGCATTTACATTTGAAAAATATTTACTATACTTTTAAATGACCCTGTGTATTTTGTTCCCAACAGTATCTACTTAAATTTTCATTTGAGAAATATTTGCCTCATCTATGTGCAAGACTTACTAGTTTTTCATTGTAAAACAAGCTTTGTTCATGCATATATTGATGAAATCCTTACAATAACTGCTGATTCATGCCACCGCCACCACCCCCCACCCCCCAGGGCTGTGAGCCGCAGTTGGTTAGCACTGGAGTAAGGGGTACTGGCAGGATCTGAGACTGGAGAGGTTGTTGGAGCTGGGCTTCATTGTCTGTGTGAAAGTGGAGGGGCTGAAGAGTGTTGGGGAGTTTGAAGCAGTGACAGCAACAGACGCTCAGTCAGCAATGTGGGTGGCAGGGTCGGGGAGGGTGGTCTGAAAGAAAACAATTGCAGTGAATGGAGAGAAAGGAGCAGATTTCAAAAATATTAAAAGGTAGAATTGAATGGACTGCGTGACCCCAGACATGGGAACTGGGGGAGAGGTCTCAGGTGACTCCCAGCTTTCTGGCTTAGGTAATCGGATAGATGGTGGATAAAAAGGCAAAGAACAGGACGGGGTTTGAGTAGAAGATTTTGACTTTGGACATTGTGACTTTGAAGTTCCTGCAGGACGGCCAAGTGGAGATACACAAGGTAGAAGGATCCAGACAGAGAGACAGGTTTTGGAAGCATGGACAGGTGGATAGTAATCAAAGTCCTGGGCGGGGGTAACAGCACCCAGGAGGAGCCTGCAGTGTGGGAGAGAAGAGGCCCAAGGACAAAGCACCGGGACCCCAGCATCTGAGAGGCAGGATGAAGGGAAAGTCCCCCTAAAATGGAAACAACATGCAGAAATGAAGGAGGAAAACCAAAAGGGAGACAGAGAAAGACGGAGACAGAGAGCTACCGTGGGAGCCAAAGGACCAGAGGGCTTCAAGAAAGGAGCCATGAAAGTCAGTGACACAGAGCAGTCAAGTACAAATACCAAAACTTTATCTACCCATAACGACAGTGGAAAGAATCACAACAAAACACCATCTCCCACTTGTATGGCTCATTGTGCTTTCAAAGCACTTTCACACCATTTATTTCATTCCATTCACACTATGGCCTATCTAGCATTCTTACAGATGCAAAAACTGTAGGCAGTGAGGTTAAGAGATTGGCCAGAGCCATCTAGCAAGTTGGTGGCTGGGCTCCTGAAATTAGAGATCAGTCCAGAGTTTGGACCATGCTTCTGGTTTCTCCCACACCTGAGTTAGCTTTTTAAACAACCAATAATGAAATCAGAATGGGGCCTGTTCCAGAATAACTACTCATTATTAGTATGGAAATTAAAAGCCTTGCCTTTCACACTTTGTTTTGCACTTCCCAGACCCCAAGATGTCAGGGTCATCTGAATAAAAAGGCATTACCTAATTCCTCTGGGGTAGAGAGGGCTTTAGGGGTGTGTAGGGGGTGGGGCTCATACCTAATTCTGTATGTAAGAGGGACCATTGAAGGTTTTCAAGTAGAGAAGTGATATAAATTTGAGCATGCTTTGGAAAGATTAATTAGTGTTATTGAACTTGTATTTGACAGTTCATACGTCTGGTTTTTGGATAGTCACACCACCTGAAACAAAATAATGAAAATACATTATGAAGACCTGTCTGGGCTTTTTTTTTTTTTTTTTGGAACTGAGCCGCCTCTCCCCACCCTGCCTCCCGCTCCAATGAGTAGGCTGCCTTCACCAGAGGAGGTTGCTTGAATTTGGAGGAAAAGCTCCTGCGATATTTGATGAGGTCATCACTGATCTTCAGATCTCCATTCTCCCACCCTACACCTTCCAGAAGCAGGCCTGGCTGTCCATACAGGAATCCCCTGCTCGCTCATCCATTCCTCAGTCATCCCAACACAAGGAGGGGGGCTGCCCCTCTGGCTTGTCAGATCTGGACCAGGCCCAAACCTGTCCATGTCGGGCCAGGCCTGAAGCTGCTTGTCTGATTAGCTCTCCACTGGGAGCAATTTAGGACATGGTTCTCTGGGAACTGACTGCTCTATTGGGCATGGGTCTGATTATCTCTCTCTAAACCTATCATTCACAGCACAGAAGGAACACTAAATAAAGACCTCTATATCAATTTCTAACATTTTATTCTCTTTACAGCTCAAATAATGTCACTACAATGTTATCACATTGGAGGTTGGGCAAGGCCCAGAAACAGTCATCACTACGCAATGTTGATTTTCTGATGGTGACTCACAGTCTTGTTTCCAGCTGGTGGCCTGGTTCTGGCCTTTTCTACTGACCCATAAAGCTGAGCTTCAACATGGGTACATGGCTGTATGATCCTTCACCAGTCTGGAGCAGCTGGGAAGTTGTCTAGATTCTGTACTACAGGCCAAGGACGAGCAATGAGCTGTTTCCCTTTTCCCTTAAGTGTGCTTTGTATGTGGCCACTTCTCAGGCTAGTACACAGGACAAAGAAAATCAAGCAAGATAGGTGAATTGTGGGGCCAGCCCAGTGGCACAGCACTTAAGTTTGCGTGCTCAGCTTCGGCAGCCCGGGGTTTGCTGGTTCTGATCCTGGGCGAGGACCTACCCACTGCTTATCAAGCCATACTGTGGCAGGCATCCCACGTATAAAATAGAGGAAGATGGGCACAGATGTTAGCTCAGGGCCAATCTTCCTCAAAAAAAAAGATAGATAAATGAATTGCAATCACAGATGCCTACTTATCAGCTACTTCACTGTGTTGCTAAAGTGGGAACATCTGTTAATTATTAGATATGAAAACTCATTCTTAGGTTAGAAAAAGGAGAATCATTAGATATGTCTCTATCCTCCTTCAGAACAGCCCTTGACAAGTAACATTATGTCAGTTCTCTAATCTGTCAGATAAATTAATGAAAGATACGAGTTAAATACGAGATTTTTGAAATGTCTTAAGCCTATGCATCATTCCACAGGTAAAAACTCTTCAGGTAGAAAAATCAATCTAAAGTGCTATTATAATCTTTTAAAAAAATGAGACACTTTTCAGCTTCTGCATCACAGACACTTTCCACTTGTCTAAAGGATAGGTTCGTGGACCTAAACTACCTGAGTTCAAATCCTGGCTCCCAGACCTGCAAGCTGTGTGACCTGGAGTGAGTCATGTAACCACTCCAGGTAGAATGGGAATAATGACGGTTTCTTCTTCAGAATGTGCTGGGATGTTTGAATGTGTTATTAAAGTAAAGCACCTGCTGAGGGCCTGGGCACAACAAGTGTCAATACGTGATAGCTGGGCACGGATCAGGCCATCTGGGGCCTCCCCAGCTTTGTTGCAATGGCTCCCTTGTAATGCCGTAACAAGTTGCATGCTGTTTTTCCTCACTGTAGGTCAGTGCAGCTGAACGGCCAGCCCTTAGTGATGGTGGACGATGGGACCCTCCCAGAATTGAAGCCCCGCCCCCTGCGGGCCGGCCGGACATTGGTCATCCCTCCAGTCACCATGGGCTTTTATGTGGTCAAGAATGTCAACGCTTTGGCCTGCCGCTACCGATAAGCCACCCTCACACTCACAAGGTGCCAGCAGGCCTGCTGGACTGCTTTCCACTCTTCTGCCCTGATCGTATCCTTATTTTTCAGACATCTTCTTAGCAACAAACCAGCCTCTGCTGCCCTATCCTGCTGGAATCAACATAGATTTGCTCTCTGAAGAGACAAATGTCAAATGTTAGCCTAGGTAGGTCACATCCACCCCGAAGGAAAATGTAGACATCTTCTGTACCTGTGTAAGGATGAAGGTATGTGTGTAAAGCTGTGTGTATCCTCGTACACACCATGAAGACAAGCTGACAGTGCACTCCCAGGACAAATGAAATGACTCCCCATGATCCTGGTCACAGCAATATAACTACAGATCTTAGCCTGTGGCTGCCTCAGCGGAAGATGAGCAAGGAGAAAACCCAGTGGAGCTTCAAGAGCCCAGTCCTCTTCTAACTCCACTCCTTTGTCTGTTCCTTGCTGTTGCCCTGGGTTTCCCATCACCTTTCTTCCCATAGGGGAGCAAGTGGGTGAGTCAGCGCTGGCCTGCTGGGCGAGCTGTTTATGTAATTTCCCGGCTGATGTATGAGTGTGTGCATCTGGGTTTCTGACAGTGGCATCAATCACTGGCTATTCCTCTGGGAAGCGGGTGCTTCAAAAGTAAAATTGCAAGCATACTCCAGATTTTGTAAGAAGGTTCTATTCCTCTGTGAATGCAGATACCCCCAGGGTTGGAGTGGGAGTCAGGTAACAATATTCATTGAGTAGAGAGCAATGTATTAGGCACCACAAAAAGCCGTCATCATCCTTCATTTGGCTGTGAGGGAGAGAGTTTTAGTAAAAGAAAAAGTACACCAAACCACCAGACACACACACTCACCAACTGAACAAAGCAAATAATTAGACCTGCCTCAAGTTTGAGAGAATATTAAGAGTATGCCCTTACTGGTTTGGTTGACCAAAACCATTATTTAAAAAAAAAAAAAGGTGTAAACCAAAGGTCATCACTGTAAAACACAACTGACTCCAGCCTTTCTGCCTCTTCCCAAGCAGCCGTGTGCCTCTCAGTGCATGTACTAGCGGAAATCTAATGCAGGCTTTAAAGATGACCAGGTCCATCCTGTCCCAGACCAGCTTACCTGAGCACAGAACAAAGCTTTGAGTTGGCCACTGGGGGGAAGGAGCAATCCAGAGACTGTGGAAGGGTAGGTGGAAGCTCTCGAGCTGGGCCGGGGGCAAGTGGAGTGATTTAAAGTTCATGATGAGGATCTCCTCTGTGATTCAAGGGGTACGTGTGGGGCTTTGCAAACATGCTGCAACCAAATACGACTTTCTTTTCTGTGGATGTGATTCTTTTTCGCAGGATAAATGACATGAATTTTTTTAAACGAGGAGATATTTGACAGTGTCATAGGATTCCAATTAAGAGAAAGACAATTTCTGCTGTTGTGAAAGGATAGAAATGGAAGAGAGGGGCAGGGTTGCTGATGCCAGAGGCCAAGGAGACTGCCCAAGGAGTCAAGGATTGGGGCCAAGTCTGCAAAGTGGACAGTAAGGTGAGAGACAGGAGGAAGATTACAAAAGAGAGGGGACAGAGGATTCCTGGCTTGGAGAACTGGGAATCAGGGGACAGGAGCCGACAGGCTCATTGTGTGTGTAAGGAAGACAGTGGACTCAGTTTTGACATGCTTATTATTAGGTTCAGGAGGAACAGCACAAGGAGGTGTGTGCTACTCAAGCAAGAAATGGGGAGCCTGAGGAGCGGGCTGGACACGGTCAGTGGTTGGCTCAACCTGGAAGCAGCTGAGAGAGGAGGAGACCTTAACACTGTGGCAACCCAGAGAGGCCTCCTCTTCTCTGGAAGCCGGCGCCTCCCACTGAAAAGTTTCAGCTTTGAGAGGGGAAGAGAGAGAAGTGCCAAGACTGGGGGTAGAAAGGAGGGGAAAGAAGCAGCAGAAGAAAGTGAGGAAGAGAAAGGAAAAGAGAAATGAGAGACAAATTTTAAAAGATTTGTGAGGCTATCAAAATCTCTTCTATACACTGGTCAGGTACAGCCCCAGGCCCCCTCACAAGAGGAACCAGAGGTCCCTGGGGCCCGGCCCTGGGCCAGTTTGCTTTACAAACACAGTAGCCCCCTAGGGGTCCACAGCTTGCCCAGGGTCACTGAGGGGAATGGATTGCTGAGCTCGGAATAACACAGAGCCTGGTCATTTAACAAGTCAGCTCAGTGGCTGCCCAGTCGCACACTCACTCCCTTCCCCTCTCCCTAAGTTCTGCCGGTTCAGTACAGCCAGGATTCCAGAGCTCCGTCCAAACACCCTCTCTGTAAATAAGTGTTGATTGCTCACTCAGCCTCTAAACTTGCAGGATATAGGCAGTTCCTGCTTCTTTTGTCTGTCTCTGTGTATTAAATGCTGCTCCTAAGAGGTTTAAGTTTTCTTTTATTGTTTTTCGTTAATAACACGGGAGGAGGGAATCACTGAACTTGATCTTTGGAGTCCTGCAGTTCTCACTGTGCAACTGTCTCATGGAAGAAGTATTTGCACTATTCAAAGGATACTGAGAAACTCGCTACCGCCACATTCCGCAGGGACTTTAGTACAGGGCATCTGTCCTGGCCTTGTCGTTTTGGGGTGGGAGTAACTTACTAAATCAGTAGGGATCGCTCCTTATAAGGGATTCCCTTCTCACACTCCCCACAGAAGACAGCCTATGGCGAAACTCAGCATCGTGATGCATCAAGGGAGCAGCTTGCCAGGCTGGGCCCCACGACAAAGTTGCTCATCCACCAGCTTCCCCAGATCAGATTTTTCCTCCTAAAACAAGACATGGCCAAGATAATCTAAGACTTCAGAGCCACTTTATTTTAAACTAAAGAATGGGCTTGTGGAAATGCTTATTTGAAAGCATAATAATATATCATGAGAAGTCTGTGCTTTTTGTTGAGATGATTTTCTGCTCCTCCTGCCTCTAGGAATGATCTTCTCTCTCCTTTCTTATCGCAAAGGCTCAGAACAAATTCTCATTGTTACTTGAAGAGTAAGTCTCAATTGTGGTGGTGCCCTGAAAAAGCTGCAGTTGTAGGATATTCGCATTATTTCTGGCTGGAGAAAAGCTTGAAAATACCAGAACTGGGCTCCAGTGAGACTAAGGCCTGAGACTCCCAGAGCCACAGTCCCCACAGGCCCACTTGCCCGCTGCAGCCCCAGCCGCACCCCAGCAGTTGGACAGTCCCTGGGCAGAGGGGGCCAAGCCCTGCACCCTTGACAGGGCAGAGATTGTTGGCGGATTCTCCCTGAGAGGCGCCCAGCGGCTCTCAGCACCGGGGACCCTCTGTGGCCTCCTGGGGTGGGGCGGCTGGGAGGGCCCAGCAGGACTGTGAATTGCTGAGCTGCCGCATGGTCCAGGCCAGGCCCAGCTCTGCAGGTGTGCCCCGCCACAGGCACTCAAGGCCCCTGTGTTTGGGATGGATGCAGCTGTGGTATTCATCTTGGAAATCCACTGAGAGCAGCTTTCTTTCTGAAAAAAAAAAAAGGGCAATGTTTAATCTCTGCAGAAGCACAGATGGATCCCTCTGACAGTAAAAATGCTGGGACCCGGAAGGACTTTAAAAATTTGAGATGTCAATAGAGCAACCAAAAATAGTAGAGATGTAGCTTGGAGAAGGCAGAGGAAGAAGGGGCATAAGCGTTTACATAGCATGGCTTCCTCCCCTGTCCCCTTTCTCAGGCCTCAGCACCCCTGCCCCAGCCTGGACACTGCCGTTTGCTCTTTTCCACTAACTTTCTCTCCAGTTCCACAGCCTCACCTCTGCCAGCCACCCTATCCCCAACCCAGGCCCAGGGAAATCTGCTGTACTGAGAGTTAAGGTTTGATTACAGAATTATTCGCAATCTTTTCTTAGGTTGTACCAGAATTGCAAATAAGACAATAAAGGGGACTCAAAGAGAAACAGCCCCAGTAACTGGAGCTTTAGAATCACTGCCTCCGAGTTCCACTAACAGGGGTGCAAAGCCTCCTGTAACTGCCATCCTATGCCCAGTCCTGGGCGGTGACTCTGGGGAGAGCAGAGAAGTAATTTGTCCAAGGCCACGCAGATAAGCAGCATGACATAGCTAGGACTCAAACCCAGATCTGTTATATTCCGAAGTCTGCTCTCATTGCACCATGCTCTCTCTCATTGGACTTACTGTGGCCAACTCTTTCTCACCTCTGTGTTGCCCACAGCCAGCTTTCTTAGAATCCTGCATGTGTCTACAGAGAACCCTTCACCCAGGACAGCTGATCTCGGATTTGGGGAAGCCGACTAGCCGTTCTGATGAGTAGTGAGTAGGGCTGTGACCAGCCTTGGCTGTAGAATTTCGAATCCAGGCTCGCCTTGGCCCACCAGTGGCCTTCCTGGTCTGCTCCTCTCCCTCTGTGTTTTTCTGCAGAACAATTTAAAGGGCCACTCCCACCACCCACCACGGGTGATGATTCTTAATATTTCTAAGTCCTGGAGGTAAGTGGCCGATCCAGTCAGCACCCACACATGCACTACCTCTGAGAGCACTGCTCCTCCTCCCCCCATAACCCACAGGTTTAGAAGTTTCTCTTCACCTTCCTAGACTAAATAAAAAATCCATTAACTATTGCTGTAGGGGTAATATTTGCAAATCTCACTCTAAAACAAGAAAGCCAAAATAAAGCAAATTAACTGCTTTGGCACCCACTTCCCTCCAAACACCAGAGCAGCCCCTGGAAGCCCTGGGAGCACCGAGGGGAGCTGACCATCTTCCAAAGGACTGGCTCCTGAATAAATCCCACTGTCATATGACCCAGCAGAGCAAAAGGGGCCCTTCTTTACAGCCTACATCACGAACATTTCTCTTCTAATTGTTATTCATGAAAACATTCTAGGATTCTTTGTCAAGTTGTAAATGTTATATAATAAATTATATTTTTGGAAGAAGCAAAAAGAAAGCTTAGTTTTACTCATCTGGAAGTCGGCACAATGAGTGCAGGAATGCCTCCCAGGGAAAGTTTCTTCTTGTGCAGGGGATTTCAACAGGTATTAATATTTTCTTCCAGAAAACAGATTGTATTATGGTTTATGTTTGCCTGGTGATTGCAGAGTTTGGGCCCATGAGGTAGTTTATATTTTAAGGTAATGTTTTGTAAGTAGTAAAATGTGAATACTCTAACTTTCTGTTCTCAGGGTATTCTGTGGGGAGGCGGAGGCCACTGCTTCCCACACTACACCTTGGCCTTAAGACTGATTGCCTGATGAACTAACACATGCTGGCGATCTTCGATTTAATGGCATGCTGCCCTCTCCCTCTCCCCTTCCCCACAAGCTTTGCTTCAAGTACTCTATGTGGAAATTAAATGTTGTTATTCAAACTCCATGTCATTGACTATGTTAAAGTAACTGTTGGCTTCAATAACAGGTAAACCCAAGAATCCCAATGGCTTAACACCCTCGAAGTTTATATCCTGTTAATAGATCATGTAAAGTTCAGTTGGTGGTAATGAGGTAAGGCAGGCAGTGGTTCTGTTCCGTCTAGTCCTTTAGGGATCCAGACTGATGTAGGCTTCCCACCACATTCAGCACTTGGCCTCCAAGGTTGCTGTGGGCATCAACATGCAGCTGATAGACAAGGAAAGAAGAGTGTGTAGGATCACATGGGTGTATTTTAGGGGCCTAACCTAGAACTGTCACAAATTCCTTCCACTCAATTCCATTGGCCATAAGTCAGTCATGTGGTCCCATCTAGATGCTGAGGGTCTAGGAAATGAAGTCCCTGGTTAGGCAGCCACTTCCTCAACAACAATGTATTTCATTGCTATAGATTAAATGTCTATGTCCCTCTAAAATTCATATGTTGAAACCTAATCTCCAATGTGATGGTACTTGGAGGTGGGGCCTTTGGGAGGTGATTAGGTCATGAAGGCGGAGCCCTTACAAATGGGATTATAAAAGAGATGCAGGAGGGCTCTTTGCCCCTTTCACCAGACACATACAACAGGTTCCTATGAACCAGGAAGCAAGCTCTTATCAGACGCTGAATCTCCTGGAGCCTTGATCTTAGACTTCCCAGCCTCCAGAACTGCGAAAAATAAATTTCTGTTGTTTATAAGCCACCCAGTCTATGGTATTTTTGTTATAGCAGCCCAAACAGACTAAGATATTCATGGAAAAGGATCACAAAACTTTGATGGGCAGCTAGGAGACCAAAGAATGAGTCAATGATATTAGGTCCCTCCTGTTGATTTGCCATCCAGTGAGTGTTACGAACAGACTGTGTGTGGTGATACCTAAATTCAAAGGATTTTTTACATACTTCACAAAGACCTAAAGGAGCTGCTTCTCCGTCTCCTCCATTCTGTAAGTCCTGCCGCTCCTAATACTTGGCTGATTTTTAGCAGAAGGTCTTTGTGGTGTTCGACTGCCATCCAGTCTGGATGCACCTAATACTGGATGCCACACCCTCTACTAGAAACATCAAAAATGTAATTTAAAACCTCAAATAGCAAAGTGGATTAACGGATCCCTGGAGAATCACAGAGACCTCAGCTATAGACGAAATGGGTACCCATACCCAGGGATCACAACGCCATCCCACTGATTGAATCCACCTGAGGAGAGCAGGCACCTATACGTGCAGCCAATTGAAGGAAGCTGCTCTGTCCAGAGACCTTGATTCTTCACCTGGCTCTCCACCAACTGTGTGATGTTAGACAAGTCACTCAGCCTCCCTGGACCTCACCTGTAAAATGAGGACTTTGGGTTAAGTGAACTCTAGGGTCACCTGAAATCCCCTGTTGTCTGATCCTAAGTCGGATGGTCCCTGTTTCAGCTGCTGGTGTTTTTCTTTGTCCCCCTCATATATATATAATATAAACTTAGATATATTTTGTGAGAGATTTCAAAGTTAGCTTAAATTTTTTGTTGCTATTTCTACATAAATGCAATGTGCCTTTCAGGATGCGTGCATGTGAAATTCAACACAGACAACACATTTTGAGGACAGTTTCTTTTGCTCTAGAGATAATGTCATGATTTTTCTTTGTGTTAATTAATAGACTCCTCTCATCCAAATTTCTTCCAAGCAGTGACTTAGTGCAAATTTAATGTAGATGAAGCATGCCCAAAATTACATCACCTTTTTATTAGGTTTTAAAAGAAAAAGATTGACCTCATTTTTAAGAAATTAGTTAAATTGAACTTTAAGTCACATATATGGGATTACACAGCAGCATCTGAAATGTAACAGTAGAATTTTATCGTGTGTGCACCTAATGTCCTGGAATTCAATGATTTCTGGGTGGGGGTGGGCAGTGGGAGGGATGAGTGAGGAAATTGGAGGGGTAATGAAAGGAAAGATGGGGGGAGAGAAGGAATGAATAATCAAAATAATGCTAAGGGAGACGCAGGAAAGAATGAAGAGCAGCACAAAGGGTAAATATGGGGAACATCTAAATAAATCTAAAACAATAATAATCATGTCTCATGAGACTTAAAAGATGTAGAGAATTAAAAATGAATTACAACAATCATACATATTGAAAGCAGGCAAATGGAAAGTATTCTAATATCCTTCCATTTTCAAGGAAGAGGTAAAATTACCAATTTATATTAAACTTTGATAAGTCAAGGATTCATGTTTTCATCTTCTGGGTAACCACTAAAAGAACATTAAAAGAGTGTATTACTTCTAAGTGAATGGGGGAGGGACTGGAATCATAATAAAAAATAGTTGATCTAAAAGAAAGCCAGAAAGAAGAGAAAGATAACAAGGAACAGGTGAGGCAAATATAAAGCAAACAGATGACAGATTTAAATGCAAATTCATTTATAATGTTATTAAATGAAAGTAGAATAAATGCTCCAATTCAAAGACAAAGATTGTTGATGAGATTAAAGGAAACAAAATTCAACTAAATGCATTTAAAAAGAAACATCTAAAATATAAGAAGGTAAAAGGACTGAGAAAAAGATATGCCACACAAGGAAAGGTAATGTAGCTATGTCGATATGAGATAAATACTTTTGTAAAGCAAAAAGCATTGTTAACAGAAAGGAACATTTCATAAAGAAGACAATTTTGATTTAACAGTAAACATTCTAGATTTGCAAGCACCTAATGATGTACCCTATATGTAAAGCAACACCTCACAAAAATAAAAGGAGAAGAAAGACAAATTTGCAATTGTAATAGGAGATTTTAAACACATTTCTCTCAGAAAATAAGAGAAAAAGCAGACAAAATCATAAATAGAAAAGATTTAAACAATACAATTAGCAAATTTCACCTAAATTTTATATATATATATATATATATAATATATATATGTATAACACCACAGCCAATAAATAAATACATAGTCTTTCTTCAAGGGGACATGGAAACATTTACAAAACTTGACTATATGCTGTGACATAAAGAAACTTTCAAAAAGCTTCAAAGAATGATAACATACAATGTATTTCTCTGACAACACTGGAATACACGTGAAATTTTTAAAAAAAGAGATAACTAGAATATCTCCCTATGTTTGGAAGTTAAGAAACAGACTTCTAAATAATTCATGGGTCAAAAAAAAATCAGAAATCATAATAAAAAGTAGAAAATATCTCAAACTAAATGGAAAATACTACCTATCAAAACGTGCAGGGAGAACTTCCAACTTCTGGTAGTGTTAAAGTTTTATCAGACTGACCCTTTTGCCAATAGCAATTATAAACTCTGGACAGAATCCAAAAAAAAACCCCAAAAACAAAAAAACAGCTCTTTGAAAGCAATAGACAACAGCATAAAGCAGATAGAAACTGCAGGAGACATGATTTTTGAATGACAGGAATCATACTGGGTGAGATCCACATTTATTTGGCACTTCCCCTGAAGGAATTCCCCCAGTTCACAACAAAAGGGAATTGAGGTCAAGCAGAAGGCAGCAGTATATTTGACTGCAGAGCAAGAGAATGGTTTTCAGGACTGCCAGAGCAGTTGAAAATTGAAGGGGGTGGGAAAAGGAAAAATAGTGAGCAAAGCCTAAAAAGCAAGTACCCTCAAATATTTGGCTGACTTCTGAACTGTGTATGCACAGAGTGAGACTCCAAAAACCCCAGCAGAAAGAAATAGCCAGAAGGCTGAGAGAACAGGTGAGATATAAATTGCTGCCCAGTGCTAGCAGAGAGAGTTTGAGCTCAAGTCCTACCAAGTTAAAGGGGCTTGGTAAACACCTCAGACTTTCCATTGAAACCCCAGAAAGGCCACACCTTAGAAGTAAGAATCACACTTTCTTAAAGGAAAAACTGAAATACATCCATTCTAACAAAGCCTAAAATCAAGTCTCCATAAGATCAAAGTGAACGGCCATTAATTCAACTGCCTCCTAGAACAAAACTCAATACTCTTCAGTGGAAGATAGAGCCCAGAGTCTTTTCAATGCATCACTCACAATGTCCAGCATAAAATACAAAATTAATAGACACACAAAGAAACAGGAAAATCTGACACATAGTTATAGTGTTATTCCAAGCTACAGTGGAGCCTGAAGCAAAGGGAAAAATCAGAAATACTGATTATGTTTGTATTTAAAATTTTGGTATTTTGTTCATCATAGATTTTTCTGCATTACTTTTGACTTTTAAAAATACTAATTAGGGGCCGGCCCCGTGGCTGAGTGGTTAAGTTCATGTGCTCCACTTCCCTCGGGCCAGGGTTTCGCTGGTTTGGATCCTGGGTGCACACATGGCACCACTCGTCAGGCTATGTTGAGGCGGCATCCCACATGCCACAACTAGAAGGACCCACAACTAAAAATATACAACTATGTGCTGGGGGGATTTGGGGAGAAAAAAAAAAAGAAGATTGGCAACAGTTGTTAGCTCAGGTGCCAATCTTTAAAAAAAAAATACTAATTAAAACAGTATCTCTCTCGATTATCAACTTTTTTGACATTCCTTTAAATTTTTCACTCAAGGTGAGTATCTCATTCTTCTCACTCCAGTCCTGCTCTTGAAATCAATTAAAGAGATAAAATAGAATCATAAAAATAGTCAATAAATTTTTAAAGGCACAAGAAAGAAGGAAAAAGGAACAAAGAAAAGACAAGACAGAGAACAAGCAGCAGGATAATGGACTAACAGACTGACAGCAAACCATATCAATGAGCGCATTATGTGTAAGTGGTTGAACATGCAATCTGACAATTGAGTCTGCCAGAGATTGTCAGTTTGGACAAAAAGTCAGATCCAACTACCTGCTGCCTACAAAAAAAAATGCACTTTAAATACGAAGACATAAGTAGCTTAAAAGTAAAAGGATGTAAAATTACATATATAAGGGAGGTAAAATTTCTCCTCTACCCTCTTAGGGTTTCCAGCTGGGACTGACATAAAACAGATTAACAGGAGAAAAGCATACAAATTTTATTTAGTAATTTTTTACATGTACATAGGAGACCACACAAGAAAAATGAAGACCCAAAGAAGTGGCTAGGCCTAAGTGCTTATATATTAGATTTAACAAAGAGTGGCAATTGTGGAAAAGTAACTAAACTATATGAGGAGACCAAAGAAAGATAAGAGTTATTTTAACAAGGCCTATTTGTACAGATTTCTCTCCACCTGGACTCCCCATTTCTGATAATAAGAACATTGCCTTTCTCCTGGTATAGGAAGGGTATCTTTCACATGAGAGTTTCATCTCCTGCTTTCAGGGAGAAAAGGGAAGGTCAGAGTACCTTTCTTGCATCTGCTGTTTTTCTAGTGCCTTTAGCTCAAAATAATTAATATACCAAAGTGGCATGTCCTAAACTCCTTCAATGCCATGTTAACACTAATCAAAAGAAAGCTGTTGGGCTATACTCTTTTCAGAGAAAGTAGACTCAGTGCAATGAATACTGCCAAAGATTAAAAGGTAATTTTATAATGATATAGGAGTTAATTCATCAAGAGGACATAACAATCATAAATGTTTATGCATCAAATACCAGATCTTTAAAATATATGAAGCAAAAGCTGATAGAACCACAAGGAGAAATAGACAAATCCACAATTATAGTTAGAGAGTTCAGTATCACTCTGTCAATATTTGATAGAACAAGTACACAGAAAATCATTAAGGATATAGAGGACTTGAATATTGCTATCAACAGACTTGACCTAATTGACATTTTATAGATCACTCAACCCAACAAAAGAAGGATACGTGTTCTTTTCGAGTACACATGGAACATTCATCAAGATAGACCATATCCTAGGCTATCAATAAACTTGAAAGGATTTAAGTCACACAAAGCATATCCTCTGACCAAATGGAATTGAAATAGAAACCACTAACTGAAAGATACCTGGAAATCCTCCAAATATTTGGAGATTAATAACACACTTCTAGATAATCCAAGGGTCAAAAACAATCAAAAGAAAAATTAGAAAGCATTTTGAACTAATTGAAAATGAAAATACAACATATCAAAAGTTGTGGGTGCTGATAAAGCAGTACTTTGGGGGAAATTTATAGCAGTAAATGCCTTCATTAGAAAAGACAAAAGGTTTGGTGCCCCTGGCCAAGTGGTTAAGTTTGTGTGCTCTGCTTTAGCAGCCCAGGGTTTTGCCAGTTTGGATCCTGGGCACGGACATAGCACTGCTCATCAAGCCATGCTGAGGCAGCATCCCACACAGCAGAACCAGAATTATCTACAACTATGTACTAGGGGGCTTTGGAGAGAAGAAGAAGAAGAAAAAACAAGAAGACTGGCAACAGACGTTAGCTCATGTGCCAATCTTTAAAAAAAAAAAAAAAAGACGAAAGGTCTCATCAATGGATCAGTTTCTACCTTAAGAAGCTATAAAAAATGAAGAGCAAATTAAATCCAAACCTATGAACACATGTTTCTTCAACATAAGAAAGGAAATAGCAAATATCCATGCAGAAATTGGTGAAATAAAACCCAGAAAAACAATGAAAATTGATGAAACCAAAAGTTGTTTCTTTGAGAAAAATCAGTGAAATAAAGTCCACAGAGTCACCTGAATCCTTCTAAATTTATTGAACAGAATAGAGATTCCAGAAATAAATCCATACATATATGGTCAATTGACTTGAGACTAATATGTCAAAGTAATTCAGTAGGGAAAAGATGTTTTTCAACCAACAGTGCTAGAAAAATTGGACACCTAAATACAAAAAAATAAATCTGAACCCTTCCCTCACACCATCTATAAAAATCACTTTGAAATGGATTGTAGACCTAAATGCAAAACCTAAAATTATAAAATTTCTGGAGAGAAAACACAGGAGAAAATCTTTGTGAGCCTGCCTTAGGCAAAGACTTCTTAGATAGTACGCAAAAGCACAAAGATTTCTGTTTGCCAAAAGTCACTTCATCTGATGTCTGATAAAGGATTTGTATCTAAGTACATAAAGAAATCATATAGATAGTAAGAAGAAAAACAATCCAATTTAAAAATTGGCAAACAATTTGAACACTTTACCAAGGAAGAGATACAGATGGCATATACACACATGAAAAGAAGTTCAGCACCATCAGTCATCAGGAAAACAGAAATTAAAGCCACGGCAAGATCCCACTACATACCTAGTAGAATGGCTAAAGTTAGTAAGGGACAATATCAAGTGCTAAGGAGGCTACAGAGCAACGAAAACTCTCAGCATTGCCGGGGGGAACGTAAAATGGTGCATGCGCTCTAGAAATCAGTTCAGCAGTTTAATATAAACTTAAACATACACTTACCATATAGTCCAGCCATCCCGCTCCTAGGTATTTACCTAAGTGAAATAAAAACTTATGTTGACACAAAAATCTGGACATATTTACAAACAGATAAATTAGATTACACCAAAACTGAAAACTTTTATGCTACAAGTGATACCATTTAAAAAGTGAAAGAACAAACCACATAATAGAAGAAAATTCTTGCGAATCATATATCTAACAAGAGGCTTGTATCCAGAATACACAAAGAACTCTTACAACTTGATAATAAAGAGACAAATAATTTTAAAATGGCAAAGGATTTGAATAGACATTTCTCCAAAGAAGATATACAAATGGCCAAAAGCTTGTGAAAAGATGTTGAACATTATTAGCCATTAGAGAAATGTAAATCAAAATCACAGTGAGATATCACTTCACATCCACTAGGATGGCTAAATTAAAATAGACAGACAATAACAAGTGTTGACAAAGATATGGAGAAATTGGGATCTTCATACATTGCTGGTGGGAAATGGAAACTACCAGTAGTGGGAGTGAATAAGTAAATAGCAGCATATCCATTTGACGGAATTTTTTCAGCCACTGAAATTCAAGCTTTTGAAGAGTTTGACACAAGAGAGAAACATGGTGAGTGAAAATAGCAGGATAAAGAGTGCACAACCAGACCAGTGTCAGCTGTGGGCTGGAGAGAGCAATGCCTGACGTGCTGTAGATGGGGAGTTGGAAGGTTTGGGCCCTAAGGTTGGCTGGCAGGGGTGCTCAGTGAATGAGGGGAGGGGAGGGGAGGGGCGTGACGCTTTGTCTGCAGGTGATGGAGGCATTAATTCCTGGCCCCTGCCTTTGCCCAGGGTGTGCTCCCTCTGCTGTACTGCAGGCAGTCCCACAACTCATCCCCTGCTGGGCTGCGGTCAAAGCTCCCAGACACTGAGGGGTGAGTTGGGTGGGGATTTAGTCCCTTCCATGATCTTCATCAGCTCCCCGTTACCTTCAGCCGTTCCAAATACACACAGAATTTAAGAATATCTTGAAAACAAAGGTTTAAAACAAATCCCCTAATGTGCATCCCCACCCCCAAAATGGATTGGGAACCCTTATAAAGAAATTCCAGCGCTGGCACTCTGGGGGCAACTGGGCTGTTCTGCAGGCTGTTTCTCCTCCCCAGGAGGCCAAGGAAAACAGTCACAGAAGGGCAGCTCCGGGTCCGGAACGGCAGTTGAGCAAGTAAAGCCAGAGGGTGGGAAAAAGCCCAGCCGGGAGCCTGGACACCTGGGTTCTGATCCTAACTGGCCACCTCAGCGCCCAGTTATTTCTTTTGGAAATAACTTCTACAAGTTATTTCTTCTTTCTGGGCCTCCGACTCCTCTCTGTAAAATGGGGCGAAAAGGGGGACGTTCCTAGTGCCTCAGGGCAGCAATCGCTCGACCTAAGCCACGTGGAAGGGCCAAGCACAGGGCGGACGCAGCAGGTGCCCAAGGCGGCTGCAGGCGAGACCTCTAACCCTGGGGGCCTCGGCGCCCTCCTTGATGACACGAGGTCTGGAAGCACTGGGCGGCTGCACCCGGCTCTCCAGGCCAGGCCGCCTAGCGGGAGTGGGCGGCACCGCGGGCGGGAGCGGGGCGAGGCGGGGCGAGGCGGGGCGAGGCGGGGCGAGGCGGGGCGAGGCGGGGCCGGGCGGGGCGGGGCGAGGCGGGGCCAGGCTAGGCGGGGCGAGGCGGGGCGAGGCGGGCGGGGCGGGGCGAGGCGGGCGGGGCGGGGCGAGGCGGGCGGGGCGGGGCGAGGCGGGCGGGGCTCCAACCTGCGAGCGGGATCGCGGCCTCCAGTCCCTCCCCGGGCGGGGCGGGGCGGGGCGGTCACGCGGACAGTCACGTGGCCCCACCCGGAAGCGCGCCGGCTGGCTCCGGGCAGGCCCGGCGGTGTTTGGCTGTGATCGGTACGTGGACCTCCCGGACGGTCGGAGCGCCGCCGTCGGTTGTCCCCTCCGTGGGCAGCTTTCTCCGGGACCCGTGCGCCCCTCCCGGAAGTACGGAGCGGGCCCCACCCTCAGCCGGGCTGTGTAGCCTTGTGCGGGTCGCTTCGCCTCTCGGAGCCAAAGTTTCTGCAGCTACGACGTGGGGCGGGCGCCACAAGCCAGGCCTTCTTCCCAGGGTAGCTGTGAGGTTCCGGGGGCTTTGGGGATGAAACTGCTGGTTAAACTGTAGAGTACGGGGCACACAGGAAGGCTGCCATTGGGCGGCAGCCCCGCGGCGGCGAGCTGCTAACTCTCGCCTGCGGATTCTCACCCCGGCGTCCTCCAGCCCTGCAGGGGCAAGGCCAAGGCTCCGGGGGAGCGGCCGCAAGACGGAGCTGCTGGAAAGCAGGAGCGGCGACCTTGCGCAGTTTCCTGGGGAGGGAGGCGAGGGCCCGGGGTCCAGGTGGTGAAAATTGGCGCTGGGGGTTTCTCCAGGTTGGCCCGGCGCCGTCTGGAGCTCCACTGAGTCCTGTGTTCCCTCTTTAGAGCAGGGTACAGAGGCGGAGAGGGAAATCACAAAATGACACCGGTGAGGTTCTGTCCAACAGCCTTTTAGAATAAAAAGAAGTAGAACCTAATGTCCACTAAAAAGCTTTCCCGTTCCTCTGGGAATATGACTTGAAGGCCAATCTTGCCGGTGATGTGCCCAGTCTCAGATGTGTGGCAAAAGCTGCTGGGCCCTTAACAGCCCTTTCTTCTTATTTGCTTACAGTGTTTGGTTTCCTAATTAAGCTAAAGCTTTATATTGTTCCTGCCTTTTATCATCAAAATGTGAATGATTCTGGATCCCGTTTAGTTCATCCTGTTATTTGACTGAAGGGAAGGGGGGAAATAAGAGTAATGACCCCCCTACCTGTATGTAAGAAAGCAGAGTTTGCTAAGGGCAGTCCTGCCTGGTCCCTCCCTGACTCTCACCATAACCCTGTAGGCAGGTGGAGCAGGGGTTTGTTCCCTCTTTTCACAGCCCCAATCTGAGGCTCAGAGAGCTTAAGGTGACTTGGCGAGGCCAAAACTAGAACCGGGTCTCTGGTGCCTTTTGTGGAGGTTTACTGCCATTCATTGCGTGGTTCCAGGACACCTCCTCTCTGGGCTTCTTCCCTGTCAGCCTGCAAGCTCCCTGGGGCTGCTCAGGGCACGTATGCTGACCACACCGTGACTCTGAGTGACCCACAGTGAAATGAGAGTGCTTGGAAGGAAACACAGTAGGTGGGAATTCATGTTTATGTGTACCTGGCATGTCCAAAGGACCGTGCTGGCTGGGTTCGTGTTCTCTGTGGTGGGTGGTGGGTGGTGGGGGTGGTGGGATACTGGCCCTAGGATGCCTGGCCATGGGGAGTATATTCTGAGCAGACCGCGTGAAAGCCAGGACCACTTTGACTTCTCAGTCCTTCACGAGCTTGTCCTCTCCCAGGACCAGACAGCAGATGGAACGAGAGCCTCTGCTGCCCTCATGACCTCTCTGTTTTAAGTATTTTCAGGACTGGGGATGCTCTGCTGCTCTCATGAGCTGGCCACTGAGTCTGCCTCCCGCAGCCCTTTCTGAACCTCTGGCTGTCCAGAAGCTCTGCTGTGCTCCTTGCTAAGGTAGATGATCCTGTCTGACCCACTCTGGGACTGTGGGAGGTGGACAGAGTGAGGCAGGCAGTGGACTGAGCTCTCTAGGGCCCTGCAGAGCTCTCTCATCCCCACCCCCTGCCTCAGCTCTGCATCCTGTTGTCAGCTCACCTGTTCTCTCCTTCCTGCCTTGCATCCAGGTGGTCATCAAGGCCTGCTAAGCCTCTAAGCTACCCCTCCCTTCCTCTCCTGGCCTCCACCAAGGTGTGGGCTCTTATTATTCCCCACCAGGACGACCAGTCTGCAGGGGCTCCCTGCTGTCGGCTACAGCCTCCATTCCATAGCCCACTGTTCCCCAGCCCATACACTCCCTTCCCATCAGGCCGGCCCCTCGAGCCCCCAACTTTGTCATACTCACCTCGGAGCCCCAGAGCAGCCTCTTCCAGGCCCACCTGCCCTCATCTGGCAGCCTTTTCTTCACATCCGTCGCTCTCCCTGTCTCTGCCCTAGTGTATAGCAGTTCCGTGGGAATAGGCAACATGCTTTGTTTTTCGTTGTGCTGGAAACATCTTGAGGCCAGTGCTCTAAGTGAGAGTTGATAAACCAATAGGAGATTTGGGAGGAATTCAGTGAGTACCACTAAGCTGCTCATATCGGGGCTCCTGAAGAGTGTCCCTGAGTCTGGGACTTCAAGATGCTATGATCCTATTGAGGAAAGGGGACATCCGCTCATGGCAGAGTTAAGCAGAGCTTCCTGTTCACTCTCACGTCTTAGCACACGTACAACGCGATCACATCTGTGTGGCACACTGTGGTACACGGGGGGATTTGAAGCCCCTGCCCAGGGTTCTCTCAGCTGCAAGCAGCCGGTTCGAGAGCCCTGGCCTGGCCAGGCTTAGGCAGGCTGCCCAAGGGTTGAGAGGTCAGTGTCTTGTTGCACCCCAGGGTCCAAGGCACAGTGTGTGAAGCTCCAGGTTAAGAATCTACCAGTTGGTGACTAATAAAACACATTTCACATAAGAAAGTATTAAAATGTGTGGCACAGAGGGTACCTGCTGCGTGGTGGGGAAGGAGGTTCCGACAGCCAGACCCTGGGGAGGGGTCTGAGGAAGCAGCAGCTTAGCAGGTATGAGGAAGAATCGTGGCCGGGGTCAGGCAGCCTGCTTCTACCCAGAGCGGGAGGAACTTGTGAATGAAATTCCTGTAATGCTGAATCCGCTCCTCGTGGGCTTTGAGGCTCATCTTCTGGAGCTGTGTTTCACTCGAGGAGACACATATCTCTGGACTGCCCAGAGGGAGGTGCCCTAGCCGCCGTCCATTCCAGACCAGGCACTGACTGCCATGAGCGTGGCTCCCTCATACAGTTGGCTCCCTGTCCAGATCAAGAGCTGGGCCCGTCCTTATGTTTGGTTCCATTAGGCCCCTGGTGGGTGTGATGCTATGGTGAGGGGGCCGGATAACAGGAAAGAGCCACAGCTTGGCGTTAGACAGGCCTGGGTTTGGATTCCAGCTCTGCTGTTTCAAGCTGCGCCTGTGTCCTCTTCTGTAAAATGAAGAGTAACTGAAGATTCCTCCTTTACCAAGTTGTTGGGAGGTTGTGATGAAATAACACCAGGAAGGCCTTGTGGTGCGTGGCCCGTAGGGAGGGCTCACTAGGTGCTTGCTGGGATTATGATCCTCCGTGTTACTCAGGCCAAGCTTCTGACATGGGGACTGGGAGGTGACCTTGACCTTGCTTCTCCCCGGCAGATGAAGTGCGTCTTGGTGGCCACGGAGGGTGCGGAGGTCCTCTTCTACTGGATGGACGAGGAGTTTGAGGAGAGTCTGCGGCTGAAGTTTGGGCAGTCGGAGAATGACGGAGAAGAGGTGAGTGCGGGCTAGGAGGGATGGCCGGGAAGGAAGAGGACAGAACTACCAGCAGGTCTGGAGGCAGGAGAACCTGTTCCCCCCCTCCTGGCCTGGCCCAAGGAATCGACAGGGTGGTGTGTGTGGCCCAGCATCCCTCACACCCAGCCGTGCACCCCCATAGGTTGACCTCCTGATGCTCTCAAGTGTAGTCACCCCCACCCCCCACCAGGGCTCACTGGGCTAACCGAGGGCAGGAGGGGGTAGAATTTTAATCACGCAACAGGGAAACTTGGTGTCATCAGTTTCTCTACGTGAAAAGTTCATCATAAGCTTAACCCATTAATTTTTTTAACAGCTATATTAAGGTATAATTGACGTGCTGTAAACTGAACATACTCAAAATATACAATTTTATATGTGTGTGTGTGAGGAAGATTGTCACTGAGCTAACATCTGTGCCAATCTTCCTCTATTTTTTGTGGGATCCCGCCACAGCATGGCTTGGTGAGTGGTGCTACGTCCGCACCTGGGATCCGAACCTGTGAACTCCGGGCCACCCAAGCAGAACGTGCGAATTTAATCGCTACGCCACTGGGCTGGCCCCTTAACGTGTACAATTTGATGTGCTGTAGTATGTATATATGTGCATGTGATTCCATCACAGTCAATAAAATGAACATAGCCACCATCCCAAAAGTTTATGCTCCCTCCTTCACCTCCCCTCACCCGGGCAACCACTGATCTGCTTTGCGTCACAGTAGATGAGTTTGAATTTGTGGACTCTTATGTAAATTATACATACATGAAATCATACAGCATGTCACTCGGGTTTGTTTTGGTTTGGTTTTGGTCTGGCTTCTCTCACTCAGTATAATTATTTTGAGATTCATCCATGTGGTGGCGTTTGTCGATAGTTCATTCCTCTTCGTTGCTGAGCCGTGTTCTGTTGTATCAACACGCCACAATTTGTTGTCCAATTACCTGTTGTTGGTCACAATAGCTGGGTTGTTTCCAGTTTTTCCTCTTAAAAATAAAGTGTCTGTGAACATTCACGTGCAGGTCTTTGTATGGACATCAGCTCTCCCTTTTCATAGGCAAACACCTAGGGTAGAAAGGCTGGATCATGGAGGTGTGTGTTAAACGTTTTAAGAAACCGCCAGACTTTTCCGATGAGGTGGTGTCATTTTATATTCCACTAGGAGTGTATGAGAGTTCCACTTCCTCCACGGCCTCGCTAATGCTTGGGGCAATCACCCTTTAATTTTAGCCCTTCTTATAGGTCTCTACTAGAATCTCATTGTGTTTTGATGTCATTTCCTTAATGACTAATGATACTGAGCATCTTTTCATTTGCTTATTTGCCATCCTTATATCTTCAATGAAGTGTCTGTTCAAATCTTTTGCCCATTTTTTATTGGGTTGATTTTTTCTTATTATTCTTATTGAGTTTTGGGAATTTGTTTTATGTTTTGGATCCACGTCCTTTAGTAGATAACGTGTTTTGCAGATATTTTCCTCCAATCTGTGTCTTGTTTTTGCATCCGCTTAACAGTATCTTTCAAAGAGCAGAAGTTTTTAGTTTTGCTAACTCCCATTTATCCACTTTTTGCTTTTATGGATCATGCTTTTTGTGTCATTTCTAAGAAATCTTTGCCCAACCCAAGAGTTTGCCCTATGTTTTCTTCTGGAAGTTTTATAGTTTTAGGGTTTTGTTTTTGGTTGTTTTTTTTTTTTTTGAGGAAGATTAGCCCTGAGCTAACATCTGCTGCCAATCCTCCTCTTTTTGCTGAGGAAGACTGGCCCTGAGCTAACATCCGTGCCCATCCTCCTCTACTTTATATGTGGGACGCCTGCCACAGCATGGCCTGCCAAGTGGTGCCATGTCCCCACCTGGGGTCCAAACTGGCGAACCCTTGGCCACCGAAGCAGAATATGTGAACTTACCCACTGTGCCACCGGGCCAGCCCTAGTTTTAGGTTTTATAGTAGGTCTAATGATCCATTTTGAATTTTTGTATATGGGGTGAGGTATGTATTAAAGTTCATCTTTTTTTGCATATGGGCATCCAGTTTAACACTTTGATGTTACAACTCACAGGTAGTTGCCATTTTCACCTGTACAGTTTCCACCCTATATTTTAAAGGAGTAATTTATTTTGAAAATTTTTCCAGATTAATTTTGGATTTAAAAAAATCTATTGTGGATGCACTAGAGAGAGCTCCTGTGTTTCTACAGTAGCGTGTGCTGCTGCCTCTCCTGCTCTCATGGCTCGAGCTTCAGCTGCACTCGCTCCCCTTTGGCGAGTTAACCCAGCCCGACATCACTGATGCTCTTGTCGTAGTCTTTAGGAGTAAAATAAGACTCCAGAGATCCTGGGCGTGTAAGTGGTTTGACTTAAGCTGAAAACCAGATCTGTCTGTTAGGTTCTTTTATTTTTGAGCAGTCAATACACGTAATTTTTAAGTTAAGAATTTTTAAGTATTTCAATTCTTAAGCTGTTATTGCAACTAGTAATTTGATGATGTTTCTCTTCCTCTTTCTTAAAAACCTGGTAAAGGAACAAACTCCTGATTTTTCAGTTTCTAAATGACTAGTATAAAGAAAAAAAGTCTTTAAAGTTTTATTTCTTAAGTATACAACATGTACTTTTTCCTGATCCTATAAATAACATGAATTAATTGTAGGAAATTTGGAAATACAGAGAAGTAGTTTTTAAATGACCGATAGTCCTATTACACAGAGCTATTAGCTGTTTAATATATTTCTTTGGGTCTTTATCTTTTATGTATAGTTGGGATCATACCACATTTCCAGTTTTATTTCCTGTATTTTTCACTTGCAATTGTATCAAAAGCATTATTCCATTTTGTTAAATATTCTCAAAAGCATAAATCTTAATGGAAACATTATATTCCAGTATATGAATAAATGCAGCATCATTTATTTAACCATTTCTCCAATACTAGACATGTATATTGCTTCTAGTTTGCTATAACTATTGCTGTAAGGAATATTTGTGCTTGAATTTTATCCCACATCTTAATATTTCCTTAGGCTAAATTCCTGAAAATAGAAACATCTAGTCAAAAGCCATTCAAAGATATTGTACCACTTTGTAATTCCTCCAAGTACTGTATGAGAATGCCCCTTTGCACTCTGCCCACACCAAATATTTTCATCTCCCCCACCAAAGAAATTCTTGCTACACCTGCAGAAAAAAAGCTACTACCTTTAAAATGAGTTACTTGTACACAATCTAGATTTTTAAATGACTTTTAATATAATTTGTTCATGACAGTTCAAGAAAATTGTGGTATGCAAATAATTCAACAAACATTTCCCTATGTGGAGGGGTATTCACTCAACACTGCTAATTGAGAACCTACTATGTGCTAACCTCTGGGGTAATGCAGTGAACACAGCAACATGACCCTGCTCTCCTGGAACCTAGAGGCTGAAGAGGGAGGACATACAGTGATCCGATGGCGGTACACACAGTGCGTTCAGGGAGTGAGAAATGGTCTGAAGAAGTTCAACAGGGTGTGGGGAGGGGCGTGACTGGGACGGGGTGACCTGAGGGGGTCCGGGAAGGAGCCATCTGAGCTGGGACCTGAATGATGAGAAGGACCCGCTGTTCAAGTTTGACTGACAGACTCTGCAGCAGCTGGACACAGACTTGGTTCCTGAATGTTGAAAATGTTGGAAGAAAATACGCTCCATGGCGCTGTGTCCCACTCATATTTTAAATGCCGCACGTTGGCCCTGGCCGGTCGCCCGTTTTTCTTTTCAAGGCAAGGTCTTCCTCAGCTCCTCGCGGACTCCACCAGCTCAGATCTGCCTTCTCCGTATTTCAGCCGAGGTTCCCTCCCGACGTCGGCCTGTGGAAGGCCTGCTGTTCCCCGTCTTCCTTTTCGTTCCACAGTGAGGATTGGAGTGGCGGCCATTCCTCTGGCTTTATCCCATTCTTATTCACACATTTTCAACAAATCTGTCCAGTTTCCTTTTGGTTTTATTTACTTCCTTATTTTGGAGGGCAGAGAGGATGGATTGGGGAAGAGCTCATAAAAGTAAATGCGTGTCTGTTATGGAAATAGGGAAAGCACAGAGACATGCAAAAAATAGGAGGAAAATTACTCATAATCCCTCTCTCCAGAAGTAGTAACTTTAACAGTGTTGGTTTTCTTAATATTTTTTCATTACTTTGCTTTTTCTATGTGTTTTAAAATATAGAGCATTCACAACCAATTTTTTTTAACAGAACATTGTATCAGAGGAGTTTTCCACGTCATTGAAACACTCCAGCATTTTAAGTAGCTGTATATTCTTCCGTCATTTAGATGTACTGTTATTTATTTAACTGTTCCCCTCGTCCTGGGCACTTGCATATTTTCAGGTTGTCTGCTGCTGTTAATTATGCTGTTGTGTGCATGTTTGTGTGTGTATCTTGGCCTCTCTCTCTGATTATTTTTCTTAGGATACTGTCCCCAAAGTAGCCGCACTGCAGTGAAGAGTGTGGACTCTGGGTCCCGTAGCAAACTTCCTTAGAGCTGCCCGTTCTCCGTTAAATGCCCCAGACATTGCAGTGTGGAGATGTGGCCTCGTTCCTTGACATTTCCTTCTAGATTCGGATCCTGAAGAGCACAGGCAGCTGGCTGACCCTTCTCAGCCTTCCTCAAACCACCCGAGGTGTTGGGGGCTGTCTCTTTTTGTCCCCCTGCCTATCAGGACAGTGATATCCTCCCAGGCGGGTCTTAAACTATGGAGACCCTTGATGGCAAGGCCTGGGTCTGGTCCATGCCTCTGTCCCGGTATCTGGTGCTCTAAGGAGTGTTATTTTCTTCCCCTCCTGCAGCTTCCCGCCCTCGAGGACCAGCTCAGCACCCTTCTAGCCCCGGTCATCATCTCCTCCATGACAATGCTGGAGAAGCTCTCAGACACGTACACCTGCTTCTCGACGGAAAATGGCAACTACCTGTACGTCCTTCACTTGGTGAGTGGGCAGCCTGGGGTCGGTGCTCTTCTCCACTCTGCCCCACGGGCTGCCCACCTGCCTCTCCCTTATCTTGAACTTCAGACTCCTTTAGCAGGCAGAAACTGTGTCTTACCAAAATGTCCTGGGACCCGAGCCTCCCCTCACTGTCCCCAGGGGTCAGGGCAGCTGAGGGGAGTCCTCGGGGCTGGCTGACCTCAGCCCACTGTGCCTACAGTTTGGAGAGTGCCTGTTCATCGCCATCAACGGAGACCGCACGGAGGGCGAAGGGGAGCTGCGGCGGAAGCTGTGCGTGCTCAAGTACCTGTGCGAGGTGCACTTCGGGCTGGTCACCGTGGACGGCCAGCTCATCCGAAAGGAGTGAGTCCTCGTGGCTGGTCCCGTCTGTAAGCCCCCTCTGGAGGCCAGGCAGTGTGTGCACAGCCTCTGTGAAGCTGCCTGTCCACACTCTGCCCCTGCCTGGGGCCCAGGGTCCCAGAAGCGGAGCTCAAAGGAACCTTGGAGATCATCTGATCCAACCGTCTCATTTTACAGATGACGGCCATCCAGCTGGTTGGTGGCAGCACCCAGCCTAGAAATCAGAGCCCGGGACTCCCAGCCCGGTGCCCCTTCCACTCCCCAACATCCATCAGCACGAACCTGGTCTGAGCTGGTCCCCTCTGACTTCTCAAAGCTTTAGACTCTTCCTCCAAAAGAGTGCGTGCCCATGCACACACATAGAATCTTGCGAACGTTTTCTGAGGAGTCAGGCTTGGAACCCATCCCTGGGCCCACAGTAAAGAACCCAGCAAAAGGGAATGGTGGTTCAGAGTGTGCAGAGGTGGGGAGGACCCAAGAAAAGGAGGCTGATTGGAATGTGGACCCGGCAGAGGGGTTCATGGTGGGGTCACCCATGTTTCTTAAGTATGTATTGGGAAGTTGCAGAGTTTGAAACTGGTTCGTTTGAGTTGTAGAGATGTGAGCAGTGCCCCTATTAAGGCACTTATCAAAGAGCAAACATCATTTCAGGTCACCTGGGCCCTGGCAGACCACAGTTTCAGTGGCAAATGCTGCAGGTAGAGAGTGTCTGTTGCACAGACCACATTGACCAATGTAGGTCTTGTCAGCATTCAGGATGGCTGCAACCCTTTGTATGGCCCTGATTTAAAAAAAGCAAAAACCCTAAGGTTTTCTGTTTTCAGTAGCCTCTGGGAGAAGTGAGAGGGATAGAAAGCTCAGGTGCCTTCCCAGGTCTCTCTAGATGGCTTCGTCTCTGTGTGAGAGACACTGGGAGGGCATCAGTTTGCTCCACTGCCTGACTCCTGGTTGTGTGCCCATCCCGCTCCAGCCCGTGGCTGCAGCACAGCCTGAAGACGGCCCCTCTGTGCCTGTGGGCTCTGCCAGTTGATTGGCCCTGTCCCCTGAGCTCACCTGGCTCTGACATGATCTGGGACTGTGTGCCTTTGGTTGAAGTTGGGGACAGCCAGCTTTTGCATGGTCTCTCCTGCTGTCTCTGGCTCTGTCCCCAGGCTGCGGCCCCCAGACCTGGAGCAGCGCACGCGGGTGTGGGAGCAGTTCCAGAGCCTGCTGAGGACCTACGGCCGCCTGCGGGAGCAGGAGCAGAGCTTCGCTGTGGAGGTGACTGCTGGGCTCGGGGCTCCTCGGACCACGGAAGCGTTTGACCCTGATGAGTGAGGGCACAGGCGGACCCTGACAGTCATTTAGAGAGCTGCTCTTCCTAGCCACGTGGTGGTTGAGTACTCTGATGGGCCTCCCTACCATAAAATAGCTGGATCCTGAATAAAACAGACTTTTTCCTGCAGTTTTTGGGTTTACAGGAAATTATGGGAATCTCTGAAGATTGCCCCCTCAACTCTGCCCCCCCCCATAAAAATTACATTGAGCTGAAACCAGAGCGTAGAGAGGTGAGAAATGAGCAGCGCTGAAGCCAGGACTGCCTGAGTGCTAGGGGTGGCACCAGCGCCGCGGCCAGGGAACTGCGCCCGAGGCCAGCAGCACATCGGGGAGCTGAGCTCCGGACCCCTAGACTCCTCATTAAACACAGACCCAAAGAGTAGAAGTGGCCTTTGTCAGTAGTGCTCTTGGCTCCCTGTGTAGACAAACATGGTTTCTCTCTAGATCAGTGGTTCTCACACTCAAGGGTGCACCAGAATCATCTGGAAAGCTTGTTAAATAGAGATTGCTGGGCCTCACCCTCAGGTTCTCATTTGGTAGTTGGGGGGGGGGGTGGGCGTGGGGAGGCTCTAGAATTGGCATTTCCAACAGGTTCCCAGGTGATGCTGATCATAATAACCATAACCAGCATACAGGAACTACACTTTGAAAGCCACTCTTCAGAGGACAGATTAAGGGCAAACAAATATGAGCTCACAGTCAAAGTTCAGACGCACAACAAAATAAGCCACCATGAGTGAGAGTCAAGGGGTCAATCACCAACAGAGCTAGATTCCCAAGGAACTTGATATATGGGAATGATTAGGTGTAGAGTATAGAATAACTTCATATGAAATATTTAAGACGTAAATGCTAGAAAAGAACCCATATAGAGATTTTAGAAATGAAAACATAATTGTTAAAAGGAAAACCTCAAGGGATAGGTTAAATAGTAGATGAGACATAGCTTGAAAGAGAATTAGTGAACTGGAAAATAGATTTGAAGGAATTCATTTTCCCTCCTCACTCACTCTTCCCATAACCCTACAGCACCTGCTGTATAAGAGTGTGCCAGACCCCGGGGGTGCAGAGATGGGTGAAGACACGGTCCCTGCCCTTGAGGCACGTCAGCCACACATACACACTAAAAAATACCATTGAGGACCCTGGGTGCTGCCACATGGGGCTTCTTCTCAAGATCCACCATGGCACAAAGGGTGGTGTGGTCAACTCTCTGAACCAACAGGAAAGGCTTCTCGTAGGAGGTCATCTGATGCAGTTAAGATAAAGTCCAAACTCCTCCTCAAGCCTGCCAGGCCGCGTATGACCTGCCGCTGCCTGTGTCACCCGGCCTCATCGCACGCCTCTCCTGTCCTCACCCACTATGTGCTGGCCACCTGGGACCTCTCCTTCTCAGGAGGGCTCTACGTTTAGCCCCGTGCAGTGTGGTAGTCATTAGCTGCATGTGGCCGTGGAACATTTGAAATGTAATTAGTCCAAATCAAGTTATGCCATACAGGTAAAATATAGACTGGATTTTGATGACTTAGTACAAAAAAAGGATGTCAAACATCCCATTAGCAATGCTTTTATAGTGTATGTTGAAATGACGATATTTTAGATATACTGGGTAAAGTGAACTATTAAAATTAATTTTACCTGTTTTCTTTTTTAATGTAGTTACTAGGAAATTTTAAATTCCACATAGGGCTTGCCATATATTTCAATTAGACAGCACTGTTCCAAACTCTCTCCCTACCTCAGGGCCTTTGCATATGCTCTTTCCTCGGTTTGCAGTACTGCCCCCACCCTCTTTCTCTGTCAGGCTTTCTTGTTCCTTAGATATCAGTTTAAAGGTCCTCTCCTCGGGGACATTTTCTTTTGAGCCGTACCCAAGTAGGTCTGTTTTTCTCCAGTTCAGAACTGTGTTTTTCCTCCTGCACACTTATTACAATTGGCACTTATTTTGTCTGCTTCCTTGCATGTTGTCTGTGTCATCCACCAAAGTCTAATGACCAGACTTTCAGCCCCAGGAAGGCAGGGACTGTGCAGGTCTGATTTTCCTTTTTCCTGAGTATCTGGCGCATAGTATGCACTCAGTGTGGACTGAGTGAATGTACCCACCAGCCAGGGCCCAGAGCAGGACACAGTGGTGGCTGACGTGGTTTCCCCTCTGCCTGCCCATTGCCAGGCCGTGGAGCGGCTGATCCACCCCCAGCTCTGTGAGCTGTGCATTGAGGCGCTGGAGCAGAACGTCATCCAGGCTGTCAACTCCAGCCGCGAGCGGGCCGGCGAGGAGGCGCTGCACGCCCTCCTGCTCGTGCACTCCAAGCTGCTGGCTTTCTACTCCAGGTGAGCCTGAGGTCCCAGCCCCTTCCCTCCCTTTGAAGAGCACCTCGTCCCTGGCCAAGAGAACCTTCCAGACCCATCTCTGCCACAAAGCCTTCTCAGATTCTTCAGTTCTTCAGCCCCTCTCGGCTCACTCCTTTCTCTGAATTATTTCTTCCTGGAACACTGTCTCCGAGTTTGAATTTAGGACTTCCTGATATGCTGTTCCTGGTCCCTTTTGGTTTCCCATCAGTAATTTTTTTGTTTTAATACAAACAAGTTTTATTTTAAAAATTGATGAGTTAATTTTATTTATACCTTGCCTCTCTCCAAAAAAGGGTGAGGTCAGTTGACCGTCCATGACTCCTTGAGAGTGGGGCCATGCTCCAGATTCCCCTAGCCCGCCTGCCCCCATCTGCGGCCACACGCTGACCAGCCGCCTGTTCTGCTCTCTGCAGCCACGGGGCCAGCTCCCTGCGCCCAGCTGACCTCCTCGCCCTCATTCTCCTGGTTCAGGACCTCTACCCCAGCGAGAGCACAGCGGAGGACGACGACACTCAGGTCTCAGGGCAGCTCCCTGGGCCGTGGGAGGCCGTGAGGGAGACGGCTCAGAAAACTGGTCTGGAGGGTGCTGGGCAGGCTGCCTGGAGAGGCTGTGGGTTCCAAACCATAATTCTGGGCCTGTGGTTGGGCATGACCATTTTCTCCTGCTTTCAGGATGTAAGGGGAATTCGAGAATGCATGCTGTTTTAGTGGGTTAAAAGTGCAGAGTTTGGGAGTCAGACGGTCCCAGCTTCACCACTTAGCTCTGTGAGCTGGGCAGGTCCATGCGCTGTCTGAGCCTCAGTTCCCTCATCTGTGCGGTGGGACAGTGATGGCCTCTTCCTCCCAGGGTGGTTATGAGAACTAAAAGAGATGGTTTACCCAGAGCCCAGCAGTGCCTACAGCGTAGTGCATGCTCCCTGTGTGGCAGCCGCCATCGTCACCATCGTCATCCTCATCATCGGTGGTGGTGGTGGTGGTGATCATGGTGGTTGTGGTTTGGATGGCAGTGTGTGGGAATTTCCTGGAATTTTGGTGGTTCTGGAGAAAGACTACACCAGCTAGAATTGAAACCTCCTTGGAGAGTGAGGACACACCCCCAGCACTGCTCCGTGGATGGGGCGCAGGGGGATGCAGGGGCTGGAGGGCCCTGCGTGGCCCTCTGCTCTGAGGGCTGCACTGTGAAGTGCTGGGGGGTGGAGGACCAGTGGGGAGGAGCCGGTCAGACATACTCTAACCAGCTTCTCCTGTGCCTGTCTCAGCCTTCCCCATGGAGGGGCCGGAGCAGCCAGAACATTCCGGTGCAGCAGGCCTGGAGCCCTCACTCTGCAGGCCGGGCCAGGAGGAGTTCCGCAGGGACCGTAAGCTCTGCACTGTGCGGAGGGGAGAGGGGAGGGCCTGCCTCTCCCGGGAGAGTAGGGGCCAGGGTTGAGCCCGCCTGAAGAGCCCGCCTGAAGAGCCTCTCAGAGCCCTCGGCCCAGGCTGCCCTCTCTCCCTCCCAGGAGACAGACAGCTCCCTCCCTGAGGAGTACTTCACACCGGCTCCTTCTCCCGGGGACCAGAGTTCAGGTGAGACCTGGGGAGGAGAGGATGGGGAGGGGAGGGGGGAGATGCCAGTTGGCAGCCCTGGGGAATCCGTCTTAGGGTTCTGTGGACGCCCACCCCCTATAAGGGCCCAGCCACAGATGCCCAAATTCCTGGAGTACAGGACCCTGTCTGCAGCTCCCGCTGTCCACCTTGCAAGCGCCAGCTTGAAGTCAAGGACTGTTAAGGCCGCTCCAATGATTCCTAGAACTTTTTATGACAAATTGATTTCATTTGTGTGTATTCTCTCCCTTTTCTTTTTGTAATTAAGAAGTAACCAAGTAATTAAAATTAATAATCATTTGATTTCAGTATGATTTAAAGTATAAATATTCAGTTTATACCTTACCTGTTTTTCAAAGTAAACAATTAAAAGAAAAATGTTCAAAATTTTATTCACAAAATGACAGCGTTGCTTAGAGAAATAGATAAGCCAAAATCCAGACTCTTGAGGTCCCTGTGAACAAGCATCACGTTTATCTCAGAAGTACTGGGGAAAAAGGAAGGATGGTGTGGTTCCCGTCACTGATGGAAGAAAGAAGGCCAGGGTTTCCGGAGGAGAAACTTCTCAGACTGAGTTTTGAAAGGAATTTCCTGTGTGGCCCCCTCAAACCAGTGGTTCACGACCCTGGCCGCCCGTTAGAATCGCCTGGGCAGCCTCAGCCAGGCCAGTTAAGCTATTCGTGGTCAGTGTGAATACTTGTAGAAATTTCGCCGGTGAGGCCAATGAGCGTGAGGGCGGGAACCAGCGCCCCGCCGAGAGTTAGGTTAGAGCAGTGGGGCTCAGCCCTGGCTGCACAGTGGCCTCACCTGGGGGTTTCAAGAACTGAAGCTGGGCCTGTGCGGGACAGTCTGACTTAGCTGGTCTGGGGTGTGGCCTGGACATCAGGATTTTTAAGTCTCATGTGCAGCCTCGGCTGAAACCCGCTGAGTTAGATGTTCTTAACTTTAGGTGCTTGGATGGGCTACAGGAGCCAGGGCCCCCTGAGGTCATGTGCCAGCTCACAGATGCTTGCATATTTCTCTGGGGCCGGGTCCGTCACAGTCCTCAGTCCTCTGAGCTCTCCATGAGCCCAACACACGTTGAGAAACCCCACTTGGGGGTGTTTGCTGAAGTTCCTTTTTCTGACGGCTCCCTTCCCTTCTTGATCACGGTCCTTTTCCTGGCCCCTGTCTCCCAGGGGTCAGTTTTTTTATGCCGCAGGGCTGTAAATGATGCCGTTCCGCGGTGCACAGAACTCACAGCTTATAAATTGCTTGAGTTGCGTTCATCCATTTGTAAATCAGGTGTCTGAACCACAGAAACAGGCTTCCCCAGGGAAACGTGATTGTAAATGATAGTTATTTGCAGTGAACTGTAAGAGAGAACACTATCGTTACAAACATCGCGCGTCAAATATTGAATGGTTCCCTGGGTTTTTGTGAGCTGTCCCAGGAAAGGAAATCCAGCTTAGTTCCTAGCACAGAGTAGGTGTTCAGTGAAAGTTTGCTGATTGACTAAAGGACTGGGGAAATGTAGAGCATGTGTGCTGCCTCCTAGTGAAGAGGCACTGTTATAACCAGGGAGGGGGCCTGAAGGATTGGCGAGGGCAGAAACAAGGAGGGGATTAAGGGGGTCCAGGAGGGGCTGAGGAATATGCCCCCCACCATTGCCAGGTACGCCCGCAGGAGCCTGCTCCAGCCGCCGGCTTCAAAGGGAGCTTCCTCCCCCAGGCCAGGCCGCCTTAGCCCGGGTGCAGAGTTCACCCTGCACCTGCCGGCTTGGGATAGGATGGGAAGGCCAGTGCTGCTCCAGTCCACACCATGGTGCCCTTGCCCCTCCCTGCCAGGGGCTGGGAGCCACTGATGGTGCAGGGCCATCTCTGTGCCACCCTCCCCTCTGACACGCTGTTGGCCATTATTTACATTTTCCCATTATTTATGTTATTACTTGTGGCCTGCAGGTAGCACCATCTGGATGGATGGGGACACCCCACCCACTGATACTCCCCAGGTCCAGGTGAGTTTCTCCTGGGGGAGGGGTTCTGCGGGGCACCGGCTGATCTGAGCTGTGGCCGGGAGCGCTGGGCAGTCAGGGTTTCTCCTCTGGGGGTGCCCTGCACCAGCACCAGCCTCCGTCCTGCCACCTCAGCGATGGTCAGAGCGGGGACGGAGCGCAGCCCAGAGGCAGGGCTGGCGGGCGAAGGGGTCCTCAACTCCTGAGAAATCCCACCCTCCTCTCTGTTCTTGGGAGTGAAAGTCCAACTTAATTTTTAATGTTTTTTCAAATGAGAAAGTAAATATATTCATTGTAGAAAAATCGGGAAATACAAAAATATGGAAAAGGAATAAAAATCACTCAATCCCTCCCCAGATGTTAACTGTTAGTAGACTATTAGATTTGAGTGTTTCCTTCTAGTCTTTCCAGTGATTTTTATATATTTATATGTATGTACACACACGTACTACACATGTTTTTTTCTTTTTACCAACTTTGAAACCTAATGTGCTTCATTATACCTTTTCCTTTCGTCGTTTTCCCATTTACTGGGCATTCTTCAACAGTGTGGTTTTTAATGACTCTTCAGGAGTCTGTCACCTGTGTGTTATTATTTATGGAGCAGATCCCCAGAACATACAGTCCATCATATGTTTTTTCTTTATCATGAGACCACAGTGACATCCTTACAGAGAAATTTTCGTGGCATCTCTGATAATTTCCTTAATTCTCTACTTTTGCTCACTAAAAGCTTGCTTACTCAGAGCCCTCCATGCTGCTGGAGTCTTGCTCATTTAGTCCTGTTGTGCCTCAGTTTCCCCATTGGAATGGCTGTCAGGATGTTCTGAGGGTGGGTGAACTGACAGTGTTACTTCAACGCCATCATCCAGTAAGGGCACAGGGCGGGAGCCCCTTCCCCCCCGTGCTCCCGTCTGTCCCGCCGCCTCCTCCCTTCATCACCCTCGGCCCCTGCTTGGCGTCCAGGCCTGACTCCGGGCCGGAAGGCCCAGGACCACCTGAGAGAGAGACAGGTGGCAGCCGTCCTGGAGCTGCAGGGGCTGTTTCCACCGAGGGTGTGGATTTGAGAACTGCGGTTTCTCGGAGCTGAAACTGTTATCCCTCCTGGTTCACAGGGAGGACAGCGAGTGGGCAACCGTGGGTGGATCCCATATGAGGAGGCCAGACGGCTCCCCACCCTGACCCCTGACAGTCCGTCTCCCTCCACAGATGGCTGAAGACACCCTCCAGACACTGCTCCCTTGCTGCCCGGTACCTTCCAGCCCCAGAAGGATTTTTCTGGATGCCAGTGTGAAAGACAGCTACTGCCCCATGGTGCCCCACACCATGTACTGCCTGCCCCTGTGGCCGGGCATCAACATGGTGCTCCTGACCAAGGTGGTAGCACCCCCACCTGCCCCAGCGACGCTCCGGCCTGGACGCTCTGCCAACGGGCTGCCCCTGCCTTGCGTTTCTTCCCTTAGAGCCCCAGCACACCCCTGGCCCTGGTCCTGTACCAGCTGCTGGACGGGTTTTCCCTCCTGGAGAAGAAGCTGAAGGAGGGCCAGGAGGCCGGGAGTGCCCTGCGGTCCCACCCCCTCGTGGGGGACCTGCGCCAAAGGATGGACAAGTTTGTCAAGAACCGTGGGGGCCAAGAGATTCAGGTGAGACCCAGATCCCGGACATGCCGGCCTCGGGGAGAAGAGACGGGGCCTGCTCGGTCCACAGCGGGGTAGGGGCAAGGGCTCTGGGCCCAGGTCCTGCCCACCATAGGTTTGCGATCCTTGTTTCCCCATTAGGAAATGGGAACAAAAGCTTAGAGCGGCACGTGACGTTTTCAGAATGTTTTTATGTGAATTTGGCAGAACCTGAGTTATAATTCCCGTTTTTTAGATGAGGAAACTGGGGCTTAGGCAGAGAGTGGACTTGGCCAAGGTTACTCCCTGTGAGCGGTGGAGCCAGAGCCTGACTTCAAGACTCAGTGACAGCCAGTGGTCCGCCCATGGCGCCCCGAGCAGCGTGGCAGGTCACAGAGGAGCAGGACACAGGCCACTCCCACCCCCGGGGGCTTAGAGCCCAGGTCTGGAGATGAGACCAAGGGACGTGGACAGTGTGTAAACAGTGAAAAACAGGGCACAGTCTTGTCAGGAGCCTGGAGGGACGTTTGGGAGGGGTAGATCACCTGGTTAAGCGGCTGGGGCTGCTCCCATGGCGGGCCGCACTGCAGTCTGTTGAGGACCTGAGATTCGTCATGGCTGGAGTGTGCATTGGTCCGAAAAAGGGCAGGAGGATTAGAGGAGGCAGAGCGAGCAACCGAAGGCCCAGACCCAAGTGGATGCAGGTTCCTGGCCCCAGGAGGCGGAGGCTGCTCAGCATCTCCCAGTGCCTCCGGGCGTCGCAGTGCGTGGGGTCAGAATGCAGGGTCCTCCCTTAGGAGATCGCCCAGGGCTCCTCCCACCGGCTGCCTGTGTCCACCCTGCCCTGGAGGCCTGCCCTGTCCTTCTGACAGTGTTAGTTTATGTGTCTGCTGGCTGGACAGTGAGCCTAGGACATGGCACACAGAAACTGCTCTTCCAATAAATGTCTGCTGAGTGAACAGAACATGGTGTAGAGCGGGGTGCAGAGAGCCGGGGGAACGTGCCGGAGACCCAGCTCTGGCTGTGCAAGGGCGGGTGTGTGCTGAGCTCAACGCTGAGGCTGTCGGGAGGGTGGTGCCCTCTCGGAGCCGGACATCAGAAGGGTCTCCCCTGGACCTCACTGTGAGAACATCATCACCTGTCATCGTAACCTGTCACCTGTCCTCCTACAGAGCACCTGGCTGGAGTTCAAGACCAAGGCCTTCTCCAGAAGTGAACCCGCCTCGTCCTGGGAGTGAGTGGGGGGCTCTGGGGATGGGGTGGGGAGTCGTTTGGACAGAGAGGCTGTCTCCCCTAGGCCAGGAGGGAGAGCATGCTCCAGAAGGTGCTTATGAGGGCAGAGGGGGTCCTGGGAGAGCAGGGTCCCACCCCCGGATGCCCGAGGTGGGTTGGAGAGCAGAGAGGCTAGAGGTTGAGCAGGGCTGTGAGGACCCAACACTGGGGGAAAACTGAGATGCTGGCCCCTGGCTCGCTGAGGGTGAGGGTGCACTCCATCAGCTGTGTCTGTCATCAGTTAGGAGCAGGGGTGACCACAGGGCTCCCAGGGCCCTTCCCGCTGTGACGTTCTCATCTCCCGGTGCCCAGGTTGCTCCAGGCGTGCGGGAAGGTGAAGCGGCAGCTTTGCACCATCTACCGTCTCAGCTTCCTGACGGTGGCTCCCGGCCGGGGAGGCCCTCAGCTGCCCCGGCACCTGCAGGAGCAGGTGCAGACGCTCATGCAGTAAGTGCCGCGGGCCCCTCGGGAGCCATAGCGGGCTCGAGGGGCGGGCACCCTCACTGCTCCCTGCCTCCCCTGCAGAGAAAAGCTGATGGACTGGAAGGACTTCCTGTTGGTGAAGAGCAGGAGGAACGTCACCATGGTGTCATATCCTGGTGCCCGCGCCCAAGCCTGCCCGGAAAGGCCCCTCGTGTCTGCCCATCTCCTCCACCTGCTGGCTCTGGACTGCGGGCTTTGGGGAAGGAGAATGTATTCCACCAGCTCAGCTGCTTTTCTCTGAGGAAAAATAATAGGAGTTAGTGTCCTCAGTGCCTTGTCTTAGGAACCCTCCGAGGCTGAAATTTCAGAAACCCCTGCTGTGCCACAGACACTGATAAAGGCCTTGGAGAGGTTTCTGTCAATGCTGTGCAGCCAGCAAAGTGGTGATGGGTCTTCCACGAGATGGGTCCTGGGGTCAGCCAGGTTTCAGAGGCCATGTCCTCCTCCTCGGTGGTTATACTTCACAGTGGACTGTGAAGGCTCTGAGAAGGCCTGCAGTAAATATGTTTATCCCTGTTTAAAAAACCATGTCCAAGACTTATTTGACCCTTTTCTTATGGAACACCAGTTTTATCAAATACTGATTTTTCCCTGGAACTCTCTATAAAGCAACTTTTCTGATAGTAAAATCTCTAAAGGGTCAGGCCTCCAGTCTCCTGAGACTTCTGTCTTCAGCTTGCAGGTGAAAGGACAGACGGGGCCTCGTTAGCCACCAGCCACCACCCTTCCATGGGTGTCTGTTCCCCTCTCAGATGGGAACTGTCCAGCCTCTCAAGATGAAGTGTAGAGATGAACAAAATCACAGTGGGGTGTGTGGGCCAGGCAGTCAGCTAGGCTCGCTCATCAGCTCCGCAGCTCTGCAATCACACCAGCCTCCCCGCGTGTAGAATTTAAACTCATCCCTCACGAAAATGATAAAATATGAACATACCGTGTTCCTGTTGGGTCCAGAGCTCCCCATATTAAATGTACTAGCGTCAGGGATCCATTGTACTCGCATCTTAGAACTTCTCACGGTCGGGGGTTCAGAGGTAAAGAGAACTGGGAAGAAGGGATCCTAGGGGGTGGGCTGGAATGGCACCCCGCTGGGAGGGCAGGCGTGGCCTCCCGACTCCATGGTGTCCCCTTGTCCTGCGTCCAGGACAGGGTAGCTCCTTCTCTGGTTCCTGGCTTTCCGAGTGCCTTAACTCTGCCCTTCACCTACCTCGAGGACTTCCCCGGCTTGGTGCATTTCATCTACGTGGACCGCACGACTGGGCAGATGGTGGCCCCGTCCCTCAGCAGCAGCGAGAGGACTTCGTCAGAGCTGGGCAAGGGGCCCCTGGCCGCCTTCATCAGAACCAAGGTAACTGCCACCCCGGCCGGGCGCTCTCCACCACCCAGCAGACACCATGTGCTGGCCTGACCTCTGCCCTCAGGCTGGGGCTCCTGGAGGACTCTGAGCACACCCACCTCAACCTTCCTGGCCTCTTCTGTCAGCGTCCATGCCCGGCTCTGCGGGCTCCAAGGAAGACTGGCTTATCTTCATCACCCCAAGGGCCCGATCAGTACCCGGGGCCACGTGGGCCTCAGTCCAGGTTGGGGGTTCTTCCCAGGTGTGGACTAGCACCTGGATTAGCAGTCTGGGCAGCGAGGTCAGAGGAGGAAACGGCCAGGGCCTGATGCCAGGCCTGGCATAAATGCCCAGTAAGTATTTGTTGAATTAACTAAAACAGAAAGAAGAAACATAGGTTAATCAATCTGAGTATCAGAATTTAAAACTAGGTGGTTTCTACTAAGGAAACATCCCCTGGGGGTTCATTTCTTCTCCTTAACTGACTCTTCCTCTTTATGGCAAACTAATATATGTACACTTGTATATACTGTACATATATAATGCTATGTAGCATAGTATAATATAGTATATTGCATGTGCATATATATATTGTGTGTGTGTGTGTCCACATAAAGTATATCGTAATCGTCAAGATAAGATGGGTGACAGGAGGCCTGTTGGAGTCCCAGCTCTGCCCCTCCCCAGCTGTGTGACCTGGGGTGTTCCTTAGTCTCAGTTTCCATTTCATTATCTGTGAGAGAGGAAGGTAAACTATTGATGTCGTAGAATGAGCACAAAGATTACAAATGCACGAGATGATGCATATGAAACACTTGGCTTGGTATGTGGCACAGAATATGGGTGGAGTTTGCTGAGCGTTTCCTGGTACCATCAGCAGCAGCAGCAGCATCTTCGTCTTCGTCCTCTTCCCGGAGGTGGTTGTGGTTTCTTTCACTGTTGTTCTGTGCAGTCGGTTGTGGTTGAGATCATTCTGTGTGTGCACTTGTGTTTACCACATTTCACTTCACTTTATATCGGATGCATTTCCCCATGTCATTAATTCTTCATCAACAGGATTTTTAACAGCTCCACGGTAGTCCATCATGTGACTGTAACATAATTTACTCAGCCGTTTCCCTGGTGTTGAGCATTTAGATTGTTTCCAGGCTTTCACTGTTATAAATAATTCTGCAGTGCACACCTTTGTGCATCCATCTTTGTCCTCTTCTCTGATTATTTTCTCAATATGGATTCCCAGAAATGGAATTACTAAGTCAAATGGGAGGAATTTTTTTGGGGTTATTAATACGTGTTGTCAGATTTCTTTCCTGAAAAATATAGCAAATCCACGTCTTTGTTTGCAGATTCAGTTAGACGTTTTGTTGTGGTCGGCTTTGGAGTGAATCGTGTGTGTCCCCCACTAAGCTTTCTGGTGAGAGTGCTCATCAGGCCTTTTCGAGGGGGATGCGGGAGCCCGGCGTCCCTGCTGCCTTCCCTCGGCAGCTCACAGGCAGCATCAGCAAGACCCTGAATTAGGCCAGAGAACGTCACAGAGGCATCTGAGGCATTGGTCCCTTATCCACTGTGTTTCCATCGGACCCCATGTGAACCCTGGTTTGGATTCAGCCCTGGAGCGGAGGACCCCCTGGATCAGGGGGCTCTGTGTTCACACACCGTACTTGCACCTTCCCGGCCTAATCTATGCCAGATTCCTGGCCCTGGACCAGCCCCGTGAGCCTTATAAAGTGTGGATTAATAATGTCGCTGGCTGTTTTCTCACCTGAATGCTGAGTTTACTAGTTAATGGCTGTGTGTCTAGTAAAGTTAGAACAGCATCTTCACATGTATTTGATCGATACAGTAGCCATGGGGCTGGTCCATCCATCCCTCCATCCAACACCGATTTGTTACCGAGCTCCTGCTGTGAGCTGAGGCCGTCTGTGGGCGCTGAGCGTGCTCTCCTGCTTTCCCAGGTTTGGTCTCTGATCCGGCGGGCGCGCAGGTACCTGCAGAAGGGCTACACCACGCTGCTGTTCCGGGAGGGCGACTTCCACTGCTCCTACTTCCTGTGGTTCGAGAACGAGATGGTGGGTGTGGCCAGGCGCGGGGCAGGACAGTCCTGAAATACTTTCCTTTCCTGTGACTCTTGGACTCCTTTCTTCTGGATTGTGTTCAGTCTGTCTGTCTCTTCGTCTCTTCTCGTCCCTGGTGGAGCTGACAGGTAAGCACAGCTGGTCGGGACCCAAAACTCAGAGTATATTCGCATAGGCCCTATGACCCCTCCTCCCAGCTCTCTGAAGAACCCACGCCATTGTTAGGGCAGTGTCCAGGTACCATGCGAACAGGTGGATGCAGACCCCGAGTGAGAAAGGATGCTCAGGTTGCGTGCCGCCTCAGTGGTGCTTCCACGTCATCAGCTCCACCTGGGAAGCGTGGCACACCGTGGTCCCCTCGTAGAGGTGGAGAGACCGAGGCTCGAAGCAATTACCCATCCTGCCCGAGGTGATGCTGACAGTGTGGCTCGGGTCTCTGGCCTCCTGGGCCTGTTCCCCAGACCTCACAGTTGCTACAGTGTAAGCACAGGTCAAGGGGACTTGTCTGTGTCTCCCCCCGACCTCGCTCTGTCTCTCTGTTTTTCCTTTCCCCGTTTCTGTCTCTATTTTCTCCGCGCTTGTCACCTTTAATCATTATCCCAGCTCTCTAAGGGCCAATTCCTTCTACCCCTCACATTCCCTTGGTCCCTGTTCTCCTGTCCCCTCCCTGCTCATGCTCTGCCCTCGGTGTGAGCCCTCCTTCCCTTCACCCTGAGAGCAATGCCCCATCCCGGCCCAGGGTGCACGTAGTTGTTGGGTCTCTCACAAGCTCATATCCGCACAGTGCCCTGTGATGGCTGGGGCCGGTGTCATTGGCCCCAATGTACACATGGAGACACTGATGCCCCACAGATTAAACACCATAGCCAGGGCCACCGAGGTCATAAGCGATGTAAGCCAGAACCCAGGCTCAGCTCTCCTGACCTGCAGGCTCCCATCTTTGCTCTGTGGCCTCTCAGAAGTGCCCAGGATGTGTGGATGTCCTTTCCCTTAGCTTCTGGGGAGAGACAGGGTTTCACATGTGTGGTTGGTCCCACAGGGTAACAGGCTGAAGCAGAGCTGTTGGGTGGGAGACTGGCGTGCAGGTGCAAAGGCGGGCTGTGCCATGTGGTCATGGGCAGCCACTTGACACTGCTGGGTCCACCTCCTCACCTGCAGGCCGGGCCCACAGTGCCCAGGCAAGCATTTCGAGGGCCTGTGACTGTGTTTGGCACAGAGTGGGTGCCCGATGGATCTTGATTCCTTTCCCCTCCCCTCCTCATGCACCCTGCAGTACCTGCTGCTTTCAAGGAGAGATGTGGGCCTTTTGATGATACCTTGCTCTCCATGACACCTCCCTGGTCGCCCTCCTGGCAGCCCTCCCAAGCACGTGCCTATCGCTCATCACGCAGGTCCACTCATGGTTGGGAATGAGAGCTACCGCGTGCCAGGCACGATGCTCGGAACTTTATAGATATTGTTCCCAATGTCATTGGGAACTTATTGTTGTTCCCACTTCACAGATGAGAAAACAGGGTAAAAAGAGGCCCATGTGTTTTCCCAGGCACCCAGCGCACCAAGCAGGGCTGAGCCAGCCAAACCTGGTGTATCTGACTCAGCCCATGTCCTTCCCACCACACCCACTGCCTCCCAGTTCAAGACCCTCTTCCTCCTTCCTCAGGGGCACAAACTACAGATAATGGAGGTGCCTGTCCTGTCCGATGACTCGGCTCCCGTTGGCGTGCTGGGAGGAGACTACTACAGGTGAGGCCGCCTCAGGAGGCTGCTGGGAACAGCGGAGGCACAGATGCTGGGTGATAAGTGTGCATTCCCCCAAGGGGAGCAGCTCCTCCTTCAGGAAAGCCCCCAGGAAGCAAGGGGCAGAAAAGGCCTTGCTGGCCCAGGTGCTGGGGCCTAGTGGGGTGACTGAGTCCCTGCACGGTGCCAGGAGAGGCCCCTGGCTTTGGGAGCCGTGCCATGGCCTTGCTCCTGAATCCTGTCCTCCCTTTTCTTTCTCCAGGAAGCTCCTACGATACTATAGCAAGGGCCACCCAGCTGAGGCTGTCAAGTGCTATGAGCTGCTGGCCCTCCACCTGTCGGTCATCCCCACGGACCTGCTGGTGCAGCAGGCCAGCGAGCTGGCCCGGCGCCTGTGGGAGGCCTCACGCGTCCCCCTGCTCTAGGCCAGCCCCGACTGCCCTGGTGCATTCTGCCTGTGCACCCTGGTTCTCCAGGTCCAGCCCCGCTTGCAAGCATCCCCACAGCAGCCTCCTCCTGTTCCTAGAGGCCGCCTGAGGCTGGCCCCGAGTTCCCAGGGCAGCCCCAGGGTTTCATGAAGAAACTCCACCTAGACCAGCCTCCACTGGGTCGTGAGCAAACGTCCAGTGCTTCCCTCTGGAGAAGGAGGGAGGCCAGGGGTTCTGTTGATCTCCTTAGAACAGCAGTGGCTGTGATGCTGGAGCTGGGGCAGCCACTCTGTCACACTGCCTCTTTGTTTATCCCCAGGAGACAGGGAGGAAGTCCCCAGTGCCCACAGGTGTCTAGAGACACCCTCCTTTCTGCTGTCCTCGGAGTGGAGAAAGAGCTTGTCCCTCGGCAGGCCATTTCCCTCCCCGGGTGACAGATGCTCCACTGGCTGGGTTTGAATTTCAGCTCTGCCTCTTCCGCTCTGCAGCTCTGGGCAGCGTTCCTAAACTGTGAACCTGTCTCCCCACGTTTACAGTGACAGCATCTCCCTCTCAGGGTAGTTGTGAGGGCCCCAGACACGCGACAGCTGCTCAATAAATGCTGGTTATGGTTATTGTTATTGTTCAAGCCAACATGCCTGGGCTCCTGAGCCTTCTTGGAGCCGAGAAGCCCTGGCGAGGTTCTAGCCCCTTCGTGCCCTGCTCATTCTCTGCTCCTGCCCCGGCCCCACCCCAGAGATGTGTGTCACTCAGACCAGCGGATCCCAGGCTTTGAAGATTTTAAAAGCTGCCCAGGAGGTACACCCCCTCTCCTCTAACCCAGAAGTCCCCAGCCCAGAATAGACCCAAGGATAACAGACCATCAGAAACTGGGACTGGGCATCGTCCGCTGCTCTGGGGCCGAGGGGCCGCTGGTGGGGTGGAGAGAAGCGACGTGGCAGAAGTCAGCACCCAGCGCAGCACAGACATGCAGCCGGCAGCCGAGCCTGCTGTGTCTTCAGTCCCGAGCTGAAATTTGTGCAAGAAGACTCTTCTTTCCTATTAGGGGAACAGCTTACAGGGGACAGAGCTGCTGAAGGAACTGGAACCAGACCTCGGGCTAACGTCCTCAGAAGGTGGCAGTGAGGGACGGTCACCTGAGGTGGCCCAGTCTGCATTCCTCTTAAATATCACGACTTTATGGATGGAAATGTAAACCATTGGTTGTGGAAAATCCAGAAGAGCTCAAAAGTAAAAAAAGAAGCCTAGAAGCCCACTGCTGTCCAGGATCCCACATCCCACTTTGTCACCTAATAGTTTCCCCTAAATTTTAACAGCTGCTCCATGTGATGGGTCTAGTTTAACCAATCCCCCTAGTTTTTCAATATTATGACAACACCAGGTGAACAGCCCGAGTTGGGTTTTAGCAGAGTCACACGTGGCGTGACCCCTCCGAGGCGTGTGGAGGGTGTCAGAGTTGAGAGCAGAAGCGTCCTCGGGAGCCCTCTCGCTCAGAAGCACCTTTTCCTTGCGTTCTCCCAGCTCTGAGATGCAGCTCTGAGAGCAGGTTTCTAGAACATTGACAGACGTCGGAGCAGGACACTCACCTCCTAGGGTGCTTTCTTCCTGCCAGGGGACCGGCCTGCTAGCCAACGGGCAGAGAACAAAGGGCTCCTGATTGAAGACAGGCCAGAGGACAGTGGGAAAGCTGGAGATATTCACAGATGGGAGCTTGGAAAGTAGGAAAGGTGCTGAAAGAACAGAAATATCCAGGCCTTCCCAAGAAGAAGGCGAACCCCGAGAACTACGGAGAGTGCAGTGGCCCCCAGCCCTGCAAGCTTCTCAGCAGCCTGGCAAGCACAGGGTGTTTGAGCCTTCAGGAGAGTGACCCGGCCTTGGAGAGTTATCAGCACCGGGATTACTCTCCGCAGGCCTGGTGTTGGCATGACTTCTTCCTGGTTAGTAGGCAACCTCCAGAGTCTCCGCCCCGCGTGGACTCTGCCCGCCCAGTGTAGACTCGGTCCGCGTGTGCTCAGTGTCCTCTTAGTCGTGGCCTGAAGCCAAGTATGGCAGCTGGACCGCAGCTCCTCCTCTCTTCCTGCTTGCTTCCTGCTCCTCCCCCTGTGGGGGGAGCACAAAAAGCTGGTTGCAAGCAAATTCCTGGCCTAGCACTGGGCAGAGATGGCTGCCAGCGGCCGAGGGCTCTGCAGGGCCGTGGGCGCCTCTCCCCGCCCTGCTTGGAGACGAGCTCATTGGGAAGCCAGGGGACACCTGAAGCCTGAGTACGACGCGGTGGTGATAGGAGCAGGTAAAGCAGGCTGCGCCAGAGCTGAAGGAGGGGCAGCCCTGCTCAGGGGCCTGGAGGGCCCTTCCCAGCCCCTCCCCTCCCTCTGCTCTGGGCACCGCTGGCCAGGAGTTGGGGCAAGAGCAGAGGCCGTGGTGGAGAGCCCACCTATCTGCAAGCAGGCAGTGGGCTCCTGGGGCTGGCTATGCCATCTGTGTGGTCTGGAGCAGAGTCTTGTCCTCTCTGGGCTTAGGTCTCATCTAGCATGACCAGGGAGGACTGGGTGAGCTTAGGGGTTTCCAGGTATCTCCTGCGAAATTAGCTAGTTGCCACCATATCCTTAGGAAGCATATGGTACATAAGGGTCAGAAAGAAAGGCCTGGGCCAGCAGACCAGTGAGATCCAGACACCTCAAGTGCCCTGAGTTCTTGTCCCCACACCCTTATCACTAAGGTCACCCATCCCCAAAGGAAACAGGAATCGCAAATTGTAAGGGGCAGTAGAGGAAAAATAGAAATGAGTCACAGAGATCCTGCTGTGGGTTCGCCGAGGGTGACAGTGTCCCACCGCCTTGCACATCGGGTGCCTGTGGGGGATCCGCCACAGTGATCCTCAACACTCCTCTGATCCCCGGGCTGCAGAGTCCTGATCTGCCGGGTGACTGTGTGACGCTGTGGGCCAGGACCAGATTGGCTTCCATTCACGCTCCCAGAGGGCCGGAATTTCAACTTCTAACCTTATTTCCAAATGGGTTCATACAGAGAGACAATGACAGGACTGGAAGATGCTCATCCTCCAGCTCTGATGCTGCATCTGTGTTCTGGCATTTCTTCATTTCTGTGTGAACCAAGAACAGTCACGTGCCGGGAAATGTTTAACAGTCCCCTTTCCAGGGAAAAATGCGTGCATATATACACACAGAAGTTTATTATAAATAAAATATAAAATAAATTTAAATATAATTTTATATAATTATATATATTTTATATAATAAATATAAAATAAATATAAAAAGTTTATTATAAATAAAAGACTTGTACCACACAATTTTACAAATAAAGAACAATACTCTTAAATTCCAGGCAGCCAATTGATCCTCACCGAATTTCTGTGATTTTTGCCAAACTCAGTAGCCAACCTATGTTTGCAGTTGACAGATGAGGATAGTTGCAAAAGGAATGTTGATATTTTCATTTACTTGAAAGAGCAGAACAGAAGTGAAACAATGAAGATTTATGTCCACACTTCACTCCTCTGTCAATGATGGGAATGACTGCTCAATCAGATAATATTTTTCCAATACGGGGAAGAATATTTCCTCAACTTTTTGTGCTATCCACAGTGTAACAGCGACAGACACAACATGCTGTTAAATTTAATCTGCCTTATTCACATCTTCTCCATCAACTTTCTTAAGTTGAACAGTCAACAAAATTAATCAAGCCCCAACGTGTACTGTTTGCTGAGTTCCATGGTGTAAATACTCCCACGGTGGCCTTTTTCAAGTTGCCACCGTGATGTCGCTGAATGTGAATTTGGGAGAGAGACGCAGTAGAGCATCCTTGCGTAGTGGGGCCGCTGGACGGATCCTTGGAGGCCAATAACCACAAGAGCATGGGTAACAGTAAGACAGTAAAATAGTTAGGAAGTGAACGTTTTGAGTATTTATTACCTTTGGTTTTATTATTTGTAGAACTGTAAGTTTATATAATTTGATGTTTAAGAATGGCTGTGTTTGACAACTGCCTTATAAACCTCCCTGGCTGGGGGAAGCCAGCTCCAGCGCCCTATGACTGGACTCGGGAAATGGAAGTGCTCCAGGACTTTGAGCCTCAGAGAAGCCCCTCGCCTTTTTCTGCCCTTGGTGACAGCCCACCCCTGCTGTCTTCCAGCAAGGAGGATGGACCCTTGGTCTTATGTCTGCATCCCTGTAGTCATGCCAGTACCTGGGAGCCACCTTGAAGATGACCCTGATTTAGTCATTTGACTCAGTGTGCCTAAGAGTGACCCAGGAGCTTGTTAAAAGGCAGTCCCTGGGCCCCGTGTCTGGTCATCAGGATTCCGAGGGTTGAAAATGACTCGAGGAAGTCAGCACATCTCACCAACACTGAGTGGCCCTGATGTGGGCAGCTCAGCCCACACGTTCTAGAGCCCGAGTTCAGAGCCCCTTCTCTCCAGAGCCCTGGGTGCCTGCTGCCTGGAGATCCCTATAGTCAGGCCGGGTCTCAGCAGAGCCTGCAGCTCATGACCCCTCCAAGGGGACAGGGTGGTCACCAGAAGCTGCAGGAGGGCTCGGCAAGGGCTGGGGGTGGGGATGGTGGAGGGAGGAGGGTCCTGGGCTGTTGGACCCTCAGCTTTCATCATTTGAGGTCTCTGTGCATTTGTGGGCTTACGTGTGATGACTGAACTGGACCCAGTTGCCTGGAAGACTTTATTGGTTTTCCATGATTTATCATCAGCGCTAATTAAAAGACAAATAGCTACCATTTACTGTGGGTCTGCTAAGGGTCAGGTGCTTTACATATAGGATGGGTCATTCTCCCTGCAACACTGCAAGGTCCAGCACCCTCTCTGGTCTACGTATAAAGAAGCTTGAGGCTCAGGGTGGCTGAAATGACTCTCCAAGGGCCACGCCCTGGTAAACAGCAGAAGCCAAGGTGAGCCCGGGGTGGCCAGGCTTTAGTTTGTTGTGTGGATATGAGAACAGGGCTTTTCAAACTGCAGGCTGCAATCTATTCGTGAGTCCCATCCAGCTTTTTTTTTTTTTTTTTGGCGAGGAAAGGTTGTCCCTGGGCTAACATCTGTGCCAATCTTCCTCTATTTTCTATGGGGGACGCCGCCTCAGTGTGGCTTGGTGAGCGGTGTGTAGGTCCGCACCAGGGATCTGAACCTGTGAATTCTGGGCCACTGAAGTGGAGTGCACAGACTTAACCACAATGCCACCAGCCCAACCCCCTGCATCCAGCATATTTTTTAAGCTTTCTCATGAAAAATTTCAAAAATATGTAAAAATAGAATGTCAAGCAGCATTTTAAAAAATGAAACATAAGTAAGTCACATGCTTATCATGTGAGTTAATATTAGTTTATGAAACTTTTGTTTCTGTGAAACACATTTGTATACAGGGTGTGTGCCAGGTCATTTCTTCCCGTGGATCATGGTCAGAGAGGTTTGAAAAACTCCATCTTAGGATTCCTTGAATGGAAGAGAACTTGGCTCAATGGCCTCTCAAACGCTGGGGGTCTCTGTGTGGAGAATGAGAAAAAAATCAGCTCGGCCGTGAATAAAGCCATCACATGGCTCATTGCTGCCTCCTATTTATGGATGTTTGTCAAATTAATGGTTGAGCATTTTATTTGAGTCAACAGTGGGTCCAGGTTGGTGCCCAGAGAACGTGGTCATCTACTGATGTCTTTGAAGACTCAGAATGACCTTCTATCACCAAGGAGACGCATGAGTCTCCCCTCCTGTCTGAAGACGACCGGGGCCTGTGCTCTGCCGAACAAAAGATCCTCCATCAGCAGCTACAGCTTCTCCTGAGGGTAAAGGAACAGGAGGCCGGCTCCACCCAAGCGCCCGTGTGCTTGGCTGAGACTGGCCACCTGCCTCAGGGTGACCAGGGGGCTTGTGAGAAACCCGTCCCAGTCCCCACCCCCAGCCTGCTGAGTAGACTGTAGGGGGTGGTCTGAGACTGACCTGATTCTCAGGTGATCCTGAAGCTTCTCAAAGCAGGAGGGAGACTCGCTCCCAGTGGGACATGGGATCCTAAGCCAAGTTCAGGGCTCTTCCCCAGGGCAGCCATCCCAAGACTTTTGGAAAGGAACTTTGTACATAAGATAGACAAATTTACCCCCTCGGCTGGCATTCCTGAAGTACACCTCGTTACTCTAGCACACGTGGAAGCCATATGTGTTTACTTCATTGTGGACTGTTCCTATTTTATTTTGGGAGCCCTGGGGATTGACAAAGACAAACCTGTGTGAGTAAAGCCTTCTGGGACACCATTGTGCCCATTGTGAACCACACAGGCAAAAGAGGCCACGCTTGACAGCAACTGTCTACGTGACCAGCACTCACCTGGACGGCCAGTGAGTCCATGCTGGACGAGGACATGCAGCATCAGTGCACCAGCCACACTTGCCTTCTCTTCTCTGCCAAGTAAACTGTGAGGCACCCTCCGACAGTCACTCACTCATCCCCAGTGATGGAAGCTAGGCAATGGAATGCTCTGTGGGATGGTTTTCGTCCCATGACCATGGATTGCCCTGCCCCTCACTCCAACATGGAGCCACTGGCCAAGCCAGGGTGACAGGACTGTTTGCAAGCCAGGGCAAGAACCATGGTTTTCTGATTCCCCATAGACCAGGTGCCTTATGGCATCGAACTAGATGCTGTTCCAACAGCCAGGTACAGGTGGGGGGGTCCCCCAAGTTCCTGCTACTGTCCAAGACCTTCATGGGCATGAGGACAGGGATGGGTGACCACACTCCTCAGGGAATGTGTCTGTCTGCCCACTGACCAGTGTTTCTTTCCTCCCCTCTCCCCGTCTCATTGCAGGACACAACGGGCTGGTGGCTGTGAGTACCTCCCCCTCTGCCCCACCTCAATGGCCCTGGACACGTGGCTTTCAACAGGGGTGTGAGGAAGTGGGAAGGGTGAGGGCCACAGGCGAGAAGGAAGGCAGGCTAGTCCCCCGTCCCTGGTGCCAGCCGTGGCTGGGTCGGTGGACATCTGCAGTACTTAAGGAGGATCTCAGGGGCTCCCTTTCCTCGTCTCCCCCTAACACGTGGATTTCCCCCATGACCCTGGGAGAGTCTAGGAGTTTTAAGAAGCCAGATGATGGAAAGGTGGGAAAGCGTGTATCTGGCAGACATGTTGGAGGCTGGGGATCAGGTAACTGGAGTTGGGGGGCCCTGACTCCAGATTATGGGCAGTCCTTGTGAGCAGAGCCCTGTGCTCCCCAGCTGGGTCTAGGCCATGTACCAACCCGGAGTACCCAGCAGGTGCACGGTCCAAGTGTACCCTGGAGACAGCGAGGAAGCCGGTCTAGCGAGGAGGCAGCGCCCTCCCGAACACGGCTGGCGTCTACGTCCCAAGCTGAGCCAGGCCAGGGTTACCCTGAGGCTGTGCCTCTCGAACCGGAGTCCGTGTAGCCCTAGGAGGCGCTAGCGGGTGCTAGAGGGTATTTAGGTCACAAGACAAACACGGAACACCTTCCGGAAACAGTGGCAGCTCTAGAACATCAATATAGGGGGCTTAGCAACGTGGGGGAGCCGCGAGACTTGGGTTAAATCTTCATGCTTTCCCCGACACGTCAGCTTTACTTGAACATTTTACAGGGGGTGTTATGTAACTCAACTGACCAGTAATTTAAAATGTCGATTTTATGTTAATATAAACGTGGGTTCTTCTCCCAGCTCTGCCGGTTTCCATCTGTGAAGGTTAAGGCAAGTCACTCAGGCTCCCTGAGCAGCAGTAAATGAGAATAAAGACACCCACCCTCACGGAGTCGGTGTGAAGGGAGCAGATAATGCACTTCGAGGGCACAGAAAGCCTTACACAAATGGTGGCTCTTATTGCTGGAGGTTTCCAGCCCAAGGGAGGCCCATGTCAATGCCCTTCAGAGACACGGGCCCACCTGGTGTTAGTGAGGCTGGGTGGTGACTTGCCGCAGTGGGGATGGCACACAGCGTGGGGGACGGCGGGAGTCTTGAGAGGCTGTTGGGAGGAAGCCATTCTAGGATTCGGGCTTTGGTTGGCTGATTTGGGGGAGTGTCTAAGGAAGTAGGGGTTTGCTGTAGATTGGATGCTGTAGGAAAGCGGGACAACCCTGCGACTGGGCATCTCGATAAATCTTATCTGTAGGGAGAGGCGACTGTTGTGAGGAGAGAGGTGATTGGTAAGGAAGCAGCAGTCACTCACCTTGGCCGAGAAAGAGCACGTTTGGTATTTTGTGGGTGGGCAGAGACCTTGTTTTCACTCGAGCTTAGACAAAACTGTGAAGTGGGCTCGCCCTGTCCCGTTTTATCACGTCTCAGACTACCCTTGTTTGAGGTTGTCATTCTAGTAGGAGGACAACATGGCTTACCCCTGCGGGCCAGGCCAGCTTCCAAATGTCGGGGGCTGCTCTTTTCCCTTTCTCGTTAGGATGTGTCTAGAGTGTAGATCCTGGGTTCAGACCATCTGGGTTCAATTCCCAACACCTCTGCTCACCAGCCACATGAGGCTGAGGGGAGCTATTCACCTCATGGAGCCTCAGTTTCCTCATCTGTGAAATGGGAAGAATGATAGTGCCTCCCTCCGGGGTGGTGGGTGGATTGAATGAGATGGTCCACTCCAGTGTCTGGCGCATAGTAGTTGCCAAGTGAACTTTCAAAAAAGTCTGACTTCTGAACTACACCGTCCCTGTTGTCACCCGGCTTGCAGTGGTGGGAGGAACACCGTAGACTCAGGACTGGGCTAGTTCCCTTCAACAAATATTTATTGATTTCCCACTAAGAGCTAGAGAAAACTTAATAAATCTCCTGCATCATCGGTTCCCCCAAATAAGACTGTGCTGTAATCACAGCCTCATTCACTGAGCACGTCCTATGTGCCAGGGACGATGTAAGTCTCTTTCAGGGCCCAGCTCAGTGAACCCTCGCAGCAGTAATATGAAGCAGGCAAAGTGGGTATTATCATCATCAACCCCATTTTTCACATGAGGAAACTGAGGCCACACAGATCAGGCACTGAGGCTGCCCCAGCAGAGGAGAGAGAGGACTGGAACCTGGGCATGTGGCTCAGCACTCACGGGCAGGCTCCCCTTGCTCCCCTCGGCCTTGTGAGGGGGGATGAGCTGGCCGCCCCCGGGAGGGGATGGGCATCCCTGGCAGGGCTGGGCAGGCACAGTATGAGTTCCCCGAGGCCCCTGGCCTTGCAGGAGGGAAGTGCACCTTCAGCCAGGAAGTGGAGGGGCAGGAGCAGTCATGTCGGTTCTTAGGGAAAGTGGGAATTTACAGGGAAGCAAGAGAATGGCCTTTCCAGAGGCAGGAACAGCATGAGCCAGGAGGCCGCCCCTGGCCCTGTAGTGAGGACCTGAGCCTGCGGGTCGGCCCCCAGGAATAAGGCAAGGGCCCTGTGTGCCCCGCCAGGCGGCGTACCTGCAGAGACTGGGGGTGAACACAGCGGTCTTCGAGAGACGCCACGTGATTGGGGGCGCAGCTGTCACTGAGGAGATCATCCCAGGTGAGCCTGGAGAGGTGGTGTGTGGGCAGCAGGGGGCAACCGCTGGTGACCGCTGGTGACGTCGTCATTTGATTCGTTTCAGGGTTTAAGTTCTCCCGAGCATCCTACCTCCTCAGCCTGCTGAGGCCGCAGATCTACACGGACCTGGAGCTGAAGGTAGAGCCCCTGTGGCCCCAAGGGGAGGGCACTTCCCATCTCCCCGCCCTGGGGGGAAGGCCCCACCCTGTGCCCGCGGTGACTCCCTGCACCCGAGCTCTCTCCTACCCCAGGGTTTGTCCACGGTCTCCTGGCGCATTCCCACACATGGGTTTGTCTAACCCACCCTGTGTCTTAAAATCAGGAAATTGCTCATAAAAATCAGACCTCTTTTGAAGAATGAGCCTTGTCAGCATCAGCCCGTGTTCCTCCACGCAGCACTGGCTGGTGCCTTCATGAGACTGGGTCCCCGCCCCCTGCCCTGCCCTGCCCCGACCCTTCCTGGCCTCTTGTCCAGCCCTCATGGGGAAGCTGCCGGAGCCCTTGGACCTCTGAGTTTCAGAGCTGCCTTAGGACGCCAGCCCAGCTTCTGCCCTCGTTGAACTTTAGATCCTGTTTCCATTCTTGACAGCTTGAGCAGGAAGTCAGACCCCGGGGACTTTCATGTCTTGTGACTTCTGGGCTGTTTTGAAGGGATCCTGAGACCTTTCAGTCTGCCCCTTGTTGACTTCCTGGTCGGCCAAACCTTGGTCCACAGGCTCGCCCAGCTCTGCCCCCGCCCTTTCAGATTCTTTTCACCCTCGCCGACTCTTTTATAAACTCAGTCAGCACATTCCTGGAGGCCGCTTAGCTTCTACCTGCTTGGTGCCCCCGTCACCCACCACTCAGAGGTCCTCTGCCATCTGGACAAGAAGCTGCGTGAGCTTTAGCACCATCTAAGTTGAAAGTTTGAAACTAATAAGACATTCAGCCGCTATTCATAGCTCTTTGACTGCTCCAACTGGTTTATGTAGAGACTTCTCTGAACTGGATAGCTACAGAAACCCACTAACGAACTGACTCTTTACGCCCCTCACAGGGAGAGAGAGACAGACAGAGAGACGAGAGAAAGAGCCCCTCCCCAGCCAGGACTGGATGAAGTCTAGCCACGGCCGGGGAATGGGCCTCTGGTCTTCAGTCCATATCAGATGATAGCTGAAGGCAGTTTGCAAACACACCAGTTATGCATAATGACAGATCTGGTGGATGGGGGGGTTTGAGTAGACCCTCCTTTTGAAAAATCTAATTTATGAAAACTAAAAATCACAGAAAATTTCAAATGATTATTCTGTTTATAAGAAAAGGTTACTCATTTGAAAATGGGATTTGTCATATTCTGTATGTGATTTAACCTCTAATCTTGGGCTGCATTAATAGGAGCATGGTGCTCAAATCAAGGGAGAAAACCATCATGCCACGTGATGTGCAAAACTAACCCCATCTAGAGTAGGGAGCAACTTACTATAACAGAACATTGACAGCCTGGAGGGCATCTACAGGAGGGCAACTAAACTCTTTCAAGGAACATTCAGTTTCCAAAACAATAACAATATTTTCCCAGTGTCACATCTTGGGCCACGAGCTTTAATGCTCTATCATCAATTAATTTTCACCTGTGAGACAGGAACCGTTCGTGTCCCCATGTTATGATGAGGGAACTGAGGTTCTGGGAGGTTAAGTTCACACGCTCGGAAATGAAAGAGAATTTGAACCAGGTCTGACTGACCCTCCTCCTTGTTCGTGGGCTGTGACGTGCCACCACAGGCGTCTCAATAGGGGTCCTGCTCAGCCTCCTGTGTTCTAACACTTCGCAGTTTGCCAGGCACAGGTACAGACCGGAGCTCTCCCTGCGGCTCGGGCCTGGGCGGGGCGCCGGCTGACGTTACAGGCTGTGGACCTGACTGGCCGGTGGTGACTCCGGCTCTGTGGTTCACCAGCTGTGCGACTTGGCCTCATGGTACGTCCTCTGTGAGAGGGGAATTGTAATAGCCCCTCCCTCACGAGGCTGTCGTGGTGGTTACTGTTTGCTAGTCATTAGCACGGTGCCTGGGGTGTAGCAAGTGCTCAGAAATTGTCAGCTAGTGTTATTACTCCCATTTGGCAGTTGGAAAACTGAGGCTCCAGAAAGAAAGGCAGGCTACCCGAGGACCTGCGGCTGGCTACTGCCTATCAGACCAGCCGGTATGGGCCTGTCCCCAGCTAGACTGAGCCCTCGACTGAAGTGTGAGGCCTGCCTTGGTACCACTGTCCCTGTTCCTATCCTTGAGCCAGAGGGTGCCTCCCCTGACCCCCACGGGGCCTCACGGGGCCTGTCCTCTGGGTCTTAGTTTCCACAACCATCACGAGATCACCGGAGTGGACCACCTGCCAGTTCTATCCATCAGATAATAAGTTTTCTTTTACGGTGGCCGCACAGCAAGCAGAGGAATCCGAGCTGGGAGGGCAGGGCTTTTGCGCTGGTGGGCTCGTTCATCCCACATCAGCCGGCAGCCGCCTTCCCCTCCTCTCCCTGGGCCAGCCTCCACCTCATTCAAGTGGCAACCCCTTGTCCTCCCTCCCCAACCTCCCCAACCTTCTGGGTCTCAACCATGTTCATTTTGCTCCTGTTTTGCTCCCAGAAACCTCTCTAAGGCGGGACTCTCAAACTTTCATGTCCACCGGAACCACCCGAAAAACTGGCAGGAAAGTAGAGAGTTCTCGAGGGTTCCTGATCAGAGGTCTGATTCTGTAGGACTGTGATGGGGCCCAGGAACCAGTGATTCTGGAACAAGAGGAACCCAGAGCACAGCTTTGAGAACCACACCATTTAAATCTCCCGTCTCTGGTTCCTCAGACGCGCCTTGTCCCTTCCCGGCAGTTCCCACCCGGGACGGCTGTACGTGCCGAGAAATCTCATGAGTAAATCGGGAGAAGGTTTGGTTTTTGTAAGAGGAGAACCACACGATCTGAACAAACCTGATGGATGTGACCCAACGGAGATTGAGCTTCCCCCTTCTTATTCTGACACCACGTAATTGAAGCCATCAAGAAAGACTTGATAAGTTCACTTTAGAAGAGAAAGTCCCGGAATCAGCCAAAAAAATTATTCATGTTCAATTAGTTATACTTGCAACAATGCTTGCGCTCCTCTTGGGTCCCTTATTTGGGGTTTGTTGATTCATTCACCCCGTAAATGTTTCTGAGCCCCTCCTGTGTCCGGCGCTGAGACAGGCCCTTGGAGAGGCAAGGCCTCTGCTCTTAGCAGGAGAACTTCATGGGGAGGTAAGTGCTACCTGAAGAAGGAAAATAAGGCAACACGACAGTGAGGGACTGGAGGTCCGGCCAGCCAGGGACCAGGAAAACCTCCCTGAGGAGGTGACATTTGAGCTGACATTCAAAGGCCAAGAAGTCACCAGCCCTGTGGACATCTGAGCAGGAGTGTCCCAGTCAGAGGGAAGTGGAGGTGGACAGGCCTAAGGGGGGAAGGATGGTCAGTGTGGCTGGAGCAGGCATGTGACAGAGGGGCAGCAGATGGAGTGGCAGAGGGCGTCAGGGGCCCGCTGAGACCAGGGCCTTGCAGATTGTGCTGAAGGGACTGCATTTGTCCCGAGTGCCGTGGGAGGCCAGGAGTGGTGTTTAGTGAGGAGTGGACTGATAGGATTTTGACTTTACGAGGGGTCAGCCCATCTGCTGGATGGTGTGGGTTGTGATAGAAGCAGGCGTGGTCTCAGGGAGACCAGTGAGGTGGCTGCTGCCGTGGTTCACAAGGTGGTGGCTTGGGCTGAGGGCCAGTGGAGATAGAGAGATGTGGACAACTTCTGGAGATGAGCTGGTGGGACTTGGCGATGGATGGGAAGCCAAGGGTGGGAGAAAAAGAGGAACTAAGGGGGCCTCCTGGGTGATAAAGAGTCCACTTTATCAAGAGGAGCCAAGCTGGAAGTCCCTCCAACTTGGAATCAAAGAAATTTCCCCATGTTGGTGTTAGAAAGGACCCTGCAGGCCTCCCAGCCCAGCCCCTACCGATGGGCTGGCTTCCACAGAATGCTCAGCCTATGGTGTTCCTGCCATCTGGTTTGGGGGAAATTTAGCTGTAATTGTTGGGAAGATCTTTTTCAGTTTCTTCAAACTTCTACTCACAGATCTGGTTTCTGTCCTCTGGGTTGTCTGCCACGTGGCGTTCACTTATTCAGTCAACAGGATACGTACTGATTGCACTGCACCAGATGCTGGGGGTGCAGCACTGAGCGAGAGACAATGCCCCTGACCTCACAGAGCTTCCAGTCTACCTGGGAGAGACGGGGAGAAACCACGTCATCAGCCAGGCAGTGACAGGCGCTTCGGAGAGAAATAGAGCAGGGAGTGCTGGGGTCAGGGAGACCTTGCTGCTCAGGTGACATCTGAGCAGAGACCTCAGAAAGGTGAGAGAGCTGGTCAAGCAACTGGGAAAAGAAGTCTGTTGAGGCCACATTCATCAGGTTGCATGCAGTAAATACGTACAGCCTTTTGTATGTCAGCCAAACCTCAGTAAAGTGGTTTAAGAAGGAAGAAGCCTTAGCAGCAACAGGGAGTCTTGTCTGTGGGGCGCACAGGCCCTTCTGTTTTCTCTGTCTCTCCTTTGAAGAAGTAGATGAGCCCTTGGGAAGTTCTGTGTGTCCGTCAAATATTGGTAAATCAAATCATATTTTAAATGCATCAAGGGAACTTCCATTTAAAGTGACCCTAGAGTAAATGAGTCTGCAAAGTAAATAAAATTTTTTGATGTGAATAATTCATCTACCTTGTAAGTATAGATTTTCACATAACCGTTGCTGTATTGTGTCTTTCCAAATTTTAATTATTTATTTCTGAAGTGGGGGCAGTTGTAGATGAGCGCTGAGAGCCAGGGCTGTGGAGCCACAGAGATGTGGTTTTGAAACCTCCATCCACCTCCCATTGTGACCTTGGACAAGTTACTGCACTTTTCTGAGCCTCTGTTGTTGCATTAGTACCGTAAGGGTGATGTGCTTATGAAGTTGTTGTGAGGTAATCGTTGTAAACCCCGTTACAGTCCCTGGCACAGGGTAGCGTGGTGTGGTGTAGTGTGGGGTGGTATGGCATTGTGTGGTGTGACATGGCCTGGTGTGGCATGCATGGTGTGGTCTGCCATAGTGGGCCTGGGCAAGAGGGCTTTTTATACACTTCTATTAAAAAAATAGGAGCCAGGACCACATGCCTGGGGATCCAGTAGCGGGTACCTAAGTGGTCACACACACAATCAGAGAAGGATCAAGGGCAGATCCCTTCAAATGTGACCTGTGCTCTGTGTTCTGCAGAAACACGGGTTGAGGCTTCATCTGCGAAACCCCTACTCCTTCACCCCGATGCTGGAAGAGGGCACAGGGAGCAAGGTGCCCAGGTCCCTTCTGCTGGGCACAGACATGGTGGAAAACCAGAAGCACATCTCCCAGTTCTCACCGCAGGATGCCCAGGTAGGGAAAGACCAGCGACTGGTCTCCTCCTCCCTCGCCAGCCTCGGGGCAGCTCTGGAAGGGAAACGGGCCTGGTTGGAGTTGTCCTACAGCACATTGTCCAAGGGCCGTGGGGGTTTGGACAGGCCACCCCACCTGTCCTAGGAGGGCTCCAGTCTGTGCTAGCCTTTGGTCTTGGACGCAGAGAAGAGAAAGGGATGGAGGACAGTGATTAAGACCAGGGGACACTGGAGACCCTCAAACCTGTGTGTGTTCAGTTTGAGGCCACTGTTCGGGGGGCCTCCACCTGCTGAATTTCAAAGGGGAGTCTACTGGTATGTACCTACACTGTATGTGCTTTCTCTCTCTCCCGCTTTCAGACAGAACTCTAGGTGGTTATCAGTATTAAAGTACATGAAGGCCAAAAAGAAGGATGAAGGGAGGATCAGAGATAATTAAGGATAGAATGAACTAGATCAGGAATTTGGGGCAAAAGAGTTGTGATAAACATTCATTCGATTTGGGTCAATCCCCTGGCAGCCCGAGGCAGGAATGTGTCCGTGATGGCATGCAGGTCTGGTGAAAGGAAGTACACACTTCTGATGGAGAAGGCATGTTTTTTTCCTGGGATTGCATTATGAGGAATTTGTTGGGTAGCTTCGTCTAGATGAGTCACTGACCGTAATGGGCCTGGTGTGATTGGTTTTACAGATATAAAAAGACTCTTTGAATGGACACTTTTTGTACCAAGCCTAGATACAAGCTGAAGACGTAGCATTAACTCCTATCTTAGTGGTGACATTTTTTTTTTATTGAGGTCATAATAGTTTATAACATTGTGAAATTTCAGTTGTATATTATTATTTGTCAATCACCATGTAAATGCGCTCCTTCACCCCTTGTGCCCACCCCTTTTGCCTCTGGTAACCACTAATCTGTTCTCTTTGTCTGTGTGTTTGTTTATCTTCTACATATGAGTGAAATCATACGGTGTTGTCTTTCTCTGTCTGGCTTATTTCACTCAACATAACACCTTCAAGGTCCGTCTGTGTTGTTGCAACCAGGATGATTTTGTCTTTATTGATGGCTGATTACTATTCCATTGTATATAATGTACCACATCTTTATCCAGCCATCAGTCGATGGGTACCTGGGTTGCTTCCACGTCTCAGCTATAGTGAATAATGCTGCAATGAACCTAGGGGTGCATAAGACTCTTTGAATTGTTGATTTCAAGTTCTTTGGATAACTACCCAGTAGTAGGTTAGCTGGATCATACCGTATTTCTATTTTTAATTTTTGAGGAATCTCCATACTGTTTTCCATAGTGGCTGCACCGGTTTGCATTCCCACCAGCAGTGTGTGAGGGTTCCCTTTTCTTTGGTGGAGACATTTTTATAGGAAGAACCTAGGTTCATACAATCAATGTGCAGTGCTTCTCGTCATGTTAATCTAGTGTTGAGTAAAACAAAGAGAACCACAGGCACACAGCATATCCCTTCAACCAGCAGTTTCCGAACCTGGCTGACGATCAGAATCACCTGGGAGCTTTGCTTTGTTTTTACAAGTGTTTCTCAAGTGAGTCTTTTGTGCAGCGGGTTGGGGACCACAGCCTACACCCTTCCCTCCCAATTCTAACTGTCTCAGATGCACTAGAGAGGATTAAGGACAAGGCTGGGTCCCGGGGCCTATAGGACAGTGGCTATGGCCTTGCATGCTGGTGACCACAGGAGCAGGAAGCAGAGACCACATCCCATGGTGGAAAGTAAGGAAGCCAAGTTCTGGTTTTGTCTTTGCCCGTTGTCATATTAACGGCCTGCTACAGAGAAAGCTGTTCAACCTCATTTTTATCAGGACTTCTCCAGGGCGCTTCAACATGGAACTTTTCTTCATGCAACAGTTATTAAAATTCCAGTGGTATATCCGTAGATGTAGATGGGCCCCAAATTAAAAGCTCTGGGCTAAGAATCAAGCTAGAGCCTCCAGTGACACAGGCATCCATCCTGCTCCTGTCACATGTCCAGTGAAGGGGGTGTCCTAACCAGGCTGTCGAGATGGATTCTGCTGTGGGAGTTTGCGGGTTGAAGGGCTGCAGGCTTCTGTTCCTGCTTGTGACAAGAGGACGTGAGAGATTTGCAGACCAGGGAAGAACAGCGTGCTGCAAAACAGGGAAAGAGAGCTCACTTTTACCGGCAATATAGGAGAAGACAGGGCAAAGGGAAGAAACTTTTAAGTGGTTTTTGGTTTATCAGAGAGACCACATCCTAGGACACTTGCCAGTTTTCTGTGGCTGACGACTGGTCTTGGCCACCATTAACCCTTGTCCCTGCCACCACCCGGTGGCTCTCCTACTTCCCAGGCTCTCTCGGACCTCGTAGTGTTGACCTCAGTACACAGACCTAGAACTGGGGGTGACTCAGCACAGCCACGCTGAGCAGAGGCCCGAGGAGCCATCAAGGCCTGGCTGAGGTGCCGAGGCCACACGGGGGCAGCATGGAGCGAGAGCGTGGGGAATTCTAGGCAATGGGGCCCTGTTTGTGCTCTGTTGCAGGCCTTTCCCAGATATGAGGCATTCATGAATCGCCTGGCATTAGCCATTGACCCTCTGCTGGACACAGCCCCCGTGGACATGGAGGCCTTCCAGCGGGGGTCCCTGCTGCAAAGGCTCAAGTCGCTCTCCACCCTCAAACCCCTGTTGCAGGCAGGTAAGTCCGAAGAGCAGGCATCAGGGCGTGGGAGGCCCTGCACGTAGTTGAGCCCATTTCCTCAATGACGGGACATAAGCCTGAACCTCTAATGAATAGGGACTGCCTGGAGGACTTCAGTGAGAAGGTCAGCCTGGCGTGCCCTGAAAACAGAGCCCAAGACAAAGGCTTATGTGCAAGCAGTTCATTGTGAAGGGTGATCCCAGGCGAAGGAGCAGTGAAACTGGAAGGAGGGCGAGTCAGTACCAGGGTGTGTTACTATGCCGGCCACCACTGTGGGTGACAGGTGCTGGATCCTGGGCGGACCCTCTGAGAAGCCTTGGGAAATGGACATGAGGACCATTCCCAAGAGAAGAAAGGGGAAATGTTTATCCATCGAGTTCTGTCCCTCATGGGTCAAAGGTTGCCCCATGGGGTATTAACTCCCACAAGAGGCATTAACTTCTGGGCTGTGCACCCATGGGTGCCAAGAGGGTTCCTGTGAGTGTCCTGTCATGGTGCAGAGAAGCCCTAGGGAAGAAAGGAAGAGGCACGTCTTAAGGTCTGAGGTGAGATGCCATTGGGTTGCGCTGTGTGAAGCTGATCAAAGCCTGGTGGAGCTTCTCCCCGTAGCGTTGCTAGAATAAGAGATAAGGGCCAAGAGAGTTTGAAGAGATGCCCCCATACAAGGATTCCAGATTTGGGCTCATCAAGGAAAAATTCTGTGATCAATTAGTGATGTCTGCCATGGATATGCGAAAGGAAGTTTCACCAAGTGTGCTATTATTTTCTACCACTTCTCTAGGGTATAAAGTCCAGTTTAGCTGCTATATTCTAGAAAAATACTAAATCAGTTGGCTGTGGTCACGAAATTGCTGCATAGCAAACAGCTACAAAACTCTAATGGTGTATAAAAATAAACATTTATTTCATCTGTGCAATTCAGCTGATCCCAGCTGGGCTCAGCTGAGCTGGTCTGGTCTCACACATGTCTCTGGGGCTGGGGGTGATCAGCTGAGGCAGCTCTGCTGCAGGTGCCTCTCATCCTCCTCTTGGAAGCAGCAGCGTCCAGGCATGGCCTTCGTCCGTCATCAATGGCGGAAGCACCAAGGGCCAGCCCTGATGTCTTCAAGCCTGTGTTTGCAACACATCTGCAAACATTCCATCAGCCGAGCAATCACGTGGATGAGTCCAGAATCAAGGAGCAGGGCAGTCAACCCAGCCAGGGTGGGAGGCGCTGAAGTTACATGGCAAAGTGTGTGGATACAGGGACGGGGGAAGGATCAGAGCCAGCAGAATCTATCACAAATGTCAGAAATAGACATTCCCTCTCAGATCGCCAGTCCGAAGAGCTTCCTGCAATAAACATGCAGTAAACCTTCGTGCAATGAACATTTATTGAGCAACTGCTGTGTGCCAGATGCTAAACTAGGCACAGGGCTACAATGGTTAGAGGTCAGGATCCCTGCCCCCCAGGCCTTCCTGCTGGGTCACTCTTGGAGATAGTCTGAACCAGCATCAGAGGAAGGGCTTAGCCAAGCCAGCTGCCTCCCAGGGGACGGACCTTACAGAGTTCAAAGTAAAGGAATAGGTAGAAGTTAAGTTTTCCAAAAATAATGCTGACAGTTGAAATGTCTGAAGTGCTTATGGACTTGCAAATGCTTTACATATCTCATTTAATCCTCACAGTATCTCTTGGGGGTGTGAACTATTACTCCCATTTTACGGGTAAACAGGTGCAGAGATATTACAGATCAGAGTTTTCCCTCCTTCCCTGTCACGGTTTACGTTTCATGGATCTTCTGTCTTAGGCCGCATCCTGGGCGCCCAGCTACCGGAGTACTACCAGGTCCTCACAGCTCCAATTACCAAGGTGAGAGCCTCCCCGGCCTCAGGCCACAGCTCGCAGTGAGGGGCCTCTCCTCTCGAGGCCCCTAAGCCCTTCTCCCTGCTGCTTTTCTGCCCCAGGTGCTGGATCAGTGGTTTGAGTCCGAGCCTCTAAAAGCCACTCTAGCAACAGATGCTGTGATTGGAGCCATGACGAGTCCCCACACTCCGGGGAGTGGGTGAGTGAGGGAGACGAGGTAGGGCTCAGCCGTGGGACGAATTCCCCAGCAAGAGTGATAACAACAGCTGTCATTCACTGAGCTCCCCCAGTGAGCCAGACACGAAGCCAAGAACTTCGTACACGTTCACCTAACCCTCAAAGCTACATCTGAGAGCAGTGGTTCAGAGAAGGGAAGCATCTTGCCCAAAGTCACACAGCTAGTAAGTGGCAGAGCTGATGTGCAGCCCGAGTCGCCTCCCCTTACCCAAAATCTTCCCTCTTGGCCACTGCTCTCTACTCTTCAGTAAGAAAAGCCTCTCTCCCACCTCCCACTGGTATCTCAACATGAGTGTCTTCTTCCCCTCCTCCTCCTCTTCTCTCTCTCGCTCACTTCTCTTTCTCTCTCTTCCCCTCCCAGGAAGCCCTGTTGCCCCTCTCTCTCTCCCGTGATCCTTTCCCTGGGTTCCAGGACACACTCACACACACACACACCTTTGTATCAGTGGGAAGCTGCCTTTCCCTTTGTGAGTTTGGGGGTGTGCTGACAGCCTGATCCGGGAGGGGGCAGTCAGACACAGTGCAGTCTGTGGTTGTGGTGTGACTTAATGAGCCCCTGTAGGAGCAGAAATGGAGGGATGTGTGAGAGTGTGTGTTTTGGGATAGAGAATGCTGCCAAGTGTTGGGACCTTTCCAGCACACCAGGAGATGCAGCTAGAGGCTGTCAATGTGGCTTTTTTCTCTAGGGATAAGAGCACCCTTTGGAAGTGGTTTTTCAACACACTTAAGCCAGCTCCAAATTCCCCAGGACCATGGAAAAGGGGGCTTGGCAGCAGTTGCCACACCTTGGCCAAGCTCTGTGATCAACCAGCCAATTTAGATCTTCCAGCTGGGGCCTCCCGTCCTTTTCTCTGTGGGTGTCTGGGAGGCTTAGCAACTGCTCCATTTGTGAAATGCGCCTTTAAGTAATTTGTTTCTTCATTAATTCTTTCAATAAATATTGAGGGAGCACTTGCCTGTGCTAGGTGTTGGGAATACGGCAGCAAACAGAGCTGAAATCCTAACAGGAGCGTCAGACACAGAGCAAGCAATGATGATAGAGTCCAGGAGTGTGATGATAGGGGAAATACGGCAGAAACAACTGGTCCAGGGTCAGAGAAGCCCGCCACGGGGAAGAGACGTTTAATCTGACACCCCAAGGGCAGGAGGAATTAGGAAAACACAAGACGAGGGAGGAAGGGGTTCTAGGCTGCTGGAACAGCATGTGCAAATGCTGGGAGCTGATAAGGGACCATGTGGGCCATTCAAGGAACTGAAAGAGGCTCCATTTGGTACGAGTGTGGATTGCGAGGGGGAGCATGGTGAGGGATGAGGCTGATGAGCAGGCGGGAGCCCTGGAGGCCATTTTCAGAGACTAGCCATTACCCTAAGAGCAATGACGAGCAAGTGAAGTCTTGAAAGGAGAGAAGTGACAGAAGCATAGCCAGGTTTTGAGATCAGGCTCCAGACTCTGTGGGGAGAAAGGTCTGCAGAGAAGAGAGTGGGGAAGCTGGTCCAAGCAGGAGGACGTGACGGCGGCAGTTTAAGGAAGAGAAGAGAGTGGCCCAGACCAGGGAGGAGGCAGCAGGGAGCGGGGCCTTCCGAAAGCTCTTTACGAGGCAGAGTCAACAGGCTTGACTAGATGTAGGTGGTGACGGGCTAGTGGGAGTCAAGACTGACCCTGGGTTCCTGTTGGAAACTGAAGGTGCCATCACTGAGATGGGGAAGATTGAGGAGAAACAGGTTGGGAATGGGGAAAAGGGGCTGGGTTTAAGATGCCTGCCCCAAACGCATCCAAATGGAGATATCCGTGGGTAGCTGGACATACGGGCTGGAGTTCAGGAAAGAGCTGACTACATTGTTGGTACTAAGGTCTGCACACAGACAACGTTTGCATGGAGAGAGAATGTGGGATAGGGAGGCAAAGGGCTCTTACAAGAGCTTAGAGCTCCTTGAAAGGCTAGGGAAACAGGGCTGGATGGGGGCAGCGAGGGGGCAGAGGGTACAAGACGGACAGGAGTGTTTGCACCTGGAACTCTGGGGAGACTAAACCCCACCTCCAGCCACTGATTCTGATGGTCTTTCCTCAGGTACGTGCTGCTACATCATGTCATGGGAGGCCTGGAGGGGATGCAGGGGGCCTGGGGCTACGTCCAGGGTGGCATGGGTGCTCTCTCTGCTGCCATCGCAAGCTCAGCCGCCGCGCATGGAGCAAGTATCTTCACTGAAAAGGTGAACGGCCCCTCTAGCCTCCACCCCAATTATTGGCAAGGATCCCAGGAGGGAACAAAACCTCAGATTCAGAAGGTCCCTCGTTTTACTGATGGGCAAGACAGGGTTCAGAATCAAGGGGCTCAGCTCATGCCCCCTGTTAGTGGCTGAGCAGCTGTCCACCAAGTCGCAGTTCTCTGCCAGCCCCTTTGAATTTGCGGCCGCTCACCCACTTTTGGGCTGAGTCTTCGCGTTGGAGGGGCTGGGCTGGGGCTTCGCGGAGGGCCTGCAGAGCTCGGCAGGGTGGGTTCAGGACGAGGAAGCTGCGAGAGCCTCAGAGTAGCACAGGCACTGGATGCCCCCGAGATCCAACCTGCGTTTCCCTTCCTGGGCGTTTCTGGGGCCTCATGCTGGTGGGCTCTAGACGGTGGCCAAGGTGCAGGTGAGCAGCGGCGGGCACGTGCAAGGAGTCGTGCTGCAAGATGGCTCAGAGGTGAGGAGCAAGGTGGTGCTGTCCAACGCGTCACCGCAGATCACCTTCCTGAAGCTGACGCCACAGGTGAGGCCCTGGGGGTGAGGTAAGATGTCTGCCCAGATGGGCTGGAAATGGGGGCATCGAGGGAGCCAGGACTGCGTCAGGCTGGGAGATGCAAGCCTCTCTCCCTTCCCTGACAAGCGGGTGGCAACAGGGGAGAGGGGCGTGAGGCGACGTAGGCCAGGCAGCTGGCAGTTGGCAGAGCCAGAGCTAGAACCCAGGTCTGCCTTTCAACCCAGAGTTATTTCTACAACTTTCCTACTATGCTGCCTTCTCCCTTCTGACCAACTCTAAGTCCACTGTCTGTGTCAATGATGTGTTGCCGTATTAATGCTGCATAACAACCAACCACACAGCTTCCAGGCATAGGGGAAGAAATACTCAGTTAGCACACGGAGCTGGAGAGTTCAGCTGATCGGGGCTCACTCATGCATCTCCATCAGCTGTGGGTCAACTCGTGAGCCCTGTGGATCTTGGCTGGCCTCACTCGTGTGCCGGGGGGATCCCTGGCTGTGGCTAGTCCAGGACGGTTTCTGCCAGAATGACCAGGGTGACTCAGCTCCGCTCCATGTGTCTTTCATCCTCCAACGCGATAGTCCAGGCACGTTCTCAGGGACTGGCAGAGGGCAAAAGGGAGCAAACTCCATCAGGCAAGTGCTTTTCAGCTTCTGTTTGCTTCCTATTTGCTAACATTGGCCTTGTTTCATGGCCAAGCCCAGAGTCGCAGTGGGAGGGCATGCATACAGGGAGGGGTGAGAATTTGGGGCAATTTTTGCAACTGTCCACACCTGCCTTGTCCCCAAAAGATATGATAATCTGTGTGTGAACATGGAGCTCCCAACCCTTCTTGGGACTATTCTTGGGGACAAGCACAACTTTTTCTGAGTGATTCCACCAATAAAATTCAACAAACATCAGTTCAAAAGCATCTTGTTAAGGCAATTCTGAGCTCATCAAGACTTCCAAGAGCTTACAGACCAGAGGAGAAAAGAGGCCTGCAGCCCACAGGCCATATCCAAGCAGGAGTTGGTGTGGGCCGCTTACAGTCAGGATGGCTGGCAGAGCACAGAGGAAGAAGTGGTTAGCGCTGAGCAGGAGCAGGTCCAGGAGGGCTTCACGGAGGAGGTGGTTCGGCAGAGCTCTGAAGGATGGAGAGGATTTCTGGTGGTAGAGGTTGAGGGACCAGTCTGCGCAAAGGAGGAAGGCAGCCCCCTTGGGCCATCCCCAGGCCTCTCATGGAACCTTCTTTCAGGAGTGGCTTCCTGAGGAGTTTGTGGAGAGAATCTCCCAGCTGGACACCCGGTCACCTGTTACCAAGATCAACGGTAAGAGGCACGCAGACTGCAGAGCTCTTTGGGCATTGTCCGAGTGAGAAATCTCCAGATCTGGGGAAAGCTGACCTGCATCAGCTTCTCTATTCCCTGACCTCCAGCCTGCCCCCCAGTTTGAAGGGGAAACACTTTCTCATACTTTTGCTTCTCAGTCCACCACTCGGATGAGCAGGGAGATGGGTACAGAAGGGGGGTCCTAGGGGACTGAGGACAGAGGCCTTTGGTCCTGACCCTCCTCCTTGGTCCCTCAGTGGCTGTCGACAGGCTGCCTGACTTCCTGGCGGCCCCCAGTGCTCCCGGGGGCCGGCCGCTGCCCCATCACCAGTGCTCCATCCACCTGAACTGTGAAGACACCCTCCTCCTCCATCAGGCCTTTGAAGACGCCGTGGGTGGCCTGCCTTCCCACAGGTGGGTGGACCCTGGGCTTTGTGTCCCTGGGGTATTATGACACATGGGCCAGGGAGTGGGGTGACTGTCCAGAGACGGGGACTCCCTCTTCCTCCTGGGGTCAGACATTCACAGTGACTTAGGATCTGCCTAAATCCGAACCTAAGTTCTAAAGATGGAAAGTGCATCCTAGCAGGAACTCTGCGGGCCAGGGCAGGGACGACCAGGACTCATTCCACCAAGTGTCACTGGTTAGCAGGAGGGGCGGAGGACCACAGGGAGAACAGCGCTGGCATTTGGGAAGAACTGGAGAGAATGCTTCCTGGGAGAGAACAGGAGTTTCTCTGATTCCGGGCCCATCAGAGGGCGCACCCTCACTGGATCACCCTGCTCCATGTCCTCTCTTACCTCTGATAAGCCACCTTCACACAGAACTGCTCCAAGCATTTCCCACCTGCCACTGCAGCTGTATCTCCATCCTTCTGGGGACAGGCAGGGATGTTGCAGGAGCAAGCATCTTTCCAAACTGTCGGTTGTCCACCGAAACTTGTCGAAAGCCTGTTCTGTGCCAGGCTCTGGATTAGATATGTGATGGGGAGTTGGGGGTCGGGCACAAAGCTTATTGTAGGACAGGCACACAAATGTTTACAGCATGAAGTAGAGAGGACGTGTGCCCTGAGAGAAGGGTAGAGGGCAAAGTCCACTTATCCGTTCATAAATATTTCAGGGCCCTACGCTGGGCCAGGCTTAGTTCAGGGACCTGGGCACAGAGCAGCAAGCCAAGTCAACGGTCTCTGCCCTCAGGTTGCTGCCCTTCTATGGTGGAGACAAGACAGTCAACAAACATGCACTTATGACATGCGGACAAATAGGTCAGGGGAGGGGAGGGTTTGCCAGTCTTTATCAGGAGGTCAGGAAAGGCCTCTCTGATAACATAACATTTGAGCAGAGACCTGAAGGTCTTGTGGATATCTGAGGAAGAACATCCAGACAGAGGGAAAGTCAGGTGCAAAGGCCCTGGGGCAGGAGTGTGCTGCTATGTTGGAGGCACTAGGATAAGGACAGAGTGGCTGGAGAAAGAACCTTGGAGTGAAGGGTAGGAGGTGGGGTCTGAGCTGCAGCTGCTGCATCCTGCTGGCCTTGTCAACAGCTCCTGGCTTTTGCTCCAGGAAAGTTTGTGCAAAGCCTGACTTATATTTTAGCCACTACGTGGATAAAAAAGCCACCTGTTGCAATTGGTTACTATTGCAGAATCCAAGGGAGAGAGGACGGTGGCTTGGACCAGGGTGGGGGCAGCAGAAGTGATGAGAATACTTGGTATTTCAAGATTTGCTGTTGGACAGGAAGTGGGGTGTGAGCATAAAAGAGGCACCGCCGTAACATGGTGTTTCCCTTCGTTGAAAAGCGTATGGGAGGAGCAGGTTTCAGGGGACACGGGCATTCGGGTCTGGACAAGTTACATTTGAGATGCTTAGTGGACATCCACGTTCAGGGGAAACTTTGCAACTGAGGGTTGCAGGGAGAAGGGGCGTTTCACGGGACCTTGAGGGATGATCGTATTTGGGGATCAGGGGGTGACTGTGCTCCACGTAGGGCAGGTGTTTCAGGCCGGGGGAGGGCGTAGCGGGAAACAGGTGGTAGCTCGGTGGGGTGCAGGCAGCCCCAGCAGCTCTGTTGTGCGCGACCTTCCCGGGAACGCTCCTCAGTCAGGGGCAGAGGGGTTGAAACCTGCCGCCAGAGCTCCTGCTCTGGGCCTGGCCCCTTCGCTGGCTCGTGTTGTCTGTCTGGACCCTGGAGACGCTTGAGGCCCTGGCTAGAAGGCAGGCCATGTGGTGGGGGAGGTGGGGACGGGCCACGCATTCAGAGGGGGTGGGGGGCTCCTCAGGAGTGCTCTTGGCGTCTTAGTGGCCGCTGAGCCGTGCCAGCAAGCACCCACCATGGCCTTGCAGAGATGGTCAGCCCGGCCTCATCTCCTTCAGGCCTGCACTTTGTGCCCGAGACGTCGGCACCTCAGAGCAGCTCCCAGCCCCTTCCCTCGGGCAGCTGCTGCCCGTCACGCCTGACCCCCTCTCCTCCCCGTGTCACAGGCCTATGATCGAGCTCTGCATCCCTTCCTCGTTGGACCCCACCCTGGCTCCCCCCGGCTGCCATGTCATCTCCCTCTTCACTCAGTACACTCCCTACACACTGGCTGGGGGCAAGGTCTGGGACGAGCAGGAGAGGAACGCTTATGCGGACAAAGGTAAAGAGGGCCAGACTGTCCTGTCTCTGGAGCTGCCAGTGGCCTGAATGGAGCCTCCCCTTCCCCACTGCCCCGTTCAGGATTCACGCCTGCAGGTCCTGTCCCAAAAGGAGGGAAGCCAACACAAGGGAGCCTAAGTCAACACAGTGACTCCTGCTGGTCTCAGTCACTGGGCTAGGAAAGTCAAAAAGACACAGCTCCTGCCCTCAAGTTGCTCACAGTCCGGTGGGGGACACTCATAAAGAAAGCAGTCTGACAGTATGACATACTGTGCGAGCCAAAGGAGGAAGCTGTGAGCCAGAGAGAGAAGGAGACCTTTCCAAAGAAAGGGACAGTTGAGCTGGGTTTTAAAGGATGAATAGGAGTTTCCCAGGAACAAAGGGCCTTCCAAGCAACAGAAACAACTTGAGCAAAGCAATGAGGTGAAGAAAGCTTTGCATATTCAAGGGGAGACAAGGAGCTTTGTGTTTAGGGTTGGGGTAAGGAGGTGGGAAAGAGTGCGGGGGCTGGACTAGCCTGAGACTCATAGGCCTTTGTACTGAATTATATCTTTGCCTGTGGACTGTTTTTGTTTTTCCTTACTGAGATATAATTTGCATATGATAAAATAAGCCCATTTTAAGTGTGCAGTTTAATGAATTTTAGTACATTTGCCAAGTTGCACACTCAGTGCCTCCTCTCTTTCCCGGGTACCATCTCGTTTCCCTGCCGTTGGGCTCCCAGTGTTTGACTGCATTGAGGCCTATGCCCCCGGCTTCAAGGGCTCTGTGCTGGGCAGAGACATCCTCACACCGCCTGACTTGGAGAGAATCTTCGGGCTTCCTGGAGGGGTGAGTATAAGCCTGGGGGTCCCTCATCACATTCTTCTCCCTGCATCCCCGCTCCCTGGCAGTGCCCTCCATAGCCAGCCTTCATCGGGAAGGGAGAACAGCGGCAGAGACCACATGGAGAGGGGACAGAGAAGTGGTTAGATCTGGGGAGTGGAGGAACGGTGAGGGGATGCAGACAGGAAAGACAGCTCCTGCTGAGAAGGTCACCAGGATTGTGGCCCTTGTGTCTGGGCATCCATGTCAGCCTCTCCCACCTGGCTCTCGTCAGAGGGAGCTCTCCTCCCTACGGCAGTGTGTCCTGGGACTTGCCTTCTATTTATCACAGCCTCGCTGAGACTGGAGGCAGGGGGCCCAGGCAGGAGGCCAGGCCCGATACAGCAGCCCCTAGGCTCGTGTGGCTGTGCATCGCTGCACCGTGGCAAGGCCAGCATGTGATGTGCTGCAGGTGTCAAATGCACACCTGATTGCAAAGACTTAGCGCGAAAAACAGTGTAAAATGTCTCATTAATTTTATATTGATTGCATGGTGAAATGATAATCTTTTGGATCTATTGGGTTGAATAAAGTATGTTACGGACAATAATTTCACCAGTTTCTTTTTAATTTTTAACGTGGCTACTAGAAAATCTAAAATCACACATGTGGCTCCTGTTATATTTTTATTGGACGGCACTGGTCCAGATGTCGAGTAAAGGAGGCCAGGCAGTGGAAAGGGAAGGGAGTGGATGGATGTGGAAGGCGTAGGGCAGGCAGAATTGAGAAGTCTTGGTAGCAATGTGCGTGCAGAGGTCGGGACGGAGGTTATGCGCAGGAGCTGGCCCAGAGGCCAAGAAGTGGACGGTCGTGTCCTCCACTGAGGCAGGGAAGATGGGAGAGGAGCAGGCTCGAAGGAGCTGGGTAAGCTCGGTTTGGGACGTGTTGGGGGTCAGCAGGAAGAACATCCCCCTGGTGACCTCCAGGAGATGCTGGTCTCCTTGTCCGGTCTGACCTTGCTCCTGTCCCACGCTGCTCCCTTCTCGGCTGGTCTGACGCAGGCCAGTGGACCAGAACTGAGCTGGGGTCCCAGTGCCCCTTGTCTGCCATTTACTAGAATTCTACTAGAGCTTGGACCCCATGGTCCAGGCTCAGATGGGTGTCTTGGCCAAAGAAACATGTGCCAGCAGCCAAAACAAGTCAAATTCCTCTATTTTTCAAACAGAGTGAGGGAGATTCATAGTCCACAGCAAAATCTTTAAAATCTCCCTTTTCTCTCTTGTTCAGTTTCCTCACACTCTGAAGCTGCTCCCCACCCTTCTTTCTCCCTGAAAAAATGCCTCTGGAACACTTCACCCCCAGCCCTAGCACATGCGCCTGTTCTCTCTTCCCCTCCCCTTTCTGCACCGTAAGAACCCAAGAAACCATGTGGAAGGAGAAGAACCTTCTTCAGAGAACAGGGGAGGGGAAGAAATATGCAAAGGCATTAAAGACCCGAGCACTCCTATGTTAACGACTGTGGCCCTGCCTCCTTCCTGCAGAACATATTCCACTGCGCCATGGCCCTGGACCAGCTCTACTTCGCCCGCCCCGTGCCCCTGCACTCCGGCTACCGCAGCCCTCTCCAGGGCCTGTATCTCTGCGGAAGTGGGGCCCATCCTGGTGAGTGACCTTCGCTCCCACTACCCTGCGTGGGCTGCGAGGGCTGGCTGGCCGTCACAGGCTTGCAGATAGGGGAACAGGAGAAACAGTGAGGGAGGCAGGGAGAGAGCGAGAGGAGCGCGGGACTCCCGCGAGTACAGGCCAGCCCCACCTTCAGAACTCTCAGTTGCGCCAGTCAACAAACAGCCGTGGCCTCTGCCAGGCTGGCCACACCCTCAGGGCAGCCCACGCTTCCCCCCATGAGGTTCGAGGATATGTCCCAGAGGCCTCTCTCCAGATTCCAGTTTGGGGTTGTGAGAGAACCATGTCCCTAAATTCCCCCTCCGTATTTTACACCAGTAAGGATCCATAAAGTTCAGTTTCTCAACTTTAAAATTCTTCCCTGCACCTATTCCGAGCCTGGCTGACCTCGCCGAGGCTGCCATTTCATATTGACACTTTCTCTGAGCTATGTGGACCTCGGCCTTCCAGAAAGCATCCGGACTTCCACATCTTCCCCCTCAAACCCTTAGTCTTGTGTTTTGTTTTGTTTTGTTTTTGGTGAGGAAGATTGGCCCTGAGCTAATGTCTGTGCCAATCTTCCTCTATTTTGTGTGTGGTTCGCTGCCACAGCATAGCTTGATGAGTGCTGTAGGTCCACATCCAGGATCTGAACCCACAAACCCCAAGTCACTGAAGCAGAGTGTGCAAACATAACCACTACGCCACTGGGCCGGCCCCCTTAGCCTGTGTTTCAGCTTCCCGTGCTGAGAGTCTCACCATCTAGCACGCTGGCCCTCAGCCTGAGGGGGGCACTAACTTGGACCGTACGTCCAGCCCCCACAGAGCTCTGATGGAGGAAGCCTGTGGGGGAGCCCAGCATCTGTCTTCACAGGCATCCCAGGTGGTTCCGATGCCCACGGCCCCGGCACCACCCTTCAAGCATCCCCGCTCTGCTTTGTCGCTGGCTCCCTGATCCCAGTGGGGTTCTGAGTGCAGCTTTGGCTCATGGGAGATTCCCTTCCAGGAGGAGGTGTCATGGGAGCTGCTGGACGCAATGCAGCCCACATGGTCTTCAGGGACCTCAAGAGCATGTGACCTTGAAGCAACTCCGACCCAGGAAGAAGAATTCACCCTTGAGATTTTGAGTCCCCGTCGGGTCAGCTTCCCAGGATACAGCTCAAGGCAGACAAGTCCTCAAGCTCCTGCCGCTGTTTTAGGAGAAACGTACTCGATGCATTCGGTAATAGTTAACCTTGTGCCCTTGACTTCAGGGTGAACCGGTTTTGTTTTATTAAAAACAACAATTTACATAGATAGCTTGCATTTTTCTATGTATTAGTAGAATAAGTAACATGTCATCATTGTGTAATTACACATGACGATGTCACAATAGGTGGGGTAATCCTATCTGGCATACTCAGTACCCTACAGCATCAGCTCCAAAGAGTCCATTCGACCGACAAGCGTGCCCATCTCCCTGCGGGGCCCCCACCAGCTGGTGGGATCGCTGCCCTGGTGAGGCCCAATCTACTGCTGTTGCATTCCTGGCAAAGTATAAGAAAGGACCTAATTCCCCAGTGACCCACAAAGTCATCCACAGGGCCACGACCCTGAACAGTGCTTGGCACCTCAAGCCGTCGGAACTGTCAGAGTCAGGCAAACAGCAGTCAAGGGTGAGTGAAAGTGGGTGCAGCTGAGGGCCATCTGGGAGGCCACATCCTGATTCTGGAGCATTCAGCCTGTCACCTCCCACGAGCAAGCCATACCTGTCTCATCACTAAAATCTTTCCACATCAACCTGCATTTTTCTAAAGTGAGATGGGTTGACACTCCGTCAGAAAGATTCATACAAATGTCCCCATGGTGATGCAGCTCTCCCAGCCAGCTTCTCCAATCCCACAGGCCAAGGTGGTGGTCCCGAGGGTCCCATCGAGAGAGAAGCAGGAAGGTGCCCTGGGACATCGCCTCTCTCCTTTCCCCAGGGAAATTTATACAGCTTCAGATATACCCACCTCATTACTTAACCTCAATAAACTTGGATTTCTGATCTGTAAAGGACTTATTTTAAAGATCAAGTAAGACAACAGGTCATATTTTAGTCCAGTATCTGGCACACGGTGAGCATTCAGTACATGGTGGTGGTCTCGCTGCAAATATTGTTGGTGAAGCTGTTGCTGTCATTTTGTATTCTGCAGAAGGCAGACTTTTCAATATCTTTTTTTAACCTGGCACCCAGAATGGAAAAGCAGCGTGACTAGGGCAGAGCAGAGCAATCTCGGCGTCCACCAAGACTTTTCCACGAGAAGAGCTGCCAAAGCAGCCCCCCCCCCGCCGCGCCCCCGCCGCGCCCCCGCCGCGCCCCCGCCAGCACTGGTGCAGCCAACTTTTTGAGTTTGTTGAAAATTTGGTCTTGGTCTGAGTTCTAGGATTTACTTCTCTCAAAAGACTTCCCAGGGCCCAAGGGGAAAAAAATGTTTGAAAGAAAGAAAGAGAGCAGGAGGGAGGGAGGAGAGAAGGAGAGAGAGAGAGAGAGGAAGAAAGAGAAGGGAAAGGAAAAGAAAGAAAAGGAAGGCAGGAAGGAAGGAAAGGAAGGAGGCAGGCAGGAAGATGTGGGATTGAGGGCGAGTGCGGGCTAGCGTCTCAGTAAGCCGTGTCTTCATCCTCTGGGAAGGCAGCTGCCTTGTTCCCATCACGGCACACCCGTTCCCAACACTCACATCGAGGGAGCAGAACTGAGTAACACACGGAACTTGTAAAATCCTCGGCAGGCTGGGGCAAATTACATCTGGTCTTTCAAAATATCAGTGTTTTTTTTTTGGTAAACAAAAGTCACAAATGCTTAATGTAGGAAGTTTTTAAAATATAATAAGAACATAAAGCTGACACACAGTGTCCCCTGCAGAGATAATGCTGGTTATCATGTTATAATATTTCTAGCTAGTCTTTTACGTAATTGGGATCATATTCTATATTTTATAAGTGGATTTTACACCTTTCTTCCTTTCATTTTACTTCATGTCATGAGCATTTTTTAGTGTCATAAATATTCTTTGAAAACATTATTTGTAATGGCTGCCTAACATTCTCTTGTAAGGATGTCCCATCATTTATTATGGGACATTGAGTTCAGCCTTGGCCTTGATTGCTAATGAGCATCAGCGAAGGCGGGAAAGCGCCTCTTCCTCACATCTATCTGCTCCTACTGGAATGACTATGGTATCTCCCAGGGCACAGCTGCTGTCCAGACAACATTCCCTCCAACGAGGCGGAACTCGGAGGAGGCCGGGAACAGCCGAAGGAGCAGTTTTCTCACGGAGAGGAAGAATTGCCCACTGTTTGGTGATTTCCTCTGTCTCATGTCTGTGGAAAATAATATTTGATCCAGACCAAGACACGTGATCAATCAGGCCTCGGCCCTATGGGGGCCTTGGCTCCTACAAGCCCCCAGCATGCCATCCCCTGAGCAAGGGGGACCGTGCTTCCCCAAGGTGGCGACCCTGCAGATCGGCCATGGATCAGGCAATGGGTCCCTTGCCGACTTCAGAACATAAAACTCTCACAAGGATAATAGGTCAGCGCCATCTTGTCACCTGATTTGTGGTTGCCCATCTCCCCTGGCGGTGGGGAGCACTTCCTCCGAGGCACGTGAACCTCACCTGCTTAGGTCGTTAGGCAGCCCCTCCTGCTCTGACAGCCCCTGGGTGGTGGTGTCTGGAGTCCGGGTGAGATGAGAGGTTTACAGCTCCAGGAGGAATTCAGGCGTCCCAGGTGTAGGAATGACAGATGTGGCTGGCCAGGCCACCTGCCGGCCTTGCGAGAGTGCATATTTCTGACACATGTTCTGTTTGCAAAGCATTTGACAACATTGAGCTCTTCTGTGGGACACTGATAGGACTCCCGCAGTGGAGGCAGAGACGCAGCCGGGAGCGTGCCTCTTCCCGAGCACGGGGCACAGGGCGGCTTTCGCTGGGCAGTGGGAGAATGTGCAACAAAAAGGAGCACAAGGCAAAATAAGGAGAAACACAAATGGACACAAATCTGAAAAAATATTTAACCTCACCAGGAATCAATGAAACGCAATTAAAACCAAGCTATGATGTTTTACCTATAAAATTGAGAAAAATTACTTGTAATAGAAAATGACCAGTGTGGGCAGAAAAGATACTCTCGTGCATTGTTGGCAGTGGCAAAAATTTGTATTTGATAATGAGACAGAAAAGCGAACATCCCAAAGCCAACCCATTTGGGGGGTTAGTCAACGTCTCGTCACGGAGCCTGAGGAGAGTATCAGAGACGTCCCCAAGGACTGAGGTACAGGCACATTCACGCAGTGTTATTGCAATAGCAAAATACTGGAAGCAGCTTAAATGTCCCAAAATAAAAAATTAGTTAATCATGACAACTGCATACGATGGAATATCAAACAGTAATTTTTAAAAAATCATGTTTTTGAAATTACTTTGTTTAATCACATGCAAAAATGCTAATAAAGTAAGATGCAGTGAGATCATGATTTTATTTATAGAGATATAAAGATAGATATCTTTCTGCCTCTGATAAATATGTATGTATATATTTATATATGTTAGAGATATCTTTATGATATACACATAAACATATGTGTATCATGCATATATATCATACATATACAGACAGAGACACTGAGAAAGAGACAGAGATGGAGACGAACAGAAACGGAGAGGCAGCTGGGAAAGAACCCAGTACACTCAGGTGCTGCCAATGGCCTGAAGTCTCTCTGGCCACTTGGTGGCGATTTGGAAAATATTCCTTGCTATCCTCATATAACCTATCTTAGTTTAAGAACAAGCCCAAAGTAAATGGATGGGGCTTTGAAATTTAGTTTAAAATGATGATTTAGACCGAGTCCAAATGATTTGTGAATTACTTGTGCATTAATGTACATTTATCGATCATAAATGGGAGAATTTCAGACACGGTCTGAGTCTTGGATTCCCTTGGTGGAGGACTGGGGATCTCCCTCAACTCAGTTCCCTTAACAGCACAAAGGAGAAGGGTGGCGTGTTTTCAGTGTTTCAACAGCCCAATAGAAATCCTGGGTTCTTGTGAGGGGGCTGCAGGGGTGAACCCAAACCTGGACTGTGTCTGGTTTTATCTGAAATTACGTCAGTTTGGTTTTGCAGGCTGTCAGATGAGCAGCTCCGTGGCTGGTGAGACGTGTCTGTGAGTCGCAGGAGAACTGGAAGATGAGCTAAATTATACGGAGAAAACGACATTGGTTTGGTAGCTTGGTACGCAGAAATCTTTCAAAACAATGGGTCTCTTAAGAAAAAGTAATAAAGAGGGTTGTCAATAGTGAAAAAACGCTGGAGCCAGACCTGCGCTCTCTCCTCTGTTGGTTTGATCTCTCAGGACCTCTGGAGGAGTGTGGGTCTGGCTCAAATGCCGCTGTGCATAAAGGCACTGTGATGCCTTCCTCACAGAGGCGATGGAAGGATCGTGTATGTAAACATAGCCCACCTAAGTCGGCGTACCCTATGACCCAGAATTCCACTCCCAGGTGTACATCCAACAGAAGCGCTTACGGGTGTTCACCAAGAGACGCAAACCAGACTGCTCATAGCAGCACCGATGCAATACCACCACACTGGAAACTACCCAGTGCCCCCAACAGTAGAATGGATAAGTAGGCCGTGGCACAGTCACACAATGGAATCCTACTCAGCAATAAGAATGAACAACATAGAGCCACACACCACAACGCTATGTTGAGTCAAGAAAGCCAGGCAAAAAATAATACAGGCTGTAGGATTCCATCTATAAAATGTACAAAAACAGGCAAAAGTACTCTATACTGTTAGAGAGTCACCTCTGGGAGTGTTAAGGACTGGAAGGGAGCCTGAGAAGGACTTTGGGGTGCTGGTAATAGCCTGCTGTTTGATCTGTGCGATGGTTACACAGATATGTTCAGCCTCCAAAACGTTCATCGAGCTCTATGTTTAGAATGTTGCAGTTTTCTTATTATTCTTCAACGGAAAGTTAAAAAGAAAAGTAGCTTGGTGCCTGGTGCAAGGTGACATTACCGTAGTCCTCCCTTATCCGCGGTTTCTCTTTCCTCGATTTCAGTTACCCGCTGTAGGACCACAGCTGACCACGGGGAACTGAAGCCACGAATAAGGAGGAAAGCAAAACTGAGGCTAGGAAGGGACTACTGTAAGGTTTAGTACTGTCCTCGCTTTCAAGCCTCCACTCAGGGTCTTGGAACGCATCCTGTGTGGATAATGGGGAGACTACTGTACTTATTAACATCATTACTGGAAAGCTCTTATTTACTGGCAAAGCCCTACATCTGAGACTAGACTAGGATGGGAAAATGAAAGAGGAGGGTAAGAAAGGAGAAGAAAGCAGAAAGGACAAGAGGGATGTGGTGGAGAGACCCTCAAGGTGCCTCTCACCCATGGTCTCTGCTTCCTGGTTTTCACACCCTTGTGCAATCCCCGCTCTTTGAAGGCAAGACCTGTAACTTGCTTCTAACCAACAGAATATGACAAAGGTGATGGGATATATGTGATTATGTCACAAAAATGATACCTTGCAAGAATCTCTCTCTCCCTGGCTGGCTGTGAGGAAGCAGGTGGCCACATTGGGAATCCCCCATGGCAAGTAACTTCTGCAGCCTCTAGGATCTGAAAGCAGCATCCAGCCAACAGCCAGCAGAAAACTCAGGCTCTCAGTCCTGCAACCTCAGGGAACCGAATGCTGCCAACAGGCACATGAGCAAGGAAATGGATGCATCCCCAGTTGAGCCTCCAGATGAGATTGCAGTCCTGGCCAACGACTGGATTTCAGCCTTCCAAGACCTTAAACAAAGGATTCCACTAAACCTGGCCGGACTCCTAACCTGTGGAAACAGATAATAAATCTGTCTTGTTTTAAGGCACTAACTTTGTGGTAATTTGTTACACAGTAATAGATAATATAAGGGAAGCCAAACAGCGACACACGTGATGGGTACAAAATATGTCTGATGATATGGATTGAAATTGTGCCCCTAGATTTGAAAGTATTTCCATTTAAAATGACCCTGTGATCTGGACATCTCTCCCGGGCTAGCCATCCATCTCCCAGTAGAGCTAAGTCTGGAGTCAGCCATCACTGAGGCCATCAGTCAGACACATCTGGGTTTAGATCCTGACTCTACCGCCATGTGACCTTGGGAAAGTTCCTTTCTGAGTCTCGGTTTCTTTTGACCAGCCAGGGATAGTGATGTCTTGCCCAGCATGAGGCAGACAACAAAGACTAGCTTCCTTCCTTCCTTACAAAATAACGTGTCACTGGACTCAGAAACAGAGGGTTCTGCCCGGTGAGAGGCACTCTGGAACATTCTGGGCACACCTGAAGCAAAGGAATGAAATTAAAGGCACCATGAAAAGAAATGGAGCAAGACTCCCCTAAGTTTCAGGTTTGGAGATCCCTCAGAGAGATGCTCCCCAGCTGGGAGGTTCCTGCCTGAGACAGCAGCACATATGCACACCTCCGCGATAAGCTGCACCAACTCACTCCCGCAGATCAATATATCAGGGCAAGAGAGAAGGAAGCAAGCAGGGCAGTTTGCCAAAGGCAGAATCTGTGTGTGGGCTGGTAAGCTGTATTTCTGGTCCAATAAATCAATTTGCCTTGAAAGAGCTCTTCCAACTCCATGACTGTAATTGGAGCTACCTTCCTCGGGGGCTGTTTGTTGCATTCAAGGTCAGGTGACAAGTACAGGTTTTTAGAGTCATGCACAGTCACTCCTCACCTGCCTCTGGGAAAAGCTCTGCAATATCTGGAGAATCAGCTAAAAACTAGTCTGTTGAAAAGTTAGGAGAAATAGGATTGAATTAACCTCTGATTTTTCTCCTTGTTGGATCTCCAAACTCACTCCAACGTTCTCTCCAGGACGCTCCCCCGAAACCAACATCTCTATTAATTTGCTATTTGTTGAATCTTGTTGTGACAGAGGTACCTGGGCACCAGCCCAAAAAAGAATCAGATAATAATAACAGCTGCTGTTTTTTGAGTCCTGATTCTGTGCCAGGCACTGCACCAACCATGCATTTTACATGCGTTATTTCACTTGTATCCACAACAAATCCAGGAGCCAAGTACACTGAGTGTCTGTTTTCACAGATGAGGAAACAGGCCCAATGAGGTTAAATAGCTTGCCTAAGGTCACAGAGCTGAGAGTTGACACAGTCAATATTTGAACTGAGGGCTCTCTGACACCAACAGTCATGTTCTAAGCAAGAAGCTCCACTCTGGATCCAACTAGTAGACACGTGGTTGCGTCATCAGCTAGTCCCACTGAATGTTGACTACTTGTGTGTAGGGCTATCTGGGAATGTGAAGCGATGGTCTCTAGTCTCAAAGCATCTACAGTCTAGTGAGGGGAGATGAAGAACACGCTATAGGGGTTATTAAGATCTCCAGTTCCGTAGGAATCTGTACAGAGCACTCTTGTGGAATTTGGAAAGACGAGCTGCCTGTGAGCAGGTAGGGTCAGGAAGTATTTCTTCCAGCAGAGGGGACTGGAGCTAGAGTGAGATCACCCCAGACTCTGGGGAGAAGACTCGATGAGAGAAAAGGATGAGGAGGGCCTTCGTGTTCCTCCAGGAGGCCTTGTGGCCAAGGCAGGGAGGTGGGAAAGGACAGAGAGCTCAGGAGCACACAGTTGAATGGGAAGAGGATTAGTGAAAGGCAGTGATGGGAAAAAAGGCAAGACAAAAGGCTCAAGCTGCTAAGACTGAATGCCCGGCAGAAGGCAGGCTCCGTTCTACAGCCAATGTGGAATTTGTTTGAGAAGATGCTGGGGTCTTTACATATGTTGGAGGGCGTCCAGCCCTTTAACTTGCTTAAGTGACCACATTCACAGTGTTGGCATAGACCATCCAAGGCAAGCTTCAGGACCCCCTTCATCCCCTCCCTTGGCTCTCTCCCAGCATACCCAAATGAGCTGTTCAGAGATAGAAATGAGGTAGGAATTGGGACATTGTCTTCAGGAGGCTGGAACCAGATCTTCAGACTATCACCCCCAATTAACTGTCCAGGCCAGGAGCTCAATGTGGGAGTGTCAGCAGGAGGCCAGTGTGACTCCTTCTGGTCTGTATAGAAGAATCCTGTCACCAGCAGCCTTGTTGCCAATGGCTCCTAATTCACCCCCGCAGAATAAAGGCGAGAGACCCTGGCCATGGGGGATGGATTTGAGGAGCTTTAGTTGGCAGTCCTGCTATTTCTCAGAGATGCTTGTAAAACCTTGTAAGTAATGGGCCCTAAAGCCTTTTATTCCAAGAGCAGCCCGGAAGCCTTTGCTGTGAGCACCTGCTTTGGGACCATGCCGCTGACCCACATTTCATCAGGGATCGAGGCAGATGGGAACCTAGGGGCTGAGTTTTGACTTGAGAAGCCAGAGATTCCTCTGCACACTGTATGAACTGGAGCAACCATATTTGGAGTCAGGAAGAAGTTTAATAATAGTAAACAAACTTCCTTGGAAAGGGATGGACTAAAGGGGAACTGGTTATTAGAGGAAAAAATTTAAAAACCACCACTGCTTTTATAGTAACCCTCTTCAGTCTATAATGAGAAAACCTCTCTTCTGCATAAACGACCTCCTAACGTGAGTCACCCCAAGACCCAGCTCCCAACCCTTAGCCAGGAAGCAGGAGCACAATGGAGCAGTCAGGTGTAAATTATAGGAGCCCGGCAGGGCAGGAAGCTGGGTGAGTTATAATCGTAGAGTAAATTAATTTCACATAAGTGGGATTAGCAGTTAAATAAATAGCAATCCCACCACTAAAGCTGTCTGGAATGCTGAGTGTCTGTCTCCTGCCAGGGGACAGAAAAACCTCATGGCTGAGCAGAAATCAGGTCACAACACGGTCGCCTACCAACTCTTAAGGACAACTCCCCTGGAAATATAAGGCAGAAAATGTTTGTGTTAGAAAAGACATTCCAGTTGGGAAAAGGAAGTGATAGGTGGGTGGAAAGCTGCCTCCCATCGACGGGTCATCCACCTTTTATGGCGGCCACGATGCCGCATGAGCCGGCATAGCCTGAAATGCACCCAGAATAGTGGAGGAAGGGTCGTCAGGATTTGGGGTAAATTGAGAACAATGACTTCTAAGGATGGACCCGTCAGGAGCTTCCATTCCAAGCTGAGGACGAATTGGTTTTATTTTTAAATTGTCAACCTCTTGTTTGTTTGTTTGGGCTTTTTAAGGCTTCTGTCCCTTTCACAGTTTGAAAGCGACCTCTGTTCAGGTGAGCGAAGTGCTGAGTTCTTTGGGATCTCAGAGGATGCAGGGCGTGGTGGGGACAACAGAGTCTGAGGTAAGTCAGGCTGAGGCGGTTTCCTGATCTACGGAGCGGGGTCAGTCGTACTTCATAGAGTTGCTGTGAGGACTAAATTAAACTGTCAAAAGCCAAAGCCCCTAACTCGAGTCCTGACATGCTGAAGATGGACATGTGAACAAACAGCCACTCTCCTTCCCTGCCCTCCCCACTTCCTGTAAAACAATGTAGCCAAATAAGAGAATCCATGTTGAACGCTACCCGAAGGAGTCTATGTCAATATCGAAATCCTCCCGAGGGCGGGTGAACGACCTGCCCTTTAGGGAACTCTCCGCAAGGACCTCCAAGCATGCTTCACAAGGCCGGGCCTCTCACTTTCGGCACTCGGTTAGAACCTTAGCTAAGTCAAGGTGGATTTGCAACCAGAGGCTGCGGGGGGTTGAGAGGGGAGGAACATTCTTATGAGTCCTTTCCCAGTGATGGGAAAAAAGGCAAGTCAAAAGGCTCAAGCTGCTAAGACTGAATGCCCGGCAGAAGGCAGGGATTCCGAAGCTTTTCTGACTATGCCCACTTGAGCAGGGCTGCAGAGCACCAACATCCCACCTATCGCACGTCTGTCCTGAGTCTGGTAATTAGAGGGGCAGGGTTTAGGGGAAGGAGCTGAGCACTGCAGAGGAGCCGAATGAATTTGTTGCATTGAGCTTGTAGAACGTGCGACATACACGACTCACTTCCTGTTTATGTTAAAAGAGAAGAACCTGACATTATACACTCCATTTTATATTATAAATGAATGCCGTATGGTCTAAAAAATAACCCTACCAATTTTATTATACTAATCTTGATTATAAGATGAAAGCTATTTGAATAGCACAAATCCACAGGCAAGCAATGAAGTGTCCCCAAATAACAGTGTGACCAATTGTGCCAGGTTGCCCAGGTTTTCCTGGTTTTAGCACTGAAAGTTTCACAAAACTGGGAAAACTCTCATCCTGGCAAAACCCTCAGTCTGGGCACACTAGGTGGGCTGGTCACTCAAGCATATAAGGAAACTGTGAGGGATTAGGTCCGTATCTCCTTTAGCAATAGGGGTGTGTGAGTGAGTACTTACTGAACAGCAGTTCATTTATATATAACATCTAGATAGCGGACAATTTTATAAAGCCAAAATACACGCTCTAGGACAAACCGAAAACTGCTCATCAGACTAAAATGGACGACGAGTGCACAAAATCAATAGTAATTTATAAATGAAAAGCATGAATAACAGCAATGGAAAACCACAACAGCTCAAAACAACTGCTGAAGAACTAACTAAAAAAGCATCTTTCCAAACGCTGGAGAAATTCCGCCTGTGGATAAAGCACAGCGTAGCCAGCCCCGGTGGTGCAGTGGCTAAGATTCAGTGCTCTTACCGCTGCGCCCCGGTTCATTTCCTGGTCAGGGAACCACACCACCCATCTATCAGGTGTCATACTGTGGCAGCTGCCTGTTGCAGTGATGCTGAAAGCTATGCCACCAGGATTTCAAATACCTGGGGGGCACCCCTCCCCTTCTCCCTGAGGGAGCTCTTCTTGGCCCAGTGCTTCCAGCGGGACCACTTGACATTTTCCTGTCCACACACCATTTGCAGAAGGGTCACCCATGGTGGACAGGTTTCAGTGGAGCTTCCAGTCTAAGACAGACCAGGAAGAAGGACCTGGCCACCCACTTCCAAAAAAATTGGCCCTGAAAACCCTATGAATAACAGCAGAACGTCGTCTGATACAGCACTGGAAGATGAGAGGATGGCTCAAAAAGACCAAGCAGGGCTCTGCTCTGCTGTTCCCCAGGTCACTAGGACAGCACTAACAAAGCGCAGTGTGAAATAACAACTTTGAGTCCTCAGTAAACCCTGGAAATGCTAATTTTAGTTTATGAATATCAGATTTTTGTGGATTACTGGCAAATAGCCTTTAATTGTAGGTGAGGAGGAAAGTCCCTGGACCATGTGTGTGAGTCACCTGTAGGAACCACAGGAAAGGTGAGCATTCTTGAGTCAGTTCATGGTCATCAGAATGACACTTAGTTCCCACCAAGGTGTCAAGGCCAACACTTTGAAAGTCACTGCTTTAGCTCATTTAATAAATGAGAAAACCGAGGCCCAGACAAGTTAAATGACTTTTCCAAAGCTATAGTTGCCATGGAGACTTCAAAAAGACTTTCTGAGTGTTATAGAAGTGTGTTAGGGAAGCAGAGTTGTGGGAATTTTGTCCTATTTAGCCATCCCTCCAGTTACACCTAAAATAGTGAAAGAGGATTAATCCAGTTGACCTCCAAAAAGATATATTGAAGTTCTAACCCCTGGTATCTGAGAATGTGAGCTTACTGAGATATAAGGTCTTTGCAGGTGTAATCAAGTTAAGATGAGGTCATATTGGACCCTAATTCAATATGACTGGTGTCCTTATAATAAGAGGGAAATTGACACACACACAGGAGAAGGCCGAGTGGAGACGCAGACATAGAGGGAAGACGGCCTTGGGAAGATGGAGAGACGATCTGATTTATGTTGCCACAAGCTGAAGAACACCTGGGCCACCAGACGCTGGAAAAGGCATGGAAAGACCCTCCCCTGGAGGCTTAGGAACGAGTATGTGCCCCCTGACACCTTGATTTTGGACCTTGAGCCTCCAGCACTGCGAGAGGATAAAGTTCTGTTACTTTAAGCCACCCGGTTTGTCACAGCAGCCCCAGGAAACTAATAAAGGACCCCTGAGTGGCTCACAGCCCCCAGGCGCTGGGTGTGTTCCCTCTCTTACCTCTCCCTGCAGCTGGCTGGGAACAAAAGAGAAGAGGAGTTCCTGTCAGTCTCTTCATTCTGTCTTTTCTGTCTCTGCAGAAGCAGCATCGAGGGCTTTGGGGCCTCCCTCCCCTGGGTGGGCACACAGGTTGGGCGAGGAGAGGGTGGCATGGTGTCTGGGTACTAGGAGGGCGAGGAGCCCTGGGGGGCACCCCTCCCCTTCTCCCTGAGGGAGCTCTTCTTGGCCCAGTGCTTCCAGCAGGACCACTTGACATTTTCCCGTCCACACACCATTTGGCAAGGGCAAGAGATTCGATGAGCCGTCCTGCCCTTCACTGTTTTTCCGTAGGACAAATGCAAAGAGCTCATCAGATTACCGGGGTAAAGGCTTCCTCTGTGGAAACTGAGAAGGTTGCATATTATCTTGCTCTTGCGTTTAACATCTTCTTATAGATGCAGCACGCAGACTTGGTTGGGTTACAAACTGCTCTGTGATCTGACTGCCTGCAAACTTCCACCCAGAGGAGAGAGAGAGTGTCCCCAGGCCAGGATGGCACCAGCCAGGGCAAGGCCCCTTGGTGCAAATACCCGACACAGAGTGTGGTCTCAATTTCATAAAATAAACGTACTTACATGTGTACCTGCATATTAAAATATCTGGAAAGAAAACACCAGAATGTTATCCATCCAGGGTAGAATTATGAGTGTTTTTATTTTATGTTACTTTTATTTCTTTTCTAATATTGCTACAATAACCAAGAAGAAACGATGTAATAAAACTAACAAAAGAAAAAATTCAGCCATGATTATAGCTCTCGAGGACAAATACTGTCAATATGTTGATGCTTGACAGATAGATGAAAATACTGGGAGAGCTACAATGATAAACTCCATGTAACACATAGCATTAATCCTTTCTTACTCCAGAAAGGATGTAGACGGCTTTTTCCTGTGAAGCAATTTTTTTTTCTAGTTGTGATCATCCTGTGTTTACAAACCTGTGGTTTTACTTGAAGACGCAACAAGCATTTCCCCATGTTGTTCTAAACCATCCATAATAATCATAATATTAACGGGTGCATAATAGTCCATTAGGTATATAAACCTTCATTTACTTAGTCCCTATAACTGACATTTTCATTGTAGGTTTAGAAACTTTTAGTGCAGAATTTTGTATTTTACTTCTAGCATCAAAATTCAGAGGGCCAGGTAATTTACAAGTTGTATTATCTCTCTTAATCCCCTTGGTGTATTGTTCTTAGTGAGCAATAAATTACTTTGTAACTCTCTATGGTATATCTGTATGTGTTTATTCATGTCTCATCACAGTGTCATCTCCTTTTCTCAAAAATACAATTTTTTGAATGTTTCCAGCATTTTGGGTCCCAGGGTCCAATTTGATTTGCCCTCGTTGGAATAGCACCTGCCTTTCTGTGGAAGCTGAGAGAGGGTTTGTCGAAATCGGTTGAGAGCCAGGATTCTCCTAACACGTCTGGCCGATGAAGTTGGCTGTACCTGGTCCAGGGGAGCCTGGGGTCTGGGGGTCTCCCCGTGTCCCCTCCCACCAACACCGCACCCTGAGATTCAGCCACCTTTTGGATTTAGGGTTGTTTTGCCCTGTACTAGCCAGGTCGTGACCAGGCGTTCATGCTGTTTTTCACTGTGACTGGCCTTGTTGGGTTGAAAGTGATTTTGAATGTCAATTGTTATCCAGTAAAAGAACACTATTTCTGCCACCAGGTCTCCATTTTCCTAAAACGCCAGTGCTTTTTCCTCTTGAATCCTGCCTTCCCTTCACCCATACGACATCCCCGCCTTTCTGCAAGGAGGCAAACATGTGGCATAGGCCATGCCACTCCTCATCCCTTGCCTGTGGCCAAATTATGAAATGGTCACTACATTCTTTCCAGCAAACCCCGGACACGGCATTGACCCCATGGCACTTGAGGTAGAAAACTATGTCATCCCTGGAATGTTTAATACGTCTCTTCTAATGCTGATACCCTGTAAACTTTTATCCAAATCTTTCCACTTTCATCTTTTAATTTAAAATCTGAATTGTGTAGGATTGCAAACAGAACATAAGAAGTCTCTGCAATTACACAAATCCAGACGTGAGGAATCCTGATGCAAGGAACAGAGCCTGCCAGGACCGAGCAGAATGGAGCAGGGACAGAGTGGAGCAGGGACAGCCTGGAAGCTGCAGTGAGAGGACCAGCAGCACGTAGACAGTAAATCCAAACCAGCTGAGAACAGAGACACTTCCTAACCACACTTTGCTAAGGATTTTCACTGGTCCTCGGTGAGGAGTGATTGCAAATTAATATCAGAATCCTGCTGTGTATATATAATTATGCTTAAGTTTACCTGACAGTAAACTGTCTACAATTCTCACTCCATTGTGTGGGTTCAGACAACTTCAAACAATTCTTTTGTTGTCTTTAGAAGTCCTAGAGTAAAAACCTTACTGGATATCATTATAATTATAAATCTGTACCCGAGGCTGCCCCAAGTGACTGTAGCAAATAAGATTCCAATTCTCAAAATGAGAAGACCAGGTTAATAGAACCCTTTCTGGAATCCTACTTTAATAAAGCTTAGCTCTGACCGGAGGTACCACACATTCCAGCAGCAGACAGGGCTTACATGGGCAGCCGTGCGTTCATCTCACAAGCATTTACTGAGCACCTGTGATGGGGCAGGCACTGCCCTAGGTGCCAGAGATACAGCAGAAAATAAGACAGAGTCCACAACCTCGAGATGCCTCTGGGAAGTACATTAGCAATAAAGATATGAGTGGGAAGAGGGTTTTAAGAAGAGAAGGTCTGGAATAATCACTAGGGGATAAGGATGAGGGAGACGATGAGAAATATGTAGGGCTGATGTAAGACCACGACTATATGGTGACAGACCAGGTCCACGGAATCCAGATGAAACATTTAGAATAAAGAGATGAGAGGGCTTGTCTTTCTGTTTCGTACTCTGGGGGCAGAAATAGCAGAAAAAGTGAGATTCTGGAGGATTTGGATGGTTTTGAACTTCAAGATGTCAGGTGGCAAGTGCTCTGTAGTGTGTGCAGATGGCTTGAAGTGGGGCACGTGAGCGAGGAGAGGAATGCACGTCCCCCTGGAGTACAGGGAGATGGAGTCTTTAGGGAGCGAGGGTTGAAATGCTCATCTTGGAGCACAGCTGCTGGAAGCATGGCCAAAGACATGCAGGCAGGCGACAGAAGAGGGAGCATTTCATCAGGTTCCATCCTTGCGCAACGCCAAGGGAAAGCTTGGAGGCGACCCAGCTTTGTTAATCCTCAGCCTCGAGGAGCTTAATTGCCAGGAAGGGTATAGCTGTTGGGTTCTCAGTAAAGGAGATGGAGCTTAAATCAGAGCCTTTAAAATTACTGATGGAATTTATAACTCTACCCTCGGGCCATTCAGCCCTGGGGTGCATGATGGAATCCAGCGGGGCCTCGTCTATTCACAAGGCTTGAAGTTGAGAACAATCTGAAAGTCCAAACCACTGCATCCTCCAGACTCCCATCCTCTGCTCCTCAGACCTCCACTCTGTTACTGTGGTTTGCAACTGCTTTTCCTGTCCCCATCCACTTGTCCCGAGGGGCCTGGCCTCATTTGATAATAAGGAAAATTCTAGAATGCCTCCTTGTATCTGTACATAGCTCACAGCTTACAAACTTTTAACAATTTTTATTTCATTTGATAGAACATCATGGAGACAGAGGCAGAGTACATGTTATTATCCCTCCGTTTCACAGTGGAGCAAACTGAGGCTCAGAGAACAGGCGAGTATTTTCTCAGAGCCTCATAGCTAGTAAACGGTGCTAGACTTCCAACCCAAATCGTTTGACTCTAAAGACCGCTGCATTATGAGCGGTCTTTGTAAGACACTGTGTCTGCACAGTTGACCGTAAGCTGCTGACTGGTCTTCAATCTTACAGCTGAATCTTATGTTTTTGGATCAGGACTAATGCCTGAGAGAAGAAGAAATGCTCCCTCCCAGCAGTCAGGTTTGGAGGCTGTGGGGGCCGACCCCATCTCTGCTGGACAGAAGGAGAGGGTGGTAAGGACGGTGGCCAACGCAAAGGCATGAGTAAAACTCAACCTGCGGGCTCTGCCCCAGCCCTAATCCAGTCTGCGGTGGCCAGAATCTTAGCCCCGGTGCTAGAAATTCTGGTGCAGTAGTCATCTGTTGTTGGGCCCTCAGCATCCATTTCTGCTTCATTTGTAACAGCATTTGGAGAGTTAGATGTCTCCTCACCGCGTGCCGCCCTGGGGCTCTTCCCTCCCTTGGTCTATGGGCGAACATGTGTGCACAGGACAACCATTCAGGCTCTCTCCTGGAACTTCAACAATTGCACAGAGCGAGAGGGAAATCGCTGGAGCAAACTCGTTCCGGGGGCAGAGCCCCGGGGAAGCTATTAATGACTTTCTCCTGCCCAGACCCTAGAACACTCTGGTTCTTGCCTTTTTCAAAGCCCTGTTCTCCTACATTCCACTGGATTCTGGAAGCCCCCCGGGACCCCTGCAATCACACCCTCTCTCATCTACGCTGGTTAGAATGAGGTCTGTTGTGTGCAACAGAGAACAGTTGCTCGGCTCCATCTCCCTTCTACTCCCTGTGTCTTCTTCCTCCTCTCTCTCCGTCTCACGGGAAGCAGGAAAGAGCCCTGGAATCCAAGTCAGAAACCCGAGTTTGAGTCTGGTCTCTGCCACCTCACAGCTGAGTAATCGTGTACAAACTGTTTAACCTTTTGAAAACTCAGTTCCCCCACCAAAACGTACGGATAACGCTAATTGCTCCATCAGTTTGTTGTAAGGATTAATGAGATAGCATCTAAAGGACCTAACATTGTAGTAGGATCTACCCCGGAGCAAAGGACTGGACATGTATAGGCACTGTCCTTCTTTCCTGCTCAGTTCCGCTCCCTCTCCATCACCCTCCTGTTTATTTCCATCTCCCGCCTCCTCCTTCTCGCTCTTCTTTCTTCTCTCCTCTTCCATCTCCCTCTGCTTCTCCCTCGTCTCTTCCCCATTGCCAACGCCCCACGTCCATCTCCCCCCTCCACCCATCACCATCCCTCTCACCTCCGACTCCTCCATCTCCAGTCCTCACCCTCCTGCTCTCACCACATAGCCAGCAAACTGGTGACACTCAGGGTGAGGCCTCCACTTAACCGCAAATTAACGAGTTATATGTACATGGGACACTTTTTTTTTTTATTAAAGATTTTATTATTTCCTTTTTCTCCCCAAAGCCCCCTGGTACATAGTTGTATATTCTTCGTTGTGGGTCCTTCTAGTTGTGGCATGTGGGACGCTGCCTCAGCGTGGTCTGATGAGCAGTGCCATGTCCGCGCCCAGGATTCGAACCAACGAAACACTGGGCCGCCTGCAGCGGAGCGCACGAACTTAACCACTCGGCCACGGGGCCAGCCCCCATGGGACACTTTTCATGGTGCTTTTATCAACACATCATGAGACGTCAGGTCAATTAAAAGGATAGTCTAAGATAAATAAGGATAAGGAAGGAATTCATAAAGCTGAGGGTCACTGTTTACCCTGGGGGAAGAAGACAGAACTAGAGCCAGACCCACAACTCCTCCTTGCTCTGTAAGGGGAGCCTTGTCCTAGATACTTTGTGAGAAGAAGAGGACAGGCCTGGAAGTATTCTCTACAAAGAGAAGTAAACACGCTGGCACCCCGGGCACCAGGCGAGACAACCGTCCCTTTTCAGTCTGGAGTGAAGAGAGCCCGGAGCTGGCGCACACGCTGAGTAGGCTAAGGTGAGGTCGTAATGCCAGCTCCATCAGGCTGGCTCCGAGTCAGGCGGTGTGTGTGGGGCTGAACAACCCTCTCCTTTGTGCATACATCTCCTGTTTCATGCCGTGTGTGGAAAGAGGGGTCAGCGGAGCCTCTATGTGTTCCCCAGAGGGGTATGTTGTTCCCCAGACTGTAATTAGGCTTCAGGAAGTCAACAGACGGCCAACAGATCGGGGTCTGACTCAGGCTGTTGAAATGTGGAGGCAAAGCCAAGGCTGCTCTGGATTCCATCCTGCCTGTCTCGCTTGCTGTGGGCAGTTCACGCTCTGCACTCCTCACGTGGCCTCCTTTCATCTGACTTTCCTCCCACCCAACTTGAAAGCAGGACTATTTTTTTTTTTAATTTTTGGTCTTAGATAATAATTAACCATTGACTTGTCTCCACGCAGCTTCCAATAGCCTTCGAGGCAGAAGCGTCTCGGGCCGAAGTGGCGAAAGTTTCAGCCCGGTGGCCTAACCTGCTCCTCCTTTGTGCCGAGCCAGAATGCAGTTCAGATCACTCTTCCGTCAAGTGACTTGTCTTCCTGTTCAGATGCATGTGCCCAAGTGACCACTGCAGTTTGGGCCACATCAGTAGTCTTCCTGGGATTTTATATCCAATGAGGGCTGTCTGAGTGAGGCCTCTTTGTGGCCCATCTAGAGTTGTGTCTCTAACCTAAAACTTTCAAAATTGTTAAAAACCTGCATCTGAAAGTGTGGAAAAAGTTTAGGTGACCAGCGAGCCCTCAGAGAACAAAGGGACAGGGCAAGAAAGAAGAGGTCTTGAGATTTGCTTCTCAGATGCCTAAAAATCATGGCAAAAAGTGAGGTTTTGAAGGAAAACCGTCTGGAAATTAAGCTAAATTCACTCCCTAGAACAAATAAATGGACCATGGAGAGGAAACTGCCCTGATGTCCAGTTTGCCAGGCAGTCTCGGTAGGGGGCCCAAACCAGGAGAGTTAGGGTGGGCCAAGCGAGGCAGTTGCCCAGGGCGGACGGGAAGCCCTGGCCAGAGGGAGATTCAGGGCATGCATCCCAGGCACGGCAGCCACGCCAGGGCTGAGGAGGCAAGGGCAGGCCAGAAGCAGAGAGACGCACCGTTAGGTCACAGTCTGGAAAATCAGGAACGCTCGGGAAGGAAAGAGCCAAATAGGCCATAGTAATGGTTTTAGGACAAGAACTACGGATGCTGTGAGTGAATTGACAGATTCCCCAAATGCATGGTCCTGGAGCAGTTGATCTCTGGCTCTCAAATCACCAAAGACCCACTCAAGGTTTGGCTGCACATGATCTCAGTAACTCAGTCCATTAGTGGGTCCAAATGAAGCGCCAACTATATGCCCAAGGTTGGGCTAGGCACGTGAGGGATATAAGAACAGGCTGAGACCTCTGCCCTCAAGTGGCTTACAAGCTACCTCCTGGAAGTCATGCCAACCAAAGCCAGAGAAGTAAGTTCAGAGCAAGAAGTGGAGAAATAAGTGGGAGTTGAATTGTTGCATACGGATTTCTGGAAGAGAAAGGCTTGAATCAGAACACGAGGAATGGCTGTAATTTAACAACAAGGAAACTTTTTGGCCTGGGATCAAGACAGGTCAGTGTGGAAGAATGCCATGATTGATTAGTGATGTCTGCATGAGCTCAAGAATGGCAGCATCCTGCCGGCTATTCACCATCTCCCACCTCGATGATATTTAAAGGCCCTTTGATCTTTAATGGTCCATGACTAATGGCATTTGTGTTAAGATACAGCCACTCAGAGGCACTCAGAGTCCCTGTTACTTAGACTGGTCATGGGATCGGGGAGACAGGTATTATACTTGTCTGTATTTCTCACCCAGAAACCTGAGAAATTGGTTAGTCTGGTCTAGAATCCTCCCCACTGCAAACACCCTGGCCACTCTGGGCAAACAAACAAACAACCAGAAACTTCAGAAAACAACAGATGGAAAGAAAACCAAGGGAGTGGTTAATATATAATTGAGAATTTCCTTTGGGAGAAGGGCAAGGAATTCCACTGGGGAGGGCATGCAAGGGTATCTAAATTCCTTGGAATATTCTGTTTTTAAAGCGGGCTGGTAAGTGCTTGAGTGATCATTTTGAGTTATGATTTGTATGGATTTCATGCACACACGTTTTAATGTATGATGTATTTTATCCAAACACACACACCAATTCTTGGGTCAAGTAAGAGAAATAATAGGCTGGGCACGATATCTGACATCAGCTGTATCTAAATTGAGCTACAAATTCCTCCAGAGGCTCCCCACTTCTAGGTCGTAGTAGAAGGACCTGTTTACTACAAGAGTCTATCACTTCCAGTGATGGTGACAACCCAAGACTTAGAGTTGCCTGCTCTGTCACTTATTAATATACCCCAACTTGTTTACATTAATGTTATTATTTTCTTACCTGTAAAATGGGGATAGTGATTGCCTACATTAAAGTGTTGGCATGAGGTAATAGGGAAAGATGGATATCAATGCTCCAGAAAGTTGCGTATTTTATTAACAGCTGCCCATGTGGGTGTTACCACCATCTCCGAGGTTCCAGTGATGCGTTTTTGCGGCTCCTGTGCCTTCTTCAAGACTCCCAGTGTCCCAGTTCACCTCAAAGCTCTATTGCAGTCATCAGAAGAAGTCTGTGATCCTCTTCTCATTGAGCCAGGCTGCTGCTTTCCCAGAAAAAGCTTTGTCTTCTGCCACCCTGGCTGTCTGAGAAGGGACCTCCCTCTCTGGAGATTGCCCCCAGGTCCTCTATCCCTAGATGAATGGCCACCCCTGGGGCCTAGAGCCCCCCAAAACTAGGACTTTCTAGGTGACTTTTCTAGGTCGCACACTTCCTCCCTTCAGAGCCCATGCCATCCTCGCCTTACCTCAGGGTCACTGTTCTGGAAAATGTTCATCTCAGACTCTCTACACTTCCAATCCCCTTAGGAAAGCACAGAGTGCTGCTACTTTAGGGACCACTTCCCAGCTCTCTAGGAGGTGCCTGGCCATCCCCATTGACCTAATTTATTCCCATGAGGTACTGGGGATTATTATGCAAAGCCCCACTCAACCCACACGTATTAATTCTCTCTTACTGTGTTACAAATTACTCCAAAACTTAGTGACTTAAAACAAGAAGCATTTATTATCTTGCCAGTTCTGTGAGTCAGGAATTCAGAAGTGGCTTAGGTGGTGGATCAGGCTCAGGATCTGTCCTGAGGCTGCAGTCCAGCTGTCCGCCAGGCTGCAGTCATCCAAAGGCTGGCCTGGGGCTGGATGCTCCGCTTCCAGGCTCGCTCACGTGGCTGCCAGCAGAAGGCTTGAGCTCCTTGCTGGCTGTTGGCTGGAGGCCTCTGTTCGTCACCATGTGGGCTTCTCCTTTTGACACGGCAGCTTGCTTCCCCCAGAGCAAGTAATCCGAGAGAGAAAGCAAGGTAAAAGCCACGTCTTTAAAAAATTTTTTCAGATTCCTCGTTGTCTTTTATTTAATATTTTCAAAAAGTCGCATGTAGTAATATTGACAAACTAGATGTTAACATTTACCATTATCTGTAGCTCAGATCAGGTGATGAGGATCTGTTGTGCACTGCAGTATCTTCTGTTTTTTAATAACCGCTTTGTTGAGATGTAATTCACATGCCATTGCCAACTGCAAACAGGCTGGCCACAACGGGCTAACAAACAAACAACTGAAAAACCTAGAAAACAACAGGTGGAAAGAAAAGTAATGGAATGATTAACATAAAGTTCAGAATTACCTTTGGGAGAAGCGAGGGGAACCCCACCGGGGAGGACACACGAGAGAATCTAGGTTCCCGGGACTATTCTATTTTTTAAGCTGGCTGGTAAGTATTTGGGTGTATGCTATGTGAATATTTTTAATATAGTCACAAGGTTGTGCAACCATCACCACAATCAATTTTTAGAACATTTTCATCACCCCAAAAAGAAACCCCATAACCGTTAGCAGTCACTCCGCATTTCTCCCTAAGCCTCTCAGCAAGAGACAACTGGTAATCTACTTTCTGTCTTTACGGATTTCCCTATTCTGGGCATTTCATATAAGTGCGATCATATGATATGTGGTCTTTTGTGACTGGCTTCTTTCACTTAGCGTAATATTTTCGAAGATCATCGTTCTGGTAGCATATATGAGTACTTCCTTTTGTTTTATTGCCGAATAATATTCCATCGTGTGGATACACCACATTTTATTTACATTCATCAATTGATAGGCATTGGGTTGTTTCTGCTTTTCAGCTTTTAGGAATAATGCTGCTATAAACATTCATGTACAAATTTTTGTGTGGACATATGTTTTTATTTCTCTGGAGTAAATACCTAGGAGTGGAATTGCTTGTTCATATGGTAACTCAATGTTTAATATTTTGAAAAACTGCCAGACTGTTTCTCGAAGTGATGGCACCATTTTACATTCCCACCAGCAGTGTATAAAGGTTCCAATTTCTCCACATCCATGCCAACACTTGTTATTCTCTCTTGTTTATTATAGCCATCCTAGTGGGTGTGATGTGATGTCTTGTTGTGGCTTGGATTTGCATTCCCCAATGGCCATGGAGGTCAAGCATCTTTTCATGCCTTTATTGGCCATGTGTATATCTTATTTGGAGAAATGTCTATTCAGTTCCTTTGTCCATTTTTTGGTTGGGTTATTTGTTTATATTATTAAGTTGTCGGAGTTCTTTATATATTCTACATACAAGACCCTTATCAGACATAATTTGCAAAAAGTTTCTTCCATTCTATGGGTTTTCTTTTCTCAAGACTTTTGTCTTAAAGCAAAAATTTTAAAATTTTGGTTATACTCACTTTGTTTTTCCCGTCTGTTCTTTGTGCTTTTGGTATCATATCTAAGAAACCATTTCCTAATCCAAGGTCATAAGCATTTTCCCTGTTTGCTTCTAAGAGTTTTGTATATAGTTTCAGATCTCACAGTCAGGTCTTCGATCCATTTTGAGTTAATTCTTGCATATGGTGTGAGATAGGGATCCAACTTCATTCTTTTGCATCTGCACACAATGTATTTTATGACCTAACCTCATGTGATTTACCGTTATTTCTGCCATATTCTGTTGGCCGCACAGGGCAATACTGTTACAGTGTGGAAAGGACTACACATCGCCTCTGGTCATGGAGACCAGGAGAATCACTGGGCATCATCATGGAACCTGGTTCCCATACCACAGTCTTTCCATATTTGTAAATCAGGGAAATTCCTTGATATTACCTTTACTGAATAACAAAACAAGATTATGAAATATTCCCTCATCAATAAGTGGCAGCTAATTTATTCCTCTACTATTGATCGACTTTCTTTTCAGTCCTGGTAATAATAAGATCTACCATTTCTTAAGCAACTACTTTGTTCCTGGCACACAGGAACTCATTAATTCTCATTACTCATTATTTCTAATCCCCACTTATTGGGGATTAGAAACAAGGGAATTTTATACCCATTTATTGATAAAGGAACCAAAGGAGAGGTTAAATGATGTGTCCAAGGTCACCCAGCCAAGAAGCCGTAGTCAAGTTCTAGAATCTTGGTTCATGGGACTGCAGAGTCCTTCCTTTCTCCTCCCCAACCCCTGTCCAAAATCTCCCGGACGTGCTCATTGGGGCTGGGCCTCGCCTGCTTCTCTGCTCTCTCTATGCCACATCAACCTGGTTATTCTTAAAATCAGCCTCCTCAAAACACTCAGAAGTGGACACCGAGGAGCCACCAGCATGAGTTTGCACACGATCAAGATGCAGGGTTTGGGAAGTGGGTGCCGGGTTGTTGGTGGGCCCCCTGGGGTCTGCTGGGTTCAGCTGCCATTCTCGTTGCTACAGCAGCTTTCTAAGGGATTGTACCAAAATTCAAAATATACCCCAAGTCCATTTTTATTTGCATTTTATAATCTATTTTGAATAGCTGAGCTCCTTAATAGTTATCCAAAGTATATTATTTTCCTTTAAAAGCACACTTTAAAATGTTCCACAGCACCCAATATGATTTTATTACATCTTGGAATCAAATTGCTTTCTAAAATTAATGTCTAATTTTATGACTCAAGACTATCAGAAAATAAGCCTAGTTACACATTCAAAAAGTACATTGCTGGATGCTTTTACATGTGCCCATTCCAAAA